>NC_133470.1:6057500-7301666 GCF_048565385.1 Saimiri boliviensis
GTGGAGCCAAGCCAGCCTCTCAGAGTGTCCAAAGCTTAGTTAAAGCTATTTTGGAGCCAAGGACATTTCCCTGAATCTGTTCCAAACTAGAATGAAGATGCTAGTGAATGATATTTTTGCAAAATCTGCAGTCTCAGGAATTGACAGTCTTGACATTTACGTCAAATATGAAGAAACATTCATGAATCCTTGTTGCAGAAGGCTGCTGTCTGCAAGCCAAAAATATAGCATAAAGAATAATAATAAAACAAAGCTGGCACAAAACATTGTTTCCCCTCGAAAAGGCCAATTTTTAGTTGGATGGCAGTGACTCTTAGAACCCAAAAGGAAAACAAATTTCTACCCACACAGTCTGTGCTGCTCTCCTCCTCATGTTAATTTTATCTCACATCTCAAATACATAGTCGTTTTTTTCCTATTGAAACTGAAAGGTGTTCTTCCTATTGAAACTGAAAGGTGTTCATTCTAAAAATAAGTTGTCTGTATTTAATTCCATAAATGGTTTCTTCCTGGTGAGTGCTATTTTTCAAGAATGTTGCTCGACTGAAGTTATAATAATGAATTAGATACAGTCTCTTGCAAAATTATTTTGAGATACAGAATCTTCATGATGTGGAAACTAATTGCCCATTAGCTTTGCTCACATACATAATAAAATATTTCCTTGCAGATAATAATCATCAAACTTCTTTGCTTCATGCTGTTCAAGAGCTAAAAGTTCCTTTTTTTACCCCCAGTTAAGGGCTATGCACAATGAAAACTCATCAAATGCAAGAGCCACTCAAATCATCTAGTATTTTTAAAATCTAAACTGAAAATATAAATCCACCTGATATTTAACTGAAATACATGTCCCTATCATTTTCTAAACACTTCCTTACTTTCAGGCACCATACAATATTGCTGGAACATCTTGGATTTTCCTTGCCTCAGTCCCAGAATAAGCAGTCTCCAAGGAGCCCTGGTTCCTTCTATTGGAGAAGGGATTTAGAAACCAAGATCTGGGAGCTGATCTGTGGTGTCAATGCTTCTTTCAACTGATAACATTTATCCCCATGGTGGGCAGAATTTTTTTTTTTTTTCGGAGATGTAGTCTGGTTCTATCACCCAGGCTAGAGTACAGTGGCATGATCTCAGCTCACTGCAACCTCCACCTCCCGGGTTCAAGCGATTCTCCTGCCTCAGCCTCCCAAGTAGCTGGGATTACAGGTGCCTG
Organism: Saimiri boliviensis; assembly: GCF_048565385.1. NCBI lineage: Eukaryota > Metazoa > Chordata > Mammalia > Primates > Cebidae > Saimiri > Saimiri boliviensis. The sequence continues at coordinate 6,058,717 of NC_133470.1, forward strand.
CCACCATGCCCAGCTAATTTTTTTTTGTATTTTTAGTAGAGATGGGGTTTCACTGTGTTGGCCAGGCTGGTCTTGAACTCCTGGCCTCGTGATCCACCCACCTCAGCCTCCCAAAGTGCTGGGATTACAAGCATGAGCCACCGTGCCCGGCTGGGCAGAATATTCTAACGAGTGCTTCTCACTCCTTTAAGTAGGCAGCATCCTGCTAGATTTTTTTTCTCCCTGTCTTCTTGCCCAAAAAATACAGAGAAGGGGGCACCAACAGGGTGTGCCAGAGGCAAGTGGCAGCTTCCCTGAACCAATTAGCCATTCATTGGTCAGATAGCTACTCTGCCTACACAGCCACCTCTCACCCAACCTTCCTTTAGCTTCTGTAAAAGTTCTTCCTCTAGATTTCTAAACAAAGACATTGTACATATCTTCTAAGAATTTTATAGTTTAAGGTCTTACATTTAAGTTTCAGGTTCATTTTGAGTTAATTATTGTATATCGTGTGAAGTAGGGATTCAACTGCAATCTTTTGCATATGAGTATTCAGTCATCCCAGCACTGTTCGTTTAAAAGCCTGTTCTTTCCCTCACTTAATTGTATTGACTCCGTGGTTTAAGGTTTATTGCTACACTCTTTATTCTATTCCATTAATCTACATATCTATCCTTTTACCACTACCACATTGTCTTTATTACTATAATAAATTTTGTCTGTAAGTTTTGTAATGCATTTGGAAATCAGGAAGTGTGATCCTCCATTTTGATCTTGTTTTTCAATATTGTTCTGGTTATTCCGGGTTTGTTGCATTTCCAGATGAATGATAGGTTCAGCTTGTCTACTTCTGCAAAGAAGCCAGCTGGGATTCTAATAGAGCTTACATTGAGTCTATAGATCTACTTGGGTACTACTGCCATCTTAACGTTATTCAATCCATGAACACAGACATGGGATGCATTTCCATTCATTTAGATCTTCTTTATTCTCTTTCAACAATGTTTTATAATTTTCAGAGCATACATTTTGCTCTTCTTCCATAAGATTCAAAAAAATGCTACGAAGAGGGAATCAACAAGGAATCAAGTGGTTATTGGATGGCCATGGGGTGGTGCAGAGTTAGTGCAACAGAGTTCAAATGTGACTAACTCACAGCTTTCTGACTTGAGAGAATGCAAGGATGGTGGTCCTATTAGCTACACCAGGTATTTTGGGAATGAAGGAGGGTCAAGTGGGTGTCAGAAATACTGAGTTTCAGGAAGTGCCTACTGTGGGATGGCAAGGTGGTAGTGTCCCCTGTAATGGCTTTGGTATAGAATTTGAGTATACATGTACAAGGGGAAGCCTTGGGTGTGGCTGAGATCACCTGGAAAAATGAGAAAATCACAGCAGAACCAACATGCACAAAGACACATGAGTCAGTGGAGAGGTTACACAGGACTAATGAGCAAGACAGGAGCAAAACCTAGTGGGTGCTTTGCCAGTGTAGCTAAAAAAGTAACAGTAAATATCAAGATGAGGTGTCAAGAGGACCCTCAGGAAGGCCAGCAGGAACCAGGCTGCATATGGGGGCCCAAGTAAGCAGGCTGCAGTCTGGTCTGCTTGTCAGTCTGTGAATACCAAGAAGGCAACTACAAAAGTAGCCCATCTTCATGGAAAGTCCTCACACAGGATGGAGGGAAAGGAGCTCTGAATCAGTGGACATATTGCAAGGACATTCAGTGAGTCCTGGTCCAACAAGAGGCAGATGTCCATGTGGAATTAAGAAAATCAGGATTGTTTCAGGGAGAACACCTCTCTGAAAGAAAGGGCCATGCAAGTCTGCCCCCACTTGAAGGATAAAGGGAGGGAAGGTTGGAACATTTTTGACTGAAACACAGACTAAGGCAGGTTCCAGGCAACCCCAGGAGGGTTCTCAAGCCAATGTCAGTCATACTGAGTCACTGGCTGGGATCAGTCAGTGAGAAACATGGCCTCTGCACCAACATTGCAAGAGACTGCAGAGCACAGTAGCTCGAATTACATGCCCTGAACTTGGAGTCTGCCAGATTCTGATTCAACGCTACCACAAACATCAATATCTGGTCTGGGTTTTCCTGTGTTGCTGGAGAACTCACTAGTCAACAAGAGGTCCCCGTGTATTCTGGAACAATTGAAAGAGGCTGAGGAAAGACCTAAGAGATGACAACAAACAAAAGCCAAGAAAATTATGTTTGGAAAGGAATCGACCTTTCATGCATGCCTTTCTTTCCTCAGAATTTTGTTTGTTTGTTTGTTTGTTTTGAGACAGAGTTTCATTCTTGTTGCCCATGCTGGAGTGCAATGGCATGATCTCGGCTCACTGTAATCTCCACCTCCCTGGTTCAAGCAATTCTCCTGCCTCAGCTTCCCAAGTAGCCGGGATTACAGGCGCCTGCCACCACACCTGGCTAATTTTTTGTATTTTTAGTAGAGTTGGGGTTTCGCCATGTTGGCCAGGCTGGTCTCAAACTCCTGATGTCAGATGATCCACCCGCCTTGGCCTCCCAAAGTAGAAAATTACATTTTATACCTTCTAGACTAAACACCATGAAACTAATATAATTGATTTTTTTTTTCTGCTGGTAGACTCTAACAATGAACGTGGGCATAAATTATGTCTCCAACAAAATACACACAATAAAATGAGAAGGGGGGAAGATTGCACCTGACTCTTTCTAGCACATATCCTATCAGCCGCAGCTAATTAATTCAAGGCCCAATTACCTACTGCTCAAAAACTGTAAAGGAGCAGAGAAGCCTATTCTATGCAGAAAATCTTCATCATAATGAAATTATTAGCTTCAAGAGGAAAAAGAGTTGTACTTCAAACTTGGAAAGCGAGAAGTGTCTGATGGCTTGTCGAATTACAAGGTTCTATTCTACTTGCAGAAAAAAATATTCTGTTAATGTGTTTTATGTGTCAGATGAAAATTGTATCACCTAGCACAGCCTGTCTTACATTCTGGAAATTAATGTTTTAGAGCAGGGGGAATTTTTTTTCAACCCAGAGCATAATGTATGCTTTGACAAATGAGCTCTCACTTTTGTCAATAATATTCAAAAAGTAAGTAGCAATAGGACAGAGGCAGTTGTATCCATGAGAGAATAGCCAGGCATGTTTTATTGCAGAGAAAGAAAGGGAAAACAGAATAATATTCTATAAAAAAAATTAAGTTTCAAAAGATTCAAATGTAATGTGTCAAGAAACTCTTACATGCAAGTAGAATTTTAAAGGAAACCAAACAAAAGGATCAATGCATATTTCAGTTTCATAAGAGGACATTCCCTTCTCCTCTTTCCTTATAAACAGTAATGATCTAGGCCCACTGCTACAACCATCAGACTTCCATCACAACCAGCATTTGTGTTTGAAAGTTCTGTTTCATCTTCCCCACACCCTGACCCTCCAAAAATTTCAGTAGGAAATCATCCTGGGATTAGGAAAGCATAAATAGTCGCCGCTCCTGGTGGTTCCAGCCACTCCCGACCCACTGTGCAAACAGGCTCCAGAGCTTTGAGTTCTTCACTCCCCAGGGCCCTCTCTTTCCATCAAAACCTCATAGCTTTACGTCCCATCCCATAAAGACCAAATCTCAGCTGCAACATAATTAGCTCCAGCCAAAGAATAGTATGCCATAAGTTACACAAAGATTATAGCTCTAAACAAACCACACGGAAATGTCTTTTCTACATTTTAAAGATCTTTTTCACATTGCACAGGCTTCTAGCAGATAGTATAATTTACTTATTTGTTATTATCACATGTTGTCTCTCCCTCTGCTAGCATGCAGATCCACAGTCCTAGGGGAGCTGTGTGTTTTATTTGATGATCTATCTATCCCATGCTTTCGAGCAGGGCCTGGGAATTCCTGGCAACAGGTCCTCCATGAATGAGTGTTCAATCAACATGCTAAGTGTGCTTAAGGGTTTCCATTTTTACTGTACAGATTTTTTATTAGTTTTGTTTATAACCTACATATATTTGTGTACCCATAGGGAATTCTAACAGGTAAGATTTTGAAAGGAAATAAGAGAAATAAAAGGCCTGCTAATCAAAGTGAGATAACCTATTATCCTTTATCAATATGACAATAAGTAACAGAGTGGAAATAGTCAATTCACATCTCAAGGACAGAATGTAGGATTTCCAGGTCTTGTCTATATCCATGCAGAAGGTGTCTGGGGTCAAGTGGAGCCTTTGCTCAACTCCACAGAAGTGGCTTCACCTGGCTTGATCCTCTAGAGAAGTCTAGGTTTCAGGCCTTCCACATTCTTTGGGTTTCGAGATGATAACTTTCTTGACTTAATAGAACACAGCTCATATTGGGAGCACTGCCAGTAACATACAAGCAAAATAGATTAATCAGTGTTGTACTGCCCTCCGGCTTCTGGAAGTCAGATCTAATGAGGACAATTTTGTCTTCACACCCTTAATGACCTCCTGTCGCTCAGGAGACAAATGCCAGTTTTTCAGGGTGGTAATCCTGCATGGCTCTCTAGAACATTCTCGGGCCATTCATCTCCATATCGGAGTTTTCAGATGACAAATCCTTCTTACCTCCCTTCCTTGGGTCACTATTCTTCATGCTCTCCCCCTTCTTTGTGAAAAAGAGTCACAAATGTGTCATTCAGTTTGTCATAACCCTTAAGGTCACTCTGACCAAAAGCCATTCATTGAAAACAAAAAAACGGCAATATGTACCAGGCACTGGCTTGAAAACAAAAACAACGGAAAAATTTCACCTGAATTATTTCATTGTAATCCTCCAAAAAATTCTGTCCATGTGATTGTCAGAGTACATTTAGAAGGAAACTGATGCTTCACTCAAGGACAGATGAAGATGGCAAATAAACTCAGGAAAAGATGTTCACCATCTTTAGCCATTAGAGAAGTGCAAATTAAAACCACAGTGAAATACCACTGTCTGCGTATTCAATGAGTAAATTTAGAAAAAAAGAAATGAACAATACCAAGTGCTAGCAAGGATGTGGAGCAACCAGACTTCCATACATTGCTGGTAGGAATGTAAAATAGCACAGCCACTTTGAAAAACAGTTGAGAAGTTTGTTTTATAAAGATGAACACACACCTGCCATATGCAGCAATCATACTCCTAGAGAGGTATTTATACACTAGAAATGAGAATGCATGTCCAGAGAAAGACGCGACTGCAAACGTGTACAGTGACTTTACTTGTACAAAACAAGTAAAGTTTTGGAAACAATCCCGTGTCCTTCCACTGAGAAGTGGACAAACATCAACAGTAAGCACATCCATACAAGGGAATACTACCCAGCAATAAAAAGGAAAGGCTGGAAGGGTGCAGTGGCTCAAGTCTATGATCCCAGCACTTTGGGAGGCCAGGGCAAGAGGACTGCTTAAAGCCAGGAGTTTGATGCCAGCCTGGGCAACATAGCAAGACCTTGTCTCTACAAAAAAAAAAAAAAATTAAAAATTTGCCAGGCGTGGTGGCATGATGTCTGTAGTTATCAGCTACTTAGGAGGCTCAAATAGGATCACTTGAGCCCAGGAGGTCAAGCTGCAGTGAGCTATGATCACACCACTGCACTCCAGCCTGGGCAACAGAGCAAGACCCTGTCTCTTTAAAAACAAAAGGAGAGAGAAAGGTCTACTGACGTATGTGACAACATGGATGAACCTCAAAGGCAATGTGCCTAAGTGAAAGAAGCCAGACATGATAGCCTCATACTGTCTGACTGGTTTTATATGAGATTTTGGGAAAAGCAAAACTATGAACAGAAATCAGATCAGTGGTTGCTAGAGGCCAGGATGGGAGCAAGGACTGAGTACAAAGGAATATGAGAGAATTGGGGAAGGTGGGGAGATGACAGAACTGTTCCATATCATGATTGTGATGCTGATTACATGATTATATTGGTTTGTCAAAGCGCACCAAACTATACCCCTCAAACAGATGCATTTAACTGGATATAAGTTAAGCATCAATGAAGCTTACTATAAAAAATAATCAATTGGTCAATAGGAGGAAATACAAGCAGCTCATCATAGGCTATAAGGCTTATGAATGGTCAAGCTGGAGCTTACTCTCACAATGTGTCTATTTATCTATTTACAAATTACCTGCAAGTACTAATATCAGTAGTATCTTGAAGCACAGATACGAAGTTAGGAAAATAGCAATCATTAATTAACTTAGACATAAAACTGCATTTCAAATAGTCTCTTGATCACTTCTATTTTTTTTCTGGTCAGTTTCTTGCCAGACCTGATGAAGACAATGTTTGGACCTCTCAATACAGCAAATAACTTACATCAGGAATACAAATTGGCTACTTTCTTGTGGTCACTTGTGCTCGGAGTATCTCCTGCCTTCAACAGGTTGCACATCTTCAGAAGTCTTTTTAAGCTACCCACCTATGCTGTGAAGGGTAGGTTGGGCTTTTTGTTTGTTTGTTTGCTTGAAACGGAGTCTCGCTCTGTTGCCAGGCTAGAGTGCAGTGATGCCATCTTGGCTCAATGCAACCTCCGTGTCCCGGGTTCAAGCATTTCTCCTGCCTCAGCCTCCCGAGTAGCTGGGACTACAGGTATGCACCACCGTGCCCGGCTAATTTTTGTATTTTTAGTAGGGACAGGATTTCACTATGTTGACCGGGATGGTCTCGGTCTCCTGACCTCATGATCTGCCCGCCTTGGCCTCCCAAAGTGCTGAGATTACAGGCATGAGCCACTGTGACCAACCAAAGGTAGGTTTTACATAAACTTGATGCCATCTCCGGGTTCACATGACCATACCTGGGTAAGGCACGACACATGCAAATACGTGAGATTCTGTGGGGTGCACCACTCTGCCCTTGGACTACTTCTCATTTCTTTTCTGACTTGGGACATTTAGCACATGGCTGGGTGTGAGCACCAGCATTGCTCTGTATAGACATTAATAATGTCAAAGATAAAGACTATTAACATTTATTCTTTTCTTTTTCTTTTTCCTGAGACCGTCTAACTCTGTAGCCCAGGCCGGAATACAGTAACATAATCACAGCTCAATGCAGCCTCCACCTCCTGGGCTCAAGCAGTCCTCCCACCTGTACTACTTGGGAGGTACACCCCACCATGCATGGATAAAATTTTATTTTATTTTTATTTTTAGAGCTGGAGTCTCACTCTGTTGCCCAGGCTGGTCTTGAACTCCTGACCTCAGGCAATACTCTTGCTTCAGCCTCAATTATTTATTTATTTATTTATTTATTTATTTATTTATTTTTGAGACAGAGTCTCATTCCATCACCCAGGCTGGAATGCAAATGCAACCTCCATCTCCCAGGTTCAAGCAATTCTCTAGCCTCAACCTCTTGAGTAGCTGGGATTATAGGCCTGTGCCACCACACCCGGCTTCCTTTTGTATTTTTAGTAGAGACAAAGTTTCACCATGTTGGCCAGGCTGATCACAAACTCCTGATGTCAAGCGATCCACCCGCCTCGGCCTCCCAATGTGCTGGGATTATGGCGTGAGCCACAATGCTTGGTCTCAATTCTTCATTCCTAAAAATGTTCTAACATTTTCTTCCCACATGCAACAAATTGCTACCAACACTCCCCACCCCCAGTTATATTCACTCACTATGGAGTCCTCTACTCCTTTTCACCTCCTCTCCCTGATGCAGTTAAAGACCTTTCACAGAGTTGAGTCCCGTGCCAAGTCTCATACACCATAATGGATCCATCAGATCTGACGTGCACTGGTCACTACCCATTTCCCAATTATATTTCCATCTATTGTAACCAGTCATTTTTTTCCTGCTATTGTCATTCTAGGACATTTATTCTAGAATGACATTTCTAGAACATTTCCTTAAGAATAATGTTCAGAAAATATTCTCCAGTACAGGTTTCTTGTGGACTTCTAGAAGCAAGTGCCAATAGCATGCAAGTCTCTTACAGGTTACGGATGTCCTCAATCCCACCTTTCAAGGCTGTCAGTCCTGCAGTTTCCTTTCCTAAAACTAAATGGAGTGTGGAGGTTGTCCCTCTACCTGTAGGTTCATGCCCTTCATTGTGTCATGCTCATTAAAATCCAGGGAACTGTGGTTCATGCATGTAATCTCAGCACTTTGGGAGGCCAAGGAAGGAGGATCACTTGTATCCAGGAATTTGAGACAGGAGACATGCCCATCCAGGAGCATGGGCAACATAGGGAGACTCCATCTCTACAAAAAAAACCCTAAAAAATTAGCTGGGCATTGTGGAATGTACCTGTAGTGCCAGCTACTCTGGAGGCTGAGGTGAGAGGATCACTTAAGCCCAGGAGGTTGAAGCTGCAGTGAACCATGACCACAGCACCACACTCCAGCCTGGGCAACAGAGTGAGACCCTGTCTGGAAAAAACAAAAACAAAAACAAAACCTCAGGGATCCACCCACAGTCACCTCCTAGGCCAAGCCTATTTCCGGTTTCCCATTGCTGTGTTTAGACCTTGACATTTTCTGTTTACTTTTTAAGATGTTGGGTGTATGCCTAAGCCTACAATGATAAAATAGGGTTGCTCAACTTAGCACTATTGACATTTGGACCCAGGTGATTCTCTGTGGAGGGATATATCCTCTGCACTGCAGGATGAGGAGCAGCACTCTGGCCTCTACCCAACAGATACCAGGAGCACCCTCTACCCATTTGTGACAACTAAAAATGTCTCCAGATGTTGCTAAATGTCCCATGGCATGGAGGGTGGGGGTGATCATCCCCAGCTGAGAGCTACTATCATAAAGTGACCCACTTACTTTATAAGAAACACCAAGGTCCTAACAACTTAGGCTGCTATAACTAGAGAATAACTGCCCTATTGAATTTGCCAATAAATTGCAAGTAACTCCCTGCAGACAAAAATTTCTTAGTGTAAGGGAAGTACTCATTTTCCTAGAAAAGACGGGAAATTCTTCCTTTCTCTTAAGAAAAGGAAAAAGATCACTGCAGGCATGTGTTCTGCTTCTCTCAAGAAGCACCTCCTAGGCGGAGGTTGCAGTGAGTCGAGATCATGCCACTACACTCCAGCCTGGGCGACAGAATGAGACCCTGTCTCAAAAAAAAAAAAAAAAAGGAAAGAAAAGAAAAGAAAAAGCACCTCCTAAAGCCCTCTGTTCCTTCTTTGCCAACATTCCTCCCAGAGATGAGAGCTCTTTCTCACCTCCATGTGCAGGGGACAGGTGGGCCACACCCAAAAAATCCTTCCATCCGAACAGTGGAGGTAACAATGCTAGTGCCAGCTGAGCTCGTGCCTGCAATCCCAGCACTTTGGAAGCCTGAGATGGGAGGATCACTTGAGGCCAGGAGTTCAAAACCAGCGTGGGCAGGCAATATAGTGAGACCCCCCCCCCGCATCTCTACAAAAATAAATGAATAAACAAATACATTAAATAAAAATAATAAAACAATGCTAGTGCCTGCCCAGGGATGTCACAAGGATTTCACAAGTCATTATATTAGAGAATTTGTAAAAGCACTATTATATAAATATAAGAGGAACCCTTAACACGATTGTGGCCAGAAACTACCAGGACTCAATGACTCTATCACGCTCTGGCTTTGCATCCACCAGAATTTACTAAGCACCCTCACCATGCAGACACTGTGATAAACCAGCATCACTGAATTCAAGAAGGTTCTAGTCTATAAGGAGACAAGGATGAAAGGGTAGACGAGGTGCAAAGACATTCATGGAAGGTGGCGCCCAAATTTTTCTGGAAGAGTCAGGAAGGGCTTCCTGCAGGAGGCAGTGGTTAAACTGAGACATGAATGACAAGAGGGAATTTTCCAGGAGCCAAGGAGGATGAAGAGCATTTCATTCATAGCCAGGGTGTTCTTGCTCAGAGAGCCTACTACAGTAGTGAACAGTGCTGCAATGAATGCAGGTGTGCTTGTGTCTTTATTGTAGAACAATTTATATTCCTTTGGGTATATATCCAGTAATGGGATTGCTGGGTCAAATGGTAGTTCCATTTTAAGTGCTTTGAGTCATTATGTCTATAAACAATGGCTAACATTGATTAAAACCTAAGTACCTGATAGATGTTTCCGCATGGACATTCTTTCCTAAAAGAACCACTCATGGTAGATACTAATAATGTGAAAATTAAGACTATAAGGATTAATGTTAAGGGCATTACATATTTGTATATGAGTTATTTTGAATACTCTCCCTAGCCTGACACTGCCCAATGTCCACAGCCAGAATACTCTTAGGCAAAGCAAAAAGCACAAGTCGCCTTTGCATCTAAAAGACAGTGTCTTCCAGTCCAGTCTGTAAGAAACACCCTGGAAAATCGGAGCAAAACAGCTTTGTCCTTCCCAGGGTCTCAGAGGCCTCCACTCTCTTTGGAGAGTATTCTGCTCGTCTCCCTAGGCTCCCCTTTTGTTCTCAGAAGTACAAGTTGAAGGCAAGCTGTCAAATTTCAAGGAGTGTCCCAAAGCTAAGCATCTCTGTTGTTGTCAGGCTGCAATAAATAATCATGCTTTCATCTCCAACGTACCCTTGTAAGAAGAACACTTTACATATGTTTTACAAAATGTAAAAATGGCTATGTGGCCATCTAGCAGATCAGAAACAGCAGCGGCCAGGAGCCTACCTGTCGAGATCCTTTCTGGCTCTAACCCCAAGGCCATGCTTCCTCCCAGAGGACCCACACCTGCTAAAATGCTCTCACCGAGGCAGCTCCTGACAGAGGGGCCCAATTCATGACATGCCATTAACGCAGCAGACGAAATTTCAACCAAAACAAATCTGTTATGCAAACAGTTACTAACATCACTTAGGAGGGTACTCTGAAATGACAGGTGGGGAAACCCGATCCCTACCTGAATAACCCAGGAGAACGTCTAGTAGTAGCAAATCCTCCAAGGGGGTCAAAATTGCCTGCTATTTTGAAAACCTGAAACTTTAAATAATTCCAGACCCCCTCCACCACATGTTGAGCAATCTGCCAGATAAGTTATACATATGGGGTTGATTCCAACTATCCACCAAAGAAGGGGGGCTCCCAAATCTGGCCACTTCTCATTTCCATATGGAAAGAATTATCACGACTGGGTGGAGATGGAGGGAAAGGGGAGGAGAGGAGGCAAGAGAGGTGGCAACGATTCCAACAGCTGATCCCTGTTATACTATGATGTGTGCAGCATTGAACATCATCACTGCCATCATTATTTCACATATTTAAAGGAAGACTTTAGGAAAAGTTTGTTTTATTCTTTTAACGATAGTTAATACATTCATTGGAGTTTTTGTCGTTGTTCTTAGTCTTGTTCTCATTCTGTACATAAGAGTTTTGGGGTTTTGTTTTTCCAAATCTGAGAGTAATTAGTCCTTTGCATTCAAGCTCTGGTATTTGGAAAAGTCAGCATTATTAATAGGTTGACTTTGAGCTACTTTTGGAAATTCAGCTCCCCAACATGCAGAAAAATTCTGACACAACATCTGTCTTCCAGTAAGACCCTGTTTTGACACAATTTGATACTAATTTGCATTGCCCCAGGTGTTGGAAGGTCAAGCAATAGATCCAAGGTCACACTGAAAATGAGGCTCCCTTTTAATTTCCTGGATTCTTCCTGAATGGTTTCAAGAGTAAATAGGTTCCAGGAAACCTAAGGAGAAAGAATGAAGTCACTGCAAGAATATCCAAGCTTCCCGTGTATGGTTTGGTTAGAAGACATTTTTAAATATGGCATCATTCACACAGTCTTTATTATTATTATTATTATCATACTTTAAGTGCTGGGGTACATGTGCAGAATGTGCAGGGTTGTTACATAGGTATACACGTGCCATGGTGATTTGCTGAACCCATCAGCCTGTCATCTACATTAGGTACTTCTCTGAGTTTAGATACCACTTTTCAGGTTCTCTCTGAAATTCTATAAAATTCTGCAGCTCATCAGAATCATCAACCAGTCTCCCCTTGTTTGGTGCAATTGAGGTCAGAAGTTCAAGACCACACTGGCCAACATGGTGAAACCTCATCCCTACTAAAAAATACAAAAATTAGCTAGGCATGGTGGCTTGTGCCTGTAACCCCAGCTACGTGGGGGGCTGAGGTAGGAGCATTGCTTGAACTGGGACCCAGGAGGCAGAGGTTGCAGTGAGCTGATCGTGCCACTGCACTCCAGCCTGGGCTACAGAGTGAGACTCCCTCTCAAAAAAAAAAAAAAATAAATAAAATAAAAAATAAATAAATAAATAAATAAATAAATAAAAAGCACATGCTATCTGAACCCTTGCTACTCTAAGTACGGTCTATGAACAAGCACCATCAGCACTTCCTGGGCACTTATTCGAAAAGCAGAATCCCCCTTCCCCAACCCCTGGCCTATGATGTCATAAACCTCTGTTCTTCAAATAATTGGAATGCACTGATTAAACCAGGAAACGGCACGCTATGAGCCTGCAGGCGAAATCTGGCAACTGCCTGTTCTTATAAATAAAGACTTATTGAAACACAGCCAGAGGCATTAATATTTGTCTATGGTTACTTATGCTATAATGGCAGAATTGTGACATTTCAACAGAGAAAGGTTGGCCCACAAACCTAAAACCATGAATTATCTGGTTCTTAACCAAAAATATTCACCGACACAACCTTTATTCTACTGGGCAGCTAAACACACATACCCACTAAAACCATAGCAGGAAGGTATCACAATAAGATAGTCTTTTGAACAGGTTAAAAAGGCATCTGCTTAACTCATATAGGTAATGACAATCATCAGCTGAATCTCTAGACCTCAGTTAAGTCCACCTCTCTGGGGACAAGGACCATTTTCTGCCCTATGGGCATTGCTAAAGAAACATAGTGTCTGCTCTTGCAAAATTTTCAGGCAGAAGGAAAATTTCCTTCAGGAAGAAGGAAGGAGGAAGAGGGAAGTAGAAGGGAGGAAAAAGGAAGAAGGAAGTAGAAAGTACCCCCAGTGAGACAGCAGGTGGAAAGGATTGAAGGGAAGCTGTTGCTGCCACAAGGGAAGTTCATGGCAGGACTTGGAGTGTGTATGCATGATGTACTAATTGAAGCATTAGTGCAGTTTTTTTGGGGGGGTCAGAAAAGTATAGAGGAACCCCCTACTCTCTCCCTTTGTCTGGGGCAATCAGAGATTGGTGCTAACATACTAATCAGCTTCACAGAAAGTTGGATTCAGAGTCTGGAAAGATAGGAGATAAAATCTTTACAGCCTGTGGATAGACCCTCCTTTCCAGACCTTAGCATTTGGAATCTTAGTACAGTTTATGTATCCAAGGTCCTTGCCAAATGAGACTCTGGATGCACAACAAATTGTGTTTTGACAAATATCATATTTAAATTGTCCCAGTTCAAATAAGCCAGTAATAAGCCAAACCACCTGTCTCGTGGAGAGCTGGAGAGAGAGAAGGGTCAGGAAGGGAAATCATAGAATAAACAAATCAGTGCTATGAAAATGTATATGGCTCACCCCGCCTCTGAAACGAGAGTTCAAAATAGAAATGCTTGCTCCTTAACACGGGTTATCATAACAAGATGCATTTAATACATGAGTTTGCTGGATACCATGTTTTAGCCGTGCTGTATTTTTTTTTCCATGATAGATTTGAAACATCCACCACTTCATTTGCTGCCTCTTTCCACAAAGCAGATACTGGAGAGCAAATCTCATGCAGATGATGTTTTGTCTAGAGGCAGCGAGCTGCTTTATAATAAGGCAGATGTAGAGGATGCAATTTCACACACACACCCAAAAGCACAGGGCTCACTACCTGTAACTGAGAAAATGAGGCAGAGATGAATACCCTGTTTGCGTTCATGCAGGATGTGTGCAGAAAGGTCTGTCTGCCAGCTATGGAAGGAACAGACAAAGCGCCTCCCGCCACAGACACAGGTAGGGTGGCAGAGGAGGGGCAGTGGCAGCAGTCCCACCTCTATACAGAGAGTTCTGTCTTCACAAGTGGGAGCTCAAGTGTTGAAGACCAGCAGCAAGCTGGCCATGCAGATGCGGCATAAAAATGGATGGCCACATCGCACACTGTAGACAGTCCTGCCTCGAACAAAAAACCAACATACACGATCGTTTTCAACCTGCAGAACCTACCATTCCAAAGGGGCTAAAAGTAAACAACCAACAAAAATAAACAGCAAAAACAAGCCAACAAAACCTTTCGTGCCTTATAACATCTTCCTTCCCCTTTATTTTTCCTCTGCTTTTCATTGAACACTGCTCTCTTTATTTCACAAAAAGAATTAGTGACAAAAGTTTGGTATACTTTAGAATTGTATTTAAAAGAAAAAAGACACCATTCTGGCCTTCCTTAATTCTGACTTTTCTTAAAATGAACTCGTTGCAATTTAGGAGAAAAAAATGTAGATTTTTCCATCTTTCACTACAGAGCATGATGTGCTGATGACAGTAGCATTACACGTATATTTGTAACTCTAGAAAACTTTGAGGCATTCCTAAAGAATACCAAGAAATTAATTTTTTAAAAAATAGAATTAAGGTCCTGGCACAATGGCTCACGCCTGTAATCCCAGCACTTTGGCAGGATGAGGTAGGAAGATCACTTGAGCTCTGGTGCTCAAGACCAGCCTTGGCAACACAGCGACATCCCATTTCTACAAAAATAAAACTTACCATGCGTGGCGGCATGCCTATAGTCCCAGCTATTCAAGAGGCTGAGACAGGAGGATCACTTGAGCTCAGGAATGCAAGACTACAGTCAGCTATGACCACGCCACTACACTCCAGCCAGCCTGACAGAGAAAGACCCCATCAAAAAAAAAAAAAAAAAAAAAAAAAAAATGTAGAATTAAGGAATCTTCTTGCATGGTCCATTTTTTCCCTATGTCTCTTGCCTTTGCCTCTCCTTGCCTGGCTATAAACTTGAAAGTAAACAAAAACTAATTCTAGAAGAAAATTCCAGGAGAAATTTCAAACAAAATAATATGTAGAAATATTCTATTCAAGAGGTAATGTGGAGCTGTTCACAAATAGATAATGACTTTAAAATCATCACAAATCAAGAAGAATCCTGAATTCTCTTACAAAAGAATCACCTTCTTGAAACTTACCAACAACGCCATCATATTATTCCTATTAAAATATGTACACAACTCTCTTAGTCATTATATTCAGTTTCTGGGGTTGCTATAACAAAATATCACAAATTGGGTGGCTTTAAAAGCCAGAAACGTTATTCTCCCACCATTCTGGAGGTTAGAAGTGTGAAATCTAGGTGTCCAGCAGGATTGGTTCATTTTTGTCATTTTTATGATACGATTGGATTGGGTTTTGTTTTTTGTTTGTTGTTGGTTTTGTTTTTATTTGTTTGTTTGTTTGAGACAGGGTCTCACTCTGCTGACTAGGCTGGAGTGCAGTGGTGCCATCATAGCTCACTGCAGCCAGCAACTCCTGGGCTCAAGCAATCCTCGCACCTCAGCTTCGGGAGTAGCTGGGACTCTGGGCTGGTGCCACCACGCCTGGCTAGGGTGGGCTTCTTTGGAGGGTTGGATGGGAGAATCTGTCCCAGGCCTCTCTTCTGGCTTCTGGCAGCCTCAGGCTATCTTTGGCTTGTAGACATCTTCCCCCTGTGGGTCCACCATCTTCCCTCTGGGTCGGTCTGTCTCTGTGTCCACATTTCCCCTTCGTAGAGGGGCATCAGTCATGTTGGACTAGGGCCCACCCTGATGACCTCATTTTAACTTGATTACCCCTGGGAAGACACTATTTCCAAATAAAGTCACATTCTAAGGTCCTGGGGGTTAGGATTTCAACCTACCTTTTTCAGGGTAATGCAATCACACACATAAAATCACTATACACCTCTATTCTGTGTATTCTAAGTCTCAAAAATAGATTATGTTCCAAGCTGCAGTAAGTTCATGTTGGAAGAAGTCAAAGGATGACTCTCCTCAAGTCATTGATGATTTGGTCATTGATAATGACCAAAATTCACATACATCATCATTCCCCATTGAATGCATTACAAAGTACCCCAGGATCTTTCCGCTGGCAGCCTCTCCTTCTTGTAGTGTTTAGAAATCCACTTTGAAAAACACACTTTTTCTTCCCCCCATGAACTAGTCTATAAAAGCTCTCAACTAATTAACATCTTCAAAAATAGATCTGGCCTCAGCCTCACACAGCTCTCCCATAGGCAGCATTTGCTGAGCCCTGCCACCTCACCACCCCTCCAGCCGTACTAAGCTCTTTGCTCACTTTACCTCAAACCCACCTTGCCTTTCCATGGCCCTGAGCCTGTGTTCAAGCTGCTCCCTGGCCTTGACGTTTTTTACTTTTTTTCTTTACCTATTAAAATCCTTCAAAGTCCACCAGGCACGGTGGCTCACGCCTTCAATCCCGGCACATTGGCAGGCTGAGGTGTGCAGATCACTTGAGGTCAAGGAGTTTGTGTCCAGCCTAGGCAACACGGTGAGACCCGGTCTCTACTAAAAGCACAAAAATTAGCCAGGCATGGTGGTGCACACCTGTAGTCCCAGCTACTCAGTAGGCTGAGGCCAGAGAATCACTTGAACCTGGGAGGCAGAGGCTGCAGTGAGCTAAGATTGCACCACTGCACTCCAGCCTGACAACAGAGTGAGACTCTGTTTCAAGAAAATAAATCAATTAAATTAAATTAAATTAAAAATTTTCAAAGTCACTTCAAAGGCTCTGTCCTCTGCAGAGACCTTTCTCAGCCACCTGGTTATGATTCTCCTCTCCTTTTTCTGTTCTCTGCTTTCCTTTCCCTAAGGAAGCACTTCTGTTCCTCTGCCCATATTATGTCAGCCTCCTACCATCTGCCATCCTGACCACAACATAGTAGCCTCCCTCCAGCCATGTCTCCATAACTCCATATAACCCAGCACACAGCAAGATCTCAAGCAAGCACTACTAGGTGATGGCATGAGCCAAGAGATGGCGGTTGTTAGGCAGAGCCCAGTAGAGTTATCCAGCTCACTGAAAATCCCAGGCTTTCCAAGGAAAAGGTTTGGGATTTATTTTCCTTAGTTCATGGTCTGTGAATTGAGGATTCAGCAGGACAAATCAGCAGATTAATAAGTGGGCACCTGATATCCAAATGGGAAGAAACCACACCAGTCGTAATGACTATGGACTCGAAACTACGTTTTCAGGATAACTGTGTTTTGGACTGTATACTCTCATGAAAACACAAGCTCACTTAGCAACAACCAGAGTAGTTGGAGGAAGAATGTCAAAAGATGGCAGAATTCATCTAGAATTCCTCTGATACAAAAGCCTAACTAGCCAGTTTTCAGAATTTGTAAATATCACTGCTCTGAAATGCTAGATGAGGAAGCCAATGAGCCCAGGCTTTTTCTGTTTCTGTCTGCCTTCACTAGCTTACCTATTCTTCCCTACCCGGTAAAAGCCAAGATGTCTCAAATTTCAGCTCTCTTCCTAAACCATCCAGCCTGAAGTATCCCCTTCCCCAGGGCCAAACTATTTTCAAGTGCCTAAGAGCTACTCCCCTAATTCACTGTCTGTAATTCTTAGTTATCTTTTTCTTGTAATTCTGTTTAAATGGCTTGGCTTGATTAAGAGTGCCTTGAAGACAGGGACTACATCATGTGTCTTTGCATCTTTCATTTATCTAAAATGTCTCCAACTTCAGCTGAAATTGAAGGTAGAAGCCCAAAGCTTTCAACAGAGTTGAAACATCTTCTCCCGCCCTTACATGCTTCAAGAACTGCTGAGTAAATTAAACTGCACATCTGAGAAGGCAGCTCCATTTGTCCACGTCCAGCAGAGCTAGCTAGTCAAGGTCGATAGCAGGAAAGAGAAAACATTGTGATAAACACTATTAAATGTCCAGGCTGAAATCTGCCACTAAAGCAAAGAAAAGCTTTCCAATTACAAACTTTGAACTCCGATTTTCATTTCCGGCATGTTATTATTACTAAATAAACCAGCTAAGTGAATTAATACTTTTTTGGAATCTAGTCAAGAAAAACTGTTAGGTATAACATTTTCAGTAAATTATTTACAAGAATGGGAAAGGGAGGTGTCAAGCATTTTGCTCTAGTTAAATGTATTGGAAAATTAGTTACAGTGTCTATTAGATTCAAATATGAGGAAGATTACATATATACATACAGGCATGGATAGATGCATATATACATGTGTATCAACACAGACATGTGTATGTGCTTGTTCATTTAAGATCAAGTTTATCATTTGGGTATAATTACTGGAGTTTGGGCAGTGGTCTCTCATATTACCTTGAGCTGTAAATACTAAACCTGGAGTCCAGTGAGGAATTCCAGCTGGGCTTTCTATGGTTGAATCTCTCACCCCTGTAGTTTTACAAAATGTCAGGTTTTCTTTAATATTTGGAGCTGTTTCTGTCCTCATACTCTTAGATCAAATCCCTCCCTCACAGACAGCAAAGGGTCAATCCCGCTCTCTGGTTGGTTTCATCCCTCTGTGTCCTGTGGCCTCCAAGTCACAGCCAGGGGAAGTACAATGGGCAGTGGGCCTAGCCTGCATGTGACCTCTGTGTCTCCACATCCCCCTGCCCAGCCCAGGGTTATATCCTCTCTCTGGCATTTTCAGGGAATAGCTAAGAGCTGCAAGCCCCTGAAAGGCTCGTGTGGTTGCTTCTCCTCCCCATCCCAGCCTCTGAAACCCCTTATCCTATAGGTATCTGGGCTTCAGTATTAATGGGCTGCTTGGAATTCACTTCAAGAAACTTAAGGAGCAACACCACAGCTCACAAATGGCCTTCTAGAAAAAAGTGTCCACCTATTTGACCCACCAGACAAATACAAAAATGCTAGTAGTGACACTTTCACAACTATATTAAGGAGTCAATGGTATCTGGTGGTATGACAAGGTAAAGCAATGCCCCAAAGCACTGCAAAAGATAGCTATGAACACTCTGAGTGCAAGAGTTGGAGATGTCCTCTGAAGGGCAAGGACTGCATCTGACTAAGGAAGGGGTTATCTTTAGGCAGACAACCTTGAATTACAAGAGGCAGCTACGTACCTTTCCCTCCCACACACAAAACAAACCCTAGCTGGGATCAACAAGATCTCAAACTACCCTTGATTTTTTTATTGTACCTGTAAATCCTGACTTGAATGATTTCCAGTAGAGAAGTGTGGTGAACCCAAGTTGTAAAGTCAGGAATGCTTCCTCCCAAGTTCATTTAACTTCAAATGGCTTCCCGGGTTCTCTAGAATAGAGACATGCAAAACTTCCATTTGGATGCACAAATATCCAGATGAGACTTGTACTCCAGATGCACAGGCCTCATCTGATGGTTTCTGTGCTGTGAGGAGAGTTGGCATCTCTGGTGACCCAGATGGCTCACCATCCTAAAGGCCTGAAACCTAGGAAAATGCATGAGCCATGCATATGCACCAACTTCCAGTGTGGAAGCTCACTGTCCAAGCTCAGCCCCTGTACGCTTAGGCTAAAGTCTCCTGGCTCTCTGGCTTGACTGGACTCCACATTACATTTCCCCAAGGTCAGTTCCACATCATTTGCTTGACAAGGCATTTTGAGCCACTCTTCTCTTATCCTGGACAGGATTTTGGTATTTGGTATCCACTTGCCAGCATCATCCAGCATAACCAGAGCTGAGGAGCATTCAGTCCTCCCCCAGTCCAGTCCTGAAAGGCCTGCCCATGTGCCCATGTGCCCTTGTGGAATCAATTTTCAGGCAGATGGGAACATACACTTTGCAGCTGCACATGGGTAAATCTTAATTACAGCTCTCAGTCTGGAGTGATCAGCAACCAGCGTGGTCACCTTTGCAGAATTCCACCTATATAAGCTCTGATGAAATCTTAGAGCATATAAGCTTTGCTGTTTGAAAAGACAACATGAGGGCAAGAGATTTATGAGAATGTGTGTGTGTGCGTGTGTGCATGCGTGTGCACACACACACTCACACACTAGGTTTCCCTTTCTACCTAACTCCCAAAAATGTGTGTAAGCCCTTCTGCATCCAGAGATGATAGATGTATATTTATACTGTACTTCAGTATACTGGACCTTCCATGTGATTCTGAGTTGCAACCGCTTAGTAGGTTAACAGGGAATTTTTGAATTGTGCCCTTAGCAGGCATGTAGATAACTCCACCGTGGGGTACAGAAGCAAGTGTCTCTGAAGTTCTGGGCATACTGAAAAGAATTCTGTGAAGAAATAGCAATTCATCTCTTGTGACACTACACACAGCTGTATGCACAGCCCCTTTTGTGTCAGGGAGCCCCAGGATTCCTGATTAAACAGTTGACGGGTGCAGGTAACAAGAGACCATTCATCACTTGCAACAATTTAGAATACCTTCAAGTGTGCTTTAGAAAGTAATTTTTTTTTCATTTTTGAATTTAAATATGAGAGTGGCAATCTTCTCAAATCACTAACTTCAAGATCAATTCGTATCTTTCAGAATCACTCCCTAAACGAAACAAACAAAAATGCATAATTTACATGAATGTTCATAGCAGCATTATTCATAATAGCCAAAAGGTGGGAGAAACTCAAGTGTCCATCAGAGGATGAACGAATTCACAAATTGTGGTTCATCCCTATAATGGGATACTATTCAGCCATAAAAATGAATGCAATGCTGATACACACTGCAGCATGGATGAGCCTGGAAGCAATATGTTAAGTGAAAGAAGCCATACAAAAGAGGATGAATATTGTATGATTCCATTTACATGAAGGATTCAAAATAGCGAAATCCACTGATACAGAAAGCAGGTTTCTGGTTGCCAGGGGTTGAGGGAAGAAGAGAATGGAGAGGAACCACTTAAAAGGCACAGGGTTTTCTTTGGGGATAATGAAAATCTTGAGGAATTAGACAGAGGCAGTGATTTCACGACACTGAACATACAAAGTGCAACTTAACTGTTCACTTTAAAATGGTTAAATTTTATTTTATGTGAATTTCACCTCTGTTTTTTAAAATGCATTATTGAAAATGTATGAAATACATTTTGCTAAGTAATCTGTGAAGTCTTTGTTACAAAGGGTTTAGGTTTTCTTTTTTGGAAGAATCCATTTAAGATACCTCTAAAGTCTTATATTTATGTCAATTTTTAGAATGCCTCTTAGTGGACTCTGAGAATAAGTGATTCTAAAGAACAAACGAACAAAAACCTCTACCCTATGGAGCTGGCAACTGAAAGGCAAAAACAGTTGCTGTTAATCTACCCAAAATCAAATAAAGGAAGCAGGGATTAAGACATGTAGCTGGGCCATTATATGAGGATCAGTGCGAGGAATCTGACATTTTTCCAGGTAAAGAAAATGAGACTGCCAGCCTTGGCATCACCCCAGAGCTTCTTAGAAATGGAGGGTCTCCACCCACTCTAGAACTAATGAATCACAGTCTGCATTTTGACAAGGTCCCCAGGGGATCCTCATTATAGCTAGAGAAACAGTCAACCGCCCCCTCTCCCTGAAGTGTGTGTGATTTTGCTTTCAACAAAATGCCTCTACGTGGTCTCTAAAATGCATGTTCCACAAACATGGCTGCCCAAGGCTCCCCACCTCCCCTCCAAAACTCCTAAAACTGTTCTATCCTCCCCCAACCCCTGCCCCACCAGACACCTACAATGCCCAAGACTGTCAAGCCTGCTGCATTCCTTAGACACCCATGCAGAATCTTCTAACCCAGTTTTTACCGACCAAGCAAGACTTTTGCCTTCACCCTGGAAAGTAAGTCCTTTCTCTTCCTCTGTCCTTCTCCCAATGGAAAACAACAAACAAACAAACAAACAGGAAACCAGTTGGTTCCATGTCAGGACATCTGTTTTTCACAATGCTCAGACATCACCAATTTCCTTATCTCTTTCCCATTTTTTTTTCTTTCATTTTTGAGACAGGGTCTTGCTCTGTCACCCAGACTGGAGTACAATAGCATGATTTCAGCTCACTACAACCTCTGCCTCTCAGGTTCAAGCAATTCTCCCACCACAGCCTTTCAAGTACCTAGGATTATAGGCACCCGCCATCGTGTCCAGCTAATTTTTGTATTTTTGTAGGGACGGGGTTTCACCGTGTTGACCAGGCTGGTCTTGAACTCCTGACCTCAGGTGATCCGCCCGCCGTGGCCTCCCAAAGTGCTGGGATTATAGGTGTGAGCCATCACACCCCGAGTCTTTCCAATTTCTGCTGTTCACAAAGAATCACCTCTAATGACTGGGAATAGGCAAAAAAGCAAGGTTCTGGGTGGCTGCAGAGGAAAGATGAGGTGGCTCAGATCGGTGTACTAGAGGTATTGCCGAGCCCCAGAGATTGGAGTAGGCTGGAGAGAAAAATGGACTCAAGAAGGACTCCAACACTCGGGAACAGAGCTACCAGAAGAAGGGAGATTCCCATCCCTAAGATGAGAAAGGAAGTAGGAAGGGCAAATTTGGTACGAAATTCAAAGCGTGCTAAAAAATGCTAGAAACAGGCCAGGCACAGTGGCTCACACCTATAATCCTGGTGCTTTGGGAGGTCCAGGCAGGAGGACTGCTTGAGACCAGGAGTTCAAGATCAGTCTGGGCAACATAGCGAGACCTTGTCTCTACAAATGTATGTATTTTTTAATTAGTTGGGTGTGGTGGCACACGTCTATAGTCCCAGCTACTCAGGAGGTTGAAGTGGGAGAATCACAGGAGCCTTGGACGTCCAGGCTGCAGTGAGCTGTGATCACACCACTGCACTCCAGCTTGGGCAACAGAGACCTTGTCTCAAAAAAAAGAGAAAAGAAAATGCTAGAAATATACATGCATTGCAATAAGGTGTGTGCACTGCCCTGTGAGAATTTCCACTCGAAGAACTGACCGCACTTGCCCCTTCTTACAGCGGGCTCTGTATTTGTGGACACATGGCTCTCAGTCATTACTCCACGCACAGTGCACACCCACACACGTGGGAGAATGCAGCATGTTAACTGCATTCAGACACAGGCAGGTCCTCGGAGCTGCTTTTGGAGACTCTCTACGGAGAGTGCAGGATGCTTCATGCTGAATATCAGGTGACTGGAAAGACCAAATTCGAAGGCTCTCTACAATCACCCAATTTGACACTTGAGAAAATTATCCATAATCTTGAGTTCTTTATTTCAGAAAGCAAATCAACTGGCATCCAGAAAAACAAGACTACTACATCTTGGGGGAAAAAACAGCAAACTCAGCTTCTGCTTTGGTAGAATAGATGTCAGGAACCATATGTGTGTGTCTATATATGTGTATACCATAAAATTCTACAATTACAAAATCACATTTTATAGATTATATAATTATATCTAATATTGTAAAATACACAATTAAGTAATTATTGGAGGTAAGTATATGTAATACATAATTATCAAATATAATTATATATTTTGTGTAATGTGTAATATTTACATTTTTATATAGAATTATATTCTATACTTGTACAATGTATATTATATAATATGTATATTAATGTATTATGACCATGAATATGTCTTTACTAGCATATACAATAGCCCTTAAAAATCATCAAACCATAAAATGTGCATAACGCCCAAATTAATGCCTTACCCATGGCAGCCTACCTGTCCTCTAGATGCCACAGACAATGCAGGGCTGGCCCCAGGGACATAGTGACCACTCCTCGCTCTTGAAATGACTCACATTCCTCACCCACCCCCAGCTTTCCCTTAGGCTCAGAAGGCCCACACCACCCACTTCTGTGCCCTTTAAATGTATTATTCCCTGTACCATTATTCACCTGGTCACTTGAAAGTTTTTAACAATATGAGGAAAGTGGATGAAGAATTCGTCTGAGCCCCGTAAATGACCCTGGAAGACAGAACACAGTGGAGGAGAGAAAGGGTCAATGAGCAGATAAGCACTGGGGCACAGGCCCCCTGGGATGCCAAGCTAGAGGAAGTTCTAGGAGATGAGCAGCAAGGACCAGCCAGAGGGCTTGAGCAAGGTGAGTGATTTGGGATGCCAGACACAATGCGGGTGAGCATGAGGAATGGGAGTCGGTTCCCTCCCAGCGCCATTTTGTGAAGTATATGTTATCTTCACAAGCCAAACTTGGGCAAGTTAACTGCTGGAACAGGATAACTGTTAGTTATTAGTCAGGGCCGGATAACTGCTGGAACAAACAGCCCCAGTGGTTCAGCACAGTGAACACTTACTGACAATCTCGACCTACGATGGCTTGACTTAGAAATGTTCAACTTTATAATGGTGTGAAAGCAATATATACTCGGTAGAAATGTGCTTCTCTCTCAATGCTGGGCAGCAGCAGTGAACCACAGCTCCCACTCAGCCACATATTTTTGGCATAATGATTTTTTCAACTTATGATGGCTTGATCAAAAGGCAAGTACATGGAAAGTCAGGGAGCGTCTATATTTCTCATTCACGTGACATTCGATGGGCAAGTTCCTGCTCTGATGGTATTCCTGGGCACCTTTCCTGCTTCCGACTTCTGGACCTGCCACATTCTAGGACTATAAAGGATTTGCCTTCCAGGCATACCAAGAGGGAAAGAGTCAGCATGGAGCATTGCTCAGGAGGCTGTTTGGGGCTGGGCCTGCAGCAATATAAGTCAATTCAGCCGCATCCCACTGGACAGAGCCCAGGCATATGGCTACACAGAAGTGTCATAGAAACTAGGAAGTGTGATGTAGCCATGAGCCAAGGAGGAGAAGGACACAAGTGTGGTGAGTAATGAAGTAGCTTCTGTCACAAGGCACCAAGGAGTGACGAGAAAGACAAGAAAATTGGACAGAAAACCGTCACAGGGGAATGAGCTTTTTTAGAAATGTTTTACCCGATTCAAGGAAAGTCTTTAGGACTACCACTGCTCTCTTTACCCAAACTTAAATCGTAAAGAATAACAATAACATGATAACAACAATAATAATAAGGTTGGGGGAATGTGCTTAAAAAGACTAGCCAAATCCACACCAGAGGATATGCAATAAATTAGAAATTATGATGCTACAGTTACAGTGTCGGCCATCAAAGCCATCAATAACAAACATCCAGGAACAAATGATAGTTCAAGTATCCCTGTCTTGGTCACAGTTCAGACCCACATTGTCTTTCCATGTCCTGGTCCTTCTAGCTTTGCTACTATTCCAAACCAGCAGACAGCAAACTGCAGCCTGAAGTCACTACTGCCTACCTGCTGTTCCTGAATGGCCCGAAAGACAAGAATGGTTCTACCATGTTCAAATGGTTGCACAAGGCCAAGTACAGGGGCTCACACCTGTAATCCCAACAATTCCAAAGGCTGAGGTGGGAGGATTGCTCGAGGCCAGAATTTAAGACCAGTCTGGGCAACATAGCAAGCACCCATACCCCGTCTCTATTAAATATACATACATGGCCGGGTGTGGTGCTTCACGCCTGTAATCCTGGTACTTTAGGAGGCAAAGGCAGGTGGATCACCTGAGGTCAGGAGTTCAAGACCAGCCTGGCCAACATGGTAAAACCCTGTCTCTACTAAAAATACAAAAATTAGTCACATGTGATGACACCTGCCTGTAATCCCAGCTACTTGGGATGCCAAGGCAGGAAGATCACTTAAACCCAGGAGGCGGAGGTTGCAATGAGCCACTGCACCCTAGCCTGGGCAACAGAGCAAGACTCCATCTCAAATATATATATAAACCCATACCCCATCTCTACTACATATATATATATATATATATATATATATATATATATATATATATATCTCCCATATGCCATTTCTATAAAATATATATACATAAAGAATGCAAATGGTTGCACAAAGTCAAAAGAATAATAATGTATCATGACCCATGAAAATTATAGTGTCCATACATAAAGTTTTATTGTAACACAGCCACATCCATCCATTTACATGTTGTCAATGGCTGCTTTCATACTATGGCAGCAGAGCTGAGTACTTACAACAGAGGATATGGCTCAAAAGATGAAAACATTTCATACTTGGTCCTTTATAAAAACTTCAGAAGGCCAAGTGTAGTGGCTCACACTTTGTAATTCCAGTGATTTAGGAGGCCAAGGCAGGAGAATTGTTTGAGATCAGGAGTTCAAAACCACCCTGGGCAACATAGTGAGACCCTGTCTTTACAAAAAATTTAAAAATCGGCCAGGCCTGGTAGTGCTGGTCTGTAGTCCCAGCTACTCCAGAGTTTGAGGTGGAAGGATTGCTTGAGCCTAGGAGTTCAAGGTTGCAGTGAGCTGTGTTTGTGCCACTGCACTCCAACCTAGGTGACAGAACGAGACCTTGACTAAAAAAAAATTTTTATTTTTTTTTGAAATGGAATTTCACTCTTGTTGCCCAGGCTCGAGTGCAACGGCACAATCTCAGCTCACAGCAACCTCCACCTCCTGGATTCAAGCAATTCTCCTGCCTCAGGCTCCGAGTAGCTGGGATTACAGGCATGTGCCACTATGCCCAGCTAATTTTGTATTTTTAGTAGAGACGGGGTTTATCCATGTCGGTCAGGCTGGTCTCAAACTCCTGACCTCAGGTGATCCACCCACCTCAGCCTCCCAAAGTGCCAGGACTACAGGCATGAGCCACCATGCCCAGCCCCCCAAATTTTTTTAATTTAATTTTAAAAATAAAAAGTAAGAGTTTGTCAACCCTAGGTCTAAGCCTGATTGCTTTCTGCTATTAAAAACTGGTGAAATCCACTGTTTTGACTTCTCAAGGTACAGTCCGTTTGACATTCAAACTTTTCAATGTCTCTGGTTAAAGCAAACAACAGGTGAGCAACTATTCCTGGACCTCCCTTGCTCTTGCTGCTCCTACTGCATCAATTCATACAGCACGGAAACCTCGACAAATACAGCATCTACTGATCTGGGATGCCCGTTTTGATTTTGATGACTGAACCAGGGAGATTTTGCTAAACTTCAAAAGTCTTAAGCAGAAAAAGAAATATTCAGATTTGTGCATGATGTGGAAGGTTTCCCACCATTTCTTGAAAGGGCTTCCCTCTATGAATAGGCTTTAATAGGCTTCCTTCTATTTTCTGTGCCCCATTTATAAACACCGCCACTCCTGGCTATAGAAGTTGGGAATCAAAACTACTTCCTTCACTGGTGATTTATCATTTCTCTAGTTTATACTCACCCTGCATCCGTTCCCTAGGGCGGCCATAACAAAGTCAAAGCCAAGATTTACTCAATTCTGAATACAAAGCCCCAAAATAATTCCATCCCATTAGCTCATTTTCCCAGCACCTTCTCTATCCCAGGATAAAAACGCCATGAATCTATTTACTCCTCCTACGCCCCTTCTACAGATCCAGTGACTTCATCTGACATTTTCTGACCTATGGGTCTTTTTTCTCTGCTTAAAACAAAATATCTACTTAATCTTTCTTCTTCAGTCTTCATCAAGTACAGACTTTATTTCCTCAATTTAACTATGTGACTCCTTTACTCTCCTCTGTAGCTAACATAATTACACAGACCAATCCTGCAGCTAATAATAGCCATTAATTCCTTTTTACACCTGTGTAGAGTTTTGTCATTTATTTTATATAAATATATATTTTCCACTGGTTTTAACCCACAGTGAACCTGCCTTGAAATAGTCTCCCAGAGACCCCTCCAGGTTGGCCACACAGCCTGGGCGCACTTCTATGGACCCACCTTGCTGGGCTGAGGCCAACACACCTTCCCGAGCCTATTGGCAACTCAGCCTCCCACATCACACTGGTTGCATAACTATGCCTCTGGCAACTTTTATTATCATTTTATTGTCATTGGAGGAAGCCACACATTTTTCCTGAATTTTAGGTCATTTTTGCCCTCCCAGACACAGTTTCCATTTGGACTACCAACAAGTAATTGTTTACCTCCACAAGTTTCCAACATGCCACACACTAATGGCCAACTAGTTACGTAATTATTAAACAAAATCCTCTCAAAGCATCAAGGTATTTTTTAAAAACATATTTTTATTATAAAGCAATGAATAACCCTTAGCAAAGTGATGAGCCAAATCCTATTTTATAGAGTCGTGAATTCTGTTACACAACAGTTACTTTTCATGGGAGAAAAGACAGGGCAATATTCACTGTCCAAATGCAGAAACTGGAAGCAATGCAAACTACCAAATTGTCTTCAGCTAAAACAAAAGGCAAACATTTCATAATTGAGCCAAGACTCTAATCCAACTCATAACAGTAAATCAGTGGCACAGATGGTAATCATGGTGAACTTATTTTGCCTCTATGTAATCTACATGTCAGATGTCGCACACGTGAGATGGGATAAATAGAATACTGCTAAAATAGTGAACAATGGGCTCACTTCAGGTTCCCAGATTCCTTGACCTTAAATTTAAACTACCCTTTTAAATCCATCTGAAAATATTCGAGACAGCACTCAGGTTTCCTGATTTATGCTAACAATTTGATCGTCCTTCCCTTCTTTTAGCAAAGCTCACCACATTTGGATATACTGAACGTTTAACCACCTCAACACATTTCCGATCAAAGCAAGTGTGAAACTTTGTACAGCAAAATTCTTTCTGCAAGTAAGTAAGAGGAGATAATGCAATTCAAAAGGCGTGAAGACTGGGCTTATATTATAGAAGATGTATTTGCTAATATAATCATATGAAATTGTTTCTTTTGTTTTCTTAAGCCTCAGCTGGGAGACAGCAGCAACCGAAACAACGTTCTCACATTGCAGCCTGATCTTCAAGATGCTTTACGAATGAAATTACTTTCCGATAATGAAATCCACTAGACTGTGGGAGAGCCTATTAGGAGAAGCCCCATGATACCCTTCGCAGCTCTGGGCCATTCAAAGCTGATGCTCAAGGGCCCTTCCCTGACTCTGGAAGGAAAGCCAGCAAGCAGATCCTGCATGGAGAGAGGGAACACGGGAGCCTTGTCTCCTAGCCTTGTGCTTTAACATCCAACTCTCATTATTTGAGCCTCCAGGGTCAAGGAGCTTGCTGTATCAGGGGACATGAAACACCACCTGAAATGCAGGAAAAGTCTGGAGTTTGTTGTAAAATGTACAAATCTACATCCTTCCTATAGAATTGTCTAAGCTTCAACTTTTTCAGAAAAAAACGTGCTGATCAGGAATAATCCTAGCCTAACTGCAAGTCTTCACCAAAGCGGGTAGGGAATCTGAACACTCTCTTGCCTGCCTCCTACTCTCCCATGAGTCCTTGGAGTTTAACTTGCATTTTCTGTCCTTTTCAACTCCCTTGGTCCTGGGTTGAGTAGATCTTGTGAGAGGAAAGACACAGCCTCAGAATCTGCAGAGGGTGTAGAGTTTCCCTTGGAGCAATGGGTCCCACACTTTAGCAGCAAGTATATCAGGATCCCTTGGGAGTCTTTTTTCTTTTCTTTCTTTCTTTTTTTTTTTTTGAGACAGGATTTCACTTTGTCACAGTCTCGGCTCACTGCAACCTCAGTCTTCTGGGCTTGAGCAATCCTCCTGCCTCAGACTCCCGAGTAGCTGGGACTACAGGCACACACCACCAAGACTGGCTAATTTTTGTATTTTCTGTAGAGACAGGGTCTCACTACATTGCCTGGGCTGATCTCGAACCGCTGGGCTCAAGCAATCTGCCTGCCTCAGCCTCCCAAAGTGCTGCAATTATAGGTGTGAGCCACCATGATCGGCCTGGAAGTGTTGTTGGAAAGGGCCGCCCACCCAGGAGTTCCTGAATCAGTAGGTCTAGGTTGGGCCCAAGAATGTGTATTTCTAATAAGCTTCCCAGTGAGCCAGATGTGGCCATGGAGAGCACCACCTTTCCAGAACCACTAACCTGGAGTTTGATTAAATAAGTTGTGGAGAGGATGTGAATAACTCATTGCAAGCTCATTCGCAGAAGCTGCCACTTGATTGGCACATACTGTTTTGCCTCAACATGTTTTCTGTAATACCTGTCTGATTGCACACATTTTCTATTTGGAGGGAAGGCACACTGTCCAGGTTAGAATCACAGCTTCCTGCAAGTGTGTGGTCTGAAGGAAGTCTCTGAATGTGCCGGGGTCTTAGGAAGGACGTCAGAAGGGGATGAAGAATGAACTGAGGCAAATGGAGCAAAGCAGTTCAGACTGCTCATTGTGCGAGACCGTCCAGAAATGCAGTGATTTTTATTCTTCCTTTTACCAGCCTCGGATGTGAAATCTATCACATGACCAACTCAAATAAATCAACATCAGCAGGTCGTAATTCCTTATAGCATTCATGTGCAGCCCCTACATGTGTTAAGTGGTTTAGCGACTCCTTGGCCTAGATGGTACCAAGTAGAAGTAGGAGTATGTTATGCTGTTATGTTTAAGAGGATCACTTGGTCCGGGCATGGTGGCTCGTGCTTGTAATCCCAGTATTTTAGGAGGCTGAGTCGGGAGGATTGATTGAGGCCAGGAGTTTGAGATCAACCTGGGCAAAATAATGAGACCCCCCATCTCTACAAATAAAAAATTAAAAATTTGGCTGATGTGGTGGTATGCACTTGTGGTGCTAGCTACTTGGGAGACTGACATGGGAAGATTCCTTGAGCCCAGGAGGTCAAAGCTGTAGTGCGCCATGATGGCACCACTGCATTCCAGCCTGGGCGACAAGATAAGACCCTGTCTCCAAAAAAGCAAGGCGACTTAGTAAAAAATTGGAGGAAAATATGGCAATACATATAAGAAAGCTTAAGGAGGAAATATTATGTCTATAGGAAAAGCATGGTTATATATCAAGGTAAATACTATGACCGGTTCTCATCTGATTATTGTGAAGTTGGTCAAAGAAGAAATGTGATTTCATAAACACTTGAATTTTTTCAAAGAAGGGAGGGAGGAGGGAAAGAGGAGAGAGAAGAACCTGAAAGGAAAAGGGAAATGAAAAGGAAGCAAACAGAAAAGAAATCTCTCAAAACATCAGGTGCGTCTTTGTTTAGTTGAGTATAGACTGTCTGTGCTGGCTTGGTGTCGTGGCGTTTTAATTGCATGATGCACCAATATGATGCTGCGCATGCAGTCTAAACAGCCAACTGAAACCAGAGTACCCAATGAATACACACAAGCCTTGGAAGCTGCCTCAGCCTGGGCAGCTGCTGCCCTTCACGGAGCCCTGGAACATCTTTTGTTACCTGAGCTCTTAACACTGGTCTCCAGGCAACCAGCCACCCCGCTCCACATCTAGAGCGGGAGACTCTGTTTCTCAGCAGGGCGGCAGCTCTCCAGTTTCATCCCACTGTTCCGGATTGCTGAGGAGTTATGTTTAAATAACGTCTCTATTCCGTAATCAGTATGTTCCTCCCGACGCATTAATACAGCGAAGCTGCAGCCTCATATTTGGGGCCTCAGAATCACTTCTGATTGCAGGGTAGGAAAACAAACCACCACCAAAATTATAGGTTGTACACAATAGCCAGAGGCCCACAAACAGATGCATATACCTATATGTGCACATAAATATGCATGTGTGCATGCAAACACATGAGTGCATGTATGCATGTGTGTGCATGTATAAGTGCATGCATACACATAAACACACAAATGCACACACAAACATATAAACGCCATGCATGCAATTGCATACACATATGCATATGTAGGCCGTATCATGTCTGTACACATATGCACACTTAGTGCGCATATGTGTATGTCTGCATACATGTATACAGACACACATACTCATATACACACATGCACATGCATATACACCCACACAAATTAATATGGTGAGCTCTGTTTTTCAACAACTGAGAGACTGAATAAAGTAGGTATGTTTTAAGGCTTTTCCTGAAAGAGGTCATTATTCAAAATCGCAGCCCTGGGCAACAGGAACCGAAAGCCTTGGGGCTCTGGGTGGAACCCTATGGGTTCTTTCTTTTATCACAATGATAACTTATCACAATGATGCCTTGCCCTGGGGCCTACCTACCACCTCCAATTCCTACCCAGCGTGCTGAAGCTTTCCATAACAGGAGACCAAGTCAAAGAAAGACAATGGCCACCGCCTTTCCCGTATTGATCTTCCACTAACAGGCTGATCATAACTGAGCACATCAACCCAAACCTAATGTATTCCGGAGCTTACTCCTTGGCAATGTGGACCAGCTCTGTTCTCCCTGAGCCATGGCAAGAAAACTTTGTAGAAAGAAGAACATGAGAAACCAATCTGATAAAATGAGAACGGCTCAGAGAACAGGTAACAGCGACCTCTCTCCCTCAATCACCTGTCTGCTCTTCGAATCAGGAATTAGGCCTTCCTAGCAGGTAGGCAGGTGCCAGGTGGGGTAGAGGTGTGGGTGGCAGTGGAAAGGGGAGAGGAGAACCCACCCTATACATCACATTCCCTCCTGCAAACCAAACAGCCAGCAGGCACTTTGGTCGCTGGAAGGGAGGAGCAAAGAACAATTCATTAAAGGCTTTCAGGATGAAATCCTCATAACAAATTGCCTTTCTCCTCTGCCTCTGAGTCTTCACTCTTACGTAAATGTATTCAAAAAACCACCACTGTGCTTTCAGTGAAAGGACACCGCAAAGCTACCAGAGGTCTCCCGGCTGTCTGGGTGCTTGGCAAATGTCTCTAACATCCCTATTAAAACATAGCCCGGATCTGCAGAATCCAAACAGAGGGAGATTAGCCTCAAGGCAGGGTGCCTTCAGACCGGGCTAAGCTGGGGCTTCGGAAGTGTCTCTACTCCTCATTTCTATCAGGCAATTTTACATAATCAGAAAAAAACATCAGCTTGCAAATGAAACCTAAACTTCGGAGTCAAAAGTTGAAAATGGGAATTTTTTTGTTTGTTAATGGGTGTGGTTTTAAACCAACTGAACAACGTAGTTATATCCATCAAGTCCTGATTTTGTAAAGAGTTTCCAGTCAATTTTAACGCCAGCTTTTGTTCTACATCTTCAAAAGCCGGTAAGATGAACAGTAGGGACGTTCATTAGAGGGTCAAGTTAAATTGCCAGGCTGCCGCCAGTAGAAAAAAAAAGGAGGCCAGCGTTTGCAAGCACTGCAGTTTCCAAAGCGTTTCATTTCAGGGATGACAGGAAAGACAGTATTTCACTTAAGCCCTGTCTGCCCCCAAAACAGTTCCTTACATTTTAACCCTAATCAGTTAAATACAACAATGAAATACTTGGTGGTAATTGTCCTAGGTAGAAATTCAGAGTAATATTGGAATATTAACCGATTTTTGTTTTATTCATATCAAGTTCATATACCAGCTTCCTTGTTGTGATTGGACTCCTCAAGTGTCACTTGAATGTCTTCAGACTCAGAAGGGACAGTCCTTATTTGCTGTGCAGGGTGTGTTGTTTGATCTGTCCCTTATAAGCACCTTTATGCTTGAAGCCTAATGCCACTTAACTGTGTATCATAATCACGACAAAAAGAGAATAAAAGGAGGAAGAACCAGTCAATGATCTCATCGAACCCCTCCAAGAACTATCCACCGCCCACCTCACAAAGGAGCAAACAGATTCCTAGGTAATGAGTAACCTGCCCCGGCCCCCCTACGCCAGGCTGGACACGGGCTCCAGACCCAGATGCGTCATCACTCGCCCGCCTCACCCACACAGATGCACCTGCAGATCCTTCACCGCCTGCAGAGAAAAACACACCATTTCTCACCTAGTCCACATGCAGCTCCATTTTGGTTCCTGGGCAGGGATCTAATATCTTCACAAGCATAAAAGAAAGAAATCTCACTCTCACAAGTATTAATACACAACAGGATGAAGGAGACTTGATACTCAATTCCAGCAGCCTCCACGGCTGCCCCAAAACCAGCAGCATATTGCACCCACACAGGGTCTCAGATGAATTCAGCAAGGAAATCTCTGCCTCCGTGATATTCCCTAGAGCTGGGACTCTCAATGTTTTAAAGTCAGTTCCATTTTTATATCAATTAGATTTTTCAATAGTATTATACCTTATTTTAAATTCTCACAGGGCCAGGCACAGTGGCTCACAACTGTAATTCCAGTGCTTTGGGAGGCCAAGGCAGGAAGATCACTTGAGACCGGGATCCTCCCTCACCCTGGGCAACACAGTGAGACCTCATCTCTACAAAACGTTAAAAAATAAAAATTAGCCAGATGTCGTGGTGCACACCTATAGCCCCAGCTACAGAGGAGTCTGAGCAGGGAGGACTGTTTGAGCCCAGGAGTTCAAAACCAGCCTGGGCAACATGTAGAAACCCCAGCTCTACAAAAAATTAGCTGGACATGGTAGCGTGAACCTGTGGTCTGGCTACTCAGGGAGCTGAGATGGGAGGATCACCTGAACCCAGGAGGTGGAGGCTGCACCCACCCCACTACACTCCAGCCCGGACGACACAGAAAGATCATGTCTCAAAAAAAAAAAAAAAAAAAAAAGTGAGGAATTGATGGAAACAAATTACATCATGTCTCCGCACTAGATATACACAAAGTAAAACGTTTTTAAAAATGTTGTTAAGAAATCTTTCACTTCATGTGGCAGATCTCAGCACCCCAGATTCCATGCTGTCTTCTGGTCTTACAGAGAGAAGGATAATTTGGTTTATCATCATAAAGTGCTCTATTAAAATATAATCTTCCCAGACTCCCTCAAAGCTGCAGACAGCTATACAATATAGTTCGAGCTGCTAAGACATAAGTACAGGTCGTCCAGCCATTTCTGGGAAAGAAATTGCTTTCCTGATAAAGACCTCTTGCTTCCCTTCTTTCCTTCTTTCCTTTCTTCCTTCCCTCTTCCTTCCCTTCCTTCCTTCTTTCACTTCTTCCTTCCTGCCTCCTTTCTTCTTTAGAACAGGCACTTTGGGGAAGCTGTCTTGCAGATACGAAGCAGTAAGCATGATAATTAAAGATAAAAGCTGAGGACAAGAGTGGGAAGGAGACAGAGCGTAGGATGCTGGTGAGAACATTGGGTCACGGCACCAGCCCTGCCTGGACTGTGTTTATCTGGATCATTTCCATTATGAGAAGAAATTACAGTGACCCTTGAACAGCACAGGTCTGAACTGCACTAGTCCACTTACGCTTGAATTTCTTCCGCCTCTGTCACCCCTGAGACAGAGATCGCAGCCCCTCCTCTTCCTCCTCCTCTTCAGCCTACTCAACATGAAGATGACGAGGGTGAAGCCCTTCAGGATGATCCACATCCACTTCGTGAATACTAAGTATATTTTCTCTTCCTTAGGATTTCTTAACAACAATTTCTTTTCTCTGGCTTACTCTATTGTAAGAATACAGTGAATAATTCATAGAACATACAAAGTATGCATTAGTTGACTTTTCTGTCTGTTTTTGAGATAGGGTCTGGCTCTTTTCACTAAGGTTGGAGTGCAGTGGCACAACCTCAGCTCACTGCAACCTCTGCCTCCCAGGCTCAAGTGATCCTCCCACCTCAGCCTCCTGAGTAGCTGAGACTACAGGCACCTACCACCAGACGTGGTTAATTTTTGTATTTTTTGTACAGATGGGGTTTCACCATGTTGCCCAGGCTGGTCTTGAAGTCCTAAGCTCAAGTGATCCACCTGCCTCGCCCTCCCAAAAATCCTGGGATTATAGGCGTGAGCTACCGCACCCAGCCCTCATTAGTCTACTGTTTCTGTTATTGGTAAGGCTTCTGGTCAACAGTCGACTGTTAGTAGCTAAGTTTGGGGAAGTCAAAAGTTATCAGTGGATTTTCAATTGTGAGGGGTCCAGGCCCCTAACCCCTGAGTTGTTCGAGGGTCAGCTGTGACTCCTGCTTGGTCAAGACTACGAGCCTAACCATCCCATGACCGATATGATTAGTGCAGGACTGCCCAGACTTATTTGGACACATAAGCTCTTTTTCCTAGTAAGTTCTATTAACAACATCTCACAAAACTAGTTCTGCAGATGATGTTTTTTTTTTGAATAACTGACCATATTTATTTAAATAAAGGGAGGGAAGAGTTCTTCTACTTTGACATTATAACAGTCCATGTGCTGCTCTTTGAGGGTTGGCAGGGTGAGTTTTAATGAAATGTTACCATAATGGAAAATAACTCAAACAATAAAACTCAGAAACCCTGGAAGCATTATGTCAAAAGTGTATTAGTCACCTTTATCTCTAAAACACAAACTTTTAAATATTATGTTCTATTGCAAAATTTATAACCTAGCTTTTATTATTAATTTGCATTACTTGGACAGGAGTTCTCATTTAAACCACCTTCCATGAACAAAATATACACCACAGCTGCTTGCTACCCTGCCTTCTTCTATCAACAGTAATTCAAGATAAGCACCAGCTCTCTGTTGCTCCTGCTTTACACATTCTGACATGCAAGTCTGGAAGGCAGTGTGGGGTTGCCAAGATGGGAACCGAACTAGGAAGGGTTGTCCTGGAGCCGGGCCTTCTGAGAGGGCAGTCACTGGGCACAGCTAGCTGTTCCTCACCAGACATGTGGCTAGTCTGCACGGAGATGCACCGTAAGTGTAAAATACACACAAGATTTCCAAGATTCCATATGAGAAAAGAACATAAAATAGCCATTCATAATTGATACATTAATTACAGGCTGAAATCCTATTTCTGATGTATTGGGTTGGCCACATATATTATTGAAATGAGGCTGCTAGAAAATTTAGAATTACAAATATGGCCCAGATCTGTGACTGGCATTATATTTCTATTGGACAGTGAGTTCTGAACACTTTTTTTTTTTTTTTTTTTTTTTTGAGACAGGGTCTCACTCTGTTACCCAGGCTGGAATGCAGTGGTGCAATCTCGGCTCACTGCAACCTCCACCTCCCAGGTTCAAGTGATCCTCTCACCTCAGCCTCCTGAGTAGCTGAGACTACAGGCATGTGCCATCACATTTGGGTAATTTTTGTATTTTTTGTAGAGATGGTTTTTCACCACGTTGCCCAGGTTGGTCTCAAAGTCCTGGACTTAAGCAACCCACCTACCTCAGCTTCCCAAAGTGCTGGGATTACAGGCGTGAGCCACCGTGCCCAGCCTTAGACACTTTTTTCTCATTATTATATTGTGACTTGTTAAGGGAATCTTTGGGCCTCAGTTTCCCCTATCTATAGAATATGGTGCTTGGAACATGTTTTTCCCAGCACGTGGATTGTAAAATCCGTGCATGTCCTCTTTCCTCTCCTTGTCTCCTAAGAAAAACAGTTATTTAGCATCTTCCTGGGAAGAACACTGAGCTTAGAGTCAGAAGGTCTGTTGTGAGTCTTGTTTCTGCCACCACTCCACAGCCAAGTATGTGACTTTGGAAAGGTCATTGGTTCTTTAGTTTCAGTTTTGCTGAGAGAAACCCATATTTGAGTAGACCTGCGGTGGTCTTGAAAGAGGGTGTTTATTCACAGAGACAGAAAACCGTATGTAAGAAAAAGTCTTTGGAATAATAGAGGAACGTCTTCCCAGGAGCTTGCAGCCTGAAGCCTAAAATGCAGAATCACAAAAAAAATGCCTCCCACAACTGCCTTATGAGTTACTTTCAATCATCCTTCTGAAGACTGCAGCAATTAGCACCTGGGTTCCCAAGGGGAAGTGAATCTCAGTAAGACAACAACTATGTAGCAGATACTCTTCCAAGTACTCAGAATACAGCAAGAAAATAAAAATTCTGGCATGGCTTCTCCACCTCTGGTAATTATGTTTCGGAAATTCCAGAAGTTATAGCATTGCAAAGATCTGTGCAGTAGCAATTAGGAACAGAAGTAGCCAGCACAAAAGACATGCAGGTGGAAAAGGTTCTATAAACATGACAGAAAGTGCCCCACTATTAAAGCTGGAACTTTTGAAAAATTACACATACACATATTGTCTCAGAATTCTGCAGTGAGTTGATCTCCCGTGACATAGGTAGGTGACAAATCAGAGGTAGGTAAGTATAGGATAACTAAGAAGATGAAGTAGAACAGAAGACAACAGACACTCCTGATGATGCTAGAAGCCAAATGAGAGGAGCTGCCGAGGATCCAAAGCAGAGAGGCATAGGCAGGGCTCGGGGCAATTTCCTGAAGTTCAGCTTTAGAGTGGGTTTCTCAGACCATGAGCAGCAATTTGCCCAATGTTCAAGTTCCCAGGTCTAGGAATCAACAAGTCTCTTCAGAAGCCACTCTCTATGTATAATTGGATATTTTTCCTGAAACTTTGTATATGTTGATGTAAAGTATTCACTGTAGTAATTCATGTCACTCAAGGACTCACTGTCTTGGGTTTACCAAAAATCAAGCTAAAATAATGTATTAAGATATTTTACGGGCCAAGCGTAGTGGCTCATGCCTGTAATCCCAACATTTTGAGAGGCTGAGGTAGGAGAATAGCTTGACCCCAGCAGCTCAAGACCAGCCTGGGTAACACAGGGAGACCTCATCCTACAAATATAAAAAAAAAAGAAAAATACCCAGCGTAATGGCACACACCTGTGGTCCCAACTACTCAGATGGCTGAGGTGGGAGGATCACTTGAGCCCAGGAGGTGGAGGTTACAGTGAGCTATGATCATGTCACTCCACTCCAGCCTGGGCAACAGAGCGAGACCCAGTCTTAAAAAAATAAAAGAAAGAAAGGGAAAAAAAAGATATTTTACAGAATACTAGCTCATTATGGCCCCGGACCTTCAGGATCAGAATTGGCTCTGCAACAAAATACCCTGGTGATCCATGAGCACATGTAAACACCACTGATTTAAGCTCTTTCTCCTCTCTTTGGTAAAATCCTTATTCCAATGTCTGCAAATATCATCTGTGTAGATGGCTCCCATTATAAGACAGTGTTTATACTATTATTATATCAAACTGCTACAACTTCCTACTTATCCTTTCTTTTGAAACAAAGTCTCTCTCTGTCACCGAGGCTGGAGTGCAGTGGTGTGATCATAGCTCACTGAAACCTCGACCTCCAGGGTTTAAGCAATCTTCTTGCCTCAGCTTCTCAAGCAGCCGAGACTACAGGCATGCGCCACCACGCTCAGCTAATTTTTTTGTAGAGATGGGGTCTTACTATGTTGCCCAGGCTGCTCTCAAATGCCTAGGCTCAAGGAGCCCTCCCACCTTAGAGTCCCAAAGTTCTGGGATTACAGGTATGGGCTCATGCCTGGAGTCCTCCTTATGCTGATTTGGGTAGCCGTGCTTTTTTCCTCTGAGACAGAGTCTTGCTCTGTTGCCCAGACTGGAGTGCAGGAGTGCAGTGATGCAATCTCAGCTCACTGCAACCTCTGGCTCCTGGGTTCAAGCGATTCTCATGCCTCAGCCTCTTGAGTAGCTGGGATTACAGGCACACACCACCGTGCCCAGCTAATGTTTTTGTATTTTTAATAGAGACCAGGGTTTTGCTATGTTGGCCAGGCTGGTCTCGAACTCCAGGCCTCAAGTGATCCACTTGCTTCGGCCTCCCAAAGTGCTGGGATTACAGGCATGAGCCACTGTGCTGGGCCTGGTAGTTGTGCTTTTAATGTAGAGTTTACAAGTGGTCTCTGTTTCCTAGAATCACTGACAATGTGGCTTGGAGCTTACCATTCTCTTCGGAGCTCTGTATGGCTCCTGGGAGAAGACAATGCAGAATTAAGCTGCCACCATGTTTCTGTCAGAACCAGAAACTGTATTCTCGGACACTTTTTAAATGACTTATTCTTTATTGCCTCTGTTTTTCAGTTTTCTTTTTTGTTTTCTCTTCCTGGAACTGCTGTGTTCAGCGACTGGACTTGCTGGCGTGGTCCTGTAATTTTCTCTTTTGTTATCCATTGCTGCTGGTCTTTTTGTTCTACTTCCTAGAAGATTGCCTCAACTTCATCTCAGGAAGTGAGCCCTGCACACCCAGAGCCGGCTGGCAGGCACATTCATATCTGTCAGCCTGTCTTCCAACCCCCAGCACTCTTGGCTTAGGGACTTTCTATGGTGACCAGATTCCACTCCACTCTTGAGGGAAACAAGTTGTAGAGGGGAGGAATTATTGTACCGTGGGGCAGTCCTCAACTAATGACTGACTGGCTTCACTCTCTCAGCATGGCTCCCTGGAGATCCGTCCGAGTTACTGCCGCATCAGTGGTTTGTTCCTGTTACCACTGAGTGGTGCTCCATAGCACGGACATACCACAGTTCTCTACCACCCGTCTGCTGAGGAACACTGAAAGCTGTTTATAGTTTGGGACCATTATGAATAAAGGTGCGATGAATATTCAGATGCAGGTTTTTATGTGAACATGAATTAATTTTTGCACAACAAATACCCAAGGGGGAAATTGCTGGGTGGTACGTACGGTATTTGCATGTTTTACAGTGGCAGGATCTTAAAGAATCATCAACGCCAAGCTAAAGGAGTTTGGATTTCAAATAATAGCATGAAAAGTGTTTACAAACATTTGGGTAGATGGGATGTGATCGGAGTTGCCCTATATGAAAAGTAAGAATCCCATGCAATACAGGGACTAAATTGGACAGGAAGAATCTGGGCCACAGTAATCAAACGTAGGACAAGGTGCCTGAACTAGACAGGGTCACTGAGGGAGGACAGGGGAAAAGGACCCAGGAGCAAGGTTCTCTGAGACCTTAGGGAGTTAATTCCACAGTTGGAAAAGAGATATACTTGTAAATATGCCTCTCTGGACTTCTTCAGCCCTCAGGAAGATGCTGGAGGAGAAATATAAACAAAGCAAAGCAAAATAGAAACTAGTTGTGGTTAAATGTATTTTAAATTAATGTGTCCATCTGACATTAAAAATGATTCCTATAAACAAAAACTATGGCTTCAGTAATAGCTGAGAAAAGATTTTTCCCCCTGATTTTTTCCAGTCTGTAGCCCCCGAGTACTGCTTTTAATAAAATAAAACACAATGTGCTTCTGTGGGTAAATTATGATTTTCCCCTAATATATTCTAATTCAAACTATTTTCAGAGCCTGATCTGAAAATTGCTCCCATGTCTATAAAAAGCACATGTATTTTGAGAAATAAAAGATGAGAAACAAGACAAAAAGATACTAAAAAAAAAAAAAAAAAAAAAATGTTGCAGCCTGTCTGGTTACAACTTGAGCCAAGAATCTGAGAAAGAAAATGTCCTGAGAAAATTATTCTCTCCAACAGTTTCAGAAAAGAAAGAGCCCAGATAAAAATAAGCCTCTGGCAAATGGAGCCTGTGGAAGAACCCATCCAAAAAAATCTAATTTAAAAAATATAGTATCTTACTTGCACATCTTATTTTGGATACCTGAAAGATAAATTATTATTAAATTTTTAAAGAATGCTCCCAACCTTATCTCAGCCCCCTACCTCTTTGTAGTTTTTTATAATAGGGTTAAAGTTGGCTGGTTTGTTTATTTGAGGTTCTTTTTTGGTAAAGTTGTTTTTCACAACAAAACCTTAGAAGTAGAAAGCAAACCTACCACTCAATGTTTCAAAGCTGGCTGGTCAGGAAAGCCAGTTTCAGCAAAGAAGAAAAGCCATGCAAAACAAACAAGGAAATAGAAGGCCTGCAAAGACGTATTTGGACTTGGTTTTCTTCAGCCAAAGGAGTAGCACAGTTGTTGCAATTTTGTTAGATAAAACAACTATGAACAACCCCAGTCAAAGAGACTATGGATTTCTGAATCCAAACACTGCTTTCCCTAAATTCATGTTTCTCTAATCGCCTCTTTCTCCAGCCTGTTCCTATGTTCTGCTGTACAAGGAACACACAGTTCTTGCTCCTAGAGTGAATTTAATGAGACATCAGGCAATGCTTCAGTCATAGAGCCACCCCCAGAACTCTGAAGCTGATTCTTCTAAGGATGTAAGGGATACAGATCCTAACACTCTGAAGTGGGCAGGTGAGTTTTTTTCTTCCATATTTACAAATATCTGCACTGATCTTCAAAGGCTGCCAAGGATAGAGAGATTCTATAAAATCTGATGCACCAGAATCTGAATCGAGTGACTCACTCAAGGACTCACTGTCCTGGTTTAGCAAGAATCAAGTTAAAATAATGTCTTAAGGTATTTTACAGGCCAGGCATAGTGGCTCATGCCTATAATCCCAACACTTTGGGAGGCTGATGTACGAGAATGACTTGAGCCCAGCATTTCAAGACAAGCCTGAGTAACACAGGGAGACCTCATCCTACAAATATAAAAAAAAATTACCCAGCGTGGTAGCGCACACCCATGAAACCTTGGAGGAACACACAGTTCTTGCTCCAAGAGTAAATTTAATGAGACATCAGGCAATGTAGCTTGCAAATCCCAAATATCCCAGATTTTCTTGCATGTGAATATGTTC
Source organism: Saimiri boliviensis (assembly GCF_048565385.1). Lineage (NCBI taxonomy): Eukaryota > Metazoa > Chordata > Mammalia > Primates > Cebidae > Saimiri > Saimiri boliviensis. Next base: position 6,100,885 of record NC_133470.1, read on the forward strand.
ACTATCAAATCATAGCACATACACATGTGCCCTCTATAACACATTTAGATAAATGTGACCTGTTTACCTGAATTACTATTATAGTTAGTTGTTAGGTGCTCGAGCATACATGACTTGTAGCCAAGAGAAGGTGAAGAACATAATTCAAAGCTTAAGTATCATTGCATCTACAAAGCTTTTAAATCTTTTATCCATTAAATGAGGACATGGCTTTGAAACCAGTCTTTTGTTCTAAAGCAGATCACATTCATGATTCCTGAATGGGCAGTTTCTGAATTCACTTTTTTAAAACCTTAATTCTTTTGTGCCACATGCTTATGTATGTCCTGCCCATTAGATTGCGGGGAAATTAGTATATTTACTAAGCATGTTCTCAAATGTAAGTAAGAGCATGTGACCTGGGCCTACACATGAGGGTAGCTAGCCTCCAATGTGGCCCTCAATGACATTTACCAGCTGAAATTCATGCCCTTGAGCAGTCCACTCCCACATCAACCAGAACTGGTCCTGTACAACCAGTAGAAACAACAGTGTTTGATTTCCAAGGCTAAGTCCTAAAAAGCATCAACACTTTCACCTTGGCTTTTGGATTACCCACTCTGAAAATGCTGGGTGCCAGGTTGTGGGGACATTCAAGCAGCAGGTGGGAGAGGTCCACATAAACAGAACAGCTCACCAGTCACAGAAGGATCCACTGTGGAAGCATTTGGAAGCAGATTCTCCAGTCCCAGTCAAGCCTTCAGATGAACACAGCCCAGGCTGATGGCTAACTGCAACTTCCTTTGACACTCAGAGCCAGAACCACTGCATTAAGTCACTTCCAAATTCCTGACCCTCACAAACCCTGAGAGATAAGTAATGATTGCCTTTGCTTTCTCTTAAGCCACTATATCTTGCGTTGATTCATTACACAGCCATTGTAATTGGAATGCACACATACATATATATACCAAACACAGATTACCCAGAAAATGACTCAACTCTACTATGAACAAACTTTCACCAAGGTCTCGGCCCTTCCAGAAGGTTATTCAGTGGTCTTTAAATAACGTTTTATTCATGGTCTTTAAAGGATCCAAACATTGACTGTGAATATTTTGCATATTGATTACATTTTTCATCTTAGAGCCAATGCACCTCCTCCTATAATGTTCCTTTTTCTAGTTATATTCTGATGAAGAAGGATATGGAGATAGTCTAAATGCCTCTCCAAATTTTTCCAAAACTGTCTAGATATGACTGTCCACAACCCATGTGAGTAACGAAATTATGTGAAATATCATCTAATTGACAAAAACCAGTAATCAGATTGAGACGGTATAGAACATGATTTAGTTTTTTCTATAAAAGCAAGCTTGGCTGAGCCCAGTGGCTCATGCCTTTAATCCTAGCACTTTGGGAGGCCAAGGCAGGAGAATCACTTGAAGCCAGGAGTTCAAGCCAGCCTGGTCAACATGGCAAAACTCTGCCTCTACTAAAAATACAAAAATTTGCTGGGCATGGTGGTGCACACCTGTAATCCCAGCTACTCAGGAAGCTATGGCAGAATAATTGCTTGAACCCAGAGGTGGAGGTTGCAGTGAGCTGAGATCACATCACTGTACTCCAGCCTGGGTGAAAGAGTGAGACTCTGTAAAAAATAATAATAATAATAATAATAAATAATAATAGCAATAACAAAATGCTTAAAAGCTTAATAATTTAATACAGTTTAGGACAAATATGGAGATAAAACTTTAAGTATTCAATCAAATATTTACATTGAAGTGAAATTAACCTCAAGTTTGTTTTTTTAAAATGTATGCATGTAATGGACGGAATATTAGATGTATTAGATGCTACACTGTGAACAAGACTATACTGGATATACCACACCCTTTATTTTTATTATTTTTGTTTTGAGACAGAGTCTCACTCTGTGCCCAGGCTAGAGTGCAGTGGCGCGATCATAGCTCACTACAGCCTCAAACTCCTCGAAGCCCTTTATTTTTAATAAACAATGTCTCTTGACACAATGAGATTCCTATAAACCAGGCTTGCTGCATTTGCTATGTGTTTCATATATTGCCACACCTATACCAAGATGAAATTCCTATCATGTTAGCCAAAGTCTCTTTCAGTCAAATATACTGAATTATATTCATAAAATCAAATGTATGAGATTTGGTCACAGGTAAGTGGAATAACTCAGTTCGTGTACAATTATATGAGCAAACTCAATATCCAGAAGACCCCCTAAAGAGAATCCAGCCTGTCATGCACAATAAAATCTAAAACAAAAATTAAGAAGGTTCTCTTACCATAGCAGGGAGTTTCTCAAGCACAGAAAACTGCCTTCTATATTCTGGGGAATTACCCAAAATATAAAATGCCTATTTGTCCCTCCTTCAGCCAGATGTTTCTCCAACTGCAGTGACACCTCCTGTTTGGAAAGGTCTGCCCTCTAATCCCACAAGGAAACATCTTGTAAAAACAAGGAAAAAAATTTGGTAAGTGACTACTTTGCTTTCTTGGAAACCTGGATTTAATGTTTCATTATTTACATCAAGAAAAAAGAAACATGGCACAAAGTGGCTTTTTCGTGTACCTTTAAAAAAAATTTTTGTTGAGCATTTCCTGTGACCAGACAATGGTTCTAAGCATTCAATTATTCAGCTAGGATTGCTCATGTAATCTCCCCATGTTGAGATTAGAACTGTTATCCCCCTTTTCACAATAAGGAAACTGAGGCTCAGAGACAGTAAGAAATTTCAGCCAGTTCATACAGCTAGTAAGAGGCAGGATAGGTGTTTGAACCTGGGAAGTCTGATCCCAAAGCCTACACCCTTAACCATTATTCTATGCCCCTGGCCACTTGAATTCATAAACTCAGCCTCCAAGAGCATCTGCTCTTGGTGGCTTTAAAACAAGCTATTTTATCATCTATCTCATGGTGCAGAACAAAATGGAATTCCCGAGAAATCTGGGAGTTCCCTGTACAGGTGTTACATACCTTCTGCAAGTCCCTCATACCTTCCAGAAACCTTGCAAAGATGCCGGGGATACTGCTTCATATTATCAATGTACAAAGCAATGCACTGTAAGGGGTTTTCCTGACTTATAAGATCGTAATTGAAAAACTAAGTACTTCTAATTCAACTACCACAAGAAATTCCAAAAACAGAGTGCCTTTTAAGGAAATGTTTATAGTCAAGGATTAGGGTTGGTGGCTTTGTGTCAAGACAAGCAGCATCAAGACTTAATTGTTGCTCTAGTCCTGTGTGTTCTAGCATTATGTAGTATGCTGTATGTGTTCTTTCTTTATTTTATTTTATTTCATTTTGAGACAGGGTCTCACACTGTTGCCCAGGCTGGAGTAAAGCTCCAGCTCACTGCAGCCTCTACCTCCCAAGCTCAAGCAATCCTCCCACCTCAGCCTTCCAAGTAGCTGGGACTGTATGCATGTAATAGACAGGCACTTGTCACCACACCCAGTTAATTTTCGTATTTTTTTGTAGAGACAGGGTTTCATCGTTTTACCCAGGCTTGTCTCTAGCTCCTGAGCTCAAGCCATCTGCTTGCCTCAGCCTCCCAACGTGCTAGGATTACAGGCTTGAGGCACCACGCCAGGCCTGTACATGTTCCTGGCCAGTTTTAAGATGAGAAACACAACAGTGGCCAACTCAAAATGAAAATAAACTTGTAAAACATAGTTAATCTAGGGAAATTGATAACTAATATGTAATTAAGGAAAACACAGCAATTTGTACACTGGAAAGTGACTTGACTTTACTAATGGCAAGCTGTTTGCTGGAAACACACATACACACACACAAGTTTATGAAATGGTAAACAGTAAGTGTGTTTCCTTTTGTAACAGGAACTCAGTAATTCACTACTGGGAAGTTTTCTAAAATCTCACCCTACAGAAAAAAGAATTTGAATGAATGTAAAGTGTTAAGGCAGTTGATGGCTGAGGAATTGTCCAGTTATCAAAATGGCATGTGGATGATGGTATCTGAGTGAGATTGATACCACTAATCATAAAATAGGTGAGCCCCATAACAGCTTGACAAAGTTAAGCACCTTAGGAGAGCAACGATAATAAAGATGATATAGCAATTAAAATATCATCTTGAGCTTATGTACTCTCCTTGGAAAAAATACTGGCAAATCATCACTGGATACTGTCTAGCTATAATATAGCACTATGATACATTACTGATTTGTGTTTTTTCTTTAAGGTATTCAGTTCAATGAACAAAAGTTTAATTTAAAATCATTAAAAAGTGATCGAGCTGAAAGAATCTTTAAGGAGCATTAATGCAATAACCTCATCTTTAAATAGTGAATCTACAGTTTGGACAAGCCGACTGAATTACCCCAGATCCTGTCTTTATTTCATTTATGTTTCGGTTTGCTCATTCAGCACATAGGACATACGCCAGCAACCATGCTGAAACAGGGTGATGCTGAGCCTGCACAACCTGTGCCGCCTCCAGGCAGTGTGAAGCTAATGTCAGAGCCAGATCTCTTGACTTCTGGCCAAAGATGCACAGAAAAAGCACAAAGGCACCTATGTCCACTGTCGAGGTGAAAAGTCTAGCAATGGAGCCAGTATTAATAACAAATGGTGATGTCTATGGTATCGCAGCCATTTCCGCAGCAGCCTAAATGATTCTGACAGCCATGGGCCAGTCCACTCATTCCAGAAACACTTAACAGTGAGTTCTGGAAAAGTAAAACCAATGCCCCATTTTCTTCAAATGTATAGCATGCAGCAAAGCAGTTCACTATGGAGACTGGAGTACGCGCTCACCCAAAGATTGCTTCACTGAGCCTAGCAAGTTTCGTTAGAGGGCTTCTGCTGCCATTGTGTCACTCCTGGGCACTTTTCTCATCCTTTTTGATACTGATCTTTAGAAAAAAAGAGGGGAAATTAGGCTAATTGTGGGGAAAAGGAAAGGCGAAAATGGTCAATTGTCAGAAACAGAGACATGCAACTGCCTAAAAACAAGCAAGTAAGCACTCTTGTTAAAATAGAGCCATGATGGTGGAGTTAGGGATATCAACAGATAAAAGCCAAAGGCTAACGGTAAAGGAGAAACACACATTAATGCCCTCATCACAGAAGCTGCTGATCTCTGCACATCAGGAGCTCACAAATTAAAAGAGTTAGACCAGCACAGACACACAGAAAGTAGATACCAAAAGAAACAACTGGCACACTCACCCCAGCTGGGATTGAGGGCATCACTATCCACCACTGGCATCCCCGTTAAAGACACAAAGGAAGAAACTAGAAGAAATGAAGCTACAAAATAGCCCTCACCACAAATCACTAACACGTGGAGTATGCGTAGTGTTAATGTGTAGTGTTAAAGCATTATTTGTTCTTCATTAGCACAAGGTTTTCCTCATTTCTTCATTTGTCACCAGCTGTTTCTTTTTTAAGCATCCCTTTTCTGTGTATCTGTGTTGGTTCAACTCTTTTCATTGGTAAGCCCCTAATGAGTAGAGATCAGCAACATCTGTGAATTGAAACTAATGCTGAAAAGTACCAAAAACACTGTGTTTGGAAAAAAAAAAACATCTTAGGGATGAAAAGAGCCACTGAAATTTTAAACATGATAGACAGTATCTACTCTAAGCTGGCTGAACATAGCTGAGGAAAGAAATCATGATTAGAAGACTGACTCAAAAAATGTGCTCAGAACAGAGAGACAAAGAGTTAAACATTGGTTTAATCAAAGAAATATTGAGGCACTTCAACCTGTATCAACCTAAAGTTCCAATAGAAGAGAATGAAAATAGTCTGGGTGCAATGGCTCACACCTGTAATCCCAGCACTTTGGGAGGCCAGGGCAGGTGGATCACTTCAGGTCAAGAGTTCAAGACCAGCCTGGCCCACGTGGTAAAACCCCATCTCTAGATTTTTAAAAAATTAGCCGGGCATGATGGCACGCGCCTGTAGTCCCAGCTACTTGGGAGGCTGAGGCAAGAGAATCACTTCAACCCATGAGGTGGAGGTTGCAGTGAGACGAAGTCACGCCACTGCACTCCAGCCTGGGCGACAGAGTGAGACTCTGCCTCAAAAAAAAAAAAAAAAAGAAGGAGAAGAAGAAGAAAAAGAGAATGAAAATCAGAAAGTCTTCAACAGCCCACATCAGACCTGAATCACCCTGGAAACTCTTCCATACTTGACAAATGTCTTGTACTCCATAAACAGGCAGTTTATAAGTATGGGTTTCCATGTTTCTTGCTTTTTTTTTTTTTTTTTTTTTTTTTTTTTGAGACAGGATCTCACTCTGTCAAGCAGACAGGAGTGCAGTGGTGCAATTACAGTCCATTGCAGCTTTGACTTTCCAGGCTCAAGGGATCCTTCCTCCTCAGCCTCCCAAGTAGCTAGGACTACAGGTGCATACCACCATGTCCTGCTAATTTTTGTATTTTTTTGTTCAGACAGGGTTTTGCCATGTTGCCCATGCTGGTCTCAAACTCCTGGGCTCAAAAGATCCACCCACTTCAGCCTCCGAAAGTGCTGGGATTACAGGCATGAGCTGCCACATCCAGCCACTCTTTTCCAAATGATTAACTTCTACATAACTCCTTAGAATTTACAAATCTTTCTTCACTTACGGCATTTCACTTAGTCCTCTCTTAGCAGCTTTGTGACATGAGCATCATTTTTTATAAAATTTATTTTTGCTTTTAATTTTTTTTATAGAGACAGGGTTTCACTCTGTTACCCAGGCTGGAGTGCAGTGGTGCGAACGTAACTCACTGCAGCCTCAAACTCTTGGCCTCAAGTGATCCTCCCTCCTCAGCTTCCCAAAGTGATGGCATTACAAGGGTGAACCACCATGCCCAGCCATGGGTGTTATTAAATTTATTTCTCACATGAGAAAACTAAAACTCACAGGGAAATGTAAACACTTGCTCATCATCCCATAGCTAGAGGAAAACGAGCCATATTTAAAAGATTTTTAAATATGCCCAGTATCTTTGATACTTCTCCTTTCAAAACCTGGAGCCCAATTGCTCTTCCTTTGAGTGTGGGCTGTATTTAATGACTTGCTTCCAACAAATAGAATAATAGTGAAATAAAGGTATGTGACTTCCAAGTCTAAATCATAGAAAGCACTATGTCTTCCATCTGGCTCTCTCTTGGATCACTCCTCTGAGGGAAGCTAGCCACCATGTTGTGAGGACACTCAAGCAGCACATTGGACAAGTCCACTGGGTGAGAATGAGAATGAGAATGAGAATCAACAAATGAAGAAGTATTGATGCCGCCCCAAAAGTCATGTGGGTGAGCCATCTTGGAAGCAGATCCTCCAGGCCCAGTTAAGGCTTTAGCTGACTTCAGCCAGGGCTGAAGACTTAACTGCAATCTCATGAGAGATCCTGGCTTATAACCACCCAACTAAGTTGCTCCCAAATTCCTACCACTAGAAACTCTGTGATAATAAACGTTTGTTGTAAACTGCAATGGAGTAACTTGTTACATAGCAGTAGGTAATAAATACACCAGGAATTAAATCCAAAGGTCTCAACCCAAAAGCCCGTGCTTTTTCGTTTAACAACATTACCTTTTCCATGACATCTTGTGTAAAATCAAAATATTTTGACCGTCTCAACTTACATTTCCCTAACCGTCAGTTTAATTTTGCCAATTATATCATCTTATTCTGTGCCTAATTATAGGAGTTCTTGCATTCTTGAAACACTAATCTCCCCCTCTGGATAATAAGGGTCATGAGAACAGGGGATAGAGCAGTTTTGGTCATCATAGCATCCCCAGGATCAAATTTACTGCTTGGTAAGTAATAAGCACTGGGTACACATTTTTGGATGAATAAATGAATAATGGCCAAAATACATATGACACAACTACTCTACCACGGGGCTTTTTTCTCATTTTATGCTGACGCAAAAGAGAATAAATTCTATATCTAAGAAGAAATGAGGGAATATGTTGGAGTTGTGATTTTGATTGATCTGAGCTTCCGAGAAGTTTGTTATATCAGAAAATACTTTGAAGAGCAAGAAGTATGACTGTTTTAGATGGCTGATCACTAGCAGCTCGGGATTGTAGCTCCCACTGAAAGCGCAAAGAACGAGAGGACGCCATACCTTCACATGAATTCTTGTTGCTCGCGCACCAGGAGATTCCCAGCGGAGGAGCCCCACGGGTCGCCAGCGCGACTCTTGTGACCGGCGAGGCGGTTTTGCCAGCGCCTCGGAGCGTCGGTTCTCGGTGCAGAGTCGGAAAAGCACCATCAATCTTAACGCCGCTGATTTAGTCGGTGCAGTGGGTTGCTCAGATTTCGGCGCTGAGAATCAATAAGTTGGACGTCCACTCAGAAACCCAATTACAAAGACGGTAATTATAAAGACCACAGATGGATAAATCTACAACGAAGGGAAGAAAACGGTCAAAAAAGGCTGAGAATACCCAAGATCAGAACGCCTCTCCCTCAGCAGGGGATCACAGTTCCTCATCAGCAAAGAAACAAGGCTTGATGGAGAACGAGTGTGTTCCAATTATAGAAGCAGGCTTCAAAACGTGGATAATAAGAAACTTCTGTGAATTAAAAGAACTTGTTATAACACAATCTAAAGAAACTAAGAACTTTGAAAAAAGGTTTGACGAAATGTCAACAAGAATACAAAATTTAGAGAGGAAAATAAGTGAATTGATGGAGCTGAAAAACACAATACGAGAACTACGTGAAGTATGCACAAGTTTTAACAGCCGAATTGATCAAGCAGAAGAAAGGATATCAGAGGTCGAAGATCAACTCAATGAAATAAAACAAGAAGACAAGACGAGACAAAAAAGGATAAAAAGGAACGAGCAAAGTCTCCAAGAAATATGGGACTATGTGAAAAGACCTAATCTACGCTTGATAGGTGTACCTGAATGTGACGAAGAGAATGAATCCAAGCTGGAAAATACGCTTCAGGACATTATTCAGGAAAATTTTCCCAGCCTAGTAAGGCAGGATAATATTCAACTCCAGGTAATACAGAGAACACCACAGAGATATTCCTCAAGAAGAACAACTCCAAGGCACATAATCGTCAGATTCACCAGGGTTGAAATGAAGGAGAAAATACTAAGGGCAGCCAGAGAGAAAGGTCAGGTTACCCACAAAGGGAAGCCTATCAGACTTACAGCAGATCTCTCAGCAGAAACCCTACAAGCCAGAAGAGAGTGGGGGCCAATATTCAACATCCTTAAAGAAAAGAACTTTCAACCCAGAATTTCACATCCAGCCAAGCTAAGCTTCACATGTGAAGGAAAAATAAAGTTTTTTGTGAATAAGCAAGCACTCAGAGATTTCATCACCACCAGGCCTGCTTTGCAAGAGCTTCTGAAAGAACCACTACACATATGAAAGGAACAAACAGTATCAGCCTTTCTAAAAAAATTATCAAAAAGAGCATCAATATAATGAAGAATTTACATCAACTAATGGACAAAATAGCCAGCTAATGACAGTATTAAACTCACATATATTATTATTAATTCTAAATTTAAATTGACTAAATCCCCCAATCCAAAGACAGGCAATTTGAATAAAAAACTAAAACCCATCAGTATGCTGCATCCAGATCCATCTCACATTCAAGGATACACAAAGACTCTAAACAAGGGATGGAGAAAGATTTACCAACCAAACAGAGAGCTAAAATAAATAAATAAAAAGCAGAAGTTACAATTAAGCAACAAAGATCAAAAGAAGCAAAGAAGGACATTATATAATGATAAAAGGATCAATGCAACAACAAGAAGAGCTAAAGATCCTAAATATATACGCACCCAATACAGGAATACCAAGACATACAGGACTTATAAAGAGACTTAGACTCCCACATAATAATAGTGGGAGACTTCAACATTAATATTAGACAGATCAATGAGACAGAAAATTAACAACGATATTCAGGTCTTGAACTCAGATCTGGAACAAGTAAATGTAATTAACATTTATAGAACTCTCCACTTTAAATATACAAAATATACACTCTTATCAGTACCACATCATATCAATTTAGAAGTTTAAATGAAATCTTGGTTGGCTCCTTGTTTGTTATTCTCTTCCCTCATTTTCTTTCATGTCTCCATTATTAAGGACAATTATAGGCATAGCCATATTTAGACTGCATTCTAGCCTGGGCAATAAAGCAATACCCCCATTCTCTCTCCCTCTTCCTCTTTCTCTTTCTTCCTCTTCTTTATTCTTAAAAAATAAAAATAAAAAAAATAAAAAATAAAAAAATAAAAATAAAAATAAAAGCTGGGCACAGTGGCTTAGGCCTGTAATCCCAGCACGGTGGGAGGCCAAGACAGGCAGATCACTTGAGGCTAGGAGTTTGAGATCAGCCTGGCCAACATGGCAAAACCCCGTCTCTACTAAAAATACAAAAATTAGCCAGACGTGATGGGGTGTGCCCGTAATCCCAGCTACTGGGGAGGCTGAGGCACAAGAATCATTTGAACCTGAGAGGCAGAGGTTGCAGTGAGCTGAGATCCCGCCACTGCACTCCAGCCTGGGTGACAGAGCAAGACTGTCTCAAAAAAAAAAAAAAAAAAAAAAAAGTATGACTATTTTCCAATAACATGCAAAAATCCCCAGAGCATGCAAAAATAAGAATTGTTTCCTAACCATAAAGTGTCTTGTTCGATCCTCCAAACATTCTTCTGCTTCCTGTTCTAGGCCCACTGGAGATTTTGGGCAGCAGGCCCTAAGATAGGAGTGATCTGGCCTGCTGACCTTATCTCACCCCAGTGCATCTCCAGCTGCAAAGAGGAGCTGTGAGCACTGGGTTAAGGCAGCATTTTTCTGCTAGTTATTTATGCTCACATGAGCTGTAAATCAACACGTAGTCCTAAGTTGCAATGGCTTTTCACTTGGTGGGTAATGCCTAAACACCCAGATTTTTATTTCACAGCCAGGAAAAAAATAATGTGTGAGAGAAACAAAATGCAGAAGTGCCTATCAGACATGACTGAAATAAGAATCCCAAGAACACAAAATGTTACTACAGCAATGCAGCTTTGATCACGGATCAAACATTTTTCTAGTAACCACTAAAATAGGACATGTCGCATGTACATTTTGTATATAATCCACCTTCCTTCAGCATTTTACCATCTCATCCTATGCTGCCCACTAACTTTCTGTGATGATGGAAATGTTCTATGGTGCCTAACAGAAATAGCCACTAGCCACTTGTGGTCACTAAGCACTTAAAATGTGGCTAGCATAACTGAGAATTGAATCTTATTAGTAATTTAATTATTAATCAATTCTTAATTACTAAATTGATTTTATTTCAATTAAATTTAAATAGCTACATGTGGCTAGAAGATAGATTATATTGAACTGAACCATTTCCCACAGAGTTCTGGACACATTCAAACAGTTGGAGTAATTTAGATTGAAGACAGGCTGGAAATTATGACCTGTTGCCGAAGATGAATAGAAATTTACTCAAAACTCCAAAATCTCAAGCTATTTTTCAAAACAATGAGGGAACCCTATGGGTTTAAAACTGTTTTCTGGAGTTTCTTAAAATCAACACCTAATCTGAGAAGAGAGAGAGGAAAGAGAGGAGACAGTTCAACTAAGGTCTTCAACCCAAGTCCCATCAAGGAAAGACAGTTCTGTCTGATCTACTATAGGAGCACCAAGAGGCACTGCTTGGGGTGAAATGGGGCTGCAACGGGAAGCAGAGGCTGCTTAGAATACAAATCAGATCCCACGGCCAGGCCCAGGGGTTCATATCTGTAATCTCAACACTTTGGGAGTCCTAAGCAGGGGAATCACTTAGGCCCAGGAGTTTGAGACCACCTAAGCAACATAGGGAGATGCCCTCTGTACAAAAGAATTAAAAATGAGCTGGGCATGGTGGAGTGTACCTATGGTCCCAATACTTTGGGAGGCTAAAGCAGGAGGATCACTTGAGCTCAAGAGGTCAAGGCTGCAGTGAGCTGTGATGGTGCCACTGCACTCTAGCCTGGGTGACAGACAGGGAAGGAGGGAAGTGGGGAGAGAAGGAAGGAAGGGAAGGAGGGAGGGAAGGAAAGGAAAGAAGGAAGGGAAAGGAGGGAAAGGAACTAAGGAAGGGAAAGAAAGGAAGGGAAGGGAAGGAGGGAAAGAAGGGAGGGAAGGAAGGGAAGGAAGGAGGGAAGGAAAGAAGGAGGGAAGGAAGGAAGGAGGGAAAAAAGGGAGGGAAGGAAAGGAAGGAAGGAGGGAAGGAAAGAAGGAGGGAAGGAAGGAAGGGAAGGAAGGCAGGGAGGGAGGGAAGAAGGATGAGAGGGAAGAAGGATAGGAGGGAGGGAAGGAAGGGAGGAAGAGAAGGCAGGAAGGCAGGAAGGAAGGGAGCAAGGGAGGGAGGGAGGAGGGGGGGAAGGAGGGAGGGAGGGAAGGAGGGAGGGAAGGAAGAAAGGAAATAATCAGGTTCTGAAGCACTTGGAGTACCCGAATAAATTATAAAGCTGTAAACTGCTTAGGGATGAATTCAAACTCTGCAAGCTGCAGGGAAGCAGCCACCTGGCCCCGCCCACCTCCAGAGACCCAGCAGCCTTATTTGTTCTGGCTCCCCAAGCTGGTTCCGACATGGGACATGGGTTCCGGGGAGCTTGGCCTCTAAACCCAGGCTCGCACTTTCTTTCCTGCTCTCTGTGTGGCTTCCTGACTCTATGCCCATCAAGCTCTTCCCTGAGGAGACTGTGGAGCAACTGGAACCTCACCACGTGCTGGTGGGAGTGTGAACTGCTACCACTACCTGGGGACTGTCTACTACTCCAGGACATACACCCCACAGAAACTTGCATATATGATCGCCCTAAGACATGCACTTGCATACCCATAGCAACAGACTCTTCAAAGTGTCCTAAAACGAAACATCCCAAATCCCAACAATAGAATAGATTAATGTGCGATACATTTGTACAGGGGAATACTACACAGCAATGAAACAAATGACCTGCAGCCCCACGTAACAGTGATGTATCCCACAAGTGTGGTGGGTGGTGATGGGAAGTGGATGGGGGCAGAAGGTTCCAGGGTGCTGGGAGTGTTACTTTCTTGATGCGGCTGCTGGTTAGGTGGATGTGCTCTGTTGTCAAAAGTCAGCAATGGGCAGGGGCCAGCGGGTCACGCCTGTAATCCCAGCACTTTAGGAGGCTGACTTGGGAGGATCGCTTGAGGCCAGGAGTTCAAGACTGGGCAACACGGTGAAACCTTATCTCTACAAAAAATGAAAAAAAAAAAAAATTAGCCAGGTGTGGTGATGCACACTTGGTGCATTCCAGCTACTTGGAAGGCTGAGGTGGGAGGATTACTTGAGCTCAGGAGGTCAACACTGCAGTGAGCCATGAGCACGCCACTGCACTCTAGCCTGGGTGAAAGAGCAAGACTGTCTCAAAAAAAAAAAAAAAAAAAAAAAAAACAAAAAAAAAAACAAGTTAGCAATGCGTACCCTTACAATAAACACACACTTTACTTCAATAATTTTTCTTTTAAGAATGTTCTACACATCCTCAGAAGTACAGCTAAAAACTCACCACTTCTTTGAACCATGAAAGTATCCTATAGCCATCTTTCATTTTCTCTCCATTTAAAAAAAAACATAAATTATTTCAGGCACACTTGTTCTATTGTATCTATCAGAATTTCTTTTTTAAGACAGAGTCTCACTCTGTCACCCAGATTGAGTGCAGCGGCATGATTTTGGCTCACTGCAACCTCCACCTCCCAGGTTCAAAGATTCTCATGCCTCATCCTCCGAAGTAGCTGGGACTTAAGGTGTGAGCCACCACACTCAGTTAATTTTTGTATTCTTTTTTTCGGTAGAGAGAGGGTTTCACCATATGGTTCAGGCTGGTCTTGAACTCCTGACCTCGGGCGATCTCCCCACCTCGGCCTCCCAAAGTGCTGGGATTACAGGTGTATACATCAGAATTTAAACACTGCGATGTCTAAACCTCTCTTGGTGTTTAGCCAAGTATTGTTCACGAAATACATACTTCATAAACTCTTTTAAACCAACCACAGCTTTTCTATTACTTAAACTTGCTTAAATGACAAAAGACAGGTATTATCTCACACTCTCTGTGAATTTTCAAACAGCTGAGTTCAGTTAAGCACACAGTTCCCTGAACATATAAAAAATGGAAAACCTTGCAACAAAAGAGACTCTGGAATTTTCCATCCACACAGCCGTTGCTGCATGGCATCTGTGGTGTAAGCTTTACTTGATGGAACTCGGTCTCCCACAATTCCACGGAAGAGAAATGATTCTATTCCATTACAGTCCCATCACTATACAGGGCAAAAGCATCAGAAATGATTAAGAAAAGAAGAAAAGACACACACCCCCCTCAAAAGAATAAAAAAATGCATGAAAACTGTTCTAATGCACTAGATCAAGAAATTGAAAACTCATAGTAATTCCTACTTTTGTGGGTTTCCAAATGACAGGTGACTACTTAGTGTGCCCATTCTTTTATTCATAAATTATGAGAAGAGAGGACAAGAGATATATGAATTCATCAACTAGTCCTACATTATGGCAGCCACTTATAGGAGCCCTCTCCCAGACCACACCACACGTAATAGGGAAGGGTTTCCTCGCCAAATGGGGCCAGTTCAGATTCATCAGTGGACAACCCTTTCTTTCATAGCATATTCCTCACTTCTCCTTTCCTTCTAGCCAAACGCTCCTCACAAAGAGGCTGCCTCTTGAACCGCTCTTATATTTTGCTTGGTTTCAACAGCCCTGCAGAAAGCCGAGAGGAAGTAATCTCCGATCTGCAGAAATGACAGAAGCCAGGAGGCTGTGGGTCTCCTGAAAACTTTCACCTCCGCTCTACATACGCACGCAGGCTGCCAATCTCCCCATCCCTAGAGTTTAATGGGGGGAAGTTCAATGTCATCGCGTGTAGTGTCATCTGACATATTTATAAACACCCAGAGGGGAAGCAGCACAGAACATCCGCAAGTGTGTTCCTTAAAAAGACGCTTCGCAAACTTCCACGGAGCCATGCAAGCTGCATGTGAATGTAAAGGAATCCACAAAATCCTGGAACCAGCCTGCCCGGCTAAAGCTGTTTGGAGTGCCATGTGTTGGGCTGACCTGAGACTTTTCACTCTGTAGGAGCTACATAATTGCTTGGTTAATATACACTTGGATTAAAGAAATTTTCTGAATAATCAAATTTATCACCTCAGTTCTAAGGAGTGAATTACAAGCAAAAGCTTAAAACACAGATACTCCCTTTTTCTCCCTCCATCCCTCCATTTTCTGTCTGTCTCTTTCTCTGTCTCTTTCTCTCTTCCCTATTTCTCTCTCTCTCTCTCTCTCTCTCACTCAATCTCAGACATTCGCTAGCACAAGTATCACCATTTCCATCTTGGGGAAGAGGGACTCTGCCCAGGGCTTTGTGGTACCCTGAAGCCTCCTCGGTCGTGCCTCACGGAAAAGGACCCATGAAGCCAAGGGGATGCAGGGGATGCGCCCATCTGAAGCCCTTCCACTTCCAGACCATGCCTGTAGGCTCTAGCACTCTTCTCTAAATGGGAACACGTGTGAGCGCCCCCAAGTTCATATTGATAGAGGTCTGTACCGGGCTGTGAAGACCTCCCACCACTCAGGTCAGAGCCTGAGGGGGCAGCGGGAAAGGATGTGGGCCAGGGCTCTGCGTGCTACGTCACTGTGTATCCGCATTGCCAGAGAGGCCGAGGAAGCCGCGTCCAACCCTGGCTTTCTGAAGCATGGCCTGGAAGGTGGCAGGATAGAAGAGGTTCTCTTCAACAGGGGGTTAGCTTGATTTACAACTCATGGTGTACACCCAAGGCAAGTGGGGGTCTGTCTGCGCCCCAGCCTTGGACCCTCCGCAGCAGTGGGAAGAGCCTGCAGGCCATGCCCCAGGTAGCGGGAGAGACGGAAGACAACAGAAAACGCAAACGGAACCAGGCAGAGAACAGCTCAGAAAGGCGTGCATGGGAAAGCCCGAGACACAACTGCACAAAGCAGCTTGAGCTCGGCGCATGGAAGGTGGAGTTTCAGCAGTGCCAAATGAAGCTGGCCCCACCCGCCCAAGGATTTCACACGGAACATTCCAGATGCCCACTCATCATCCAGTGCCCATCTGCACACACTAAATTATTGCACATCTCTGAGCTTCCTATTTTAATATTATAACCGCTGCCCGCTGTTATCACTCTTTTGAGCCATGTTGCACCCAACAGAGCATTTCATTGTTCTTGTCCTGTCTCAGGCTGTTCCTCAGGTGACAGAATTAAAATAAAGAGTTGAGTGTGTGTATGCATGCATGCTGTATACGCCACGTGCACACACATATAAAGATGGACAACCAGGCTGGGCACAGTGCCTCACACCTGTAATGCCAGCACTTTGGGAGGCCGACGCTGGCGGATCGCTTGAGCTCAGGGGTTTGAGAACAGCCTGGGCAACATGGTGAAAGCTCACCTCTGCAAAAAAATACAAAAATGAGCCAGGAGTGGTGGTGGGCACCTATAGTCTCGGTGCTCTCTGAGGAGGTCTCGCTGCTCTGGACTTCCGCCTCTGTCACTGGCTGTTTCTCCTAGGTCCCCTGGGGTCCTTCTCTCCTGCCTGGGACACTGGTGCTTCCTGAGGAGCTACCCTGCTCCCCTTCTTGTGGCCCATTCCTCACTTTCCCTGAGCCTCTTGACCTACACCAGTGGCATGCAGTCTACAGCTCTAAACTGGGGTTCCTCCAAGCTCTGGATTTTGAATGAACCAGAAATATCTCAAAGTCATTATGTTGGGCCTTGGAGTCACCCCGGCTCCTGCCTGGCACTCTATTCCATTCCAGTATTATTTTCTTATATTTCCCCTAGGAGGGATAAGGGAAGAATTGGTGACTTCCAGGGAGGATAGGGGTCTTAGATGATCTCCAAGTTTCAAACATGTGCGACAGATCAGAAAGGGACTTCGTTCAGCAAGACCTGACTAGTACAGATTGCTGATTTTGTTGGCTATGCACCCACAGGAAGGTGCACTTCCCCAGAGTTTGGGACACAATGGGGTCTCCTGCCACTTTGCAGATACCTAATGAATATTCAGTGAAAGAACAGGTGAGTGAGAATTGATTAACAGACTTAGAAATATAAGATGTTTCTGTAATTCCCTGAGTGTTATATAATGGGTAGCCATTAGGGCTCATTTAGTTGCAAGTAACAGAAACCAGTACTCTAACTTTCTTCTCCACTCCAGGGAGTGTACTGGACCCTGTAACAGAGAGGCCCTGCAGGAAGGCTAAAGAGAGGCAAGACTTGAACTGGGCCTCAGAAAATAATCAGGACCAAGATCAGGTTCTTTGCCGTTCTCAGCTCTGCCCTGTCAGCCGTTTTCCTTCCAGGTGGGGTCTCCGTCGTGGGCCCCAGTGAGTGCAAGCCATTCTGGCTGCTTCCTGCTTCTGGTCCAAAGGCAGCATCCAGGAATGAATAAGGCTTTCCTTGCTCCTTGCATCTGTGGCAGGTGCCAGTCTCTGGATGTCTGAACAGGACCAGCAGGTCCTGGAAGAAGCTTGACTTCACCAAGGTCAAGCAGGTCCTGGACCAGCAGGGATGGAAGAGGCTTTGGCTGGAATCCAGCTAATTCACGTGTCAGATACCAAAATGGGAGAGAATGAATTCCCCAGCAGCGAAGTGGGATTCTGTCAAGCAGAGTGGTGGAAAACCTCTGCAGAAAATGCAAACTACAAACATCCAATCTGCCACGTATATATAAAGACTGCAAATGTCAAAAACCTAAAGTCAGTGTTAAATATTAAGCAAAATTTTGCTTTTCTAAAATCATTTCTTACCTCCCGTTGTGGCTCCCTCAATTTTTAAGGACAATGGAAATTTTTGACGTCGTTTCAATTGGTCACAATTCATAGAACTTCAGCAAAGTCTAGAGACTTTGTGTAAAGGGCTAAATAATAAATCTTTTTTGAGATTGAGGGCCAAGACTGCTGCAGTGAGTCAAGCTTGCAGCTGCAGCAGGAAAACAGCCATACACAATACATGAATGAATTGAAATGGCTACATTACTGGAAAACTTACTTTAAAAAAAAGTCGATAGGCTGAATGGGACCCCTGAATTGTATGCAGTTTGAGGAGCCCTGAACTTAAAAAATATATGAATTTTACTACAGTTAATTACACCTCAATAAATAAACAGAATAAATGAAGACAAAGGAAAAATAAATGCTCTGGGGGAGAAAACTGTATGTAATTCCTTCAACTTAACCTGAAATGAAATTTCATCAAGAAAACAGATGGGCTGAGTGTGGTGGTTCATGCCTGTAATCCCAGAACTCTGGAAGGCTGAGGCAGGAAGATCACTTGAGGCCAGGAATTCCAGGATCCAGTGATCCATGATCACACCATTGCACTCCAGCCTGGGCAACAAAGCAAGACCCTGTCTCTAAAAAATAAATACATAAATAAATAATAAAAGACAACAGAGGTACAGCACTCCCTCCTTATCTGCTGTTTTGACTTCCGAGTTTTCAGCTACCTGAAATCAACCGTGGTCCAAAAATATTTCATGGGAAGTTCCAGAAATAAACAATTCCTAAGTTGTAAATCGCCTGCCGTTCTGAGTAATGTGATGAAATCGCTCGCCATCCTGCTCCATCTTGCCTGGGATGTGAATCCCCCTTTTGTCTAGTTGGTGATCCTACCAATTTTCTCAGTGTCACGGTGCTTATCTTACCTAATAATGGCCGCAAAGCACAAGAGCAGCGACACTGTCCATTTGGATATCAACAGCATAAGAGAAGCCATAGCATGCCCCCTTTAAGTGAAAAGGTAAAAAAGTTCTCGACTTCATAAGAAAAGACAAAAAAATTGTATGCCAGGATTGTTAAGATCTACAGTGAGAACAAACCTTTCATTGGTAAAATTGTGAAGAAGGAAAAAAAAAAAAAAATTCATGCTAGTTTTGCTGTTACATGTCAAACTGCAAAAACACATTTTTGTTCAGGTCTTCCACTCACAGATTTAATGCCTTTGTGGCCACAAGTTTTGGCCACAGTGTGTGATAAGTGCTTAGTTAAGATGCAAAGGCATTACATTTGTGGATGGAAGACCTGAACAAAATGTGTTCCAGGCCAGGTGTGGTGGATCATGCCTGTAATCCCAGCACTTTGGGGGGTCGAGGTAGAATGATAGCCTGAGCCCAGGATTTTGAGACCAGCCTGAGAAACATGCTGAGACCCCCACCTGAAATATATACATATTAAAAAAAACAATTTTTTTTTGAGACAAGAGTCTCACTTTGTCACCCAGGCTAAAGTGCAGTGTGGTGTGATCTCAGCTCACTGCAACCTCCGCCTCCCAGGTTCAAGTGAGTCTCCTGCCTCAGCCTCCCAAGTAGCTGGGATTACATGCATGAGCCACCATGCCTGGCTAATTTTTGCATTTTTAGTAGAGACACAGTTTCACCATGTTGTCCAGGCTGGTCTTGAACTCCTGACCTCAGGTGATGTGCCCACCTCGGCCTCCCAAAGTGCTGGGATTACAGGCGTGGCCACCGCGCCTGGCCCATATTGCTTTTCATTTAAAAAATAATAAGAAGGATGTGTTCTAATTGACAGCAATCTGGTCCAGTGCTATCAGTGGTTTCTGGCATCCACTGGGAATCTTGGAATGTACCCCTGCAGATAAAGGGGCACTACTAAAGTTTTGTTTGTGAGAGGGATTTGCTGGCAGTCATTGTGCAAAGGCTGAGCCAGAAGATTTACAAAAATTAAACAAAGAATGTTTAACTTGGCTTTTGAAGACATTTTATTGACTCACTTGGTAAATTCACTAAGAAGTCAAGTACCCACCTCTGTTCTTGACAAAGGTATCCACAGCGGGCTGTGTTCACATCACCACTCCAAAACTGAGCGTCATTAAGTTTTTCGTTTGATTGTTTTTTTCTATCGGGATGACTTTAAGAATCATCATCTTGTGCTTCTGGTTCTTTATTGTTTGCTTTTTTACAGCATAGCATCTTCATGGCACAGAGATTGTGAAGGAGACCCAGTTATTTCTTCCCTTAATCCAAATAATGGCACGAACAACGCATCTCCAAGGCTATGAGTCCATCCAAATTGAATGGGAAGTCAAACTGTTAGGACCCAGAAAGTGAACAATCTCAAGAAGGAAAGCGGGACGGAGCATGGTGGCTCGCGCCTGTAATCCCAGCACACTGGGAGGCTGAGGCAGGCGGATCACCTGAGGTCAGGAGTTCAAGACCAGTCTGGCCAATGTGGTGAAATCTCGTCTCTACAAAAAGACAAAAATTAGTGGGGCATGATGTCGGGTGCCTGTAATTCCAGCGTCTCAGTAGGCTGAGGCAGGAGAATCACTTGAACCCGGGAGGCGGAATTTGCAGTGAGCTGAGGCAGCACCATTGCGCTCCAGCCTGGATGCAAACAGAAAAGAAAAAGAAAGTGGAGGTTTGGTGGGGAAGCAGAAGAGTTCAAAATCAGAGCTCATCAGGTGGCATTCAAACACCCACATTGATGTAAGCAAAGTGATACAGGGATACAGGTGTTTACTGTGTATGTGGAAATGCAGGCTTTATACAAGATTCACAATCAGCCTCTAGCATCTGGATTTTTTAAGCTGAAGAACAGATAAAGAATCAAGGTGTTCACCTCACCTTTAAGTAGAAAAAATTAGACTTTTAAATCAAAGGTAGCGAATGTGTAGCTCGATCAGCTGGAATTTTCCAGGACGTTCCTTCCTCCACACAAATATCAAGCCTTCAGAGCATGTATATTAAGGAGCAACAGTCATGTGAGGCATGGACCCAGGAAGACAAATAAGGCACGATCTGCCCTTCAGTAATGGGGAGAGTCCAGTTAGGAAGACAGATGCACACACAAATATTTAAGAAAATCTGTGTTCTAACACAGTCTCTCTAAATACTTTAGCAACTCTGAGCCAACTTAATTTATAAGAGGTAGGCAGGGCACGGTGACTCACACCTGTAATCCCAACACTTTGGGAGGCCTAGGCAGGCGGATCATCTG
Source organism: Saimiri boliviensis (assembly GCF_048565385.1). Taxonomy (NCBI): domain Eukaryota; kingdom Metazoa; phylum Chordata; class Mammalia; order Primates; family Cebidae; genus Saimiri; species Saimiri boliviensis. The sequence continues at coordinate 6,121,940 of NC_133470.1, forward strand.
AAGTCAGGAGTTCAAGACCAGTCTGGCCAACATAGTGAAACTCCATCTCTACTAAAAATACAAAAACCTAGCCAGGCGTGGTGGTGGTGCCTGTAATCCCAGCTACTTGGGAGGCTGAGGCAGGAGAATTGCTTGAACCTGGCAGGTGGAAGTTGCAGTAAGCTGAGATTGTGCCATTGCACTCCAGCCTGAGTGAAAGAGTGAGACCCCATCCCAAAAAAATAACAATAATAATAATTTATAAGAGATGATGTCAAACATGAAAGTTATATTTCCCTTTGAATCAATACCACTAACAAACATAAGAGTTGTGCAAGAACAAAACTGATACATCGTTCATTTCCGCCCTCATACATCATATGCTACCAAGGATAGGGGTTCATTTTTTAAAATGCTAATAAAGCAGAACGGGTTTTCTTAGTTTTTTGTTTTGTTTTGAGACAGAGTCTCACTTTCTCGCCCCAGATGGCACTAACATGGCTCACTGCAGCCTCAACCTCCCAGGCTCAAGCGATCCTCCTGCCTCAGACCCACCAAGCAGCTGACACTACAGACATGCACCACCATGCCCAGTTAATTTTGTATTTTCTTGTAGAGACGAGGTTTGGTCATGTTGCCCAGGCTGGTCTCCAACTCCTGATATCAAATGATCCACCCGCCTCGGCCTCCCAAATTGCTGGGATTACAGGCATTCGCCACCATGCCTGGCTCAGAAGGTTTATTTTCGCCTGATTTTTTTTGTGTGTGTGTTTCTTTGGATTTTGCTAAGGAACTTGAAGTCAATATTACTAAGTGGGATTAGAAATAAAGTTCAACTAAACCAGATCATTAGAGTTAACTTTGGTTACAATTCTGGTCTTAGCAACTATAGAAAGTTTTAAAGACAAAATTGTGATAAGGTGGAGACAACCAAGCCATGAGACTAAACTTAGGTTGAAAGCAGAAGGTCACTTCTTCCATTGAGTCATTCCCTAGAATCAGACATAAATATCCCCGACATGCTTTGCACTGGACACAAAACGGGTAAGTCAAGAATAGCTCCTACAATTGATTGCACTCACTGCAAGTTTGTTTTGGAATGTACCACCTCATATAAGGAGTTTTCAAATTGTGAAGACACCTCAGAATGATCACCAAGGGTGTTTGTTTCCTGGGTACCACCCCACAGAGAGCTGGTTTCAGGAAACTAGCATGGGCCCTGGAATTCATGCATTCCACAAACTATCACACTCCTAGTATGAGCAGGAGGGAACCATGAGCTACAGAGGCAGTAACGGGCATGTGTACCTAATACGCCAGATGTACTTAAATTTTATCAATATTACGGCTGCTTTTCCATTAATTTTGTCACTAAGATTTTATTTCCTTAAAGTGACAGCCATTTCTATTTATCTGAAGTTAACATTTCCCCTTGTCATCAAAGGAACTACATCAGCATTTCTTTTTCTTTGCACCTGGTACAAAATAGAATCCCATACACCCAGCATGAGGCATTGCTGAGGTCCTTCTCACTACAGCCATCCATGATGTGTCTTTTGACAAATGAAGGAATCTCGAACCCAAAAACCTAGAAGGAAACAGACCATATGTGCAATCACACAACCACGGTTTTTTTGTTTGTCTGTTTGTTTGTTTGTTTGTTTGTTTTTGAGACTGAATCTCATTCTGTAACCCAGACTGGAGTGCAGTGTCGCTATCTTGGCTCACTTCAACCTCCACCTCTCAGGTTCAAGCGATCCACCTGCCTCAGCCTCCTGAGTAGCTGGGACTACAAGTGCGCACCACTATGCCCAGCTAATTTTTGTATTTTTAGTAGAGACATGATTCTGCCATGTTGGCCAGGATGGTTTCAGACTCCTGACCTCAGGTGATCTGCTGCCTTGGCCTCCCAAAGTGCTGGGATTATAGGCGTGAGCCACCGCGCCTTGCCACACAATCACATTATTTGTTGAGTCCAAGTATGCCAAAATCTACTTACAGCTAGCCAGTAACTTATCAGAGCACATTTGATTTTGCAATGGCAATTACACTATGTTTATTGCTTATCCTTAAGTAAATGACACAGCTGTGGCTAAGTAAACTGACTGAACAGGAGATTTGGTGATTGTCTAATCTGGGATTCGACAATTACAGACTGACTCATGGTTTTGTAAAAATAAAGTTTTATTAGAACTCAGACACATCCATTCATTTGCATATTGTCAAATGCAACATGGAAGCAAGTTTCTGTCACTTACACTTAAAATAGCCCTACACAGAAAAGAACAGAAAAACACAGGGGAAAAAACACAAAGAACTCTAAATATGCTGCAAGGGGAATGTGCAACCTTTTTAGTCATTAAAGCAGTACACATTCTTTTTTTAAAATGAGACTTTAAAAAAATTCAGTGGCATCACTACTATGTGTCTGTGTATGTGTGTGTCCTCTGAACTGAAATTTTCCACCTCAGAGTAGCGGTACCATAAGCATTTTTAATTCTCTTAATTATACTTTTTTGTATTGTCTAAATTCTTACTAATGAGAATCTATGACTTCCATATATTTAAATTTTTAACTTTCCTTTTCCTTCTTATTTTATTTTATTTTAGATAGAGTCTCATTCTGCTGTCCAGGCCGGAGTGCAGGGGCATAATCTCGGCTCACTCCAACATCTGCCTCCTGGGTTCAAGTGATTCTCGTGCCTCTGCCTCCCAAAGAGCTGGAGTTACGGGCACCTGCCACCATGCCCAGCTAATAATTTTTATATTTTTAGTAGGGACCGGGTTTCACCATGTTGCCCAGGCTGGTCTCGAAATCCTGACCTCAAGTGATCTGCCCACCTCAGCCTCCCAAAGTCCTGGGATTACAGGTGTGAGCCACCACACCTGGCCTTTCTCTCTCTCTCTCTTTTTTTTTTTTTTAGAAAAACTCATATCAGATGTGAAACATGTAGGACCTAGAGACTAAGATATTTTCAAAGAATTCCAATTATTTGATCATTCATAGGGAGAAAATAAGTGAGGCCTCAACAGTGACTTCATGGTTCAGAGCATATTTTGTTCAGCTTCTCAGCACACCCTGACTGTAGCATATTTAACACTGATGTGGATTTAATAGCAGTGCTAGTACCATGATTTAAGATACTTTATTAGATCCTGATTTGAGTATGGTAGTGGTATTATGCTCACCAATATCCAAGGACCCTCCGTAAAGAAGGACTAAACATCTGCATAATAGAACTCAGCTGTGGCCGTGTGACTTGTTTTCTCCGATCGAAAGTGAGAATCAAGACATTTTAATGGGATACTTCATGGGCCACATTGTGGCTGTCATTTTCCTCGATCTCCATCAGCCTCAGTCCCTACATGACTACAATAAGCAGAGCCCCCAGCCAACTTAGCCACACATAGTTCTAAGACACTGAGCTTATTCGTTCCTGCACCATGACAAAGCCTATCCTTACTAACACAAGGGAATCCAAGAAGAGATGTCATTGGGGAATCTCTGGAAAAGTATGAAGACTGCATGAACTGTATTGCAAATCATATCTAAACGATGTGACCTAGTGTTTTTTCTTGTTATTTTTACACACTGTAATTATTATTCTTGATATTTTACTAACTTAGCAAAATGTTCTAGTGCTTTTTGAGCCTGGTTAACAAGCAATCTGAGGGGAAACCTTGGCTGTATCAGAAGCTTTAACATTCCAACATCATCACTGGAGTAAAGCTCGCAAGCTCGCATTCTGTAATGTATTACCCAACCCGGCGACTCCGTCAGCCCCCAGGCTTGGGAGGGGAAGAGGCTATAACAGGAACCACACAAGCAGCTCTTAGTAATTCTTCCCACATCTGTTATATTCCCATTCTAAGCATGAGTTTGGACCCAAGATTGTTGTCTTGTGGAAGCTAATTTAAATAATTTCATTAAATTGAAGCTCAGCTTGTGAAGTGTGCATATCGAGGGGGAGGATGTCTTTGTGTTGCATGAGAGATGTGCAAATAGAAAGAAACCGTCCTTCACATCACAGTAAAAGAAGAACGCGTTTCAATATGAATTTCAATATTAATTGCTGGCAACCACGTCCAGCGACCTTGCCTATGAAGAATATATAAGGAAGAGTGAAATTACTTTTTAAAAATAGATTATCATCATCCAGGAGTCAAATAGTCCCATGATCCAAATGTTTGTGCCCACCCCCCAAATTCCTAACTCCCAGAGAGAGTATTAGGAGGTGGGGCCTTTGGGAGGTGATGAGGTCAGGAGGGTGGAGCCTCAGGACTGCGATCAGTGCCCTTATCAAAGGGACCCCAGAGAGCTCCCTTCCCTCACCCCTTCCACGATGTAAGGACACGGCGAGATGTGAGAAAGCCCTTACAAGACATCAGCTCTACCAGTGCCTTGATCTTGAACTCCCAGCCTCCAAAACTGTGAGCAATAAATGCCCATTATTTATAAGCCACCCAATTAATGGTATTTTGTTACAGCAACCCAAATAGACTGAACAAATAGCTTCTCACAAGTTCAAGTGCCTCATAACAAAGCAATGCACACACACAGAGGTGCAAACACCACCTACAATGGAGTAATCCATGTATATACACACACACACACACACACACACACACACACACACTCCACATGCCATCTTCCATGAGGCAATGCACATGTGCTCATACACAGGCACACATGCCATTCACAGTGGAACAAAGCACACACACAGAGGCTCCTAAATGGAGCATGTGCAAATGCACAGCCCATACATACGGGGACATGCAGGGACACACACACAGAGGCTCACACACCACCTGCAATGGACCACAGCACATGCATGCATGCAGCTACACATACAAGAAATGCCATGGAAGTATCTGTATCACATTTAAAATGAAATTTCTACATTATCAAGCCTTTTCAAAAACATGCCTGTCTTCCCAAACCACGTCACTAAGAGTCTGGACTGCATCTTACATGCTGATGTAAAAACTTCTTGGTTGGAATTTCTGCTGTCATAACATTTTTACCAGGCTTGACTGTTGACTCAACGAGGTAAACCACAATGTTTTATGAAAATACAATTTCCCTTTGGCCCAGGGCAGGCAAGGTCACCTAGCATAGCAATGCAGTTCAATGCCAACATTCCCTGAGATGTTAATCTTTGGCAAACTAAATGGCATACATTCTGGCTGAAGCAACAGATTAGGTAAAACAGAGTGATATCAAAAATTTCAAAGCTACGTGTGTGTGTGTGTGTGTGTGTGTGTGTGTGTGTGTGTGCACATGCGCTTGTGTGTTTGTTTGCCATGTCATGTGTAGAAAGTTCAAAAGAAACTCTGCATTTTAAGAGTGATAGTATCTGCAGGGACTCTCACGGGTGAATTTGGGGATGATTTCAACATTAAAAAAGTAATAAAACAACAACGATGGTAATTCTTATGCCACATATAACCAAAAAAAAGCCAGGAATCAACAGTGATACTCAAAAGCTGGGAGTATGGAAACAAAGCTCTTTTTCATGGAAGGATTTCAACCAAGAACTTTAGAAGAAATCACAGCATTAGCAATGCACCAATTTGTAACCACCAGTGGAACACCTCAATAAAGAAAGGATTATGAACAGAACACAGTCTCAAATATCACCCCCAATTGTCTCATTCGTTACCCAGGAAAGAAGGTATCTGCACGAGGGTGAGACCTGGCAGACACAACCCTCACCAACAAATCCACCTCAGCAAAAGCAATACAAGAACAGCTTGATCCTCTGACTCCTATGAAACCCAGTGAGAAGGACATATCATCACCTATACAGTCTTCTTGCAAAAGATGTCCAACCTACATTGAAACACGAGGAAGCAATCTGACAAATATGGATCATGGGACATTAAAGACAGCTGGCATTCAGGCATGGTGGCTCATGCCTGTAATCGCAACACTTTGGGAGGCTGAGCAGGGAGGATCACATGAGCTAGGGAGTTTGAGACCAGCCTGGGTAACATGGCAAAACCCTGTTTCTTCAAAAGTACAAAAATCAGCAAGCATGGTGGCACACACGTGTGGTCCCAGCTAATCAGGAGGCTGAGGTGGGAGGATCGCTTGAGCTTGCAAGGCTTCGGTTGCAGTGAGCCAAGATGGTGCCACTATACTCCAGCCTGAGTGATAGAGACCCTGTCTCAAATTAATTAATTCATTAATTAAAAGACAGCTGGCACAGACTTTTCCAAAAGGGTCACTTCCATACAATAAAAACTAAAAGGCAGGCAGAGTGTTTCAGATTTTTCTTTTAAATACAGTCATAGCCAAATGCAGTGCATGATGCTTAACTGGATTTCAGATGTTTTTAAGGCCGTGAAAACACATCTTGCGCTGACGCAGAAAGCCCTGGCAGCTACCCAGTGGACACAGGTGTCCAGATAGGTGTGGCAGTCACCTGTTGCTCTGGAGCAGGTGTCCCCAAACTACGGCCCTCGGGCCACATGCGGTCCCCTGAGGCCATTTATCCGGCCCCCGTCGCACTTCAGCAAGGGGCACCTCTTTCATTGGTGGTCAGTGAGAGGAGCACAGTATGTGGCGGCCCTCCAACGGTCTGAGGAACAGTGAACTGGCCCCCTGTGTAAAAAGTTTGGGGACGCCTGGTTTAGATAATTAAATTGAATCCATTTAAAATTTTTTACTTATATATTAATTCATATTACTAAGGATTTTGTACTTTTCATGTTACTAAAGATTTTCAATTTTAGCACAATTCAAAGGGTGGTTTTCAGGATTAAATCACATATGTAACATGCTGAGCTAAGTTCCTACCACACTGTAAGTATACACTATATTTTGCTTACTTTTCTTCTGGTAGAGTATCTAGACTTGTGATAAATTAATGAAGAGTGAGACAGGGGAAGAGATGTCCCTGAATCTGCAGTCGTGTGAGCAAAACCACTCATGGCAATCCTCCAAGGTCGTAAACTTTTACATTTGAAACATGCACCCTGACACCAACCCTAATCTAATCCCACAGGACTTCCCAGCTACTTAAGCAATTATATCAGTTGCAGTGAAATTAAGTTTACACACTGACACTGAAAGGAAAGATAACAATAAAAACTGAAACTCAACTTCGGCATTGACACCCGGGCACGATTCACAGCCTGCGCAACTGAAGGGACACGAATTATCTCCAGCTTTTCTCAGCACTGAAGAGCACGAAAACGGCTATAAATCAGACTTTAATTTAGAAATTTCCTGGGATTTCACTTTCATTTATGATCGTCTTATTCCCGAAGGACTTCTAAGTCACCCTCATCAGTAAAAGAAACAGATAAGCACCTCACTTACGTACAAATCATGGCTGATGTGTCTCAATTCCCTAGCTCACCCCCCCAACAAATATCTGTGCCTGTCATTTCTATTTTATTAAATGTGATCCCAAGTAGACTTTACATTTCGGGATATGTTCCAATCCCATAAAAAATCAATTCTAAATTACACTGTGGGCTGGTCACAGTAGCTCACACCTATAATCCCAGCACTTTGGAAAGCCCAGATGGGAGGATTGTTTGAGGAGTTTGAGACCAAACTGGGCAACACAGCAAGACCCCTTCACCACAAAATTTTTAAATTAAAAAATAAAATAAATTACATCATGCCATGCTCTCAGTGGATAAAATGCCTTAATTTGGTAAGGAAAGGGATTTAGCACAGCAGTTCCTTGTAAAAAGTATTTCCCCTTTGCCGGTAACCTAAGCCTCCCCATCACTGTAATTTCATCTCGTTTGTTCATTCGAGACAGGGTCTCACTCTGTTGACCAGGCTGGAGTGTAGTGTCACAATCATGGCTTCCTGCAGCCTCAAACTCCTGGGCTCAAGTGATCCTACCATCTCGGCTTCCCAAAGCGCTAGGAAGACAGGTGTGAGGTCCTGCCCCGGCCTCATCTCTTCAGCCTCTGTTAGATGGTGCCACTATGTTTTCAGTGTAGTGTGTATTCAGTGTGCCCTTCAATTCTACAGGACTCAGGACAAAATGTGACCTCCTGGATTCTCTTTGCCTCCTCATGATAGACGGAAATCCACCCTATCCAGGAGGCTCCGACACGGTAAGGACCAACGCACTAGCCGCCACGTGCATGCTTTTTCTTCTCCCTTATTTAAAAAAGAAAATGCAATACCCTGCCAACACTTTTCTATACAGTACCTCAACCATCTTGCAAAGGGTAAATTGTCCCTTTAACAATATTTTCTCGCTCTGTCCAAATCAATAAGACTTAGAGACACAAAGATAAGCCATTTAAAAATTAGACCTAAAAAAAACCCACAGAATCTCTAACGCAGGGGTCAATAAATACACTTGCAAGCCAAATAAGGCTTTTTAAATAAAGACTAATTAGCATTTAGCCACCTCATATGTATATTGTCTATGGCTGGAGACAACTGAGTTAATAGTTAAGACAGTGCCCCCATCTACCGCAAAGCCTAAGAGATTTGCTACTGGCCCTTTACAGGAAGTCCACCAATCCCAGCTCTAAAGTGCAGTTATCAAACAGAAATGAAGTGCAGGTAGCATGTGTAACTTTAAAGCTCTCAGTGGCCATATTAAATCAGTAAAAAGAAATAGGGAAAATTAATTTTAATAATACATGTTAGCCCAGTATATGCAAAATAGGTTCATTTTCACACTTAAGGAATGTTAAGTTATTAATGAGAAATGTTCTATTTTTTTGCATACAAAGGCTTGGAAGTGTGGACGTCTGGTGTGTTTTACACTGATCAGATGACATTTCAATTCAGACTAGCCTTGGGTCAAGTGCTCCCTAGCCACCGGTGACTAGTGGTCACACTGGTCCCTGCACATCTGAAGAGCATGACAAGTGAGAAGAGAAAAAGACGAAAAAGAATGCAGTTTCCACGTACGGCTGCAGCTTCAGACAAGTCCAATTACTCAGTGATTGTGAGAATGTAGGCTTTCTGCTCATCCAAATAGATCCCAAGTAATATCTGGGACATACTTACACTAAAACATCATTCATTGCATATCTGAGATTAAAACACAACCCAGTGTCCTCTATTTTATCTGGCCCCCAAGCCTCTGTCCCTGAACCCTCCTGCTTGTCAGTTAACACTCAAGTGAGGGGTAGCAAGGAAAGGTCAGGCCTGCTGAGATGCCTCCCCTACCATAAGCTCTGCCTAAGATGACGCCAGAAGTCTTTGCTTTGCTCGTGCAGACATTCAATTCATTCTGAAAATTGCTCATGGGAGCACACCCACTGGCCTTGTAAATCAATTAAGAATACAGTCAGCTGGGCGTGACGACTCATGCCTACAATCCCAGCACTTTGGGAAGCCAAGGCGGGCGGACCACTTGAGTCCAGCAGTTTGAGGCAAGCCTAGCCAACATGGCAAAACTCTGTCTCTACTAAAAATACAAAACTTAGCTGGGCGCAGTGGTGCATACTTGTAATCCCAGCTACTCGGGAGGCTGAGGCAGGAGAATCATTTGAATCTGGGAGGTGGAGGTTGCAGTGAGCCGAGATCATACCACTGCACTCCAGCCTGGGGGATAGACAAAGGCTCTATCAAAAAAGAAAGAAAGAGAGAAAGAGAGAGAGAAAGAAACAAAGGAGAAAAAAAGAAAAAGGAAAAATGGATACATTAAGGATACATTCATCCAGCCCAAGGGCTGCTGGGTGTCAGACGGAAGCCCCTGCCTGCACCCGCTGAAGATGGGTCGTACACCAACAAATGAGTCTGCAAGTGAAACACAGAAGCTATCTCCCTCTAAAGCAAGTTTGCTTAAAGGAAATAAAAAGAAGTTTTGTCTCACTCAGACCCGAGGAACACTTTACAAAGCAAATAAGGGACTCACAGAATCAAGAGTCTACAATAAGAGTTGACTATACGACTGGGCGTGGTGGTTCACACCTATAATCCCAGCAGGAGGCCGAGGTGAGCAGATCACCTGAGGTCAGGAGTTCAAGACCAGCCTAGCCAACATCATGAAATCTCATCACTACTAAAAATATAAAAGTTAGCTGGGTGTGGTGGCATACACCTGTAATCTCAGCTACTCGGGAGGCTGAAGCTGGAGGATTGCTTGGGCCAGGGAGTTGGAGGCTGCAGTGAGTTATCATCACACCACTGCCCTCCAGCCTAAGCAACAGAGTGAGACTCTATCTCAAAAAAATTAAAAAGAGTGACTACAAATAACTTTTCTTATTGCTGTGGAAAAAAATAATAATCACCAATGTCTCCTTTTTGCCTCAAGGGACTATGGGCCACCCCTTTTAGAATCGGCCAAAATGAAGAGCTTGGGAATGGACAATGAGATGTCCGAAGAGTAATTTTAGAACGTGAGAGCTGTCTGAGAACCCACATAAGAATCCAAGTTGTAAAAAACAGGGCTTGTGTGTTCTGTTTCCCGTATCTGAAAAATTGGTGAGACAGCTCAATATTTCTCCAACACAGAGCCTTCCATATGTGTTTTTTTTTCCGAAGGCAACTGTAACAGAGTTGAAAGCACAGGATGAAAATTGGATTGTGTGGAAGAGAGAACTGTCAGGTGAGAGGGCAGTTGGGGTTGGTCGGGGGACTTTTTGCAGATGAGTGAATCGGTGGGCAATTGTGGCATAATCAAAGTTGTCTACACGATTCGAATAAGTAAGAACAGACCCCCCAAATGAAAGAGAAGATCTAGTGACAGCCACAATTATGCACTTTTCCTTTTACTCATCTTGAAAAACCATTTGGGAAAAAATTTCTCACAGAAAGAACAGAGAAGCTTTATGTCATGCTTTTGCAAGTTAATTTCCATGTGGAGTGAAATTTCTCACCATCAATCCATTAGTTAATGATTGCTCAAAAGAGGTTTCCATGCAGAATGAGGGTTTTCTTTCAGTTGGAAAAAGTTTTCTTAAAATTCTGTGCACATTAATGAGGTCAAATGAACATTACAACCTAGGAGAAGGCTGAAATAATTCCACTCCCAAACCAGAATGTTTTGTTTTCAGCGTTTCCCTTATCATTTCAGAGTACAGTCTCAGCTACAAGTGAGGCACTGGGAGGGCTTGTCAAGTGTCCAGAATTCTGGGGATACCCGTTCAGTTCTCACTGCCTCTGCATTTGTGGTGGTACCATCTTTTCCTCTTATTTTGCTGACAGCCTGCCCACCTCGTCTTGAGACATGTTTATTCTACAAACCAGAATGGTCACTCCAGAACAGAAAGCATAAAATCCTCTGCAGAACAACAGCCTGCATGGTACCAGTAGGCTTCTAAAAGAGTTGTTTCCTTCTCCCTGTACCGGGAGAACATAGTCCACCAAATTTTCAAATTTCGTATTGGGCAGAAAGATTTCTTTTCGGCCCAGCGTAGTGGCTCATGCCTGTAATCTCAACACTTTGGGAGGTGAAGGTGGGAGGATCGCTTGAGCCCAGGTTGAGGTTACAGTGAGCCGTGATTGGGCCACTGCACTCCAGCTTGGGCAACAGAGCAAGACGCTGTCTCAAAAGAAAAGAAAAGAAAAGTAGACAGTTGGCAGTCTATATTTTTGAAACCTACGACAGAAAGAAATCTTTTGTTTATTTGGTTGTTTGTTTGTTTGAGACAGAGTCTCGGTCTGTCACCACCACAGCTCACTGCAGCCTCCGACTCCCAGGTTCAAGTGATTCTCCTGCCTCAGCTTCACGTGTAGCTGGGATTACAGGCACACACTACCACGCTCAAATGATTTTTGTATTTTTAGTAGAGATGTGGTTTCACCAAGTTGGCCAGGCTGGCCTCAAACTCCTGGGCTCAAGTGATCCGCCTGCGTCAGCCTCCCAAAGTGCTGGGATTACAGGCATGAGCCACTACACCCGGCCAAAAAGAAATCTTTTCACAAGGCGAGCCACTGAGTTGGCCAACAGTCTGCATTTTTGACACCACTTGAAGTTATCTTACCCTATGTCCAATCTAGAATTTCTTAATAAGAGGAAATAAAATCAGGATGAATGCACTTAATGCCAATGACTTGTGCACTTAAAAACGGTTACAATAGCGAACTTTGTGTTATGTATATTTTACCACAATAAAAAATAAACTAAAAATGAAATAAAATCAAGTAACCATAAAAGGCCACCCCCAGCACCAGGTTTACAGAGTCTTCCTCCTGTGCCCCCAGCGCCCAGCGGATGCCAAAGTTTGCTTTTCCCCCATGAGCCAGAGTTCTGGAAACTGATCTCCCCACTCAGCACACTGTTTGGTCATCGGCCATTCCGTTCTGTCTGGAACGCGGCTGTTATTTAAATATGCTGTTAAAATGCAGAGCTACCTACTCATAGCATGGTCTAGTTATTTAGCCATAAGGTATAGACAAACAGAATTGTTTAAAAATTTCCTCAACATCTAGTTACATCTCCAAATTCCACGACCACAGCTCGTGTCTCCCCTTCCTTATTGACAATCATAAGCAATTTCTGTACAATGGGAAATGGTGGCTATTTTCATAAGCAATCACATTCTTTAATGAGGTGTTTTTTGGTCTACTTGCAGGTAATTTATGAGTAGGTGTATTTTGACTTTTTTTTTTTTTTTTTTTGAGATTCAGCCTTCCTAATATAATTCCCCTTTCCAATCTGCTGTGCTGGTTGACTCTGACTTGGTTGTGTGGCCACTTGACAGTCTACACAGGGCACCCCACGGACTTGGAGGAAGATGGAAGAGTCCAGAGGCAACGAGGACACTGCAGGGCTGGGACCGAATAACAAAGAAAAGACCAGAGAGGCCCTGGGAGAGTGAGATCAGTTCACATGGAAGAATGAAGTATATGGCAGGCACGTGGGGCCAGGACGCCGTGCAGCTGCGGTTGCAGAAGGGCAGTTGAGGAAGGGCCTGTATTCCAGGCTGAGGGGTTTGGATTATACCCTGCAGGGAAACGACAGACCATGGAAGGGTTTTCAGCAAGAGGGTATATGATGAGCTGAATGGCAGCTCCCAAAACATACATCTAACTTTGAACTCCCAGAGCCTCAGAATGTGACCTTATTTAGAATCGGGGTTTCTGCAGATGTAATTACAAGAATCTCGAGGTGCGACCACACTGGATTTAGGGGGATCCCCAAATCAAATGACTGGCGTCCTTATATGAGAAAGGAGAGGGAGATTAGAGGCAGAGACAAAAGCGCCATGCGAACACAGAGACAGAGACTGGAGTGACAGTGAGTCTGCAAGCCAAAACGCACCAAGGATTGCGGCTACCCCCACCCCCCCACCGCCCCTGGAAGCTAAGAGAGCTGCATGGGATGGAGTCCCCCCCAGAAGCTTCCAGAAGGGACCAGACGTGCTGACACCTTAATGTCAGGCCTGTGGCCTCCAGAAAGGTGAGGAAAGCATTTCTGCTGTTGTAAGCCACCCCCAGTTGGTGGTGATTTGCCACAGCCACCCCAGGAAATGAACACAGATTCACATTGTCAGATGTGCATTTCAGAAACGATATTCTGGCTTCTGTAGAGGAATACAGCTTGAACCGAAAGAGGCAAGTGTTAAAGGGACACCCATCAGGAAGACTGGTGCAATAATTCAGGCGAGAACTGAAAACATCCAGTTTCACACGGGGTAATTAAGATGAGGTTTAAGTCAAATGACTTGCACAGACAGCATCAGGTTGTCCCACGTAGGGAAGGGAGAGCAAGAAGACAAGGATAGGAGGTACCAGAAGGGTGCAGGGCACAAGGGCAGGTGACATGAAAAAGAAGCAGGACAACTGGGCCCCAAAACGGCAGGCATGAAGGGCATGGATGGTTCTTTGCTGCCAAGTTAAGAAGTGAAAGGACTTCCTGTCCAATGACCTCCATAAAGAGGCAAAGCCATCTGCTGAGAATGTGCAGGGAAGGGGTTGGAGGAAGCACCGATCATTTAACAAAGGATGGGAGACAGGGCTAAAGAGGGATACATAGAATCGCTTGCTCTCAGGAGGGCCCAGCTGGGGTTGAAGATCACAATGCTGTAGTAACACAGATTTGCTCAGTTATGCAATTTTTCCTTAGCAGCCATCAACTGCTTGGATGTGGACCAAGGGAGGCAGATGGCTGGGCTGATTCAAGACTGGGCTTTTGCACAGAGTGATGTACATTTCAGCTTATTTCCAATATGAGCTCTGTTGCGCTGACTGACTTGAATAAATTATCTACAGTAAACATCCAGTACACAGGGTACTCTCTAATGGATACATTGCATACTGTCATATGTGGGATGCTATGATGGCACTGAGAATGAATGAGCTACCCCAACAGCAGAGAGGAACATGGCACATACGATGTTGGTGACAGATGCAAGACCCCAGAAGATACATGCTGTATGATTCCATTAATACAAAATTAATTCTTTTTGAGTGTGCGTACATAGAGAAAATAATTTTTAAAAAAAGAAAAGAAAAGAAAAGCAGGATGATTTGCCCAAAATTCCAAATAGTGGTAGCTTCCAATGGCGAGAGACTTCTAGTGGGATGGTAATGGTAGGAGACCCCTGAGCAAATGGCAATGTTCTGCCTCTTCCCTCAGGAAATCACTGGTTCACTAACATGTATATGTCTCTGGAATGCTCTTTAACACTTTTAGGTCATAAGTCATCATAAAAAGTGAAAGGGAAGGAGGAAAACGCTCTGTGGCTCCAACAGCATCAAATTATAATTTTCTTTTTTTCTTTTTGAGATGCAGTTTTGCTCTTGTTGCCCAGGCTGGAGTGCAATGGCACGATCTCGGCCCACTGCAATCTCTGCCTCCTGGGTTCAAGCAATTCTGCTGCCTGAGCCTCCCAAGTACCTGGGACAACAGGCACGCGCCACCACACCCAACTAATTTTGTACTTTTAGTAGAGATGGGGTTTCTCCATGTTGGTCAGGCTGGTCTGAAACTCCCGACCTCAGGTGATCTGCCCATCTTGGCCCCCCAAATTGCTGGGATTACAGGCACGAGCCACTGTGCCTGGCCTATAATTTTTATGCTCTACAAAATAGAGGTTAGCATTTCAATAAGCCAAGAACAGTTTTCAGTGACAAGCATTTGAAACTCAAGTCAAATGGGGAGGGAGAAAGAAAGGAAAGAAAAGAAAGGAAAGGAAACGCATTGGTTCACATAACTGAAAATGTCATTTGTGGTCTTCAGGCTTGGCTAGATCCAGGTGTTCCCAGGCTACTCAGGGAGGTCTCACCCCTAAGCTCCATATTCCTCAGTGCCATTTTCAGTCTCAAGGAGTGATAAGAATGATGGGTTTTTTCATCATTGGGTTTACCTCTATCTGTTTAGCAACCCTAGCAAAAAGAACAAACAAAAACACAAAAGGAAACCCTTTATCAAGAATTCTAATAGAAGCCCAGATCTGGCTGTCTCTGGGTCATGTCTCTGAGGTCATAGATCCTTCCTTAACAAGTCACTGTGACCAAGGAATATGAGATGCCATTTAGCCAGACCTGGGCCCCCAGCGCTGGAGCTAACCTCTGTATCCCAGTGCCTGAGAGTTAACAGCCTGTGTTCCCCAAAGAAAACTCGAGTTGTTTTAACCAAAAGATGGGACCGAACGTGGAGTCAGACAAGAACCACCAACGTCCACCACACATATTTTCACCTGCCTTTAGTGCTGTCTCTAAGCAGCAAATTTTTGTTCATTTCTCACTCGTATGTTTCAAACACCTTCCTTCCCTTCCAACCCTCCCTGACTTAAGGAGCTAAGGCAAACAAAACAAAATACACACAAAAGGGCCGGGTTCGGTGGCTCACGCTTGTAATCCCAGCACTTTTGGTGGCTGAGGTGGGTGGATCATCTGAGGTCAGGAGTTCGAGACCAGCCTGACCAACATGGAGAAACTCTGTCTCTACTAAAAATACAAAATTATCTGGACGTGGTGGCACATGCCTGTAATCCCAGCTGCTAGGGAGGCTGAGGCAATAGAATTGCTTGAACCTGGGAGGCAGACGTTGCGTTGAGCCGAGATCACGCCATTGTACTCTAGCCTGGGTGACAGAGGGAAACTCTGTCTCAAAAAAAAAAAAAAAAAAAAAAAAATACACACAAAAGAAGCAAGAGTTTAGAAGAAGGAAACAACAAGCATAAAAGAATGAGCGATTCTATTTCCCCTGCCTCTGGCCTCTAATGAATCACCTAGCGGAAGTTTGTACAAAAGGTTTGCATTCACTCAGATGCAGAATTCCTAGGAACCCTGATAGAGATTCCTGCTGGCATAATTCAGAAGGAGAGAAGACTTGGAGCCTCCAATGACGCTCAGCTGTTCCTTAGAGAGAGCGGTCAGCCTGAATAAAGGGGGAAAGATTGCAAATAGCCCGACGGACTTGGGAGTGTCCTGGACACAGTGGATTTTCCCCAGAGGGAAAGGACAAACTCTGCTCACAGCTGACCAAGCCAGCTGGCTCCCCAGGGCTTTGCCAGGAAAATCACCCCCAAAAATGTCCTCACCATCATGTCTGTGATTCCTTGAATCCTTTATGCTTCTGTTGAAACTTCGAAGGCAGGACTTGAAGGCTTCGCTGTGCAAATTCAAGAGCATTCTGAGATCATCAGCTCTCTGAAGACACCACCATTTGGAACCAAACCTTAACAAAAGCCAAAGTGACACAAGAACAGAAAATCAAACAGCGTATGTTCTCACTCATAGGCAGGTGATGAACAGTGGGAACACATGGACACTGGGGTCTGTGGGGGGGCTGGGGAGGGACAGCGGGGTGTGGTGAGTTTGGGAGGCATAACATGGGGAGAAATGCCAGACATAGGTGACGGGGGGATGGACCCAGCAAACCACATTGCCATGTATGTACCGATGCAACAATCCTGCATGATCTGCACATGTGCCCCAGAACCTAAAGTACAATTAAAAAAAAAAAAAAGCCACGGAGAGGGGAGCTCCAACACACTTTCACCTCTTGTCATCTCTTTCCTGAGAAAATTCATGATATCAGATCACCCACAACCTTGATATTTCCCCCCACATTTCAGAGTTTTTCAGCGGCCAAGGAGAAGACCCTGTTTCTTAATAATGACTGATAATTGTTTCACCACAGAAGATACTACTTTGGATAAACAAGCCTTGTGGTTTCTGTCAAGTACAAACAACGGAAGATTAAATTAACATCTTGAAAACCCACAGGGTGAGCCTGCTCCTCCCCTCCTTTAGTCTGCAGAATTACCTGCGGCTCCCTCCTGGGTGCCAAGCACACAGATGTGAGCAGGACCGGGAGACACCACCGCTGCCCTGCGCTGTCACCCGGGAATCCTGTGTCCCTATCAGTTTATGCAGCTGGCTCTCAGGCGACGGTGAAACTGCAACACAGAAGGAATATTCCAAAGGAGAATTCAAAATGCAGCTGTCACATGGGCGAGAGGCCCAAGTCTAGCAGTTAACAGCTACCCTGCCCCCACCCCACCCACCTCCCTGGGAGCAGCCCTGCTCTCCAGTCTGCAAACCCAGGGGCTGAGGAGCCAGGGGCACCCCAGGCCTGGGTGCCCAGGGGTGGGGCAAGCTCCTTCCCCACCCCCTCTGCTTTCCTTATCAAGCCTCTTAAGCGTTCGAATAACCCCTAAAATTCAAAGGCCGAAGCTCTAATCCCCACTACCTTTTGGAATGTGACTGTATTTGGAAACAGAATCTCTAAGGAGGTAATTAAATTAAAATGAGGTCATTAGGGTGGGCCCTGGTCCAGTAGGACTGGAGTCCTTACAAGAAGAGGCGATGAAGACACAGGCACGCACACAGGAACGACCGCGGGAGGACACAGGCCGCCGTCTACCAGCCACCGAGAGGGGCTGCGGGAGAAAGCAGCCCTGTGACACCTGGGTTTCAGACTTGTGGCCTCCAGAATGTGAGGGAATCCATGTCTGCTGCTCTGCCACAGCAGCCCTCAACAGCTCATTCGGGCCCATCCCCACTCATCATCTCAATGTCGAGACCCTACAGGAACACTCATGACTCAGGGATGCCTTCAGTTCCCTCGCCCCCATTTTCAAAGCCCACGCAGTTAAAATGCAGGGCAGGGGGGCTTCTTGCTCTTAAGACTGAAATGGTGCAGCTCCCTACACCCGTCTGTGTCCAGGGCCACCCCCAGTACAGCAAATTTACATGTGACACCCAGATTCCTATTTCCCCTCTCAGGTTCCCCTCCCCCTCCCACAGACACATCCCCAAACCCTTTTAAGATATTGCATAACCTAGCTCCCGGAGCCAATAGAGTTTTTACTGAATCTGGCTTCACATAATGACAACAGATTGTGAACTAGACATTTGCCAACTTTTCCCCCGTGCCAGACCATTTTTAAGTTATGTGTGCACAGAATGGCATTTAAAGGCCTTAAATAACTCTCCAGGGGGAGAAAAGAGCAGAAAATAGCCCACGAGGCTCCAGGCTCCCATAACGGGGGCAGGAACAGCGGATAAAGAGTTTGGGGCGAGTGTCCTCCTTGTTTTTAGCTGGGGTGGGAGGGGCTTTTCTATTAGGTTGTGTTTTTGTTGCTTTTGCTTTTGGGGTGAGAAAAGGGGACAGAGAACAGAAAGGAACCTAGTTTACAGTGACAGCTATTTAGGAAAGTCATTTCTAGATTAGAGGGGGAGTGCCTGGGGGCTGCTGCTAGATTCCACTCCTTGGGGTTGGAGGGCCAGGTGAGCCGGCTTTGGGGAGCACCTGTATCGCCACCGCCACCCTGCCTTAACCGCACCGCACCCCTCCCTGTGCACCGACAAATAAATGGTGGCTATAAAAAAAAATTTTTTTTTTAAGCAGTGCTTCCTGTTATGTTCAAAGAAGGCTTGGGCCGTTTTATTATTAAGCAATTTTCTCTTTTTAAGTAAACACACACACGACCACACTGCTGCAGGCTAAGATCTCTTGCCTTGCTTAAGTACCGACATTTTCAGTCTCCCATTTTCTTAAGCCCTCAATGAAGCCTTCCAAGAGCTTGCCTATGTTTAATTTGCATTCCGAAACAGAAAATCTAATGTGTTTTAACATTGTCTGCTTCAGCTGAAAAGGAAACTGTAAATTTATACAGTCTGGTTTAAAAAAAAAATTGGCCATTGCATCCAAATGAGTCTCCTCCGGAAAGAGGCTGGGCGCCGCCCCTCCCCCCTCCCTCTTTCACTTCCCCTCCCCCTCCCTCTTTCACTTCCCCTCCTCCTCCCTCCCTCTCTCACCTCCCATCCTCCTCCCTCCTTCTCCCCTCCCCTCCCCCTCTGCTTTTCATCCCCTTCCTCCCCTCCTCCTTCTTCCCCTCCCCCTCCGCTTTTCACTCCCTCCCTCTTCCTCCCCTCCCCCACCCCGCTGCTTTCACGCTCTCCTCCCCTCCTCCCTGCCTTTTACCCTCCCCCTCCTTCCCTCCACCTCTCCCCTCTCTACGTTTCACCCCCTCCCTCCTCCGTTTTGCACTCCTCCCTCCTCCTTCTCCTCCCTTCCCCCTCCTCCTCTGCTTTTCATCCCTCTCCCTCCCTTCCCTCTCCTAGCCTCCGGTCGCCACAGTGCGGTTTAGGCCACAGCCTCCCTCTCCCCCTTCGTCTTCCAGCCTCCTCCCCTCCCCCAGGATCAGACTCCCGGGGCGGGTTTGTGCCGGCGCCCTACAAGGGCCGGGAAAGAATTACCGAGGACCTTAGAAGAGCTGCGCACTCGTAGCGCCCGGTCCCCACGGCGCCGGCTGCAGGCGCGGGTGTCTCCTTGTGCTCCCCAGACACAGCTCAGGCTCACCGGTTCCTCCCCGGGCGATCCCAGGGCTCTTGGGTGGGGGAGGGCTGTGATCCCCAGAACCGCGCTACACTCTGAAACAGGAAAGGGGACGCCAGAGGGGTCTTGCTGCTGGGTAGCTCCTGAGAAGGCCTGGGTAGAGAGGCACTTAGGACAGAGGTAAAGAAGGGAGCCTCTGGGGGTGGGGGAGCCCCTGGGAGGGACCGGAGGAGGAGTTGGAGAAGGGAAAATCAGGCCCAAAGTTTTAGGGCTCTGTCCCTACTGAAGGTCAAAAAGGATTTCTGCAGTGGGAGACCTGCTCCTGACTACCCGGCCCTATAATTAAATCCCTGAGTGAGAACACCCGAGATTTGGGGCCCAGTAGCTGCGGTGTGCACCTGCGCATCAGATGCCCCCTAAGCAAGGGGATTCGAGGAGTCATGGAAGATGCCAGGACAGCATTCTTAAGGGGCTTCTTCACTTCGCTGCGGCTTTACTACTTAGATGTTAAAGAATGTCTTCTCTTCCTAATACAAAACAAAGTGTAGCCACTTTTCTGTCCAAGAAAATAAAAATTCCCAGAGAAAACTAACGTTGACATTTGCATTCATGACGTGCCTGTCGTTTTCTTCTGTGCGGAAGAATTTTCCCATCCAAAAATGGGAGTTGAGGGTGGAGGGGAGGTAAGTGATAAAATCGGCTCGCTCTGTATAAATGGTTCAGCATTCCGATTTGGTTACCTAGCCTTAAAAAATAAATATTTTTCTAGGTCACTAAATATTTTTCAAAATTATACTTTAAATGAGGGCTTAAATTCCATCCGGTGGAATCGTATATGCCAGAATGTAGCAACCATTTCCCTGTTGCACAGTATTCCTCTTGTTGAACGTTTAAGGATGGTATGCTAAAGTACTCCCCATCGTGTAATCGCATAAGTCTTTTTCTTGACCAGCTTCAGTGCAAGAAATGAATACAGTTTCCTCTGCACCGTGGGTCTGTCTGTTGCCATTGCCGGCTCTGGGGTTGTTTGGAATTCCTGTTTGAAACTTTCTAGAGTTAAAGGCAGAAAACATTGGCCAAGTTTCCAAGCCTCAAGCTGATTCTTTACCTTAGTGAGACCTTATATCAGAAAAGAGGGTGACAGCTACTTGAGGGGCTGAGGTGGGAGGATTGCTTGAGCCTGGGAGGTTGAGGCTGCAGTTAAGTCATGATTGTGCCACTGCACTCCTGCCTGGGTGACGAAGCACGATGCTATCTCAACAAAAAAAGACAGAAAAGAAAAGTGGGTGAGCGAAACAGGAGAGTAAGGGGTGCTCCAAGTGTCTGGGGGGCATCGCCAATATCCCAATATCCCAGAACCCTGGGAGGAGCCCTCTCTTCCAGAGCACTGCCCACCATGTTCTAGGGATGTCCTGCAAAGCGTAAATATTGATGGTAGGGAGTGGAAAGGTTCCCTTCTGTTATATTCTCTGCTAGAGTTTTTTATATATTGATATATATGCGTATGTGCATTTAGCAGGATAGTGGATGTCATTGATTACATATACACTGAGTGGCTTTTATTTTATTTTACTTTTGAGACAGAGTCTTGCTCTATTCCCTTGGCTGGAGCGCAGTGGCACAGTCAGGTCACTGCAACCTCCGCCTCCTGGATTCAAGTGATTCTCCTGCCTTAGCCTCCTGAGTAGCTGGGACTACAGGCCCACACCACCACACCCGGCTAATTTTTGTATTTTTACTAGAGACAGTGTTTCACCATGTTAGCCAAGCTGATCTCAAACTCCTGACCTCAGGTAATCTGCCCGTCTCGGCCTCCCAAAGTGCTGGGATTACTGGCGTGAGCCATCACACCCGGCCCTGAGTGACTTTTAAATGAAAGGCACAAATCTCAATGTGGGACACCATTTTTGGCATCACGGTGAAAGACAACAGTCGTGTTAATGATGAACTTCGCAGGCCTCAAAGCCCATGGTCTGAGTTTATGAAGAGTTCCCCAGGTGGTTGGTGGTTGGCTTGACGGAACCCCTCTTTCTGCATTCGTCACACAACTTGATGAGGAATATTGAATATAAAAAGAAGAAAGTTGAGAACAATACACAGCCTTGCTTTCCACAAAGCATCACCCCTTGACTTCCATTTCTTTAGTAAGAGAGAATTAACTCCAGAGCCATTCTGGTATCTTCAGAATGCTGGCTTTCATAGTGGACCCTCAGTTCTTTTAATCAATAATTTTAGTGTTACAATGTGATCAGCCGTATCTATCCACCCAAGAGAAATGAAAGCAGGCATCCACAGATTCCTAGATGAAAGCTCACAGCAGTATCATCCATGAAAGCCCAAAAGTGGAAACAACACAAATGCCTATCAATAGATAAATGGATATACAAAATGTACTCTATCCATACAATGGAATATTATTCAGACATAGAAAGAAATGAAGTTCTGAAATGCTAAAAAGTGGTTGAACCTTGAAAACACGATGCTAAGACACAAAAGGCTACATATCATATGATTTCTTTTTTAAGAAATGTCCAGAACAGGCTAGAGAAGGAAAGTAGAATAGTGGTTGTTGCTGGTAAGGGGAGGGAACGGATGGGGCGAGACTGCCAGTGGGCACTAGGTTTCTTTTCTTTCTTTCTTTCTCTTTTTTTTCTTTTAGATGGGGTCTTGCTCGGTTGCCCAGGCTGGAGTGCAGTGGCGCTATCCCAGCCCACTGCAGCCTCAACCTCACAGGCTTAATTGATCCTCCTACCTCAGCCTCCTTAATAGCTGGGACTGCAGGGGCACACCACCACACCTGGCTAATATTTGTATTTTTGTAGAGATGGGATTTCTCCATGTTGCCCAGGCTGGTCTCAAACTCCCGGACTTAAATGATCCCCTTGCTTCAGACTCTCAAAGCTCCAGGATTAATACAAAATTTAGTGGAGCATTGTGGCGGGTGCCTGTAATCCCAGCTACTCAGGAATCTGATGGAGGAGAATCACTTGAACCTGGAAGACGAAGGTTGCAGTGAACCGAGATCGCGCCACTGCACTCAGCCTGGGCAACAGAGAGAGACTCTGTCTCAAAAAATAAAAGTTTATAAAAAAATAGCCAGGCATGGAATCAGGTGCCTGTAGTCCCAGCTACTCAGGAGGCTGAGGCAGGAGGATCACTTGAGCTCAGGAGGCAGAGGTTGCAGCAAGTCGAGACCATGCCATTGCGCTCCAGCCTAGTGGGTAGAGTGAGACCCTTCCTCAAAAAGTAAGCAAAGAAAGAAAAGAAAATGCTCCAGTCACTTCATTGACTAAACTGATCTTGTAGCTAATTCTAAAATAAGTTGGAAGGAGAATTCTCAGTAGTTAGTGAATAAAAGAGAGCTTGTTCCTGCTCTCCTTCCCACTTTTCGCCAGTATCTCCATGCTTGATGTTATTAATCCCATGTGTGCCATTTAGATCCCAGCCAACATTGGCTCCGAGCCATGGTCTCTGACTGCACAATCATTATTTAAATGAAGGCTGATTTGCAGTGAATTTGCACAGGCATTAGTCACCTTAGCTGATGTGGCGGAATACTTGTCCTATCCCTTAGTCACTGCCTCCTGCACAGCTCACCCCGCTCACCCCAAATCTAAACCATGTGTCCTGTGACCTGGCCCCACATCAGGGGCACTCTGGGAGCTTCAAACATTCCCACCGCCCAGGTCCCAATGACAGAGACTGGGGTTTCGTTGGTCTGGGGTGTGGCCTGCACATCCAAATTCTTAAAAGCTGCCTGACAGCAAACAATTTTTTGCCTTTTTGTACTGGCAAGGTTGGAGCTTCACGATATACCCCTCCCGATGCTCCCAAGGCGGGCTGCTTGTCTTCACTTTGCTCTCATTATGAACATTCTCAGACTGCATGTTTCTCTTTATTTTATGATGGAGACAAACCCATAATCGCCTTTTGGGAGGCATTCTCCTATAAATTAATATTCTGAATTCTGGTTCATGGAAGCTTCTCCTAGGGAAGAAATAATGCTGGATGATTGCTAGGGAATGGGATTGAATACCACTTCTAAAAATAGAATCTTTTATGTAAGTCAATCCTGGCACCATTGGCATTTGGGACTAGATAATTCCGTTGTGAGGGGCTGCTCTGTGCATTGTAAGATGTTTGGCCACATCCCTGGTCTCTACCACTAGATGCCAGGAGTAACCCCAGTTGTGACAACCAAAATGCTCTCCAGACTTTGCCAAATGTCCCCTGGGATGGGAGGAGCAAAACTGCCTGCCCCCAGTTGAGAATCACTGACTTAAGGGTATACAGAAGTGTATTTCTGCTTTGCTGATTTTTAACTACATGAAAAAATACATATTTTCTCAAAATATATTCCAACCAAGTATGCAATACCAAGGGTGCTGTGTTTTGTTGAGGCTGGAGAAAGAACCATGCCTATTCCCTGAGGTTACAGGGATAACTGATTTAGAAGGTCCATTGATAGACCGAGTTTTGCAAGGAAATGAAACACTTCTAAAGTTAAAAAAGAGAATAATAACTGGAAAAAAGACACAATTCCATTCTCAGCAGAGCATGATAATGAGCTCAATGAAATTAGCAAAGACCAAGGATCTGGCCAGTCCTTGTTCCCGCTGCTGGCTGCCGACCAGTCCATGGGGCACCTCCTTCTTACTAGGCAAATGCACATCCTGTCTTTGGGGGAATCATGGGATCTCTTTCCTTGCTAAAGTTGTCCCTTCAAACACCAGGAGAGTAGCCCGTTTATGAGGAACAAGATATGGCCGAGTTGGGGACAGCGTGTCACTGCTACATTACAGGAAGCTATTGGGGATGATTCCATCCAACTACTTGTCCCTGCACAGAGCCGTACTGGGGAAACAAATAATGCATGACTATTTTTAAAAATAAACAGAGAATCCATGGATTTTTCAAATTTAACCTGCAACATTTATAGAACTATGTTAGGAATTATGAACTCTGTTAGGTGAGAAATTGGCCATCCAAATTCTTTCCCTGTGGATTGTTTGTAGGGGAACGAGTCATCCTTTTTACCTTTCTCGGGCCTGCATTCATTATCCTGCAGTGGAGTGATGCGTTCGGATGTGACTTACACATGGGACCAGCTGCATGATTTGTGGGGCACAGTGCAAAATATAAGTTTGGGGTCCTTTGTTCAAAAGCAGGAAAGAAAGATCTTTCCTTCCCCCTTCCCCAGTCATTCTGGACCTGTCATGGTGTTTTCCAGTTATTATTATTACTGAAGACAGGTTCTTGCTCTGTGGCCCAGGCTGGAATACGACACAATCATAGGTCACTGCAACCTTGACATCATGGGCTCAAGCAATCCTCCCACCTCAGCCTCCCAAGCAGCTGGAACTAGAGGCACACGCTACTGCTCCCGCTTTTCTTTTTACTTTTAATGCCGCACTTCTTTGGGCATAGGGATCCTCAGGTGGCCAGTGTGGACTCTCACAGGCTCCCAGGGTCCCACCCACGACTTGGCAGGTGGCGCACGTGCGTGCTGAGCTGAACCTCTCCGTGCCTGCCAGAGGAGAGAGGGTGGTAGCCACATTGAATGGGGACAGGGAATCAGGGAGCGGAGAGTCCATGCTGGGATGCAGGGAGGTGGTGCCTCCAAGCCCTAGGCTCGTGCTCCACTGTCCCCTCAGGCCGTCGCTTTCAAAATACAAACTGGAAGACAACATGATGAGGTACTGCAATATGGAGGCTGCAGAACATGAAGCCAGTCAATGTGGGACTGAACTGTCACACAGCTGTGAAGCTAGCCCTGCTTACACATAAAAGACTAGCTAATCTCTGCATAATCAGGGAAAGGATACATTAGAATGTTTTTAAATCACAAAGATGATACTATAACCAGCTGCCCAAAGCATTCATACTTTTAGGTTAAAATTTACATTTTAGTCTCTTTGATGTCTGGGTATTTGGAAAAAAAAAAAAAAGAAAAAGAAAAAAAGATGAACATTTTAGCTACTTCGATTTTTCTCGAGGGTCAAAATTTTCCTTTTGTTTTCATTGTTAATGTCTACACAACGAAACATGCATCGTACATTTTTTAAATCGACTTGCCTTTTGTTGTTTTCGACATACATTTCCTTATTGGTTTGTCAAAGAGCCAAAAAGAATTGAGAAGTGGTAGCTTATGCTATGACCAAAAAATACACATTTCACAAAATTGAGTTGTCCCATGCTTGAAAATAAGACGAACTCACTTGCCAGTGCCTTTGAATGTGGCTAAGCAGTGTGGGTTGTGAATGGTGAGGTGTGACGGTAAAGGACTGTCACACTAAACTTGTCTTCTTTCATTTGATGTCAGTTTCTCAGAGAAGGGACCTTGAACCACCTGTACTGAACTTGGAACCACCTCAACCTGCCCAGCTCCATGGATCCCAGCTCCAGCGTGAGATCTTAGGTGACTGCCTTTGTAACACACAGCACACGTGGCTGAAACACACCCACAGTTTGAGACTGACTAACTGGCCTAACATCACTCTGACTGTCACTGGAAACTGAGAACAACACAAGCCCCTCCCAGAAACACTACATGTAACCATCTCTTGTTCTGACTGATGGGCTTATTCTGATACATTCCTTGGCTGAAATGCCAGCAAGCCACAGACACGCCTTGCCTAAAGGCGTCCACACTGCCACTGATGCGAGCAGTAGCACAGCAAAATTTTGCGGCCACAGGGAACCATTTGCTGGCTGGCGACTCACCTCTCTGGCCACACTGGGTTCCAGGTGCACACTCAAGAGTTAATCACACACCCTTTCTTCCTGGCTTCTCTACTCTCCTGAGCCAGGTATGACAAATGCAAACACCCATTTCCTTCTCTGGCTTTACACTTTCTTGGCACAATTCCTACTTACAAGGTAGGAACACAAATTCAAAATGCAAATACCTTTGGCTCAGGAATCACATTCCTATCTTTTCTCAGGAGATGACTTTTTTTTTTTAACTTTAAAAAATCCTCAATATAAAAAATGGTTTTTGTTCCGTTCTTGAGAAGGAAATCTGCTAAGCTGGCAAATGTGTTTTTAAGCGTCATTCCTGCATTGCGGTTGCACACACCTTTCTTTTCTAGGGGCAGTATTAATTTGCATTAGACACGATGCACACTTGCTTTCATTTCTCAGTGTCTACAACACCATCTTCCTGTCACTTCTCTTTATCAAGCCATGCACTTAAGAATGACTCGTTCCCTCCGGGAGAATCAGGAAAAGGAGCTGCTGGTCCTTGTTTTATCTGCACATTTTTTGAAGGATCCCATCCAGCAAAACTTTGCCTGCCTTCCCTGGAATTTTAATTTTGCCCCAGGTTGTGTGTTGGTTTTATTATTTAAACACATTTTAAATCACAGGAGCACAAGGAGTCCTAGATGCAAAAGGAATTATACAGATGACTGCTTAGCAGCGTTCATAAATTCTGCAAGGTGGTGATAACTGTCGACGACTCGACAGGTTTTTCAGAGAAATGTACAGGAAGTGAAACCCACTGCATGTCTAACGGGTCCAGTATGTCATTGTGCAATGTCCCACAGGCCCTCAATGTCCTCGGAGCTATTTTGTGACCTACACACTGTATGGAGATGCCCTACCCTCCTTGATCCCACCCTCTAGCAAAAGAGATTTCAAAGTTCTTTGAAACAACCAAAAAAGATGCGTGTTGGGGAGAAAAGCTTGGCTCTTTCCCCAGACTCTCTGGGTAGTGCAGCTTTCCTTTTTTCTATCCTCCTGGCTTTTTGTTCTCCATCATTACTCTGAGTCAGCAAGGAATAAATGGCAAGGGACTCCAAAGAAACACGCGTGATAGGGTGTCTGAGCAAAAGGCAACATCTCGCCAGTTCTTTTTATGAATCAACCTTTGATTTGGGGATGCACTGTCTAAAGGGAAAGATTCCTTAGAGATTTGCCTGGTAAGAGAGAGACATGTAGAAAACCAATTCAAGGTCAGGCAGATCAGGCTTGGGTTGCACAGGTTTCGGCAGCCCAGGCCCCAGGCTCTCCACTCACCCTGCAGCACGCATTAGCTGCGTGTCTCTTTGCATACAGTCACTTTTCATAAGGATCCTAAGGTGCAGGGGAGCGGCAGCCAAGGACAGCTGCCCAAAATAGCCTACTTCCAGGACGGCAAGAGAAATGGAAAGACCAGCATGAAAGGGCTCAGTCACGTCCGGGCGCAGTGGCTTACACCCGTAATCCCTGCACTTTGGGAGGACGAGGCGGGCAGATTGCTTGAGGTCAAGAGTTTAAGACCAGCCTGGCCAACATGGTGAAACCCTGTCTCTACTAAAAAATACAAAAAATAGCTGGGCGTGGTGGCATGCACCTGTAATCTCAGCTACTCGGGAGGCTGAGGCAGGAGAATCACTTGAACCTGGGAGGCGCTGTTTGCAGTGAGCCAAGATGGCATCACTGCACTCCAGCCTGGGCAACAGAGTGAGACTCCGTCTCAAAAAATAAATAAATAGGCTGGGCGCGGTGGCTCAAGCCTGTAATCCCAGCACTTTGGGAGGCCGAGGTGGGTGGATCACGAGGTCAAGAGATCGAGACCATCCTGGTTAACATGGTGAAACCCCGTCTCTACTAAAAATACAAAAAATTAGCTGGGCATGGTGGCACGTGCCTGTAGTCCCAGCTACTCAGGAGGCTGAGGCAGGAGAATTGCCTGAACCCGGAAGGCAGAGGTTGCGGTGAACCGAGATCGCGCCATTGCACTCCAGCCTGGGTAACAAGAGCGAAACTCCGTCTCAAAAAATAAATAAATAAATAAATAAATAAGAAAAGAAAAAAAAGGACCCAGTCATACCAACTAACCGGTTCATCAATGTCCAACGGGGGTCTATGCTTGGTTACAAAACACATACCTGCATATTGAGACCCAAACAAATAGAAGCGTCTGGGCGAGGCACAGTGGCCCACATCTGTAATTCCAGCACTTTGGGAGGCTGAGGCGGGTGGATCACCTGAGGTCAGGAGTTCAAGACCAGCCTGGCAAACATGGCGAAACTCTATCTCTACTAAAAATACAAAAATTAGCCAGGCATGGTGGCGCATGCCTGTAGTCCCAGCTACTCAGGAGGATGAGGCAGGAGAATCACTTGAACCCGGGAGGCAGAGGTTGGAGTAAGCCGAGATCACGCCACTGCACTCCAGCCTGGGCAACAGAGCAAGACTCCATCTCAGAAAAACAACAAATAGACGTATCTGTGCAACACTAGCTAATATTTGGCCTGCACTTCCAGCCCTGCTGACTCTTGTACAGGTTGCAAAGTCAGCAGTTCTTGGGCTCTGACGAGCTTTGCTTCTCTTACTGGCCTCAGCTCCACGGGCTCCGTGAACCCAGGTATAGGGATCTAGTTTACTCAAAGGGACTACAAAATCAAGCTAAGCCACTGAGTATTCTTATCTTATCCTCCTCCAAAAGCAACAAGACGTATGCTCAAGAAATGCGAAGACTCTAGCAAGCAGACCAGAGTGAGTCTGGCATGACTCTTTTTGGAATAAAGTAAGCGCCTTCTAATTAATGATATTGCTCATGTAGGTTTTCAAGTTTCATTTAATTGAATAACCACTTATGTGGTGAAGCTCTGTGCTGGCATCGAGAGAAGAGAGACAGGGATCCTACCACTGAGTGGGTGGCTTTGTAAAAGGATCCGCAATAAGTGAGAGGAAGTTACAAACAGCCAGAGCATTCACAAAGGAAAAGAATAAGTTTACAGATATCACTTTCTAAGTAGGTGAAACCACAGAGGCTCAAGATCCCTTTGCATCTGAGGTTGGTCAGGCGTTCAGGGGATTCCTTTGGAATCCCATCTCATTAAGGGGTGCTCAAAGCTCCGCCCCAGACATCCTGAGATCCAGTTCTGGAGGAAGTCATCCATCAGTGCCCAGGCAAGACAGGGAAGGATGGGAGGTCATGCGTGCGGAGTGCCGTGCCTGGGCTGTGAAGTGCGGCAGTCAGTCATCCTCAGATGTGCACAGAGGGGTGAAAGTCTTTGGAGTTGCTCAACATGCATGCTCCCAGCTGAGGTCAAACGAGGTGACCCTCTGCCTTCCTGTTTCAGCTCTCATTGCCGTAAACCAGTGTCTTCCTCACAGCCTACCTCATGCCATGCTTTTTGCACGTTTGTACTTCTAACTGATGATTTCGCTTATTAAAATGGCCCCCAAGTGTAGAGCTGAAGTCCTGTTGAAGTCCTGTCTTCTGTTCCTAAAACAAGTAGGCTGTGATGTGCCTTATAGAGAAAATACACATTTGACACCTGTTATTCAGGTATCAGTTACAGTGCCGTTGGCCATGAGTTCAACCTTAACGGATCAATAACATATATTAAATGAGGTGTCTTCAGCAGAACACACACAAAACAAGATTATATATTGATCGGTTGACAAAAATGTGTGACAAAAGGCTCCATGACCCCGACCCAAGTGTTTCTCCTAGGAGCAAAAGTTTAGTATTTGCTAATTTGGTGTGCATGGAGACTTTAGAGAACATCGCTGCTTTGAATAATGAGAATTGATGGTATTTGTTAAATGAATTAAATTACAGGAAGTGTGTCAGAAGAGGGATAAGGACAATGTCTGGGTGTTCTGAGACCACATCCAATGGAGGGAACCAGGGAGAGCTCACTGGAGGGGACACCTGTGAGCTGCGTCTTGCAGGGTGGGTCAGACGTGGTCATGTATGCCCTGCACAGTGGAACGGCATAAGCAGAATCCCAGATGTGGGAAACCTTGACAGTTGTACATACAGCCTGCCTCAAGCTCAGACCCTTTGAGTCTCAATGGCAGTTCTACAACTCACAGGATGTGTGACCTTGAGGAAGTCACTCAGCTTCCGGTGAAATGGGGTTAACAATATCAACTATTTCATGAGGTTGCTATGAGGAAAAAATATATTACTACTTTTTTTTTTTTTTTTTTTTGAGGTGGAGTTTCACTCTTGTTGCCCAGGCTGGAGTGCAGTGGTGTGATCTCAGCTCACCGCAACCTCCACCTCCCAGGGTCAAGAGATTCTCCTGCCTCAGCCTCCCGAATAGCTGGGATTACAGGCATGCACCACAATGCCCAGCTAATTTTTTGTATTTTTAGTAGAGACGGGGTTTCTCCTTGTTGGTCAGGCTGGTCTCAAACTCCCGACCTCAGGTGATCCGCCCGCCTCGGCCTCCCAAAGTGCTGAGATTACAGGCGTCAGCCAACAAAATGGATTACACCTTAATCAGGAGCCTGGTTGGTGCATGTTAAATGTTCAAAACAATTCATCTATTTTTGTTGTCATTATTATTCATATTACCAGATCACTGCATATTTCCATTCGCCTCAATCATAAGGTGTCTGAGGAAAAATTGTGGGAAATCGGGCTGTAAATACAGGATGAAGTCAAGTTCCAGCGGACCTTGGAGTCTAGGTTGAGAAACTGAGGGCTTTTTTCACACCATAGTTCTGGACAGAAAGTGGGTTTTTGAACAAGAGACAGACATGATAGAGTTGTGTTCTAGCCCGAAGCTGACCGTGAGAACAGATGGGGAGAGGCACTGATGGGACTGAGGGACAACGGAGAAGAGGGCCCAGTAGGCATGAGGGCTCCAAGATGAAGTAGAAAAGAGCACATCAACTCAAAAGAGGCAGAAGGGTGTGCAGGGCGCTGGCAGTGTTCTGCGTCTTCATCTGGTGCTGCTTCCAGGGAAGCATTCCGTTTATGAGATCTGGGGAGCTGTTGACTTATCATAGGTGTGCTTTTCTGTATGTAGATGGACTTTGGTGAATTTGTTAAAAAGTGATGGAAAGGTTTCAGGCAGGATGATGAGTTAGAGGAGGGAGCCATTTAAGTAAACAAGACGGAAGATGGGCAGAGTTGGGTGGGGAAGATACTGAATTCAGTCTGCAGCCAGTTGAGGCGGTTTGGATGGAAAGCTGATGGCCCCATGCTGGGAAGAGGCGCCACGTCAAATACACCAACTCAGAATCAAGAATCTGGAATTAGGGTTATAATTCTCGTGGTTCTTAAGTGAAGCACAAAAAGGAAAGGAGCGAAGAAGAAAAGAAAGAAAAACTGGTCTTATTAGGTAGCAAAACTCAGGATACTCATTGATGGTCCAGCTGACATTCCTGTCTTCTCACATATGAAGAAATACAGGTTTCTGTGTCCTGTATAAATCTGGTTCCCAGTTTTTCCTATGAAACAGTGATGCGCCGCAGCCTGACTAAGATTCTAATGGAATGCCAAGAAGTTTTGCCAGTGTCTTAGCTTTTCCTCGTAACCACCAACCGTCCAGGAAGGGAGAAATAGATGTCCACAAAGAAGTTTTTAAATGTCTTCATTCTCCCTCTGTTAATCAGACTATTTCACTGGGAATTAGGCTAAAGTGGGAGTGGCAGGTGAAAGTAAAGAAGGTAATTCTGGCAGGGAGCGATGGCTCATGCCTGTAGTCTCAGCACTTTGGGAGGCCTAGGTTGGTGGATCACTTGAGGCCAGGAGTTCAAAACCAGCTTTGACAATATGGTGAAAACCCGTTTCTACTAAAAATACAAAAATTAGCTGGGTATGGTGGCGCATGCCTATGATCCCAGCTACTCAGGAGGCTGAGGTGGGAGAATTGCCTGAGCCTGGGGGTTGAGACTGCAGTGAGCTGAGATTGCACTACTGCACTCCAGCCTGGGTGACAGAGCAAGATCCTATATTTAAAAAAAAAAAAAAAAAAGCGAAATCCTATTTATCATCTAAAACCAAGCCTTGCTGTTTTCACATGTTTAAGCAAGTCATCAAAGATGGCAGCTGTGGCTGGTGTCCTGGTCTTAGTTAACCCGTGTGTACTCATTAAATAGCAGGGGGTACATGGGTCACTTATTTCAGTGAAAACAATTAAACATGCACATTTTGTTTGTTCAGCATTAATGATTCCCTGTTGACAAAGCTGCACACTGGGTGCTTCTTGAGTTTCAAAGCAAGCTTATTAAATAGAAAAGACTGTCAAGTCTTGTGATCTGGGTAACTGCCAAACAGACCAAGGATGAAGGCAGGAAAAGAAGAAGAAAATAAAGACCGATTACCTGCAGCATTTCTTATTTTCACTACCAGAAAAATTATGCTAGGGACCCCAATGCTTATCTGCTTTCTCCAAACAGCTTCCATGAAGGAAGGCCCTCCTGCATACCCAGGTAGGACCATCTAAGCTTTCTATGTCTAAACACTGTTTCTAAGCCACCTCCAGGGTGCCAAGGCCACGAGGAAGTGTTAATTAGAGCAAATAAAGTCAGAGGAAGCACTCTGTTTCCCTTACCACCTTTATTCTAGAGCTGAAGGAGTATGTGAATTTACCCAACTTCTCACCATACCATTTGGGGGATATGTATTTGATTTTCATAATCTGGCTAAGAAAAGACAGCATTAACCATAAACTCAAAAAACATTGACAAATACAGGTTGAAGCTAGGCGAGACGGTGCACACCCGTAATCTCAATGATTCGGGAGGCTGAGGCAGAAGGATCACTTGAGCCCAGCAGTTCAAGGCTGTGGTTAGCAGTGATGGCACCACTGCACTCCAGCCTGGGTGGCACAGTGAGGCTCTGTCTCTAACAATATAAAATAAAGTAAAACATAGGTTGAGTAATCCTAACCCAAAAATCCAAAATCTGAAATGCTCCAAAATCCAAAGATTTTGGAGGGCAAACACGATGCCACAAGTGGGAGAAATTTCATTCCTGACCTCATGGGAGGAGTCACAGTTAAAATGTAGTTCAGACTTTGTTTTATGCATGAAATTATTAAAAATATTATGGTGTGTGGTGGCTCATGCCTGTAATCACAACATTTTGGGAGGCCTAGGCAGAAGGATCACCTGAGCCTAGAAGTTCAAGATCAGCCTGGGCAACCCAATGAGATCCTGTTTCTATGAAAAATTGTTTAAAAATTAGCTGGGGGTGGTGGCACATGTCTGCAGTATCAGCTACTTGGGAGGCTGAGGTGGGACGATTGCTTCAGCCCAGGAGATCGAGGCTGCATTAAGCTATGATCGCGCCACTGAACTCCCAAGTGGGAGACAGAGTGAGACCCTGTCTCAAAAATATATCTATATATTTTTATGACATATATAAAAATATACATATGGTATAAAATTCCCTTCAGGATCTGTGTATAAGGTGTATATGAAACAGAAATGAGTTTCATGTTGAGACTTGGGTCCCATCACCAAGATATCTCCTATGTACATGAAAATATTTCAAAGTCCAAAAAACAGTCTGAAATCTGAAACACTTGAGGTCCAAAGCATTTTGGATGAGGGGTGCTCAACCTACACTCTACATCCTCAATGAACCAGAACACGCCTCCATCAAAGTTGTTTTCCAAAGTCTGATTCCAAGAAATAAGACACTGTTGATGAAGATGGGGTGGGACTTAATGGAAAATGCAACTTCTGAATGCATCTTGGGGCCATTACGTAGAAATAACCCTTAAAGTACAGCAGAGGGTTTGTTAGCCGAGCCGAATGCTGGCCCCAGGGAAATGCAGGACCCCCATCCAGGGAAGATTAAATTAGGCCCAGCATGCCTAACTCACTGCAGGAAGGAAGAGGACTGAACTTTTTTTCTTAGAGTGCTGCAACAAGGTAGTATCTAAGAGTCTTTTGATGAAACTCAGAAGCCAGAAAATTCACTTCAGTTCCACAACCCACCCTGCAAGGCTTAACTGTGCTTTAAAACCTAAAACTGTGTCTTTTTCATGTTAAAGCTGGATCTGACTAAAAACTAAACAAGTAAGAAAAAAGAGAAAATACTTCAAATTGTATTTAACAAGAATTATTTGATTTCTGCTCACCCTCCTGTGAATGGGCCACTGTTGACCTGGCTGACTAGGATCCGGTTTGTGTCTGTGGGTGTGAAACCAGTTGGTTTTGGGGCTCTGAATGGGCGTCAGTTGCCAACATGCCTCACAGATATAATGGCCTTTGAGCCATGGACTGTTTGCTTGGCCGTTGACACCAACACATGGATCTGTTTATTGCAGGGGTCCTCAGGCAGCACAATTGACATGTGGGTCTAGATAATTCTTCGTGTATGTATGTGTGTGTGTGTGTGGTGTGTGTGTGCTGAGACAGAGTCTCACTCTGTTGCCAGGCTGGAGTGCAGTGGCGTGATCTCAGCTTACTGAAACCTCTGCCTCCCAGGTTCAAACGATTCTCCTGCCTCAGCCTCCCAAATAGCTGGGATTATAGGCATGCACCCCCAAGCCCAGCTAATTTTTGTATTTTTAGCAGTGACGGAGCTTCACCATGTTGGCCAGGCTGGTTTGGAACTCCTGGGCTCACCAGATAATTATTTATTGCTGGAGGCTGTCTTGGGCATTGCAGGGTGTCTAGCAACATCCCTGGCCCTGACTCACCAGATGCCAGGAGAACTCTCACCCTCCACCCCCACAAGTGCCAACCAAAAATCTCGCCAGATATCGCCAAATGTTCCCAGAGGGGCAGTGGGGGCAAAATCACTCCTCAGAGAGAACCCTTGGATGTAGAGATAGGGGTGTGCCCTTCCCTGTTCAGGCCTCATCTTCAGACTCAGCCAGCCTACCCAGGGATCCACTCCAACTGCCCAAGAAAAGCAAGTCATGGCTAGGCAATGGCTCATGCCTGTAATCCCAGCATTTTGGGAGGCCAAGACGGGAGGATCACTCACTTTGGGAGTCTAATCTCAGGAGTTTAACAGCCTGGACAACATAGGGAGACCCTGTCTCCACAAGAAATTTTTTAAAAAATGGCTGAGCATGGTGGCTCGCACCTGTGATTCCAGCTACTCGTGGGAAGCTGAGGTAAGAGGAGTGCTGGAGTCCTGGAAGTTGGGGTTGCAGTGAATGGTGATTGCACCACTGCACTTCAACCTGAGTGACAGAGCGAGACACTGTCTCAAAAAAAAAAAAAAAAGCTAATCATAAAAGTTGCACCACACAATTGTGCATCCACTGGCCATTCCCCACGACCAGGTTCTTGGATCTCTACCTCGAACTCTGATCTTCAGGGTTTCCACTTCCTCACAAGACTAGTTGGAGTACCCACTCAGTTTTCTAGTTCCCCTTCTGTGGGGCCTCCAAAGGGAAGAAATTCTCCATCAAATAGCCCAGGAACTCAGAACCTTGCCAACCAGTGCCTTCTCCACCCACAATCAAGGCAAAGGAATTCAGTGACCACCATGGAACATTTCTTCCCTTACCCTAAGTATGACATAGCAAAAGAATCTGCAAGTTAGCCAACAGGCCCACCATATTTCATTTCTCATGATGAAACCATGTCTCATGATATGGTTTGGAAATTTGTCCCTACCCAAATTTCATGTTAAAGTGTAATCCCCAATGCTGGAAGTGGGCCCTGGTGGGAGGAATTTGGGTCATGGTGGTGGTGGGGGGTCCCTCATGGCTTGGTGCTGTCCTCTCAATAGTTCTCACGAGATCTCATTGTTGTGAAGTGTGCCCCCGCCCCAACTCTTTCTCTTGCTGTTGTTCCTGCTCCTGGCGTGTGAGACCCCTGCTCCACCTTCACCTTCTGCCATGATGGGAAGCTCCCTGAGGCCACTCTAGAAGCAGATGTTGACACTGTGCTTCCTGAACATCCTGCAGAACCGTGAGCCAATTAAACCTCTTTTCTTATAAATTAACCAGTCTCAGGTATTTCTTTATAGCAATGCAACAACGGCCTAATACAGTGTTTATTCGAAGAGAAGCAGGAGGCGAGGCACAGTGGTATGTGCCTGTAAGCCCAGCACTTTGGGAGGCTGAGGCAAGAGGATCTCTTGAGGCCAGGAGTTCAAGCCCAGCCTGGTCAACATAGTGAGACCCTAGTTCTTTAAAAAGTAAATAAATCGAAAGATTAAAAATTACCTGGGCATGATGACATGTGCCTGTAGTCCTAGCTCCTTGGGAAGCTGAGGTGAGAGAATTGCTTGAGCCCAGGAGGTTGAGGCTGCAGTGAGCTATGATGGTGCCACTGCACTCCAGCCTGGGTGACAGTTACACCCTATCTCTTAAAAAAATTAAAAATTAGGAGTTTAAAAAGAAGAAGAAGCAGGGCCACTGAGGACCTGTAGTCAGAGAAGGCTCCAGAGAGGAGAAGAGACCTGAGAGTGACTTTGAAGTTAAACAGCACACAAGTCCTCAGATGTTTCAGAGAGTATGAAAGCAGTGAAATTCCTGGCTGAAAGGGCTTCTAATTTCGTATCAAGCTGGTTGTTGGTTGATGCCAGTCAGAGAAATTAAAACTCCTCCAGTTACCCATCCACCCTCTTCCTTGCCAGCTGGATTCCCCAGACACGCCTGATTTCTGCCTCCTTCCCGCTATCATTTATGCAGCAAGCATTTACTGAGCTGCTGCTTTCTGCCAGAGCCTGAGCTTGGCACAGGGAGTGTAAGCCTGAACCAGAATGCTGGGATCCTGGAAGCCCTGCAGCGTCGGCGTGGAGGCAGGACAGGCCCACTGAAGTCACGCGGCCACTCCCCAAGTGCATCCTGCAGCATGCACGCTGATGGAACAGGATGGGATCCAGGGAGAGAGGGGACCAGCAAGAAGACGGCCTATGCACATTGTGTGGTTTGGGAAGTTGCCTCTCTCAGAGGAGGGAATATTAACGCTGGAACATGAAGGATGAACGGAAATCTGCCAAGCATAGCAAGAGGGGAAGGACATGCTCAAGACATGGAAATCACATGCAAAGGTCCTAAGGCAGGGAGGAGCTGAGGCCATGGGAGGAACTCAAAGAAGCTCAGGGTGGCTGAGATTTAGAGAAAAAAAAAAAGATGTTAATGACTTTTCAAAGAATAATTCCACTGCATTTTAATTGTGAGTTTTTGAATTCTGAAACAATTGTAAACTCAGTGAAATGCTGCTAGTAGGGCACAAATAACTTATTTCTGAATCTTTTGAGGTGAAGTTGCCGACTCTGTCAGCTGCAAATACCTGAGTGTGTGTTTCCCGCAAATAAAGGTGTCCCTACGTAACCTCACTACAACCACGAGAAGGAAGGCCTTCACTCTGAAAGATGACTACGCCTGACCGTCAGGCTCCACTCCAGGTTCATCATGTGTCCCTAGAGCATCATTTACAGCTACATGGCCCAGTTTGGCACCACAAACTGTCATTGTTATCGCTTCTTTTGTTTGTTTGTTTAGAGACAGAGTTTCACTCTGTCCTCCAGGCTTGGAGTGCGGTGGCGTGATCTCAACTCACTGCGGCCTCTGCCTCCCAGATTCACGTGATTCTGCTGCCTCAGCCTCCCGAGTAGCTGGGACTACAGGCGCCCACCACCACACCCGACTAATTTTTGTATTTTTAGTAGAGACAAGTTTTCACCATGTTGGCCAGGCTAGTCTGGCCAGGCTGGTCTCAAACTCCTGACCTCAGGTGATCTGCCCACCTTGACCTTCCAAAGCAGTGGGATTGTAGGTATGAGCCACTGTGCCTGGCCTGTTATCATGTCTTCTTAGTGTCTTCCCATCTTGAACATGTCCTCAGTCTTTCCCTGACTTGCTTAATCTTGGCACTTAGGAAAATTAATTGTGGCTAGGCGTGGTGGCTCACGCCTGTAATCCCAGCACTGTAGGAGGCCAAGACAGGAGGATTTCTTGAGGCCAGGAGTTCAAAACCAGCCTGGGCAATATAACAAGACCGTGTCTCTACAAAATTAAAAGTAATTAGCTTGGCATGGTAGCATACACCTGTAGTCCTAGTTACTTGACAGGCTGAGACAGGACGATCATTTGAGCTCAGAAATTAAGGTTACAGTGAGCTAAGATGCACTGCTGCTCTCCAGCCTGGGCCACATGGAAAGACCTTGTGTTTCAAAGAAAAGAAAAAAACTTGTGGTAAAGCATGCCTCAGATAACGTTTGCCATTTTTAAATTTCTAAGTGTGCCATTCAGTGGCATCAAGCATATTCATATTATCATGCAACCATCACCACCATCTACCTCCAGAACATTTTCATCTTCCTAAACTCAATTGGACCCATGAAACACTCCTCATTCTCCTGTCCTCTAGGCCCTGGCAACCACCATTGTGCTTTCTGTCTCTATGGATTTGACTTCTCTGGGTACCTCTTAGAAGTGAAACCATAAAGTATTTGTCTTTTTGTGACCGGTTTCTTTCACTTAACATAATATCTTCAAGGTTCATCCACATGTTACACCTGTGTCAGAATTTCCTTCCTTTGCAAGGTCAGATCATATTGCATTATACGCTGGACCACATTTGGTTTATCCATTCATCTGTCCACAGGCAGTTGGGCTGGCTCACTTTTCATCTATTGTAAACAATGCTCTTCAGCACATGGATCAGCCCTGATACTTTTGAAGAAGACAGGCCAGACATTTCCCTAATCCGGGGTTGGTCTGCTGTTTCCTTGTGATTACAGTCACGTTATGCATCTTCCCAAGGACATCACTGAAGTGATGCTATATTCTTCTCATCGCTTCCTATTGGGTGACACACAATTCAATTTGCCCC
This sequence comes from Saimiri boliviensis, assembly GCF_048565385.1. Taxonomy (NCBI): domain Eukaryota; kingdom Metazoa; phylum Chordata; class Mammalia; order Primates; family Cebidae; genus Saimiri; species Saimiri boliviensis. Next base: position 6,161,083 of record NC_133470.1, read on the forward strand.
AGGCCTGAAAAGTGTTCACTTTGGTCCCTGCTTCAGATGGAGCCTGCCAGGATTCTCCACTGCAAAGTTACTCTGTTTCCCTTTGAAACCTTTATGAATTTCCTGGGGAAGTCATTTGAAACTGTGTAAAGATCTCCTTCCTCATCACACCACTGTTTTGTCAAGCACCACCAGTCAGTAGTGGGGTGATCCTTTGAGGGTTGCTCAATACAGTGTGCTGGCTGAGTCCTCAGAGCTCTGACAGGTCTGGAAAGGATCCACAGCCTCCTTTTCTTTTCCTGAACTCAGCTCCAGATCAGAACAGAGATGCCCTTGAAGGAAATACTATCATTCCGGGCCACTGGCCCAAGGGCTTTTGAAGACAAAATCTCAGTAATTAGAGTTCCCTGAAAGATCGAAAGGGAAATACAACCACACACCAAGTTTCTTTTCGGGCTTTCATACAGACTTGGCCAGGATAGCACAACTCCATTACATGCATCCCCCTGTTTGGAGAAATGGGTAGTGATCAGCAGAGTCCCCTAGGATGCTATCCACCATCCATGCCAACAGCTTCAGGGAGGAACACAGCATCTTCATGAGCCTCTCTCTGCAGCCATATTTGCTTATGAAGGAAATCAAAATATTTCACCCCAAAATATGGCTCCCTGGTACAATGAATATTTTGAATTAAAAACCCTTAGAGATCACCACTGGAAGAGACTTTTCCCTTATCTACATCAGGGTAAGACTGACCCGCCAAGGAAAGCAATGTTCTTGTCCCCCTCCCTGTTAGCTTGTTATCCACTGCAGGAAAGAAGACCGAGACAGAACTGTACCTCAACTGACCCTTTTTCCAGATGATGACTGTCTCCAGGCATCATTTACATTCTAAAGAGAACGATTTACAAGTTAATTTCTGTTCCCTAGTAATTATATATTGCCTCTCAATAGAATTCTTCTTCTCCCCACTCCCATAACTGGTTTTAGCAGAACCCAAGCCCGCATTCTTTCTAAAACCTCAGGATAGTACACAAGCTTCCAGAGCTCCCTGGGAAGTTGGACCATCATTCTGAAGGCACCCGTGTATACACTTTAAATACATTTGTATCCCTTTTCTCCTATGAATCAATCTGCCTCATGTCTGTGATTTTCAGCAAACCTTTCCAGGGCCAAGAGCTCCTGCAAGACTCATCCACGGGGTGTGAAGGTCTTACTCTGAAGCATAGTGTTTGTCGTCATGCATTCAAAGACCTCATGTCAAAGATTCTAAGTTAGTATAATGCTTCACAAGAAGTGAATGTGGTAGATAGAGATAGGTAAAGAAGTAGGTAGGTAGACAGATATTCCCCTACAAACAAGACAATTCATTTTGTTGAAAATCATAAGGAAAAATTATTTTCCTACAAAATAATCGGTTGCTTACAGTATGCATTCAAAAAATCTTTGTGGCTGGGTACCTGATATTACAGACTCAAGCCTGTAATCCCAACACTTTTCAAGGCCGAGGCAGGTGGACCACTTGAGCCCAGGAGCTCAAAACCAGCCTGGGCAGCATAGCAAGACCCCATCTTTAAAAAAAAAATGTTTTTAATAGACAAGTGTGGTGGAACATGCCTGTAGTCCCAGCTACTTGGAAGGCTGAGGTAAGAGAATCTCTTGAGCCTAGGGGGCCGAGGCTGCAGTGAGCCATGATCATGCCACTGCACTCCAGCCTGGGCAAGAACATGTCTAAAGAAAAAAGAAATCCTCGTGTGCTTATTCATTGCATTACTCCTTGGAACAGAAGACCCATTCAGTCAGAAATCTTGTCTGACAGTTAATAATTGTGTTTTCTGCACCTACAAGAGTATCTGAAATATCACTGATAATAAATACTTATTGAATGAAATAATTTACTTCTCAAAAACACTAAGTCAGTCAATATTAATTAAGCATGTCTTGCAAGTTCAGTGGTGGTTTAAGTAAAATAAACAAATAACTCAATCAAGGATTCCTTGATAAAAAGCTAGCTCTCCAGTGACAAGGAGAGCCATCAGTTTCCTATTTAAGGTTGTGGTCAGCGGAATTCTAAGACGGTCCCCAACATTTCCTGATCCCTGGGATTCAAACACCTTCTCCAAGTTATTCAATCAAACACCCATCCAGAGGCTCCAGTGAAAGGGATTTTGCAGACCTAATGAAGTCTCACATTTCCTTTAGGAAAGGGATATTGAGCTCAGTGGGTATGAGCTAATCACCAGAGTCTTCAAAGTGGGGAGAGTTTTTTTGGAATTGGAAGCATGAGAAGCTATTTTTCACCATTGGCTTTGAAGATGAAGGGAGTCCTATGGCCTCTAGGAGCTGAAAAACCCCAGCCAGGAAACAGGGCCCTCAGCCCAATAACTTCAAGGAACTGAATTCCACCCCAGCCACCTGAGCTTGGCAAAGAGCCTGACCTCCAGATGAGAACCACAGGCAGCTGCCACAGCCCTGGCCAACAGCTTGACTGCAGCCTGGTGAGATCTTGAACAGAGAGCTTAGCCACACCACCGTACCTGTACTTCTGGCCCCTAGAACTGTGAGCTAAGACATGAGTGTTGTTTTAAGCCAATACATTTGTGATAATTTGTGATGTGGCAATAGGAAAACTAATACAGAGTTGGAAACAATGCAGTAATTCAATAAGTGGACCACAGAGTTCGCTCTCATGTTAATGGAAAAGGGTTTTGGATCGTGTCTAACCAAGTGCCTTCGAAATGCATTCAACCTCACACTTAGTGTGGAATTATTTTCTGGTATTATTTTCTAAGGCATTCACAGTCATCTCCTATCAAGCGGAAGGAGCCCTTATCCCTCAGCTGTCAGTTGGAAATTTCTGTTATGTTAATGATGGTAAGAGCAACACCACCAGGAAAGTGAGAGATTTGTATCAGATGAAGACCAAAAAGAGGGAGAAAGTGGGCAGATAGAAATGACCAAGACAGGGTGGAGAAAGAAGACCAGGGTGCAGTGCTGGACAAACGGGAGATACGCTAGCGGAGGGAAAGAAGAGACTTTGGGGGCATTTAACATTTGTATGTGATAGCAAGAAAGAGATTTGGGAGGCTGGGGTGAAAGGATAGCCTGAAGCCAGGAGCTCAAGACCAGCTTAGGCCACATAAAGAGACACTATCTCTACAAAACTAAAAACATTAGCCACAGGTGGTGGCATGCACTTGTAGTCCCAGCTACGCAGGAGTCTGAGACAGGAAGATTGCTTGAGCCCAGGAGGTCGAGGCTGCAGTGAGCTATGATTGCGCTGCTGCACGCCAGCCTGGGTGGCAGAGCAAGACCCTGTCCCCCCAAAAAGAAAGAGAGACAGAGAGAGGAGGGAAGAGATTTTTAACAAGTCCTACCGCAGTGAACTATGAATGAACCCCTAGTTTGGGCATTTTCTTATGGCGGTATAGATTTAAGTCACCTTAAGTTATTTTTTAGATGCCAGACTGATGTTTTCTTTTAATGTGATCTCACAGGGAAAAGGCACTGCAGGTGGCCATGAAAGGTGCACCTGTACACAGGTCCCTCTGGCATTCGGAGACTCCACTGGGGGAAGCTGAAAACTGGTCCAGTTTTCTTATCCTTGTCTTTTTTTCTCGGTTCTTCCTTGCTCCCTCCTTGAGAACTCAGATCTGGGAAAATTTCCTGAAGATTCATAAACACAAGACAACATAAAAGATGCCTGACTCCTTCTAGCAGCTTGCTGTTTGGGGGCTTACACCTTCTCTGGGTGTGAGCCCCCAAACAGAGGAGAATGGAGAACTGGGGACTCTAAGAGAGGCAGATACGTTCACACTTTTGTATAAAGCTTTGTGGCTGAAACGACTACTTGCCCCAATTCTTCCAGCCTTTCTTTCGTAGCAGTGATGGTGAACAGGGGGTGATTATACTCCCCAGAGAACATTCAGCGATGTCTGGAGATGTTTTAATTGTCATCCCTGGAGGAGGAGGGTTGTTATCAGCATCTGGTGACTTGAGGCTTAGGATGCTGCTAAACCCACAATGCCCAGGACAGCCTCATAGCAAAGAATGATGGAACCTCAAATGTCAATAGTGTCGCGATGAAGAAACCCTGATGTGCTGGCCTCTGTGGGCAAGGACCGCAGACCAAAGGCTCCGAAAGAAAGTGAGGGAAGCCAAACGCATCACCTCCCATGGGTCAGTTCTTATGTTTTGTACATTTGATGCTTACTCTGGGCAAAGAAAAAAATCATTATTTCTCAGGGTAGAAAAGATTACGGAAATGAAAACCACATGATGACAGAGTTATCTTGTTTAGCTGGCCAACGAGAAGTCGGACAGCAACAGAAAGCTGCCAGCTGGTCTAGGAAACCTTAGTAAGGCTGCCGCATGGTGAGATGATTCTCGATAACTGCCCGGAGCTCTGCATACCTCACTGGCCTGGTTTGTGCTTGCAGGAGGCATGGATGGCTACACCCCTCTGAGAGGTGGGGTGCATGGACTTAGCCCCCAGAATTGGGCACCAAAGAGGACGCCGTGAGCTCTCCTTCTAGGAGGTTCTACGAGAAGGAGAGATGTCATCAGTAGGGACGTGGGGAAGAAGGGCTGCCTGAAGACAGAGGACACATAGGCCCACCATGAAAGAGGCTCCAGCCAAAATCTGTCTACCTAAGTGGCTTCAGAGCCCCTGAGACACCAGCGAGAGGAGCCCAGGTATTCATTTTCGGGGCTGTTCTTGAGCCGATGGGTGAGCGTCTCACTGTCTCAGCACCCACGGCAGGGGCAAGTTTCAGAAAAAGGGAAAGCTGAGGCTTCTCCCCACTCTGAGCCAGGAGATCATGCCCTGTGGAGTCTCAGGAGGGGATGTGGGCAACTGTACCTTAGACATGCAGAGACACCCCGAGAGATGCAAGAGACCCACAGACACACAGAGTCAGAGAGACTCGGGGGAGCCGATGGCCAGGGTCTCTTTCCAGGTGAGAAACAGGAAATGAAAGCAACCACCGTAATCAGAGAAAACCACCTTTGTGGCACAAAAAAGAAATTCCCTCTCTGAGTTTAACTGCGCTGCGCTTTCCTTGTTCCCCGCTTTCTTTATGAATGCATACATCTGAAATTTCTATATGACAGGGCTGATATGAGCGTATAAAGAGGCAGATAAAGAGTCATTAATTTCATCTTGTCTGTTCCTTCTGTTGTGACAGAAGCAACCAGCCTTTCGACAGATCCCCAGAAACAGGGCTCCCAAGGTGCTCATTCCTTCCGCGTTTGCATGCCCCAGTGCTTGTAGCCACTGTTCCTTTCTTGGCAGGTGTTTGCATAGCTTACTAATGCTCTGAATGCAATAGCGCTTCTTAAAGGCCAAAAAAGTCTCTTTCTTAATGTTTGTTCAACACCCATAATTTTATAGTAATCCGACAATACAAGCAAGTTTATTTCCAGAAATGTATTGCAACCATTCACAGATGATTTTGAGCTCTCGCATGTCCCCCTATTTTAAAATTAATTTAATTTTTTATTTTAAGACAGTCTCTGCCGCCCAGGCTGGAGTATAGTAGCGCGATTTCAGCTTACTGTAACCTCCGCCTCCCGGGTTCAAGCATTTCCCATGCCTCAGCCTCCGGAGGAGCTGGGCTTACAGGCACGTGCCATCACGCCCCGCAGATTTTTTTGTATTTTAGTGGAGATAGGATTTCTCCATGTTGCCCAGGCTGGTCTTGAATTCCTGAGCTCAGGGCATCTGCCCACCTCAGCTTCCCCAAGTGCTAGGATTACAGGCATGAGCCACTGTGCCCAGCCTCTTTTTCCTAAAATTTAATGAAACTTAACGTTTGCTGAGTTCGTGCTATGTGCTGAGCTCGGTGCTGGGTAATGGGAGTTGGGGTCAGGCATAAAGATGAACCATACAAACAACTGCCCTGGAAGAACTTTTTAAATTTGTTTTTCTCTCTGCTGAATTCATTCATTAAATGAAATCAATTAATTTTTTTCACTAAGCAAAGAAGGCTGGGCATGGTGGCTTGCGCCTACAATCCCAGCGCTTTGGAAGGTCGAGGTAGGAGGACTACTTGAAGCCAGGAGTTTGAGACCAGCCTGGGCAACATAGTAAAGTCCTTGTCTCTACAATAATAAAAATAAATTTAAAAAATTATGCCGGGCATGCTGGCTCACACCTGTAATCCCAGCACTTTGGGAGGCTGAGACAGGCAGACCACCTGAGATCAGGAGTTCAAGACCAGACTGGCCAACATGGCAAAACCCATCTCTATTAAAAATCCAAAAATTATGCCGGGCACGCTGACTCTCACCTGTAATCCCAGCACTTTGGGAGGCCGAGGCAGGTGGATCACTTGAGGTCAGGAATTGGAGACCAGCCTGGCCAACACGGTGAAACCCTATCTCTACTAAAAATACGAAAAGTAGCTGGGCATGGTGGTGGGCGCCTATAATCTCAGCTACTTGGGAGGCTGAAGCAGGAGAATCACTTGATCCCAGGAGGTGGAGGTTGCAGTGAGCTGAGATCATGCCACTTGCACTCCAGCCTGGGTGACAGAGACTCCGTCTCAAAAAAATAAAAATAAAAATAAAAAACAGTTAGTTGGCCGTGGCGGCAAGCGCCTGTAGTCTCAGCTACTTGGAAGACTGACACATGAGAATCGCTTGAACCCGACACGTAGAGGTTGCAGTGAGCCTAGATCAAACCACTGCACACTCCAGCCTGGAAGACAGAGCAAGGCTGTGTCTCAAAAAAAAGAAAGAAAGAAAGAAAGAAAAAGAAAATTAGCTGGGCATGGTGGCATGTGCCTGTGGCCCTAGTTACTCAGGAGGCTGATGTGGGAGGATTGCTTGAGCCCAGGAGTTTGAGGCTGCAGTGAATGGTGATCACACCACTGTACTCCAGCCTAGGCGACAAAGTGAGACCTGTCTCAAAAGTAAAATAAAATACACTGAGTGCCTACTATGATCTGAAACGGTAGTCAACCCCATGCAGAAGGTAAAAACAGTTGAGAAAGTAGGAGAGGAAGCACATGGCAAAACCATCAGCACCCAGAAGTTATCCTGTCAGCTCTATCTGCTTGTTAGGGAACAGCCCTATATTTGGCCTCAAGCTTCCCAGTAGCCTAAGTAAAAAGGGGAATTATGTTCACCCATGTGTCCACAATACAAAAACAAACAGAGCAAGCACTTGAGAACAAACTCTGCTTTTCTTCCCGAGAGAATGTTCTCTCCCTTTTTCTCTAACATGGACTTCTGCATGGTGTGGAGCTGACTGTAGCCAGAACACAAACAAGGAACAAAGTTTAGTACCTGTGAGTACAAACCCGCGGGTGCACGGGTAATGTGCATGAACAAACAGGAGAGCAGTGGAAAGAGGCCTCGGGAGACCTTGCAGAAGAGGCCCTGAGGGTGAGTGAGATTTCCAAAGAGAAAGAACGATGCTCCAAGCAGAGCGCACAGCATGGAAAAGACATGCAGTTAGAAGGAAACAAAACATCTTTTCATATAGGCACATTGCTGGGGTGGCTGGAACGTAGGTCTCATGGGAGCAGGTAAAGGAAGATAGGTTGTAAAAGGCAGATTGGAAAATTTCCTGAAGGCAGGCTGAGGAGGTGAGACGTTATTTTATGAGCTGTGTTCTGGATCAAGCAGGGAGGCATGGGAGGTTCACGATGGAAGCAGGGAGCCCTGGGGTTGAGGTATGGGAGGAGGAGGAGGTGGGAGACCAGACCCACATCTGGGGAGTAGTAGTCTAATCAAGCCAAGTATATGAACTGGGGCGGCAGACAGAGGAAGCGAGTATGCGTGGAAAAGCTCTGGAGAGGGGGCACAGCTTTGGAGAAGGACTCAATCCCTGGCATCGAGCCCCAGCTTCAAATATAGGTGCTAGAGAACTTTGTGGGATGAGGAATGACATGTTGAAGGTTGAGGAGAGAGATATGACCAAAAAAAAAAAAAGACTTTGTACTTTAAGACTCTAAGCAGACAGGAGGAGCCCAGTGCATTAGCCAGAATAGGGAAGACAGATGCAGAATCCATCAGGTGCATGGAGTCTGAAATGTTTTTGCCACATGTTGTTGGAGTCCAGGGCATTGACTGCAAAGGGACAGAAGAGGTGATGGACATGTCTCACATCTTGACTGGTATGGTGAGCAGACAAATATGTACCTTTGTCCAAACCCACCCAAGGGTACACCGAAGACCTATGCATTCTATCGCACATAAATTGTATACCTCCTTAAGTTGGGATTTTTTTAAAATGGAAGATTCCAGCAGACAAACAAAGGGAAAGAGATGTTAGCCTGCCCTAAAGGAGTCCACACAAGCAAATAAATACAAATGAACCCAATAAGAAGGGGAAAATATCAGGTGCAGAATGAACAAGGTGGGACTGAGTCCTGGTTGGGGTTTGGACAAAGCTTCTCAAAGGCAGTGATACTTGGAATGGACCTTGAAGAATAAATATATTGGAAATAAAACTGCCAAAAAAAAAGCAGGAGCTCTAATTTTCAGATGACTCATTGCATTAAAAGTTCAAACACATGTATTGCAATGCATTACACAAATACACGTGAGTATATTCCTATGAAAGAGACAGCGTCTGGCTGTGTGGAAGAACTTGAGCTTTGAAATGGGACAGTTCTTGGGGATTTTAAAGCATTTTAACAGAAAGTCCTTTTGTTGTTATTATTATTATTTTGAGACAGGGTCTGCCTCTGTTGTCCAGGTAGAGTGCAGTGGCACAATCTCTGCTCACTGCAACCTCCACCTCCTGAGCTCAAGCCATCCTCCCCTCTCAGCTTCCTGAGTAGTTGGGACTACAGGCATGCACCACGACACCCGGGTAATTTTTATAGAGACAGGATTTCTCCATATTGCCCAGGCTGGTCTCAAACTCCTGGGCAAGTGGTCGAGCCATCTCAGCCTCTCAAAGTGCTAGGGTTATGGGCGTGTGCCATGGCACCCGGCCAGTTCTTGGGGAATTTTATTGGTTATGTCACAATCAGTAAGTTCTGTGATCTTTCTGAGTACATACACTAATATGTGTATTATCGGGTAATATCCATACTATCTGGTATTTGTGAGAATTGGGTGAGTCAGTGAACGTGAAGTTGTTAGTTCATGGTAAGTGTCCCTAAGTGTAAAATGATTTTATTATGCAACAAGGGTGCATATTTAATGTTAAAATAACTGCTAAAATAACACACTAAATGATACCCGCACAGACATATGTTTTTTCCAAATATTTCAGGTGTGAATGTTTTAAGGTTGGTTTTCTCACCTGTGAACCCCTGGGAACCTCCTGAATTTAATTTAGGACCCTCCATAGTGTCTTACATTAAATCTAAGCGTATTAAACATTTATCATGGCAATGTGGATCGAAAACAGAAAACATTCTAACCATATGTGTGGAGTGCATGTGTATGTCATGTGTGCCATGGGTTTTTTTTCCCCTTTTCTGTTAAAAGAGCACACATGGAGATCATATTTCCTCGCTGATTGTGTGAGAGGCAGAGAATTAATTGCACATTGTAGAGAAATCCTGTTCCCCTCTCTGGGTCTTGAGAGCAAGAAAAGTCACAGACATGAGAATCCATTGGTTTAAACCATTTCTTCCAAAAATCATTAAGCCCCTGATGGGTCTTACTAATAGCATGGCCAAGACTGATTTTTCCCCAACCTGAACTCTTGAATCAAGGAAGCCATCTTTCACTCTGTCCCTGGACCACTTAGCAACTCCAGCATCCAAATGATACTTCCAGGGGAACTTTCATGCTGCATCTATTGTATGTCTAGTGAGCTGTGCCTGACCCAGCTGATCAGAACAATCACTGGGAAATAGAAGTAAATGGTGAGAGAGTGATCCAAGCGATGAATGCTTCTTAAAGTGATGGTATATTTAGAATAGTCAGGCCCAGGCTGGTGGCTCATGCCTATAATCCCAGCACTTTGGGAGGGTGATGTGGGAGGATCGCTTGAGGCCAGAAGTTCAAAACCAGCCTAGGCGACATAGTAAGACCCTGTCTCTACAAAAAATTTAAAATATAGATTGAATAGTCCACCTCCCCAGCTTCCAGAATCCTTAGGAAGACTGTGAGGTTCCCACATTCATTGTGGGCAGGTATTGGTTTACTCCATTAAAAATTATTTTAAAAGCTGATGGGCTGCTCTTATCTTTCTGTTATTACACTGGGTATGGGGACAGAGAAGGTGGTATCTTGTTTCCATATTGTCTATTAATGACTGTAATGACAAGAACCATCTGGTAAGTGGAAATTGCAAATGTGTCCAAGAGCTAGTGAGGGGAAAGATTTATCTCCGTAAAGCAAAGGTCAAATTCAAATGGAAGATGGAACCTGAAAATCTTATTTGAGACAACATAAATAAATGGAATCAGAAATATTTCTGAGTCTAGGAAGTACACTCTGCAGAGGGGAAAAGTATATGTCAGACTTGAACTATTTACCCCTACATACTGGAGGCTATTTGTAGAAGGAAGTATTCTAGTAGGAAGTCATGATGTCTTCTACCAGACATCCTCAAACTGCTGCTGCAAATTCTCTAACTGAGTTAGTCCATTCGCACATTGCTGTAAAGAAATACCCAAGCCTGAGTAATTTATAAGAAATGATGTTTTGCCGGGCGCGGTGGCTCAAGCCTGTAATCCCAGCACTTTGGGAGGCCGAGGCGGGTGGATCACGAGGTCAAGAGATCGAGACCATCCTGGTCAACATGGTGAAACCCCGTCTCTACTAAAAATACAAAAAAGTAGCTGGGCATGGTGGCACGTGCCTGTAATCCCAGCTACTCAGGAGGCTGAGGCAGGAGAATTGCCCGAACCCAGGAGGTGGAGGTTGCAGTGAGCCGAGATCGCGCCATTGCACTCCAGCCTGGGTAACAAGAGTGAAAACTCTGTCTCAAAAAAAGAAAAAAAAAAAAAAGAAAGAAAAGATGTTTCATTGGCTTCACAGTTCTTCAAGTTGTACAAGAAGCATAGTGGCATCTACTTCTAGGGAGGCCTCAGGAAGCTTCCAGTCATGGTAGAAGGCAAAGGAGGAGCAGGTACATCACATGGCAGAAGCAGGAGCAAGAGCGAGAGAGATAGGGGAGCTGCTATATACTTTTAAATGACCAGATCTCATGAGAACTCACTCTTATTGTGAGGACAGTACCAAGAGGGATGGTGCTAAGCCATTTATGAGAACTCTGCCCCCATGATCCTCCCACCAGGCCCCACCTCCAACATTGAGGATTACATTCCAATGTGAGAGTTGGGCAAGGACACACATCCAAATTATATTACTAAACTTGAGTTTGAAACTTTCAGTATGTTAAGCTGGAGATAATTTTTCAATATTCCTTATCTATTTCAGATCTACCATGCCCAGACTACCCAGCACCCATCATTCAACTCCTTTTACCAGCTCCCGAGTCTTCATCCTCACTCCTGCAGCAGTGCACGACAGGACTCCACTGGGTTAGAGGGCAGCCCATTGCAGTGCAAGCTCAAGCTCTGCTATTTAGTACTGTATGACATCTTAGTACTAAAGAAAGGCTGCGCATTCATTATTAGTTGATGCATGATAAATCATTCTGAAATTTAGTGGCTTTTAAAAAACTTCTATTTTAGGTTTAGGGGTACATGTGCAGGTTTGTTATATAGGTAAACTCACGTCACGGGGTTTTGTTGTACAGATTATTTCATCACTCAAGTACTAAGCCTAGTAACCAATAGTTATTTTTTTCTGCTCCTCTCCCTCCTCCCACCCCCCACCCTCAGGTAGATCCCAGTGTCTGTTGTTCCCTTCTTTATGTTCATGAGTTATCATCATTGAGCTCCCACTTATAAGTGAGAACATGCAGTATTTGGCTTTATGTTCTTGCATTACTCTACTAAGGATAATGGCCTCCAGCTCCATCCATATTCCTGCAAAAGACATGATCTCATTCTCTTTTATGGCTGCATAGTATTCCATGGTGTACGTGTACCATATTTTCTTTATCCAATCTGTTATTGATGGGCATTTACATTGATTCCATGTCTTTGCTATTGTGAATAATAATGCAGTAACCATTTGCATGTATGTGTCTTTATGGTAGAATGATTCGTAGTCCTCTGAGTATATACCCAATAATGGGATTGCTGGGTAGAATGGTAGTTCTGTTTTTAGGTCTTTGAAGAATCACCATACTGTGTTCCACAATGGTTGAACTAATTTACATTCCCACCAACAGTGTATAAGTTGTTCCCTTTTCTCCGTGACTTTTGCCAGCATCTTTTTTGACTTTATAGTAATAGCCATTTTGACTGGTATGAGATGGTATCTCATTGAGGCTTTGATTTGCATTTCTCTAATGATCAGTGATACTGAGCTTTTTTTCATATACTTTTTGGTCACATGTATGTCTTCTCTTGAGAAGTGTCTATGTCCTTTGCACAGTTTTTAATGGGGTTGTTTTTCTCTCATAAATTTGTTTAAGTTCCTTAATAGATTCTGGATATTAGATATTAGTCAGATGCATGGTTTGCAAATATTTCTCCTGTTCTTTAGGTTGTCTGTTTATTCTGTTGATAGTTTCCCTTGCTGTGCAGAAGCTCTTACGTTTAATTATATCCCATTTGTCAATGTTTGTTTTTGTTGCAATTGCTTTGGCATCTTTGTCATGAAATTTTTGCCTGAATTTACTAAATTAAGTGGCTTAAAACGACCATAATCGTGTGTTCCATCTCACATTTTTTTGAGTCAGAAATTCAGACAGAGCTCAGAATGGATGACATTCTTGACTAATGATATCTGGGCCTTCAACTGGAAGACTAAAAGGGTACTGAAAGCATCTGAAGACTTTGCTGGTGCCGGAGGATCCAGGGCTGGTAAGCTAGTATTGGGTGCGGGAGAGAGGCTTCTGTTCCTTGGGCCCTTCCATAGGACTGTTTGGGCATTCCTCACAACATGGTGGCTGCTTCTCCCAGAGGAGTAATACAAGACACCAAAGAGCAACCTGAAATGCCTGTGATGGCCTCAAAAGTCACCCACCATCATGTTCTTAATATTCTGTTGGTCACAAAGTTCAACCATATTCAACATAGGAAGAGACTGCAAGGGCGTTGTTTTAATATGCTCAGGCTGCCATAACAAAATCCCATGTCTTATAGCTCATAGTACTGGAGGCTGGGAAGTCCAAGATCAAGATGCCAGGCAATTCATTTACTGGTGAGGGCTCTCTTCCTGGTTTGCAGATGGCTACCTTCCTGCAGAATTCTCACATGACACAGAGGAGGGAGTGCTGCTCTCTTCTTCTTCTCATAAAGGCATTAATCTACCCTCATGAACTCATCTATTCTTTATTATATCCCAAAGCCCCACCTTCAAATACCATCATATTATGGATTAGGGGCTCAACATATGAATGTGAGGGGCATACAAACCTTTAGTCCATAGCAGATGTGAATAGAGTAGGTGAGGATCATTGGAGACTGTCTTGAACACTTGCTACCGTAGTCAACAAAACACAGCAGAGGATCTTTTGGCATAGTGGCATGGCATGGCAGGTATAGCACAGTGTAGTACAGGGTGGTACTGTGTAACATGCTGTCAAACCACATCATTTGGGTTCACGTCCAAGCCACTCATTTACTCTGCAGCCTAAAGCAAACTGCTAAATCCCTTTGTGTGCCCCAGTTTCAACATATTTAAAATGTAGCAGATCAGATCATTGTTAGGCAAATACTCATTCCTGACACCACTTTCTGCCAAGCTTCATGGAAGGAGTATACTTCCGCACTCCATCCGTGTTGGCTTGACACTATAACTTGCTTCCAACTCATGTTGGGCAAAGTGTACATCCCCATCTCTTTATTTGAGACTCAGCAGTGTGCCTCACTTTGGCCAATGTGAGGAGATGAGACACAAGTAGAAGCTTGAAAAGAGTTGTGCAGTTTTTCTTGCCCTCTTGAATGTTTCCCATGACTATGCGAAAGAAACAACTGCAGCTGGCCTGCTAGTTTAATGAGAAAGAGACGCCTGGAGCAAACCTGAATCCAACGTGCAGCTTGGAGCTATATGCAGATAAGCGCAGACTAAATCTTGCTGGTTCTCAGCCAAGCTGTGGCCACACTGGGAAGATTAAGTGATTGCTGTGTTCGGCCACAGAAATTGTTTGGGGATGCTTGTTATATGTCATTATTGAGGCACTCGCTGACTGACAAAGATAGCAATGATCGAACCTATCTCATAGGGTTGTGAGGATTGCATGAGATAATGTATGTGGCACATTTAAAGCACCGTCTGGTGCTGGGGCTTGTTCACAGAGCCTTGGAACTATCTCTCAGAATATACAGTTGCCCTTCCAGCCTCCTCTGCAGGGCTCCTTTCCCTGGCCCATGCACTCCACAATGTTCCAGACTTCCTTGTCCTTCACTGTACTCAGCTTCATCCTCTCACGCCTTTCCACACCTTTCCAGGTGTTAAGTAATTGATCTAATTCATCCACGTTAGCACAATAGTGGGAAAATGCTACCTCCACCTTACCACCTCCCACCCTTCTTGGGAACAAGTGGTTTATTATTTTTGTTTGTTTGTTTTAAACATTTATTGGAGTCAAAGGCTCCTTTTGTCTCACCCTGTCTAATGAGTCATGGTGAACAATTCAGACAAGTAATGAGTGGCTGGGCAGGCTGTTACAGGCTGGGTAGCAGAGGAAGGCTGCTGTGAAAGGGAGAACAGTTTCTCTGAAAATCTGGTACAGCTTTGAGGCAACCCAGGCCCTCACAGCATTCAAGGCTCATTCAAATAACCCACAGCCCAGCTCTCCACCTGTGCTCAGGGCCAATCCCATCACTCCCTGCACATGCAAGTGGTCACTGTTGAGAACACTACCTGATACCCCAAACATCATCCAAGGAGCCGCAAGAAAACTCTTATAAAGGGGTCAAGAGAATGTAAGATGCTGCACTGGCCTGACCTACAGGAGCCTCCAACCTCATGATCAGAGGAGGCAGCAGGGGCGGGACACCTCAGATGTGGCTTGCATGGAGACCAGCCAGAACAGGATTTAACACCCTTGGCATTGAAGACATTGGGAGCCAGCTTACCATTTTCTGTGGGGGCTGTCCTGTGCATGCAGCATGTTGAGCAGCATCCTTGACTCCATCCTCTACATGCTTGCAGTACCTCCCTTACTCCCCACAGCTGTGACAATCAGTGATGTCTACAGACATTGTCGAGCAGCCTCTGAGGGAGGAGGGTCAAAATCGCCCCCAGTTGAGAACTGCTGAGCTAGAGGCATGGAGCCAGAACTGAGATCACAAGTATTCTGTCAACAAACACTTCCTAAGCACCGATCATTTGCTAAGCCCTATGCTAGAATCTGAGAGTACAGGGATAAGTAAGAGAAAAAGACCTGTAAATAATGAATAGTAATATCATGTGGTTATTCTTCCATAATCAAGCAGGGGACAGGCAAGGATTCAATCTGCTTGGGGCAGAAAGAGTCAAAAAACACAGCCAGAGTGGGCGCAGACGCCCTGACACGCTTCCCTTCGTATCTTCCTCTGGCAGCACTGCACACTGGGAAATGCCTCCTCCTTCCTTCCTCCTCTACAACAATTTATGCATAATCAGAGCCCCTCACCTCAGAAGATCCCAGACATATGGTCAAGTAATCCTGTCTGGGGCATGAGATCTGTGCCCCAGTTTTTGACTCACTGCTGGAAGAACTCCTCCTGCTCTGGGATTTCAGGTCTACTTGCCCTCTTTGCCCCTACATCTCTCTGAGGCCTTTAAAAACATGACTTTGGGGCCAGGCACGGTGGCTCAAACCAGTAATCCCCGCACTTTGGGAGGCCAAGGTGGACAGATCACCTGACGTCAGAAGTTCAAGACCAGCCTGGCCAACATGGTAAAACCCCATCGAGAGAGAGAGAGAGAGAGAGAGAGAGAGAGAGGAAGGAGGGAGGGAGGGAGGGAAGGAAGGAGGGAGGGAAGGAAAGAAGGAAGGAAGGAAGGAAGGAAAGAAAGAACGAACCTGCAATCCCAGCTACTTGGGAGGCTGAGGCAGGAGAATCCCTTGAACCTGGGAGTGGGAGGTTGCAGTGAGCCAAGATGGAGATCATGCTACTGCACTCCAGTCTGGGCTACAGAGTGGATTCTGTCTCAAAAATATAAATAACTAAATAAAAATGAAAACATGACTTTGTCTAAGTTATAGAAGCAGTGGCCTGCCCCTAACCCAAAGCAGAAATCAATGTTTTTCCATCTCCCCAGCTGATTCTCACAGGCAATCAGTGTTGGGAAGCTTTGTTTTAAGGAAATCCACGGGCCAGGGGTTCTCCAAATGTGGCTTCCAGCCAGCAAGCCAGCCTCACCTACAGACTTGTTAGAAATGCACAAGGTCAAGAGATCCAGACCATCCTGGTCAACATGGTGAAACCCCGTCTCTACTAAAAATACAAAAATTAGCTGGGCATGGTGGCGCCTGCCTGTGATCCCAGCTACTCAGGAGGCTGAGGCAGGAGAATTGCTTGAACCCAGGAGACAGAGGTTGCAGTGAGCCGAGATCCCGCCATTGCACTCCAACCTGGGTGACAAGAGTGAAATTCCGTCTCAAAAAAAAAAAAAAAAAAAAAAGAAATGCAAATTCCCAGGCCCCACCCCAGATCTACTGAATGAGAAGCACTAAGAGTGAAGCGCAGTGATCTCTGTTTGAAAAAGGCTTTCAGGTGATTGTGATGCATGCTCAAGTTTTTGATTGGCGGCTGGGCTTGGAGGCTCATGCTTGTAATCCTAGCACTTTGGGAGGCCGAGGTGGGCAGATCACGAGGTAAAGAGATGGAGACCATCTGTCAAACATGCTGAAATCCCATCTCTACTAAAAACACAAAAAAATTAGCCATGCTTGGTGGCGTGTGCCTGTAGTCCTAGCTACTCGGGAGGCTGAGGCAGGAGAATTGCTTAAACCCAGGAGGGGGAGGTTGCAGTGAGCTGAGATCACGCCACCGCATTCCAGCCTAACGATAGAGTGAGAAAAAAAAAAAAAGTTTTTGATTGGCTGCCAGAGGGGCTGTTCTCCAGCTGTATTCAGTGATTACACGCTCTGCTTACCTCTGCTCCAAGCCCAAGTCTGCCTGTGCTCAACCCACCCATGGCTCGGGCGAGTCTTGCTAAGCGGGAGTGCGTGCACCCTTGGAGAGCGCTTGCCTCACAGGTGCGGCCACCTCACTGTTATCTTGGCCCACTTCCATCTCACAGCCCAGGCTCGGTGTCTAGGCTCCCACTTGGTTTTCCATTTTGTACTCAAGCTCTGGACGTGGGCGGTGCCCCACCTAGATACTCTGATGAGAACTTCCAGCGTGGTCCCCCTGAGTCTGGATATGTCCCAACCAAAGTCCAGGACCACCAACACCCAGAGATGCTCAAACACCTTGGATGTTACTGAAACTGGAGACATCTACACCCTTGCACACCTACATCAAGCTGCTTGCCTCACCCCCTGAGGGAGAAGCCTGGGAGTCTGTCTAAATCCAATCCCCCGACACAGTGCTGGGCTCAGTGTCCACTCCTCCCCCAGGCAGCCAGATGCTTGCGGCAGGACCAAATCATTACTCAGGCCAACCTGCCTACTTCTTCAGCCCTTCAAGCAGCTTCCTGTGGATCCTTTAGAGAGCGTTCTCCAGCTACCCAGGGGAAAAAAAAAAAAAAAAAAAAAAAAGAGGATTGAAGGGATTTAAGCCAGTAGCGAGAATGGAAAAGAAAGATACAGCAAGAGGAAAAGCAGAAAAAATTAAGTGAGAAGAAGTCAGGCCAGAAGAAAAAGGAGGCAGAACGACAAGGGAAAAAACCTGAATCACCAAGGTAGAAAGGAAAGGAAAAGACATCTGGAGGAAATTACGAATGGGTTTTATTTGAAAGTGAGAGGATAGGAAAACATAAATAAATGTAGAGAGATTCAGGTGGAATTTTGATTTCTACAAACCTTCCCACTAGTCCTACAAGCAGAAAAAAAGAAAAAGAGAATGAAGACAGAATTTAAACCTATAAACTGGTGTGGAAATTAACCTGTTCCCGTGGGTTCCAAGCATGGGACATTGCCTTTGTGAGGTACTCCTGCAATATTTGCCTGGCTTCTTAACCCAAGGAAAAAAAGACCAAAGTTTTCAAAGGTGATCCTGGATGAATCTTAATGAGGCCAATTGTATTAGTCTGGTGTCGTGGTCTAAACAGTAGGACTTAACTCTAGTTCATCTAAATAGAAAATGAATTTATTCAGGAATAATTAGCAGTTTACAGAATCTCCAAGAAGATCTGATGCATCCTCTTTATCAGACATAAAGGCAGCAAGGTCAGGAATGATGGGACGACATCACAAACAGGGAAGACTAGACTGACGCCAAACCTGAAGATGACACCTTGACCTTGAAAAAGAGAGTTGGGTTTGCCTAGTAGATACAAGAAAAAGAATGTGTTTTCCAGGCAAGGAATGGTGTTAAGATCTATCTCTTAATATCCATCTTCCCCTCCTGCCTTAGCAGTGGTTCTCAACTTGGTTTGAATTTACCCCCAGGGTACATAGGGCAATGTCTGAAGACATTTTTGCTTGTCCTGGCATCTAGTGAGTGAAGGACAAGGATGTGGCTACCCACCCTGCAAGGTGCAAGATAGTGTCCCACGGCAAGGAAGTACCTGAACTAGAATGTCAATAGTGCTGTGGTGGCGAAACCCCATGCTACAGTAATAAAACCTGCAATTTTTAGCTGAGTCCTGGCCACCCAGAATCCAATCACATTTCCCAGCCTCATTGGCAGCTACATGCATTCATATGCGTAAGCTCTCACCACTGGGACCTGGACAGAAATGATATGTGCAACTCAGAGGAAAGAATCATGCCCTCCTGTCTTCATTGGTTTAGCAGCTCAAACTACCATGGACTGCGGAGCTTAGACAACTGACATTTATTTCTCCCCATTCTGGAGGCTGGGAGGTCCAAAATCAAGGCGTCTGCAGGTCCAATGTCTGCTGAGGGCTGGCTGCTTGGTTCACAGACAGCTGTCTTGTCATTGTTTCCTCGCTTGGTAGAGATCTGAGAGAAAAGCAGCAAGCTCTCTGGTTTCTCCTCTTAAAAGGGCACTAATCTCACCATGAGACCACAACCCTCATGACTTCATGATCTCCCAAAGCCTTCCTCTCCTGACACCATCCTACTGGAAGTTAGGGTTTCAACATACGAATGTGGGCATGAGGCAAGCGTTCAGTCCATAACAGCTCCACTTTTCCTTTTCTCCTCTGGATTACGATGTTATGACTGGACACGGGAAGAGGGGTCTTAGACCACAAGTGGGAAACTGCCAAACCAAGAAAGAGCCACCTATTAGAAAGAGCCTGGCTCCCTGCTGCTTGCCAGAACAGTGCAGCAACTCTGAGCCTCTGCCCCAACTTTAACTTGAGAGAGAAATGAGATTCTGCCTGGCTTATGCAAATTTGGGGCCTCTGTGTCTTGCAGCCAAAATGAATGGAATTCAGTGTATTTAGGGGAACCCAAGTTCACTTGCCTGACCTGAGAAGAGAGCATTTGGGGCAGGTGGAGCAGGGCTGAAGTAGGGCTGCCTTCGTGACAGTATGATTTCTCGTGACTCGCTGCATTTGTAACAAGAAAAGGAATGCAAAGGCAAGTTGCAATAGTGATGCCCACACATGGCCGGTCTCCATCATCTGCTGCATGGCTCACTGCAGCACATTGCTCCACCGCACCCACAATATAACTGACTTCAGCAAAAACAAGATTTCAGCTGCTCAGACCCCAGGGCCACACCCAGATTACTGATTCCTCAATCACTAAACCCATAAATGCTATGAATCTCCAATGCCAGGGGTCAGCAAACTGCAGCCTGGGGCCCAAACTCCAGCCCACTGCCTGTTTTTGTATAGCTCATGAGCTATGAGTCATTTTTACATCTTTTTTAATTTGTTTAATGAAATTAAATTATTATTATTTTTTTAGGCAGTGTCTCGCTCTGTTCCCCAGGCTGCAGTGCAGTGGTTTGATCATGGCTCACTACGGCCTCGACCTCCTGGGCTCAGCTCAAGCAACCTGCCTCAGCCTCCTGAGTAACTGGAACTACAGACATGAGCCACCATGCCCAGCTACTTTATTATTATTATTACTTTGTAGAGATGGGGTCTCCCTACGTTACCCAGGCTGGTCTCAAACTCCTGGGCACAAGAGATCTTCCTGCCTTGGCCTTCCAAAGTGCTGAGTTCCCAGGTGTGAGCCACTGCACCTGGCCTTTTTTTAAAGGGTTAAAAATCAGAAGAAGAATACTATTTCATGACACAGGAAAGTTTTATGAAATTCAAATTTCAGCATCTATAAGTAAAGTTCCTTGAGAACACAACCATGCTGGCTTGTTTAGGTCTTGTCTTGGACAGAGGCCATCTGGTCCTCAAAGCCTAACATATTTACTACCTGGTGCTTGACAGAGCAGGTCTGCTGATCCCTGTCCTATACCATCCAAACATTCACAAATCAGAGTATCTCAAGTTGAGATACCAGGTTGAGCACAGTTAGCATCTTCCAACTCCATTAACTCTGTGAGTAAACCATAGCACAAATCTTGATAATGTATCCAATAAATAGGGCCAGCTCTGTGGGCCACTACAGTTGCAAAGGCGATGGGTACACTCAACGGACAACTTGGTGGGTGTGGTGAGGGTGAGCCTTTCCCCCACCCTGATCCAGATACGTCAAACTTTTTCTTGCTTTTGGAACAAGAGACCTTTCACCTGTGTTTTGTGCTGGACTCTGCAGCTACATAGCCAGCCTTGCCAATAAATACTCATTTTTTCATTTGTGATTATTGAAGGGCACTCCAGTTTTATCCCTCTTCAGTTGGTCATCTTTGTCCTGAAAGAACCACAAGAAAGTATTTCTTTCTTAGGGCTTCTATAACAAACAGTCTGGTAGTGCTGTGTCATAACCGACGCTACTGAGTCCTGTCTATATTACATCGCCCTCCAACCTTGACACACAAAGGAACATGCCTAGCTGTGTGCATGACAAGCCACAAAGGCTGAAAAGTTCACTCCTGAAAAGAGCACTCAACAAATGACCCTTGGCAGTGAGGGTATAAATACCCCAGCTCTCTCACCTCTCAGGTAGGATGACTCTGAGGCATGTTCTACATTGTCCCCAGAGGTGCCCAGCAGATTGGGCTCCTGTTGCCAGCAGTGGTCACAGGCTTGGGAATCACTCTTCAATGGCTGTCTTCCTTTCCCTGTCTCACTTCCCAACTCCCTTATGGGTGTCTCCTGGGATTAGCTCACACATACACTACTTGCACTCAAACCCTGTCTCTGGTCTGCTTTTGGGAAACCCAAAAGCTAGACAGTTATCAAACTAACAGCCCAGCTGAGGCATAAAGAAAACTTCCATAGATTCGTATTTTAAAATAATGGTAATTCAGCAAGACAGAGTGTGGGCTTTATTGCTCACTGATGCAGAATTTAACAGACTTTTTTCTACTACGGTCTAAAAAGAGGGTGCAGCTTTGACAAGCACAGAGAAACTCTAGTTGGTAAAATAGAGGCGCCAAAGTAGATATAATTAAGGTGTATTTTTTTTTCCTATTTGGTTCATAAATGTAGTATGTGAAAGCTAAATCAATTGCTCTACAAAACAGCAATCTGATCCTTCTGAAAATAATATCTTTGTGGAAAAAAACTGGGAGAACAGAAGGGAATGGGCACAGGACAGCATATCACAGTCTCGATTACCTAGCTAACTGGATCAGAGTTCTCAAGCAGAAAAGATTAAATATTGATCCTCAGTGGGGGCAGGGAGAGAACCCTCTGCGTTTCTGCTTCCCTTTTCCCTGAATCTGCATTTTTATCCTCTATATAGGGGGAATTTTCGACTCCTCTGCCCTGTCCATGACAACTTTCCACCTCTTACAGAATAAATGATTTTTAGAAAAACCATCTTACTGAGATCATTTGCCTTGATACTGAAAATAAATTACCATGACCCCTGCTGCAGAGAAAATATATCTTTACATAAGCACAAATGAAATGTGAATGTCAGGATTATCAGCCGTTAACATTAAAACTTAATGTACATGTTCAGAGTTGAAATGACTTTTATGATCTCTTGTAGTCTTGGGTGGATTGTTTTTTAAACATGATTTGTGTCTATTGTAACAGATGGGAAAGCCAGTATATATATTAGATAAATGATAAAAACAAAATCAGCTAGATTTTAAAAGGTACTTCAAAAATGTGCTTCTTATTATGCTTTTCTTCTGAGTGTTCAGGCAGATAATTTTCATTTTTAACAAGGAAGCATATCCATGTCTTACTATAACTTCTTAAAATATAAAATAGGCAATAGTGGTTCATTTCAGCCACTTTAATCTTTCTATTCATTTTTGTTAAGTAATTGTCAAACCCTAATCCATATTCATACTAAAATATATAGATTTTTATACTGAAGTTGAGGGTGATGTTTTCGGCATCATCAGATGCTTCCTGCAATTAATGTTAGCTCCTGGCATGAATTTCCACAGGGATTTTTTTCTTTTTTTTACATATTTGCAGAAGTATATCAAGCTTTCTTTACTGTTAATCATAAATTCAAAGGAGCACAAAGCAGCTAACTTTCATTTTCAGGAGACTTTCCAGTCCTATTTCACAGAAGAAGCCAAATTGAAGAGATTCTTTTTTAAAACAGAAAGTATGGCATTGGAGAGGAGAATAAAGTTGACGTCTTCATTTCTGCCTTTTAATCATGCCTCTTTGAGATTATAATGAAGTGTGCATCCCTCTTGAAAATGAAAAATAACCTAGAACCTTGACCATTTATTGGATGCTATAGCTGCTGCTAATGGCATGGTTTATAACTCAATCAGCACAAGGAAGAAAATAACTGCTAATGCAGAAATGAGCCCAGCCAAAGCCAGAAGAGCTACCTGGCTGAGCCCAGCCCAAATTGCCGACCCACAGAATCACAAGCTAAATAAAGGCGATTGTTTTGCATCATAAAATTTTGGAAGCATTTGTTTAAAAACCAAGAGCTGACTAATACAAATACTTTTAAAAGTTTTAATTTTACTATGTATTCAGGAATGGTTCTCTGAAAATTATTTCTCAACTACTCAAAACTAGTAGTATTTTTAATTTAAAAAAAATTTAATCAGCTGGGCATGGTGGCTCATACCTGTAATCCCAGCACTTTGGGAGGCTGAGGCAGGTGGATCACCTGAGGTCAGGAGTTCTAGATCAGCCTGGCCAACATGGCGAAACCCCATCTCTACTAAAAATGCAAAAAAAAAAAAAAAATCAGCTGGGCGTGGTGGTGTGTGCCTGTAGTCCCAGCTATTCAGGAGGCTGAGGCAAGAGAATGACTTGAACTTGGGAGGCTGAGGTTGCAGTGAGCCGAGATTGTGCCACTGTACTCCAGCCTGGGTGACAGAGCAAGACTCCATCTCAATAAATAAATAAATAAATAAATAAATAAATAAATAAAATAAAAATTGATATCTAGTTTACCTATGGTAAAATGCATATGTGTAAGTGGACATTTGGGCTGGGCACAGAGGCTCATGACTGTAATCTTAGCACTTTGGGAGACAAAGGCAGGAGAACTGCTTGAACCAGAGCATTCAAGACCAGCCTGGGTAGCACAGTATAACTTTGTCTCAACAATAAATAAATAAATGGACATTTGGATCAGTTTTGACAACATGTATACCCATGTAACCCACACTTCCACCAAAAAAGAACATTTCCATCATGCAGACAGTTCTCCTGTACCCTTTTCTAGTCAATCCTCTCTCTACCCAGAAGCAACCACTAAGCTGCCTTTTGTCACTAAACATTTTTTCCCAGAAGTTCATATAATCACATTGTGTGTACTCTTTTGTGAATGGCTTCTTTCACTCAGCAAGAAGCTTTGGAAATCTATCCTTGAGTGTCATTGCATGTATAGATACTTTATTCCTTTTTATTGCTGAGTGATATTCCACTCTATGGCTGATGTCACCATTCTCCTATTGGTAGACTATCTGGACTGCTTCCAGTTTTTGGTGACTGTGAATAAAACTGCTATTAATATGCTTTGCTCTGGCTTTTCTAACCATATACTTTAATTTCTCTTATGTAATTACCCAGGGGTAAAATTTGGGGGCATGGGATTGAGGTATGTAAAACTTCTGAACACACTTACAGTTTTTCAATGTGGTTGCCCTCTATAAAATCCTGCCACAGTGTATGTGAATTCTGGTTGTTCCACATGTTAGCCTTCTTTGGGCATGGTCAATGACATCAGCCAGGCTCATGCATGTGTAGTGATATTTCACTATGGTCTGAAAAACTTCTTTTTTTTTTAATTGCATTTTAGGTTTTGGGGTACATGTGATGAACATGCAAGTTTGTTGCATAGGTACACACTTGGCAGTGTGGTTTGCTGCCTTCCGTCCCCTCACCTGTATCTGTCATTTCTCCCCATGCTATCTCTTCCCACCTACCCACCCCCCCGCTCCTCCCCCATTTCCCCCCAACGGACCCCAGTGTGTAGTGCTCCCCTCCCTGTGTCCATGTGTTCTCATTGTTCAACACCCACCTATGAGTGAGAATATACGGTGTTTGATTTTCTGCTCTTGTGTCAGTTTGCTGAGAATGATGGTTTCCAGGTTCATCCATGTCCCTACAAAGGACGTGAACTCATTGTTTTTGATGGCTGCGTAATATTCCATGGTGTATATGTACCACATTTTCCCTATCCATTCTATCATCGTTGGGCTTTTGGGTTGGTTCCAGGTCTTTGCTATTGTAAACAGTGCTGCAATGAACATTCGTGTGCACGTGTCCTTGTAGTAGAATGATTTATAATCCTTTGGATATATACCCAGTAATGGGATTGCTGGGTCAAATGGGATTTCTATTTTTAGGTCCTTGAGGAATCGCCACACTGTCTTCCACAATGGTTGAATTAATTTACATTCCCACCAACAGTGTAGAAGTGTTCCTATTTCTCCACATCCTCTCCAGCATCTGTTGTTCCCCGATTTTTTAATGATGGCCATTCTAATTGGTGTGAGATGGTATCTCAATGTGGTTTTGATTTGCATTTCTCTGATGACCAGTGATGAAAAACTTCTTTTAAAAATGTTTCTTGCACATAAGGGTTAAATAACACTCATTTCACCAAACAATAATGGTTTTGGATAAATAACTGTCATCATGGAGACGGTCAGTTCATTTAGAAAAGAATGTGTCAGAAGCAATAAAAATCTAATTTTTTGTTTGTTTTTTAGCGAGACAAGGTCTTGATCTGTCACTCGGGCTGGACTGTAGTGGCATCATCATAGCTCACTGCAACCTGAAACTCCTAGGCTCAATGGATCTTCCCACCTCAGCCTCTCAAGCAGCTGGGACTAGAGGCACAAGTCACCATGCCTGGCTACTTTTTTTTCTTTGAGACAGAGTCACACTCTATTTCCTGGGATGGAGTGCAGTGGTACAGTCTCCACTCACTGCAACCTCTACCTCCTGAGTTCAACTGATTCTCATGCCTCAGCCTCCCAAGTAGCTGGGAATACAGATACACACCACCACACCCAGCTAATTTTTGTATATTTGGTAGAGATGGGGTTTTCTTCAGGTTGGCCAGGCTAATCTTGAACTCCTGGCCTCAAGTGATATGCCTGTCTCAGCCTCCCAAAATCCTGGGATTACAGGTGTGAGCCACTGTACCCAGCCAAATATTTTAATTTTTATTTTTTGTAGACACAGGGTCTCACTATGTTGCCCAGGCTGGTCTTGAACTCCTGGCCTCAAGCAATCCTCCCACCTCAGCTTCTCAAGCAGCTGAAACTACAGGCTCAAGTCACCATATGACTTGGTGTTTGACTCTATGTACCCACCCAAATCTCATGTTGAATTGTAATCCCCAATGTTGTGGGAGGGACCTGGTGGGAAGTGATTGGATCATGGGATAGATTTTTCTTTGCTGTTCTCATGATAGTGAGTGGGTTCTCACGAAATCTGATTGTTTTAAAGTGTGTAGCACCTCCCCCTTCTCTCTTTCTCTCTTGTCAGCCATGTGAAGACATGTTTGCTTCCCTTGACCTTCCACCATGATTGTAAGTTTCCTGAGGCCTCCCCAGAAGCTGAAATCTATACACCCTACAGAAATGTGAGCCGAATAAACCTCTTTTCTTTATAAATTACCCAGTCTCAGATACGTCTAGTGTGAGAACGGACTAAGACACCATGTATGGCTAATTTTTTAATTTTTATTTTTTGTAGAGAAAGGGTCAAAGAACT
Organism: Saimiri boliviensis; assembly: GCF_048565385.1. NCBI lineage: Eukaryota > Metazoa > Chordata > Mammalia > Primates > Cebidae > Saimiri > Saimiri boliviensis. Next base: position 6,187,357 of record NC_133470.1, read on the forward strand.
GGGATTACAGGCATGAACCACCATGTGTAACCAAGAATCTAGTTCTTAACACAAGTATGCATCTAACCACATCACATTTTTAAATAGTTACGTGGCAAATCTGTACATTGTATCTTGGTGCAACATGGCTTCTAAGTATTCCAGCACAAGAATAAGCACCACTGGGCCACATATAAATAAAAAGTAGACAGATAGGCCGGTCGCGGTGGCTCAAGCCTGTAATCCCAGCACTTTGGGAGGCCGAGGTGGGTGGATCACAAGGTCGAGAGATCGAGACCATCCTGGTCAACATGGTGAAACCCCATCTCTACTAAAAAAAAAAATACAAAAAACTAGCTGGGCGTGGTGGCACGTGCCTGTAATCCCAGCTACTTAGGAGGCTGAGGCAGGAGAATTGCCTGAACCCAGGAGGCGGAGGTTGCGGCGAGCCGAGATCGCGCCATTACACTCCAGCCTGGGTAACAAGAGCGAAACTCCGTCTCAAAAAAAAAGAAAAAAAAAAAGTAGACAGAAATGGAGATGTTGGGGAGGGGGAGGAGGAGTGAAGACCAGCAACTAGGTCACTGACTAGTCAATATACATTGATCCAGGATTAAATGTGTGTTAAGCCTCTTTATCGTCTACTGTCTTGCTTTAGTCATGGGGTGATGGTTGCACCTGGTAATTTAGTTCATTCAAACACTTGTTGAGCCCTTACCTTGTGCTGTCAATTGGGAACATGATGACCAACAAGACAGATACTGTTTTGGAGGTTACAGTTTAGTGGTAGAAACAGGATAAATAGTAAGGAATTCCAGGACACTGCAGTGGAGGCTGTGATGAGGGCAGTGCAAAGAGGGACCTATCTGGGACATTAGGGGTCAGAAGAGGCTTCCTAGAGGAAATCCAAGAGGCCTAGTGACTTAAAGAGGTGAAATAAATACAGTGTTCCCCAGGGAGAAGACAGCATATAAGCCAAGTGAGAGGATGTGGTATAACAATGAATAACAACATTCCTGTCACATAGACCAGTGTTCCCATAAGACTATAATACCATATTTTACTGCACCTTTTCTATGGTTAGCTACATTTTGACTCACAAATACTCACTGTTGTGTTGCAGTTGCCTACGGTGTTCAGTAGTCACATGCTATCCAGATTACTAGCCTGGGAGCAACCGCATAGACCACAGAGCCTAGGTGTACAGTAGGCCCTACCAACTAGGTTTGTTTAAGTCCACTCTGTGATGTTCACACAATGACTAGATCACCCAGTGACTCATTTCTCAGAACATATCCTCGTCATTAGAGTGACACGTGGCTGTATTATATCAGGAGCAAGAAGTACCATATCTGTGGTGGGCAGGGCTGATCTTGAAGATCTTGTCCGCCACATTAAAAACCCAGACATTACCCAGAAGGCAATGGGAAGCCATTGTTTGGATTTACGAAAGAATGTGAGTCGTATCATAAAATACCAGCTGCTCTGGAAAACAGTTTGGCAGTTCCTTGATTTGTTAAACATAGAATTATCATACGACCCAGCAATTACACTCCTGGGTATATACCCAAAAGAACTGAGCACCAGTACTCAAACAAATACAGATACACAAATGCTCGTAGCAGCGCTATCTACAATAGCCCAAAACAGGAAACAACCCATATGTCCATCAGCAGGTGAATAGATAAACACAATGTGGTATTACAATGGAATATTATTCTGGTATAAAAGGAATAAAGTACTGATATATGCTACAATGTGAATAAACCTTGAAAATGTTATACTAAGTGAAAGAAGTCACACCAGAAAATACATTGCATCATTTCATTTGTATGAACTATTCAGAGTCAGCAAATCCATAGAGACAGGAAAATGGATTCATGGTTGCCAGGGGCTGCGGGGTAGAGGGCAACGGGGAGTGACTCCTTAATGGGGATGGCATTCCCTTTGGAAGTGGTGAAAATATTCTGGAAATAGACAATTGATGCTAGCACAACATTGTGAATGTACTAAATGCCACTGACAATTAGTTTTCTGTTGTGTATGTTGTACCGTAATTTTTCAGTGAGATTTGTATTTTTACATCATAGGGAATTGGGGGCTATAAGACTAGACTTAGAAAGCGCAGATAAGACCATTTAATTCTGGGGAAAACAACAGTAGAATAGTAGTCAGGGATCGGAGGAAGTACATATCTTCCTCCCAGAAGTAATATCTGGAAGTTATGACAGGGCTTAGTTACTGGGTACGGTGGTGTGTGCCTGGGAAATAGAGTGAGATCCTGTTTCTAGAAAAAGAAAAAGAAATGATTTTGCTTTTTGCGCATCTCTTTTGCCTCTTTAAACCAGCCAGTATGCATCTTACTCTTGAAAAGTACAGCTTTCCACTTTATACTTCACTGTTTACCCCAAGCACTCTGGCTTTCTGCTGATGGAGACAGGGGCTGAGTCCATATGGTAAAACTCGTATCAACCAGTCCAAAAAGCTAGGCTACCCTTTGGGCCTCCCTCACCCCATGCTGACACAAACTGAACTTTTCCAGGTCTGCATTAAAACATGATCCCAAACCCCTGGTTTAGGATTGCACTTTTCGGTGAAAGTTACAATTTTTCCATACCTTTAAAATTTATCTTGTGGGAAACAGTCATATCATAAAATCGATCAAAGTGCCCCATGATTCACTCTGTGTCAGCCCCCATGGTAAGCGTTTTACATCACTTAGCCCACAGGACCCGGTAATAATCCAGCAGACAAGAGAGAATTCTTACCTTTGATTAGCTGAGGAAACCAAGGGGTTCAGACACACCCACAGCGAATAAGAGCCAGGGTGGGAGTTTGAATGTGCTTCTGACTCCAAAGCTCATATTCATCACCTTCTTGTTCCGCTGGGTAGAAGACAGTTTAGATTCACCTGAATTGCAGGAGCTGATTTTCTGCTTGATCAGATCCTAATCTCCAATTTTCATAGGCCCAGAGCTGACCAGGTATGGTGGCTCAGGCCTATAATCCCAACACTTTGGGAAGCTGAAGTGGGAAGATCACTTGAGCCCAGGAGTTGGAGACCAGACTGAACAATATGGTGAGACCCTGTCTCTACAAATAATAAAAGTCAAAATATTTGTCTGGGCGCAGTGGCTCACGCCTATAATCCTAGTGCTTTGGGGGGCCAAGGCAGGCAGATCACCTGAGGTCAGGAGCTCGAGACTAGTCTGGCCAATATGGTGAAGCCCCATCTCTACTAAAAATACAAAAAAAAAAAAAAAAATCACTGGGCGTGGTGGTGCATGCCTGTAATCCCAGCTATTCAGGAGGTTGAGGCAGGAGAATAACATTAACCCAGGAGGCGGAGGTTGCAGTGTGCCAAGATTGTGCCACTGTACTCCAGCCTGGATGACAGAATGAGACTCCATCTCAAAATAAATGAAATAAAAACAAACAAATAAATAAATAAGCCAGGAGTGGTGGTGTGCCTGTAGTCTTAGCGACTCAGGAGGCTGAGGTGGGAGGATCAGTTGAGCCCAGGAGTTCAAGGCTACAGTGAGCCACGATCGCACCAGTGCACTCCAGCCTGGGAAACATAATGAGACCCTGTCTCTTAAAAAATTAATAATTTTTTTAAAGGGCCAGAGTCCTGTAAGGAATTATCATCTTTTGCTTCTTTATTTCTCTTCCCTCACTCCTCTCCCTAAGGTAAACAAGAGCTGAGAGAAAAGCCCCATTCAACCTGGAGGCTCCTCAGAGCTTAATAGTGTCCTAAGCCAGGGAGCCACAAACCTGCTCTATAAATAACCGGAGAATAAACATTTTAGGCTTTGCTGTCCATGAAGTCTCTGTTGCAACTACCCAATTTTGTCATTGTAGCTGAAAGCAACCACAGACAATCTGTTACAAGAATGGGCATGGGTATGTGCCAATAACATTTTATTTACAAAAATAGGCAGCGGGCTGGATTTGGCCCATTGGCGGCAGCCGGCCAACCTCTTCTAAACCAAGGGTTTGGGATCATGTTTTAATTTTTTTTATTTAATTTAATTTTCTTAGACACAAGTTCTCACTCTGTCACCCAGGCTGGAGTGCAGTGGCACAATCATAGCTCACTGCTGCCTTGACCGCCAGGGCTCAAGCAATTTTTCCACCTCAGCCTCCTGAATAGCTGGGACTGCAGACACGAGCCACCATACCCAGCTAATTTTAAACTTTTTGTAGAGATGAGGTCTCACTATGTTGCCCAGGCTGGTCTTGAACTCCTGGGCTCAAGTGATTCACCCACTTCGGTCTCCCAAAGTGATGGGATTACAGGCGTGAGCCACTGTCTGTGGATGGATTTTATTCATTTGTAGTCTGCCTGGTCCTCACTATCAATATTATCTAGGAGCACTGAGTGGTTGCTGAGGAAGTAGCTGTGAGTCGGGGCCGAGATCGCAATCTCTGCTTTGCTCCACAGCATCGTCCTGATCACGACTGTCCTTCTGCCATTAAGTGATCAGATATCACTGAGGAACCAGCATGGTTAAAGGCTGCTCACTTATGCTCCAAGGAACAATGCGCAGCCCTGCCTCCAAGCAAAGGAGAAGAAAGGAAAACCATCCAACAAATTAATTATTTGGTCCTCAGCAATTATACCAGCCAGGATTCGTGAATTATTTAAAATGAGAAATTAACTATTCAATGAGAGTTCACCAGAGGCATGTCTGGCCATACAGAGGAAAGCAGGCCAAGCTATTGCTACAGAATTCAGATGCAATAAAGCAAGTATCTGAGCTTTCTAACGCTGGTCAGGCCTGGGAATGAGCCTGGAGAGCAGGGCGCACCCAACCAGTGCCTGTTTCCAAAGAGAAAGGGGGTGAATAGAAAAGAAAGAAAATTCATCAACTATGTGAATGTAAATGCCCCTTGCTGTTTGCAGACCAAGATTCTGAGTGATCAAGCTTTCATTATACGTTTGGCTTTTGGTTTTCCTCTGTAACAATGGAGGCTTTGAGAAAATGCCATTTTTATTTTATTTATTTATTTTTTGGGATAGGGGCTCACTCTGTCACCCAGACTGGAGTGCAGTGGTGTGAACACAGCTCACTGCAGCCTCAAGCTCTGGGCTCAAGCAATCTTCCTGCCTCAGCCTCTAGAGTAGCTGGGACTACAGGTGTACATCACCATCCTTGGCTAATTTTATCATTTTTTTTGTAGAGACAGGTGTCTCACTTTGTTGTCCAGGCTGGTCTTGAACTCGTGGCTTTAAGTAATCCTCCTGCCTCAGCCTCCCGGACTGCTGGGATTACAGGCATGAGCCACCATGCCCAGCCAGAAAATGTAATTTATAGACGAAGCTACGTTAGGTACTAGATTATCTTAACATAGCCTGCTGAATCTTTTTCTGATAAGCTGGAAGGAGCAGAATATGATACCCACTGCTGGGTAAACTTTTTTTTTTTTTGAGATGGGGACTCACTCTTGTCACCCAGGCTGGAGTGCAATGGCACAACCTTGGCTCACTGCAGCCTCTGCCTCCCGGGTTCAAGCAATTCTCCTGCTTCAATCACCCTAGTAGCTGGGATTACAGGCGCCTGCCACCACATGTGGCTAATATTTTTGTATTTTTTAGTAGAGACGGGGTTTTACCATGTTGACCAGGCTGATCTTGAACTCCTGATTTCATGTGATCCGCCCGCCTCGGCCTCCCAGAGTGCTGGAATTACAGGCATGAGCCTACGTGCCCAGCCCCGGGTAAAAATTTGCAGAGCACATCTATGAACTTACTCAACGAATCTCTTTGATTTCCTTAGGAGTCAATGTTTTTTCCACTAAATTTTTTTAAACTTTTCATTTTGAAATAATTATAGACTCATAGGAAGTTGCAAAAAGTGGTACAAAGAAGCCTCTTGTGCCCATCACTCAACTTCCTGCAATGGTGATATCTCTTAACTATAGCGCATTTCAAACCCAGGAAATCAACAAAAGCTTAATACAATTAATTAGCCTACAGAAATTACATGAATGTCATGTCTTTTCATATACTCATGATATGTGAATGTCTCTGTGTACAATTTTATGACACGACACTGCAGATATAGATTCATATAATCCTCCACCACTATCAAGACACAGAACCAATCCCAGCACTTTGGGAGGCTGAAGCAGGTAGATCACTTGAGGTCAGGAGTTTGAGACCAGCCTGGCCAACATGGTGAAACACCATCTCTACTAAAAATACAAAAAAAATGAGCCGGGACTGGTGGTGAGCACCTGTAATCCCAGCTGCTCAGGAGGCTGAGGTAGGAGAATCGCTTGAACCCAGGAGGTGGAGGTTGCAGTAACCTGAGACTGCACCACTGCACTCCAGCCTGGACAACAGAACAAGACTCCGTCTCAAAAAAAAAAAAAAAAAAAAAAGACACAGAACCATTTTAAAACCACAAAGGAAATCTCCCATGTCATCCCTTATGGTCACATCCTCCTTGTCTTTTCCCAGCCCCAGGTAACCAACGATCTGTTCTCCATCTCTATAATTTTGTTATTTCAAGGATGTTCCATAAATGGAATCACACAATATATGACCTTTGGAGTTTGGCTTTTTATATTCAGTGTAAGTCCCTGGACATTCACCCAAGTTGTGTGTAAAAATAAATAGTATATTTCTTTTTCATGGGGCAAATGTACCACCATTTGCCCATGGAAGGACATCGGAGCTGGTGGCATTTTTTTTGGTTATTAAAACTTCAGCTACTATGGACATTCATGGGCAGGAGTTCATGTGAACCTGAGTGTTCATTTCTCTACTAGAAATGCCCAAGTGTGACTGCTGGGTCACAGTGTTATTTGTTAGGTTTCCCAAGAAGATGCAACTAACTTTTAACAATTTTATTTTTATCACTCTATTTCAGTTCCAAAGAAAACTATATTTGCACATCTACTGTTTGGGATTCTGATGAGATCTATCGGTAGCCTCAAAAGTCCTGGAACACCTTGGCTTGAGTGAATGAACATTAAACAATTCATTTATTCTATGCAGAAATCCTGGATTAGAAATAACAGGTGATTGGTCCGAGAAAAAGAGAGAGAGAGAGAGAGAGAGAGAGAGAGAGAGAGAGAGAGAGACATGCGCACACACACATACAGAGAGGGAGAGAGAGAGAGAGAGAGAGAGAGAGAGAGAGAGAGAGAGAGAGAGAACTTCTAGAAGGTATTCGTCAAGAGTCAAAGAAGTCCAGAAAACAATGTGAGCTTTCATTTGGCAGAGCTCTGGTGAACAAGAATTTCCCAAGCAGGCATGGATAAGGTGTGACTGGATGTCTTTATTTATGGGATTTCTTTGCAGTGCCTGCTGGAACTCAGCATCACTAACAAGAATCAACGTTTGTATAGACAGCAGTGTTTCCTGTCAAATCTCTTTATGTTGGCCTCATATCTGAGACTTGTGGCTTGGGCCGTGACATCTGTTAAGACTGGCCAAAGTGTGGATTCGTCCCTCCCAGCTCCTCCCTCTCACGACCCTTAGTCACATTTGCTTGGGTTGTTTTTATTTTTGTTTTTCTTAGAAACTGGGTCTCTCCTTCTGTTGCCCAGGCTGGAGTGCGGTGGCATGATCATAGTTCACTGCAGCCTCCAAACTCTTGGGCTCAAGCCTCCCTGCCTCAGCCTTCTGAGTAGCTGGGACTACAGGTATGCACTACCACGCTCAACTAATTTTTTGTGTGTATTTTTGCAGAGACAGGGTCTTGCTATGTTGCCCAGGCTGGTCCCAAACTCCTGGGCTCAAGTGATCCTCCCACCTTGGCCTCCCAAAGTGCTAGGATTACAGGCGAGCCATGCACCCAGCCTTGCTTGGGTTCTTTGACATCAACTCTTCCTTCATGATGAGTAGGGGAAAAAATGCAGGTATTGCCCTGAAGGTTAATTTTGCACTATGTTTTGATTGTATTGTTGGTTTTCATTCCTGCAATAGAAATTTACCAACAATTGTTACACTCCAGGGGGAAAAAATGCTGAGTAAGAAAGTGTGCTTTCAATGACTGGCTTCTTGCCAGCAGGAAATATTGTGTCCCATGCTCCTGGAGGCAGGAAGAAGATTCTCCTGGTCTGCGTAATTGCTGTGTGCATCTCCCCAGCGAGAAGTCTGGTGAGGACCAGGACAAGGCATGACAGAAACAACACTCACCACATTCTCCATTTCCCCACCTGAATGGACATAAACATACTGAGGGCTCTGTTTTCAGTGCTCAACAGACACTATCTTGTTTTTTCCTTCAAATGCAGAGATCAAGAACTCTGTTTTGATTATGTTATAGCCCCCATGTACAAGAAAGTCACTGTTACATAGTAGGTGTTCAATAAATATGTGTGGAATGCATTCTGCAGGCATTTGAAACCTACAAAAAATATAATAATCCCACAGATCTCTGTCACTCTGCCATTCATCTTATCAGTGTGGTGAAATGGTTATGAGCACAGAATGGAGGGATAAAAACTAGCTGGGCTCAAAGACATCTCTACCACATACTAGCTACTTCAGTTCTCACACTGTATCTTCCTAACAGCAAATCAGAGATCTAAATAGGACCCTGCACTGGGTTAAATTAGATCTCTTCCAAAAAAATGATATGTCCAAGTCCCAAGCCCCAGTACCTGTGAATAAACCTTTATTTGCCGAAACAGGTCTTTGCAACTGGAATGAAGTTCAGATGATGTACTAGATTAGAGTGGGCCCTCATCCTCTGGCTGGTATCCTTATAAGAAGAAGGAAATTTGGACAGAGAAACAGAGGAGCTAGACATACACACAGGGAGACAGAGATTTGAGCTATGCTATCAAAGGCCAAGGAATACCCAGAATCATCAGAAAATAGGAAGAGGCAAAGAAGTGTTCTACACAGAGTGTGGCCCTTAATTCTGGACTTTTATCCTCCAGTGTTGTGAGAAAGTAAGCTTCTGGTTTGTGGTAATGCTATAGCAGTCACAGGAAATGAACACGTCATCCTCGTGGGATTACTGTGAAGATGGGATTTGTTGCTATTTTGCCTAGCTGAGCAGACCCTGTTGCCGCCCGCAACTCCCATCTCCCCTGTCAACGCCACCCTCCAGGCCAGCAGGATCCTGACTATACTCAGGGCCCCACCCCATCACATCATGGGTCAAAGGATGCCAAGCCCACCCCCAGCTCAAAGGTGAACCTTGAGTGGTCCTGGTCACTCATAACAGTCCGATTTCCTTTGCCTATGATTGACTTAAATGTGAGCCCTTGACTCAGTTCTGACCTTGAAGCTGGGAAGGGATGTTGGCTGGGAGCGGGGGCTTCTAGGAAAGGCCTGCTGTTTATGAAGAAGAAAATAGGAAAAGAAGTAGTCTCTATTCTGTCTTGGGACTTACCAATGTCTGGATACGATACCCTGAACAGCTTTGGAAATCCGGCACTATGTGGGGAGCCTGCCCAGAAAGCAAAGCCAAGCCAAAGAGAAGGGCAGATACGAGAGACGGAAAGGTTCTGGACCCTTGATTGACACCACTGGTGGTGCCAGACCCACCTTCCTCTATACTTTCAAGAGTAAAGCTGCCATATGTAGCTAAACCACAGCATAGTGCTTTAGTTATATAAAAGTATCATTGTTTAAGCCAGTATGTATTGGGGTTTTTGTCACTAATACAAGCATCCTAAGTGATACAAAATCATTCACACAAAAATCGAATGACAATACAAAATTACACAATACCTGGCCCAGAGTAAATGTCAGCACTTAAAAAAATAATAATAATAACAAGCCAGGCCGTGCAAAGTGGCTCATGTCTATAATCCCAGCACTTTAGTGGGAGAGCTGGATCACCTGAGGTCGGGAGTTCGAGACCAGTCTAGCCAACATAGTGAAACTCCCATCTCTACTAAAAATGCAAAAATTAGCCGGGTGTGGTGGCATGTGCCTGTAATCCCAGATATTCGGGAAGCTGAGGCAGGAGAATCACTTGAATCTGGGAGGTGGACGTTGCAGTGAGCCAAGATCCAGCCATTGCACTCCAGCCTGGGCTACAAGAGCAAAAGTCTGTCTCAAAATAGTAATAATAATAATAATCCAGTTATGATGGCTCACGCCTATAATCCCAGAGCTTTGGGAGGCCAAGGTGGGAGGTCCAAGACTTCCAGACCAGCCTGGGCAACACAGTGAGACCTTGTCTCTACAAAAAAAATTTAAAACAGCTAGGTGTGGTAGTGTGCACCTGCAGTCCCAGCTGCAGGGAAGGCTGAGGCAGGAGGATTGCTTGAGCCTGGCAGGTCAAGGCTGCAGTGAGCTATCTTCACCCCATTGCACTCTAGCCTGGGCAAGAGAGTAAGACCCTGTCTCTAAAAAAAGTAAAATAAAATAAAAACAATAACAGCCATAGATCCCAGATGGTAGACATTAAGACAGTGCCCACCACATGGAGGCAAGCCAAGGACTGGGCAGATGGGGAGAGAGCCGTGGAGTAGAAGCAAGATGTTCTTGTTGTACACAGTTTCTCTCTGTTTCCCTTTAATAAAATGTGGTTTCAAATGCCACTCCATCTCAGCCATGTTATGGGTGCTGTGGGATATTAGAGAAAGGTCCATGCTTCCACTGTTGGCCAGAGTGTCTCTTAGGCCATGTGGATGGGGCAACAGTACTCAGTGAAAAATCCCCAAAAGGAAGGTAAACATCAATGATACAAAAATATTTGGCAATATCTGAGAACATGTTAAAGTGTTTACTCTTCTGATCCAACATTCCTTCTTCGAGAATCCTCCTATAGTACTATCTATGTACAAAATAATGCATATGTAGAAACATGCATTACACCATCATTTGAATAACAAAAGGCAAGAAATAAAGGAAATGTCCACCAGTAAGGGACTGGGTGAGCTGAGCAGTGCAACGCAGCAGCTATAGTCAAGCTGCCTTATATGCACTGATACCAAACCCTCGCCAACTTATTCTAATAGACAGAAAACAGTTACATAATAAAAATAAAAGAGTTGCTGCTGGGCATGGTGGGGCATGCCTGTAGTCCCAGCTACTCAGGAGGCTGAGGTGAGAGAATCACTTGAGCCCAGGGGTTCTGGGCTGTAGCATGCTATGTTGATCAAGTGTCTGCATTAAGTTTGGTATCAATACGGTGACCTTGGCTGGACACAGTGACTCATGCCTGTATCCCAGCACTTTGGGAGGCCAGGGCATGCTTGGATAACCTAAGGTCAGGAGTCCATGGCCAGCCAGGCCAACATGGCAAAACCCAATCTCTATTAAAAACAGAAAAATTAGCCGGAAGTGGTGGTGGGTGTCTGTAATCCCAGCTACTTGGGAGGCTAACTGTTCTCCTGAAGAGTCTTATCTTGAGTAGTACATGCCATTGATGATGAATTGTTTGGATTTGAGGAGGAGCGAATTGAATTACACTGGTCTACACCAACTGAAGCAGGTGAGGTTGAAAGGATTGTTGACAAAAGGAAAAATTAAAAAGGGAAGACATAGTATTTGGTTTGGTGGAAAGGCTACAACAACAAGGGTGACACTTGGGAAGCAGAGCAGCACCTCCTGAAATGTGAGGAATGTATCCATGATGTCAACAGATGCCCCACAGAAAAGCAGAAAGAGAGCAGACTGACCCGGACGAACAGGATGGCTTCACCCACATCTTGTTATTCACTAAATAAGTAAAGAAAAACTCACTAAATACAGTTGGATTGAAACAAGTCTATATTGCTCTGAGCACAGCCACTGACAATGACAGCAAGCTTGTACTGCGCAGCACATTTCGTAGTGTCTTCTGCGGTGGAATGCACTTTATTTATTTTATACAGCATTTTACACATGACAGAAAAAAGAAAGCATTAACATGGTAGAAGCTTTGAGAAACTTCATGAATAATCAATGGCCATACCACATGGAACATGACAGGAAAAAAGAAACCAATAAAATGGCAGAAACTACCAGAAACTTTGTGAATAATCTACAGCCATACCAGCCTGAACACGCCCAATCTCGTTTGGTCTCCGAAGTTAGGTAGGGTCTGGCCTCTGTAGTATGTACATCACAAGAACTTTGGGAACACTTTCATTCACTTCAAGAAACAAATTACTGTGAAGAGGCAGACCCAGGCATCTCAGACCAACTTCCCCTTTTCATTCCTAAGACTGTAAACTTCCCCTTTCCATTCCTAAGACTGTAAACCGAAACCCTTTTCATATGTAATTCCTAAGACTGTAAACCAAAGCCCTTTTCATAAGTAATTCTGGAGACTGTAAACCGAGACCCCTTTCATATGTTAAGTTATAAACCTAAGATTCCTCCACGTGTTACATCTAAAGCATAAGCTTATATAAAGCTGGAACGTTCCTTTGTTAGGGGAGCTTGGCTGGTAGGCAACTATGCCGCCATGCTCCCGGTCGAATAAACTCCTTCCTCCTGTATTAGGTGTCCTAGAGATCCATTTCCTGTGGCTGATCCTGATACAACTGAAGCAGAAGAAGCTACCAGAAAATATGTGAGTAATCTACAGCAGTATCAGCCTCAACGCACCTAATCTAGTTTGGTCTCAGAATGTAGGCAGGGTCTGGTCTCTGAAGTACATACATCCCAGGAACATTGTGAACACTTGGATTCACTTCAAAAAACATATTACTAAAGGAGGAGAAGATACCAGAAGCTTTGGGAGTACTCTACAGACATACCAGCTTCAATGTGACTAATCTCCTTTGGTCTCCGAAGTTAGGAAGGGTCTAGCCACTTCAGTACATACACCACAGAAACTTTGTGAACACTTTGATTCACAAGGAAAGTTATTGCTGAAAAAACAGAAGCTACGAAAAAATTTGTGAGAAATGCACAGCCATACCAGGCTAAATGCACTTAATCTGGTTTGGTCCCCAAAGTTAAGCAGGGTCGGACCTCTGTAATACGTCCATCACAGGAAGCTAGTGAACACTTTGATTGAATTCAGGAAACCTATTACTAAAGTGGAAGAAGTTACCAGAAAATGTGTGAGTAATCTACAGCCATACAAGCCTGAATGCGCCCGATCCCATTTGGTCTCTGAAGTAACGCATGGTATGGCCTCTGCAGTACACACACCAAATGAACTTTGTGAATATTTAGATTCACCTCAGGAAACCTAAAAGAAGGTAAAAGGAAGAAGCTACAAGGTAAAAAGGAAGAAGCTAAAGGAAGCTTTGTGAGAAATATAAAGCCATACCAGCCTGAAAGCGCCCAATCCTGTTTGGTCTCTGAAGTTAGGCAGGGTCTGGCTTCTACAGTACATACACCACAGGAACTTTGTGAACATGTAGATTCACCTCAGGAAACCTATTACTGAAGAGAAAGAAGCTACCAGAAGATTTGTGAGTAATCTACGGCCATACCAGCCTGAATGCGCCCAATCCATTTAGTATATGAAGTTAGGCAGGGTCTGGCTTCTGCAGTACATACACCACAGGAACGTTGTGAATAATGAGATTCACCTCAGGAAACCTATTACTGAAGAGGAAGAAGCTACCAGAAGCTTTGTAATAAATCTACAGCTATACCGGCCTGGATGTGCCCAATCCCGTTTGGTCTCTGAAGTTAGGTAGGGTGTGGCCTCTGCAGTAAATACACCACAAGAACTTTGTGAACAATCAGATTCAGCTCAGGAAACCTAATACTGAAGAGGAAGAAGCTACCAGAAGCTTGGTGAGACATCTAGAGCCATACCAGCCTGAATGCGCCCAATCTCATTTAGTCTCTGAAGTTAGGTACGGTCTGGCCTCCATAGCACAACACCACAAAGACTTTGTGAACACTTTGATTCACTTCAAACAACCTATTACTAAACTGGGAGAAGATAGCAGAAGATTTGTGAGTAATCTACAGCCATACCAGCCTGAAGGTGCCCAATCTGTTTGGTCTCTGAAGTGAGGCAGGGTCGGGCCTCTGCAGTACATACACCACAGGAACGTTGTGAACACGTGGATTCACTTCAGGGAACCTATTACTGAAAAGGGAGAAGCAACCAGAAGCTCTGTGAGAAATCTACAGCCATACCAGCCTGGATGTGCCCAATCCCGTTTGGTCTCGAGAAGCTAGGCAGAGTCTGGCCTCTGCAGTACATACACCACGGGAACTTTGTGAACCATTAGATTCACCTCAGGAAACCATTTACTGAAGAGAAAGAAGCTACCAGAAGCTCTGTGAGAAAGCTACAGCCATACCAGCCTGGATGTGCCCAAATCCGTTTGGTCTCTGAAGTTAGGTACGGTGTGGCCTCTGCAGTACATACACCACAGGAACTTTGTGAACAATCACATTCACCTCAGGAAACCTTTTATTGAAGACAAAGAAGCTACCGGAAGCTTTGTGAATAATCTACAGCCATACCATCCTGGATGTGCCCAACACGGTTTGGTCTCTGAAGTTAGGTAGGCAGTGGCCTCTGCAGTACACATAGCATAAGAACTTTGTGAACAATTAGAGTCAGCTCAGGAAACCTATTACTGAAGAGGAAGAAGCTACCAGAAGTTTTGTGAGAAATCTACAGCCATACCACCCTGAATGCTCCCAATCCCGTTTGGTCTCTGAAGTTAAGCAGGGTCTGGCCTCTGCAGGACATACAACACAGGAACGTTGTGAACACGTAGATTCACCTCAGGAAACTTGTAACTGAAGAGAAAGAAGCTACCAGAAAATTTGTGAGTAATCTACAGCCATATCAGCCTGAAGGCGCCCAATCTGCTTGGTCTCTGAAGTTAGGCAGGGTCTGGCCTCTGCAGTACATACACCACAGAAACTTTGTGAACAATTAGATTCACCTAAGGAAACCTTTTACTGAAGAGAAAAAAGCTACCAGAAGCTTTGTGAGAAATGTACACCCATACCAGCCTGAACCCGCCCAATATCGTTTGGATTCTGAAGTTAGGCATGGTCTGGCCTCTGTAGCACAACACCGCAGGAACTTTGAAAAAATCAGATTCAGCTCAGGAAATCTATTACTGAAGAAGAAGAAGCTACCAGAAGTTTTGTGAGAAATCTACAGCCATACAAGCCAGAATGCACCCAATCCTGTTTCGTCTCTGAAGTTAGGCAGGGTCT
Organism: Saimiri boliviensis; assembly: GCF_048565385.1. Lineage (NCBI taxonomy): Eukaryota > Metazoa > Chordata > Mammalia > Primates > Cebidae > Saimiri > Saimiri boliviensis. The sequence continues at coordinate 6,202,394 of NC_133470.1, forward strand.
GGCCTCTGCAGTACATACACCACGAGAAATTTCTGAACAATTAGATTCAGCTCAGTAAACATATTACTGAAGAGAAAGAAGCTACCAGAAGCTTTGTGAGAAATCTACAGCCATACCAGCCTGGATATGCCCAATCCTGCTTGCTCTCTGAAGTTAGGCACAGTCTGGCCTCTATAGCAAAAATCCACAGAAACCTTGTGAACACTCTTGATTCACTTAAAACAACCTATTACTGAATCGGGAGAAGATAACAGAAGATCTGTGAGTACTCTACAGCCATATCAGCCTGAAGGGGCCCAATCCGTTTGGTCTCTGAAGTTAGGCAGGGTCTGGCCTCTGCAGTACATACACCACAGGAACTTTGTGAACAGTTAGATTCACCTCAGGAAGCCTATTACTAAAGAGAAAGAAGCTACCAGAAGCTTTGTGAGAAATCTACAGCCATACCAACCTGAATGCGCCCAATCCTTTGGGTCTCTGAAGTTAGGCAGGGTCTGGCCTTTGCAGTACATAAACCACAGGAAATTTGAGAACAGTTAGACTGAGCTCAGGAAACCTATTACTGAAGAGGAAGAAGCTACCAGAAGCTTTGTGAGAAATGTACAGCCATACTAGCCTGAATGTGCCCAATCCGGTTTGGTCTCTGAAGTTAGGTAGGCAGTGGCCTCTGCAGTACAAACAGCACAAGAACTTAGTGAACAATTAGAGTCTGCTCAGGAAACCTATTACTGAAGAGGAAGAAGCTACCAGAGGCTCTTTGAGAAATCTACAGTCATACAAGCCTGAATACGGCCATTCTCCTTTGGTCTCTGAAGTTAGGCACAGTCTGGCCTCTGTAGCGAAACACCACAGAAACCTTGTGAACACTCTGGTTCACTTCAAACAACCAATTACTGAAACAGGAGAAGATACCAGATGCTTTGTGAGTAATCTACAGCCATACCAGCCTGAATGTGCCCAATCGGTTTGGTCTCTGAAGTTAGGTAGGGTCTGGCCTCTGCAGTAGACACAGCATAAGAACTTTGTGAACAATTAGAGTCAGCTCAGCAAACCTTTTACTGAAGAGAAAGAAGCTACCAGAAGATTTGTGAGTAATCTACAGCCATACCAGCCTGGATGTGCCCAATCCTGTTTGGTCTCTGAGGGTAGGTAGGGTGTGGCCTCTGCAGTACATACACCACAGCAACTTGGTGAACAATTAGATTCAGCTCAGGAAACCTATTACTGAAGAGAAAGAAGCTACCAGAAGCTTTGTGAGAAATCCACAGCCATACTAGCCTGGATGTGCCCAATCCCGTTTGGTCTCTGAAGTTAGGCATGGTCTGGCCTCTGCAGTACATACACCACAGAAACCTTGTGAACACTGATTCACTTCGGACAAACTATTACTGAAGCGGGAGAAGATACCAGAAGATTTGTGAGTAATCTACAGCCATACCAGCCTGAAGGCGTCCAATCCTTTTGGTCTCTGAAGTTAGGCAGTGTCTGGTCTCTGCAGTACATACACCACAGGAACTTTGTGAACAATCACATTCACCTCAGGAAACCTTTTATTGAAGACAAAGAAGCTACCGGAAGCTTTGTGAATAATCTACAGCCATACCATCCTGGATGTGCCCAACATGGTTTGGTCTCTGAAGTTAGGTAGGAAGTGGCCTCTGCAGTACACACAGCATAAGAACTTTGTGAACAATTAGAGTCAGCTCAGGAAACCTATTACTGAAGTGGAAGAAGCTACCAGAGGCTTTGTGAGAAATCTACAACCATACCAGCCTGAATGTGCCCAATCTCGTTCGGTCTCTGAAGTTAGGCACAGTCTGGCCTCTGTAGCGAAACACCAAAGAAATCTCATGAACATTCTGGTTCACTTCAAACAACCAATTACTGAAACAGGAGAAGATACCAGAAGCTTTGTGAGTAATCTACAGCCATACCAGCCTGAATGTGCCCAATCCGTTTGGTTTCTGAAGTTAGGCAGGGTCTGCCCACTGCAGTACATACATCAGAGGACCTTTGTTAACATGTAGATTCACCTCAGGAAACCTATTACTGAAGAGAAAGAAGCTACCAGAAGCTTTGTGAGAAATGTACAGCCATATCAGCCTGGATGTGCCCAATCCTGTTTGGTCTCTGAAGTTAGATAGGGTGTGGCCTCTGCAGGACATACACAATAGGAACTTTGTGAACAATTAGATTCAGCCCAGGAAACCTGTTACTGAAGAGGAAGAAGTACCAGAAGCTTTGTGAGAAATCTATAGCCATATCAGCCTGAATGCGCACAATCCTTTGGGTCTCTGAAGTTAGGCAGGGTCTGGCCTCTGCAGTACATAGAGCATAGGAACTTTGTGAACAATTAGATTCAGCTCAGGAAACCTATTACTGAAGACGAAGAAGCTACCAGAAGCTTTGTGAGAAATCTACAAGCATACCAGCCTGAACGCGCCCAATCTCGTTTGGTCTCTGAAGTTAGGCACGGTCGGGGCTCTGCATTACATACACCACAGGAACTTTGTCAACAATCAGATTCAGCTCAGGAAACCTATTACTGAAGAGGAAGAAGCTACCAGAAGCTTTGTGAGAAATCTACAGCGATACCAGCCTGAACGTCTGCCCAATGTCGTTTGGTCTCTGAAGTTAGGCACAACACCACAAAAACTTTGTGAACACTTTGATTCACTTCAACCAACCTATAACTAAACCAGGAGAAGATACCAGAAGCTTTCTGAGTAATCCACAGCCATACCAGCTGGAACAAGCCCAGTCCGTTTGGTCTCTGAAGTTAGGCACGGTCTGGCCTCTGTAGCAAAACACCACAGAAACCTTCTGAACACTCTGGTTCACGTTAAACAAACGATTATTGAAGCAGGAGAAGATAACAGAAGCTTTGTGAGTAATCTATAGCCAAACCAGCCTGAATGTGCCCAATCCGTTTGGTCTCTGAAGTTAGGCAGGGTCTGCCCACTGCACTACATACACCAGAGGAACTTTGTGAACACGTAGATTCACCTCAGGAAACCTATTACTGAAGAGAAAGAAGCTACCAGAAGCTTTGCGAGAAATGTACACCCATGCCAGCCTGGATGTGCCCAATCCCGCTTGGTCTCTGAAGTTAGATATAGTGTGGCCTCTGCAGTACATAAACAACAGGAACTTTGTGAACAATTAGATTCAGTCCAGGAAACCTATTACCGAAGAGGAAGAAGCTACCAGAAGCTTTGTGAGAAATGTACAGCCATACTAGCCTGAATGTGCCCAATCCAGTTTGGTCTCTGAAGTTAGGTAGGCAGTGGTCTCTGCAGTACATACAGCACAAGACCTTAGTGAACAATTAGAGTCAGCTCAGGAAACCTATTACTGAAGAGGAAGAAGCTACCAGAGGCTCTTTGAGAAATCTGCAGCCATACAAGCCTGAATACGCCCAATCTCCTTTGGTCTCTGAAGTTAGGCACAGTCTGGCCTCTGTAGCGAAACACCACAGAAACCTTGTGAACACTCTGGTTCACTTCAAACAACCAATTACTGAAACAGGAGAAGATACCAGATGCTTTGTGAGTAATCTACAGCCATACCAGCCTGAATGTGCCCAATCGGTTTGGTCTCTGAAGTTAGGCAGGGTCTGGCCTCTGCAGTAGACACAGCATAAGAACTTTGTGAACAATTAGAGTCAGCTCAGCAAACCTTTTACTGAAGAGAAAGAAGCTACCAGAAGATTTGTGAGTAATCTACAGCCATACCAGCCTGGATGTGCCCAATCCTGTTTGGTCTCTGAGGGTAGGTAGGGTGTGGCCTCTGCAGTACATACACCACAGCAACTTGGTGAACAATTAGATTCAGCTCAGGAAACCTATTACTGAAGAGAAAGAAGCTACCAGAAGCTTTGTGAGAAATCCACAGCCATACTAGCCTGGATGTGCCCAATCCCGTTTGGTCTCTGAAGTTAGGCACGGTCTGGCCTCTGTAGCAAAACACCACAGAAACCTTGTGAACACTCTGATTCACTTGAAACAAACTATTACTGAATCAGGAGAAGATACCAGAAGCTTTGTGAGTAATCTACAGCCATACCAGCGTGAATGTGCCCAATACGTTTGGTCTCTGAAGTTAGGCAGGGTCTGGCCTCTGCAATACACACACCACAGGAACTTTGTGAATCAAATTCACCTCAGGAAAACATTTACTGAAGAGAAAGAAGCTACCAGAAGCTTTGTGAGAAATGTACAGCCATACCATCCTGGATGTGCCCAACACGGTTTGGTCTCTGAAGTTAGGTAGGCAGTGGCCTCTGCAGTACATACAGCACAAGAACTTAGTGAACAATTAGAGTCTTAGTGAACAATTAGGCAGGGTCTGGCCTCTGCAGTAGACACAGCATAAGAACTTTGTGAACAATTAGAGTCAGCTCAGCAAACCTTTTACTGAAGAGAAAGAAGCCACCAGAAGATTTGTGAGTAATCTACAGCCATACCAGCCTGGATGTGCCCAATCCTGTTTGGTCTCTGAGGGTAGGTAGGGTGTGGCCTCTGCAGTACATACACCACAGCAACTTGGTGAACAATTAGATTCAGCTCAGGCAACCTATTACTGAAGAGAAAGAAGCTACCAGAAGCTTTGTGAGAAATCAACAGCCATACTAGCCTGGATGTGTCCAATCCTGTTTGGTCTCTGAAGTTAGGCACAGTCTGGCCTCTGTAGCAAAACATCACAGAAACCTTGTGAACACTCATTCACTTCAGACAAACTATTACTGAATCAGGAGAAGATACCAGAAGATTTGTGAGTAATCTATAGCCATACCAGCCTGAAGGCGCCCAATCCGTTTGGTCTCTGAAGTTAGGCAAGGTCTGGCCTCTGCAGTATATACACCACAGGAACGTTGTGAACAATCACATTCACCTCAGGAAGCCTTTTATTGAAGACAAAGAAGCTACCAGAAGCTTTGTGAATAATCTACAGCCATACCATTCTGGATGTGCCCAACACGGTTTGGTCTCTGAAGTTAGGTAGGCAGTGGCCTCTGCAGTACACAAAGCATAAGAACCTTGTGAACAATTAGAGTCAGCTCAGGAAACCTATTACTGAAGAGAAAGAAGCTACCAGAAGCTTTGTGCGAAATGTACAGCCATGCCAGCCTGGATGTGCCCAATCCCGTTTGGTTTCTGAAGTTAGATAGGGTGTGGCCTCTGCAGAACATAAACAACAGGAACTTTGTGAACAATTAGATTCAGCTCAGGAAACCCTTTACTGAAGAGAAAGAAGCTACCAGAAGATTTGTGAGTTATCCAGAGCCATACCAGTCAGAACGCGCCCAATCTACTTGGTCTCTGAAGTCAGGCAGGGTCTGGCCTCTGCAGCACATACACCACAGGAACTTTGTGAACACTTAGATTCACCTCAGGAAGCCTATTACTAAAGAGAAAGAAGCTACCAGAAGCTGTCTGAGAAATGTACTGCCATATGAGCCTGAATGTGCCCAATCCGTTTGGTCTCTGACGTTAGGCAGGATCTGGCCTCTGCAGTACATACAGCAGAGGAACTTTGTGAACAATTAGATTCAGCTCAGGAAACCTATTACTGAAGAAGAAAAAGTTACCAGAGGCTTTGTAAGTAATCTACAGCCATACCAGCCTGAATGTGCCCAATCTGTTTGGTCTCTGAAGTTAAGCAGGGTCTGGCCTCTGCCGTACATACACCACAGGAACGTTGTGAACAATTAGATTCAGCCCAGGAAACCTATTACTGAAGAGAATGATGCTACCAGAAGATTTGTGAGTAATCTACAGCCATACCAGCCTGGATGTGCCCAATCCCGTTTGGTCTCTCAAGTTAGATACGGTGTAGCCTCTGCAGTACATACACAACAGGAACTTTGTCAACAATTAGATTGAGCCCAGGAAACCTATTACTGAAGAGGAAGAAGCTACCAGAAGCTTTGTGAGAAATCTACAGCCATACCAGCCGGAACGTGCCCAATCTCGTTTGGTCTCTGAAGTTAGGCACAGTCCGGACTCCGTAGGACAACACCACAAAAGCTTTGTGAACACTTTGATTCACTTCAAACAACCTATAACTAAACCAGGAGAAGATACCAGAAGCTTTCTGAGTAATCCACAGCCATACCAGCTGGAACACACCCAGTCTGTTTGGTCTCTGAAGTTAGGCAGGGTCTGCCCTCTGCAGTACATGCACAACAGAAACTTTGTAAACACATGGATTCACCTCAGGAAACCTATTACTGAAAAGGGAGAAGCTACCAGAAACTTTGAGAAAAATCTACAGCCATACCAGCCTGGATGTGCCCAATCCGGTTTGGTTTCTGAAGTTAGGTAGGGTGTGGCCTCTGCAGTACATACAGCACAAGAACTTTGTGAACAATTAGATTCAGCTGAGGAAACCTATTACTGAAGAGGAGGAAGCTACGAGAAACTTTGTTAGAAATCTAGGGCCATATCAGCCTGAATGTGCCCAATCTCATTTGGTCTCTGAAGTTAGGCACGGTCTGACCTCTGTAGCAAACACCACAAAATCTTTGTGAACACTCTGATTCACTTGAAACAACCTATTACTGAAGTGGGAGAAGATACCAGAAGCTTTGCGAGCAATCTACAGCCATTCCAGCCTGAAGGCACCCAATCTTTTTGGTCTCTGAAGTTAGGCAGGGTCTGGCCTCTGCAGTACATACACCACAGAATCGTTGTGAACACATAGATTCACCTCAGGAAACCTATTACTGAAAAGAGAGAAGGTACCAGAAGCACTGTGAGAAATCTACAGCCATACCAGCCTGGATGTGGCCAATCACGTTTGGTCTCTGAATAGAGGCAGGGTCTGGTCTCTGCAGTACATACACCACAGGAACTTTGTGATCAATTAGATTCACCTCGGGAAACCATTTACTGAAGAGAAAGAAGCTACCAGAAGCTTTGTGAGAAATGTACAGCCATATTAGTTTGAACGTACCCAATCTGGTTTGGTCTCTAAAGTTAGGTAGGCAGTGGTCTCTGCAGTACGTACAGCACAAGAACTTAGTGAACAATTAGAGTCTGCTCAGGAAACCTATTACTGAAGAGGAAGAAGCTACCAGAGGCTGTTTGAGAAATCTACAGCCATACAAGCCTGAATGCGCCCAATCTCCTTTGGTCTCTGAAGTTAGGCACAGTCTGGCCTCTGTAGCGAAACACCACAGAAACCTTGTGAACACTCTGGTTCACTTCAAACAACCAATTACTGAAACAGGAGAAGATACCAGAAGCTTTGTGAGTAATCTACAGCCATACCAGCCTGAATATGCCCAATCAGTTTGGTCTCTGAAGTTAGGCAGGGTCTGGCTTCTGCAGTAGACACAGCATAAGAACTTTGTGAACAATTAGAGTCAGCTCAGCAAACCTTTTACTGAAGAGAAAGAAGCTACCAGAAGATTTGTGAGTAATCTACAGCCATACCAGCCTGGATGTGCCCAATCCTGTTTGGTCTCTGAGGGTAGGTAGGGTGTGGCCTCTGCAGTACATACACCACAGCAACTTGGTGAACAATTAGATTCAGCTCAGGAAACCTATTATTGAAGAGAAAGAAGCTACCAGAAGCTTTGTGAGAAATCCATAGCCATACTAGCCTGGATGTGCCCAATCCCGTTTGGTCTCTGAAGTTAGGCACGGTCTGGCCTCTGTAGCAAAACACCACAGAAACCTTGTGAACACTGATTCACTTCGGACAAACTATTACTGAAGCGGGAGAAGATACCAGAAGATTTGTGAGTAATCTACAGCCATACCAGCCTGAAGGCGTCCAATCCTTTTGGTCTCTGAAGTTAGGCAGTGTCTGGCCTCTGCAGTACATACACCACAGGAACTTTGTGAACAGTTAGACTGAGCTCAAGAAACCGATTGCTGAAGAGGAAGAAGCTACCAGAAGCTTTGTGAGAAATCTACAAGCACACCAGCCTGAACGCGCCCAATCTCGTTTGGTCTCTGAAGTTAGGCACCGTCTGGCCTCTAGAGCAAAACACCACAGAAACCATGTGAACACTCTGATTCACTTCAAACAACCTATTACTGAAGTGGGACAAGATCCCAGAAGCTTTGTGAGTAATCTACAGCCATACGAGCCTGAATGTGCCCAATCTGTTTAGTCTCTGAAGTTAGGCAGGGTCTGGCCTCTGCAGTACACTCACCACAGGAATTTTGTGAATAATCAGATTCACCTCAGGAAACCATTTACTGAAGAGAAAGAAGCTACCAGAAGCTTTGTGAGAAATGTGCAGCCATACTAGCTTGAATGTGCCCAATGCGGTTTGGTCTCTGAAGTTAGGTAGGCAGTGGTCTCGGCGGTACATACACCACAAGAACTTAGTGAACAATTAGACTCAGCTCAGGAAACTTATTACTGAAGAAAGAAGCTCCCAGAGGCTCTTTGAGAAATCTACAGCCATACAAGCCTGAATGTGCCCAATCTCGTTTGGTGTGAAGTTAGGCACAGTCTGGCCTCTGTAGGGAAACACCACAGAAACCTTGAGAACACTCTGTTTCACTTCAAATAACCAATTACTGAAGCGGGAGAAGATACCAGAAGATTTGTGAGAAATGTACAGCCATACTAGCCTGAATTTGCCCAATCCGGTTTGGTCTCTGAAGTTAGGCAGGGTCTGGCCTCTGCAGTACATAGAGCATAGGAACTTTGTGAACAATTAGATTCAGCTCAGGAAACCTATTACTGAAGACGAAGAAGCTACCAGAAGCTTTGTGAGAAATGTACAGTCATACCAGCCTGAACGCACCCAATCTCGTTTGGTCTCTGAAGTTAGGCACGGTCTGGCCTCCGCATTACATACACCACAGGAACTTTGTGAACAATCAGATTCAGCTCAGGAAACCTATTACTGAAGTGGAAGAAGCTACCAGAGGCTTTGTGAGAAATCTACAGCTATACCAGCCTGAAAGTGCTCAATCTCGTTTGGTCTCTGAAGTTAAGCACGGTCTGGCCTCTGTAGCAAAACACCACAGAAACCTTCTGAACACTCTGGTTCACGTCAAACAACCTATTACTGAAGCAGGAGAAGATAACAGAAGCTTTGTGAGTAATCTATAGCCATACCAGCCTGAATGTGCCCAATCCGTTTGGTCTCTGAAGTTAGGCAGGGTCTGGCCTCTGCAGTACACACAGCATAAGAACTTTGTGAACAATTAGAATCAGCTCAGCAAACCTTTTACTGAAGAGAAAGAAGCTACCAGAAGATTTGTGAGTAATCTACAGCCATACCAGCCTGGATGTGCCCAATCCCGTTTGGTCTCTGAAGGTAGGTAGGGTGTGGCCTCTGCAGTACATACAACACAGCAACTTGGTGAACAATTAGATTCAGCTCAGGAAACATATCACTGAAGATAAAGAAGCTACCAAAGCTTTGTGAGAAATCCACAGCCATACTAGCCTGGATGTGCCCAATCTCGTTTGGTCTCTGAAGTTAGGCACGGTCTAGCCTCTGTCACAAAACACCACAGAAACCTTGTGAACATTCTGATTCACTTCGGACATACTATTACTGAAGCGGAAGAAGATACCAGAAGATTTGTGAGTAATCTACAGCCATACCAGCCTGAAGGCGCCCAATCTGTTTGGTCTCTGAAGTTAGGCAAGGTCTGGCCTCTGCAGTACATACACCACAGGAACTTTGTGAACAATCACATTCACCTCAGGAAACCTTTTATTGAAGACAGAGAACCTACCAGAAGCTTTGTGAATAATTTACAGCCATATCATCCTGGATGTGCCCAACGCGGTTTGGTCTCTGAAGTTAGGTAGGCAGTGGCCTCTGCAGTACACACAGCATAAGAACTTTGTGAACAATTAGAGTCAGCTCAGGAAACCTATTACTGAAGAAAAAGAAGCTACCAGAAGCTTTGTGAGAAATGTACAGCCATACCAGCCTGGATGTGCCCAATGCCGTTTGGTGTCTCAAGTTAGATAGGGTGTGGCCTCTGCAGTACATACACAACAGGAACTTTGTGAACAATTAGATTCAGCTCAGAAAACCTATTACTGAAGAGGAAGAAGCTACCAGAATCTTTGTGAGAAACCTACAGCCATACCAGCCTGAATGCGCCCAATCCTTTTGGTCTCTGAAGTTAGGTAGGGTGTGGCCTCTGCAGTACATACAACACAGGAACTTTGTAAACAGTTAGATTGAGCTCAGAAAACCTATTACTGAAGAGGAAGAAGCTACCAGAAGATTTGTGAGAAATCTACAAGCATACCAGCCTGAACGCGCCCAAACTTGTTTGGTCTCTGAAGTTAGGCACCGTCTGGCCTCTGGAGCAAAACATCACAGAAACCTTGTGAAAACTCTGATTTACTTCAAACAACCTATTAATGAAGTGGGAGAAGGTACTAGAAGCTTTGTGAGTAATCTACAGCCACACCAGCCTGAATATGCCCAATCCATTTGGTCTCTGTAGTTAGGCAGGGTCTGGCCTCTGCAGTACACACACCACAGGAACGCTGTGAACCCATAGATTCACCTCAGGAAACCTACTACTGAAAAGAGAGAAGCTGTCAGAAGCTCTGTGAGAAATCTACAGCCATAACAGCCTGGATGTTCCGAATCCCGTTTGGTCTCTGAAGTGAGGCAGGGTCTGGCCTCTGCAGTACATACACCACAGGAACTTCGTGAACAATTAGATTCACCTCGGGAAACCATTTACTGAAGAGAAAGACGCGACCGGAAGCTTTGTGAGAAATGTACAGCCATGCCATCCTGGATGTGCCCAATGTGGTTTGGTCTCTGAAGTTAGGTAAGCAGTGGCCTCTGCAGTACACACAGCATAAGAACTTTGTGAACAATTAGAGGCAGCTCAGGAAACCTATTACTGAAGTGGAAGAAGCTACCAGAGGCCTTGTGAGAAATCTACAGCTATACCAGCCTGAAAGTGCTCAATCTCCTTTGGTCTCTAAAGTTAGGCACGGTCTAGCCTCTGTAGCAAAACACCACAGAAACCTTCTGAACACTCCGGTTCACGTCAAACAACCTATTACTGAAGCAGGAGAAGATACCAGAAGCTTTGTGAGTAATCTACAGCCATACCAGCCTGAAGGTGTCCAATCCGTTTGGTCTCTGAAGTTAGGCAGGGTCTGCCCACTGCAGTATATACACCAGAGGAACTTTGTGAACACATAGTACACCTCAGGAAACCTATTACTGAAGAGAAAGGAGCTACCAGAAGCTTTGTGAGAAATGTACAGCCATGCCAGCCTAGATGTGCCCAATCCCGCTTGGTCTCTCAAGTTAGATAGGGTGTGGCCTCTGCAGTACATACACAACAGGAACTTTGTGAACAATTAGATTCAGCTCAGAAAACCTATTACTGAAGAGGAAGAAGCTACCAGAAGCTTTGTGAGAAATGTACAGCCATGCCAGCCTGGATGTGCCCAATCCTGCTTGGTCTCTCAAGTTAGATAGGGTGTGGCCTCTGCAGTACATACACAACAGGAACTTTGTGAACAATTAGATTCAGCTCAGAAAACCTATTACTGAAGAGGAAGAAGCTACCAGAAGCTTTGTGAGAAACCTACAGCCATACCAGCCTGAATGCACCCAAACCTTTCGGTCTCTGAAGTTAGGCAAGGTCTGGCCTCTGCAGTACATACAACACAGGAACTTTGTGAACAGTTAGATTGAGCTCAGCAATCCTATTACTGAAGAGGAAGAAGCTACCAGAAGATTTGTGAGAAATCTACAAGCATACCAGCCTGAACGCGCCCAATCTCGTTTGGTCTCTGAAGTTAGGCACCGTCTGGCCTCTGGAGCAAAACACCACAGAAACCTTGTGAACACTCTGATTCACTTCAAACAACCTATTAATGAAGTGGGAGAAGATCCCAGAAGCTTTGTGAGTAATCTACAGCCATACGACCCTGAATGTGCCCAATCTGTTTGGTCTCTGAAGTTAGGCAGGGTCTGGCCTCTGCAGTACACACACCACAGGAACTTTGTGAACAATCAGATTCACCTCAGGAAACCGTTTACTGAAGAGAAAGAAGCTACCAGAAGCTTTGTGAGAAATGTACAGCCATACTAGCCTGAATGTGCCCAATGCGGTTTGGTCTCTGAAGTTAGGTAGGCAGTGGCCTCTGCAGCACATACAGCACAAAAACTTAGTGAACAATTAGATTCAGCTCAGGAAACCTATTACTGAAGAGGAAGAAGCTACCAGATGCCCTTTGAGAAATCTACAGCCATACAAGCCTGAATGCACCCAATCTCGTTTGGTCTCTGAAATTAGGCACACTCTGGCCTCTGTAGCGAAACACCACAGAAACCTTGTGAAAACTCTGTTTCACTTCAAACAACCAATTGCTGAAGCAGGAGTAGATACCAGAAGCTTTGTGAGTAATCTACAGCCATACCAGCCTGAATGTGCCCAATCCATTTGGTCTCTGAAGTTATGCAGGGTCTGGCCTCTGCAGTACATACAGCACAGGAACTTTGTGAACAATTAGATTCAGCTCAGGAAATCTTTTACTGAAGAGACAGAAGCTACCAGAAGATTTGTGAGTAATCTATAGCCATACCGGCCTGAATGCGCCCAATCTCCTTTGGTCTCTGAAGTTAGGCACAGTCTGGCCTCTGTAGCGAAACACCACAGAAACCTTGTGGACACTCTGGTTCACTTGAAACAACCAATTACTGAAGCGGGAGAAGATACCAGAAGCTTTGTGAGTAATCTACAGCCATATTAGTCTGAATGTGCCCAATCCGGTTTGGTCTCTGAAGTTAGGTAGGCATTGGCCTTTGCAGTACATACAGCACAAGAACTTAGTGAACAATTAGAGTCAGCTCAGAAAACCGATTACTGAAGAGGAAGAAGCTACCAGAGGCTCTTTGAGAAATCTACAGCCATACCAGCCTGAATGCACCCAATCTCGTTTGGTCTCTGAAGTTAGGCACGGTCTGGCCTCTGTAGCAAAACACCACAAAAGCCTTGTGAAAACTATGATTCATGTCAAACAGCCTATTCCTGATGCAGGAGAAGATACCAGAATCTTTGTAAGTAATCTACAGCCATACCAGTCTGAATGTGTCCAATCCATTTGGTTTCTGAAGTTAGGCAGGGTCTGTCCTCTGCAGTACATACAGCATAGGAATTTGTGAACAATTAGATTCAGCTCAAGAAACCTTTACTGAAGAGAAAGAAACTACCAGAAGATTTGTGAGTAATCTAGAGCCATAACAGCCAGGACGTACCAAATCCGCTTGGTCTCTGAAGTTAGGCAGGGTCTGGCCTCTGCAGTACATACACGACAGGAACTTTGTGAACAGTTACGTTCACTTCAGAAAACCTATTACTAAAGAGAAAGAAGCTACCAGAAGCTTTGTGAGAAATGTACAGCCATACGAGCCTGAATGTGCCCAATCTGTTTGGTCTCTGCATTTAGGCAGCGTCCGGCCTCTGCAGTACATACAGCAGAAGAACTTCGTCAACAATTAGATTCAGCTCAGGAAACCTATTACTGAAGAGGAAGAAGCCACCAGAAGCTTTCTGAGAAATCTACAGCCATACCAGCCTGAATGCGCCCAATCCTTTTGGTCTCTGAAGTTAGGCAGGGTCTGGCCTCTGTGGTACATAAACCACAGGAACTTAGTGAACAATTAGATTGAGCTCAGGAAACCTATTACTGTAGAGGAAGAAGCTACCAGAGGCTCTTTGAGAAATCTACAGCCATACCAGCCTGAATGTGCCCAATCTCGTTTGGTCTCTGAAGTTAGGCACAGTCTGGCCTCTGTAGCGAAACACCACAGAAACCATGCGAACACTCAGAATTACTTGAAACAACCTATTACTGAAGTGGGAGACGATACCAGAAGCTTTGTGAGTAATCTATAGCCATACCAGCCTGAATGTGCCCAATCTGTTTGGTCTCTGAAGTTAGGCAGGGTCTGGCCTCTGCAGTACACAAACCACAGGAACTTTGTAAACAATCAGATTCACCTCAGGAAACCATTTACTGAAGAGAAAGAAGCTACCAGAAGCTTTGTGAGAAATGTACAGCCATACTAGCCTGAATGTGCCCAATCCGGTTTGGTCTCTGAAGTCAGGTAGGCAGTGGTCTCTGCAGTACATACAGCACAAGAACTTAGTGAACAATTAGAGTCAGCTCAGGAAACCTATTACTAAAGAGGAAGAAGCTACCAGAGGCTCTTTGAGAAATCTACAGCCATACCAGCCTGAATGTGCCCAATCCCGTTTGGTCTCTGAAGTTAGGCACCGTCTGGCCTCTGTAGCGAAACACCAAAGAAATCTCGTGAACACTCTGGTTCACTTCAAACAACCAATTACTGAAGCAGGAGAAGATACCAGAAGCTTTGTGAGTAATCTACAGCCATACTATCCTGAATGTGCCCAATCCAGTTTGGTCTCTGAAGTTAGGTAGGCAGTGGCCTCTGCAGTACATACAGCACAAGAAATTATAGAGTCAGCTCAGGAAACCTATTACTGAAGAGGAAGAATCTACCAGAGGCCCTTTGAGAAATCTACAGCCATACAAGCCTGAATGCGCCCAATCTCGTTTGGTCTCTGAAGTTAGGCACACTCTGGCCTCTGTAGCGAAACACCACAGAAACCTTGTGCAAACTCTGGTTCACTTCACACAACCTATTACTGAAGCGGGAGAAGATACCAGAAGGTTTGTGAGTAATCTACAGCCATACCAGCCTGAATGTGCCCAATCGGTTTGGTCTCTGAAGTTAGTCAGGGTCTGGCCTCTGCAGTACATACAGCATAGGAACTTTGTGAACAATTAGATTCAGCTCAGGAAACCTTTTACTCAAGAGAAAGAAGCTACCAGAAGATTTGTGAGTAATCTACAACCATACCAGCCTGGATGTGCCCAATCCCGTTTGGTCTCTGAAGGTAGGTAGTGTGTGGCCTCTGCAGTACATACACCACAGCAACTTGGTGAACAATTAGATTCAGCTCAGGAAACCTATTACTGAAGAGGAAGAAGCTACCAAAAGCTTTGTGAAAAATCTACAGGCATACCAGCCTGAACGCGACCAATCTCGTTTGGTCTCTGAAGTTAGGCACGGTCTGGCCTCTGTAGCAAAACAGCACAAAAACCTTGTGAACACTCTGATTCACTTCAAACAACCTATTCCTGAAGCAGGAGAAGATACCAGAATCTTTGTGAGTAATCTACAGCCATACCAGCCTGAATGTGCCCAATCCGTTTGGTCTCTGAAATTAGGCAGGGTCTGGCCTCTGCAGTACATACAGCATAGGAACTTTGTGAACAATTACATTCAGCTCAGGAAACCTTTTACTGAAGGGAAAGAAGCTCCCAGAAGATCTGTGAGTAATCTAGAGCCATACCAGCCAGAATGCGCCTAATCTGCTTGGTCTCTGAAGTTAGGTAGGGTCTGGCCTCTGCAGTAGATACACCACAGGAACTTTGTGAACAGTTGCATTCACCTCAGGAAACCTATTACTGAAGAGAAAGAAGCTACCGGAAGCTTTGTGAGAAATCTACAGGCATACCAGCCTGAATGTGCCCAATCTCGTTTGGTCTCTGAAGTTAGGCACGGTCTGGCCTCCGTAGCACAATACCACAATAACTTCGGGAACACTGTGATTCACTTCAAACAACTAATTACTAAACTGGGAGACGTTACCAGAAGCTTTGTGAGTAATCCATAGCCATACCAGCTGGAACACCCCAATCGGCTTGGTCTCTGAAGTTAGGCAGGGTCTGGCCTCTGCAGTACATACACAACAGGAACTTTGTAAACACGTAGATTCACCTCAGGAAACCTATTATTGAAAAGGGAGAAGCTACCAGAAGCTTTGAGAGAAATCTGCAGCCATACCAGCCTGGATGTGCCCAATCCCGTGTGGTCTCTGAAGTTACGTAGGGTGTGGCCTCTGCAGTACATACACCACAGGAACTTTGTGAGCAATTAGATTCAGCTCTGAAAACCTATTACTGAAGAGGAAGAAGCTACCAGAAGCTTTGTGAGAAATCTACAGGCATACCAGCCTGAACGTGCCCAATCTCGTTTGGTCTCTGAAGTTAGGCATGGTCTGGCCTCTGTAGCACAACACCACAAAATCTTTGGGAACACTTTGATTCACTTCAAACAACTTATAACTGAATCGGGCGAAGATACCAGAAGCTTTGTGAGAATTCTACAGCCATACCAGCCTCAATGCACCCAATCCATTTGGTCTGTGAAGATAGGCAGGGTGTGGCCTCTGCAGTACATACACCACAGGAACTTTGTGAACAATTAGATTCACCTCAGGAAACCTATTACTGAAGAGGAAGAAGTTATCAGAATCCTTTTGAGAAATCTACAGCCATACCATCCTCAACAGGGCTAATCTCCTTTGGTCTCCGATGTTAGGCTGGGTCTGGTCTCTGCAGTACATACAGCACGGGAACTTTGTAAACATTTTGATTCACTTCAAACAACCTACTACTGAAGTGGGAGTAGATACCAGAAAATCTCTGAGTAATCTGTACCCATACCAGCCTGAACGCCCCAGTCTTGTTTGGTCTCCGAAGTTAGGCGGGGTCTGGCCTCTGTAGTACATACATCACAGGAACTTTGTGAACACTTTGATTCACTCCAAAAAACCCATTACTGAAGCAGAAGATGCTACCAGAAACTTTGCGAGTAATCTATGGCTTTATCAGCCTGAATGCGCTTAATCTCGTTGGTCTCCCAAGGTAGGCAGGTTCCAGCCTGCTCTGTACTTGGATGGGTGGAACTTTGGGAATACTATCGTTCAGCTTAAGCTGCCTATTAGTGAAGCTGTCAATGTCCCAGCAATTCGGCTAGGGCCATCTATATATTGCCTCTTTGGGATACGGTTTGGACTCAGGAAAAGGCTTTGTTTCGTACACCCTCTGCTAGCTCCGGACAGATTCCAGGTAGCTGTTCTACAATTACATTTCCCAAGATAACAGCAGGAGCAGTGGCAAACCAGATGCTGCTCTGCGGGCAGAAGCTGAACACACAAGGAGGCCTGCGGCAAGGGCCTTGTCTCCCAGGTGTTTTGGTCCAGGACGTTCACTCAGGAACTGATGCTCCAGATGAAGAAGGTTGTCTCCTGTAATCCTGTAGTGCTGGACAAATCCAAAGTCTTTGTGTGCCACAACATGAAGATAGATCTGGAACAGGCCAATGAGAGGGCATGTGAGGTACTCAAGAAAATCTGGGGTTCTGCCCAAAGGATGGACTCCAGGTGAAAGTACTTACAGGAGAAGTTGGACAAGTTTCCTGTGTAGGGCTGCCCAGTGATGACACTGGGATCCAGCTGAGCAGCAGAATATCATTGGCTCCAGCTGTCCTCATCCACTCTCACAGCCTGAAACAAGCTCACTCGAAGCTTATGCCTGGAAGCAGGACTGGGAATATCGACGCTATGTATTATCAAGGAGCTTGAAGGTACTGTAGCATTAAAACAATAATAAAATAAAATAGTAACTACAACCCTTCTTTGTCTAAGCATCTGTGTTTCATACTTATACACACACCAGTGTAATGATCAGCACTAGAGTGCTCTTAGAAGCTCCAGTTTCTGATTTCTTTGGCTAGTACTGTATAAAAAAACAGAAGTGTGTTTCATTAGTTTTGGTGACAGAAAAGTCTGGAATGATATTTGTTTTCCTCTTTTCCTCATTTTTTCATTCTTGAACAAAGAATCTAAAGGCGTATTCGCCAATCTCACCTCCACTGCCCCACGCAGAGATAGAGTCATCTGAGGCATTGGCTTTTTCTCCAAGAAGGTACAGATACCTCAGAGTCGGGAAATTCTAAATCAAAGGACTTAGCTTCTAGGATAAATACTTCTGATGAAAAATCCACTGAGGTGCATACTCCTAAACCAGACATATGTTTAGGATTCAACATGGGGTATCAGTTGGTTTCCCCTTCTTTTTAAAATACGTCCAGTTGTTGCCCAGTTAACATGAAGAAACCACTGTCTCTCGAAGAAAGCTTGCTTTGCACTACTAGGGAATTGCTATTCAGTTTGAATACCTAAGTTATACGTCAGTCTTTAGCAGGTTTTAAATATTTGCCAGACAAGAACTTGTTACATATCTGTGGCTTTTATATTTATTAAACGATTGCTTCCTCCTCCCAAGGTAATAGCCTCCAATATCCCCACTTTTTCAAAACATTATTGACAATTCTTCTACCATATGTTGACACTGTGTTTCAATTCGTGTATCATTTATTTCCTAGGGCACAATTGGTGCTGCTATGACAATCTCCAGGGTAAGGATTCAGTTGTACAAGGTTACATGAGCTTGCAAATGAAGGAGGGAGGGAGGGAGGGAGAGAGAGAGAGAGAGAGAGAGAGAGAGAGAGAGAGAGAGAGGCTGGAAGAGAGAAGGAAGGGACAAGAGGGAAAGAGAAAGAAACTTCAAATGGGAGGCCTTCATTCTAGCCATTAAAAATGCTGGTTCTAAAAACCCACCACATGGTCAGAACCCAGCTTTTCACATGTGCTTATATTCATACAGAAAAGACATGTTTTGTTTCCTAATGAATTCATGGCAAATACTGTCAGTTGTGAAATACAAGATGGGGAACTCTCTGAAAATGTAGCTGGGGGAAAAATGATGCAACTAGTTGGAGAAATAGCTACCTTGAAAAACAAGTTTCCTTGAGTTGTCGGAACACTAAAGGAGAGAAGAGGTCCCCTTGTATGTCTTCCCCAACTCTATGTTTATTTTCCGATCCAAACTGACTCCTGTTCAAATATGCATGCCAAGATTTATTTCATTTTTAACAAATGCTACTCCAAATATTCATTAGCATCTTATCCACTGTTTCTAAAATAATCTACAGTGACCTGAATAGCTGTAGAATGACAGGAGAAAGATTGCAAGGAGGAGACATGCATGCGGGTCCCCGAGGGAAAGGCACAGCTTGCTGGCTCCGTGGTAAGGGGTGGGTACCTGGCTTCAGCCCCTCAGCAGAGAGGGCAGGAATGAGTGGAGCAAGCGGCTCACAGAAAATGCATTAACCCATTGAAATGTCACCAGAATTAAATTAAAATGTCACCAAAGAAGCTCATGGGGTGAGAAGTTGTCATGTGATTTTAAAAATAATTATTATTAAATCCAACTAAAACATGCACATAATTGAATCAAAGGTACTAGCAATCCTTGTTTCATCTTTCCTCAGCCCTATCCTCCACCCCAAGGGCAACAACTTTCTACTCCATTCTGTTCCTTCTAAAATTTTCCTCTATATTTCTAAATAATTTGCATGTACTGTTATTTCTCAATTTATTAATTTTAAACATCTTATTAACTTCTGTTACGATACTGGAGGGTTTTTCTGGCCTAACCACCCCAGTTTACCTTGCGCTATCCCCTCAATTTAGATACTATGAGTTTTTTAAAAAAATTAATAGAATTAATAATTTGTTTTTTTGTTGTTTTGTTTTGTTTTTTTTTAGAAAGGGTCTCACTCTGCTGCCCAGGCTGCAGTATAGTGGCACAATCATGGCTCACTGCAGCTTCAACCTCCTGTGCTCAAGTGATCCTCCCACCTCAGCCTCCCAAGTAGCTAGGACTAAAGGCACACTCCACCACATCCAGCTAATTTTTAAAACTTTGTAGAGAAGGGGTCTCACTTTGTTGCCCAATCTGGTCTTGAACTCCTGTCCTCCAGCAATCCTCCCACCTAGGCCTCCCAAAGCACTAGGATTACAGGCATGACCCACCACACATGGCCCCTAATAGAGTCTTTCTATTATTATGGCTTCATATACTCTGTTGATCCACGTGGGAAACTGTGGCTGCATTTCCTTTCTTGTACAACTCTGAGTATTTTCTGGGATTAATAACTGTCTCATGTAATTGCTTAGTTTCCTAGAGAAGTTCTCTGATTTTTCTCCAAATACTTTCCAATGCCTCGTGATACTTTCCCCAAATGCTCACACACATTAAATAACCTCACCCGCCCATGTCTCCACCCAAACACTGCCACTGAGAGCCATGTGTCCTCCTGCTCTGCAATGTACCAGTTTGGCTTTAAACCCACATGCGGCTAGTGTCCTGAAATACCCCAATCTCTTTCCAGCATGGGATCTTACCTACTGGTTTCCTTGTCTTCCTCCCTTCCTGGTTTACTACTTTGTGCTGCTGAAATACATTATCCAGTAGCTCCTGCAGAGACATACACAGGAGAGATATATTTTTCATCTTTGAACATTTAACGACCTGTTAACTTTGCCCTCATCACTCTGCCTGAGTGCTCTCTGCACTGCACCCTCCTCAGAAATTTAGCATTGCTCCACTTCCCCTGCAGTATTAGCCCTAAGAAACCTGCCGCCTTTGAACTGTCAGATGTGACCTGTTTATCTCTGTAGAAACTTTTAGCCTAGTGTGGACCAAAGTCGGTCTAATTTTCTTTTTTTTTAACTTAAAATTTTTCCTTAATTTCCAATTTTCCCCAACGTGTGTGTGTGTGTGTGTGTGTGCATGTGTGTTTATGTGTGTGAGGCAGGGTCTCACTCTGTCACCCAGGCAGTGGTGCAGTGGTGTGACCACAGCTCACTGCAGACTCCACCTCCTGGGTTCAAGCGGTCCTCCCACCTCAGCCTCCTGGGTAGTGGGGACTACAGGTGCATGCCACCACTTTTAGCTAACTAAAAGACATTTTTTTTTGAAGAGCCTTGCTATGTTACCCAGGCTGGTCTGAAACTCCTGGGTTCAAGTGATCCTCCCCGCTCAGCCTCCCAAAGTGCTGGGATTACAGTTGTGAGCCACTGCGCCTGCCCTCAACTTTCTAATAGACATAATTTAAATGGTAAAAAGAAAGAAAGAAGAGGGATTAGTTTTAATAATGTATTTTATTTAATCCAGTATATCAAAAAAATGCTATCATTTCAAGCCGTAATCAACATGAAAATTACTGCTGAGACATTTTACCAAGCCTTTGATACCATGAGTGTATTTTACACTCACAGCACATCTCAGTGGGGACCTGTCATGTGCTCAGAACTCCACACACACTGGTGCTAACGGCCGCTGCATGACTGTGTAGTTCTAGAGCCTTCTGTCCATCCCTGGTGTTCTGGGTTCCTCACAGTGGTCCTCATTGGCATTTACTCTCTATGCTTGTGTTTGTGCTTGTGCTGTGTCCCTCCAGAATCATTCCAGAATCACGCCTCCTATGCCATCATTGCTAAAGTCCCCCTCTGGGGCCAGAGGTCCTCCTGGAGAGGCCATGGCTTCTGGATGCCATGAACATTTGGGGTTCCCGCACACCCTGTCGCACCTAAAGCCATGAGAGTCCTGGCGCTCAAACTTAAGGACTGCAGCTGGCCAACCTTCCCAGTAGGTGTCAGACACACTGGGTCATGTCACCACGGAGGATTTCTCAGGTCCCTAGGGCATGGCCTGAGATTGGAAATATGTTCTTGGAATCCTGGAGGATTTCTTAGGGTTTCAACATTTCCTGCTAAAGAACCAACAATTCCTGGAAGGGGCGATGCTTCAGCCTGTATTGAGCAACATTCAAAAAGAAAACTGGCAGGCCAGGCGCAGTGGTGCGCGCCTGTAATTCCAGCGCTTTGGGAGGCCGAGGCAGGACTACTTGAGCCCTAAAGTATGAGACCTGCATGGGCAACATAGTGAGACGCTGTCTCTACAAAAAATAAAAAAAATAAGAAGAAGACAGGCTTACAGCCAGCACAGACAAGACCTTGCCTCCGTGTGCCTCAGGCGTCGGGAACTGTGCTCAGGCAGGGAGAGGGATTGGAAAGACAGAGGGTGAGGAGGGAGGAATACAGGACACACCTTGTCTCCTTCCCATGTCGAAGGAGACATCAAAGACTCTCTCTCTCTTTCTCTCTATCCCTCCCCATACCCCTGCTTCCCTTCATCCCCCTCTCCTACCAACATCTCTCTCTCCTCTAGGTTCCCAGGAGGCTTGAGGAGAATATAATCCCTTTACGTTCACTTAGGAGGCAAAAGATTCCTCCCTTGTATGTGTCATCTTAAAACAATAGCCAAGAGCATGCCCCCTATGCATCTGTCAAATAGCGTTTGCCATCAGCTGGACACTTCCACACCCTTCTACAATAATGACCTCATTGACTCCCAATAACAACCCTAAAAAAGGCATCGTTGCTGTCCCCATTTTACAGATGAGGAAACTGAGGCCCAGGGTGCTCAGGGGGTAGCCCACGTGTGTTCCCAGGTGTGGCTCCAAACTTCATGCTGTCACCATAAGTGGCAGCTTCCTATCTCTGGGGGGTGCCTGCACAATTGGAGGCAGAGTCAGACATGTTTGGGCGTTTTGCCATGAAATGGTTTACTCTGAAAATAAAGAAAGCCTGAGGGTGTTGGACTGAATTTTGCAGAGTGGATTTAAATCCAGACTTTTGCAGAATGGATTTAAACCAGAGATTGAGAGCAAGTTTTTAATTCTAAATGCTCCCAACAGCTTCCATCCTGACCGAAAATGAAAGCCTAGTGTTGAGACTGGCCCCCAGCTGCCTGCCGTAATCACCCTGAGTCTAGTTCCCTTCACTCATCCCCACACTGCCAGGACCCCCCAGGGAAAGCCAGCCATTGGCAGGAGGACATATCTAACTGCTGTCCAGTAAAACCTTCAAATGTGAAACTCCCACTTAATTATGTTGCCATTACATTTTAGTCCATCCTGTTTTTCAACTATGAACACATTTTATTTTTTCCTTCCTGCTTTATTCAACTTTCTGCTTTCAGGGTTTACAGCATGCTCATGAATTTCAAACCCATGCATGTTTCTTGCTGGGTGCCAGCAACCTCATAATTAAAGAGATCCAAGGAATTTGGACTCCACTAATTTGCACTACAGGATAGTTTTGACAGAAGCTGGCAAGATCGAACTTTTGCTGCACGAAGAAAAGGCTTGCTACTTATTTTAATGGCGTGAACATGGCAAGTCATGGAGCCATGACGATTGTTTACATACATGTAAATACTTCATGCTGTTTTCTACTTGCTGTTTTGTACACAATATATGCTCTTCAGTTTTCAGGACTCTCAGTGCAGCTACCTCATCCTTGGGTAACTTGAGTGTCCTTTTGCTTTTTGCTTTGTTGTTCCATTTGCATTTGACCTGCCATTGTGTCCCAGAAAGCATCTTGCAGGCCACACCGACCTGGGAATGGGTAAACATGTTCTGTTCTCTTCTCTTAAAACCCTACGCCGTCTGGCATTTCAGCTGTGCGATGTTAGATCCTTTATGTAACAACCAACCCTAGGTGGAGACTGCTAAAACAGGAAAAAGGTTTTCAGAATCAACGAGCAAAACCTTGCTGTGAATTTCCTAAAGATGGCACAGACAGGATAAATACATACTCCCAACTTGGAAACAGGGACATTTAAGGCAATGCCTTCAGCGCTAGGAATACACATTCCAGTCAGAGAAAAAGAACTGGTAATTGCCAATCTGTACATGAGCTGTAAGGAGTCCCCACAATGACACTGCAATTACCTTTGAACTAATTGGCAGGAAATAAATGAATACAGGAATGTGGCTTTTGAGTTTTAGTATAATGTTTCAATAACCATCTACAAATAATTAGCTAATTCAGGACAAGTGTTTTCAAGGGAGTATTAAAATATAGCTCTGATCCATTAATTGGCACAAGTTCTCCTTCAACAAAGCTAATGAATTATTTTTCATGCATTAGCAAATATTAAATGACTGGAAATTGTTTTTCCCCTTATTGTGGTGCTGACATTGTTAGCATGCATCCAAAAATGTGACCTAGGATATTCCAGATATATTCTTGGATTCTAGCATGGTAATTAGTATCTCATTTTACGGGTTATTTTTTTCCTCCAAGCTCCCCCCGAAAAGTGCTATACTAATTAGGAATAATTCTCATTTGCTCATTAAAGCAAGTCCTCAAAAGACATCCTTAAGATGATGATTTATTAACCTAAACCACGTTATTATATGTTCCCAGCTTAATAAAAATATAATTGACCAGGCGCAGTGGCTCACACCTGTAATCCCAACACTCTGAGAGGCAGAGGAAGGTGGATTGCTCAAGCCCAGGAGTTGGAGACCAGCCTGGAGAGCATAGTGAAACCCATCTCTACCAAAAATTAAAAAAAATCAGTTGATCATGGTAGAGCACCTGTAGTCCCAGCTACTCAGGAGGCTGAGGTGGGAGGATTGCTTGAGCCCAGGAGTTCAAGACCATCATGGGCAACATAGCAAGACCCCCATCTCTTCAAAAAAATTTTAAAATTGGACCAGCCATGGTGACTTATGCCTGTAATCCCAGCACTTTGGGAGGCTGAGGTAGGCAGATCACTTGAGGAGAGGAGTTTGAGACTGCTCAAGGCTACAGTGAGCTGTGATTGCACCACTGCATTCCAACCTAGGTGATACGGCAAGACCCTGTCTCAAACAAACAAACAAACAAACAAACAAACAAAACCCTACAACTGCTCTTTAAATATTTGATTGATTGATTGATTGATTGATTGAGAAAGCGTCTTGCCTGTCACCCAGGCTGGAGTGCAGTGGTGCAATCACAGCTCACTGCAGCTTCAACCTCCCAGGATCAAGAGATCTTCCCACCTCAGCATCTTGTATAGCTAAGACTACAGGCATGTGCCACCACACTCAGCTAATTTTTTCTTTTTTTTCTGTAGATACGGGATCTTGCTATGTTGCCCATGCTGGTCTCGAACTCCTGGGTTCAAGCAATCCCCCTGCCTCAGCCTCCCAAAGTGTTGGGATTACAGGTATGAGCCATGACATTCAGGCACTTTCTATTTTTCTGATTTTTTTTTTACTGTGGTAAAAGATATATAACATAAAAATTGCCCTTTTGGCCATTTCTAAATGTTCAGTTCACGATGTTAATCACATTCATGACGTTGTACGATTATCACCACTATCTGTCTCCAGAACTTTCCCCTTTTCCCAAACTGAAACTCTGTCCCCGCTAAGCAATAACTCCTCATGCCTTCCTCCCCCAGCCTCTGATAATCTCTAATGCATTTTCTATCTCTGATCCTACTCATTCTAGATATTTCATAGAAGTGCAATCATACACTATTTGTCATTTTGTGTCTGGTTTATTTCACCTCACCCAATACTTTCAAAGTTCGTCCATGTTGCAGTATGACTCAGAACTTCATTCTTTTTTAAGGCTGAATAATATTGAATTGTATGGATATGCCACCTTTTGTTTATCCATTCACTTGAGCTGCTTCTACTTTTTGGCTATGGTAAACGACCCTGTGATGAACACTGGTGTGTAAGTATGTGTTTGGGTTCTTGCATTCTATTCCTGCAATGTATACCTTGAAGATGAATTGCTGGATCACTTGGTAATTCTATGTTTAACTCTTTGAAGACCTGCCCAACTCTCTCGGCAGCTGCTGCACTGTGTTACATTGCAATCAGCCATGTGTGAGTGTTCCAACTTCTCCACATCCTCACCAACACTTGTTATTTTCTGTTTGTTGTTTAACTATAGCCATCCTAGTAGGTGTGAGCAACACTCACTCTTGACAGAAAAACACACAGAAGACCTAATTTGGGTGCTGTGAGTAACAGGGGAACTGGGTGATTAGGAAGCAAAAGAAGCCTCTGGGAAGGAGGAGTAGAGAAGTGAGAGGTGGGGAGGAAAATGACATGGGACAGGGATCATAAGCTGAGCACTGGGTTTATGTTATCATTAGCCTTTCCAGAATATGGAGGCTTGGCCTATATCCTCAATCATGGTCTGTACACCAACAGAAAGAAATGCGCATGTGGATCTCTTTCACTTTATAATGATCTCAGTAGAGCAAGAGAACACAGAGGGGAAAAGGCTATTTTCTGCTCAACTGACATTAGTATCTGATGAGTCCTAGTCTCTGAGCAACACAGCAGGCTGTAAATTCCCTCAGAATATTGTCCCTACAAACTAGTTCAATCTGTAGCCAGAAACATCCAAGATAAAAAACTTAGGTGTGGCATACTGCATAGCATGTTGTGTATTAGATACAGTTACCATCGAGGATATTTACATAGTGGTCTGTTTCCTTTGTTACTACAATAGACAATTAAATGATAAGCAATTTTATATCTTTAAGACATATAAATAGAAAAAAATCAAGGGATTTGGGTGTTTTTCATTATCTTTGTGTGTCTATGATTTAAAAAACACATAACTGGGCCAGGCATAATGGCTCATGCCTATATTCCCAGTACTTTGAGAGGCCAAGCTAGGAAGATGGCTTGAGCTTAGGAGTTAGAGACAAGCCTAGGCAACATAGGGAGACCCTATCTCTACAAAACATCTTAAGAATTAGCTGAGCATGGTGATACATGCCTGTAGTCCCGGCTATCTGGGGGTATGGGGTGGGAGGATTGCTTGAGCCTAGGAATTCAAGACCAGGCTGGGAAACATGGCAAAACTCCATCTCTACAAGAAATATGAAATTAATCAGGTGTGGTGGCACATGCCTGTGATCCAAGCTACTCAGGAGGCTGAAGTAGGAAGATTGCTTGGGCCCAGGAGGCTGAGGGCTGCAGTGAGCTGTGATTGTGCCACTGCACTCCAGCATGGACAGAGCGAGACTCTGTCTTAAACAAACAAAAGTCACTCAGCGGGTAAATATCAGAGCCTAATCTTTAAAAAGATATATTGTGTGGCCAGAATGTTAAAAACCAGCCACACCAAGTCTTGGTGAGGATGTGGGGAAACTGGAAATCTCATACACAGTTAGTACAAATGTAAAATGATACAACCTTTTTTTTTTATCATTTCACAAAGTTTGTTGCTGAAAAAGTTAAACATATATCTATAATAGGATCCAGCCTTTCCAGTTCTAGATATTTATCCAAGAGAAATAGAACCATAGCCCCATACAAAAACTGATAAGCAAATGTTCATAGCAGCTGTATTTATAATAGCTAAAAACTGTAAAAACCATAAACAATCCAAATGTCCATCAGTAGATGAATAGAGAAACAAACCATAATGCAACATATAATGGGATACTACTGAGCAATAAAAAGGAATCAATGACTGATACATGAAACAGCATGAATGAATCTCCAAAGTATCATCCTTAGAGAAAGAATCCAGACAAAAAAGAATACAGACTGTCTAACTCTATTCATATAAACTCAAGAAAATATTGCAGGAAGCAGACCAGTGCTTACTTGGGAATAGAAGAAGGAGGAAGGGCTGAAGGGAGGTGTTACAAAGGGCTTGAGGAAATGTTTAGAAGTGATGAGTATAGTAATGGACAGAACCATGGTTCCCCCAAAGACTTCCATGTCCTAATCCCAGAACTTGTGAATATGTTACTTTACATGGCAAAAAGAAGTTACAGTTGTAGATGAAATTAAGGTTGCTAGTCAGCTGACTTTAAGATTATCTTAGATTATCTTACATTGGGCCAATGTAATGACAAAGGTCCTTAAAAATGAAAGAGGGAGACAGAAGCATTCCGAGTCAGAAGGAGGTATGCAATGGAAGAATGGTGTCTTAGTCAATATTGAGTTGCTATAACAGAATACCCGAGGCTAGGTAATTCCTAAAGAAAAGAGGTTTGTTTGGCTCATGATTCTGTGGCTGGAAAGTCCAAAACTGGACAACTGCATCTGGTGAGGGCCTCAGTTTGCTTCCACTGATGGTGGAAAACAGAAGGAGAGTGGGTGTGTACAAAGAGACCCCATTGTGAGAGAGGAAGCAAGAGAGAAACCAAGGAAGCCAGACTCTTTTTAACAACCTGCTCTCTCAGGAACTAATCCATTCCAGCGACAGCAAGAACTCACTCACCCGAGGGACAGCATTAATCTATTCATGAGGAATCTTCCCCCATGACTTAAACACCTCCCACTAGGCCCTACCTCCCACACAGCCACATTGAAGATCAAATCACAACATAAGTTTTTGCTGGGACAAACCATGTGCAAACCATAGCAAATGGTCAGAGAGACGCAACATTGCTGGCTTTGAAGATGGAGGAAGGGACCATGAGCCAAGAAATGCAAGAAGCCTCTAGAAGCTGGAAAAGTCAAGGAAATGGATTCTCCCCTAGAGTCTCCAGAAAGGAATACAGCCTTGCTGATATCTTGATTTTAGCCCTCCAAGACCCCTTGCAGACTTCTGGCCTTCAGAACTGTAAGATGATAAAATCGTGTTGTTTCAGCTGGGTATGGTGGTATACCATGTAATCCTAGCTACTTGGGAGGTTTGCTAGGTCTTAAACCTGGACAACCTATCAAGAATATCTCTTAAAAATAAAAAATAAAAACAATTGGCCCGGTGCAGTGGCTCACACCTGTAATCTCAGCACTTTGGGAGGCTGAGGTAGATGGATCACTTGAGGTCAGGAATTCAAGACCAGCCTAGTCAACATAGTGAAACTCCCATCTCTACTAAAAATGCAAAACTTAGCCAGACGTGGTGGCAGGTGCCTGTAATCCCAGCTACTTGGGAGGCTGAGACAGGATAATTGCTTGAACCCAGAGGCGGAGGTTGCAGTGAGCTGAGATTGTGCCAATATACTCCAGCGTGGGCAACAGAGTGAGACTCTGTCTCAAAAAAATAAATAAAAAATAAAAACAACCAAACATGGTGGTCCACACCTGTAGTCACAGCTACTCTGGAGGCTGAGGCAGGAGGATCACTTCAGCCCAGCAGTTTGAGGCTGCAGTGATTTCAGCCTGAGCAACAGAGCAAGGCTCTGTCAAAAAAAAAAAAAAAAAAAAAAAAACAGTTTTAAGCCACTAAGTTTGTGGTGATTTGTTATAGCAGTCACAGGAAACTCACATTGTTCCATTCATTATTTCTAATGTGTTTATGGTTTCACAGCTATATACATATGACAAAACTTTTCAAATTGTAATTGTCCATATGCATGGTTTATTTTATGTCAATGGATATCTCAGTAAAGCTGTTTTTTTAAAAAATATATTATTATTATTTTTGAGAGAGAAACTCACTCTGTTACCCAGGCTGAAATACAGTGGCACAAACTCGGCTCACTCAGCTCATCTCCACCTCCCAGGTTTGGCTCACTGCAACCTCAGCGTCATGAGTAATTGGGATTACAGGCATGTGCCACCACTCCCAGATAATTTTTGTATTTTTAGTACAGATGGGGTTTCACCATGTTGGCCAGGCTAGTCTTGAACTCCTGGCCTCAAGAGATCTGCCCACCTCAGCCTCCCAAAGTGCTGGGGTTACAGGCGTGAGCCACCACACTTGACCTCAATAAAGCTGTTTAAAAAACAATGTTTGGGCTGGGCACAGTGGCTCATGCCTGTAATCCCAGCACTTTGGCCGACGTGGGTGAATCACGAGGTCAGGAGTTCAAGGCCAGCCTGGCCAAGATGGTGAAACCCAGTCTCTACTAAAAATGCAAAAATTAGCCAGGCATGGTGGTGGGTGCCTATAATCCCAGCTACTGAGAAGGTTGAGGCAGGGAATCACCTGAACCAGGGAGGCAGAGGTTGCAGTGAGCCAAGATCATCCCACTGCACTCCAGCGTGGGCAACAGAGCAAGACTATGTCTCAAAACAAACAAACAAACAAACAAAAATACTTTTGTGGCCAGATGCAGTGGCTCACACCTGTAATCCCAGCACTTTGGGAGGCCAAGGCAGACAGATCACCTGAGGTCGGAGTTTGAGAATGGCGTGGCCAAGAAGGTGAAACCCTGTCTCTACTAAAAAAAAAAAAAAAAAAAAAAAAAAAAAGAAATCAGCCAGGTGTGGTGGTGGACACCTGTAATCCCAGCTACTTGAGAGGCTAAGGCAGGAGAGTCACTTGAACCCAAGAGGCAGAGGCTGCAGTGAGCCGAGATTGCGCCACTGCACTAAACTTTGTCCCAAAAAGACAAACAAACACGTTTTGCAAAACAGATCTTCTTTGTGATTCCTTTTTTCATCTATCACATGCAGAAATACATAGGAAACTCACCCATGTCAATTCATGGACTTTATTATGAACAGTATGCATTACATATCACTATATCTCTTTTAAGTCTGTAAGCTTTACTGACACTTGTACCTGAGGGATATTCTAGGCTGGCTCAACATGTTTTACATTGGATTACCTATAAGAAATTAATCTAGCTTAATCACATAAATATTCATCTGTAATTTTTCTCTATTCTTTGGTATTAAAATAAGTTATTAAGTTATATCAGAAACTGAACTAAAAATTATCATAAAGGTTGCAACTAAAACCAAAGATTATCAACCACACTAAAAATCTAAGGGCACTTACAGTATAAACAAGAGCTCTTCACAGTGAAAGAATTATTTCTATGTGTACTCATGTTCATTATAAATATACTTCATTAGAGCAAAGTTGAGGTCTACTATAATAAATTGTTAGGTGTGTAAATACAGCCTTTGAATTAAGAGTCAAAGAAGTAGGCAGATCCCAATGTGTACTCAGGTAGGATTCAGTCCTGGTGTATCTGGTAGGGTCCCTGTAGGAAGCAGATGGCATATATAGAAGGGTTAAGTAAAGACAGTTAAATGAGGAAGCTATTCACAGAGAAAGGTGGATGGAGTTAGGAGAACCCAACCAGAAGCTGGAGAGGAAGGGAGCTAGGTGTGGAAGACCGTACTGTTTGTTCTCAATTGACCCATTCCTTCCAGCCAATGTCATGTGCTCTTGTAGGCAGAATATACTTCCTTGCCCCTTTGACCTTGAGCTTGGCCATAACTTACTTTGGTCAATGGAATGCAAGCAGATGTGACAAACACCATTTTTTTTTTTTTTTTTTTTTTTGAGACAGAGTTTCACACTTGTCGCCCAGGCTGGAATGCAATGGTGTGATCTTAGTTCACTGCAACCTCTGCCTCCCAGGTTCAGGCAATTCTCCTACCTCAGCCTCCCAAGACGCTGAGATTATAGGCATGGACCGCCAAGCCTGGCTATTTTTTTTCTTATTTATTTATTTTTTTTTTAGTAGAGACGGGGTTTCTCCATATTGGTCAGGATGGTCTCGAACTCCTGACCTCAGGTGATCTGCCCGCCTTGGCTTCCCAAAGTGCTGGGATTATAGGCGTGAACTACCATGTCCAGCCAACACCACTTCTAAGCAGAAGCTTGAAATGCACTGGTGTGGCTGGCATGTACTTGAGTGCTCTTGGCCTTTAGGAGAGCAGGTGCCAGATAGGATCTGGCTCCAGGTATGGGAAGAGTGCATGGAACTCAGCCAAGTCTAGTCTGTTAAAAGTCAGCAAAGACAACGCTGATGCACAGCCTATATGCCTTATGAACAAGAACTAAATGTTTGCTGCAGGAGCAAAAGCTGACCAGACAAACCAGATGGTGCAGCCTGCAAGGACCAGCCTCCATGACACACAGCATGGCAAAGAGGAGCCGAGAATGGATGTAGGGACAAACAGAGAAGAGCCACACAGGAGAACATGAAGGGAGAAATGCAGGGAGATTCATTTCCACGAAGGGCTAAGGACAAGAGACTTCAAGCTGCGTGGAAGAGGCAAACACCACAAGCTGAATGAGGGGAGGGGAGTAAAGAGAGGGTTCCGAACAGACAGAGCATCTTGCTGACACTCGAATTTGTCTCCTAACCAGATTTTTCACTGGATCCATATTCTGGTGCCATAAGGAATGGGGAAACAACAAGAAATCACATGAAGATACTCAGAAATACCCTGGGATAGATTGCCAAGCCGGGGCAACGTGGTCCCCTTCTAGCAAGCCACACATACAAGACCACCCTCAGCTTTGACTTGTGAGGGTTTGCAGTATACCTGGGGTAGTGTCCAAGGGGGTGGGCAGAACATTGGTGCCCTGTTACAGTGGTGCCCCCCAGGATGCCCGTCCTTACGGGCGTGACGATATTTCTCAACCCCACTGTGAATTATTAAAGTCAGGAACCTACCCTCACACTCTGCAGATATCTATAGTGCATACTTTAATAAATATGCACCAGTAAATACCTACAGCTGTGCATGTGTGTGCAAATGACTCCTCACCCAAGAGATGCAATAAATACATGAAACTGTATGGGAACAGAGGGGGGTGGGAATAGAGAGTGACTGGGGCCTTTTCTAAGCAAAGTCATTTACCCATCATCTTGTTAGAGTATCGGCACAGTTTATGTTGGATAGTGGCAAGAAAATGGATTTTCTCATTTGTCTTGGTGGCAGTCTGACCTCATCTTTGTTCATCCTTTGAGATAAAATATTACTGAGAAATCTGATTTTCTAATATTTTTAATTAGGATCCTATATGGGAGAAGTGCAGAGTCTTAAACAGGAGGACCTAGACTAACACACAGAGTAAGGGAAGGCTTTGCTGGAGAAGAAATATACAGATAGATAGGTAGGTAGATAGATAGATAGAAAGACAGAGAGATAGATAGGAGAGAGAAATAGATATAGATGATAGATAGAAAAACAGAGAGAGAGAGAGAGAAAGAGAGAGAGACAGGTGGTCTCGTTCTATTGCCCAGGCTGCAGTGGAGTGGTGCAATTATAGCTGACTGCAGCTTTGAATTCCTAGATTCAAGCAATCCTCTGGCCTTGGCCTCCTGAGTAGCTGGGACTACAGGTACATGTAACCACATCTGGCTAATTTTCTTTTTTTAGAGATAGGATCTTGCTATGTTGCCCAGACTGGTCTCAAACTCCTACCCTCAAGTGATCCTGCTGCCTGGGCACTGGAATCCTGCTCCCAAAATGCTGGAATTACAGGCATGAGCCACCATGCTCAGCCAGGAGAAGCAATAGCAAAGGTAAGATTTAACAAGCTGACACAGGCAAACAAGGCATGGGAAAAGCATTCTAGGCAGAAGGAAACAAGTATATGTAGTTCCTGAGAGAACATGAAGAAAGGTTTCCAGCCTCAGAGGGTAAAGGGACTCAGGAAAAACGACCTGTGAGGCCATTTCATCATGTCACACCTGGACTGCACCCACCAAGAGGTGACAGGGAAAGTAGGCACTGCCTTCACAATCACAGAATTGTGCAGAACCTGATGGCGCATACTGAACTTTAAAAACAAATGCAGCCTGGATCCCATCCCCAGCAACATTGATTTGATTCATTGTTCTGGGATGGGGCCTGGGCTTTGGGATTTTTAAAAGCTCTTCAAGCACTTTCAATGTGCAGCTGACACTGAGAACGGCTGATCTAAAGCTGTGGTTCTCAGATGGGCACAGTGGCTCGCGCCTGTAATCCCAGCACTTTGGGAGGCCAAGGCGAGTGGATCAGTTGAGCCCAAGAGTTCAAGACCAGCCTCGCCAACATGGTAAAACCCCGTCTCTACTAAAAATACAAAAATTAGCCAGGTGCAGTGGCACAGGCCTGTAGTTCCAGCAACTCAGGAGGTGAGGTTGCAGTGAGCCGAGATCGTGCCACTGCCTGGACAACAGAGCGAGACTCTGTCTCAAAAAAAATAAAAATAAATAAAGGTGCAGTTCTCAAACTTCAGCATGCATCAGTAGCACCTGGAGGGCTTGTTAAAATGTGAATGGTAGGGACCCACTCCCAGAATTCCTGATTCAGGAGGTCTGAGGTGGGACTCAATAATGTGCAGTTCTAACAATTTCTCAGGTGCTGCTAAAGCTACTGAGCCCAGGACCACACTGTGAGAACCATTAAAAGAAGCGAGGCAGGAGATGTTTGAGAAAGATAAAGCTGTAGGAGCCAGGGGATGGGGCCTACAGGTAGATAAGATGTGGTAATTCTTGGAAATTTGCAGGAGTACAGTAAGCAGGGAGGGAGCAGGAAAGAATTCAATATGGCACTAGAGGTTAGGCATCCCTGGAGTGTGTATACCCTAGCAACTGGAAGCCATTCTTGGTAGGGCAAAGTGGCTCATGTCTGTAATCCCAGTGCTTTGGGAGGCTGAGGTGGGAGGATTGCTGGAGCCCAGGAGTTTGAGGCTGCAGTTATGACTGTACCACTGCCCTCCAGTTTCAGCGACAGGAAGGAAGGAAAGAAGGGAGGAAGAGGAAGGGAAGACAGAAGGGGTGGGTCATTTTTGTCAGAAGTCCAAGCAAGTAGCCAGGAACAGAGATACCCATCTGAAAGCAGATCCATCCTTGGGCTGTGTTCCTATCCCTGGAAGCCAAAGACAAGCCTGTCCCTGAGAGACAAGGACACAGAGAACCCAACATGGATCCAGTCATTGGTCGTGGGGCAGAAGAAGGGGACAAGTCATCAGGAAGAAGGAGAGGCAGAGTTGGTAGAACACCACTGGCAGGCAGATGTTGGGGCCAGCAGGGCAGGAGCTGTGAAATTTGGAGTCCCCAAGATTCACTGAGGGGAAGTCCAATCCCCATCCATTGAGGCTTTGATTAGGGGCTCAGGAGTTGGCATAATTAACCCATCTGCCCCTCCACTTCCAGTCTAGGTGGTCTTGTTTAGATTTAATAACATTGCTGGAGGAGAGGATGCAAAGGGGGCAACGTGGAGGTGAAAGCGATGGGGTGGGAGGAATCTGCAAGAAGTAAGTGTGTGGGGCAGAATGCTAATACAGCCCAAAGATGCTCACTCCCTGGTGTACATGCCCCATATAATCCCCTCCACTTGAGTGTGGGCAGGACCCATGAACCTTACAAGATGCCATCCCATCATTAGGGGACCGATGGTTGTCTTTGAGTCAACCACACAGGAGATTATTCTGGGTGAGTCTGACCTAATCAAGTGAGCCCTTAAAAAACAGAGACTCTTCCATTGACCTCAGAGATGAAGCAAGTAGCCATGGTGTGAACTGCCCGTGGAAAGGAACAGCCTCTAAGAGTGGAGGGGCTGCAGCCCTACAACCACAAAAAACTGAATTCTGCCATAATTCGATGAGCTGGGAAAAGAACTCCAAGCCTTGGCTGGGATCTCAGACCCAACGGATACCTTGATTTCAGCCTCGTACACCCTGAGCAGAGGACCCGGTTGTACTGTGCCCAGACTTCTGACCAAGGTAAAGTATAAGATACTAAATGTATGAAGCTTCTAAGTTCATATGTAATATATCATAGTCATATGTATACGATCTATTATTTGTTATAAGGAATTGGCTCATGTGATTACAGAGGCCGAGAAATCCCAACACCTGCAGTTGGCAAGATGGAGACCCAGGAGAGCCAACAGTGTAAGTTCCAGGTGAGTCCAAAGTTCTGCAAACCAGGAGAATCAATGGTGTAAGTTCCAGTTGGAAAGTCAGCAGGCTGCTGATGCCTCAGCTCAATTCCAAACGCAAGAAGACTGATGGTAGCTCAAGCAGTCAGGCTTCAGGAGCTTCCTCTTACTCAACTTCTGTGTTCTGTTTAAGACTTCAACTGATTGGACAAGGCCCACCTGGACTGGGAGGGCACTCTGCTCCACTCAGCGTACAATGCAAATGTGAATCTCACCCAAGATCACCCTCAAACACACACCCAGAACGTCTGACCAAATGTCTGGGCACCCCACGGCCGAGTCAAGTAGACAAACAATATTACCATCACACCAGTCCACCAAGGGAAAACATCCTCAGTCTGTCACCATTTTAATATGTTTTTGCAAACTTTTAAAAATTGCTAGCAAGTGGAAGATAGACGCACCCTGTCTGACTACAATATCCAGAAAGAGTCCAGTCTGCCTTTGTCCTGTGCTTGAGGGGAGGTATCTAAGTTTCCTCTTTCTTTTAAGCTGTTGACAAATCTCATTGCACTTTTTTTTCCAATAAAGTTGTGGCATTCCCTCACCCGCCGCCCCAACAAAAAATTGCTAGCATGAAAAGAAGAGTTTGGTCTTTTGTGGTTTGGGGGGTTTTGTTTGTTTGTCTGTTTGTTTGAGACAGGATCTCACTCTGTCACCCAGGCTGGAGTGCAGTGGTACGATCATAGCTTACTGCAGCCTCAACCTCCTGGGCTCAAGTGATTCTCCCACCTCAGTCTCCTGAGTAACTGGAAACACAGGCATGTACCACCTCCTGGCTAATTTTTGTATTTTTTGCAGGTGGGGTTTACACCAAGTTGCCCAGGCTGATCTTGAACCCCTAGTCTCAAGGGATCCTCCCACCTCAGCCTCCCAAAGTGCTGGGATTACAGGCATGAGCCACGGTGCCCTGCCTGAGGGGGGATCTTGGGTGAGACACATTTGCACTGTAGACTGAGTGAAGCAGACTGCCCTCCCCCGTGTAAGGAGGCCTCGTCCAATCAGTTGAAGGTTACTGAAGGCCAGATACTCCTGGCCTCAAGCCATCCGCCCACCTCCACCTCCCAAAGTGCTGGGATTACAGGCATGAGCTACCACACGCGGACACTTTGTAGTTATTTGTGTGACTTCAGTGAAGTGGGGATTTGCCAAAGAGAACTCAGTGTCCTGGAGGAAGGCCTTTAATATTACTTTCTAGCATAACGAGGTGGCTATTTTATTTTAAGAGTGATGAAGTTCACTGCAAGTTTTTCAGGTACCTAAATTCCAACCCCAGACTTCTGGGGCTCCCTGCACTCCCTGCAATTGGGGAAGCACAGTAGCTCTTTATTCCCAGGAAGGGCGGGGTCCCTGCTCTGAGTGCTCCCAGCCTCCTCTGCCCATCCATGACAGCACTCATTAAAGTCTCATGTAGGGTGGGCTTATGTCCTTCCATAGGCGTCATGCTTTTCCAGGGCAGGAATCATTGTCTTCAGTGTTCTGGGTTTTCCTGAGCACTTAGCAATGGCCACTTACAATCCTCCAATATTGGTTAAGTGCATGCACTATTAATAGCATTCCAGGCCAGATGGGGTGGCTCACACCTGTAATCCCAGCACTTTGGGAGGCCGAGGCGGGGAGACCACTTAAGGTCAGGAGTTTGAGACGAGCCTGACCAACATGGTGAAACCCCATCTCTACTAAAAATACAAAAATTAGCTGCGCATGGTAGCAGGCACCTGCAGTCCCAGCTACTTGGGAGGCAGAGGCAGAAGAATCACTTGCACCGGGGAGGCAGAGGTTGCAGTGAGCTGGGATCATGCCATTGCACTCCCCGAGATCACACCATTGCACTCCAGCCTGGTGACAAAGCAAGATTCTGTCAAGAAAGAAAGAAAAAAAGAGAGAGAGAGAGACAGACAGATAGACAAGCAGATACTTGGGTCTCCCTCAGACCTGCTGAATCATAAGCTCAACGGTTGAGGCCCCGCCATCTGGGTTCCATAACCCCTCCAAAAGGTTCTGATGTGTGTGCAAGTCAGAGAGTCACTGCTCTAGCCTGATGGTTTGTATTTTGGGGCAATCAGCCCCTTCATAATTCTCAGGTCTCCTCCCCCCAATTTTTTGGTAGTTGTTTTTATTTCATATTTGCACTGAATTCTGCAAAGTCATGTAAGTAATATTGTGCCTGCTCACATTCATACTAATTGAGATCCATGTTTCAGTAAATCATCATAGCTTCAGTGTGTTGAGCAGATACTGTATACCAAGCCTTGTGTTGAATACAGAAATTATCTTGGCCTCAAATCCACCCTGTGAGAGGGTTAATGCTAGCCCTACTTCTCAGAGGCAGAATCCAGAACACAGCTGTTTAAGTAACGTGTATGTTTCCATAGAAGGTCATACTGCCCTCACAATTCAAAATCACCCTCACACACACACCCAGAACGTCTGACCAAATATCTGGGCACCCCATGGCCTAGTCAAGTAGACAAATAATATTAACCATCACACCAGTCCACCAAGGGAAAACATCCTCAGTCTGTCACCATTTTAATATATTTTTGCAAACTTTAAAAAATTGCTAGCAAGTGGAAGACAGGTACACCCTGTCTGACTATAACATACAGAAAGAGTCCAGTCTGCCTTTGTCCTGTGCTTGAGGGGAGGTATCTAAGTTTCCTCTTTCTTTTAAGCTGTTGACAAATCTCATTGCACTTTTTTGTCATTGTGGCATCCCTCCACCTCCCGCCCCAACAAAAAATTGCTAGCATGAAAAGAACAGTTAGGACACGTTCCCTTTGTAGTTTTGCAGGGGTTTTTGGTTTTTGTTTTTTTTTTTTGAGACAGGATCTCACTCTCTCACCCAGGCTGGAGTGTCTTGCTTCAAAGTTGGTGTTTGTGACCCCAGACTAAATAGTCTTGGAACCTTAGACTCTGTCTTACAATAGGCACCAGTCTTTTAGGGCATCCAAGTAGTTTGCAACAAAAAGCAGCTTGATGGAGCAAGCACAAAGTGCCACCAGTCAAGGTTGGAAGAGCAACAAATGAGTTCTTCTTGCTGAATTGTTTAACCACAAATGTGTTTGTCCTGCAAGTTTATTTGCAGAGCGTACTCTTTTGTTCTGGGGGAAGACCCACGCCTCTTTAAGGAACAGAGCAGACCCTGCCAAGAGCACTTCAAGGCCTTCCTTATCAGTGTCAATCTGGCACCCTGTGAAAGCTTCAGGGCCTTTATACTGGGCTCCAAGCTCCCTGCTCCATCCAGCTGGTCCTGGAATCAGCTTTCTCCGTCTGCCTTCATGTCACCCTCTCCCACCTGAACCCTCTCCCTAGAGCCTTCCAAGCCCACCCTTCTCCCCCACTCTTGCCTCCAAAGCATTTCAGGCACCCATTGACCGTCTTTCTGACATTGAATGCGGCACCATGATCATGTTTGGGGGGCCCTAAGCAAACCCGGATACACACATGGGCCACTCTGCCTCCTGCCTCCTGGTCCTCACTGATAGACATCGTCACCTAATGCCTGAGCACCATGAGAATTGAGGGAAAGAGGAAGAACTGCATCTTCCTCCCCATCAGAGGTCTCCACTCAGAACGGACCGATTCCTTCAGATCCTTAAAACATTTCCATTTGTAGAATGCCCCTAATAAAATAGAGAAGTAAAACTATAAACCCTTACCGTATTATTTTCAGAACAAGGAGGATGGTTACAGATGGGTGGGAGATGGGTAGCGATGGATGTAATCAGTCGATGGATAGTAAGAATAGGTCCTGTAGAAATAAAACATTTGTTTATTAATTACTGTACTAAGTCTATTTCAACTGCTATGACAAAGTAGCATAGACGGGGTGGCTTAAACAACAATAATCGATTTATTATCCTACAGTCCTGGACGCTGGAAGTCCACGACCAAGTTGTGGACAGGGCTGGTTCCTCCTGGGGCCTCTCCTTGGCCTGTAGATGCTGTCTTCTCTGTGTCCTCACGTGGTCATCCCTTTATGTGTGTCTGTGTCCTCATCTCCTCTTCTTTTAAGAATTTTAGTCGTATTGTTTAGGCCCCACCCTAGTAATTTCATTTTACCTTAATTGCTTCTTTGGAGATCCTATTTCCAAACACATTTGAAATCTGAAGTACCAGGGCTTAGGACTTCAACATATGTATTGCGGGGGGAGCATAATTCAGTCGTAACACTTGCCCATTGCTGAGTAACAAACTGCCACAAATGCAGTGGCTTCAAACAACACACATTTATTATCTCAGAATCTCCATGGGTTGGGAGTTTGAGCTCAGCTTAACTGTGCCTTCTGCTCAGGGTTTCACAAGGCTGCAGTCAACGTGTCAGCAGGACTGCATTCTCATCTAGAGGCTTGGATGGTAAAGAATCCACCGGCAAGATCCCTCAGGCTGGGTGTGGTATCTCATGCCTGCAATCCCAACACTTTGGGAGGCAGAAGCCGGAGGATCCCTTGATCCCATGAGTTTCAGACCAGCCTAGGTGACATAGTGAGACCCTATCTCTACAAAAAATTTAAATTTTGAAAAATGAGCCAGGTATGGTGATGTGCACTTGTAGTCCAAGCTACTGAAGAGGCTAAGGTGGGAGAATCACTTGAGCCCTGGAGGTCAAGACTGCAGTAAGCTGTGATGCACTCCAGCTTGGATGACAGACTGAGACCCTGTCTCAAAAAACAATGGTTGCAAGACTCAGGGCACTGGGTTCTTGCTGACTGCTGGCTGAGGGTCAGTCCTGGGGGTCTGTCCTTGGTTCCTTGCCACATGGCTGCTTGCCTCTTCAAGAGTGAGCATCAGGGAACCTCATCATGGGAGTGACATCCCATCTTCTCTGCCATATTCTCCTGGTTAGTAGCAAAACAGGCCAGGTGCAATGGCTCACACCTGTAATCCCAGTACTTTGGGAGGCCAAGGTGGGTGGATCACTTGAGGTCAGGAGTTCAAGACCAGCCTGGCCAACATGGTGAAACCCTGTCTCTATTAAAAATACAAAAAAAAAAAAAAAAAAAAAATAGCCAGGCATGACGGCACACACCTGTAGTCCCAGGTACTTGGGAGGCTGAGGCAGGAGAATTGTTTGAACCCTGGAGGCAAAGGCTGCAGTGAGCCAAGATCACGCCACTGCACTCCAGCCTCAGCAAGAAAAATAGAGACTCTGTCTCAAAAAAAAAAAGAAAAAAAAAATCAAAACATGTGTACTACTCACATTTAAGAGGCCAGAATCACTGGCTGGGTGCAGTGGCTCACACTTGTAATTCCAGCACTTTGGGAGGCCAAGGCAGGCGGATCACCAGGTCAAGAGATCGAGACCATCCTGGCCAACACAGTGAAACCCCATCTCTATTGAAAATACAAAAAAATTAGCCGGGCGTGGTGGCACGCACCTGTGTTCCCAGCTACTCGGGAGGCTGAGGCGGAAGAATCACTTGAACCCAGGAGGTGGAGGTTGCAGTGAGCCGAGATTGCACCACTGCACTCCAGCCTGGTGACAGAGCAAGACTCTGTCTAAAACAAACAAACAAAAAAAAAAAAAAAGAAGAAGAAGAAGAAGAGGCTGGAATCACACAAAATTATAAGATCATGAAGACAACCCCCCGACACCGCCGCAAAAGCAAAGTTTGTTCCACACACCTTGGGGATGGGAGGAATGAGAGAAGAAATAGTAACGGAAAGCCAGGAGCATGGGGAAATTTTGCTCTTTCACAAATTTACCTGAAGTTGAGCCACATTCACTCCCCAATCCTCAAAGTTACCTGTTTAGACCTTTCACCCCCAGCAACCTGAAGCAGTCACTGTTTTCTAAGAGCTTTAGATGAAGACCGCAATAAAACAAGATCAAGGGAAAGACTGGTTTTAAGTATCACTTACTCATCTTCCTCCACCTGCAATTTTCAGCCCCAAAATAACTTAGAGGAAAAAAAAATTCTGCGTTACTTACATTTGCTCTCTATTTTTAACCACTCTTCTGTTTAAAACATTTAATATCTTCTGAGGCCCCATTAGAGCCTATTTAACCTGTAGCAAGATATCGTATTTATTTTTGCAGCTATTTTCATCTGCTTAGGGAATTTTTTGTTTTCATCTGGGCTTTCAGAAGGAAGTTAAGCAAGGTCAACAGGCCTGGCCGACTTGTCAACTGGTTGTGCTGGGTTCTTAATCATAAAATGGAGCTAAATTCAGAGCGACTTATCATGCATCTCTTTTTATGTGGCTCAATTTTTCCATTACTTGAAGTTCCCAAACATTAATAAACCTAAATGCACTATTTTTGGTGGGAATGAATGCATTATGCTTTTCAGAGTTGATGTTTTTTACATAACTAGATCATGTTGGCAAGAGGGAGGAGAAACCACTCTTTGTAGGGCATGTATCAGTTGGATGTTTTCCTACTGATCTGGAGCCGCTGAAGCAGGAAGCGGGGGAGGGGGAAGACAGGGGAATTCAGAACAGGGAAAATACCCCCCCAGATTCTGTTAACTATTTCTACTTGATATTTTCTATGCTACAGGTTGTTTTCGCAACCACTAAGCAAATATTTTTCGGAGACTTTAATGAAAAAGATGTGTTTGGAAGGAAGTAAAATGACTCCACAAGACTCTAACAGAAAATACACTTGTAATTCTTCGAGCTGTAGTTAGGATAAACATTTGACCTTAGAGACAATCTAGTCACATGAAACCAAAAGCCTGTAATCCCAGCTACTCGGAAGGCTGAGGCAGGAGAATCACTTGAACCCAGGAGGCAGAGGTTGCAGTGAACTTAGATTGTGCCGCTGTACTCCAGCTTGGGCAACAGCGAGTCTCCATCTCAAAAATAAATAAATAAAATAAAAACAAAAATCCAGGCTGGGCACGGTGGCTCATGCCTGTAATCTCAGCAGTTTGGGAGGCCGAGGCGGGAAGATCACTTAAGGTCAGGAGTTCGAGACCATCCTGACCAACATGGTGAAACCTCATCTCTACTAAAGATACAAAAATTAGCTAGGTCTGGTGGTGCATGCCTGTAGACCCAGATACTCAGGAGGCTGAGGCAGGAGAATCGCTTGAACCTGGAAGGTGGAGGTTGCAGTGAGCCAAGATCATACCACTGCACTCCAGCCTGGCAATGGAGTGAGACTCTGTCTCAAAACAAAAAAAAAAAAAGACAATAATAATCCAACCTAGCCCAAGGCTAGTGTGGTAGACACTGCAACAGAATATGAAATAAGTGATTAAAAGTCATTAAGAGGCCGGGTGCGGTGGCTCACGCCTGTAATCCCAGCACTTTGGGTGGCAGAGGTGGGTGGATCACGAGGTCAAGAGATCGAGACCATCCTGGTCAACATGGTGAAACCCCGTCTCTACTAAAAATACAAAAAAGTAGCTGGGCATGGTGGTGCGTGCCTGTAGTCCCAGCTACTCAGGAGGCTGAGGCAGGAGAATTGCCTGAACCCAGGAGGCGGAGGTTGCGGTGAGCCGAGATCGCGCCATTGCACTCCAGCCTGGGTAACAAGAGCGAAACTCTGTCTCAAAAAAAAAAAAAAAAAAAGTCATTAAGAACCATTCAGGAAACCCATGAGCTGGAATATTCCGTTTTACCCTCTTCCTTCTCTTCCCCGCCCCACCACACTTTTGCCCTCCAAGGGTTATTTTTGCTGCACATTATTCTTTTTCAACCAGCTTTGGCAGAAAAATGTAGTGTTTAAGTGTTTAATATCACATTATTCATATTTCCCTCCTGATGTTTTCTAATTCCACCCTTCGATGTTGGACAGACATATAAATTGTATTTCTCCACTTCTGTCTTGCTTGGAAGCCACTGACCAAAATTTCTGTAGATGGTAGAACCCAGAAGTCAATACAGCTTTCGATGGTACAGAACAAAACTGGTATTCCTTGTCCTTTTTCTGTGAGCTAAGCTGTCTAACGAGCATGCAGTGATGTCATTTATTGCCTCTATGAAAGAAGAAAACAGTTATTTCTTCAATGAAGCACAAGCAATCAGCATCCTGGTTTCAATATAGATGGCTG
This sequence comes from Saimiri boliviensis, assembly GCF_048565385.1. Classification (NCBI taxonomy): domain Eukaryota; kingdom Metazoa; phylum Chordata; class Mammalia; order Primates; family Cebidae; genus Saimiri; species Saimiri boliviensis. The sequence goes on from NC_133470.1 coordinate 6,245,552, forward strand.
AGGAATCAGTGCTGGCAAATGTGTGAGGGGATTGAACCTACGCTAATATGTATGTGTTTCCTTTTGCTACTTCTGAAATAGAAACTAGACCAAACATCAAGTAGAAGCGTCTTTTGTTCTTCTGCAGTCCAGTGGGGAAATGGTTTCTGGTTATTTTTTCATGTATTAAATTAATTTTATTTTGAAAAACAGTTTTACAGTTAGTTACTTTAATAGAAGTTTTTCCTGTGTTTTTTTTTAGTTGAGATGAAATTCACATAACAAAATTAGCCACTTCAATGCATTCAATTCAGTGGCATTTAGCACATTCACAGACCTGTGCAACTTTGACTTCTGTCTAGAGCCAAAACATTTTCACCAGCCTCCCAGAAATCCCCATACCCATTAAATAAGTCACTCCCCATCCCATCCATCGTCTTCTTCCAGCCCCTGGTAACCTCTAATCTCAAAATCTGTCTCTATCGATTTACCTATTCTGGACATTTCATATAAATGAAAGCATATGGTATGTGATCTTTTGTGTCTGGCTTCCTTCACTCGGCATATTTTTGAGGTTCTTGCACGTTGTAGCATGTGTCAGTAATTCATTAATTTTTAAATGAGAAGAATATTCAAGGGCACTTTTCTGTGTTCAACTATTTATTGATCACCTATGTGCAAGGAGCTGTACTGTACACAGCATGATATAAAGGCTGGCATTCTCTGTGAAATAATTGTAGGATGCAAGCATATGAGTCTCCTGCCCGCAGCAACCCACTCCCATGCCTCAGTCTCTGACATAAAACTACTAGAGGTGGTTGGTTCCCAAACTAGCCAAATCCTTGTGACTCACAGGCTTTCCCACCCTCCCTTCTCACCCTTCTTAGACAAGATCCATTTTCCCCAAAACCACATAGTCCATTTTAGAACTGTCGTTTGAACTCATAATATGTCAATGAACAGAAAGCATAGCACTGTGACTGTCATAAAGAAGAGTCAGCCCTCAGGAGAGGCCAAGCTCGTAGGGGAGAAACGCAAAATGCAGACAGCAGTGGTAACTGATGACACAGACTACCTGGCTTCTTCCAGTATAGAGGGTGGCCTCCAGGGCTCAGGGCTGTGAAAGGTCCTCACAGAAGCAGTGAAATTTGGAGGAAAGGGCAGAGGGAGACATGGAGAGGCAGGGTAATGGCATTCACGGACAAAGGGAGATTTGAACAAAGATTTAGCTGCAAGAATACATGTGGCTTTTTAATTTTTTTTTTTTTTTAGAGATGGGGGTCTCCCTATGTTGCCCAGGCTGGAGTGCAGTAGCTATTCACAGGCCGGATCCCACTACTGATCAGCACGGGAGTTTTGACCTGCTCCGTTTCTGACCTGGGCTGGTTCACCCCTTCTTAGGCAACCTGGTGGTCCCTGGTTCCCAGGAGGTTACCATATTGGTGCTAAACAGCGCGGACACCTGATCGGCATAGCTCACTACAGCCCAGAACTCCTGGACTCAAGCGATCCTCCAGCCTCAGACTCCAGAGGAGCTGGGACTACAGGCACAGACCACCACGCCCGGACATGTGACCTTTTTAAAAGACGAGGCACAGGCCATTTTGTTTAGAAAGATTTCTTTGGAAATGAGCATGCAGTGACGTCAACAGTGGTTCACGGGAAAGGGAAGCAAAAGGGAAAATAACATCCCAGTTTCCTTCAGCTCCCGCCCACAGCCCCTGCCTTGTACCTGATCTTCCCTGGCCCAGTAGCCACAGTAGACGGCTGAGATGTCTGCCGGCGTCTTCCCATCACGTCTCTCTTCCCGGCCAGCCCTAACGGGACGCAGGTGACTCCGTCAATGGTTCACACGCCGGGAGCCTAGCTCCGGCCGTTATTTCTGTTGGCCATATGTCTCCCATCATGCCCCTCTCCCAAGGCAGTTTCCTGTTACGGCCGCTCTCTCAAAGCAGTTTCCCATAATGCCTCGCTCCCAAGGCAGCTTCTTGGAAATGATGACGTATTTCTAGAGACCCACGCTGTCTGAGCTGCGTGACTTCTCAGCAAAGCCACGGCTTCTCGGCGTCCTCAATGGCTGTGGCAGCGGGTACAAAGATGTGAGTGCTGGTGTCCCTGCCTACTCCCTTTAACCGGATGGCCAGAAAGGGTCTCATACCTGCTTCGGTTCTTGATGAAGGCCAGGGACTGAGTAAATGCTGGTAGACAGTGAGCATATGCCAGACCTTCCCCATCATAATCTTCCAGAAACCCAGCCAGCAGATGAAAGCAGGTGAAAGGAAAGGAACAGGCATCAGCTGTTTTGAGTGTTCCAGTCCCGCCCTGCAATTGAGATTGTGGAATTTGCAGGCCTCAACATCTTGGTGAACACAGTTTCGTCAATTATCTTCAGTAATTTATGGTGGAATATCATGAAGTCACACTGGATGTGCCTTTGAAAATTAGATGGCTTTCTCCTTTCATTTTAATACTTCTGCCTTTCATTGAATAAAATTATAAATAAGAATTTATAATTTACAATTTATAATTTGAAATTTACAATTTCAAAAAGGAATACAGAATAGCAAACATTTAGAACACCCATTAGGCAAAGTCCGAACTTAGACAAATGGTTATGTAAATCCTTGTGAGATGATAAAACTTCACCCCAACATACACACTGATTTCTATTTATCACTCACAACTTTTATGAGAGCTAAGAGTTTCTCCTAAGACTATACTTTCAGGGACCATTTCTATAGTTTGTTACTAGAGAAGTTCCTCTGTGTGTAGAGTATCATAAAATAAAAGGAAAAAGAAAAAAGAATAAAAAATTGAAAAAAAAAAAAAAAAAAAAAAGAATTTGCCTCCTAAGAGATTGTAAGTTTCTAGAAGATAAGGCTGTGTCTTTTATAAAAAATATTTTCCCCTGCAAATCCATAAAATGTACTCAGTAAATGTTTGTTTGATCAGAATTAACTTTATATTACTAAAAGGGTTTTTGTTTTCACCTTGTTTATTTTTGCTAGAGGAACCACTGAGGTGCTATTTTAAGAACAGCTTTGAAATCATTACTTAGAAAATCATAATTGTATTAAATGAAGCAGTATCTAAAACCTTCCAGGTCCATTAGAAATTATAATGCAATTTGAAAAGAAAGTTGGGTCATTCATTTTATTCAAGTCTCTGTTTTCAATGACTTTAGTATAAATGAACACTAACAAAAATTTTTACCTACTTTTTGATTAACTTATCCAATGGTGTTTCCCCTCTAAAGTATTTTACATGGCAAATAAAATATACAACTTTGGGCTGGGTGTGGTGGCTCACGCCTATAATCCCAGCACCTTGGGAGGCTGAGGCAGGTGGATCACTTGAGGTTAGGAGTTTGAGACCAGCCTGGCCAACATGACAAAAACCCATCTTTACTAAAAATACAAAAATTAGCTGAGCATGGTGTTGGGCACCTGTAATCCCAGCAAGAGGCTGAGGCAGGAGAATTGCTTGAACCTGGGAGATGGAGGTTGCAGTGAGTCGAGATCACACCACTGCACTCCAGCTTGGGCAACAAGAGTGAAACCCTGTCTCAAAAAAAAAAAAAAAAAAAAAAAATATATATATATATATATATATATGAATACAATTTTACAATGCTTGTAACTACGTTTCTGTCATATTTATATAACTTCTGAAATATGCACATAGGTTCTGGTAAAGTTGTTTTTTTCACACCAAGTGAACTTACAGTTGAAAGAGTAGAAAGTATTTAAGCCTGAATGATTTCTGAGGTAGCAGAAGGATCTCCCAAAGGAGGGAATAAAAACCCTTACCTTATCCTTGTGTGCAGTCTCTTTCACAAATACATAATTTAATGAGGATATCTGTAAATTTAGCTCATATGTTTTTTAGATAAATTAGTTATATATAATATCTAATGCAATTTTCTCACAAAAGTGGGAAGGTTCTATTATTACTATCATTCTTCTTCTTATTGCTTCTTTATTTACAAACAGAAAATCTTGGAATTCAGAAGAATGAAGTTGCATAATTTGTTCCATCCACACAGCTACTAAGTGGCAAAGCCAGGTGTCTGGATTCCGATGTTCACGGTCTGGTCCAGTGTAAAACATTTAAACTTGGATCCTTTACAAGTCTATGAGTGCTTTATTGAGTATGCTTAAGTAGAAAATAATTCCTGAGGCCCGGCGCAGTGGCTCACGCCTGCAATCCTAGCACTTTGGGAGGCCAAGGTGGGTGGATCACCTGAGGTCAGGAGTTCAAGACCAGCCTGGCCATCATGGTGAAACCCCATCTTTATAAAAAATAAAAATAAAAATAAAAAAATAATTCCTGGAAACTCAGTTCAAAATTAAATCCTTGGCGCTTACACAGTAAAATTCAACGTTCACCTTTGTGGGCCAAGAACTCCTGCTTAGGTGCCCTGGAGCAGGAACTCAGTGCCTTGCTGACAAATGGTCTCCACAGAACACAAACGACACTTAGTAGTGCTAGAACCAATTGTATCACCATGTGTATATCTGAGAAACTGAAGGCAGTTCTCCTAATCCTGATAGGCCAGTCAGGATTCAACCAGAGAACCGGTGGAAGATACATGCAAGGAGATTTATTGCAAGGAATTGGCATATGTCATTGCGTGGGGCTGGGCAGGCAGGCCTGAAATTTGTAGGGAAAGCGGTTAAGAAGGCAGACTGGAACTCTCTTGGTCACTGACTGTTCACAAGAGGAATTTCTTCTTCCTTAGGGAAGCCTCGGTCCTGCTACAGAGGCCTTTCACGTGATTATCCAGGATAATCTCTACCCCGTTATGGACCTTATTTACATCTACAAAGAGCCTTGAAGCAACACCTAGATTAGTGTTTGTAGTGGATTGGATTGTGTATCCTTAAAAAGATAAGTTCAAGTTCTAACCCCTGGTACCTGTGAATGGGACTTTGTTTGGAAATAAGGTCGTTGCTGATGTGATCAAGTGTGATTAAGGGGAGCCATAAACCCATTAACTGGATAACTTGTATCTTTATAAGAGAAAGAAAAGGGAGACTTGGACACACACACAGGGAGGGAGAAGGCCATGTGAAGATGTGAAGATGGTGAGAGAGATTGGAGTGATGCAGCTACCAAGCAAGGGACACCAAGGATTGCCAGCTGCCATCGGGAGCTGGACAAGAGAGGGAGGGATCCTCCCCTAGGGCCTTCAGAGGGAACGTGGCCCTGCCAACACCTTGGCATCAGACTTCTGGCCTTCCGAACTCTGACAGAACACGTTTGTGTTGTTGTAAGCCATCTAGTTTGTGGTTCCTTGTTCGAGCAGCCCTAGAGAATGAAAATGGTATTTGATGGAATAGCTGAGGACCGTGGCCTAGACACATGGACCCATCACCCCTCCATTCCTTCTCTTCTCTTGCCCTTTCCTTTCCCTCCTTTTACCTTCCCTTCCATCCTCTTCCCTGCCATCCCCTCCCCTTCCTTTCCCTTCCCTTCCTTCCATCTCAACCCTCTTCACAGCCACTGAGCTCATATTTTGGTTGAGGAAACAGATAATTAAAACTAATGAGCAAGTCAGGCACAGTGGCTCATGTCTGTAATCCCAGCACTTTGGGAGGCAGAGACAAGAAGATCGCTTGAGGCCTGAAGTTCAAGACCAGCCTGGGCAACATGGCAAACCCCATCTTTACAAAAAAATACAAAAATTACCTGGGCATGGTGGCGCTTGCTTGTAAATCCAGCTACTCAGGAGGCTGAAGTGAGAGGATGGCTTGAGCCTGGGAGGCCGAGGTTGCAGTGAGCCGTGGTCACACAACTGCCCTCCAGCCTGGCAGACGGAGCCAGACCCTGTCTCAAGAAACAAAAACAAAAAACTAATGAGCAAAGGAACACAGCACATTAGCCCATGAAAGAAAAACTGGTGAAGAGGGAGGGAAAGGACACCCTTCAGAGCAGAGACTGAAATGTTCCTAGAGACCTGGGGTCCCTCCAGGAGGAGAGGTCCCCACAGAAGAAGCAGTGGGCACAAGTGACAAGAAGCTGCAAACATTCAGGGAACACTCAGGAACAGCATGAGCATGGTGAGGACTGTGGGGAGCAGGGATGAAAGAAGGGCAGGCAAAATGGAAGGAGATGGAGTCTCTACCACTGTTTTTTGTTTGTTTATTTTTTATGAGACAGAGTCTTGCTCTGTCATGCAGGCTGGAATGAAGTGGTGCAATCATAGCTTGCTGCAGCCTTGACCTCCTGGCTTCAAGTGATCCCACCTCAGCTTCCCAAGTAGCAGGGACCATAGGTGCACCATCACACCCTGCTAAAATTTTTTTTACTGTTTTTCTAGAGATGGAGTCTCACTATGTTGCTCAGGCTGGTCTCAAACTTCTGGACTCAATAGAGCCTCCCACCTCAGCCTCCCAACATGCTTGGATTATAGGCATGAACCACCACATTCAGCTCCTACCACCTGCTGGTTTTTAATTTGCATAGTGACACCTTGTCTCAAAAACAATGCAATTGTACATGTGTATACGTATAGAAATTTTGTATGTTTCAAAATAATTATCTTTCAAATCAGCTGCAATGGAGCATTCTAATTTTTTAAGCAAACTTGTAAAATGCTACAATAGTTTTAGTTACAGAAGGATGATTGAGAGTTCCTGTGTATAATTCAATTTCTCCATTGTTAAAGCCTTATGACACCATAGCACTTTTGTTACAACTATGAAACTGATCTTGGGGCCAGGCACAGTGGCTCACACCTGTAATCCCAGAACTTTGGAAGGCAGAGGTGGGCGGGTCACGAGGTCAGGAGATTGAGACCATCCTGGCTAACATGGTGAAACCCTGTCTCTACTAAAAATACCAAAACAGTTAGCTGGGCATGGTGTCATGTGCCCGTAGTCCCAGCTACTCGGGAGGCTGAAGCAGGAGAATCACTTGAACCCGGGAGATGGAGGTTGTAGTGAGCTGAGATCACGTCACTGCACTCCAGCCTGGGCAACAAAGCAAGAAGCTGTCTCAAAAAAAAAAAAAAAAAAAAAAAAAAAAGAGAGAAAGAAACTGACTTTGGCACATAACTAATAACTCAATGCCCAGTTTTTCCACATATGTCCTTTTTCTGTCCCAGAGCTCCACCCAGGGTTGTACACTGCATTAAATAGTCGTATTACCTTGGCCTCCTCTGGGCTGTGACTGGCTCACCATCCTTCCTTGTCTTTGATGCCCTCAACAGTTTGGAGCAGTGTTAATCAGGTGTTTTATAGAATCTTCTTCAGTTTAGATTTTTATGCTGTTTTCTCATGATTTGACTGGAGTTATGGATGTTTGAACATTCTTAGGTTTTTATTTTCGATGTTTCATTGCATACCTAATGTTTCAACAAACAGTCTGTCTTAAAAATAGAATTACGTATTTAATGCAGTTATCGTAATGTCTTTGTCCCCTTTATACAAAAATATGGAAAACTGGGAGAGAGGCAGCCATCATTTCATATTCTTAACTCATGTGAAACCTTTCCATTTTAAACTTCTGGGAAGAACTTAAAAATTAAAGATCATTAAAAACTTAAAGATCATTAAAAATTCAAACCACTTTGAAATTACCTAGTCAACTGAAAAAGTTTATTTTAGTCATCTAAAGGGACCTGTGTGAAAGAAAACTACCATTTTAGAAGCATACTTTTTTTTTTTTTTGAGATGGAGTTTCACTCTTGTTGCCTAGGCTGGAGTGCAATGGCAGATCTCAGGTCACCGAAAGCTCCGCCTCCCGGGTTCAAGCCATTCTCCTGCCTCAGCCTCTTGAGTAACTGGGATTACAGGCATGTGCCAAGACACCTGGCTAATTTTGTATTTTAGTAGAGACGGGGTTTCTCCCTGTTGGTCGGGCTGGTCTCAAACTCCTGACCTCAGGTGATCTGCCCACCTCGGCCTCCCAAAGTGCTGGAATTAGAGGCATGGGCCGCTGTGTCTGGCCAGAAGCATACTTCTTTTTCTCCCATTCCAGAAAACATTCCTTACTTGGTTCCCTGACTATTGCTGAAACCATTCCTTGAAACTTCTCTACCTGCTGATGTCAACCTGCCCAACACCCATGCAGTTGGATAGCTGTGTGCTGCTGGAACCTTTTGCGGGTGGGGGGAGATTTATTTTGAATAGTTATCCCTGGCTGGGCATGGTAGCTCATGCCTGTAATCCCAGCACTTTGTGAGGTCGAGGTGGATGGATCACTTGAGGTTAGGAGTTTGAGATCAATCCAGTCAACATGGTAAAACCCTATCTCTACTGAAAATACAAAAATTAGCCAGATGTGGTGGTGCATGACTGTAATCCCAGCTACCTGGGAAGCTGAGGCTCAAGAATTGCTTGAACCTGGGAGGTGCGGGTTGCAGTGAGCCAAGACGGCGCCACTGTACTCCAGCCTGGGTGACAAAGCGCGACTCCATCTTAAATAAATAAACAAATAGTTGTCTTTATAAACGTGATCAATTCTCATTATTATCTAAAAAGTATACTAACATGTTCTTTCCCTTCCCTCTCTTCCCTCAGGGACATTTCAAGATCTCTACAAGACCAGTATCTGGTCTTATCAAACAGCTGTGTTCTAGTGACAATAACAGCAAGCCATAAAGACTTCCTTACGCAGGTACTAGGGGAAAGGTTGGGCTCTAATTTCATGTAGCTTTACTGTGCCTTTCTCAAATTTGCTGAAATTCATGCTTTTGAAGTACAGTTGGTCCTCTGTATCCATGGCTTCCACATGCATGGATTCAACTTCAAATCAACCTCAAATCAAAAATATTTGAAAAAGAAATGGATGGTTGCATTTGCACTGAGAATGTACAGACTTTTATCATTATTCCCTAAACAATACACTATAACAACTATTTGCATAGTACTTACCCTGTATTAGGTATTATAAATAATCGAGAGATGATCTAAATTATACATGAGGCTGAATGAGGTGGCTCATGCCTGTCATCCCAGCACTTTAGGGGAGGCCAAAGCAGGAGGATCACTTGAGGACAAGAGTTTGAGACCAGCCTGGGCAACATAGAAAGCCCCTATTTCTACAAAAAAAAAAAAAAAAAAAAAATTAGCTTGGGTGCGGTGGCACATATCTGTAGTCCCAGCTACTCAGGAGGCTGAGGGGAAAGGATGGCTTGAGCCCAGGAGTTCAAGGCTACAGTGAGCTATGATTGCAACACTGTACTTGACAGCCTGGGCAATGGTGCAAGACCCTGCCTAAAAACATAATAAATTAGTATGGCTGGGCGCAGTGGGAGGCCGAGGTGGGTGTATCACCTGAGGTCGGGAGTTCAAGACCAGCCTGGCCATCATGGTGAAACCCCAACTCTACTAAAAATACAAATATTAGCCAGGCATGGTGGTGTGTGCCTGAAATCCCAGCTATCCAGGAGGCTGAGGCAGGAGAATTGCTGGAACCTGGGAGGAAGAGGCTGCAGTGAGCCGAGATCTCACCACTGCACTCCAGTCTGGATGACAGAGCAAGACTCCACCTCAAAAAAAAAAAAAAAAAAAAATCAGTGCATTAATTAACTAAATAAAATAAAAATAAATTGGCCGAGTGTGGTGGCTCACGCCCATAATCCCAGCACTTTGAGAGGCCAAGGTGGGTAGATCATGAGGTCAGGAGTTCAAGACCAGCCTGGCCAACATGGTGAAACTCTGTCTCTACTAAAAATACAAAAATTAGCTGAACATTACAGTCTTGTGCCTGTAATCCCAGCTACTTGCAGAAGCATTGCTTGAACCAGTACCTAGGAGGCAGAGGTTGCAGTGAGCCAAGATCATGCCACTGCACTCCAGCCTATGCTACAGAGCAAGACTCTGTATCAAATAAATAAATAAATAAATAAATAAATAAATAATAAAGGAAGCTATACTTATGCAAATGTATATACATATGTAAATCCTATGCCATTTTATATCAGGGACGTGAGCATCCATGGATTTTGGTATCTGCAGAGGGTCCTGCAACCAATCCCCTGTGGATACTGAGAGATGACTATATAGTTCTATGAGTTTTGACCAACATTGTCAGTTGTGCAACCAGCACTACCATCAAAACATAGACAGCTCAGTCCCTCAAAAATATTTCTCCACGACCCTTTATAGTCAACCTTTTTCCCAACCTACTCTCAATCCCAACAATGGAGGATTTTTCTCTCCCAAAAGTTTTGCCTGTTCCAGAATGCTGTATCAAACCATGAAATACAGCTGATTGTGGTGGCTCACATCTGTAATCCCAGCACTTTGGGAGGCTGAAGTGGAAGGATCACTTGATCCCAGGAGTTCAAGACCAGCCTGGGCAAGATAGCAAGACCCCATCTCTACAAAACAGAAACAAAACACGAAACCATGGAATGTGTCACCTTTGAATCTGGATTCCTTCACTCAGCCATTTACATTTGAGATTCATCTGTGCTGTTGCACAGAGCCATAGCTTCCTCCTTTTCAATGTTCATTAGTGAACACTGAAAAGTGTATATCCATACAAGGGGACACATCCATATCCATATCCATGTCCCCTTGTATGGATATACTGCAGTTTATCCCTTCATCAGTTGAAGGACACCTGGATTGTTTCCAGGTTTTGGCAACTATGAATAAAGCTTTCTGCAAATCGGTTTTTGCAGGAAGCTAAGCTTCCATTTCTCTTGGGTGTAGAGGTAGAAGGGGGATTGTCAGGATGTATACACATGATGTGCATCTCCTCTTATCAGGTAGCTGCTGATTTTGTAAAAGTAACAACATCAAAGAGGCCTTGTGACAAAGGCGCTGGAGAAAAATACCATGTTCCACTCCCGTTGAGTTTCCCTTGTGCTTTTCTTAAAGAATTTTCTTTTCTTTTTTTTTTTTTTTTTTTTGAAACGGAGTCTGACTCTGTCACCCAGGCTGGAGTGTGGTGGCGTGATCTCGGTTCACTGCAACCTCCGCCCCCTGGGTTCAAGCTGTTCTCCTGCTTCAGCCTCCTGAGTAGCTGGGATTACAGGTGTGAGCCACCACACCCAGCTAATGTTTATGTTTTTTGTAGAGATGGGCTTTCACCATGTTAGCCAGGCCGGTCTAGCATTCTTGACCTCAGGTGATCCACCTGCCTTGGGGATTTTCTTTGCCAATGTAGTGTGGAGCTTGACTGTGTGAGAGATAATTTTTGTGAAGAAACTGTTTATAAAATCCTCCTGTCTCCCATGCTTGTTCTCTACAGCCCGTGTTAAAAGTTAAGCATGAAATGCAGAAGTGTGGTCCAGTGCAGTTGCTCATGAATGTAATCCCAGCACTTTGGGAGGCCCAGACAGGGGAATCATGAGGTCAGGAGTTAGACACCAGCGCGACCAACATGGTGAAACCCCGTCTCTACTAAATATACAAAAATTAACTGGGCATGGTGGTGTGTGCTGTAACCCCAGCTACTCAGGAGGCTGAGACAGGAGAGTCCCTTGAACCCAGGAGGTGGAGGTTGCAGTGAGCCAAGATTGCGCTACTGCACTCCAGCCTGGGTGACAGAGCGAGACTCCCTCTCAAAAAAATAAAAATAATAAAGTTACGTACTTTTTCCTCCCATTTGTTTTCGTTCTACATTTCCTTTGCTTGTTTGTTTTCGTTTTGGTGTGTTTTTTTAGGCTGGAGTGCAATGGTGCGATCTCAGCTCACTGCAACCTCCACCTCCTGGGTTCAAGTGATTCTCCTGCCTCAGCCTCCCAAGTAGCTGGGAGTACAAGCACCCGCCACCATGCCCGGCTAATTTTTTGTATTTTTAGTAGAGACAGGGTTTCGCCGTGTTGGCCAGGATGATCTTGATCTCCTGACCTCATGATCTGCCCACCTCAGCCTCCCAAAGTGCTGGGATTACAGGTGTGAGCCCCTGTTCCTGGCTTTTTTTTCTTTTTTTTTTTAAAGATGGGTCTCCGTATGTTGACCAGCTGGTCTCGAGCTCCTGGGCTCAAGCGAACCTCTTGCCTTAGCCTCCCATAGTGCTGGGATTGCAGGCGTGAACCACCATGCCAGCAATGGAACACAGTTTTGCCAATACCTTGATATTACTCAACGTGTTAGTCAGGGTTCTCCAGAGAAACAGAACCAATATGATATATATAAAGAGATTTATTACTAAGGTATTGACTCATGAGATTATGGAGGCTGAGAAGCCTGTGATCCGCTGTCTGCAAGCTGCAAGGCTAGTGGTGTAGTTTAAAAGCCTGAGAGCTAGAGGACCAATGGTGTACGCTCCAGTCTGGGTCTGAAAGCCTGAGCATCTGGAGCACAGAGGGCACATCAATGTCTCAGCTCAAGCAGTCTGGCAAAGGGAGGGCAAATCCAGCCATCCTCTGCCTTTGTGCTCTGTTCAGGCCCTCAGTGGGTCAGAATGTGCCCACCTGCATCAGGGAGGGTGATCTGCTTTACCCAGTTCAGCTATTCAAATGCTAAATATCATCTGGAAACACCCTGAAAGACACATCCAGAAATAATGTTTAGTCAGTTATGTGGACATCCTGAGGCCCAGTCAAGTTGACACTTAGAATTAACCATCACCCCCAGTGACACCCATTTGGGATTTTTGACCTCCAGAACCATCAGATAATACATGTGTGCTGTTTTAAACCACTAAGTGTATGGCAATTTGTTACAGCAGTGACAGGAAACTAACCCAGCCACTAACCTCTCTGAGAGTCAACTTTTCTCCTTTGTAAAATGAATATGATCATGACAATATTTCCCCAACCACTTCATACGTTACTATGACAATCAGTGACAGAATGTTTGAAAATGTTTCGAAACTATAAAAGGTTTGCCAGATCGAAAACAAAATCTGCTGCTCCCTTTGATCTAGTACTTTCCCTACCCGCTCAGCTCTTCTTTTGCTGGCTGGCTTCTGCTTTTTCCAGGGTACATTTGATTTGGGCAAGCCTTTCCAATGACCTTTAACTTTTCTGAATGGGTGGCCGGGCCTGAGGCATTGACCATGTCTGCTCTTTAGAATCCATCATCATCACTAAACAGAATGAACTTTATCTAACATTTGGTATTTGGTTCACAATGGAGTTTTTGCATCATTTTTGAGTTTTGAAATATGGCATTCTAATATTATTTATCTTGATGTCTACATTTTAGCACCTCCTTAAACTTGCTTCACCCTAGTGGCCCGCCTGTCATGTGTTCCATAGGAGGGCGTCCATGGAGGTCCAATTAATGAATCCAGGTAGGAGCAGAGGAAATAGAAGACCATGGATTTCAGCTTGCAATTTTCCCCTAGGTGAGAAAGTTCCTTGGCAACATTACAGGAAGTCTGTGAACTAGCATGGGGAAACATTTTGCAGCTTTATCATCACGAACCTCTAACTGAAATCTAGCATTTCTGGAAACCATAAATATAGAGGACAAAGGACAGTAGCATTAACAGTATTTGTACTTTAGAGAAATCTGGTATATGAGGCTAGCCATGGTGGCTCACACCTATAATTCCAGCACCTTGGGAGGCCGAGGTAGGAGGATTGCTTGAGCTCAGAAGTTTGAGATCAGCCTTGGCAACATAGCAAGACCTTGTCTCTATAAAAAATAAAAAAATTAGGCCAGGTGTGGTGACTCGTGCCTGTAATCCCAGCACTGTGGGAGGCCTAGGTGGGTAGGTCACTTGGTATCAAGAGCTCCACACCAGCCTGGCCAACAGGATGAAACCCCGCTTCTACTAAAAACACAAAAATCAGCCAGACATGGTGGCATGTGCCTGTAATCCCAGCTACTTGGGAGGCTGAGGCAGGAGAATTGGTTGAACCCGGAAGGTGTAGGTTGCAGTGAGCTGACATTATGCCACTGCACTCCAGTTTGGGTGACAGAGTGAGACTCCATCTCAAAATTAAAAAAAAAAAAATTAAATTAAAAAATAAAAGAAATTAGCCAGTAGCACATGCTTGTAGTCTCAGCTACTCGGGAGACTGAGGCAAGAAGATGGCTTGAGCCCAGAGGATTTGAGTCTGCAGTGAGAGAGAGAGAGAAAGAGGGAAATAAAAAGAAAAGAAAGAAATCTGATGTATGTTCCAAGCAGGTTGCTGTGGAAGCAGATTTTGTTTGGTCTTATCACTACTTTGAAATAATGGAACTTACTAGAATTACCTCTAGAGTTTGAATTCAATGTATTGAAAAAGCAGCACATCATATATTACTACATTAGAATTTTTAAAATATCGGATGACTGTGCTTTAACACAATTGGGTTTCTTTGTAATCCTGTGTATTATTTGATGTATTAATGCGTTATTTTACGCATTTAGAAACTATTCACTAAAGTGCTGAAGGAGGTCTGAGGCACAGACATATTATGATTCCTTCCCTCAATTCTTTATCTTATTTTTTTAATTTTCTACTTCCAATTTACTTAATTAATTTGTTTATTTTTGAGACAGGTTCTCACTCTGTCATCCAGACTGGAGTGCAGTGGTATGATCTCAGCTCATTGCAACCTCCACCTCCCAGGCTTAAGTGATGCTCCCACCTCAACCTCCTGAGTAACTGGGGCTGCAGACATGTGCCACCACATCCGGCTAATTTTTGTATTTTTATAGAGATGGGGTTTTGCCCTGTTACTCAGGCTGTTCTAGAACTCCTGGGCTAAAGCAATCCGTCTGCCTCGGCCTCCCAAAGTTCTGGGGCTACAGGCCTGAGCCACTGCGCCCGGCCCTTCTCTCAATTCTTTAAACTTTTGAGTTCAATTTTATCCTCGAATATTGGGCTCCAGGGAAGATCTGGAAGAATCATATATGATACTGTACATGAACACTTCCATACCAAATGCAAAGTGTTTTCAGGATTCAAATGATAACTGACTGTAAAATTTGAAATAGAAAAAACAATAGCAACAACTCACATGCATTTGTTTGCTGGGTCTGCTGTAACAGAGTGGATTGCTTAAACACCACCCATTTGTTTTCACACAGTCCTGGAGGATAAAGTCCAAAGTCAAGGTGTCAGCAGGGTTGGGTTATTCTCAGGCCTCTATCCTTGGCTTATAGATGACCGATTTCTCCCTGTGCGTGTCTGTGTCCTAATCTCCTTTTCTTAAAAGGACTCCAGTCAAATTGGATTACAGCTTACCCTAATGACCTCATTTTACCTTAATTACCTTCTCAAAGGCCCTATCTCCAAATATAGTCACATTCTAAGGTACTGGGAATCAGGACTTCAACATACAAATTTTGATGAGGACACTCTTCAGCCTGGCCCATAACATCAGGGAAAACAAACAAAACAAAAAACAAAAAAAGTATTGGGTGCCTACCTAGGTCAAGGGATACAAAAAGGTTTTCATCCACCTGATCTCAGCTCCATGACAGGTGATAGGCCTTTTTATCTTCACTCCTCTTTGTGTACTTCTTTAAGTAGGACCTCACACAATGCCACCTATACAGGTAGCTCCCTTCATAGTTTTGGTTCTAGTTTGTCTAAGGAAAATTAGAAGCAAAATTCAAAAGCAAAGAAAGATTAGAGGTTTGTAAATGAAGTTGGAAAGCCCATCGCACTTCCTCATCTTATAAGGGAAGCTCGTGGTGGGTGCTTATTCAGAGAAAAGTCATCATCTATAAACATCAAGGAAAGATCATCACTTCTAGCATGCCTTCAATCTCAATATCTTGAGAGAACGAGAACGGACTTTTGTACAGACTGCACATATATCTGGAGGTTGCCAAATAACATTTCCATGAGCTTCCCACACTAAATTAATTCAGGAAACAGATATGAATTATTTAAAGCAAACTTGGACTTTGCTTTGACTTTTAATTTGTACTGAGGACCTATTTGTACTATCTGGTCTTTCTTTTGAGTCATGTAAGAGTTATATCACATGGAAAATTAGGGATATTATCTGGCTTCTCTCCTCTCTAAACAGATGATACAATCTATCTAAACTTTGGCTAAAAAAAATGGAGTAGGAGGCAAGGCATGCTAGCTCACATCTGTAATCCCAGCACTTTGGGAAGCTAAGATGGGCAGATCACCTGAGGTCAAGAGTTAGAGACCAGCCTGGCTAATATGGTGAAACCCCGTCTCTACTACAAATACAAAAATTAGCTGGGTATGGTGGTGGGTGCCTATTATCCCAGCTACTCAGGAGCCTGAGGCAGGAGAATCACTTGAACCTGGGAGGCAGAGGTTGCAGTGAGCTGAGACCATGCCATTGCACTCCAGGCCTGGGCAATAGAGCAAGACTCTATCAAAAAACAAGAAAGAAAGAAGGAAGGGAGGAAGGGAGGAAGGAAAGGAAGGAGAGGAAGGAGAGGAAGGAAGGAGAAAAGAAAAAAAATGGAGTAGGAAAGAAGCAGGCATGATTGTAATTTAACAGTGAGGCAAGCGGCTCCCAGGAATTTGGGTCAATCCTTGAAAGATCAGGGATTTCTGACTAGGCCGGTCATGGAAGCAAGTATTGGCCCATATGTCACGAGTCTTTGAAAATTAGATGGGCCTGGGGGAAATTAAACACTAGAGTCAATGAAAACCGGGCAGTAAGTCATGAGTTTAATATCTTTCTTTTTCTTTCTTTCTTTTTCTTTTCTTTTCTTTTTTTTTTTTTTTTGACACAGAGTGTCACCTAGGCTGGAGTACAGTGGCACGGTTATAGCTCACTGCAGCCTTGAACTCCTGGACTCAACTGATCTCCTGCCTCAGCCTCCCAAATAAGTAGCTGGGACTATAGGCACAGATCACCATACCCAGCTATCTTTTTTTATTTTTGTTCTTTTGTAGAGATGGGATCTCACTATGTTGCCCAAGCTGGTCTTGAACCCCTGGGCTCAAATAAGCGTCCTGCCTCAACCTCCCAAAGTGCTAGGATTACAGGCATAAGCCACAGCACCTGGCCAGTGTTTCTTTTTTAAAAAATAATTAATGGAGTATTTTTATTCCCAGGTTCAAGCAATTCTCCTGTCTCAGCCTCCCAGGTTCAAGCAATTCTCCTGTCTCAGCCTCCCAGGTTCAAGCAATTCTCCTACCTCAGCCTCCCAAGTAGCTGCGATTACAGGTGTATGCCACCATGCCTGGCTAAGTTTTGTATTTTTAGTAGAGACGGGCACCATGTTGGCCAGGTGATCTTGATCTCAGGTGATCTTCCCATCTTGGCCTCCCAAAGTGCTGGAATTACAGGTGTGAGCCACTGTGCCAGCCAATAGAGTAATTTTTTTTAGAAGAGCTTTAGATTTGCAGAACAACTGACCGGGTGCGGTGGCTCACGCCTGTAATCCCAGCCCTTTGGAAGGCCCAGGTGGGCAGATCATGAGGTCAGGAGATTGAGACCATCCTAGCTAACATGGTGAACCCCATCTCTGCTAAAAATACAAAAAATTAGCCGGGAGTGGTGGCACTCACCTGTAGTCCCAGCTACTTGGGAGGCTGAGCCAGGAGAATCACTTGAACCTGGGAGGCAGAGGTTGCAATGAGCCGAGATAGCGCCACTGTAATCCAGCCTGGCTACAGAACGAGACTCTGTCTCAGGGGAAAAAAAAAAATGGATTTGCAGAACAACTAAAGCAGGCATCCCCAAACTACGGCCCCTGTGAGCCACATGCGGCCCCCTGAGGCCATTTATCCGGCTCCCCACCGCACTTCAGGAAGGGGCACCTCTTTCACTGGTGGTCAGTGAGAGGAGCACTGTATGTGGCGGCCCTCCAACCGTCTGAAAGAGTGAACTGGCCCCCTGTGTAAAAAGTTTGGGGACCCCTGAACTAAAGTGATGGGCAAAGTTACATTGTTTCTCTCCCCAGCTTTCACTATTATTAACATCTTTTTTTTTTTTTTTTTTTTTTTTTTCTTTTTGAGACGGAGTTTTGCTCTTGTTACCCAGGCTGGAGTCCAATGGCACGATCTCGGCTCACCGCAACCTCCGCCTCCTGGGTTCAGGCAATTCTCCTGCCTCAGCCTCCTGAGTAGCTGGGATTACAGGCACACGCCACCATACCCAGCTAATTTTTTGTATTTTTAGTAGAGACGGGGTTTCACCATGTTGACCAGGATGGTCTCGATCTCTTGACCTTGTGATCCACCCGCCTCTGCCTCCCAAAGTGCTGGGATTACAGGCTTGAGCGCCTGGCCTTATTATTAACATCTTAAGTTAGTGTAGTACATTTGTTACAACTAAGGAGCCAATACTGATATATTGTTATTATAAAGTCCATAGTTACATGAGGGTTTCCTCTTTGTGTTGTACATTCTGTGAATTTTGACAAATGTATATATACACACACTTAAACATGTATAATAACCTGTATCCACCATTATACTATTACACAGAATAGTTTCACCACTGTAAAAATTCACTGTGTTCTACCCATTCATCCTTTCCTCCTCCTTGAACCCCTGGCAACCACTGATAATACCCCTGGCAACCACTATCTTATCTGTTTTGCCTTTTCCAGAATGTCATATGGTTGGACTCATATAGTATATGGCCTTTTCAGACTGGCTTCTTTCACTTAGCAATAGGCATTTAAGTTTCCTTCTTGTGTTTTTGGGGTTTGATAGCTCATTTCTTTGTAGTGCTGAGCAATATTCCACTATGTGGGTGAGCCACAGTTGGTTTATCTGTTCTCCTATTGAAGGATACTTTGCTTGCTTCCAGTGTTTGGTGATTATGAGTAAAGATGCCATAAACCTCTGTGTGCAGGTTTTTAGAGGATGTAAGTTTTCAACTTAGTTGGGTAAATACCTAGGGACACCACTGCCGACCGAATGGTAAGACTATGTTTAGCTTTGTAGGAAATGGCCGAACTGTCTTCTGAAGTAGCTGTACAATTTTGCATTCCCACTAGCAATAAATGAGAGTTCCTGTTGCTCTGCATCCTGTCAGCATCTGGGATTGTCAGTTTTCTGGATTTTAGCCATTCTAATGTATGTAGTAGTATCTCATTGTTATTTTAATTTGCAATTCCCTAATGATATATGATGTTCAGCATCTTTTCATATGCTTATTTGCCATCTGTGTATCTCTCTGATGAGATTTTTTTCTGATCATTTGCTCTGGGTTGTTTATTTTCTCATTGTGGAGTTTTAAGAAGTATACACGTACGCATATGCACATATGTACCTATATATGTACATGCACAAACACACCTATACACACACACACACACACACACACTTAAAAAAATTAGAGACAAGGTCTCCTCTGTTGCTCAGGGTGGAGTGCAGTGGTGAGATCATAGCTCACAGCAATCTCCAACTCTTGGCCTCAAGCAGAGCATTACAGGTGTGAGCCACTATGCTGGCCTGCATATTTTAAATGCAATCCTTAATCAGATATGGAATTTGCAAATATTTTCTCCCATTCTGTGACTTGTCTTCTCTTAACAGTGTCATTTGCAGACTTTTCAAATTTTAGTGATGCCCAACTTGTCATTTTTTTTTTCTTTTATGATCATGCTTTTGGTGTTCTCGCTACACAGTCATTGCCAAATCCAAGGTCATTTAGATTTTCTCCTATGTTATCTTCTGAGAGTTTTTATAGTTTTGCCTTTTACATTTGGGGTATGTTCTATTTTAAATTAATTTTTGTGAAAGATATAAAGTCTATGTCTAGAGTCTTTATTTATTTATTTTGGCATATGGGTGTCCAGTTGTTCCAGGACCATTTGTTAAAAAGGATGAATTGCCTTTGCTCCTTTGTCAAAGATTAGTTGAGTATATTTGTGTGGATTCCTTCTGCCTTTTAATTAAAATTTGGGGTATTGCTTATGGGGAAAGCTGGTGGCATTTGTTGCAGCCAGGTTGTTTTCCCCTTCCTCGTCAATTAACTGAAAATAATTGTTTGTAACACACGCACGCACGCACACATGCATGCACACATACACACGCACATCACTAGTGCAGTGGGTATCTGCACAAATCATTGTGGCTCCCTTGCCCTGTTATCCTTTAGCTTTCTCAGAATACACTAGCTTCTTCTGGCTCTACTTTCCTTGTTTTCTCCCACTTTATAGGACTGCACTTTTGAAAAATCGTTGACACAAATTAAATAACAATGTAATTATCACCTACCTACTGCCCATCTAGCATTTCAAAAAGAGGAATTTTGATGATTTCATGACAAATATAGGAGGTCTCTCTTCCTGTCTTAGGTTCCATTGGGGTCCAATGAGTGTATGATAAAAGCTATTGACTCTTTACCGGTAATAAGACCGATGGGATTATTTGGATATATTATCAAGCAGGCAAGATGAATTCTGAGCTCCTTTGCATTGTCAATTATAGGAGATCAGCTGTAAATCCTGGCCACACTGGACTCCAGTTTGAGAGTGAGGATTTCCACCACTTTCCCATACTTTAAATGATTGGCATCTGCCAAGTAATCAAAACATACAAAGAGGCCTTTTAACCAAGTTTAGCTTGGAATTTCCAACTGCTAACCACAAGCAAGTCTGGCAAGCTAGGAGGCCGGTTGGCTGCGCAGCTACTCCAGAGTGTGCGGTAGCCGAGGGCTGCGTCCGCGTAAAGCCCAGAGCTGTAATGATGTCAACTTGTTATTTACTTTCCAAATCTGAATGACTGAGCAAGGCGAAAGGAGAATCAATCAACCACAATGTGACCCTACAGGCGGAAAAAACGCAGCGCTCCCACCAGCAGGCAGTGGGGGAAGGGAAGCACGTGTAGCCAGGGCAGGGTTGCATCATGAGCTAGCTCGGGTTTTCTATTGCACCCTTCGTTTTTCGATTGCATGTAATACCTCAGCATCAGTCTGCACAAGCCCAGGGAGCCCGCGAGCAACGAAGGGCAGGCTCAAGGGAAGGCCCCACCAAATCCTTCTGGGGGGGCCTTGAATGGCAACTGATACATAATAAGACACAATCCATTCTGCTGATTCACAATTATGGAGACTGTGTAAGTGTGTATTTTTTTTATTGATGTCCTTAAATGATGATGGTGTAGCAATAGTCGTTTTGCATCATTGACGTTTTACAGCAATATTTTGCAGGGTAATTTTGAGGTCCGCCTTTTTGATGGAGGACCGGCCCGTTAACAACTCACCTCAGGCCAGGCGTGGTGGCTCACGCCTGTAATCCCAGCACTTTGGGAGGCTGAGGCGGGCGGATTGCCTGAGGTCGGGAGTTCGAGACCAGTCTGGCCAAAAAAGTGAAACCCCGTCTCTACTAAAAATACAAAAAAATTAGCCGGGCGTGGTGGCTTTCGCCTGTAATCCCAGCTACTCGGGAGGCTGAGGCAGGGGAATTGCTTGAATCAGGGAGGTGGCGGTTTCATTGAGCCGAGATCGTGTCACTGTACTCCAGCCTGGGTGACAGTGCGAAAGAGTGCCAGACTACCAAAAAACAAAAAACAAAAAACCTCACCTCGGATCCCCCACCCCCACAACCAGAACAACAAATGGTCTCGTGTTGGAGGAAGAGCAAGTGAGTTTATAGTTTATATTTCGGAGTGTACCGGGCTCTTAGCACGAAGCTTATTATATAGCAAAGGAAGGGGCAAACTTATTTTAAAAATATTCAACAAGGCTGACCCAAGAGGTGCTGGGGAGGGGGAGCGGAGATCTGTTTAAGTGAATTAAGGTCGCGAGTCGTGGGGAGTCGGCACCAAGGTGGAGGGGAGGAAGGAGCGCTGGGTACTTAGGTGCACCAGGGCCAGGCCGCGTAAGCCATTACATCAAACACTTTGCAAGCGCCCGAGGGCTGAAGCCTGGGGTGGGGGTGGGGGTGATGAAGCCCGTTGGCCCAGGTTCCCTAACCTCCTCCTCAGTCCCCACCCCCGAGCTCCGGCCACTCTGACGGGGTCTGAGTTTGTCCCTAAGCATTTCTGGCTGTTCCTGGGAGGTGTTTTGCAAAGGTGGAGGCTCCGCCAGAGTCCCCACTTTTTGAGGTGGAGAAAGATAACTGGGGTGTCTTCTAAAACGCCGATTTTGAGGTAGATACACCCTCGGGCAGGTAGCTAGGGTTCTGTCGGGGCAGCCGGGTTGCTTCCTTTTTGGGGTGGGGGAGGGTAACACTTTAGCAGTGACCGAGGTTCCCCTGTCCGCTAGAAACCGAGGGGGTGGCCGAGGTTCCTGTCGCCTCCAGGCAGTCGTGGAAAGGCTGGGTTTGGGATGGAATGGGGGTAAGCCTGGGTTCCTCAGTCTCACGGGGGCCACGGGGAAGGGACCGGGCCCGGGCAACTAGAGAGAGGCCCGGGTTCCCCTCACCCACCCTAGGCGTGCAGGAGCGGGGCGAGCTGGGTAGGGACGCTAGTACCCCGACCAAGGGGCAGGGGCTGGGTTGGGACGCGGGTCTCCCACTAGGTGCCGTGGGGGAGGGGCGGGGCTGGAGTTCCTATCCTCCTGGGGGAGGGGCTGGCTCAGGACGCGGCCCCCCCGGGGCGCAGGGGCGGGGCCGGGTGGGACGCGGGGTCGCCTCCCACGGCCGCGAGGGAGGGGCCGGCGGCGGGGGCGGCTCCCCTGGCGGTCCTCCCAGCTGGAGTCCGTGCGCTCGCGGCCGCTCCCCGCGGAGGTCATTGCCCGAGCCAGTCCCTCCCGCCGTCCCGCTCCCTCCCGCCGTCCCGCCCTCTCCCGCCGCCGCCGCCGTCGCCGCCGCCGCGCCCGCCTCAGCGCCCCCACTCCGCGCTCGGGAGCGAGGAGCCGCCAGCGCCCCCGCCCCGCTGCCGCCGCCGCAGCTCCCTCCGGCCGCCATTCGCCACCGAAACTTTCCAGCGCCCGCGCCCTCTCTGGGACTCGGCAGCGGCGGGGCGGGGGCGGCCCAGGGGCGGCGCGCGGCTGCTCCGCGGCGCCGGGCCCTCTTCGGCCGCCGCACGGCCCGGGCTCGGAGGCTGCCAGCTGGAGGGAGGTTCGGAGCGCAGCCGGGCGCGCGGCGCCGCCACAAGTTGCGCTGCTCGCGGTGAGGTGAGTGCGCGGGGCTCGGCGGGCCGGGCGCTGGGTCCGCAAACTTCTGCGGGGAGGCGGGTTCCGCGCTGACCCTCGGGGGTCCGGCCGGCGGCTCGGGGCGCCCGGACTCTCCTCCTGCCCCTGGAACTCCTGGAGGCGCGGGTCGCCAGCTGTCCCCGCGGCGCTCGGACTGGGGTGCGGCGCGCTCCCCGGAGGCTGAACAATACCCCGAGGTGGCGGTTCCCCAAAGTACGGGCGAGCGGTGGGGGAAGGAGACGGAGGTCGGCTGGGGGCTCCTTTGTTTTGGGGAGGGGGAGGCGGCCGGTAAGTTTCGGGAAGCGCTCGGCTTCTCCTACGGTGCCTCTTTGTCTGCCGTTCCTGGGGCTTGCTGGGCTAACCTGCGCCACCGTGGGCTCGGGGACCCGGGGTGGAGGGCGGTGGCGGGATTTCCCCGCTGTTGGGGAGGGGAGCCCCATTCATCCCCGCGACGCGGGCCGGCCCGCCCGGACCCGGGAGGAAGCGCAGCTGCGCGGAGTGGGGCGAGTAGCTGGTGAGGCGGAGCGGGCTCCGCGTCTGCTCAGTTTCTGAAACGCAGAAACTGTCAAGGAAGTCGGGAGCCCCTGTCTTCTGCCCATCTCCTCGGCCCGAGCGCATGACCGGACTGGGGGCACCCCTGGCCCGTCGAGGGTCTGCAGAGCACCGACCAGGGAGAGCGCAGACCTGTTGCTGCCCCTGGGCTCTGGCGGGGCAGGTGAGGTGGGTCTCGCAGATCCAGAGCTCTAGCCTTGCTCCGGGGGACCTTCCCTAACGATGGGAATGGGACCGGTGCTTGGAGTGCGGTATGGGGAGTGCGCCTTCGGGAGTCGGGGATGGCCGGGTATGTGACAACTGTGGGTCGCTGGAGCCCCGCTGGTGCGGGTATAAGGCCTGGGCTTCAGGTGCATCGCCTGTGCGCGGTCATACGGGGGCCAGGGCTCGCTCACTGCAAGGCCTCGTGTTCCCCCAGCCAGCTGCGTTGGACACTCCACAAAGGTAGGGACCGACGTTTATTTTCGAGTCAGTCAGTGATGTTCTGGAGCAAAACCTAGAAAGAAACAGAAATCCACCCTCTATTGCATTTGCAAGTGTTTCTGCTTTGCATTGTCATGTGTGGCTTGACCTGCCTTCTGGATGTTTTCCTCTCCCGACTCACCGTGGAGTCCCTGGTTTAACCTGGAAGACGGACCGCCCTGCTAAGATCCCGGGCCATGGCTTTGGTGTTGGGAAGTGGCTCTTGACCATTTTACGAAAAGTTTACAAGTCCTTCCTAGAAAAGATGCAATTAGGAAAAACAAAATCCAGAAAAATTTTGAGTATGACATGCTTATTTTAAAGGGTTGTCATGTCTCAGGTGTGCTGCAAGTTTTTGTGGAAAGCCACCAAACTGCGTAACTAATGCAAACAAGGAAAGTTGTTCACCACTGGATCACCGGCCCTTAAGGTGATTCCAGCCCTTCAGAGTACACACACCTGTAGGACTGACATGGAGATGTGTGGCGTAGTGCAGCCACCCTCGCTTCCCCACCCGCAGGCATTTTGCCCCTTTACTGGGCTCAGAGAACTTCTCCCTGCCAGTAGTTTAAAGAGGAAACAGTTTGCAAAAAATAATAACTTTATTGTAGACACTTAGAAGTTAATGTTTCAAATTCTGGAGTTTTCCTGTCAATTATATCGGTACCACTGGTTCTGTGCATCATCTTAGTTAGAAGCTTTTTTTCACCTTTTGAGGTGATGAGCAGAGGCTGTCTCCAGCAGGTCCCGAGTGTCAGGAATTCAGATTCTCTGATCCACTCCTGCTGGGTAGGAGAACACCTCCGTTAGAACCTGAGCCTGGCCCCTTCCCAGTTTTCTGCAGGGTGTCCAGATTCCAGTGCTCTGCCTGGCAGCACTGCCCTGTGGGCCTCCAGGCCCAGCTCATCATCGCAGCTTCTCTGCCCAGCGAGACAAGACCATCCTTGCGCTGCTTTCCTTATGCCTTGCATTTACCTTTTATCCTCCTTAGGAAAAACAAAAATACCTAGTACTCTACATCCGAGAGGTGGTTAACCTTTCACTACCACGTGCATTGAAAAATCAGATTCAGTCAGGAAGCAACGCTAAAGGCATATTGTAAACCCTTTTTTTTTTTTTTTTTTTTTTTTTTTTTTTTAGTTGGAAAGATAAACTTTTTCCCCATAACTGTTTTTAGTGAGAGGAAGGTAACTGACCTCTTGAGCAGGAGACTGGGCTCGAGTTTTTCCCTCTGGTCTTGCCCCTCCACTCCCGCCCTCACTTTCTGTGGGACTTGACCAAATGGACCACGCTGGCCAGACTGGCAAACATGAAACCTACCAGAACCCAGAGAAAAGTTGGACGTGAGAAGGGGCTGAAGGAGTCCACAGGTTTCTAAAGGGCAAAGAGAGCCTAGGCTGTGAACAGGCGTTTCACATCTCCGGGGGAGAAAGGCAGCTGTTAAGGAGTCCGCTGGGCTGCCTGCGTGGCCATCGAGAGCCTGACTTCAGATGGATGCGCCACCCAAGCCGGCCCCCTCCGGTGCGGCCATCCCCATCAAATATTTACAGAGAATCTACTGCATGCCTGAAGGTTGCAGAAGTGAATTGGAAGCCGTTACAAATGGAATTGGAACAAATTTAAAGTTAAGATGAAAGAGAGAATATGTTGAGTTTTCAGAGGAAGTCAGGTACTGTTTCCTTTTCTTGCTGATGTTTGTTCTTGGCCGATGGGATCAGAGAGATTGAGATGGGGCGTGATAGGCGGGGGGTTCAGGAGACAGGGAAGCTTTAGGAATGAAGGTATAAAAGATGCTTGGTTATTGGAACAGTATTTTCAACGTTGAACTCTGGAATTTTTGCAGCCAACTCATGGTTCTCATCTGGGACAGTTTTGTCCCATACCTTCGAAGGGGGCATTTGCTAATGTCTGGGGAAATTTCCCTTCCTGCAACTGTTCAAATGAGCAAACAGGTTGGACCAGCTGGGTGTGGACCTGCATTTTCCTTGTGGAGGCCCTCTTCCAAGTGTCAGTAGGAAAAGGGCTCCCAGAGCGTGGCCCTGCTGCGGGACCCTGGCCTCCACGTCCAAGTGAGCCCCAGAGGTGCCCCAAGCCCTGCCTGGTCATGGGGAATCTGGGCTCCCACTGGACTTGGCTGCTGGCAGCTATGAGGGAAATCTGCTTTGCAGCCAGCTTGGCCTGCACTGACTGCCCACCTTGGGTGAATCAGTGAACTTCCCTAACATTAATTTTCTCATTGAGAGAGGAGATGAGTAGGGGTGTATATATATGGGGGGAGAGGGAGAGAGAGAGATTTCCCAGGCTTCTTGTATTAAAGGAGATAGAATTATTATAGTTCTCGTTTAGTTTTTATTCACTTATTTATTTTGAGACAGTGCAACTATTATAGCTCACTGCACCCTCAACCTTCTGGGCTCAAGCAATCCTCCCACCTTAGCCTCCCAAGTAGCTGGGACTCTACCTAGCAATTTTTTAGTTTTTATTTTTAGTAGAGACAGGCTCTCACTGTGTTGCCCAGGCTGGTCTCAAACTCCTGGCTGGGCTCAAGTGATCCTTCGTCCTTGGTCTCCCCAAGTGTTTGAGATTACAGGTATGAGCCACTTTACCCAGTCAAAGGAGATAGAATTATTATAATGGTTGTAGCCTAACATGCTCCCCCCCACCCCCCCGGAGATCTTGCTCCTATGCAAGAGTTCATAGGAGGAGTACACAGGCTGGAGTACAGTGGTGCCATCTCGGCTCACTGCAACCTCCACCTCCCGGGTTCAAGAGATTCTCCTGCCTCAGGCTCCTGAGTAGCTGGGATTACAGGCATGCCCCACCACACCTGGCTAATTTTTGTATTTTTAGTAGAGATGGAGTTTCACCATGTTGCCCAGGCTGGGCTCAAACTCCTGGCCTCAGGTTATCCTCTCTCCTCAGCCTCCCAAAGTGTTGGAATTAGGGGCGTGAGCCACTGCGCCCGGCACAGCCTAACATGCTTATATTTTCCTGTTTTCTGAAATTGAGAATTGGGTCTGGAAAGGTATCACCATCAGTCACGATGGTGTCTAGTAGTTTGCTTGCTTTTTTCCCCCTTATCTTTTCCCTCTTACATTTAGGGCTATATCTATATAATTTTATTTTTTTAATTATTGTATGGTGAATTTGGCTGTTCGGATATATAGCATTATGAGTCTTCACAAGTGCATACATTGGTGTGGCCACTGTCATAATCAGGAGAGAGAACAATCACCTCATCCCAGAGATGCTTGTGGCTCTGTCTCCCACAGATCGTCCACAGTCACCCCCGCTGTCCTGAATCTGGGGCACCTGCCCATCTGCTCTGCAAGTCTTGGGGATCCCATCTGAATGTAACACATGGTGGAATGCGTTAGGTGAATCCATCCACTCTTCCAGCACCTTCTTTGCCTCTTCTCTCTGATGACACATGAACTTCATGCCTCTGTGTGCTTTGGCCAACCTGCTTTTCTTAGAACAGCACATTTTGCACTGTAGATATTATCACAAGCAAGGAAAAGAACAGCTTTGCTTCCTAATGTAAGAAACTACAGTGGGAAAAAAAAATCAGGTGTGTTGTTGAGGCTGCTAAAGCTTTGCTTCGTTAAAAAAATTTAAAAAATTTTTCTGGATACGTAGGTGTATATAGTTATAGAGTACATTAGATATTTTGATATAGTCTTGAAATGTGTAATAATCACATCATGGAGAATGGGGGTATCTATTTCCTCAGGCACTTATTCTTTGTGTTACAAACAATTCAGTTATGTTCTTTTAATTATTTGTTCCTTTTCCTTTTTTTAAAATTTTGAGATAGAGTCTTACTGTGTCACCCAGGCTGGAGTACAGTGGCACAATCTTGGCTCACTGCAACTTCCACCTCCTGAGTTCAAGCAATTCTCCTCCTCATCCTCTGGAGTAGCTGGGACTACAGGCGTGTGCCACCACGCCTGGCTAATTTTTTTTGTATTTTTAGTAGAGGTGGGGTTTCACCATATTGGTCAGGCTGGTCTCGAACTCCTGGCCACAGGTGATCCACCTGCTCGGTTTCCCAAAGTGCTAGGATTACAGGTATGAGCCAGCGGGCCAGCCTATTTGCTCTTTTTTGTTTTTCTTCTCTTTCTCTCTCTCTCTCTCCCTCTCTCTCTCTCTCTCCCTCTCCCCCCCTCTCCCCCCCTCTCCCCCCCCCCCTTTTTTAGTCGAAGTCTCGCTCTGTCGCCCAGGCTGGAGTGCAATGGCTGGATTTCGGCTCACTGCAATCTCCGCCTCCCTGGTTCAAGCAATTCTGCCTCAGCCTTCCCAACAGCTGGGATTACAAGCGCCCACCACCATGCCAAGCTAATTTTTGTATTTTTAGTAGAGATGGGTTTTCAGCATATTGGCCAGGCTGGTCTCTTGTTCAGGCTGGTCTTAACTGCTGACCTCAAGTGATCCACTTGCCTCGGCCTCCCAAAGTGCTGGGGTTACAGGCATGAGCCACCGTGCTGTGCCTGGCCATTTGCTCTTTCTTCTATTCCGGTTAGTTCCTGCTACCTTACTGGTTCAGGTGGGACATTTTCTGATGTTGTTTTTTTGTTTTTATTTTTGTTTTTTTTTAGACCGAGTTTCATTCTTGTTGCCCGGGCTGGAGTGCCGTGGCATGATCTCTGCTCACTGCAACCTCTGCCTCCCGGGTTCAAGCAATTCTCCTGCCTCAGCCTCCTGAGTAACTGGGATTACAAACATGTGTCACCAGGTCCGGCTAATTTTGTATTTTTAGTAGAGATGGGGTTTCACCATGTTGATCAGGCTGGTCTCAAACTCCTGACCTTGGATTAGGTCTTGACCTCCGAAAGTGCTGGGATTACAGGCATGAGCCACGGCGCCCGTCCTCTGATGTCCTTTTAGAGGATGTTACCCTCACCTTTTGGCACAGTCCTACTGAAAGATCATTCATACGTAAAATGGTTATAGTCTTGGCTTTAGTTTCAAAAACGGGACACATGTTCATGAAGAATCTTTGCCGTTTTCCCAATGGGTTAATAATGTGAATATAAAATAGCCTAAAAATATCAAGTTGTTTTTGCCTTTGTTTGTTGTAGAAATAAAAAAAAAATGAATTCCTACATCTGTGCTTCTATGGAGCTGCTAACCTGTATTTTACTTTGGGCTGTAATGTTGCTTTCTGTGATCTCATGAAATGGCATGTTTTCTAGAATAATTTTTGTCCTGGCATTTTGGTGACTTTTGTCGTGCCTGAGGTTGACTGCCTGGTTGTGTGAAGTCACAAAACCTGTGCGTGTCCTAGCATGTAGAGTCAAAGGGCTGGATGAGTGGCCTCAAGCCTTCTCCTCCCTCCCAGGTGTGAAGATTTGGTTTGGAAGACAGACCATGCTTCAAGGTCTGGGAGGCCATGTTTTTTTCAGACTGGTTCAGGCTGATGGTTTTATGTTAACTAAACATTGGGATACAGTGACAGTTGTTTATGTCCTGTGCCTAGAGGATCAGTTTTCCCATGATTAAAATAAGCAGCACTTTAGTAAACATTAAGTTAGCTCCACATTTTCATCTAGAAACCCACAGCTAGTCGGAAGGTGCTTTGTGCTGCTGGGTGCCTCTGAGTGATTCCTGGGAGTGTGGCAGTTCTCCAGTCCCAGGAGACCCTGTGAAAGAAGCACAAACAATGCTCACAGCAAAACTCACAGCGTTTGTTCTTGACCTGGGTGTCTGCCTTGAATTCCTGTCATTTTTCCTATCGTGGTGGATGTAGCTGGAATGCTTTAAAGAGAACATGAGAGTTTTCTCTGCTTATTTCCCTTGAGCCTGGAACCGAGATTATGACCCCAGATAGCCTGCACAGGGCTCTTTCCTTTCTGGAACACCTGCCCAGGCTAGAACACGAAAGTAGGGAGGAGGTGAGGCTCTTCCCAGCCAGCTCTCCAAGATGCTGAAAGCTTCTTTCAGGTCTGTTGAGAACTGCATCTCCAGCACCATCATGTCAGAGCAATCAGAGAAGGGCATGTGTCGCCTTTAGGGAAGCTTGATTCATTCCAGTGAGGGACCTGCCTGTTGTTGTTAGAGGATGCTTTAGGGTCCGTGTGAACGTGCAGTATAATTCAATACTGCAAGCATTTCTACTTGTCTGAATTTCCTGATGGGAATTTGGACAAAAAGAAGCTTATTGTACACAGTGCCATTTTATTTCTTAAATCAATAATAACAAATACTTTATTTAATGGGATCTTGCTCTGTTGCCCAGGATGGAGTGCAGTGAGATGATCATAGCTCACTAAAGCCTTAGCTTTCTGGGCTCAAGTGATCCTTCTGCCTCAGCCTCCCAAGTAGCTGAAACTATAGGCACAAGTCACCATCCCCAGCTTTTTTTTTTTTTTTTTAATTTTCAAATGTTTTCTAGAGATAGGGTCTTACTGTTTGCCCAGGCTGATCTCAAGCACCTGGACTCAAACAGTCCTCCTGCTTTGGCCTCCCAATGTGCTGCCATCACAGTTGTGAGCTACCGTTCCTGGCCAAAAAATACTTTAATATGACAAGACCATATAAAGTCATTTTAAGAACTGGAGGAAAATTCAGCAGGACTGAGTCGTGATTTCAATTTCTGGTGCACTGTGGGTAGTTCTTTCTCAGCCTGGACACTGTGCTCCTTTGATTGTCCCTGTTATCTTGTCATCTATGTGAAGATGAGAAATGAAGTTGAGTGGAGAACTGTTGCCAAAGTCTGCCATGGGAAAATCGGTAGTGCCAATATGTAAAGGTAATTCCCAGCTGCCATAAAAGTCCAGGTGGCTTCACAGTTTCAGATTGTATTTCCCAAAAGTATAGGGAATTAGTATCCCTGAATAGGGAATTGATGTTCCTGCTATTATTTGGGGAACCAAATAAACCTGTATCCTTGCCTTCAGCTCGTTTTTCAACAGGGTCTTATCAAGCATTTTAATACCACACAACTGTAATGCCAGCTCCATGTTGATAAAAACTTAAGAATTCAAAATTATAAACTTGAAAACAGCAATTGCCAACTTCTGACAGTAGCAGGACAGTCTGGAAAACCTAGCTTGGTTTAATTCCCAATTTGATTATGAAGAAAATGTCAGATTCAGCTTGCATTCTCAAGACACACTGATGGTTCTGTGCCAGTTTCAGCCATTTCCAGGGATCTGTCTTAGGATACTTCAAAAAGCCTAACCTTTGAGATGCACTGAGCTCAGATGTTTGTGAAAATAAGAATGAATGATCTCCCTTGTCCAGTACATGACAGAAATTGTTGTAGACTAGATGAGAACAAGGAGAGATGCTTGTGGATGTTACGTGTCATAGGATGCTCTGATCAATTTTATGGGACTCAGAGTATGATGCCTTTAGGCCAGTGGTCTCTAAATTTGGGAGAGAGACAGAGGACAGAAATGACTGGTTTCAGGTTTTAATTCCCAAAAGGGTCTCAATGAGTTTCATGACCTCTGGCAGGTGCACAGCAAGATTTATTGGGATGCAGGAAGAAATTATGAAAATGTCTGTTAAAAACATCTCCAATACTTGTAAAAAATATATTTCTTGTCCATAAAAATGCATAATGTTACTTGAGTATTTTATATATTTAATAAATAAATTACATGAATTAGGAGCACCTGCTAAAAACTTTTTCACTGAAAAGGATAGATGATGAAAACAACATTTATGATGTAGTTCCCCAAAGGCTGGAAGAGGAGGTGATACTGAAGTCCCTGCTTGCAGGTGGGACACAGTTGCACTGCCCTTTCCTCTGGCTTCAGCTGCTAAGGTATGTGTGCACTTGCACGTACATGTATGTGCGTTAAGTAACTTTGAGATCCACCAGCGTAACGATTGGACGTCGCTCCAGAGGTACAGGTATTAGTGATTTGACTTAGGGAAGAAAGAAAGACAGGGAACCATGCACATACTGGATCTAGTGTATTTCGTGTGTTGTTTTTAAAGCTGAAAAAATATCCATGTTTTAGAACTAGGTGACAGTACCTCGTTTATGCATGAGGACACCTTGGAACAATGCTATGCTTTTTAAGCATTTTATGACTGCAGTATTTTCATAATCACTTAATTCTGTTTATAAATCAGCCAATTTCATTGATGGATGCACTCGGGGCTCTGGAGAATTAGGCATTTTGCGGCAGAAATGGTTTAGAATTTCTAAGACAGCAATGTGAGATTGTGCCAGAACTGAGTTATGATAAAAGTCCTAGGGTGCTTTAAATTTTTTTTTTTTTTTTTTTTTTTAAGACAGAGTGTCACTCTGTCACCCCGTCTGGAGTATAGTGGTGCTATC
This sequence comes from Saimiri boliviensis, assembly GCF_048565385.1. Taxonomy (NCBI): domain Eukaryota; kingdom Metazoa; phylum Chordata; class Mammalia; order Primates; family Cebidae; genus Saimiri; species Saimiri boliviensis. The sequence continues at coordinate 6,277,718 of NC_133470.1, forward strand.
TCAGCTCACTACAACCGCTGCCTCCTGGGTTCAAGCTATTCTCCTGCCTCAGCCTTCTAAGTAGCTGAGATTATAGGCACCTGCCACTACATCTGGCTAATTTTTGTATTTTTAGTAGAGACTGGGTTTCACCATGTTGGCCAGGCTGGTCTCGAACTCCTGACCTCCTCATCCACCTGCCTCGGCCTCTAAAAGTGCTGGGATTACAGGCGTAAGACACCACGCCTGGCCTCATTAGGGACTTTTTTTTTTTTTTTCCTGAGAAAATTCATTCAGTTGCTGCTACATTACTGGTGCTACAGAGCGAATAAACGTAAAAATTATATTCACAACTCAGACGACATTGTGGGCTGTGGAGGTGAGAAATAGGAATCATCTCCAAATTTAAGGTCTTCTGGCTGAGCTCATTTGTTTAGAATGGCTGAAGGTTTGGTGTTCATGAAGTGAAACGCCAACCTTAAGTAGTTCCAGGTTTCCAGACCAGTTTTTAGTTTGTTTAACTTGAGAGGATTGATGTGTCAGCTTTAGTGTTTTTGTGAAATTTTTGGTGTTCGAATCTGTTTTCTCCTTTGTGAATATTGAATTCGCAATATAACTTTTTTATGTGAAATGATGCTCATACACACGTGCAGTGCATTAAAAAGCCTACAGGGAGCAGTACTTGCAGATTTCCATGTACCGACAGGATACCTCATCCGACCATGATTAATGCTTATCAGAATCTGTGTAGACATCCATTTGTCCTTTGATAAACTGAAATATTTATGTCTACTTTTTAGAAAACCTGTTGCTTCTCTTTATAGTAATACTCAGAAGGCACTCACTGTCAAGACAGAGGAGAAACAAGAAGTCGAAGTTTTCACTATTTAGATTTATGCACCTGTCTCCACTCTCCAGAGACCAATGCATTTAGGCCCCAGTAAGAAATTTAGTTATAATGAAGTGTAAAGCAGACGCAGAGTATATTTGGGAATATGCCTTATCTGCCCCCCACAGCCCAACCGCTGTAAGAGTAAAGGGATGGCATAATGTATTTTGCTTTTAGTCAGACGCTTTCAGCCTTAGACCGGTCTTGACTTCATACTGGAAGCAGGTCGGTGAGAAACCACTGAATTGCTTCAGCTGTGAACTGGAATCCTTTTCTGTCTTTGTTGTTGAGTGACAACACTCATAATTATTCATTTGCTTATTTACCATCCAAATCACCCTATATAATATCTCAGAAGTGTATCTTAGAGAATGACCCTAAGCGAGCTGACCTCTGAAGCCTGCACCAGAGTTGACTTTATTTCCTAACATTACTGTGCTTGCAAAGGGCAGCTGCCTAGGTATAGTTTCTGTGAGTTTGAGGCACAGAGGTATGTAGGCGAATAGAAAGGCCAAATGATAAAAGCCCCTGGGACATGGAAGCTGTGAGTACACTAACCTTGAAAGAGTCTATGAAAACGAAGTTTAGAGCATTGTTGAAGCACCATCTACATAATTTATATCACTGAAGGGAGTAACTTCTTATTAGGAAGATAGGGTTATTAAAGTTAGCCGTTTTCATCTTTCTACCAAAATAAAAATCAAATCAATTTTAGTTCAGCTAATTGTATGTGAGGCTTTATAATTGAAAATTTGAAGGTAGCAAAATTATATAACCTTAGTTAATTACATTAGTGTACTCAAACTAAATATAGAATAAGATTAGCTCGTGGAAACATTTCATTTTTATCTCAGTCAGTACTGCTCGTATCTGCCCAGTAGTTAGTTTCTAGTTATGTTTTGTAATTTTTGGAATATCCTGGACATGTTTTTAGAAAAGTTAGTTGAAACAAGATTTTGTATGTTTTCATTATTTCCTAGTTCGTCTTTAAGCATAATAAAAACACAGGGTAAGTTGTCCTTTTTGAATTTTTCCTTTCTTTATGATATGTGTCTGGCACAACAGAGGACCAAGCCCCGGGATCATTAATCCCACTTTTCTGCATGGCGTTTGCTGTAAGGGAAGTTTGGGCTGGATTCATAGTTGGCTATCTAAAAGTAAATGTTCAACCTTCTCTAATTTCCTGTTTTGTTTGCTTTTCCATTCACTGTTCTATATTTGGTCAACAAATATATTTTTCTGTATGAGTTTCTGGTGGCCCAGATGTTCATTGGAGTGGAAATTCTTCGGTCCACACCACTGGGTTGGGCAGTTGCTGGTGTGTGGCTTTCTGTATCTCCTGGAGTTGACTAGGATACATTGTGTATTCAGGTTGGGCAGTCATTCCTTTTGCAAGCTCTGTGTTACTTTGTTCCATTTGGCTTTGCCATAAATGTTTGCCCTTCGCTTGCCAAGATGTCAGCTTGTAGTGATATGTCATTTAACTTAGAACTCTTGAGTCTGACTTAAAATTAAGTCAGTTTTCTTAAACATTCGTTATTGACCTATAAATGACATGCCATAAAAGTCACCTCTTTGCGGTGTGGAATTCAATGATTTTTAGGAAATTTACTGGGTCGTGTAGGCATCATCATGGTTCAGTTTTAGATTTTCAGTTCCCAATAAGATTGCTCCTGCTCAGTAGTCACCCATTTCTGCTCCCACCTTCCGGCCACGGGCCACCACGAATCTCCTTCGTAGGTCTCTATAGATTCCTGTTTTGCGGATATTTTAGAGTTGTTTTTCCAAGAATGAGTATCTCTGTGCTTGGCCTAACTTCCCCGATGGTGAGACCTGATTGGTGAGTTCACCTTCCGCCCCCTCCTCCCCAGAAGAGGAAGGTGGGGAAAGGGAAAAGAAGGCAAGTATAATAGTATAACAGGCGTTGTGCTTCAGTTTCGTCATCTGTAAATTCAGGATAACTGTGGACTTGTTGCAGGTTCTAAATGTGAAACCTTGTGGAAAGTAATTAGCTGGGACTTTGGCATACAGGAGGAGCTCATTGTTTGCGTATTAACAGTGAGAAATAGTGCATAAAGGAGGTGGGAAAAGAGCTACCTGTAGAAAAGTGGCATAAGTCCCTGGAGAGCTGAGCACGGGACCCCAGGGCATACATCCCCTTGTGCTTCCCCTGTCTTTCATCTTGAAAGCACCTGCCTGTGAACCTCAGCCTTGGAGGGCGGCTGGATGTTTTCCCAGGATATACCTCTGCTCTATGGTCCTCAACCCAAGGCAGTTTTGAAACTGTCTTTGCAAAAGTTATACCAGTGAGAAAATTATAACAGTAAGTTAAGCTAACCCATCCCCCATCTTACCTTTCCCTTAATTATTCCTGGGCTATTGGGCCAAGTAAACTTTGGAGGACTTTTAGGCTACAGTTTAAATGATAATAGGCCTTGCCCCAAACTCAGAACTTGCCCCAAACTGTAATGCTAATGGGTGGCCATCAGGATGGGGGAAGAGAGGAGCCTGACTCCTGCTAAGGCAAAGATATAAACCATTGCCAGATTGTCAAATATGCAAATTCCCACTTACTCCTGCAGAAAACATCACTGTTGTAGAACCTAAGATTGGCCTTTTCAGATATCTTTTCAGTTTTTTTCCATGTCTGACACCCATGGCTCCACCTGGACTCCCTCCTGTGGCCTCACCCAGAAGCCATTCAGTCCATAGAGCACTTAACACCCTATGATTTCATCTCTGCCCCAACCAATCAGCAGCAAGCCTAGCTACCCCCACCCTTTCTTCCAAACTGCCTTTACCCCTAACCTGTGAACTTGGATGAGTTGATTTGAATACGGACTCCATCTCCCAGGTAGTGTGGAAGGCCTTGTGGCTATTAAACTCTTTCTCTACTACAGTGCCATGGTCTTTCTTTAGGAAGCAGGCAAGAGAAACCCCTCAGGCCGTTACAAAATTGGGGGCTCATCTGGGATCCCCTGCCCGTGGTTCCTCAGTCCTCACCAGTGTGATGGACCTGGAGGTCAGCTCTGGCAGTTGCTTGTTTAGCTGAAGGCCGTATTTGGTGCTGTCTCTGCTGGTGAGGCTCTGTCAACCCTTGGTGCACAGATCTAATTGCAGTGGGAAGATAGTCTAGAACCTGTCAGGTGGACATGTAGCCCTGTCACAGGGACTGGCTGCATCACGGATAGAGAATAGGGGACTGTTGGGAGGAATGCTTAGTCAGGGTGGAAGGCCTCTGTCCATCCTGCTTCTGTTCTGTGTGTTTGTGCATGTTGAGGGGTCTCTGAAGAATAGCCGACAGAAATCCAGCAGGCCTCACTCAGAACTTTCCTTATTTGTCTGGTCACATTCATTGAGCCCTGATGGAATTGTTAGCTGAGGCTCAATGGGCCTGAGGAGGGGTGATGGTCCCCTCTTCATCTTGCTCAGATACCATGCCTTGAACTCTCAGTTGGAGGTCATCTGTCCCCACCTTGAATGGATCAGTGATAACAGGGACCAACAGGGGCAGCTCAGTATTGGGTATGGATCTAGGTGACTAGTGTGTTTTGTGATGTGTATTTTGCTTCGACTGGGATGGAAAATGTGAATTCGGTTCCCCCATGCACCCCGTTGTGCGGCATCTTGCAAAATTGGGAGGCTTTTGCCGGTGGTTCCATGAAATGGAAAAAGGTGATTTTCCTTTGTGAGTATGGTACAGTAAACAGAGTTGTGAGGGCCGCTCAGGGACTGGGAGCCAGAAATGTGGTATGCTGGCAAAAGGGTAAGAATTTCTTACCAATCAGGCTTCTGGCCTCTGCAGGTCTGTTGAGTGAATGGTAAAACTCATTGTTTATTAATGAGCAAAGCATATGTGAGGCTAGTCTGAGGCTGTAGCAAATCTGGTATACATTGTTCTATGAATTTGTCTTTCTGTGCTGCTCTATCATAAAGAGGGGCACCACAGGATAGAATGTGGGCTAAGGACCCCTATAATCCTGCTGCTCACATTGGCCGTGTAGGCTGGTCAGTTACGAACTTGGCTGTAGGTCCCTGGAGTACAAACTGCTGAAGTTTTCCTCTTGTTTTATGTCCTTAAGAGCATGATTTTGTGACCGTGTGGGGGTACTCTCTCTTGGTCTCCACCATCTGAAGGGCAAGAATTTTTGAGTTCATGTCAGGCAGCCAGTCCACGAGAACTGGGAGTCGGAGAAGACTCAGTGCACTTTCATCCTCGATGTGTCAAGCCCTTGGGTGAGTTTTGTCTTAAAAGATCCCATGCCTATGGGGCTGGGAGTGAATTTTTAGGGATCATGGAGATGCCTCCTCTGCCTCCTTTCCAAAAATACCTTTTGCTTATATGGTAAAAATCTGGAAAATTATCAAAAGGACTTTAACAGACTTTTTGGATTGAGTTGCTATTGAAACTGGGTATACCATGAAAAGAGAAAGGTTAAATTAAAAGAAGGATGCATAATAGTGACATAGCTAGTCTTTGCAAATTCTCTTGAGCAGTTAAAATCCTTTGAAAGCTTGAAAATGCCCTAGACTTCTGGGAAATGCAATAGCAATGACCTTGTGCTGCAGGTCAGTTGCTAAAGCTTTGCTCTCCCACAGTGGTGGCCTGGGTTCATTTCTGGGCTTTGGGAGCAAGTCCTTTGTGGTTTGATACTTCTGGGACTTTTGCCATTTATTGATTCTTTTCCCCGTCCATAGACAGCTTCTGATTACTTGTCTTGAATTTTCTTTTCTCTGAACTACCTTTAGGGAGACTCTAGATCTTTTAAAAATTGCTTACCAGCTCTTTGGAGATACCTCTTGCATTCATGCTTAACCCATCCCCTTAGGTAAGGCTTATTGATTTCACATAGGAAGTTCCCTTTAGTAAAAGCTTCAAAAGTCAGAAATGTCCTGGCTGAAATCCGGTAAAAAGAGATTTTAAAATGATTTTTCTTTTGAGAGCCCTGTAGTTAGAAATTGACTTAATTAAAGCTGATATTTGGGCTATATATGTACAGAGACTGTTTTAAAGCCCCTGTTCTCCCTTTAAGCACTTCTATCAATGGAATTCTGTCTTGATTCATTTCTTTCTATGTATTTATCTTTGTTATGTAATGTTTCTATAAAACAGCTCTAAATAATTGGCTTAGGACAGGCACGGTGGCTCATGCCTGTAATCCCAGCACTTTGGTAGGCTGAGGCAGGTGGATCATGAGGTCGGGAGTTCGAGACCAGCCTGACCAACATGGTGAAACCCCGTCTCTACTAAAAATACAAAAATTAGCCAGGTGTGGTGGTATGCACCTGTAATCCCAGCTATTCGGGAGGCTGAGGCAGGAGAATCACTTGAACCCAGGAGTGGAGGTTCAAAGGCAACCCAGCCTGGGCAACAGGTGGAGAATCCGTCTCAAAAAAAAAAAAAAAAAAAAAAAACCCAAAAAAGAAAAGAAAAAGAAAAATAATAATAGTAATTGGCTTAAAGAAAAATAAGCACTTAAACATTGTCAGAAACATGGAAGATTGTAACACGTATAGTTGAGACTACTGGAGAAAGTTTTATTTGTTTTTTATTTTTATTTGAGAAAGTTTTACATGCAAGATATAGAAGGAAAGTAGAATGTGGGGTCTTCTCTGTTTTTTTGTTTTTTTTTGGAGATGGAATTTCACTCTTCTTGCCCAGGCTGGAGTGCAATGGTGAGATCTTGGCTCACTCCAGCCTCCGCCTCCTGGGTTCAAGTGATTCTCCTGCCTCAGCCTCCCTTGTAACTGGGATTATTGACATGTACCACCACGCCCAGCTAATTTTATATTTTTAGTAGAGATGTGGTTTCTCCATGTTGGCCAGGCTGGTCTTGAACTCCCTCCCTCGGGTGATCCACCAGCCTCGGCCTCCCAAAGTGCTCGGATTATTGGCGTGAGCCACCTTGCCTGGCCGGAAAGTAGAATGTGTTTTGTGGGCGGCTATAAGAAGGCATGGGAATATGGTTTTTTTTAAAAGGGAATGTGATTTTGTCTAGTTCAGAGGATTTTAAGAATCGTCTTAAAAGAGTGATGGGACAAAACTAAAAGTTTAAGCAAGTTGAAAAAGGTTTGTAAAGGGTTAATCTTGTAAAGGAAGTTCTGTGGGTATGAACAAGTTGGCTAAGATTTGAAGGGGATTATTTAGTTTTTCTGTAGGTTCAATATTTTTTTGTTTGACTTTTTGAATAAATGACAGAAACACGAGGAGAGAGGAGACAGATTCAGTTGGCCTCATAGTGTCTTTATTTTGTCCTGCTTGTAAAGTTGAGTTTCCCCTCTATCAGTGAGTGAAGATTTTTGCCTTTCAAAAATTCTTGAGTTATCATTATGGCTACATAAATGACTTCTAGTGACCTGGGATTTTATTTTGTAGTATCAAGTGTTTAAACCTTTGCTATTTGATAGAACTTTCCAAAGTCAAAATCTAAATTAAGCCCTTTTTAAAAAATCTGGTTAACCTTCCAGATATTTGAATACTCTAAAGTCCAAAAGAGACTTATTTGGCTTATTTGATATATTAAAACCATAACAGTAAGCGTTCCGAAGTATGCAGTAGTGTTTGGCTTTCTGTGGACTGTATTTGTATGAATGTGCTATTGGTGTGTGTTCTAGAATTGTATAAGATTTCCTGTAATTCTCATATGTCTTAGTATATGTTATCAGTAATAATTATGATTGTTAATGCTAAATTATTGTATGCCACAGAGATGACCAGACCTTAACTGTGGCTGTTCTGAAACTTTTGTCATCCACAGTTGTTTTACTTTGGTTATTTTCAAGGTGGTTTTATAATCAACTATAGGATTCTGATAGTTTTCTGATAACTTTGGAGATTGTGACATTAGAGGGAAAAGCTTCCAAGGCTCCCGTTAAGAGCTAATGTGTCATGGATATTGAGCAGAACAGGAGTTAATTACATAGACTGAATTAATGGAAGACCAAAACAATCTTTTTATGGCTTTTTGTCCGAAACATTGCTAATTCTTTTGTTTTTCAGAGTCCAGAAAACCTTTCTTTCTTTTGAGCTATTTACAGTTTTTAACAATTGGAATAAAGTATGCTCTTCTGAACAAAATCTGAGGCATATCTCTCTCTTTACCTGATTTCTCTAGGATTTGTAAACTGTTTGCAGGTATACTTAATTTATGGCAGTATAGTTATTTGTATAAGTTAAATAAGAATCTGTTTTCTTTTGTAGCAGGACACAATTGGAGACACTGGTTATTTTACCAAAGCTTTGATTGGAATGACATACTTTCAGATTGCTTTAAGGAATCAAAGTTGACTTATAGAGCCAATAAAAGCCCCTTGGGTACGGTGGCCTCATAGCTTGTCTACACAGTCCCTGGACAGGTTCCTAAGTAAAGAATGTCACTTTCTGACAGTTCCAGGAGCCCCAAGTTATCCTGGGCCCTTGAGGTGAGGAATTCACCCAATTAATGCAAGTATTTGTAGGCAAAGATAAATCCGTGGCTGGGCTAAAGGCTTTGAAGTCTAATCTGAGATTTCTCAGGGAATAAAGTTCCAGCAAAGCCAACTTTTAAAAGCAGTCTATATGGCAAATAATTGTTCTTGCTGACTTTATGCAAACACTCAGGCCAAGTATAGTAAGAATAAAACTTATTTTGCAGATAAATTAGTCCTACTGTGATTTGTCTTTAGTAAAAATAGGGACTGGAGAGAGAAATTATGTTTCAGAAAAAAACTATGGAACACCTGTTGTTAGAATATAATCTTGTTCACTGTTTTTGAATTTTTATTATTTTCTGTCGTTAGGACTGACTCCTGAATTCTTTCTGGACTACAAGTCCCCAAACTAATGCTTTCAGATTTTTCTTTCATTTCTTTCTAACTTGGCCTCAATAACATTGCTGCTTCCTCTTTCCTGAGGCCCTGCAAGCTGAAGCTTATTACAAGAGAACAGCATGTTAGATTGCCACCACCTTCTCCTCTGTAACTAAAGTTGTTTTGAGTCTAATGTCTGGATAAATTGTGCCCAGTGTTAATCTTTGTTTTTCTTCTGTGTCTATGGAAATGCCTCTTACAGAAGCTTAGCCCATCTGCAGTGCCACCTCCTGATCTGGGAAACAGCTGTTTAACTGATCTAGTCTTAGGACTTGGACACTGACTAAAAAGATATGAAACAGCATATTTAAATGTACTCTTTCCTGTTTATCCCAGTCTCTCTCTCTAACAACCTATAGTCAACTGTTCATGTAAGTGCTGTACTAAAACTATGAGTGAGAACATTAACATCTTTGTCGTACACCCATGAGTACATACAGGTAGCTGCAAAGCAGTGGGTTCACTCCTGTTCCCCTAGGAACAACCCCTGCAACTATGCCTCCTGTCAGTAGGAAGAATCCAGAATGGTCATCACCCTTTTTCTATCTCTATAGCCAGCACCTTAAGAATAAGGTATCTGAAAGCCAAAGTGGGGACTGAAACCACCTTTGTAAAAATTGTATCAGTGAGAGAATGACGACAGTGAAAGAGATATGAGCTAACTCACCCCCCAATCTTGCCTTTCTCTTAATTATTTATTTCCCTTAATTATTGCCTTTCCCTTAGTTATTCCATCTCCCATGTGGCATGGCAGGCCTTGTGTCTGTTAAATTTTTACTCTACTAAAATGTCATGGTCTTTCTTTATGCAGCCGCAGGAAGAACCTATCAGGTGGTTACAGTTTTGCTCCCAGGGAATAGTTTTGGTTGTTATAAGTGAGTAAGGAGGCCGGGCGCCGTGGCTCACGCCTGTAATCCCAGCACTTTGGGAGGGCGAGGTGAGCGGATCATGAGGTCAGAAGTTCAAGACCAGCCTGACCAACATGGTGAAACCCCGTCTTTACTAAAAATACAAAAATTAGCTGGGTGTGGTGGCACACGCTTGTAATCCCAGCTACTCGGGAGGCTGAGGCAGGAGAATTACTTGAACCTGGGAAGTGGAGGTTGCAGTGAGCTGAGTTCACGCCATTGCACTCCAGCCTGGGCAACAAGAGTGAAACTCCATCTAAAAAAAAAGTGAGGAAGGTGTGCTCTTGGTATGTAGTGAGCTAGTGGGTAGAGGCCAGGGATGGCCTCCTGCTGTGCAGGGGAAGGTTCCCCTCCTCTCCCAGCAGAGTTATCCAGCCCCAAAAGGTCAGCACTGCAGAAATTAAGAAACCCTGCCTCAGAAGCTTTGCGCACCTGGTGGTAGCTGTAAATGAGGTACTTAAATCCTCCATGAAGATGTAACGAAGCTGAAGGAAAAAAAATCCCATGGGGCTTTGAAAGTAACACAGGCATCTTTTAGTTGTCATACACTCTATGGAAATAGGGATTTTTTTTTTCTAAAGCAAAAAAGACCAACAAGACTTTGGAGCTCAGTTTAGAAGAAAAAAGTGACTTTCAGACCCTTCAGAAGTATTCATTTACAAATGAACAGTGAAATGACTGTGTAGATGGAGAAACCGGGAGTGCCCCTTGGCTTTGATCTGGTGGACACGTTCATCTGTGTCTATTCCCTGAAGAACGAGTGCCCACATTTGCCTTCCTTCTTTACCTAACTCCCCCCAACAAGGGCTGACTCTCCTTCTGTCCTCTGATCTGGCTCGGCTTTTTCCTCCCTTCTCCTGAAGCCTGTCTGCCTCTGCATTCCACCCTTCAACAAGTTCTGATCTGTCCTCTTAACAAACTCCTGTGCGGGTTTCTTTGAGGTCTTATTTGCCTGCCCCAAGCGAATCCCTCCCCAGGTGACACTGATTCTATGTGAATTTCAAAGAACCCAAGCAGTGTCGAGTTCTCCCTTCCTTCCCCTCTGGCAGAATCACCAGCATTCAGTCTGGAGTGCAACACTGTCGATGTTTTTCTAACACTTTCAGCTGTCCACATGTTAATATGTAGTCTTGGATCTTTGTCCAAATGGACTCCTATTTGTTTCACACCATTTGCTTTCCTTATTTTTGTATCTTTACTGAGGTATATTGAAGTACAGTAAGCTGGACATGTATGAAGTGTACAGTTTGAATCTGTTTTTTTCTTTTTGTTTGTTTATTTACATATATATGTTTTAGAGACAAGGTCTTACTATGTTGCCCAGGCTGGTCTCAATCTCCTGGGCTCAAGCAAAATTCGCACCTCGGCCTCCTGAGTAGTTGGGACTACAGGTGCACACCACCACACCTGGATAATTTTTTATTTTTTGTAGAGATGGAGGCTCCCTATGTTACCCAGGCTGGTCTCAAACTCCTGAGCTCAAGTAATCCTCCTGCGTCTTGGCCTTCCAATGTGCTAGGATTACAGGTGTGAGCCACCGTGCCTGGCCCGTTTTTTCACACACACACACACACACACACACACACTCATGAAAATAGCACCAAAATCAAAATAAGGAATGTTTCCCTCACTCTCTAAAGTTGACTCATGCTTTTCTGTAATGTCTCTCCCCCTCCCTATATCCCTTTCCCCAGGCGGCCATTGGTGGGTGGTCTGTGACTTTCGAAGAGTTTGCATTTTCTAGCTATTTATATTACTGAAATCACATGGTATGTTCTCATTATTTTGCCTGGTGTCTTTCCCTCGGCATCATGATTTTGGGGCTTCATGTTGTTGCACGTGTCACTAACTCATTCCTCTGTATTGCTGGGTAGGATTCCATCCTGTATGGATGCACCATGGTTTGTTTATCCATTCAACAGTTGTTGGATGTTTGGGTTGTTTTCTTGTTTTTTATTGTGACAATTATGAATAATCCTGCTGTAAATGTTTAAATGGCCATACACTGGTTCTCAAACTTCATCATACATCAGAACCACCTGCACAGCTTGTTAAAACACAGAGTACATCTGGGCATGGTGGCTCATGCCTGGAATTCCAGTAGTTTGGAAGGCTGAGGCAGGAGGATAGCTTGAACCGAGAAGTTTGAGACCAGCCTGAGCAATGTAGGAAGACCCTGGCCCTACAAAATAAAATAAAATAAAATAGTCAGGTGTTGTGTGCACTTGTAGTCCCAACATCTCGAGAGGCTTCAGTGGGAGAATCGCTTGAATCCAGGTGTTCAAGGCTGCAGTGAGCTGTGATCCTGCCACTGCACTCCAGCCTGGGTGATAGAGCACAAGATCCTGTTGCAAAAATACTCCCCCCAAATCTCAGAAAAAAACAAAACACAGAGTGGCAAGCCCCATTCCCAGAGTTTGTGATTCAGTGAATGAGGGGCGGGGCTAAGACTCTGCCTTTCTAATGGGCTCCCAGCTGATGCTGGTGCCAGTGGCTCAAGGACCACACAGACTTCGAGGACTGCTGCCCTAAACGAAATCTTTGTAAACTATGATAGTTAATCCTTTGTTAGTTCTTCCAGGTATTTCTCCTCTAGACCATTCCTTGCCTTGTAATGGGAGCATCAAGCTCCCATTTTTGTGTAGTTGAATGTGTCAGTCTTCTTTTGGGCTTCTGGGCATGGCTTCCTTATGGCAAGGGGCGAGTACCAAGAATAGGTTGGAGTAGGTGACAAAGGTTCTGATGTTAGCAAGAAACAAACTTCCCCAAATGGGAGTCTGCCCTCATTGGGCCTAATTGTGCCCTCTGCTGCAGATGCTGGGATGACCTTCTGATGGAATGGCTGTGCTGTGCTGTCAGCACCTGCCCACGTGGGACGAGTTTGTAGCTGTGCCTGGTGCCAAGAGCTCTGAGGTGTGGCTATGCCCCCTGGAATCTTTGGGCAAAGCACAGCTGGTCATCAGGCTTGCCTTTTCACAAGCAAACAAAATCCATCCTTTCTTCATCCCCTTGCCCTGCCAGAATCAACCGATCTCAAATCACTTCATGAAAGGGGGCCAATTTGCCTTTCAGGTGTCTGATCTAACAAGCCTTGGACCAGCTAGAAAGTTACCAGAAGATGTGTATGATCAATGTATTTGTTATCATCTTTTTTTTTTTTTTTTTTAAGTTTGGGAACAGTAATACTTTTGGTCAACCATCTGAATGGACTCCGCCCAGAGCACTCCCAGGTTAACCTGAAAGACTGGTTCAGGCCATGACAGGAAGGGGCTTCGGACATGCTTCATTATGCCCTTCTCCTTTTTGGAATTCATGAACAATGGACCAGCATTCAACATCAACACAGACCTTAAGTCTGATAAGAAACAATTATAGTCTATTATCTCTGAAGCCTGCTACCTGGAGGCTTCATCTGCGTGATAAAACCTAGGTCTCTACATCCCCTTATGGTAACCGAAACTTTTTATTTCTATTGATAATAGCTTTTTTTTTTTTTTTTTTTTTTTAAATATATTGAGACAAGGTTGGTTGCCCAGGCTGGAGTATGGTGGCATGATCACAGCTCACTGCAGCCTTGACCTCCTGGGCTCAAGCAATCCTCTCACCTCCGCCTCCCTAGCAACTGGGACTACAGGTGTGTGCTACCACACCTGGCTAGTTTTTGTATTTTTTGTAGAGATAGAATTTTGCCATGTTGCCCAGGCTGGTCTCGAGCTCCTGGACTCAAGCAGTCTGCCTGCCTTGGCCTCCCAGAGTGTTGGGATTATAGGCATGAGCTACCATGCCTGGCCAATAATAACTCTTTCAACCAATTGCCAATCAGAAGAATTTTATCCTAGATCCCAGTTCCCCACCGCACCCTTCAAGTTGTACCACCTTTCTGGACCAAACCAATCTATATCTTAAATGTGTTTGATATCTCATGTCTCCCTAAAATGTATAAAACCAAACTATGCCCCAACCACCTTGGGCACATGTTCTCAGGATCTCCTGAGGGCCATGTCACGGACCATGGTCACTCATATTTAGCTCAGAATAAATGTCTTCAAATATTTTACAGTTTGACTCTTTTCACTGACAGAGAGCAGCTTTAAATTTTTGTGGACTTATTCTTGCAAAACCATCTTCATGAATTTGCTGATAAAGCCCTGCTTTTCCACTTTGTCCCCGAGCGCATTCTGCAGGTACCTCTGGTGTCGGCTTCTTATCTTTGCTGTTGACCTCAGTTCATTCCTTTCAGATTCTTTACTCGGGAGAAGTGGTAGAATGGATTCCTGGAGGATTTCAGGCTCTGGAAGGAGGCTTATCTCCTTAGGATGGTTCAGTTTTGGATTTGCAGTGACTTGTACTCATTGGCTAATATCCTAGTTGTTTCTTCTCTTTTTTAAAGACAACTTTACTGAGCATACACACAACTGATTCCTCTAAAGTGTATATATAATTCAGGAATCCTAGTATATTTACAAAGTTGTGCAACCATCACCACTGGCTAGGTTTCACACAGTTTTATCACTCCCAAAAGGACCCTGTATCCATTAAGACATCACTGTCCCTTCCTCTTCTCCCCAGCCCCGTGGCAACCCTGAATCTGCTTTCTCCCTCTATGGGATTTATCTATTCTGGATATTTCATAGATACAGAATCATGTGATTTGTGACCTTTTGCACCTGGATTCTCACTTCATATTTCTGAGCTTCATCCATGTTGTAGTATATGTTGTTCCAGTTTCTTGCAAATGTTCTGTCAAAACCCTAGGTGATTAAGGAAGGTCGAAGAATGTTCTGGGATAAGTCAGCTAGAGACACAGGCTGTTCTTCCCTCCAATTACATTTAAAATGGAAAATGGTTCACAAATGTAACATTGTTCATAAAATTGTTTATAGTTCAGCCTCTATTCTAGCGTGAACTGTCATTTTCTCCCTTCCCATTTGCTGTAGTTCCTCCACATTTCTCCCACTTTCCTGTACCTAAAGGTCAATGTGAAAAACAATTTTGGTCAGCTAGAGCTGGGGCTGCAGGTCTCTCTTGTGTTGCATCTTTTGGGTGGAGTCAGAAGGTCCTTTCTTGGCATAAGAATTAGGAAGCTTGCATTTCCCAAGGGGGTTGTGTGACGTTCCTTCCAGAGCTGAGGTCGTGGGATTCTAAGCAGCAAGAGTTAGGCTGTCTTCTATGGCGTCCCCAAAGTCACAACCCTGACTGATCCAGGAACAGAATCATAAGGTTGTTTACTTTTCTGAATTTATCAGCCTTTTGTCTGTGTATGACTGAAATGACTTTTCCCAGGTTAGGTTGGAGAATATGGAGGGTGATTTTCTGAAACCATTCCTGCGACATGACTTTCTGGGGCATCTGTGCCTGCAACAAAGGCCTTACTGATAAGACTGAAGGTCATCATACTTTCCTGGTTGGTGGTATAATTGGTCCTACTTGTTTCTTGTCATTGCTGTGACAAGTGACCGCATATTTACTGACTTAAACAATGACTATTTTCTTAGGTTCTGAAGGCCAGAAGTCTGAAATGAGTCTCACTGTGCTAAAATCAGGTTTTAACAGGGCCACAACTTTCCTGGAAGCTCTAGGGGATAATTGGCTTTCTTGCCTTTTCCAGCTCCTGGTGACTGGCCACATTCCTGAGCTTATGGCCCCTTCCTCCATCTGCAGAGGAGCAGCATAGCATCTCTCTGACCATCCCTCCATAGACATCTCTCTCTCAGACCAAAGCTGGGAAAGGCTGTCCACGTTTATGGACTCCTTTGATTACATTGGGCCCACCCAGAAGATCCTGAATAATCCCTGCTTCTCAAGAGACTTAATCACATCTGTGAAGTCCCTTTTACCATATAAGGAAACATACTGTTACGTCCCAGGGATTTGGGCATGGACATCTTTGGAGGCCATTATTCTACCTACTACATTGTCAGTATTTAAGGAGAGACTTACTTCCTTTGCATCTGTCTCTTAATTTGCTCTTCTGAAGCCTGCAAGATTCATAGGCTTTTTATTTATTTATTTATTTATTTATTTAAGACGGGGTTTCACCATGTTGGTCAGGCTGGTCTTGAACTCCCGACCTCAGGTGATCCGCCCACCTTGGCCTCCAAAGTGCTTGGATTACAGGCATGAGCCACTGCACCCGGCCTTCATAGGCTTTGTAAACATTTGTTTTTCGTCTCTTGAATAACTGAGAAATCCAGTACTGTTGAGCCATTTGGTTTGTATGCCTGCTTACTCACTGAGTCTTGATTGGTTGGTTGGCTGATTGAGTGATTGATAGAGACAGAATCTCACTTCGTTGCCCAGGCTGGTCTCAAACTTCTGGTCTCAAGGAATCCTACCTCTTTGGCCTCCCAAAGTGCTAGGATTATAGGTTTGAGCCACCATGCTTGCCTTCAGCGTTGATTACCTCTGAGTGAGCCAGGATTTGCTTTCCATTTTGGAAAGCCCTGAGATTGCTGAGCAGCTCAGAGACACACTTGTGTGTTGAGGTCCTCTTTCCTTCCCAAGAACCCTCTGCTCTGGCCCTGCCCACTCTAGGTTTGGGACTTCATCAGGGACTCTGCCAGAGCTACTGTTCTGGATTTGGAGTCTCAGAGTCTGTGTCAGCTGTGGATAAGGACTTTGCAGATGCTGTGTGTGCATTTCTGGGGCCTGAATCAAGAGCCGCTGGGCTTGTAGCTTCACAAAGTGATGGAGAAGACTGGTGGAGTTAGGGACAGAAGACTCAACAATAAATAGATTGTTAATCAGAATTTGGGCTCAAAAATAGTTCGCAAGTGTATTGGTCAGCTTTCTGCCATGCTAATGTTGCATAACAAACAAACCCCAAATTCAGAGGCTTAAATCGTTTCTTTCTTGCTCACTAGTCAGTGGTTATCTGTGTCTCTCCTGGACTTATTTGGGAATAGGAAGGCCTGGTGAGGTTCTGGGCTAGGCTTAGAATTGAAATGATGTGTCTCCTCATCAGGGGACCCTGGGACATGTTTGTGCTTCTCCCATCAGGTATAGGAAGCCAAGATAAATCATGCAGGCACATTTAAAGTCTCTGTTTTCCACTACTCCTAACATCCCATTGACCAAAACAAGTCCCATGGTGAGGTCCAGCCTCCACGGCTTGGGGAGGGCTATTCTAGTCTGAAGGCCCTGAAAAGTCACATGGCAAATGGAGCAGCCATAAACTTCCATTATGGGTGGGTGGAAGAGGTAGCATTGTAGTGCTTCTGCCATGTCTATGGGTAGAAGGGAGGATGATCCCTGTGGAAGAGACTGTGGATGCATCCAGTCATACCCTAGAAAATCAGCTTTGTAGGCGGCTTTTTGAAGTACTGCGTGCTTGTTATCTTTTTATTATTATTTTATTTTTGAGCTAGGATCTCGCTCTGTTGCCCAGACTAAAGTGGAATGGTGAGATCATGGCTCACTGGAGCCTCATTTTTCTGGTCTCAAGTGATCTTCCCACCTCAGCTTCCCGAGTAGCTGGGAATACAGGTGCACACTCACCACACTCAGCTAATTTTTAAACATATTTTTGTAGAGACAGAGTCTCATCATGTTGCCCAGGCTAGTCTTGAACTCCTGGGCTCAAGTGAACCTCCCATCTTGGCCTCCCAAAGTGCGGGGATTACAGGTGTGAGCCAATGTGCCTAGCCAGGGTTCTTGTTAAACATGAGGCTTCCTTGATTCCATTTTAGAGACCAATTCTCACCTGAGGAGAGGGGACTGTGTCCCTTGGTAGACATTTGGCAATGTCTGGAAACATTTTTGCCTTTCACAACTGGGTGGGGCTTCTTCCTGGCATCTAGTGAACAGATGCCAGGGGTTCCACTAAACACCCTAACGTGTACAGGACAGCCCCCCTCAAAGAATTATCTGGCCCAACAAATGTTGGTTGTGCTGAGGCCAACAAACCTTACATAAACAGGCAATTTTCAGGTGATTTTCGTGCACTTTGTAGTTTGAGAACCATGTCTTGCAAGACTGTTCCAACTGGGAAGGGAAATTGGCTATTCTTTTCATATAAGTAGACACAGACACATGTAGGAAGAAAGGTTTAATATCTTGCAGATAGTTGTGTGGAGAGGTGAATTAAAACCCAAGGATCTTAGCTAGATTTATTATTTCTGTAATGAAAAAAATGTCTTCTGCTCATATTGTATTAATTCTTTGTTGTATTAAGTATTTACTCTTGCTGTTTATCGGTAGCTTAATAAATGGACCATTTATTTGGTATGGGAAAAATCTATGTTTTATTAGATTTCTATTATGATCTAATTTTTTTTTCTCTCCAAGTGGCCTTTTGCCAGCTGTTTCTTCTGTCCTTTTATTCTGCTCACTAACAAGACTATAAATTCTTTAAAAATTTGTTCCTAATTTTTTTTTTTTTTTTTTTAGAGAGGGGATCTCACTTTGTCACCCGGGCTGGAGTGCAGTAGATCAATCATAGCTCATTGCAGGCTTGAACTTCTGGGCTAAAGCAATCCTCCTGCCTCAGCCTCTTGAGTAGTTTGGGACTATAGGTGCATGCCACTGTGCTCTGCTGGTTTTTAAATTGTTTTTGTAGAGAGGGTCTCACTGTTGTTGCCCAGGTTGGTCTTGAACTCTTGGGCTCAAGCAATTCTTCTGCCTAGGCCTCCCAAAGTACTGGGATTACAGGTGTGTGCCACTGCACCACCGCATCGCAGCACTTGACCAGTATTTTTTTTTTTTTTTTTTTTTTTGAGACGGGGTCTTACTCTGTCACTCAGGCTGGAGTATAGTAGCATGATCTGAGTTCACTGCAGCCCTGACCTCCCAGGCTTGAGTGCCTCCCAAGTACCTGAGACTACAGGTGCATACCACCACACCCAGCTAGTGGCCAGTAAATTCTCAATAGCAATGATCACGCTTTATGTTTTGTTTCTACTCTGCACAGTACTGAACGTACGGTAATAGGCAGTTGCTAATGGTATCAGTTGCAATGTGAGTTGCGCTCTGTGGTTAAAGACTCATTTGTCAAGTATCTGGGGACCAGCCTTTTATACCTTGCTATAAATCCTGTTTCCAGGCTTTGGGTCTGAATGGTTGGCATATTGATTCTCGGTTTCTATGTGGCAATTAGGAGAAAAGAGCCTTGTCGTTGGCAAACTGACAGCCTCTTTTCTTCTCTTACCTTCCAGTTGTTTTGGTGATTGAAATGTTTCAGATATTTAAAAAAATCAGGAATTGCTTGCTGATAGGACAACAGAAGTACAATTCAGGGAGTCAGAGCTTCTCCATTCCCCACCTCAATTGTACGCAGCAAGCATGGATAGATTTCCTTTTAGAAAGTGTGCAGGAAGCATTTCTATGGAGGATGTTGTGTTACCTGAAATTTGCTATGCTTAGATCAGCCAAGTATTGCCTTTGGGGGCTACCAGCAAGCTATAGAAATAACTTAGTTATTAAATACTTTTTTAAGGGGGTGTTAGTATTGATTCACTAAAGTGGTTCTCCTTGTGTACATCGAGTAGTTGTGAGAACAAGGCTTCTGTTCCTGGTTCCCCATGTGGGAAGGACACAGTGGTTTGTGGGATGCAGGGAGAGGAACAGAGTCCACCCTTCAGTTGCTCTTTTTACTAGTTTACTAACCTGCCTGTCATCCCCTTGGCTGCTAAGACACTAAGATGGTGTGTCTGATGAGCAGAGGACCTAGAAATTCATGTGTAGTAAAAGAGAAGATGAAAATAGAAATATGTCAACTAAATTAGGAGGAGGACTTGGCTTCATTAAAAAAAATGAGAGAGCCATGTTGTGCTTTTTTTAACTGCCACTTTTCCAAGTGCAGGACTAGCAGTTTCAGATGTCATTATGCTACCAGTCTTGGTAATTTCTAATCATGTTATGTCTAAAGAAAATTTACGTTAAAATGAGCCAACCTCTTTAAAGTCAAATTTTAGTAGTGAGAAAACCAATGTCAGTTTTTGGAAAGGGAACCCTCACCCCAGCTGGTGTGAGCGTTTTGTGGAGGCCTGCAGTGTTTGCAACTTGTGCCAGAGGACTTGAGCTGGAGGCAACATGGGAAGAAATCAAACTTCTCTTTCTGTTCTGTATGCCTCTGTACCAAGACATTTTGTTGATTGATGAATGGCACGATGATACAAGGTGCATGGTATCAGGTACAGGGAGTGGAGATTGGGGCTGGAGGGTGTGTGTGTGTGTGTGTGTGTGTGTGTAGAGGAGGAAGGAATGGAAGGATGAAACCATTTGGGAATGTGCTATAAGACATGCTTTTGAGGACAAGCAATGTGATTTTGGCATTGGCTGGGTTTCTGAGCCAGTGATGAATGTAGTGCATTTCTCTGTGACTGGGAGTGTGATAGAGAGAGATTCCGCTGGTCATTTCCCTCCACCTGCTTCTTATCAGTGCCATAGGGCAGAGTCTCAATTCCACTTGCCAGAATGCTTTCTAGGAACTCTTTATGCTCAATGGAGGTGGTGATTTCCCACTTGCTTTGCTGTGCCTTAGGGAACTAGGAACTGGCATTATCGCATAAGCAATGTCTAAGTCCCTCGGAAGATTGTCTCACTCATCAAGAGGGAGAGGATTCTGATTTTCCTGCCTGGCTTCTCCAGGAAGTGTGACTTCTTGCAGGGGACCTGTTCTCACCTTCTACTTGTACAGCATGTATAAGAGGACATGAAGACTTTTGGGGATTAGTTGATTTACTTGTTCGGAAATTTTTTAAAAAAATTTAAGTTCTGGGGTACATGTGCAGAACTTGCAGGTTTGTTACGTAAGTATATACGTGCTATGGTGGTTTGCTGCACCTCTCAACCCGTCATCTACATTAGATATTTCTCATAATGCTCTCCCTACCCTAGACCTCCCAGCTCCCAACAGGCCCCAGTGTGTGGTGTTCCCCTCCCTGTGTCCATGTGTTCTCATTGTTAATACTTAGAGTGAGAACATGTGGTGTTTGATTTTCTGTTCTTGTATTAGTTTGCTGAAAATGATGGTTTCCAGCTTCATCCATGTCCCTGCAAAGGACATGCACTCATCCTTTTTTATGGCTGCGTAGTATTCTATGGTGTATATGTGCCACATTTTCTTTATCCAATCTAAGGAAATTGGTTTATTTAAGCCCAATTTGAGTTCCAGAACTCATCTGCGATTGCCTGGATTAAATCAAAGAAGAACCATGTAGGCTGGGCATGATGGCCCACGCCTATAACCCAGGCACTTTGGGGAGGCTGAGGCAGGTGGATTGCTTGAACTCACGAGTTTAAGACCAGCCTGGGCAAGATGGTGACATCCCATCTCTACTAAAAATACAGAAAATTAGCCAGACATGGTGGTGTGTGCCTGTAGTCCCAGCTACATGGGAGGCTGGGGTGGAAGGATCATCTGAGGAAGTCAAGGCAACAGTGAGCTGAGATCTGGAGATCATGCCACTGTGTTTCAGCCTGGGCAACTGCAGTGAGACTTTGTCTCAAAAGTAAAAACTAAGACCTGTATAATTGTAGATTTTTGTTGTTGTTCATTTAATATACTGACTATTTCCCTGGAAAGAACCCTCTCATGGGAACAAAAATATTAAGGTTAGTCCTGATGCTGTCCCTAACCACCCCTGTGACACTGGCCCCAGGAAAATATAGGAATTGTTTCTTTTTTTCTGTCACGTCAGAGTTTGGGCCAACCACTCTTTGAGGTTGTTTTAGCACTACACTGTGATTCACCTTCGAGACTGTTCACAGTCCCCGATCTAAATTGGTGGAGTTACAAGGGATGGCACTGCCGCTGCCAGTGCTGAAAGCTACATGTAGTGCAGTCCAGTGGCCACAGCTTTGTCTTCACTTGGCACCATAGCAGATTTGTATAATTATTGTATTCACTGGAACTTAGAATGACTCAACTGCCTTGAACAGGAACCAAGAAAGAAAGTGATCATATTCCAGAAGAGAATTTGCCAGAACATTTCAGCATATTCCATACTCTAGGGTTGTCTTATAGGGAAGTCTGAGGGTACTTCTTGGTTATCTAGTCATGTGCGTCTGACATAATTAAAAGCTGACTTAGACCCTATCAGAGAAAATCAAGTTCAGACACTTAGTTAAATGGAAGTAAGGAATACAATTACCTTTATCTCATTATCTTAGTTCTCTTTGGAAGATGTACAAGCTTGAACCATGATGGTAGGTGTTACAAATAGAGGGATTTGTTTTTTCTTTTCCTTTAAAGTCCTTGGAGAATCAACTCACAGTCTTCAACTTAAAAAAAGTTTTTAAAAAAATATTTAAAAAATATTTAATTTGAGGATCTTCATTGAAAATTGGTCATCTTTTGTGAATTTGCTTAAATAGGCTTTGATCGCTTTTTAAAGGATTCCTTTCTGCCTGATATATTTGGTCCTTTTAGAATTTGGGCTGGAACAATTCTTCATGAAGGTGGACGTGTTAAAACCTATTTGGTTCATTGTTAGGATCACTCACATTACAAGAGAAATTTTAGTTTTTTGAGTCTTTGTCTTTGCTCATTTGTTTTCTTGGAAACGTTTCCACTTCAGGTCTTAGAGGAGTTGTAAAACAGGAAGGAGGAGTTGACATGCTGTTTCATAACCAACGCTTGCTTCTTGCTCTGGATACTACATTGTTCCATCCATTTCCCACGTAAAACATGGAGACAAATACCAGAGCTGCTTCTGAGACATGCTGAGTCAGGAATTGAAGGGGACTGCTGGGGTCTCGTGTATGGCATGGGCTCAAGAGCCATCAGTCTACGGAGGAAGGGTTCATCTCTGCCCCTCATTGCCTACAGTTTCTTTTTGGCCCTGGCTTTTTCCGTTCACAGCTGCCCTTGACGTTCATTTGAATCAAATTTCACCTACACAAAAGGGCTAATGAGCAGAGAGGCTTCTCTGTGATGGAGCGCAGCTATCCTACAAGTATGTAGCCCTGATTTAGTAGAGAAGAGGCAGGAACCGTTGAGGGTGGAGGAATAGGAGAAAGGTTGCATAAAGGAGAGGTGATAGTGACAGGTCATGCAAGGATGGCTATGGAATGTGAAAATGCAGCAAAATGGGCTTCAGTTCCTTTTTTTTTTTTTTTTTTTTTTTTTTTTTCAGTCCAACAGAGATTACTGGGATAGCTACATCTTCATGTTGTACATGTATACAGTTGATTCCCATTATTCACTGGAGCTGTGTTCTGTAAAGTCACTGAGACTATAGAAAGCTATAGCGGTGACCCTAGGGGAAACACACAGTGAGGCTTCTGTGAGCCTCTGGCCACAACCTTGTTGCCAAGCAATGAGTGCATAACTTTTTTGTATGTGTTGCCGTTTAATTTGTGTGTTTCTGTTGGTTTCTTCACGTTGCACTCATGGCCAACAGCACTGTGACTCACGCCTGGACGAACCTCATGTAACACACATATTTTCCCCAGAAGACGCATCCCAGAGTTATGCTTCGGGACACAAGACAGCACTGCAGCATCTGGGGGCCATTTTAAACAGCAAAGTCACCCAGAAACTACAAAAATTCAAAAACTGGCAGTGTGAATAGACTGCAAAAAGGACACATGTTTACAGAGTGAGAGCCTTGTTCACGCTCAGCTGGGAACACGTGCATTTGGTGACACAGCTGCTCTCTCCATGTTTGAGAATGACTATGAAAGTGCTGCAGGTACTGATTTTGGAGCTACGAATAATTGTTAGCCGATAGGCAAATTCACAGGGGATCCATAAATAACAAGGCTCTGGTGTGTGTATACATAGTGTAGTGTTGATAGTGTGTATACACAGTAAATGTTTATATTTTGGGAAATATTGTGAAGAAGTCACCATGAAAGCCGTCGCGTCCGCTTGGCCCTCTGGAAAGCATGCAGAGAGGAGGAGTCAGGGTGCAAGTATTTAAATTGAGGAGATGGCCTGAGGAGGTGAAAGGGAGGTGGGGACTGAGTAAAGAAAGCTGCAGATGTCAATGCACAGCTGAGAAGCCCGAGAGCCCTAGAGCAAAGAATATTCCTTGGTTGCAGCCAGAGGGCCTTGCTCAGTGATTATAGGGGCTGGAGGTGGGGAGGCAGCCCCAAAGGAGCACCGTGGATTTGCAACACTGTCTTTCTGGAAAGGATATGAGAGTCTTGCCCCTCTACCCCAGGGCTGCCACAGTTGTAAACCAGACTTTTGATTTCAGTGGTACATATCAATTAGTGTGCACCCACATTAGATTGAACCAAATTACACTGGCTCTTTTAAATCAAAAGTAGTCAAATGCTGGCAGCCTCTTAGGGTTCAATTCAGTGGAATCTTTTAAAGGTACAGTAATGCTGTTTGAAATGAGGAGAATGTGTCTTGCTTGCTGAAAAAAATCCACTATCCCTCATGCAGAAGATGATTGGATCCATAGTGGAAGCCAGTCAGTGGCATGAGGAGTCATGGAGATGATTCTCACCTGGTCAATTGCATCAGATGTTCCTGAGGGTGGAAAGGGAACCAAGAGATTGACTGGATTGTTGGGTTTATGAGAGGGCGGTGGTTGTCTGTAGAGAATGAGCTTTTTCTGCACCGCTCTTTCCTTTTCCTTCTGATTTTGAGAATGCTGAAAACTCAAGTCCTGTATTTAAAAATTCCATAGTTGAAAACATGTTTCAAGGACAGATGACACACTTATGATTACAGCCTCTGAAGTGATGGGAATATTAAATAACCTTTGGTTGGACATGTAACCACCAGGGCTGTGAACTAAATAACTCTCCACTTGGTCTTAAAACCAAACACACACAGTTCTTGTCATTAAAAATATCCATGGTCTGGTGTGGTGGGTCACGCTTGTAATCCCAACACTTTGGGAAGCCGAGGCGGGAGGATTAGTTGAGCCCAGGGGTTCGAGACCAGCCTGGGCAACGTGGTGAAACGCTGTCTCTACAAAAAATGCAAAAATTAGCTGGACGTGGTGGTGCGTGCCTGTAGTCCCAGCTACACGCGAGGCTGAGGCAGGGGAATCACTTGAACCTGGGAGGTGGAGGTTGCAGTGAGCCGAGATCGCACCATTGCCGTAGAGGCTGGGTGACAGAGCGAGATGCTGTCTCAAAGAAAAAAAAAAAAAAGACAGAGAAATCCTGAAAGCCCACATGAGCAGTTAGCAAAAGGAACCCTGACATAACAAATATGGTGATGTCCAAAAACATTAGCAATCCGGTAGTTAAACTCAGGGAGAGCTACGTATCATGAACTTAAAAGCTACATTGGCCATGAGTAACACAAATGCAGGTGCTACCACAGACAGCTGGTGGCCATTTCAAACTTTCTCTTCATATCTATGATGCATTCATGGGTACCCAAAACAGTGTCCTTCCATTTAGAAGCTTCCATTGGAAGGCTGAGGCAGGAGGATTGCTTGAGCCCAGGAGATAGAGATTAGCGAGGTCCTCCCTACCCGCTCTCTCCCGCTCGTCCTCCTTTCTTCCCTCCCTCCCTTCCTCACTTCTTCCCTCCCTCCCTTCCTTCCTCTCTCTTTCTTTCTTCCTTTTTTCTTTCTTTCTTTCTCTCTCTCTCTCTTTCCCTCTTTCTTTCTCTCTGTCCCTCTCTCTCCCTCTCTTCTCCCTGTCTCTGTCACTCTCTTTCTCCCTCCCTCCCTCCCTCCTCCTTCTCTCTTTCTTCCCTTTCTTTCCTTCAGGGTGGGGTCTCAGTAAGTTGCCCAGGCTGGTCTGGAACTCCTGGGCTCAAGTGATCCTCCTGATCCAGCCTCCCAGAGTGCTGGGATTACCAGTGTGCATGAGCCACTGTGCTCGGCCTGTTTTCCCTTTCCTGCTCTTCCTTCCCAGCTGATGTGCTTTTAAAACTTGATAAAGATTAATTTTTCTTTTTTTGTCTTGTTCAAATAATGATTTGATTTCTGTTCTCTCTCTGGGTCGTTTCAGTAACATGGACACCTACACATAGTTTTATCAGTAAAGGTCATTGGCATAATCAGTGTGTTATGAGAACAAAGATAGTTCCTCATTTAAGCTGTTCCATTACTCATTGTGTAAGGCAAAGAAGAAAGAGGACAGTGTCCTGTGTTTTTAGATGGCTGTTGAAATGAGTCAGAGTGACGGTGAGCAGCATGCATTGAATTCAAGCTGGAAACAGGATTTTTAGGCCCACCTTTAAGCCTGTCGTGAACGAATAAGGCTGGAAACCTATAGGCCCTGGAGAACAGGAGTCAGGAACCTGATTTCCCTGATAGCTTCTTGATCAAGGAAATGATGGCTGTGCAGCCTGCAGCCCTGAGCAAAGGCCTGGCAGCTCTGTGGCTGAGCCCTGGAGGGCTGAGCTTGGCAGGGCTCCTAGCAGTGTGTTCAGGAGCGCTGGGGGCCACAGTGGGTGCCAGTCCAACCCTCGCTTTCTTTGCGAGTGTCTGACACATCTGCAGAGACTGCAGGAGCCTGGCTGCCCCCTGAGTTCACTGTCCTGGAGCAAGCCTGTGGGGGAATCACATGCCCCCCTCCCTGACTCTAGTGCCATAGGGGACATGGAAGAGGGACCTGATTTGCAGTTAGGGTTTGCGTGCTGTTTGCAAGCTGGGTTTCCTCTTCGGGTTCCACAGTGCTGAGATCTGAGCCTGAGGCAGTTGGGAAATTAATGATGAGATAGAGGTGGCTTTGCTGTGTTCCACATCTATCAGGCTGCTCTGCCTGGGGAGATGCCCCCCTTGCTTGGGATGTTGGGCTTGGGTGGGGGTTCTGGAATGTCTCTCCTCCAGCGGGCTCTGCCTCCTTGGCTCCCTTGGTGCAGAGAGCAGCGCAGGGGCTTTGTTGAGGAGTAGCCCCTGCAGAGCTGCTCACATGTGACAGGCTGTGGCTGAATGGTGGACAACCCTGGTCGCCTACATTAGCATGGTGCAGTAGAGCCTTCTTGCATGTTCCGTGGTTCCCACTGCCCTTTCTCACGGTCGGGTGTCCTGACTGCCTTGTGGCCAGACTATGCCAGTTTGATCAGCACCCTTTCCAGAACTGCTGAAAGAGGGTCATAAATTGAGATGTTTGTCACCACTCCTGTCCATTGCAGAGTCACATACACGCTAGTGATCAGCAGTTCCTTGATGCAATCTGAGGACGTCATCTGCTAGTCGTTACAAGGAGAGGAAGGACAATCAAAAGATGAAAGAGAGTGCTGTCTCTGGTAATGGCAGTTACTCATCATTGTACCAGTGGGCAGCCATATAGGGATAGGTTGGAGGTGAAAGGGGAAAGCGTGAATAAAAAATGCTGACATTTGTGAGGCTGAGAGAAGAACAGAACTATCATTGCTGGTCAAGGTGGCCATCCAGTTAAAATGTTCACATCCTGTTTCACCCACGAGCTGGCCAAGATCATCTCATAAAGGGACAAACGTTGCTCCCACAAAGACTGCATTCTCATCTTGAGTCACGGCTGTCTGATGTCAGAATTCTTAGGCACTGCTCTGGCCGGGCGAAATGGCTCATGCCTGTAATCCCAGCACTTGGAAGCTTTAGGCCGGTGGATCACCTAAGGTCAGTAGTTTGAGACCAGCCTGGCTGACATGGTGAAACCCTGTCTCTACTAAAAATATAAAAATTAGCCAGGCGTGGTGGCGGGTGCCTGTAATCCCAGCTATTTGGGAGGCTGAGGCAGAAGAATCTTGCTTGAACCCCAAGGAGGCGGAGGTTGCAGTGAGCCGAGATTGCGCCATTGCACTCCAGCCTGGGCAACAAGAGCAAAACCCTGTTTCAAAAAAGAAAAACAACAACAACAACAACAACAAAAAACCGAACTGCTCTTGGCTGGGTGCGGTGGTTCACACCTGTGATCCCAGTGCTTTGGGAGGTTGAGACAGGAGGATTGCTTGAGCCCAGGAGTTCGAGATTAGCATGGGCAACATAACAAGACCCCATCTTTTTAAAAAATTAGCCGGGCATGGTGGTGTACGCCTGTGGTCCCAGCAACATGGGAAGCTGAAGCAGGAAGATCACTTGAGCTCAGGAGTTGGAGGCTGCAGTGAGCCATGATGGTGCGACTGCACTACAACCTGGACAGCAAAGCAAGGCCCTGTCTCAAAAAAAAAAAAAAAAAAAAAAAAAAAAGTGGCTGAGCAAGGTGGCTCATGCCTGTAATTCCAGTGCTTTGGGAGGCTGAGGCAGGCAGATCACCTGAGGTCAGGAGTTTGAGAGCAGCCTGGCCAACATGTTGAAACCCGTCTCTATTAAAAATACAGAAAATTAGCTAGGTGTGGTGGCGGGTGCCAGCTACTTGGGAAGCTGAGGCGGGAGAATTGCTTGAACCCAGGAGGCAGAGTTGCAGTGAGCCGAGATCGCGCCATTGCACTCCAGCCTGGGCAACAAGAGCCAAACTCCGTCTCAAAGGAAAAAAAAAAGCTGTTCTCCAAACAGAACCTGTGCCCACCTCATAGTGGGGTGCCTTTCCTGGGGCTCTTGCAGCAACTGCAGTGTAGTAATTGAGAATCTTTCAAGTGCTGTAAGGGAGCTGAGACACTGAGTGTGGCAGGGCCCTGTGCCCAGGGCACGCACACACCCATCCTAACGTCTGCTGGGAAAGGTAGGGGATGTGTGTGCTTTGCTTTTCAACCAGGAAGATAATTTTTGTCCCCGAGGGGACACTCAGCAATGTCTGGAGACAGTTCTGGTTGTCACACCTGGGTTAAGGGGTGCTACTGTCATCTAATGGATGGAGAACAGCGATGCTGCCGAACATCCCACAGTGCACAGGACGGCCCCACAACACCAAGACCGTCCGGCCTCAACTGTCAGTAGGGCCAACATCCAGAAACTCTGCAGGTTTGTGGGAAGCTCTAGATGCCCAAATCCCCTTTCATTTTCTCCTTGCCATGTAGGACGGTTTAGCTGGACAGTACACAGGACTCTTTAATGGGGTCATGAGAAGAGACCTCATAGTATAAGGGTCAAGTACAAGGACTTTGCAGTCAGACTGACCTGGGTTTCAGTCCCCACCCATCCTAGTGGTGTGACCAAGAGCAACTTTTGAGTTCTCAGTGTCCTGGTTTCCTCATCTGCAGAGTAGGCATAGTAACATCTGTCTCAATTGACTTTGGAGTTTGACAGGCAATACATGCAAAGTCCTCCATTTCCATGTCACTCAGAGTGAGTGTGCAAAAGATACTATTGTTGGCATCCATCATCATAACAAGAAGAGTTACTGTGAACATGGATGAGCTCAGCACCTTGTGGCACTGGGCTGTGGTGAGGGACTCAGACAGCTTGATGACTGAGTTTGGGCCTCAGTGAGATGGCAAAGCTGTGCTTCTCTTGCTCCTTGGACCGTGGTGACCCGTGAGGACCCCTGGGGGCTGCCTTCTCCACTGTTGCAGTTCAGGTAGCTAATGCCAAAGACCACTGTGATAGTGGACTCTGGGATCCCCCTAGTGTCAAGGAAGGGACCTTGAGCTTTGGAATGCCCTGGGCAGAGTCTTGCCACCTGTAGGTGTGCTAACCTCATCATGCATTGTTTTTAGCACAACAAAATGGGATCATACTGACTTTATTATTGACGCAGTATTATGCTATTGTCAGGTATGTGACACTGCTGCTATTTTGCTCATCTTCCAGATTTCCGTGAGTGTGGAAGGAAACCATATCAGATGCCTCGCAGAGCACCAGGCCCACCGTGAAAGGTACAGCAAACTGCTTCCCTCCTCTTGCCCTCTTGTTGGAAATTCTTTCCTGTGAGATTTTCTCCTCTCTGCTCTCTGCTCCTTCTCCCATAGCCTACAGCTTCCCGTTGGAGTTCCTTTGATAATTTTGCTGCCTTACAGCTTTGCAATGTCCAGTATGGTAGCCATGGGCCACGTGTGGCTGTGGAGTGCTTGAAATATGGCCAGATATATTTCTATATCTGGATTGAGATGCCTTGTAGAAGTATAAAATACACACTGGGTTTCAAAAACTTAGTGCAAAAAGAAAGAATGCAAGATATCTTATTGATAATGTAATACAGTTTACATGTTGAAATGATCACTTGAATACTTGGAGTAAAATAGGATGTATTATTAAATGTAACTTCACCTGTTTTTCTTTGACATTTTATTGTGGCTACTAGAAAATTGATAGATAGGGGTGTGTCTCCTTCACACTTACACACTTCTCTTGCTCAAGACCAGCCCTGCTTCCTTACTGGCTGCTCAGTCAGTTGCCTCCTCTAGTTTAAGCTGTCCATCATGGGCCCACCCATTATGTGTCCATCTCATCTTCTCTGCCCAATGTGGGTGCAGGCAGCTGGTGTTCCTGTACCTCCCACCCAGCTTTGCTTATGATGCTTGTCTTGAGTGCTCAGCTCTGCTGAGCTTCTCATCTTTCTTTCCATACATTTAGAACCTCTCTTCCAGAAACACAGGGTACTTACCAGCTGGCAAGGAGCAGAGCTGGGGTTCACATTTCATTTATGTCTCGCTCCAAACCCATGTCCGTAATAGACTACTCTCTCCAATTGCCTACTGGATGCAAACACATAGTAAGTTCCTAGAGGGCAGGGACCATTTTTATTTCTTTCATCTCTACTGTTCAAAGCCTTTCTAAAGCTGTTTTGAAAGAATTAAGATTTCTAGTCTCTTGCCCTTCCACTTTCTGCTATGTGAAGACACAGTGTTCCTCCCCTTTCCCCTCCGGATGATACAACAACAAGGTGACATGTTGGAAGGAATCAGAGAATATCCCTCACCAAATAATCAGTCCTGCTTGTGCCTTAATCGTGAACGTCTTAGCCTGCCGAATTCATGAAAGTCATCATCATGTATAGGCTAATTGATCTTGGATTTCCAAGCCTCCAGAATTCAAATCAGTGAATCTGAAAACATTTTACGGAGGGTGGGACCAAGATGGCCAGCAAGAAGCTGCAGTGTTTAGAGGCTCCCATCAGAAAAAACTGTAATAAACATGTGTGAATCCTTCACCAGCAACCAAGGTATCCAGCTTCTCTCATCAAAATTGACTAGAAGGCTGGCGTGCCCCTTGAAGTGATGGAAGTACAGTGTGGTGTGGCGGCCCACCCGAGAGCCACACGGGGAAGGGGAACCCCCTCACCCCATCCAAGGGAGGTGGTGAGTGAACACGCTACCCAGCCAGGGAAACTCTGCTTTTCCACGGAACCATGCAACCCACAGATTGGAAGATCCCACTTGTTAACCCATGCCACCAGGGCCTTGCGTCCCAACCCCGGAACACACAGATTCTTACAGCCTGTCAGCTGGTATCTGCTTAAGCTTACTGAACTCTTGGGAGGAGGGGTGACCAGCACCTCCTGCAGCTGCCCGCTGTCTAAGCCCTTTAAGGTCCTGGGGAGGGGCAGCAGCCAGCACTGGGACTCCCAACTGCCTAATGTGCTAAGCTCCCTGGGCGGGGGAAGGGCAGCACCCGTTTCTGTAGCTCCAGGCTACGCTTTTCCCCTGCTAGAGCCAGGGAGGCTGGACAGCTTGGTCCTATGTCTTGTCTCCACAGCCCGACACACCAGCTCTGGCAGTCTGCGGCCAGAGTGCCTCTTCAGGTCCAACTCCAACCCATCCTTCCTTAGTAGGGAGAGGGGGGCTCCGCTGCAGGATCTCCAGTAGCTCTAACCAGAGGCTCAGGGGCATAATTTGGATCTCCCTGGGCCTGAGCCCGTAGGGGGAGGGGTGGCCACAGTCTCTGCAGACCAGCAGACTTAGCTTTTCCTCCTGGTAGTTCCAAGGAATCCAGGCAGCCCAGACTCTCCACCAAGGGACAGAGTACTCCATTAAATGGGTCCTGCTCCCCATGCCACCCAACTGTGTGAGACACTCCAACAAGGCTTGTCAGATACCCTATACAGAAGTGATCCTACTGGCATCAGGTTGTTGCCCCTCGAGGTCAGAGGTCGCAGAAGGAGCAGGCACCAATCTTTGCTGCTCTCCAGCCTCCTTGAATGACACCTCCAGGCACAGGAGCAAATCAGATGAATAAGGCCTGAAGGGAACCCCCAGCAATCTGCAGCAGACCCTACAGAAGAAGGACCTGACTATTGAGAGAAAAATCAAAAAGTGATAACAGCATCAACATCAAAAATAGCAAAAATGTCCCTACAAAAACCCCATCCAAGGGTTAGTAGCCTCAAAGACTGAAACTAGACAAACTCATGAAGACGAGAAAGAATCAATGAAAAAATGCTGAAAACCCAAAAGACCAGAGTGCCTCTTCTCCTCCAAATGATCACAATGTTTGATTGCTACAAATGATAATAAGCTTTGAAATTGAGGCAGTAATTAATAGCCTACCAACCAAACTAAGCTTCATAAGTGAAGGAGAAATAAAATCCTTTCCAGACAAGCAAATGCTGAGTGATTTTGATACCACCAGACCTGCCCTGCAATATCTCCTGAAAGAAGCACTAAATACGGTAAGGAAAAACTAGTATCAGCCACTGCAAAAACACACCAAAATATAAAGACCAATGACACTATGAAAAAACTGCATCAACTAGTGTGCAAAATAACCAGCTAGCATCATGATGGCAGAATCAAATTCACACATAACAATACAAACCTTAAATGTAAATGGGCTAAATGCCCCAATTAAAAGAAACAGACTGACAAATTGGAGATGGAGTCAAGACCATCGGTGTGCTGTATTCAGGAGACCCATCTTATGTGCAAAGACACACACAGGCTTAAAATAAAGGAATGGAGGAAAATTTACCAAGCAAATGGAAAGCAAAAAAATGCAAGGGTTGCAACCCTAGTCTCTGACAAAACAGACTTTAAACCAACAAAAATAAAAAACAAAGAAGGGTATTACATAATGGTAAAGGGAACAACTCAACAAGAAGAACTAACTGTTCTAAGTATATATGCACCCAATATAGGAGCACCCAGATTCATAAAACAAGTTCTTAGAGACCTGCAGATACTTAACCTCCCACACAATTATAGTGGGAGACTTTAACACCCAACTATCAGTATTAGACAAAACAATAAGACAGAAAATTAACAAGGATATTCAGGACTTGAACTCACCTCTGGATCGAGTGGACCTAGTAGACATCTACAGAACTCTCTACCTTAACAGAATATATATTCTTCTCAGTGCCACATGACACTGATTCTAATTAGCCACACAATTGGAAGTAAAACACTCCTCAGCAAATGCAAAAGAACTGAAATAATGACAAACATTCTCTCAGACCACAGTGTAATCACATTAGAACTCAGGATTAAGACACTCACTCAAAACCACATAATTTCATGAAAATTGAACAGCCTGCTCCTGAATGACTACTGGGTGAATAATGAAATTAAGGCAGAAATCAAGTAGGTCTTTGAAACCAGTGAGAACAAAGAGACAACGTACAAGAATCTCTAGGACACAGCTAAAGCAGTGTTAAGAGGAAAATTTATAGCACTAAATGCCGACATCAGAAAGCTAGAAAGATCTCAAATCAACACCCTAACATCATTAAAAGAGCGAGAGAGGCAAGAGCAAACGAATCCAAAAGCTATTAGAAGATAAGAAATAACTAAGATCAGAGAAGAACTGAAGGAGATAGAGACACGAAAAACCGTCCAAAAAATCAATGAATCCAGGAGCTGGTTTTTTGAAACAATTAACAAAATAGATAAACCACTAGCTAGACAAATAAAGAAGAAGAAGAGAGAAGAATCAAATAGACACAATAAGAAATGATAAAGTGAATGTCACCACTGACCCCACAGAAATACAAACTACCATCAGGGAATACTATAAAAACCTCTATGCAAATAGACTAGAAAATCTAGAAGAAATGAATAAATTCTTGCATGTATACACACTACCAAGACTAAACCAGGAAGAAGTTGAATCCCTGAATAGACCAATAACAAGCTCTGAAATTGAGGCAGTAATTAATAGCCTACCAACCAAAGAAAGCCCAGGACCAAATGGATTCACAGCTGAATTCTACCAGAAATACAAAGAGGAGTGGGCACCATTCCTCCAGAAACGATTCCAAACATTTGAAAAGGAGGGACTCTTCCCTAACTTATGTTATAAAACCAGCATCACCCCAGTACCAAAATCGAGAAGAGACACAGCCAGTATCATACTGAATGGGCAAAAGCTGGAAGCATTCTCTTTGAAAACTGCTACAAGACAAGGATGCCCTCTCTCACCACTCCTATTCAACATAGTATTGGATGTTCTGGCCAGGGCAATCAGGCGAGAGAAAGAAATAAAGGGTGTTCAAATAGGAAGAGAAGAAGTCAAGTTGTCTCTATCTGCAGACAATGTGATTTTATATTTAGAAAACCCCATCACCTCAGCCCAAAAACCTCTTGAACTGATAAGCAACTTCAGCAAAGTCTCAGGATACAAAATTAATATGCAAAAATCACAACCATTCCTTTAAACCAGCAATAGGCAAGCAGAGAGCCAAATCATGAGTGAACTCCTATTCACAATAGCTACAAGGAGAATAAAATACCTAGGAATACAGCTAGCAAGGGATGTGAAGGACCTCTTCAAGGAGAACTACCAACCATTGCTCAAGGAAATAAGAGAAGACACAAACAAATGGAAAAACATGTTATCCTCATGGCTAGGAAGAATCAATATCATGAAAAGGGTCATATTGCCCAAAGTAATTTATAGATTCAATGCTGTCCCCGTCAGACTACCATTGATACTCTTCACAGAACGAGAAAAAACGATTTTAAATTTCATATGGAATCAAAGAAGTCCCTGCATAGCCAAGACAATCCCAAGCAAAAAGAAGAAAGCTGGAGGCATCACGCTACCTGACTTCAAACTATACTACAAGGTTACGGTAACCAAAACAGCGTGGTATGGTACCAAAACAAACATATAGATCAGTGGAGCAGAACAGAGACCTCATAAATAACACTACACATTTACAACCATCTGCTCTTTGGCAAATCTGCCCAAAACAAGCAATGGGGAAAGGAACTCCTATTCAGTAAATGGTGCTGGAAGACTGGCTAGCCATATGCTGAAAACTGAAACTGGACCCCATCCTTACACCTTATACAAAAATTAACTCAGGATGGATTAGAGACTTACCTGTACATATTTTAATCATTTTCTAGCTCACAATTACAGTTGGTACTTCTCAATTCTCAGTGAATTCTGTAGAGAAATTGTTTGCAACACCATACTTTGGAAATGACATTGGCAATTAAAGTTGTGGTCCAAGTTTGATAATGAAGAGTATTTGAAAGGCCAAAACTGATGGATGCTTTTGAGATGAAATAGACATTTGGGAAGAAAATGAGGGCAGGTTGTCTACTTCTTAACATTTGTCTTTTTTTTTTTTTTTTTTTGAAGACAGGGTCTTGCTCTGTTGCCTGAGCTGGTGTGCAGTGGCGTGATCTCAGGTCACTGCAGCCTCGATCTCTGGGGCTCAAGTGATTCTCCCACCTCAGCCTCCCAAGTAGTTAGGATTACAGACAAATGCCACCATGCCTGGCTAGTTTTTTTTATTTTTTGTAGAGATGGGGTCTCCCTATGTTGCCCAGGCTTGTCTTGAACTGGTCTCAAATGATTCTTCTGCCCTAGCCTCCCAAAGTGTTGGGATTCAGACATGAGCCACCATGCCTGGCCTTAGCATTTATCTTGACGACAGTGAAATCATTGATGTACGCCAAGGGGGTTCCTTTTTCTAAATGGAAGCACACTGTTTTGGGTATCCATGAACTCATCATAGATATGAAGAGAAAGTTTGAAATGGCCACCAGCTGTCTGTGGTAGCACTTACATTTGTGTTATTCATGACCAATGTAACTTTCAAGTTTATGACACATAGCACCCCCTGAGTTTAACTACTTGGTTGCTAATGTGTTTGGACATCATCATATTTGTTATTTCAGGGTTCCTTTTGCTAATTGTTCCTGTGGAATTTCAGGCTTTCTCCATGTAAGTCTTTTTTTTTGAAATGGAGTCTCGCTCTGTCGCCCATGCTGGAGTGCATTGGTGCTATCTTGGCTCACTGCAACCTTTGCCTCCCGGGTTAAAGTGATTCTCCTGTCTCAGCCTCCCTATTAGGTGGGACTAAAGACATGCGCCACCACGCCCAGCTAATTTTTGTATTTTTAGTAGAGATGGGGTTTCACCATGTTGGCCAGGCTGATCTCAAACTCCTGACCTCAGGTGATCCTCCCATCTCAGCCTCCCAAAGTGCTGGGATTACATGCCCAGCCAGTGTAAGTCTTTTGAAACACAGACACCTGGTGCCTCTCCCGTGAGTCTTTCAGGGAAAGATTGAGTTCTGTGTCAGGTTGGAGTTTCTGTTCAAGCAACTAGACTGCTTCCTACCCCTCTTTATTTGAAAAACCAGCATGGTCTTCACTTTTTCCTTGAGCCTACAACAACGGGGTGCCTGTTAATGTGTTTCCCGGACCTTGTGTGGCTCCTTTGCTCTGCTTATTCCAAGAACAGAGCCTTGGAACTGTGCATTTTGAATACAGATGAAGGTGCTTGGAGGAGGTCTCCAGAGTCTCAGCACAGTTGAAGAAACAAACAAAACATGCTACATGTGCAGGAAGACCCCTTATTAATTCCTATGATGACCTCTCTGCTTTTTTATTTTAAGTTAAAAGGAGTCAACACTTTGGGTTTTGTTATACTGGACAAGGTGGCAAGTCATATTAAACTAACCCAGGCTTTTGCTTGAGTTTTCACTGAACTTAGACTCCACCGACAAGTATAGTCAAACAGAAACTCCCCTCATGAGGTGGCCTGATGGTGCACTCCATTGGTGGGTGCAGAAGGTTTGGAGGAATCTGCTTCCTGACTGGGGCAAGTTAACCTCTTTCTGCCATAGTTACCTCTTTGCACGTCCTAAGAGCACCTGCTTATCAAATCCTTGGGAGGATTCACTGAATTTGTCCATTTGTAATCCACATGGAAGAATGCGACTCTTGTTCTTTTTGCCAGTTTGATTCAACAGATGTTTGTTCCCTGGACTAGTGTTTCTCAGCTGGGTGTGATCTGCACCTAGGGGACATTTGGCAAAGTCTGGAGACATTTTGGGTTGTCACAACTTGGGGAGGGGGTGTTACTGGCATGCAATGAATAGAAGCCAGGTGTATTAATCAGTTTTCTGTTGCTCTAAAGGAATACCTGAGACTGGGTAATTTTTAAGAAAAGAGGTTTATTTGGCACACAGTTCTATAGGCTGTTCAAGCATGGTGCTGACATCTCCTTGGTTTCTTGGGAGGCCTTGCAACTTTTGTTCGTGGTGGAAGGGAAAGGGAGAGCAGGTGTGTCATATGGCAAAAGAGGGAGCAAGAGACAGAGGGAAGGCTAGGCTGTTAACCAGCTCTTGCATGAACTGAGGGAACTCACTCAGTACCAGAGGGTAGGCAACAAGCCATGGTTCCTCCATGAACCAAACACCTCCCACTAGGCCCACCTCCAGCAGTGAGGATTACTCCATTATACTTCAGTGTGAGATTTGGAAAGGGCAGACATCCAAACTCTATCACCAAAGATGCTGCTAAGCATCCTATAGTGCACAGAGCAGCCCCCATATACAGGGTTACCTGGCCCTGGAGCGCCAGTAGTGTTGAAGTTAGGCTACCCTGTGGTTCACTTGCTTACTGTGTGTAGGAAGACCAGAGGCCAGGTAAGAAAGCAACAACAAGTTCTTCTCAAACCCAAAACCAGAAAACCCCACATAACACTGACGGTTTTTTAATATGCAGGAGATTGAGTTTCAATCCAGTAGAAGACCTTTATTTTCTTGCTAGTTAAAGAGAGGTTTTTCCTGGTTCATTGTCTGTGTTCGTTGCAATTAGTTTTTATTGACCTATAGAAAGGAAGACCTTTCTAGGGTTCATGTGTGTTTGTTGGGTTTGCCATGTTTTATTCTCCAAAGCCCCAGGAGGATTCCCCAGTTATAGAGACTGTGTTAGATTTTTAACATTTTATTTTATTTTAAATGATTTCTTTTGATTAATTACAGACTCACACTGCATTGCAAACATGGTGCTGTTAGATCCCGGTAGTGTGCCCTTTACCGGCTTTCCCCAAGGCTGGTGGCATCTCACAGGACCATAGAGCAGGAAAGCCCAGGAAATCCACGTTGGTGCAACACAGTTACCTAGCCTTGGAGCCCTTACTTGGATTTCACTGTTTTCGCATGTACTGATTTGTGAATTACATGTTAAAGATGAGAGTCAGTAATATATTTCCAAATGTCAACAGAACATAAATTGAGCAGAAGTGTTTATAATGAGACAGAAGACTGAGCAGAAGAGCTCATAGTGAGCCAGGGCTAACAACAACCTGGCAAGGAGCTCCTTGACTTTCTTGGAGGCCAATGTGTGGGAGCATTGGTGACGGCCCCCAGGAAGCCAGATGTTATCGGGAGTTTAAATGATATGTGTGTACTGCTCATGCGTATATGGAGCGTGCTGCTTTTGTTTCTGATGCTGAAATAAGACAAATCATTTCCCTTTTGAGCTCCAGGTAGACTGATGGAGAGGGGGAAACAACGCCTACTTACTGCAACCTGAAATCCTCTGCCTTGGGTCCACTTTCTAAATTCCTATAGTTCTTATTTTGTAAACTGATAAAACAGCTTTTCTCCTTCAAGTCATGATCATCTTGTGTTTTATATTAATTAACTCCATATAGACCTCCCTTTGGAATTCCTCCTTCTGATCTGCCAGTTAGTCACCTTACTAGGATAATCAAAATGTAAATTCATGATAGACGGGAACCCGACATTATCAGCACAGGATGTGGCAGAATGATTTTCCTTTCCCACCTCTCACTATTAAGGTGATGAGATTGGAAACGGTGAATACCCCAGAGTTCTGTAACTCTGAGTGTGGAGGAAGAGGTGGCAGCCCTTGACCTCAGCAGTGGAGCCGCATTATCGAACATTCCCGTCCAGGAATCTGGACACGTGCTGGTCAAGAATTCAACGCAGTTGCCTTTGGTTAGGGGATTGAGAAGCTCTTCTTGTGAGTGAGGCATGGAGTGAAATCGCAGAAGCCTGTGTGATTTGTAGAAACCGAAGCCAGGCTCGTTTGCTGCCTTGCACAAGGGAGATATGATAAGACCGGGAATTTATTTGTGAGCATCATCAGTGCCAAGCAGCCTGTCCAACATTTATAGAGGCTTTTGGGCTAAATGGAAAAGGGCTTGATCTATCTGTGGAGACAGAAAGTAGTAGAATGGTTGCCTAGGACTGGGGTTTTAGGCAGGTAAGAGGTTGTCACTGCTAAAGGGTACAGGGTTAATGGTAATTCTTGAAATTGATTGTGCTGATGGTGGCTGCAGAACTCTGCAGGTACTAAAAGCTGTTGAGTTATACTTGAAATGGGTGAATTCTATGGCATGTGATATATATCTCAATAAACCTTTCAAAAAAGGGTTCGGGACCACTGTTTTTGTACATGTCCTCAAAATACCTCCTGTACTCGAGTGTGGTCACAGCTGGTTCATGTGCACGAACATAGTGTCAGTGTCATTGTGGAGATAGCAGTTTCAGATTGACTGGTTCCAGAAAATGTGTCCCTGCCTGTTATCTCCACATTGCCACAGTTAGGAACCAAGGGTCCATAACAAGCAGCTAAACTGTGGTTGATATCAGTGGAAGCGGATAGTGTCATCTCTTTTATATTTTTCTCTGTTCTCTCCCTCGCCTCCTTTGCCCACTTCCTTCTCCAAAATAAAACAAAAGAGAGAAAGCAAGAGATAAGTCACTAAGCTGAATGTGCTCCATCCCTTCGGAAGACAGTACACATACTGGAGGGAAGATAAGCGAAAATACAGCCTTTCTCAAGGGCCAGCCTGGGTAGAGATAAAGAGAGAGCCACAGGCACACGGGCCAAGCATCAGCTCCTCAAGTATCCATCTCACCATTCAGGGTTGGGGAAATATTTGGTACCTCAAGTCCTCTTTATCTTCGCTGATGAAACTGACATAGATGATTTCGGAGCATTTAGGGAGAATGCAAGGGAAACTGACGACACACTTGATGCAGCCGGGTAACCAATCTTTGTGTGGCCCTCCAGTGACTCTTTCTTGCTTGGAAATTATTGGAAGTCCATAGTTTTAAGTCATTGGAATGACTGTCCCCTTCATAAAGCATGATGTAGCAAAATGGAAAGCATACTTCTGGTGAAATGTGTCTTTTTAAAAAAGCTTATGACATTGAGGAGGTCATTTCCTATTTCCTGGTATTCAGCAATTTTGCCATGAGCTTTGTAGAATTGGCCTGGTACTTAGTTCAAATAAGAAAGGAATTACTGAAATTGCACATCATGTTAAAAACCATCAGGGTTTTGAGTCCTGAGACATGTTATCTAAACGTCTGTCTTGCTATTTTGTTACAGCCCAAGGTAGGGACTGTAAAACATCTTCATTATAAACTGAGTACCATGCAGTTTCTGGGAGAGCAGAAGAAATGTGGTAGGAAGGAACCACCCAAGGTGGGTAATGACAGAGCAGAGATAGTCAGATAGGACCAGAGACAAGGCAAGAGGAAGAGCCTGCAGGAATCAGTTTCTTGCACATTTGAGAGCTGGACCTGCCAAGAGGGAAAGGCCAATGTCTTTGTGTGTTCTTTGAGGAAACCTGAGTGGCCTGCCCTGCCTTTGACCCTCTGCTCTTTGACTGTGGATTCCTTCCTATACACCTGTGCGTTCTCAGTGTTGTGCTCAGATCCTTAAACAGGCGCCAAACCCTGACCTCTGAGGCTTGGGCAGGAATGTAACCCAGCCTCAAGGGAAGATAAAGACAGAAAGAATAAGTATTATAGCAGGGACCTTTTTCAGGAATCTGCCTTCTGCAGGGCAGTGCTCTAGATGCATTTGAGCCAGCGTAGCAAATCTACATCACTAGAAAGACTCTTCCCATTTTACAAGTTGGGAAACTGAGGCCAGGGCTATGACAAGTGCCAGGTCCCCAAACTCTGAACTGCAAATAGAACTGAATGGTGGCAGGTGGGCCAGTGTGATTTTAAATACATGTGCTTTTCAGGGTACCCTCGTGTTTCTCCAAATGCCAGAAGCATTTCCCCAATAATTCATAGCACCATTCAGTCAAGATTCTGCAGTACAGCGCTCTGGGGAGTCTGTGAGTGCATGGTCCTGTGGGTAGAAGTCACGAGCTGAAGATAGTTTTACATGTTTAAAGAGTAAAAAAGGAGGCAGGGAGTAGTGGCTTATGCCTGTAATCCCAACACTTTGGGAGGCTGAAGTGGGAGGATCACTTGAGCCCAAGGAATTCAAGACCAGCCTAGGCAATATAGCAAGACCTTGTCTCTACAAATAAAATAAAATTAGCCAGGCATGGTGGCAGTGTTCCTGTAGTCCCAACTACGCGGGAGGATTGCTTGAGCCCAGGAATTCGAGGCTGCAGTGAGCCATGTTTGTGCCACTGCACTCCAGCCTGGACAACAGAGCCAGATCCTGTCTCCAAAAAAAAAAAAAAAAAAAAAAAAAAAAAAGCAGTACGTTGTTGATACATGGAAATGATGTGATATACAGATAAAGTTTTACTGGAGCTCTGCCATGCCCATTCATGGACATATTTTCTGTGGTTGCTTTTTTACCACAAGAGGTGTTGCCACCATTGCAACAGGTACTATATGTCTAGCAGAGCCTAAGATACTTGCTCTCCTGTCCTCTGCAGAACTAGCATGTAGTTCTGAGTGCTTGAAGGCACGTACCACCTGAGGTGTGACTTGGACTTTCACCTCTCCTTAGCCCTTCTTCATTTCCATCCTATTCTCATCTCACCTTGCTTAGAGAAGCCTGGTATTTCACAATTAGAGAGTCATTTACTTGATATGAAGTCTTGTCCCAGTTAAAGTGCCAGTAGCCCTGGGGGAAGTAATACATTAAACCTTATCAGTTATTTATACCTCTGGATTGGAAGGGATTGTTGCCGGCTTTGTCCTATGACAGCTGCGACCAGAGGACAGAGCTCAAGGGCAGTTGCGTGAAATCAGGAAGGTGTGGGTCACCTCTGTGCAGGGTGAAGGAAGAGAGGAGACTGGGTTATTTGCCTGATGACCTTTATTCATGGCCTTTTCTGTATGCTCCTCAGTCACCCAGAAATTGGGATTGTTGGTGATAAGGGTTACAACTGAGCTCCTCTCTGGGAATTGGTGTTGACTTCAGAGTGCCATTTAGCCTGAAGACACTCCTTACTCCATTATCATAGAACCAGAGTGGTGGCCACATGTGCGGACTGTCCATGCTGATGCTGATGTGTAAGGCAGGGCCCATAGGTAGGAGGCGATAGAGCTGGGATTTTTTATATGGACAGCCTTCTGCTCCTCTGATGCTTAGCTACATTCTAGTGCCTTGGGTGCAAAGTCAGCTTAACATACATATGAAGGGTGCTGGCCCATTTCTTGCCTTTGCGTTCACTATTTTAGAAGGTTGTGTCTCCTTGAGCGTGGACTAGGGAGATAACACGAGAAGGAGAAGCCACGTGGTTTCTGTCTCATCCATGGTACATGGAACATGTTCCCCTCAGTAATGTTACAGTCGAGACACGGAATGCTACAATGTACAGTTGCCACCGTATGGTATACTACACACACACACACACACACAGACACACACACACACGCACACACACGTATTTTAATTTTTTTTTAGAGACAGAGTGTTACTCTGGTGCCTAGGCTGGAGTATGGTGGTGCGATCATAGCTCCCTGCAGCCTCGAACTGTTGGGCTCAAGTGATCCTCTCACCACAGCATCCCAAAGCACTGGGATTACAGCTGTAAGCTACCGGGCCTGGCCTACTTGTATATTTTTCATGGCAAATGTACATTTCAGTTATGTTGTGGGCTTTAAAAAGCCTTTCTAGGCTAGTTGGGAATTTGACCCTGTTTTTTACAGCATAGTTTTTAGGAGAAAAACATTTCTGAGGAAGTAACAGGAAGACTTGGGCTGTACCTCATTTGTAATTTAGAGACCACTCTCATTTCAAAATTTCTTCTCTCAGCATGTTTTCGTTTTGAGGCATGAAGTCGGCAGGCAGTGAGTGTCTTTTTTACAGTGACTCTGGTGTCTTTGGGAAGCGGCTTCCTTCATTTGCCTTTCCACGTTTTCTTTCTTGACTTCTCCAGGCATTCAGCTGCAGGCATATACCTCTGCTGCTGGGGGAGTGGCAAGGAGGGGGGTTGGAGGAACAGGGATAAAAATTAGCTAGAATTCAGAAACAGGAGTGACAGCACAGATGATTTTTCATGCTAACCTACTTTAAAAGCTGCCAGAACAATTGTGGAGTAGGAAATCTCTCATTTCTCCTGCCCTACTCTGACAAGATCTAAAAATAACTTCGAAGAGATGGGCATGTAGCCCTTTGATCTCCTTGGCCTGGAGTATTTCTTGGTAGGAGCAGAGCTTACGGGAGGGTGTTCTTCAGCCAGCGTTCTGGCAGTCCAAGTTGTGGGCGGGGCTGATTACTGTAATCTTCCTTTGCCATTGAACGATTTCATCTGTCCCTGGTTTCCATTACTTGCTGTTCTAAATATTCCTCTCTCCACACCTTCCTTTTATGTAGCCACAAACTAGAATATGTGCATGGAAGACCCAAAGGAGACAAATCAGACTTGGACTCCAGAACCTTGGTGCTGGATTTACCAAGTACCTCCTCTGCCAGAATAAGTAGCACAGATCTTTGGCCCCCAGAGGGACTGTGGTCTAATTGGAAGACACAACGCAGAGGTGTAAAAGAGAGCTCTGGAGATAGGAATTTGAAATGGGGCTGAGAGCTGATAAATGGCCTGGCACCAGAGGCCAGGGAGATGGGAGGAGGGGGAATTCCTAGGAAGGGTGTCCCCTGAGAGATTCTGAAGAGTGAGCAGAGATTGACAGGAGAGGTGAGAGGAGGCCTAGAGTTATCAGGGCTGCAGAGGTGGCCTTGGCACGTAGAGGCCATCATATCCACGTTGTCTTCCAGGATAGGGGCAGTGCATCTGTGGCTGAAGATGGAATAAATGGGATAGTGGCTAAAAAGATAGGGGTATTGGGGGACACTTCTCCTTGGAGAGGTCCTCCTTGCAGATAAGGGGAAAAGTAGAACAGTACTTGACGGGGAGCCTGGTGTTGGGGAAGGATTTTTTTTTACACCAGGGGAGACTTGTGGTTGAGTTAAACAGGTTCTAGAGGGCCAGGTATGGTGGCTCATGCCTGTAATACCAGCATTTTGGGAGGCCAAGTCAAGAGGATTGCTTGAGCCCAGGAGTTGGAGGCCAGCCTGGGTAGCAGCAGCATAGAGAGACCCTGTTTTTACAAAAAGTACAAAAATTAGCTGGACATGGTGGCACGCACCTCTAATTCCAGCTACTTGGGAGGCTGAGGTGGGAGGATTACTTGACCCCAGGAGTTGGAAGATGCAATGAGCTGAAATTGTGCCACTGCGCATCAGCCTGAGTGACAGAAGAAGACCCTGTTTCTAAGGGGAACAAAAAAGAGGTTCAAGAGATAAGATAAAGAATGGGGAGAGGGGACATATTTTTTTGCAGGAGAGAAATTTTGAGGGTTTAGTCTTAGAAAAGGAGCAGTAGAGACAGATGGGAAGGTCGTAAATGTGAAACCTTCGGAAGCAGAAAGGAAGATGATTTCTCTTAAAAGTTTTGCCTAGAGATGACTAATGTAAAGGACTTTAGTGTTCTAAGGGAGAAGGGAAAGCCAGAGGTGATGGGTCCAGTGGATGCAGGAACTGACCCAGGCTTTCAGATTGTACGTTAGGGAGCAAAGAATACGTGCTTGGGGGTGGGGAGGTGGCTGGCCAGGGCCAACCTCTCGCCTCCCGTGACCCTTACGTAGAATCAGAGTTGCCTCATTTAGTGCACCTGAGTCAAGGCCTTCGGTTTAAGAGCGTATCTGAGCTCATTAAAGTCATTGCTTGGTATCCTTAGGGGATTGGTTCCAGGACCTCCTGTGGATACCCAAATGTTTGCACACTCAAATCCTGCAGACCACCCTGCAAAACCCACTGATAGGAAAAGTTGGACCTCTGTGTCTGTGGGTTTTGCATTCCATGGATACTGTATTTCCCATCCGAATTTGGTTGTAAATGCAGAACCTGCCCATAAGGAAGGCTGATTGCATTTATTGAAAAAAATCTGTGTTGTTCAAGGGTCAGTTATAGTTTGAACTACAAAAAGCAAGCAACCAAACAAAAACCGTGGAAACCAAAGCTTGAAAAACCAGTGAATTGGAGCATAAGTCAGAGCAGGCTAAAAAGGACTACATCCCCAGTGGAACTTTCTGTGTAGTCTGGTAGCCATATCTAGCTATGAAGCACCTGAAATGTGGCTCATGCAACAGAAGAATTGAATTTTAAATTTTATTATTCTTAAATATATATTTTTGTCTGTCTTCTTTTTTGTTTTTTTCCCCTGAGATAGGGTCTCACTCTGTCACCCAGTCTGGAGTGCAGGGTTGCCATCACAGCTCACTGCA
Organism: Saimiri boliviensis; assembly: GCF_048565385.1. Taxonomy (NCBI): domain Eukaryota; kingdom Metazoa; phylum Chordata; class Mammalia; order Primates; family Cebidae; genus Saimiri; species Saimiri boliviensis. The sequence goes on from NC_133470.1 coordinate 6,322,709, forward strand.
GCCTTGACCTCTTGGGCTCAAGCGATCCTCCCACTTCAGCCTCCCAAGTAGCTGGGGCCACAGGCATAAGCTACCATGCCCAGCTCATTTTTTTAACTTTTGTAGAGATGGAGTCTCACCATGTTGCCCAGGCTGGTCTCAAAACTCTTGATCTCAAGAAATGCTTCCACCTCGGCCTCTCAAAGTGCTAGGATTACAGGCATTGAGCCACAGTGCCCAGGCTAAATATGTATTTCAGTAGCTCCATGTGGGGAGGTGTCTTGGACAGAACAGGTTAGCCTGCGAAACTGTCTGGGCTCTGAGTGAGAGGGAAGGATGAGAGTTCGCAGATGATCCCAGCGGGCTGGTTCCAGACGTGAAACCTGCAAGTACTCTGGCTTGGAGAAGGCTGACCATGGCAGGTGGGAGGAGCTCTCTGAAGGCCAGGGCCTGGCCGAGGAGGACAGGGCCAGTGCTCACGTCTCCCACACCCTAGAACTTGGTGTGCTGGCTTCCAGCCTTGTGTGTTTCTCCTTATGACTGTAAATGTCAGGAGGGTTGGGACTGTGTCATTTTTCTTCTTGCTCGGATTCAGACCTGCAGCTGCTCGAGAGTTCTTTGCTAATTAGTGAAGGAAAGCTGGCTTGAAGGAGAAGCAATTGAAGTGGAATTCATTGTCCCCACTTCTCTGCAGCAGGAACGCCTTGTCTGTCCTGCCTCGGTTGAACTCATTTTCTCAGGCTCCCACCTTTGAATGGAGGCTCTTATCGGGTTCTCCATCTCCAACGGGTCTGTTGACATTTCCCCATGGGAAAGGAAAAGACCATCTGAAAGTTTCCATCTGTGCACAAGGTTTTCTGAACATGTGGACAACGTGGGTTTAATTTTGTGAGGTCAGCAAGAGTTCTTGTGGTTTGGGATTGAGTAAAAACTGTAGGCTTTGTATGAGAAGAAAATCTCTCTCACCTCTGTCTTCTATTCGTCACTCTCCACACAGACTCTCCACTTGTCTTTAGCGCTAAAAACACAAAGCATTATGTTTAAAAAAAAAAAAAAAAACCCAAACCCCAAGTCCAGTAGCTGATTGCCCTGCTGTGGCTTTTCTCCCCTCGTCGTCGTTCTTCAAAGAAAGACTCCACTCCTCTCAGCTGTCACCCTTTCACCCTTCACTGCACGCTGTCTGGCCTCTGCCCCCACTTGAAAGAAGCACTCTTCCCAGGGTACTTGGGAACTCGGAACTGTGAGCCCCCAGAGTCTGCCCAGCGCCTCTGTCCCTGCCTTTCAAGCAACAGCTACTGCTGCTGTGACCCAGGGTGCCCCTTTCCCTGGGCAGCATTACCCACACCGGGCCACATTGGGCCATGTTACCGATACTGGGCCAGGTCACCCACACTGGACCATATGAGGGAATGCCACCCACGCTGGGTCATGTCACCCACCCCAGGCCACACTGGGCCATGTCACCTACATTTGGCAGGGTCCTTTCTTCACTCTGGTGCCACCTTTATCCTAATGCTCAAGACTCTCAAAACACTAGAGGCTCAGCAGCCAGTGTGGGGGCAGAGGCCTTCAGCGAGGTGCCCCCAGCCCCACCCGCGAGGGGAAGTAAGTGCTAACTCCTTGTGCCTGAGGCTCAAAGGGCCGGGCGCCTTTATTGGTCCCTGTGCCTGATACCAGCGTTCTTTATTTTTCCTTTTAAATATATATTTTTGTCTTTTTTCTTCTTCTTTTTTTTTCTCTGAAATGGAGTTTCTTTCTGTTGCCCCGGCTAGAGTGCAGGGTTGTGATCACAGCTCACTGTAGCCTTTACCTCTTGGGCTCAAGCGATCCTCCCACTTTAGCCTCCCAAGTAGCCGAGGCCACTGGCATGAATTACCATGCCCAGCTCATTTTTTAACTTTTGTAGAGACAGGGTCTCGCCATGTTGCCCAAGATGGTCTCAAACTCGTGGTCTCAAGCAGTGCTTTCACCTTGGCCTTTCAAAGTGCTGGGATTACAGGTGTGACCCACCGTGCCTGGCCCATTTTAACCATTTTTAAGTATTCAGTTCAGCAACAGCAAGTACATTCACACAGTTGTGCAGCCAACCTCCAGAACTCTTCTGTTTCGTAGTCCTGAAACTCCATACCTAACTACCCACTGATTCCTCCTTTCCCAGCCCCTAGCACCTACCATCGGCTTTCTGTCTCTGTGTGTTTCACAGCTCTGGGACCTCAGGCAAGTGGAATCCTACAGTATTTGTCTTTTTGTGACTGGCTTATTTCACTCAGTGTAGTGTCCTCCAGGTTCATCCACATGGTAGCATGTGTCAGAATATCTTTCCTTTTTAAGGCTGAGTGCTGTTCCATTGTATGGATAGGTCACTTTATTCCTCCGTAGATGGATACCTGCGTTGCTTCCACCTTTTGACCATTATGAATAATGCTGCTACAAACTTGCCTGCACAAACATTTCCTTAAGTTCCTGCTTTCAGTTCTCTGATGTGTACTTTCTAAACCTTTTTTTTTTTTCACCTTTTGTTTTGAGACAGGATTTCACTCTGTACCCCAAGCTGGAGTGCAGTGGCACGATCATGACTCACCATAGCCTTGATCTCCTGTGCTCAAGGAGTCCTCCTGCCTCAGTCTACCAAGTAGCTTGGACTATAAGCACATGCCACCATGCCCAGCTAATTTTTGCATTTTTGGTAGAGATGAGGTCTTGGTATGTTGCTCAGGCTGGTCTTGAACTCCAGAGCTCCAGTGATCATCCAGTCTTGGGTTGGCAGTTGGAGCCCATTAGAATATTCCAGAGGGATGATGATTCCTTGGACCAGGGAGTGGTCCAGTAGTTGGAGAGACGGGGAGTCAGTTACAGTCAAGACAGTGGGATTTATTGCCATTCTTGATCTCCCTCAATGGTGAGAAATTTTCTCTTTCTGCACACCTTCCGTGGAAACCCAGAACACCATGGGTCCCCCCCACAGGCAGTCTTCAGAGGATAGCTGTTTTTGTTCTCCTTCCAAATTCCCATTGGACTTGAGGTCAGAGTCTCGCTTTACTTGTTTTGAATATTTGAAGTATTATACCTAATACCTGAATAGACTATATGCTTTTATTTTTCTTTTTTGATCCCGCATTCCTAGATACATTGACAAATTTCTCAGTGAGAGAAGTGAACACATAACTCTAACTTGCAATAGCAAATGCTGCAGGAGCACTGGGAGCCCATATTCCCGCGTTAAGATGTTATTAGACCTTCCCTGGAGCATCCAAATGGTCTATAATTGCTTAATAAGGAGACGTTTTTGCTGAGATTTACATGATAGAGATTTCCTTTTTAAAAAGAAATTATCCAAATTTGAATGGAAAAATTGCATAGTCTCCTGAGTGTTGTTTTGCCTTTGACTCTGTACTGTTTAAGAACTGATTATGAGCAGAAGGAAATAACTCACTTCAGCTGTAATATAAATGTGCATTGGTATTTAAGCATACGTGACACATAAAACAATACCAATTTGGCCAGCATTTAAATGTTTATGTAAATTACATTTTTGGACAGGCACTTTGCTCTCTGTATCTTGCAGAGTAAATATTTTTTTTCCCAAAGAAATTTTGTGTTTAAAATTCCCTAATACTACTACTATTAGGAGTGCTAGATGCCTAAGATGTAGTTTTCCTCTTTTTGCCTGAAAGGCTCGAACGCGGAAGCATCTAGTGGTATTCTTGTGTATGGGAACATTCCTGCCTCACTTTTGTTTCTAGTCCTGGTTCTTCCTGTGTCAGAAATAAGACTAATGGGTGCAGCTGCACCTGTAGTTCAAGATGAAGGGGGGGGTGTGTGTGTGTGTGAGAGAGAGAGAGAGAGAGAGAGAGTGAGAGAGAGAGAGAGAGAGACAGAGAGACAGAGAGACAGAGAGACAGAGAGACAGAAGAAACACAGCCTCTTGGTAATACCCAGTTGACTCAGTGAAGTCTGTCTGGCTCTCTGAGCTTTACTGAATTCCTCCTTACTTATTTTGAGGCCGGAGTTGGAGATGAGTTCAAAAGCGGATACAATTTGCCTGTCACCTAAATGAGCAAAGTAGATTGCACATAATCTTTTCTAGATGAAGCCTGTGTTTTTGGCATTCTGCTCTCAAGTCCTCTCTGAGCTGATTTGAGAGTGATCTGAGTGTTAAGTTGAGAGAGATGCTGATGACTCTGGTGTGGTCTTTTCCTTTCGGGGAAATGGAGATGAAGTGACTTGCCCAGGGTCCCTGGGAGGCAGAGTTTGTGCCAAGATGTAATTTTCCGATTCTAAGCCCTGTGGTCTTCAACAGCAAGGTGGGTACCCTTTTTCTGTAAGGGACTAGAGAGTACAGATTTTAGGCTTTTGGGACCAGACGGTCTCTGCAACTAACTGCTCACCTCTGCAGCTCAGCCACATGGTGAGAAAACAGCCGTGTACATTGCATAAATAAACAAACATGGCTGTATTCCAATAAAATTCCATTTATGTCCACTGCCTTTTGAATTTCATAGAATATCCTGTAAGCACATGTCAGCAGCCTCCTCTGCGCAGGCCCGTGCTTGGAGGTAGTCATGCTGGGGAGAGTTGCTTTCTGCCATCTGGAGTTGATAGGCAGATACTAGAAAGCAGCCACAAATGCACTGTCACGGGAATCATGATGGGGAGCAGCCCTCCCCTGTGCATTTAGAAGGGCCCCGCCACATGGAACCATTGGGAAGCCGAGGCTTGGACATTGTGTGGGATTTGCGACGTGTCAGGCATGGGCAAGGAGACAGGGCTGTGGATCGCACAGGGGAAAATAGGTCCTGACCTGTTCACCCCCAGCCCCTTGCTTCCCTTGCCCGCTGGTGTTAGGAGGACCCAGAGAGGCCGGAGTGGGAGGAGTGACTGTAGCTGCGGCTCAGAGCAGCGTCTCAGGAGAAGCCAGCTGTCTCTACTCACATCATAGGAGTTTATTTCCAGTGTAGGAGAGGAACTATTGATGGAGAAGGACAAGAGGCACGTTTGCCCTGCAGATTCCTCTGAGGAAAATTACTATAGGGGTCTCGTCTCTGTTGTGTTCATCATATTACAACCTTTTTTTAAGCGATTCACCATGATCTCTTTAGGCCGTATTTAGGCACTGACCCTAAATGTGCATTTAGAAAAAGGTTTTGGATATTTTGGCTTATTTATTTATTTGTGTGTGTGTGTGTGTGTGTGTGTGTGTGTGTGTGTAGTTAAATTGGTGTCCTTGGAGTGGGGGGCAATCAGTGGAACCTTCTCTTTCTTCTGCCATCTTGCTCCACCCTATATTTTGGTTTGTTTTTGTTAGGGGTGGGCAAACCTTTTGTCAATGGCCAGATAATAAATATGTTGCAGTTTTCAAGCCCTGTAGTCTCTGGGTGTTGTATGGCCAAAGCAACCATTGACAACATGCGAGTGACTGAGAGTGTTTATTTGTGGGCACTGAGGTGCTGGGATCCTGTATTCACACTGTTCTGCCACCATCACCACCATTCGTAACTCCAAAACTTTAATTTTTTGGTAGGGGAGTGGGGTAGGGTCTTGCTTTGTTGCTTCCTGCAACCTTGATGATCCTCCCATGTCAGCCTCCCAAGTAGCTGGGACCACAGGTGCGCATCACCACGCTTGGCTTATTTCTTAACTTTTTGTAGAGATGTGGTCTCCTTAGGTTACCCAGGCTGGCATCAAACTCCTGGCCTCAAGCATTCCTCCCACCCCCGCATCCTAAAGTGTTGGGATTACAGGTGTGAGCTACCATGCCCAGCCTTAGAACTTTTTCATTATTCCAACCTGAAACCCTGTCCCCATGAAATAGTAACTCCCCATTTTCCCTTCCCCCCAGCCCCTGGCACCCACTGTTCTATCTCCTGTGGTTTTGACTCTTCTGAGGTGCCTCATGTCAGTGGAGTAATGCAGTGTTTGTCCTTTTGTGTCTGGCTTTTTTCACTTAGCGTCCTTGAGGTTCTCCCATGTTATAGCCTGTCAGGATGTTTGCAGCTATCTTAGGAACTCAGGTAACTTCACTTCCCATTTGAAGGGCAAGGAGTTCTCCAGAGGCTCTGAATAGGAATAGAGATTATGAGGTATTGGTGTTTGGAAGGAGTGTCTCTGAAATAGAATTGACTGTCAGATGAAGAGGGATGATTCAGTATTGTACCCGGGCCTGCCTTTCCAGAGATGCCAAGCCTCTTTGCCTAGTTCCTGCTCTGGGCCCCTGGGCAGGTGACCCACTGCTGCACATGGGTTTCCTGGGAAGCCACAGTGCTGAGGATCCTGTGAGACAGGCTCAGGATCCGAGCCTGGGGAGTGCAGGACCTGGGCGGTGCTACTTTGCAGATTGGGAGGACTGGGCTGCCGGGGTGGGGGGGGGGGCAGGCACGGGCAGGGTCTTTAGCTGACCCCAGGGGTGCTCTGGGTCTGGGTTTGTCCTGACTCAAGTCAAGAGGCCCAGGCCTTTCTAAAGGTCCCATTGCCCATTCACAGGGCCCTGGCTTTGGGTGAAGGCAGCCATTGGAGATGGGGGGATGCCCTGAAAGGGGGTCTTGGGCACACCCTGCAGCATCCATGACACCACATTCTGTCCCACCTGTTGTTGGTTGTTCTGGAAACAAGCACTGGAAAATACTAAGTGGAAAAGTTTTCTGATTTTTTTTTTCCTCCTTTGTTTGGGTTTTTGGAAAACAATTTCAAAATTAGCATATGGCTTATTCAAATTAAATCGCAAAGGAAGTGCCTATGGTACCGTTTTGATCAGGCTCTAGGTCTGTGTGAACCATGGCCCATATTTGAAAATCCAGTTTCATTGGGACATAGCTGTGCCCGTTGGTTTCTGTGCCCTCTGTTGCTGCTTTAGTGTGCCACCAGGGCAGACTTGGGTGGGTTGCAGACGAGATAGCATGACTCTCAGGGTCCGAGATGTTTACTCTCTTGCAGGCCCTCTGTCATCTCTGGCCTTTGTGGTTGCCACAGTTTTCTTGGATCCAAGAGTTAAAGGCAGTCCTGAGGGGGGATGGCCTCATCTCTGCAGTTGCCTAGAATGCTGAATTTCAGCCAAGCTGAAGGAGGGGTGGCAGACATTGTGTGGAATGCATTCACAGCCCAGGCGTGGGTTCAGGAAGGCAGTGTGGACACCTGCCAGGGGCCTGCCATGCCAGGCACGGCACAGCCAGGTGAAGACTGCCAGGCACAGGCTGCCTTCAGCAGCTCTGTGGCTTGTTTCTGATGTTGTTTGAGAGTAAGAATAACATAGACGTGGGAGGTCATGAGGCTCAGGGTAAAAACTAAGGAAAACTTTAAGGCAACATAAGGAGACCCTGATTCTACAAAACATAAAAAAAATAAAAAATAAAAAATAACCAAGTGTGGTGGCGAACACCTGTGGTCCCAGCTACCCAGGAGGCTGATGCCGGGAGTTTGAGGCAGCAGTGAGCCCTGATTGCACCATGGCACTCCAGCCTGGGCCACACGGCATGACCCTGTCTCAAAGAAAGAGAGAGAGAGAGAGAGAGAGAGAGAGAAAGAGAGAGAGAAAGGAAGAGAGAAAGAAACCTTCATGGCACATGCATGGAGGAATGGGTTAATATCTAGAAATACTGTGAGTCATGCAGTAAAGAAAACCCACAAAAGAATAGAATACCTCATGAATGTGGGGAAAGCATTTCTGAGCTCCTGTAGTTTTAGAAGTCTTTAAAAGGCGATTAAAAAAAAAAAAAATGAACAGGGGAGCCCTTTTGTTGTTGATGCCTTCCAGTACGTGCATTTATAAGCCAGGTGGTATTTTAATGTCACGAGGGGGTCCATTCTCCCATCTGTCTCCTGTGCTTTTGTTAGAGTCAGTAGCTTCTGGGTCTGCTTGACATTGGAGAAGATACTGAATGCAGAAAATTCTGTTTAATTATAATGATTTGATTTTTTTCCTTCTGTATTCAAGTTTGCCTGCTTCTAATGAATTGGCAGAATTGAAGAGCTTTCTCAAATTTTGCCAGGACCATTTAAAAGCAATTAAAATCAATTTAGTGATTAAATTCGAAATTATTGTCTGGCTAAATGATAGTTTAAAATTCAATTTATGCTGGCACTTACTTTTTAATGAACAGATCACATCACACATTTTTATGTTCTCAAATTATCTGTGGCTTTAAAGCTGGAAAAAAAGGTGCTCTTTAAAAAAAAAAGTACTGCATTTCCTTTTTCCTCTTTACTTCCTCTAAAATATTTACATGTTTCTTTTAAAATAAGGTGAGAAAATCCCCTTGACGTCTCAATTTTAAGAAACTATACTTATCTTTTCATCACAAATGTTCATGTATCTGTGTTGAAGGCAACCCAAGAAATCTTACAGAAAGAAAATGTTTCTGGATTTTTTCCCTAGAATACATACACTTTTAAATGGCCCGTTTTACCCGTTGACCTTAATTCCTCCCCACCTCCATTACATTTTTAGATGTGTTCAATGAAACGTAGTCCTCCCCTTTAAAAAAATGGACCGAGCATCACGTGTGAGGCTGCAAAGAGGCTCACCGCAAAAGCATCTTATCTGCTGCATGTAAAGCCCCGCCCCTCTGTCAGCAGATAACCCGTGAGCGTGATGTGTGCTTGTGCCGGGTGCATTGCATTAAGAGAATGCGACTGAATAGAGAAAGATCAGGACCTTTTGTGCAGAGGTGGGGAGTGTTAAAAACGGGGAGGCCTTCGTGGTGGGGGAGGGGTGGAGTTAGTGGGAGATGATTGTGCTTAGTGTTTAAATTCCCTGCATTCCCTAAGAGACTCACACAGTAAATGAGTCGGGAGAGAGACAGAGAGAGAGGGGAGAGGGAGAGTTCCTTTCATTCATGACATGATGAACTTTGCATGTTTCAGAACAATTTACATTTTTCCTTAATTTCAAGGTACTCTTTTGAACTCCTAAGAACCCGGAGGGTGGGTGGGTGTCTGTGTGTGTGTGTGTGTGTGTGTGTGTGTGTTGGTGGTGGGGTTTTTTTTTTTTTTTGCCTTATGTTTCATAAATATTTCTTGGTTGATTAAATGTTAGTAATGTCTCATTTCTGGTTTGTAAAGTTGGCACCTGATCCTTGAATACCACGAATATTTTGTATATTCAAAATAATTGAGAGAAAATAAAGAACAACAACAAAAAAAGACACAAATAATAAGCATCTCTACTTATTTAAGAAGAGTAGATTCTGTGGTGGGTGCAGTGGCTCATATCTACAATACCAGCACTTTGGGAGGCCAAGGCGTTGGAGACCAGCCTGGGCAACGTAATGAGAGTGTCTTTTTTTTTTCTTTTTGAAACAGGGTCTCACTCTGTCGCCCAGACTGGAGTGTACTGGCACCATCTCAGCTCACTGCAACCTCCGTCTCTTGGGTTCAAGCGATTCTCCTGCCTCCACCCCTCTAGTAGCTGGGGTTCTAGGCATACACCACTACCACCTGGCTAATTTTTGTATTTTTGGTAGAGACGGAGTTTCACCACATTGGCCAGGCTGGTCTCCAACTCCTGACCTTGAATGATCCACCCGCTTCAGCCTCCCAAAGTGTTTGGATTACAGGCATGAGCCACCAGCCTGGGCTCTAGAGCCTGTCTTTTAAAATCAGTGCTGTCCGTGGGATGGGAGGGGAGGAGAAGTAGATCTGGCCATGCAGAAAGGTTCGTGCGGCGGCCTCCTGAGCACATGCTCCCAGAGCTTTGTGTGGACATTCACTGTGCATGTGAATCTCTGTTCAAGCCTGCACTGGGAGCCCTTGCCCCGGGAAGCGAAGGCTGCATTTCTTTTATGTCAGTTAACGAATTTCTGTCCCACCCTGAACATCTGAGCGTTAATTGATTTGTAAGGAAGGGGTGAGGGAGGGTAAAATTACAATTTTATATCTTAATATTGGGGGTGAAGAATTATACCCTAGAGAAATTCTATCCACACACGAAACAATTTTAATAAGGGACAAAAGGCTGGGGTTCAGCAGTTAGGGGGCAAGCCCATGAGCCTTTCTCCTCCTGCTTTCTCTCCAGGAATTGGAGACGGAATCCTTTTGCTCAGCATTCCCACGCCTCCCACGGGCCTGGCACTGAGCCCAAGGGCTTGCCTTAGTCTCCTGGGCTGCCCTAACGCAGCACCACGGGCCAGGCAACTTAAACAGCAGCCAGTAGTTCCCCCACAGGCCTGGATGTTGGAAGTCCCAGATAGCAGGGCTGGTTCCTCCCGAGGCCTCTCCTGAGTTTGTAGACACCATGTTCTCCCTGGGTCCTCAGGAGCTTGTCCCTCCACGTGTCTCTGTGCCCTCATGTCCTATTCTTATAAAGGCACTAGTCCTGTTGCATCAGGCGCATTCTAATGACCTCGTTTTACTTTTGTCACCTCTTTAAAGGCCCTAACTCCAAATGAACAGTCACATTCTGAGGTCCTGGGGCTTAGGGCTTCAGTGTACGAGTTGGGAGTGGGGATGTAACATGCCAGATGTCCAGCATAGGAAAACCCGTAGAGGCAGAAAGTGGACTCCTGCTTGCCAGGGCTAGGGACAGGCAGTGTGGGGTGCCTGCTTACCAGCACAGGGTTTCTTCTGGAAGGGATGAAAGTGTTCTGGAATTAGACAGTGGTTGCACAACTCAGAATATATTAAAAACCACTGAATCGTACATTTTGAAAGAGTGAATTTCATGGTATGTGAATTATGTCTCAGTAAAATTATAAACAAGAACTGTGAGGGTAATAGGGAAAAGGAGGAAGGGCATTGAAAGCAGCATCAGGTGTGAACAGTCCATAATTCAGCCCATAAAGCAGCACAAACTCTTAGGACAACTGTGTGTTGAAGATGTGAGTGAATGCTTGCTTTCTGCACCCTTTGGCCTGGTTTCCTCCACTTTCCAATTTCATCATCAAAAGTTCTCTTCCTTCCTCCCCCTCCCCACTTTTTCAAAACGTTTCTTCTAGTCCTTACCTTTGTCTACACAAAACTCCATAAACATAATGCCACAGTTGAAAGAAGTGTTCTGATAGGGAGATCACATAGGAAAACATTTTACCTTTGGGGAAATTTTGGTTTCCTTCTGAGTGAAAACTCGCCTTGAAAGAGACAAATGCAGTTTTCAAATGCTCCTGAGACATTCCTGGCTGTTTCTTTGGGGAGAAGTGAAGGTAGGACAGTTCCCAAGGCAAAGACGGACCTATCGCAGACAGCAGACCCCAAAGTGAAGAAAGGCACAGTGATGGTGGGGATTTATGCAGTGTTTTGAAAATGTGGAGGTGAGGGATGCTAGCTTATCAGGCCAGCATGATCGAATTCCTTCAAAGGGGAAGCAACTGGTGGACTTCCTTGGGCTGTGGTTAAATTGGGCTAATGTCGGTGCCATGAAGGCTCTGCAGAGCCAGGGATGCTGGCATTCCTGGAGAGACCTTGCTCCAGGAGCTCAGGAGCTGGTAAGGGTGGTGACAGTGAAGCACTGGCTCGCTGTGCCCAGTGCCTGGGCAGTGCTGAGCTCAGAGGGAGGAACCCAGAACCATGCTGGAGCGAGGGGGGAGGCAGTTGAGGAGAAGGGTTGCCCAGGAGCCTGCTGGCCGGGTAGGTGTTTTATCAAATTCTTTTCCTGTTTTGCTATCTGATCCCACTAAAGACTAACCAGAGAGATGTGCAGGTAAAAAATGGTGGACAGCCATTTTTCTCCCTTTCACCATGACTACAATGTCTGTTTCACATCAACAGCAACATTTGTGCAGGCATCCTAATGAGAATAAATAAGGTCTTCAGAAAACTGGGTTTGTGAGACTCCTGTCATCTTAATTTCTTTCATCACTTAAGTGATGATTTTTCACTTACTGACATACAGTTGTTATTTAGTGGCTATATATTATTCCTATAGCATTCTTTATGTGCTTTCTGTGTACAAACATTTGTTTTCATGTTCATGGTATTTCAGTGTGGCTTGCATATAATAAGATGCACCTGTTCTTAGCTATTGTGGACTCTTTTTTAAAAAAAGGCTTATAGAGATGTGATTTACATGCCAAACACCCCACCCATTGAGGTGTCTAATTCCACAGTTTTTAATACTCTACTTTAAAAAAATACAGTGTTGAGTGTTTTTCTCCTTTTTCACTAAAGTGGACTCAGGATTGGGGGTAACTGTTAGTCCCTTGGTTTTGATTCTTGGCTGCCAGTGTTTACTGGGGACGGATGTTGGTACCTCCCTTAATAGAATATTGTCAGAGCATTTAAAAAATTCTAGTTAAAAAAAAAATCCCACATGAGATCTCCCCTCTTCACCCCTCTCTAAGTGTATGGCCTTGTCCAGCATCTCCAGGACTCTTTTCATTTGCAGAATGGAAACAATGTACCCTCTGAACAACTCCTCCTGATTCCTCCTCCCTCCAGCTCCCTGCAACCAGTGTTCCACTCCCTGCTTCTTTGAATTTCACAACTTGAGGTAGCTTGTGTAAGTGGAATTATTTTAAAAGCTGGTTCACGTTAAAGTGCTTAGAACAGAGCTTGGTGAGCATCCGGTCAACAGTAAGTACTTTTCTTATTCTTTTTATATTATTCCTTTTTTAAGAGGCCAGACACATGGGCTTCTATCTTTTCACGGCTTGGGATCTGTGCAGAGTCAGGCTTCCAGAAGCCATCCCACTTGAATTCTTACCCTTTTTTCCCCTAAAAAGAAGCTCTAAAACTCTAATTGTCAAGAAGGCTTTGCCTGCTGTGCACGCCTGACTGATGTTATTTTTGTCATTATTTGAGAGACGGGGAGGAAGCTTCTAGTCCCCTGTAAGGAAACGAAATCATCCTGCACAGATGTGGTTCTGTTTATAGAGGGAAGGAAATGGAGGTGAAGAGTGTGTGTGGCTTGCAGCCAGGCTTGCGAGTGTGCAGAGGAATAAACGATTTTGCCTCCAGAATTGTAACTGGAAATGCATCTGAATTCTACCTCCTGGGCACACTGACCTGAGGTCTCCCCTGCATATCTGATTGTGAAAATCTTTGGGTGCGTTTGTAAATGTGCAGCCCCCCTTATGTGGGAATCAGCACAAACTCCTAAAGATTCTATGATGAATTCTGTTAGAGAGGTCTTTCTGGTTTTGTGAAAATAACCTTGCATTCTTTAATTACATCCAAGCAATAGAGTCTGGCTTTGATTTCTTGCCAAAATTAATGTTAAAGGACAGTGCCCTTTATATTTTACTTGTCTAAATAGGAACATCCTAGTCTTTAAAGTTGAGTATGCAGGACTACCTCTCCACTTGATTACTCGGAAAAGAGTGTATAGAGTCTTTTAAATGGAATTAGTGGGCATACGAGGGTCAGAGTGACATTTAATAAACCTGCTGGTTTGATAGTGCTGGTTTGAGGGCTGGTGAAACTAGAGGTGGAGAATGAGCATTTTTGGTCCTACACCGTATTCCCAAGGCATTTTCGAATGATTCACCCTTCACCATCAGAATAGTTTGAAATTGATCAACCTGAATCCACTAATGTGGACTGTGGCACATTAATTTTAATCCTAGAAACACATAGTGTTTCAAATGAACTCTGGCCATTTGAAGTGAGCAGGCATAGGCAGTCTTCTGTGATAACCTCAGTACATATCCTTTCTGTTTTTTAAAGTACTTTACAAGCTGCTGCATTACAGTAGTTATTATGGGGCCATTACAAAAAGCTATCCAATTTTAAGTGTCATGGATAATTCTTGCTTGTCCCAGCATCAGAATTGACCACTTTTTTTTTTTTTTTTTAGGCAATGTCTCGCTCTGTAGCCAGGCTGGAGTGCAGTGGCATAATCTTGGCTCACTGCAACCTCCGCCTCCCGGGTTCAAGAGATTCTCCTGCCTCAGCCTCCCAAGTAGCTGGGACTAGAGGCATGCGCCACCACGTCCAGCTAATTTTTGTATTTTTAGTAGAGACGGGGTTTTGCCATGTTGGGCAGGATGATCTCATTCTTTTGACCTTGTGATTCGCCTGCCTTGGCCTCCCAAAGTTCTGGGATTACAGGCATGAGCCACCATGCCTGGCCAAAATTGAGCACTTTTATCATGTAGTATTCATGTCTTATTGGCAATGCCCTGTAAAGTTAAGTAAGTTAGTTTGTTGTGAACAGGTAATAATTATCAGGCAATTTCTACAAAATCCAAGTGCCTCATTGACTTAGCTATAAAATCAAAACAGCTAATTCTGATAAGACTAGACACATGTTACTCTTAAAATGGGCTGACTCCCATCACTGTTGTGCCTTTAACCTCAGCAGAAGGGGAAATGGGTTGCAGAGTGAAATTACCCGAGGTTAAATGCTGCTAATTTGACTTTGATCACAGAGACATTTTCTTCTGTTGCACCAAAGCAGTGGCTTTAATCCCTCTTCCAGTGGTGAGATAAGAAACCGTAATGCCAAGTGTTTACAAAAGGCTTTCTCTTATTTTCAACGTGCAGAGAAAGATTTCAAGGCCCTTACGTTACCAACCCTTCTTTTTAAGTCTTAAAGCAATTACTGTAACATCAGTCCACTAATTTCCTTTCGGAGTTACCAGACACCTCTCATGTAATGATTTGGTACTTGTTGCTATGTAGCCAATACTACTGAGTGCTTACTTTGAGCAAAGCACAATGCATCGGGCAGTGAGGGGTCTAAAGGCATCTGTGGTCTTGACTGATTTACATGCATTAGAGATAAAAAGGTCCTGATACTCTTGTTTGGGCATATTGAAGAATTTGCTTTTACACGTAGGTTTCCTCTCTCTACTCCTGCAATTTTTTTATTGTGGTAAAATATGTATAACAGATTTGCCATCATAGCCATTTCTAAGTACACTATTCAGTGGCATTAAATAGTCATAACATTGTGCAATCCTTACCACGATCCATCCGCAAACAGAAAACTACCCCATTAAACACAAACTCCCTATTCTCCCCTTCCCCCAGCCCCAGCAACCACCACTCTTCTTTCTGTCTCTATGATTTTGACACTCTAGGGACCTCCTATATGTGGGATCATATGATATTTGTCCTTTTGTGTCTGGCTGAGCACAAAATCCTCACATTCCATCCATGCCATAGCATGTGTCAGAATTTCCTTCCCTTTTAAGGCTGTATAATATTCCAGTGTATGGATGGACTACACTCTATTTATTATCTGTCAGAGGGCATGCGGATGGCTTTCACCTTTTGGCTGTTGTGGAAAATGCTGCTATGAGCATTGGCATGTTCTGTTCTAATTGTTTTAAGTTGACATAGCCATGTGTGGCTAGTGGTTGCTGTATTGGAAAGGACAACCCTAAGCCTGATAGCCCTGAGGACCTAGTTTGAGTGGAAAGGCAGGGGTGGGCTGCGGCAGGTGGTGGGTTGAGGGCCTTGGTGAGAGCCAGATCTGGGTTGTGAGGCCACCTGAGGCAGGGGGAATGGCATGGTGGGAAGTGAGGCCCAAAATGAGAATTTTAGAGTTGAAAGCTTTGGAAGGGATGTGATTCTCTATGACTGCGACCAAATTCAACGTGCATCTGAGATAAGGTCATTGGCGTTAAGGGCCTGGTGGGGACGGCAACTCCAGTGAGCATCGTGAAATGCTCAGTGCTTGGAACGTTTGCACTGTGGTTGATGTCTGGAGGTTCCATTCATGTTAAAATAGCAATTATGGGACTGCAGATTAGGTTTAATGTCTGGGTTTTTCCCCATCTTCAAAGGCCCAGGTCTTAGTAGTAGCCATGCTGCTCTCCATTTTAATAGTTTCAGCCTGGTTTATGTTGCTCAATAGCAGAAAAGCGGTTCAGTTCTCCATTGCATATCATTGTTGGGAGCTATCAAATGATTAACACAGATTTCTCCAAGGGCACCAACTGGGAAATTAGTTTTCCAAAAAGCAGTTTGGTAAAAGGAAAGATTTTATGTGCACTGGCCTTAAACTAAGACACATCTGTTGGAATATCAGGACGTGCCCAGCCTCCCATCCTCTGCTGAAACTTTAGACTGTATGTCCTTCAGATATCTTGTCTTTGGTGCTTTGTTTATGAACAGATTAGCCTCATACTTCCTCGCTTGTAAAACTGCTATCCTATCTCTTGCTCAATGCTTTTCTTGTACAGAAGGGTGAGGGGGAGGTCCCAGCTCTGTTTTCTGTATCAGTTTCCTGGGTGATGTTTGTTTGAGAGTGCCTCGTGTCCAGAGCCCCAGAGGGTGTTTCTGTTCTCTGATGAGCCTGAAGTCTGCATGCTTCGCCTTTGGTAGGGAAAGGCAGCTGGGGAAAGGTTGCATGGCCCAGTGCCAGGGTGCCAGAGTGCATGTGCACTTGCTGGGGAGAAGCCCGCTGGGGCCCCTCCTCTGGGCACAAGATAAGGTCTCAGGGTAGTGCAGCAGATGGAGGGCTTAGCTGTCCTCACCAGCAAAAGCTGCTAGGAACACAGTGCTCAGATAACAGGAGGGTTGAGAAGCAGCTGGTTAGGGTTACAGTGATGGGAGATGCTGAGAGGAGGGGATGACAGTCTTGATTTCTGTTCCCTTTGTGAATCTTTTGGTGGCCACAATGAGGAAAAGGATACATTGTATTTGGGAATGACAAGGAACATCTAGGCACATTGCATGCTTGATTAAATGCCAAGAGCTTCTTGTGACTTTTATCACAATAGTATGGTTCCAGGAAGGTCATAGGTACAATAGAAATTGTCTTGGTCTGAGAGTGACTCAGATTAGGGTGCATTGTATCACCACCATTTTGCATAGCTGTGGTACCTTGTCCAGTTAACCTTTTTGTGCTTGGTTTCCTAATCAGAAGAATGAAGTTGACAGTATCTATTCTATAAGGTGGTTGTGTGAGGTCAATGGGATTACATAGGCAAAATCTTGGTGCAGGGGCACTTGGTAAAGGTTAGTTTCTGTTGTAAATTCAGGGTATTCTGTGATGGTTCCTACTCCCCTCATCTCCTCATGGCTAAGTTCTACTTATTCTTTGACATGGCTCAGATATGACCTTCCACAGGAAGCCCCGTCTCCCATCCAGATGGCTTTGTGCTGCTCATCAGTGTTCTGTAAAATGCTGAGAATATTTTTTAAAGCACTTCTGTGTTGTTATGTGACGGTCTTTCGAGGTATCTGTCTCCTCACCAAACTGTTCTTTGTGTCATGGGCAGGCCAACGTCATCCTTGTCTTTGTAGTCCTGCACCTGGCACAGAGCCTGGCACATAGCTCAGTCACACAGGTGAAGACTGGGTTACTGCATCTTCCCACTCCACCCCTTTCACTATCAAGTCATGGGCGGGGCATGTCCCACCAAATGCAAACCCTCCTAGACAGCAGGGCTGAGACTTGAAGCTAGACTAACCCAGTCACTACTCAGGAATGTGCCACAGGACATATTTGGCTCTAGATAGGGTCTTAAAAGACATTCATAGTTGCAGGCAGAACAGAGTATCCAGATTAGGTGCAGAATAACCTGCATGTACGCAGCAAGTGGTAGTTATAATGTGGGAAAAATTTGGCACAAGAAGTATTTTAGTTTAAGATGAAATCATGGGCCCTACCCGCACTGTGGACAGAGATAAGAGTAACTAATCATCATCACTAGCCCGTTGTCAGAGGTAGCACTGAACACTTACGCACTAGCCAGGATTCACCCGAATCAGAGCTTTACCCCCTAGTACACTAGAGGGTCTAGTGTACTAGGTGGGTTACCAAGACAAAGATGGAGGCATGGGGTGCAAGTTAACAAAGGTTATACACTAAGTGGAAATTGACTCAACAGGACCAAGGCATGCAGGAGCCTGGTCATTGCAGAGGACATGGCCAGATGGCCAGAGCCAGACAGGCATTCTGATGCCCCTCAACTATGTTGCAATTTGTTTGAGGCCAAGTCAGCTGGTGAGGGGGAAGGCAAGCCAGAGAGAAACTGTGAACCAGAAAGGCCAACCTCTGGCAGTGGCTCTTCCATCGGAGATGAAGTCTTCCTGCCCTGTTTCTCTCCTTATAAAATGAACCATTTCACAAGGGACGTTAAATTAAAAACTGTGCTTGTTAGCGCGGAGCTGGAGCAGCTGAGGGAAGTGATGCCAAAGGCAATTGTTGGTCTTTCCTTCAAATATGTGCTGACTTAGGAAGAGCAAAATGTTTTATATTAACAGTTAACAAAAGACTAAGTCTTCCATCACAAACAAGTCTAAATTCAGTGGTTAGGTCAGAATTATATTTTCCTATAGTTTTAAATAAGAGGTTTATGGAAAAATCTCCAATTTAGTGACAAGCCCCAGGAAATATTACTGTTCGTTGGTCCAACATCCTATATTGTTTGTGAAATCCCTATTTTAGTGTCTTTTAAAGGGTGTAAAATGCTTTTTCTGTCAATAATCAGAGAAGGTTGTGGCATTCATATTCCCCCAGTTTCTAACTCAGCCTATCCTTTCTAATTGAAAACAAAAGTCAGAATTTATTTTTTGTTATGAAGCGTTAAGTAGTAAACAATTAAAGAGAGTTCACTCACCAGGGGAAAGAAGGAGCCTGAAAATCAGACAATATAAAAACATAAGCAAACCATATAAAAACACAAAAATGTTTCTTGGAGGAATTGAACTATAATTAAGTGTACTGATTTAATATTGTAGACACAAGTGATCATAAAGCCATATGGTATGGTACAGTCCTTTTGTCCCTGAATTTCTTCTTGAAATATTAGGTACCTGATGTGGGAAAGCCTCTGTGTTGGGCTTCGTGCTACCAGAGCTAGATTTGACTGGTTCAGCTCTGTTTCTTCAGTGACCAAAAAAAGGTTTCTGACTTGCTCATGGAAACACTGGTTAGTTAGATTGGATTTAGCCCACAACAAACAGCAGAAATGGGTTCTGGCTAACTGAAGCTCACAGGGTTTGTTAGAGTTGTTGCAGCCCGTGGGAACTGATGGAGGGCAGGGAGGCCCGTGGCGCAGAGCAGCAGGAACCAAGGAAGCTTTGCAGAAATGAGAAACAAGAAGCGGGGAATGCAGCAACATTCACTGTGGCAGGAACAACTGCCACTGGTGGCCTGGACACCATCGCAGCTGCAGAAGATACTTAAGACACATTTCTTTTCTAGTGTTGGTAGCTCAAGATTCAAAGTATGTGTGAAAGTGAGTATGTGTGCACAGGCATAGTAGCTAGTTGGTTGAGTTGGGGTCCATTTGCCCACCTCCAGGTTGGACCGGGATACAAGCCATGCAGCCTTTTGGGTACCCCTCACTTGGCAGTATTCTGCTAGAATTGAGGGGCCTGGAGTCACTACTTACTAATTTTCTTAAAGTTGACAACCATCACAAACTTCATGGTCTGGGAAAATGTGAATTAATTACCTGATCCACTGCTACATTTTTTTCCTTTTTTTTTTTTTAAACAAAAATCTGTATATTCGTAGATTGTCTCTTCCTACGCTAGTGGTTTGCAATAGCATTTTCAGGTGAGGAAGCAGAGAGTTTAGGGACCAGTTTTGTCATTGCCATTGTTTTAGCGATTCACAGCTTGTTCTTGGTAGTATGAACTTTGGCCTAGTTAAATTTTGGAAACTTGCCTGTAATTGCATTTGATGGATAATAAAAATTGATAAATGACTTGATAAGTGATAAAAATTCTACGGAAGAATTTTCCACAGACTGGCTTCTGGCTTTGATCCTTTCCAACTGTGCTTCTCCTCCCCTCAGGCCGCCCCTATCATGCTGTGCTTGTCTGGCCCCACTCACCCAGTCCTGACACTGGATGATTTATTTCCAGATGAATTGCCCCTGGAAGCCATTCCGAAATCATTACAGCCAGTAGCAACACAGCTGTCTTGGATACTCCTGGACCACGTAGATAGATGTAATCATAGCATTTCGGTAGCTCCACTTCGCCAGCATTTTCTTTTAGAATGAGGGCATCAGAGTTGGAGGAGAAAGGGCCGCCATGATGACTGTGGGTAGTAAGTCTTGTCTTTGGAAATTTTCATCATGATCTGAGCTTGTGAACACTGCCTTGCCCCTCCTCGCCCTTTGGAAGAGACTGGAGCAAGAGCGGGCACAGTTGCATTCACAGCGTGTTAACTTCTTTCCTCTCAGCGCTATTTGTAAGGCAGAACGGGAAAGGAAACTCCACACAGGGAAACTGGGACCCTGTGAGGTAGGGCTAGCATGAGGTGATTAAAACGTAAGCGTGTGCTGTGCCAGACTGTATGCTCCACAACTATATTTTTTGTTGTTCAGAAGAGCCCTAAATTGGAATAGTGCAATTTCTCCGGGTGCTGCAGTGTATGGAGAAGCTGTCACTTGCCACATGACAGCTCAGTCATTTTATCCCCGGGTGCTGCAGAGAGGGAAGAATTGGCCTTGCAGCTGGAGCGAGTGCCAGCCCGTGGCCTGTCTCCTGCCACGTGTCACCATACTGAATGCTTGTATGTGCTCTGTGGGTTTTCAAAACACCTTCATCTCACCTGCCCTGGACTCGTTCTTGTGAGTGAGGCAGGGTGGGCGTTACCATCACTGGAGCAACAAGGAGAGAATAGCTTGAGATGCATGGGGTGCCTTCCCCATGGCTGCAGAGGCATAGAAAGTGGGGGCGCAGGCCATGAATCCGTGTGCTGGGATTCTGACTGCCTGTGCCTGCCGATTACCCTCAGTGCCTCCCTGCATTTGATTTTGTGGCTCTTCTGGGTATACATGTGAGTGTGTTGTGGGTAAGTCTGTTGTCAAGGGGAAGGAAAAGAAAATCAGCCGGCCAGGAATCTCTGTGGTGGTCATCCTGAGCTTGGCCATAACCAAGCTCTGTTTCACTTTTCAGAGTAGCAGGAAGGCCAGGTGACTTTAAAATCAGATGGGTATTTTCCTGAGTCAAAGAGACTTGGCTCCTTCCCCCGCCCCTCCTCCTACCTCTTGCTGGCTCACATACTGAGTGGGACATCCCAGCCCACCCGTGGGAGGCCAGGAGAAAGAGGAAGCAGAGCTGTCAGAGTGTGGCCCTTCATCTTGGGGGTGTGCAGGCGACTGCTCTTGCCCCTTGATGGCTCTCCTGTGTCAGGTATAAGGGACATTGTCCAAGCCATGTATGAGACTCTCTGTTGACAGTTGTTTTTAAATAATCTATTTGGTTGAGCTTATCTAAAGTCGTCTTTGTGCTAAGTATCAGGACAGGTGATAGAAATAGAAAATTCGACACAAAAAATTCCAGTATCAAAAATGACAGTGATGTACCCTCGCCCCTTAACACAGCCAAGAAGCAGGGGTGAAGGATTACTGTCCACATATGGAGCAGGCCACCACCCTTGAGTGACAGTAGCCGAACACAGAACATTCTCTGCAGGTGTCACTGAGGCTTAAACTCATTATGTTTAAAAGGATAATCTGTATTCTTAAGAAAACAAAAAAAAAAACAACCACAGATCTCCCTGCCCTCCCCACCCCTGGCCCCACTTAGATCCTGGTAGGGTCTGGCAGGTGGAGTTTTGCGAGGAGTTGGAGCTAATTATTCCAACAGATACTTCTACCCAGCATCCCAAGAAATGTGTGTAAATGCTGTTGCGAATTATTTAGAAGTATTCCAAACTCCTACTAATTATTAGGTGTTAGCTCAAGTCAAGATCAGGAGAAATACAGGCATTGGTATCCCATGGAGTCCGTGAAACTGGCGAGGTGTCCTAGTCGAAGAGCTTGGGGCCGCATGGTGTCTGGAAAGCAGGTTTCACTGGAGATTCTGGCTCTGTTTTCAGCTTCATGCACGCAGGGATCCTCACGCCTGCCCAGCACGTATGTGGCTGGGAGACTCCAGAGAGACATGCAAAAGTGTGAGGTTAACTAGACAGCATGGCACAATGCAAAATGAGTGTCTTTTTTTTTTTTAATGACAGTCAATATTTATTTCAGTGTTTATTTTGCTTATTTCAATATTTTACTCAGTATTTATTTATATTTGAGATGGAGTCTCGCTCTTGTTGCCCAGGCTGGAGTGCAGTGGCGAGATCTCGGCTCGTTGCAACCTCCGCCTCCTGGGTTCAAGCAATTCTTCTGCCTCAGCCTCCCCAGTAGCTGGGATTACAGGCATGCACCACTATGTCCAGCTAATTTTTTTCTATTTTTAGTAGAGATGGGGTTTCTCCATGTTGATCAGGCTGGTCTCGAACTCTTGGCTGCCCAAAGTGCTGGGATTACAGGCATGAGCCACCATGCCTGGCCTCAGTATTTATTTCAATACAGAAACTGACTTAATTAGGTATTTTCTTGAAGGCAAATAGTAGCAAAGTGAGGCGGTGGAATAACTTATTTAAATCCAAGGTTTATGTAGTTATTTTCCCCCCACTTTTATGGTTTCATAAATTCGAAATCCTGGCTGGGTGTGGTGGCTCATGCCTATAATTCCAGCACTTTGGGAGGCTGAAGAGGAAGGATCATTTGAAGCCCGGAGTTCAAGACCAGCCTGGGCAACATAGCAAAATCCCATCTCTGCAAAAAATAAAAAAAATGAAAAACTAACCAGGTGTGGTGGTGCGTATCTATAGTCCTACTACTTGAGAGGCTGAGGTGGGAGGATTGCTTGAGCCAGGAGTTCAAGGCTTGTGAGCCTTGATTGCACCACTGCACTACATCCTGGGTGGCAAAAGTGAGACCCTGTCTCGAAAAAGAAAAAAAAAAAAAACAAAAAAAAAAAACCTCAGAAAAGCTTAAAGAGTAGATTCATGGATCATTAACCTTTTACCAAATGTGCCTTTTCTCTCATTACTCTAGGGTTTCTTCCTTTCCCTCCTCACACTCTTCTCCCTCCCTTCACTCCATGGATGTGTAGGACATTCTCCTACAAAACTACAGTACTTACATTCTTGGGGTTGTCACCCCTCATAATTAAATATCTGATGGTTTTATCAAGTATGCTGTCACATGTAAATTTCTCCAGTTGTTTGACCCACGTTGTACTCATGGATAGTGTATTGAATTTGATTTTATGTCTCTTTAGTACCCTGTATGCTAGAGGAGTCCCCCAACCGTCTTCTATGACATAGGAGTTTGAGGATTTGTCTGTTTCCCCATGTGATTAGAATGATGCTGAACAGTTTTGGCAGAAACGCTGCACAGCTGATGGTTATACTTCCTGTTGCATCCCCTCAGGAGCTCAGAATCTCCTTCTCAATCCTTCATGAAGGTATATCCACCAGATGGCTTTCTGTTGAAACTCCCTTCTCTCTGTAACCAATGAGTAATCTGTGTTATGATACTGTGAGATGGTGTGATTATTCTGTTCCTCATGATCATTTCCTTTGGTGGTTTTAGCATCCATTGATTAACATAAATTAATTAGTCCAGCTTCGGCAAACTATGGCTTGCCTCAAACCAGACTCCACCAAGTTGATTCACTTATGTGTTGTCTGTTAACGGTTGCTTTTGCACTACAACAGCAGAATTGTGTTGGGATAGAGAGCAGATAGCCAAAAATATTTACTATTTTGCTGAATCCTGATCTAGTAAATTTTTGGTTAAAAAAAATGATACATTTCTAATTCTTCTGTTCATTTTTCACTTATTAGTTAGCATTCTTAAAGAAGAGCTTTCTGTTTGGACCTTTAAAAATCACTATGGACTCATTTATTCTTAATCTTTAAAAATGTGTCATCCATTGCTGTCATTATTCTTTTAGATGCACAGTGTTGCCCAATGGAAACCCCTAAAGGTTGGGTGCTGCATTTTTCTGTCATGCTCCCTTCAGGATGGGTGCTGCATTCTTTTGTTACACTCCTCTAAGGCACTTTAATCTGTGTCCTTTTGTTTTGTTGTTGTTGTTTTGAGACGGGATCTCACTCTATCACCCAGGCTAGAGTGTAATGGTGTGATCTTGACTCACTGCAACCTCCACCTCCTGGGTTCAAATGATTCTCCTGCCTCAGCCTCCTGAGTAGCTGGGACTACGGATGTGCACCACCACGCCGGGCTTATTTTTGTATTTTTAGTAGAGACTGGGTTTCACCACGTTAGCTAGGCTGGTCTCAAACTCCTGACTTTAAGCGATCCACCCGCCTCAACCTCCCAAAGTGCTGGGATTACAGGCGTGAGCCACTGCTACCAGCCTCATATCTGTGTCCTTTCTTTCTGGGACTGGAAGAGGTTTCAGGTTCACAGTGGAAATTCCCTGCCTCTCACCTTGAATCAGCATTTGGCCAAAGAGCCATGGAGAATGATATTTAATATTTAAAAACCAGGAACTGAGAACTGAGTGTGCTCATTGCTTTTGAGGTATCATGCTCCTGGGCTCCTTGGGTGGAGAGACTCGGGAAATAGATGTTTCTGTGTGTGCTTTCATACTGTTCCTCCCTCTCACTGTCCTTCCCTCTCAAGCCCAACTCCACAAGTGCTTCCTCTCACCTTCCTCTTTCCATTTAGTATCACGCTTCTGGAGTGAGAATCTGCTGCATACAGCAACAATATATTCACACATCCCTTCTCTTCCACAAGACACAAAAAATGGTTCAAACATTTTTATGTTGGTGCCACCACCGCCACTGCTACCAAAACAAAGTTCAAGATTCCTTGAAATTGTCTTGTCCTTAGGACGTATCTCACTGTGGGTGTACAGACAACATACAAAAATTACTTAATTTTTCCCTGGTGTTTGTATTACCAATTTGATCTGTAAGTTAAATTATTCATTTGTGTTGAATTTTAAGTTATGCATATTTTATCCTCTTTGAATATTTTTCAAACATATAAAACATTTATATGGTCCAAAGTCAAAATTCTATTAATAGATTTACTCAAGAGTTCTCAGCTCCCATTCTTATCCTACTACCCCGTTTTCACTCACCTCTTCGGTTCATTTCCCTTTCTGCTTTATCTTTCTTTGTGTTTCTTTTTGCATCTACTTAGTGCTTTTAAGTCCCCCGTTTAAAGGTCTAGTGCTAAGTCTTACATGTATACCAGCAGAAATGTCACCTTCTTAAGTAGACTTTTGTGACCAAAACCAAGACCGGCTAGGGAGATTTCATCATGGTGGTTAGATAGTGTGTGGAACTGAAATGTAAGGCGTTAGTACATGCAGGTCAAGTTACCGAGGTAACTGATCCGAAACCATGATGACTGCCAATAAAATCTCTGCTCGGAATGCCCATGTGAACACCTAACACATGGGTGCATCCAGTTTTAGTCTCAAATGTTTTCAGATTTATTAAGCTTGATTTGTAGGAGTTTAGTGCTCTTGGAATTAGAAGGGTTTTCTCCAGTGACATGGTGAGAAGAGATAAACCTGGGACCTTTTGTGTTTTCTTGATATTCATGTTTATGTTGTGTGCGACACAGGAATTGTCAGGAAGCCGCAATGCAATCTTTCTTGATTTATGTTCATGCAAAATGTGGAATAAAAAGTAAAGCGCAAAGTTTAAGTGGTAAGCATTATCATTCATGTAAACAATGTGATGCTTTTTCTCATGCTTGCTTGAAGATAGCAGCTGTGCCTGAGTCCAGTCTCTTAGTGCAAACAGCCTCCAAAGAAAGTGCCTTGCACTAAGGAAGCCCTTTTCATCTCACAAAGGGCAAAGTCTGGATTTCCTCTCCTTTCTCTGTTGTCTTCACCTGTTGCTCCCTGGACCCCCAGCCTGTCACCCCTGGTCTGGAGTTGGGCCAGCTGGTGTGGCCAGGAGGTGGAGTCCAGGTCCGCCATGCTCCTCAGCGGCAGGTTCTACAAACTGTAGCCCATCGGACAGATTCAACCTCCAGCCTGAGTGAGGCCATCCAGCTGAGAATGGCTTTGACATTTATCAATGGTCAGGGTAAAAAAACTAAAAGAGAGTCATATCATGACATATGAAAGTTTCAACATTCATACATTTTGATTTTTGTTAATAAAAGTTTCAGAGATATTTATTTTCTCTTTTTATTAAATGTCACTACATAATATACTTGATTTTGCCTTTCTGCTCACTGAAGCTAAAATATTTACCGTCTGACCCTTTCCAGAAAGTCTCCCAACTCCCTGTTCTTTGAAATGAGAGCTTCCAAACAGATGTAGAAGACCGTGCATCCCAAGTGGTTATAAAAGCCACTCACATTCTTAGGTTTAATGACTCAAAAGAAAGGGCACTTGTTCCTCTCTTCTGTCCAGGCAGACCTCTGTGGAACGGAGTTTATACAGAAAGTTGTTTTTGCTGTGCAGAATTCTGCCATGCCTTCACTTGATGGCTGTTTCTTTGGGACTGGGACGGTTGGGGGTCGGGATCTGATCTGACTTGAATGGCTCAGAGTCTGGACTTAGTAGCACAGAGCAGTTCACTGACAGGATCTCTGGAGGAAAAGAGGACTGAGTTACTGGTGCCCTCTGCTCAGCTCCTGACAGCAGTGTGAAGGATGCTTTCATGACACCCAGCCTTCAGCCCAGGAGAGTGGTGGCAGATCAAACAGCTCTGGAAATGCAGGGCACAATGCGCAGAGGAGTGCACCACAACAGCACTCACTCGGTGCCTGCCTGGAGCGCTGCTCTCATTTACCAGAGTCCCTGTGTTTCTGATCTTGGCTGCTTTAATAAGGAGGTGTGGGCCTGGGATCCCCAAAATATTCCTCTGTGATTCTGCATCACAGCTCTCTACCGTAATTGGGGGTATAGAGGGTGGGGAGAAAGAGGCAGACAGACGAAAGCAGGAAAATCCTTCTTGGAGTCATAGTTAAAATGTAAAATAAGAGCCTTAATGTAGGTTCTGTTTCCAGCAATTCACTTTATTCTTTTTCCATAAACTGAATGAAAATAGTCATTCAGAAATAATATTAATATAACCAGAAATATCTTCATCAACCAAGGAAAAGATGGAATACGGTCTAATTCAATATAGGGCTGTCTCCTGAGTCCCCTCCCTTGATCACAGGCTTTTGGTGTAAAGCTTGTGAAAGAAAGCAACTTTGATTTGTATTAGACTCTTCAAAATCATCTTGATAAAATATCGACTATTTTTGTGCATGGAAAATGACTTCTGCAGAATTATCTTGGAAGAGTGTACATTTTGGTCATGTTTATGGAATGTAGGGAAAATAATGTTATTTATCATTTGTTGCATTTTTAAGACCTTCCAAAGAAGATAATTCTAATTGTAACTCATTATAATCTGGGAAGTAGATTGTTGTAGATTGTTCTAGTTTCAAGGACTGCATGCGCTTTAAATAATCCCAGGCTGCTCTCAGACTTGGGAACTTTTGGTAGATTACAGCAGTGGTTCTCAGCCTGGGCAGTTGTGTTCCTTGGGGGACATTTGGCAATGTCTGGAGACATGTTTGGTTGTCACATTTCGGGGAAATGGGTGGTGCTCCTGGCATGTAGCAGGTAAAGGCCCAGGATGCTGCTAAACATCCTACGGTATGCAGGACAGCCACCTGACCTAGAATGATTTAGCCCCAGATGTCCATGGCGCCAGAGGTGGAGGAACTGCGCTGGGGGATGTGTAGTTGCCTTACTTACTTTATGGGTTTTTAATGCAAAATGTACGTATAGACACATAGATATGGACACGTGTACATGCACATGTAGATGACTGCTCAGCACACACATGAAGTATGCAGTGCACCTGTCCTTGGGATCTGGTTATAGCATGAGGGTCCAGCCCATGCCCAGGGGATCAGTTTCCTCTGTGCTGCTGCAACACCCTGTCACGTGGTTGGGGGAGGTCAGTTATGAGGAGGCCCTTTTGGGACAGAGTGGGGGAATGGTGCCCGCCTGTTCAAGGTCTCGCATGGGGTAGTTTTCCTTGTACAGTGCTAGGTGAGGTGGGGAGTACGTTCCTATGCATTCTCAATGGTGGTGGTGATGCTGCTATGAAGACCAAGGGGCCTCTCTTGTTCTGCTCAAGGTTCCAAGTAGAGTAGATTTTCTGTTTTCAGAATGTAGTTCACAGTGTCCCAATTTTTAACACGGCGCATTTCAAAAAAATGTCCTTTTGCCTTATGTTACGAGGTCCCCCTCAGCTTCCTGGTGTGGAGTCAGTGATGGGTTAAGGCAAAGAGGCTCTCAGGCTGATGTACACTCCCTGTGAAGATGGGGGAAGAACTGTGTTGACGCATGGGCATTTTGGGAAACACTTGTGTTTCAAAGTGTTTGAGAGAAGATACAGGATGTTCTCTATGTTGGGCTTCGAATATGAAGTGTAAGGAAGAAGAATGAAGTACCACTGCACACCTCTCGTAAGCACATGCATGCCAGCTACTCACCTGGCTCCAGCGTCGTCCAGAGCATCAAGCATAGTTTCGTTTTCCCCAAGAGACCTTCCAGTCTGGTCAGATAGGGGGCCCGAGAGTCTAGAAGGGCTAGAAACCTCCATTGCAGGAGGCGGAGCTAGTGCAGGTGGTGGTGAGCTGACCTGGAGAAGAAGGGCCTGCGGGACCAGCTGCAAAGCCCTTAGGGGAGGGAGGAGGTGAGGAGTGTAGTTTCCTAGGGGACAGGAGGGATCCTCAGACGGGTCACCCTTTGTGGCTGTAAGTCTCGTGTTTATTTTTCTCTTGGCTTCAAAATAACATTTCTAGTTTGGGTGTTTAGGGATGATGAGGGTGAGATATTTGGGGATGGAGGTGGTCACGTAGGCATTTAGGAAGACGGTGTTTTGTGCGGTCACAGGGGAGTGATGTGGAACTCAGATCCCAGCTCTGACCCCATGCGGTCTTGGGGGATCATCCACCTCAGTCTGTTTATCTGAGCTTTGGGGATAATCATATACTTGAGCGTGAAATAAGACAAGAGTATGAATTCCATCAATGTTTGTGTGTCTCAGGAGGACTTGGCTGGGCTTGCACTGACTCCTGGTTCTTTGTATTACTCTGACCTAAACCATGCCACTTCCAAGGCAGAGTCTGAAGCCTGTCCTCTCACAGTCTTCTACAGATGAGGACCTTGTGAGTACAGAGTCCTAAAAGAAGGCAGAAATGCATGAACCTGCCAAAAATCAAAGAAAGGGTGCTACTCCACTGATCGAAGTCGTCTCAAGAATGCTGGCTTTGACAGCTGCTGTTTCTGCTGCTGTCACCTGGTGCTTGTGTCTTGTTTCCTGGGCTCCAAATCATTTTCACATTTCTCAAAATGGTCCTTTGTAGCTGTGGTAGATGGAATAATGGCCCTCAAGATGTATCTTTATCCTAATCCTGGAACCTGTGAATAGGTGATTTTTCATAGCAAAATGGACTTTGTGGATGTGATTTAAGGGTCTCAAGGCCAGGTGCAGTGACTCATGCCTGTAATCCCAACACTTGGGGAAGCTGAGGTGGAAGGATTATTTGAACCCAGGAGTTCAAGGCCAGCCTGGGCAACAGAGCAAGACCCTGTCTCTAAAAAAAATTTAAAAATTAGCCGAACGTGGTGGCATGTGCCTGTAGTCCCAGCTACTCAGGATGCTGAGGTGGGAGGATTACTTAAGTCCAGGCGGTTGAGGCTGTAGTGAACTATGTTCACATCACTGCATTCCATCCTGGGCAACAGAGTGAGACACTGCCTCAAAAATACAAAAACAAAAGGATATCGACATGAGGTTGGAGAGGTTGTCTGAGTGGGCCCAGAGCAACCACAGAGGTGCTTCTCAGTGGAATAGGGAAGCCAGGGGAACAGAATCCCAGAGGAGATAGGAGGATGGGTGCAGAGGCCCCAGTGATGTGCGTGCATGAGCCAAGGGATGCTGGCAACCTCTAGAAGCTGGACAAGGCAAGGAATCTGATTCTCCCCTGGAGCTTTCTAAAAAGGATGCGGCCCTGTGACCCATTTTAGACATTCCACATCCAGAACCTAAGAGAGTGCATCTGTGTTGCTTGTGGCAGCCGAGCTGGATATTCTCTGTGACAGCAGCAACAGGAAACGCAGACGGTGGGTGAGCACCAGATGGTAGAGTCAAGAGTTTAATATGCTGGGGTAAGGAGGGTCAGCTAATCGCTGGCAGAAGATCAGGGCCTGGGACTTTTGCTCACTGTTTCTATGGATTTCTCCTCCTCCTTGCAATGAGAAGTGACAACCTCGTGGTGAAATCTGCTAGCTGTTTATCATTTTCATTGATCTGATTCTACTAGAGTGATTTATGCTAGGCATAAATGACCAAAGTTGACTGTGGGTTTTTGAAGAACACTGGAAAGTAAACCTACAAAATTCTTATTTTATAATAATGGTTCAGTCCAAAATAAAGGAATATGTTCATAGAAATTAGCTAAAATTATAGAGGATAAGTTACATACATCTTCTTTTTAAAGGTGCTGATACTAACACTGTCTGGAAGAAGCAGTACACCTGGGCAAGTTGTTTTTTGTTTTCTTTTGTGGGGGGTTGAGACTAGATCTCACTGTAGCCTCAACCTCCCCAAGCTAAGGCAGTCCTCCCACCTCAGCCTCCTGAGTAACTGCGACTACAGGTGTGCACCTCCACACCAGCTAATTTTTGTATTTTTTGTAGCGATGGAGTTTCACCATATTGTCTAGGTTGGTCTTAAACTCCTGGGCTCAAGCAGTCCAAATGCCTTGGCCTCCGAAAGTGCTGGGATTATAGGCATGAGCTACTGTGCCGAGTCTCAGTTTTTAAAAATATATTTTACCATCACTTAGCAAGCTTTGTGTCCTGTGGGACAACAGAAAATTGAATTTCTTAATCCACTTACATTGAATTTAAAATCCACTTAGGAAAGTGGGCTTCAGGTATTAGAATTCTTAACTGCTAATAAGCAGATATGCTAGCATATTTCATCTTCCAGATTGTGTTGTGATTGTAACAAGACACATTTTACGCATTTCAGTTTTCATCACAAACTGGCTGAAAATCATGTTATGTACAAATATGACTTGATTCAATACAATTTATTGTTTGGGTATAATTTGAATTAGAAAGCCATTCTGTGTACCTCTTACTAACTTACATTATGCTTTTATGCTTTTGACATTAGAGGAAAAACACTTATTTAAAATCCTCGCAGATCTTAGAACAAATAAAGAGTTTTTGTTCTTTTAAAAATTGGAAGTAGTCTAGTTTTCTGATTATACAATAACAATGTAATATATATTGTCTTTATCATTTATACACGCATACATATATCATCTTTCCTTCAAAGATCTCAGGTAACTTTAAACAACAGCTTTACTAAGGCATAATTTACATACCATAAAATTCCCCTATTGTAAATGTACAGGTTCAATGAATTTTAGTAAATTTACAGAGTTGTATAGTCATTAACACAGCACAATTTTAGAACATTGTCATCACCCCAGGAAGCGTCCCCGTAACCATTAGCAGCCACCTCCTCCCCAGCTCCTGGCAGCCATTGATCTATTTTACATCACTGGATTTGCATATTCTGGACGTTAGATATAAATGCAGTCATATAATATGTGGTCTTTTGTGTCCGGCCTCTTTTAGTTTTCGAGGTTCACCCATGTCGTAGCATGGATTGATTCTTCACTTTTTATTTTATTTTGTATTTTTTTAGAGGCAGGGTCTTGCTCTGTTGCCCAGGCTGGAATGTAATAGTAGGATCATAGCTCAGTACAACCTCAAACTTCTGGGCTCAGTCAGTCCTCTCACCTTAGCCTCCCAAATAGCTGGGACTCCAGGCAGGCAATACCACGCCTGGCTAATTTGTGTTTAGTTTTGTAGAGAGGGTGTCTCATTATGTTGCCTAGGCTGGTCTTGAACTCCTGGGCCCAAGTGATCCTCCTGCCTCAGCCTCCCAAAGCCTTGGGATTACAAATCTAAATCACCAAGCCTGGCTTCTTTTTTACTGTTCGTTAATATTCCATTGTTATGAATATCCCACATTTTGAGACTGATTCATCAGTTGATGGACATTAGGTTGTTTCCAATTTTTTTTGCTGTTATGAATAAAGCTGCTGTGAGCCTTCATGTACAGGTGTTTCCAGGCACATATGCTTTTATTCCTCTGGGATAGGTTTCTAGGAGTGGAATCGCTGAGTCATATGGCAACGGTATGTTTAACTTTTCGAGGAACTGCCAGGCTGCTTTCTATAATGGCTACAGCATTTCACATTTCACATTCCCACCCAAATGTACAAGGGTTCCAGTTTCTCTATATCCTTGTCAACACTTGTTATTCTCTCACAGATAACTTTCTAAATCTCTTTTTTAATGCCTAGAGGGTTCCTTGTTGAAGATGAAATTAGGTACTACCATGAACTGCTTTAAGAAACCCGGAAGAAAGGAGCTAGGCCCCTCTTTCATATCTGTGCGGTGTAACCGGCCTCTCAGGAAGATTGGTCGGAGTGGATGGGAGAGTAAAGAAATGAATGGGTTGGGTGTGGTAGCTTACACTTGGAATCCCAGCACTTTGGGAGGCCGAGGTGTGAGGATCACTTGAGCC
The DNA here is from genome assembly GCF_048565385.1 of Saimiri boliviensis. Taxonomy (NCBI): domain Eukaryota; kingdom Metazoa; phylum Chordata; class Mammalia; order Primates; family Cebidae; genus Saimiri; species Saimiri boliviensis. The sequence continues at coordinate 6,354,930 of NC_133470.1, forward strand.
CAGGAGTTCAAGACCAGCCTGAACAACTTGGCAACACCTCGTCTCTACAAAAAATGAGCTGGGCATGATGGCACACGCCTGTAGTCCCAGCTACTTGGGAGGCTGAGGTGGAAGTCTGAGCCCAGGAGTTAGAGGCTGCAGTGAGCTATGATTGTGCCACTGTACTCCAGCCTAGGTGACAGGGAGACTGTGTCTCAAAATAAAAATAAAAAAAACAAAAACAGCACAAAGTGTTCAGTCCTCTCAGATGTTCTGAATATAGCACAATGAGAACCCAGTGGTGGGGGAGCAGGTGGATTAGTTTCCGTGGCTGCTGTAACAGACTACCACAAACTTAGATGCTTAAAACGACACACATTTACTATCTTAACAGTTCTGGGCTGGGTGTGGTAGCTTATGCCTGTCATCTGAGCACTTTGGGAGGCTGAGGTGGAAGAATCGCCTCAGCTCGGGAGTTCGAGACCAGCGTGGGCAACATGGCAAGACCCTATCTCTAAAAAAAAAGAAAAAAAAAAAAGCCAGCCATGGTGGTGCACACGTGTAGTCCCAGCTACTTGGAGGCTGAGGCAGGAGAGTCACTTGAGTCCGAGAGGTGAAGACCACAGTGAGCCATGCAGGTGTCCCGGCTGGATGACAGAGCAAAACTTTGTCTGTATAAAAAGAAACTGGAAAAAAAAGTGGTAACAAGTTCCAAATGGGTCTTATTCTGCTAAAATCAAGGCATCTGCAGGGTAGAGTCATTTTCTCAAGGCTCTAGGGTTAAGTGTCTGGGGGTTTTGTTCTGTTTTTTGCCTTTCTCAGTTTCTAGAGGCTGCCCACATACCTTACTTAGCTCATGGCCCCTTCCTCCATGTTTAAAGCCAGCACTGCTTGTTTCGAGTCTTTTTCACAATTCATATCCCCTTCTACATTGAAAGGGCTCTTCTGATGATGTCGGAACCACTCTTGGAATCCAAAATAATTTTACTTTTTTAAAAGATGAACTGATTAGTAGCTTGAATTCCATCTGTGGCCTTCATTCCTCCCTGCTGTGCAACTTAAGTTGTTCGTGGTTCTGGGAATTAGGACGTGGATGCCTTGGGTGGGGATGGACCTTACTCTGCCTGCCACCAATGGCACCTGGTCTAAGTATTCTATAGGATTTATTCTTGGAAATCGCATTAGCCCTTAGACCCTACTTTGCTGGTTGTGCAGGAAGCACAAGGCCAAGAAGGCAGTAAGAAGAGCATGGGCGTGTTTTCTGAAACAGTGACATAGTCTGTTACATATTTTTGAATGACGAGCTGGGATCAGACCTCTGCTTTAGGAAGAAGAGTCACGAGGTTTTGTGGATTTGCAGGGGAGACAGGCAGGCAGAGATAGTTCTGTGTTATCCTCCAGAGGCCAGGGTGCCAAGGAGGGCAGTGGCAGTGGGCTTGGAGAGGTACAGTGGGGCTGCTTTGGGGCTGCAGCGAGAGGACTGGGGTCTGATTGATGAATTACCGGGAGGGGGATGGGAGAGGGAAAGAGATGAGTCCAAGTTGACTGTTGAAAAGGCCTGGATTAGGAGTACAGGATAGTGATTGAGGAGTTAAAGGGTAAAATCAGGCTGAGGAGAGCAAATTTACTTTTGAAATAGTGACCTTTGGATGCCGGACAGGGAGATACAAAGCAGGCAGAGGAAATATAGGCGTGAGCTTCAGCATTTTCTGCAAAGAAGCCACCACATTTGGTGACAAGACAAGGGAGTGATGCCAGATGGAAGAGAGGTACAAGGGCAGAATGCTGGGGAAATGCCTGCATTTTATGGGCATGGAGAACCCGCCTAACAATTGGAATATATTGCTTGATTGAAACAAAAGTCCTCATTAGCTCATTAAGCTTTTCCTGGAATTCTCAATCAAATCTGTGAAACAGTTTTAATGCTAGCTGTTTTGTAAGTATTTCTCCGGAAATCTGGAAATTTGTCCACAGACACACTGGACATCGTTTATAAACTAAAATCAGTTGTCTCAAGTATTTTGCAAATGTCTATAGACCTTAATGCCCTAGTGTGATTAATAGAAACACAAATTATTTTAAAGGTGTCACTTAATTTACAGTCATTCTGTATTTTTGCCATTGGGTTTTTTTTTTTTTTTTTTTTTCCCCTGAAACATTATATAATAAGAGTGCAGCATGCTTTCTTTATGTAGGTAATCTGTGAAACTTAAAAATTTGTTTTTCGCATGGTGCGGTGGCTTACGCCTGTAATCCCAGCAGTATGGGAGGGCTCAGCGGGCAGATCACCCCAGGTCAGGAGTTTGAGACTAGCCTGGCCAACATGGTGAAATCCCGCCTCTATTAAAAATACAAAATTAGCCATGCGTAGTGGCACACGCCTGTAATCCCAGCTACTCAGGAGGCTGAGGCAGGAGAATCACTTGAACCTGAGAGGTGGAAGTTGCAGTGAGCCGAGATCTTGTCATTGCACTCCAGCCTGCATGAAAAGAGCGAAACTCTGTTTCAAAACAAAACCAAAAAAACAGAAAAACCCATATATATATATAAAATTTGGTTTTTGCTCTGTTTGTTGCAGCATCACTTGCAGTTACAAAGAGGTACGTAGTAGTTAAAAATTCTGTAGTAAGGCAGGATCTGGCCATATGATGGATTACGAGGCACCTGTTAAAAATAATACAATGAAAGTGGTATATTTACTGGCATGGCCATGTGTTTACAATATATTGCAGTGGTATTACTGCAACCTCCAAGAGACCAGCAGCCCAGCTGGGATTCTGAGAGCTCTAAGATGCGTCCTTGGAGTAAACCAAGCTGCAAGGAGTTCTGTACACTTCTGTATTGTTTATCCACTCATAAATTTGATTTACATCACTGGACTTCGATGTTGTACAGTTATCTCACATTGAGGGTTATTTTAAGAAGTGTCCCAAGGAACTGTGTCGTGTGTTTACTGAGGAGAGCATTGTATGTAGTCCACCATTTCCTCTTTCTGGGAGAAATTTTGCATATGTATCAGAAGTCTAGGAGCTGTGTTTCCGATACTTGTATCTTCTTTATTGTTTATATACTGTGAATCCAGCATCTAACTATAGTTTCTTCTTTGAGGCCTAGGAAACTTGGAATCAGATTGAGAACTCCCTTCCAAGTGATTTCGGGTTGTATCTAACAGCAAACGTTGGGTACTGCCTTCCCCTCTCAGCTTCATCTCCTTTGTCCTACCATGACCTTCTTTGGCCCCAGTTTACCCAGTGAATTACTTGATTTTTGCTATTTTGTATGTGCTTTTCAAAGCCACCCCCACTTTCTTCTCTTCTTTTCCTGGGTGGGGAGTTAGAGTGTTTCAGTGGATGAGAGTGCTGTGGCTTTTTGGAGGTTGTTAATTTGAAGTAGCTTTTGAATTCTGGTGTGTTAGTGGCATCTTATTCTAATTTGCTGCTTTCCGTTGAAGTACATCAAGACAAAGTACATTTCTCAATTTATTATGATGAATACTCTTATCAAAAGCAGCTGGTGCTTAGGCCCTAGGTAGAGCTTTTAGATCAAGTTCTTTAATATCAGTTTAGAAAAAGAAAGATTCATAACAATTAATGGAACTCCTGCGTCACTGAATTTTACTGGAATCACAAAAAAATATTGGGCTTAACATTACATTGAAAGTAGTAGAAATTCTTTTTCTATCTCCATTACTGCTGGCTAACAGTTTCCTTTATACCCCATTGAAAACTGGGCCTCATAGCCTTCAATATACTTCATAACGTTAGTTGAAAAGCAGGAAATGAAAACGCAGTATTTGAAGTAAAAGTTCTTAAATGTGTCCCATGAAATGCAGATCACTGCAGAAAAAATGGTTAGTTATTTCTCAAGTTATAAGAAGGAAATATCTGCAGCCTCTTCTGTCATCAGTGCAGCATTCCCAGTTGCTCTGTTAATCGTTGCTGTTGATATGCCCTCCAGTTTAGAGTTTTGACAAGCCAGAAGCTATGCCACATGTTTTACATACAATATCTCTGTTCCTTTCATCAGCTGCCTAACCTAGATATTCTTCATCCCATTTTTATGATACTCATGGGTTCTTGGCCGGGGCCATGCACCTAGTAGTAATGGACAAGGTTGCAAACTAGTTCCATCACCTGTGGAGTTCCACGCCAAAGGCAATTCTAGGCGATGTTTATGTAGTGTTCCTTGCATCCCGGGGCGGGGTGTGGGGGGTGGGGGGTGGGTTCTGTGCTCTTTCCATCTGTGAATGATAGCAAGCACCTGCTAACTTTGTTGGGAGGGTTCCAGGTGAGAACAGGACGTACTGAGGATGCCTGGCCCAAGGATACTACAGCTGGCACGGGGCAGACGGTCGTTCACCCTCAGTCCTTCTGGCCCAGCATCCGTGCTGTTGGTTGCCAGGCCAGCTGCGTCCCAGATAGAGTGACAGGATCTGTTCGCGTCACAACCAGAAAAGGCTCTGAGGCCAAGCTCTCTGCGTTGCTTCTCACTTTCATTCTGGAATCAGAGGTGCATGCCTGGAAGACTTACTTCTGCATAGACAGCTGGTAAGGTGTCACAGAGGGTGAGGTGGGCCATTGTAGCAGACAGTTGTTAAACGTTGGTCATGTGGAAGGGTACAAGGCTGGGGGATGGGAAACCAGTTAGGAGACCTTGCTAATAGCATGGACCAAAGATGGGGAGTAGGTCCAGGCAGATTCCACAGTCTTCATGAAGCAGGTGTAGACAGATTGCAGGGCTGTTCATGAAGCTGATTTGCCAGGGCTTTGGGGTATGGAAAGCCCCTTACCTGTGATCATCCTACCTCCTCTTGTTGACAGATGACGCCTACATAATCAGGTCCTCTCAACTCCTTCTACCACCCAAAGTGAAATATGCAAGTCCCAGAGTCATTCTTACTGAGGTGACTGATGTAGGATGTCAGGGACATCTCCCATCCCAGTTGTGACAACCTGAAACATCTCCAGATACTGCCAACTGTCTCTTGGGGTGGGGGGCAGGCACAATCACCTGCAGTTGTGAACACAGGCCTAAAGGTTTGGAGCCAGGGCTCACCATCCGTGTAGGCTAGAACAGAATTCCCAATGACCCATCACCATGACATTTCACACTCCAACCCCCAAACACCACCTTTAAAAAAATTTCCAGTTTTGGAAAAGGCTAGGGCTTAGAAGTCATTATGAAGTCACCCATTTCCAGAAGGATAAGAATCAGAAAGTTGGCTAATTCGGGTCTCTGCCTTGTAGGAGTTCTGCAGCGTCTTTCAGTAGAGTGGAGCTCTAGTATTTGTATGAGTGTTGGGGTTGTTTGGTGGTGCGGGGTAATGCAGAAGGAGAGAATTGGGGAACTGGTAACCACCACCCAAAAAGGCTGTAGAGAAGAATGCCAGGAGACTTCTCTGATGGAAACAGGATCACTGAGGCCAGAAGAGCCACATCTGGGTTCTCTGTGAGTTCTGATTTCTTCTGCTAGGAAGAACATAGAAACATGTTCTCTGGGGTGAAAGTGAAGCCTTATGAAATTCATATGGCTCTTCCCGATGGCCTGAATATGGAGGTGGTAGTTGAAGCAGGTTTGGTTTGTGAATAGAAATGTACGTGTGCGTGTGTGTGTGCACGTATGTGTTTGTGCATGCATGTGCTTTAAGAACTAGATCTTGAATTAGCTGATTATTTTTTTCCCTCTCTATAGACATCGGTGACCTAGGTTTTCAGATACTTATGTAAGTGAATAGTTAAATTTGAGTATATTTAATTGCTTTCCTGAAGGGATTTGCTGGCTGTTTTGTTAAATGAAATTGAAGACAGTACAGTTGACCTTTCCAGGTGAGGAGGGAGTCAGATGTGTTTTGCAAATGATGGAAACTGAAACGTGAGTACCAGGACCATATGGTGTTCAGAAACTTTTATCACAATTTCAGTGAATAAATAAAGTGCTTGACAATTAGATTTAAAATTAAGCTTTATGCTCATTGCAAAATGTAGAGACGGTGCTTTGAGACATGAGGAAGAGATTAATTAGGATTCTTTTCTACCTCATGATGCACTATGTCATCTGTGAACAAAAAACTGATTGCTTTACGTGAGGATTATCTTCATAAAGTTCAGAGTTGTATCTGTGGGGAGAAATTTGAATTGCTGTTAGTTGACAATTTGCTGGATTGGAAAGATCATATTAATACTTTAATGTATCATCTTTAAATGTGATTCTTTTTCTTTCTCTCTCTAAAGATTAGTTCCTTGCCACTAAATAAAATTTAATCTTTCGCTGTAATTTAAATAATAATAAGTGCTCATAAACATATTATGCAGCTGATAGCTTGTTAAAATTTCCTGTGGGCTTGTTTTTTGTTTAGAAGTACTGATTTTGCCAGTTGTGCAAGCATGAAATATTGTTTATCAAGTCTCGTAAGACATTAAAGAGGAAATCAAGTTTGTGTGTCTTTAACATCTATTTTTCTCCTTATTTCAATGGCTCATACTTGTAAAATCTACACACTTAATAAGATTCCATATTTTCTAGGAATTAATGGATATTCAATGACTTACCTGAAGAGTAGTCTAAGAAAATGTGTTTCTCCATGAATCTTTACATTGAAAAATGAACGTTTTTTTCTGAGTATTTCTCAATATATACAGCACTAGTATGTCTGTTTTTCTTTAAAGTAGAAAGAAAAATTACTGAGTGCCTTTGCATTTTGATCTGGCTGTATATTTAAGTACGCACCTATTACATGCCCACTGTATTCTTGGCACTAAGCTTTAATGAAAAGTAGTTCCCAATCATTTGAATGGAGCGGTAGGTTCATGTGCTTTTGAGTGGGTATACAGAACTTCTGCACTTTGGTTTAATTCTACTTTCTATGTTCTTGGCACTAGAATGCCTGGACAACAGTTCGCTGTATCTATGGTATTTATGGAATGAATGGAACATGCGAGGAGAATGCCCTGGCTGCCGTTCTGGCTTCTGTTCTACCCGGAGCATCCAGTATACAGAAGCAGCGGTTCTTACAGCGTGCGGAAGGACACATGGGGTAGTTGGCTTGCCATATAAGGAAGTCGCCCTCACTGGCCTTGTTCATTTTAGGTGTTTTTAATGCTTGCTTCTCTTATAATACATGTTACTGTTTCCCGAGGAACCTCAGTAGCTCCCTGAAGGGAAGAAAGGAGGAGTACTTGTAGGAGCACTGTTTATACTTTGGGGGCAATAAAACCCAGGTTTATGCATAAAGGGACCTTTCTGTTTAGGTGACCACCGTTTTACAAGGTCCTTGAGTTCCTGTGAGGAAGGAAGGATGCCATAAGGGAGGAAATCATGGAACCTTATTATGGAAATAGTAATGGTGGAATTTGGAAATTATACTCAATTTTTTTCTTCTGAAAACAGATTGAATATCACCTCAGAGTTGATGCTAAAGGCCCTGATTTTTGTGTTTAAAAAATTTTTTTAGCATAGTCTTTGGATTTATGCTGTCCTAATATGGTAACCACCAGGTGTACGTGAGCATTTAAGCTTCACTAAAATTAAGTAAAATTTAAAATTCAGTTAGTCTCTCACACTAGCCACATTTTGAGTGCTCAGTAGCTACATGCAGCCAGTGGATAGCGTATCAGACAAGGAAGATAATAGTGCAGAAAGTCTTATTGGACAGAAGAGCAGTGGTTATTCAGATATTTGCCTAGTGGGAATTCCAGGGAAGAAAGGGAAAACTTAAATCTGGAGAAGAAAAATGTTAACCAAGTGACTAGACAGCAATGCAGAAAAATTAACCGCATCAAAATAATTTACTACATCAAAACTCATTGTCATGACGTATTAGAACATTAGGATAAAGGCACTATATGCACTTTCCTGGGTTTAAAAAAAAAGTCACGTGAAGGTTCTTGGAATCAGAATGACATTGGATTTCTTAACAGCAACAGTTGAAGTTATAAAACAGACTGAACATAGACTTCTTTTAAAATATTTTTTTCTCAGAAATTTGAAGTTATTCCATTAATTAAGCATAGAATTAAAATGTTTGGGCCGGGCATGGTGGCTCATACCTATAATCCCAGCACTTTGGGAGGCCAAGGCAGACGGATCACTCGAGATCAGGAGTTCAAGACCAGCCTGGCCGACATGGTGAAACCTCGTCTGTACTAAGAATACAAAAAGTAGCTGGGCATGGTGGTAGGTACCTGTAATTCCAGCTACTCAGGAGGCTGAGGCAGAAGAATCACTTGAGCCTGGGAGGCAGAGGTTGCACCACTGCCCTCGAGCCGGGGCAACAGAGTAAGACTCTCAAAAAAAAACAACAACAAAGTTTGTACACATTCAGGTTATCAGTAAAACTTTCGTATGTCACTTCTAGAAAACTAGTGGACGATATGTCCCACCAAAGTGAGGGAGTAAACCAAGAAAGGGGGCGGTTTGGGATCCCAGAAACAGAAAGAGGCAGAAGGAATTCTCAAACAAAGGTGTTTTCAGGGCAGTGGCTCTTACAGTACAGTTTAGAGCAGGAGACAAGAAATTTTAGGAGGAAGGTTGCTCTTAGTGTATTGGTCGGAGATGAGAGGGGTGGGGTTGGGTGATGGGGGAGGAAGGACATGGAACTGACAAATTATCCAAGAGTTTTGATCATGTAAAAACTTCAATAGCTTTTTGGAGAGTGTTGGAAGGACTCATAATCATACTGTACTGCCCACTCAGCAGTGCCCATTCCATTGCCAAAATATATGTGAAATAGATGTAGCTGAAAAAAATGTTATATGAGCTATTGAAAACATGTGGAAGGGTCAGTACAGGATTAGTGATGGGAATATAAAAAACCAACAGTTCTTACCTATGTGTGTGAAAATCAGTAAATGATATCTAAACTTGTATTGATCAGAGTACCATAAACAGATTATTTAGAAACATGGAAGTCTGGGCGGGCATGGTGGCTTACGCCTGTAATTATAGCACTTTGGGAGGCCACATTTACTCCCTCAGTCTGGTGGGAGATTTTCTTCACCAGTTTTCTAGAAGTGACATGTGGAAGTTTTACTGATAACCTGAATGTGTACAAACATTTTTATGTGTTTTTTGAGACAGAATCTTACTCTGTTGCCCTGGCTGGAGTGTAGTGCTGCAAACTCTGCCTCCCATCACTTGAGCCCCAGAGTTTGAGACCTGCCTGGGTAGCATAGCGTGACCCTGTCTCTACAAAAAGTTTTAAAAATGAGCCAGGCATGGTGGTGTGCACCTGTGCTCCCAGCCACTCCAGAGGCTGAGACAGGAGGATCACTTGAGCCCAGTAAGTCAAGGCTGCAGTGAGCTGTGGTGATGCCACTGTACTCCAGCCTAAGTGACAGTGAGACCGTCTCTCAAAAAACAAAAAACACTTGGAAGTCAGTATGGAAGGAACAGCGCTAATAACAGAAACAGCTCCAAGAAAGTGGTTGCTTTGGGAAGTGGAATTGGGGCTAGATGGTGCTAAAGAGGCATGTAATTAATAAAAGCCTTTTGCCTCACCTGTATTCTAATTTTTAAAATCTTGTATACGTAGTACTTTTTGTAACTACTAAAAGGAGTTTGGTAAATGAAAAGTATAGGGTATATACTATTTGTAGAATCGTAGAAATTTTGGGATTTCACAACCTTGGCATTATTGATTGACATTTGAGTCAAATAATTCTCTTTGTTAAGAGGACCTGTCCTGTGTGTTGTGGGATGTCCTGCAGCATCCCTGGCCTGTACCCACTGGGTGCCAGTGACATCCCCCCTCCAGTCCTGACAACTAAAAATATCTCTAGATATTGCCCAGTGTTTCCTGGGGGTCAAAATCACCTCTGAGAAGCACTGATTTTGAAGGATTTTAAAATCTGTCATCGAATAAACCTCAATATATAACCATGCTGTTTGAAATTGGTAATACAGGAAACAACAGCTTCGTTACACAGACCTTGAACCCTGGAGCAAATGAAGCAGTTTGGAATCCTCTGGCGCTGTAGCACCCGCGATGCTCATGCTGGTGCATGTATTAGTCAGCGTCTGGCTCTTGGCCCGGTTAATTCAGAGCTCACTAAAAAAAGAAAAGGGATCAGGAGGAAACGGCAGCTTCTCTGTCATGCTTAGTGGCTTCTGAAAACATATTTTAGATTTTTCATGTTGCTTTCATGATGGTACAACTTGAATTTCTCTGGAGTTGAAATGTTAATCATTATGGCAAAAATACTGTGCCCTTTGGACGTTTTCCAGTGCTCAGTTGGCTGCAGGACAGATCCTGTCTCTCCTCCCCCACAGTTCTTTTGCAAGTTCTTAGTTAAGTTCTTTTCAAGTGTTTTTCCCTAGAATTGACACAGGAAGTCAACAGGAAAATGGTATCCCGGATTTTTTGATGTGGATGAAACCTCATAAATAGTTTAAAACCCTCATTTCACAGCTGAGGAAACTCTGGTCCAGAGAGGGTTTCTTACAATTAATTGGGAGCACAATGGGGCCTGGAACTCTGTTGTTCTTCTCTTTTACTCTTTGCTTTTAAAATACAATGTGTGTGCCCAGTAATGCGGAGGAGGATGATAGAACGGGCTGGGGAAGGAAGAACTCGGGTATCTGGCGGCTCATGGGAGTTAGTCAGGATTTTCGCAGTGTTAGAAGTTCTCAGTATCCTCTGCCAGGGGTGTGTGCCCTTAGTAAGCTTTGAGAAAATGGCACAGAGTGGCAGAAAGTGTAGTGCTGTGATCTTTCCAGGAGGTGCTTCTGTACCTCAGTTCCCGATGGCTCAGAGCTGGGTGGGGAGCGCAGGCTGGTGCCTCAGCATGTCTCACAGGGAAGACCCTGGCCTCCTTGTCTTGCAGCTCTTCCTACCAGGGCACTCGTGGAGCCAGCATGCTCTGTCCCTGCAGCTGTTCTGAAAGAAGTGGCCGGAAGAGCGAAATTGGCCCGCACTAGTTGGGTGCGGAGCTGCTTCTCCGTGGGTCCCTGCATGACTGCCCTATTCCTTCTCCTGGGATCAACCCTCCTCACCCCACAAGGTTCAGTAAATGAGGGTCAGTGTCTGCCCCAGCTTGGGGGACTCCGGTGTCCCACTCAGACCGATTGAACAGTATTTTGGTGCTGTACTGGGAGAGTGCCATCTACAGTCTGCAGGGCCATCTTGCCCAGTGGCCCCTTCTTCCCCCGGTTGGTTGGGGCATACTGTTCTTCCTCTTTACTGAGCACTGTGAGAGCATCACCCAACATTTTTAGAAACCTCAGCACCCCTGTCTTGCCTCCATCCATTGCCTTTGGCACCACTTAAACTACAGCCTGTTTTTCTTCCTCCTCACCTGAGTTCTTGGGCCAACTCAAGTGCCACCTCCTCCATGAAGCCCCTGTAGGTTTCCTTCATTGGGACAAGAACGCACAGAGATGAAAGGCAGAGAAGTACAACCCTGGGACTTCCAGGCAGTCGGTTCAATCCTCTGAGCCTCTGCCTCCTTCTCTGCGCAGTGGGGCAGTTCAGCACTCCCGCTTAGTGCCACGGCATGGTGTGCTGATTGGCATGGGCACTGTTGCGGACGCCCAGTGAGTGTGAGTTCTCTGTCTCCTCCTGGTCCTTGCGCCACTTCCTGCTCCCTGTTAACAGCCTGGAAGTGGTTGAACAATTTCCCCAGGGAGTCTTGAGAACCCCAAAGACACTGTGCATTCTCATGTCCTCTTTTTGTGGCGTCTCGTGTGTTGTCTGTGTCTGTCTGTGCAGTGTGCTGTGTGCCTGTGTTTGCGGCATGCTGTGATGTTATGTGTGTCTGTGCTGTGTACTGTGTGCATTGTGGGTCTGTCTGTGCACATGCTGTGTGTTTTGTATCTGGCATGCTGTGTATGTTGTGGGTGTGTGTGTATGTTGTGTGTGTCTCTGCTGGGCTGTGTATGTTGCGTGTGCCTATCTGTGGTCTGCTGTGTATGTTGTGTGTGTCTCTGCTGGGCTGTGTATGTCTCTGCTGGGCTGTGTATGTTGTGTGTGTCTGTGTGGCATGCTGTGTTGTGTCTAGATGCGGCGTGCTATGCATGTCATGTCTATCTGTGTACTATGCTGTACGTGCTGTGTCTATCTGTGCTGTGTGCTGTGTCTGTCTGTGCACCGTGTTGTTCATGTTCTGTCTGTGCACCTACTGTGTGTGTGTTGTGTCTATCTGCATGGTGCGCTGTGTGTGTTGTGTCTGTATCTGTGCAGTGTGCTGTGTGTACGTATGTGGTGTGCTCTGTATGTTGTGTCTAGCTGTGCAGTGTGCTGTATGTGTGTGTGTGTGGTGTGCTGTGTGTGGTATGTCTGTGCAGTGTGCTCTGTGTGTGTGTGGTGTGCTGTGTGTGTGTCTCTGTGCAGTGTGCTGTGTCTATGTGGTGTGCTGTGTATCTGTGCAGTGTGCTGTGTGTATGTATGTGTGGTGTGCTCTGTATGTTGTGTCTAGCTGTGCAGTGTGCTGTATGTGTGTATGGTGTGCTATGTGTGTTGTGTCTGTGCGGTTTGTTTGTGTGTGTGGTGCGCTGTGTGTATTGTGTCTGTTTGTGCTGTTTGTTTGGTGTACGTGTGTGTCTATTTGTGTACTGTGCTGTGTGTGTGGTGTTGCATATCCTGAACTCGTGCCTTCTGTTTTCACATTTGACTCTGATTAACGTCCTTTTTAAGGTCCGAGTAACAGGGACAGGGCTGGGCCCGATGACTCAGGCCTATAATCCCAGCACTTGAGGATCACTTTATCCCAGGAGTTGGAGGCCGCAATGAGCTGTGATTGCACCAGTGCACTCCAGCCTGGGTGACAGAGTGAGACCCTGTCTCAAGAAACAAGACCAAACAAAACAGGAATGGGTGGCCAGTTCTGCCAATTCCTTTTTATTTGTAAAATCTAAGGACACACATAATTCAGGTAGTTATCACCAAAAGGGGTCATAACTCTTAAGAGAAGTGGTGCCCTGGAGCCTAAAGACTTTCCTATTAGGATAAATTAAACTGGAAGTTGTCATAAAGACAATGCAGGGTTTGTGGATTTCAGCTGGATGAGTAATGACCAGCCTGGAAGTGAAGGATTTTCATAGTCAGCCGCTAAAGGTGGCACCCCAGGAAGCCTGTTTGGCAGGCGTGGGGCACAGTCCTGGCGTTGGGTGGGATGGGGCTGGAGGTGCTGCTAATCTGTCTTATTAAAACCCGAGAAGCTTCAGAGGTGTCTTCCAAACCACAGCTTGTTGATTTAAAGATGTGAATTCCAGGTGTGTAAGCCAACAGAACAATTGCATTTTGTGGTCTCTGGCTGATGAAAGTCCCTGATGAAGTGCTGTTTGATAAAACGATTCCTGTCCATTTTCCTCCCTTCCAGTCTGTGGTTCACATTTATTCAATGTTCTTTTCTTTCAACAGCATTTGTGTGTAGCCAACACACATGCATGGAGTGCCACAAAGTCTGTGTACTTTATCTGGAAACCTGCTTTCTCCAGAAAAGCAGGCTATCCTCTTCCTGTGCTGTCAAGCCCAAGAGACCAGGAATGAGCCATGTACTCTCTTCTCAATGAGCAGATTGAAAATCCAGTGAATTTCTTTATGATGGAATTGGAATCACATGGACATCATTAGAATATTTGCAGGATTAAGTCCTTAAAACTGGCTCTAGATTATGGTTGTAAAATGGCCTCAAAGGGCCCTGAAACTCATGAAAGAATTCTTCCATTTCTAACATGGTTCACTTCCTCTGGCTCTTATCCCAAATCAAAGAATGTTGGGTTTTTTTTTAGTGTTTCTTCTATAAACAAGGATGGTTCCCAAATATTTCTTTCTTAGTTGAGGACAGTGGTTCTCTGCTGCAGGCAGTCCCCACCCCCAACCCTGCCAGGGGACATTTGGCAATGTCTGGAGACACTTTTGCTTGTCACAGCTGGGTGTGTGTGTGAGATATGGCATCAAGCAAGTGGAGGCCAGGAATGCCAGTCAGTATCCCATGTCTCCACTGCAAGCCCTCTTGGCCCCAAACGTCAGCCGTGTTGAGGCTGGCTGGTTTGGGGTACGCCTGAAGGATTTGTGTATACAAAATACTGCTCACTGTCTTCTTAGCAGTTTCACCACAGTTGGAGATGAAGCACCGCAGGAAGGAATTACACACTTTTGTTCCCCCCAAAGTGACTCTCATACTCCATTATAATTCTGAATTTGGAAAACAATAGGATATTATGTTAGTCTGCTGAGACTGCTGTAACCAAAGACCACAGGCTGTGTGGTTCAAACAATCGAAATTTATTTTCTCACAGTTCTGGAGGCTGGAAGTTCAAAATCAAGGTGCCAGAAAACTCAGTTTCTGTGGAGGCCTCTCCTCCCGGCTTGCAGGCTGCTTTCTTGCTGTGTCCTCACACAGCCTTTCCTTGGAGCCTCTGTGTATGGGTCGGGGTGCGAGTAGAGAGCATGGGTACTTTGACAATATGACCATCTATCGTGGGCATCAATTGAGTTTAACTTCATTTCATTTAGAGGGTATTACAGAGGGAAATCATCTGCATAATTTGAGCGTTTTCATAGTCAGTAGTTCTGAGTCTAATTATTTTGATTAATTACGGAATTCTCCAGATATCCCATCTTAAGATAGCCATATGTATAATTAGTCATTTCTTAAGGGAATCCCTAATGTGAAAAGAATTCCCCAAGACAAGACTACCACTGAAAGATGTTGGCCTTTACAAAAGTCAGGTATACACAAAATTATTATTTTTATTGTGATAAAATATACATAACATAAAATTTACCGTCTTACACAGTTTAGCTGTACAGTTCAGTGACATGAAGTACGCTCACATGACTGTGCAACCATCATCACCATCCTTCTCTAGAACTTTTCAACTCCCCAAGCTGAAACTCTGTCCGCATTAGACGTGAGCTTTCCATTTCCTTCTCTCCCCACCAACCACCTGGCACCCACCATTCTGCTTTCTGTCTCTTTGAACTTGACTCTGGATGCTTTCTGTAAGTGGAATCCTACAGGATTTATCCCTTTTGTAACTGGCTTATTTCACTCAGTAGAATGTCCTCAAGATTCATCTGTACTACAGCATGCCACAGAATTTTCTTCCTTTTTAATTTAAGGCTGGATAGTATGTCCTTCTGTGTATAGACCACATTTTGTTTATCCATTCATACATCAATGGACAGTTGGGTTGTTTACAAGGAATTATTTTAAAGTTGGATCCAGGATGGCTGGCTTGTGACTACTATTTAGATGCAGACAGTGATTCCAGGTGGTGCGTGGTGAAATCATGTCACACCCCCGTGGAAAACTCCACAGCTTTCCTCATGTGCCCTTTCCGTCACGTCTCTGCTGCTTTAGGAACTACTTTTCTTCTGAGGTGACTTATTTCTGTTACCTTCAGTTTTTAAAGGAAAAATGATAGAACTATTGAAGTCCAAATGGTACCCTGTGTTAGCCCACATCCCCCTGTGATCTCTGGCAGTGGGGTCTCTTCTGCCAGCTTCTCCCGAGCTTCCTGCTGAAACCCTGTAGCCAGCCTTCAGCATGTCCCTGAATTTGCTTTTCTCTTTCCACCCTCTACAACCTTCCTTTCCTGCAGAAGCATAAACTTTCACTCCGTGTGTATAAACTTTGGGGACACTTCGCAATCAGCATGATGTTTTATTTTTATGTGAAAACTCTTGATGATTCTGAAATTGTGGTGTCTGTAACTTAAACATCATCTACAAAATCACTGCTCTATCTTTGGATGTGAGTTTGTTCTAGCATGTTATCACAGTACCGAATTCCAAAGAAACTGCTGTTTACTTACCAAGGGTAGCTTTCAACTCAGATGAGTTTATGGCTTTATTTACATGGAATAGTCAAAATGGACTTCTCTGACATTTGCTGCAAAGAAGGACAACAGAATTGATATTGATGGATCTGTTCATTTATTCAGCAGATAACGAAGGCCTTTCGATTGCAGGTGTTGTGGAGAGAGCAGGATATCTATTTGCTGGGGTTGCCATAACAAAATTTGATTTGATTTTCGGTTGGGGATGGAAGCTGTGTAGGAGGCAAGTGTGGGGCTTGATGTGAGCTCCTTGAAATAATGAAAAACCAGTTATTACAAAATCTGTATTACCTGTAGCAGTACACATTCTCCCAAAGCATTCTATTGGCGTTTTCAAGTCCTTTAAAACACACAGCTACTTTCTGTTACTTCAAATTAAATAACCCCTTATCTTCACTTTTCCTTTTGTTAACCTAAAGAAAAACCTTCATTTGTAAAGCAAATCATCACAGCAGGAGGATTTTCTGGTTTATGCACTAGGGTGCATTTAATCTTTATTTTACACTACTGATTAACTTCAAGTATGATTCAAATTTTAACTTACAGTTTCTTTTTAAATGAATTATGTTATTGGATGCTTTCATGTTTTTGCTAAATACCTTCCTATTAGATGCACTGCAATTGACAGTGGTGGACTGACCTTTAATATTTTTTTGATATGTGACCACAGTGTTTGGTTTATAAAAATTTTTATCCAAAACACCAACTTTTCACTGCAAATACCACCTTTTCACTTGGATTCTTCTCACAGTATTTATTTACATAGGATATTGTTACTTTGCACCTTGTAGCTATTTGTCTTTGTCAGCAATGTAGGCAGAATATTAATCTTGTATGAAATTCAGATAAGCAGGGAACAGATGGATTTATGGTGCTTGAAACCTCTGAACTCTGCAGCTGTGGTGAGTTCTTGAACTGAATAAAGAAATTCTGAATGGTGGCTAGCAGGGGCTGGCATGACTTCCTTTGCCCCACAATACCTTACCATGCCAGGGATGCGTTTCTTGCCCTGTGCCACCTCTGGTTTTGTCCTAGTGCTGTGGGACTGCAGAGTGGAGCTGGGCACCCTTTGAGGAGGGCACCAGTACTGAGAGCCCTTTTTACTGGTGAGAGTCCAGTGGGATGTGTCTGAGCAGCCGGAGCTGTGAATGGGCTGGGCATGCTGTGTCCCAAGCCTGCTTTAGGCGTCCCAGTGGCAAAAGCACATTTATGGTTGTTTAATCTTGAGATGAAGGATAGCCCCAGCTCCTGGATCAGTCAGCTGGGGGAACAGGGTAAACAGGGTAGGTCAGGACAGACAGGACGCCACCCTGCTGGGTATCTTTTTTTTTTTTTTTTTTTTTTAGGTGTACACTTTATTCAACTGGTCTCAAGTCAGTGTACAGGTAAGTGCTGGCTGCCTCCACCCACTCCCAGGAAGACCAAAAGCCTTCATACATATCAAGTTGAGGGACAAAAAAAGGGGTAGCCACAGAGGCTAAAATCTTTCAAAATAAAACAAAATAAGAAAAGTATTAAGGTGAAATTAAAAAAAATTTTCATTACATAATTTACAACAAAAGCAATGATGTCCAGTACATTCAATGACGGCATCATGACTTCACCGGAAAGGATGCAGCGCTTACAGCAGGTAGTGGGGTAGAGTGGCTGTGTACAGCTGTTCAGAATGGAGGCTGAAATGATGCCCTTTGGACTCACTGGAAGGTGCCGGGACCTCTGGTGAGTTTAGTCTAGGAGGTCAAAGCACCACAAAATTTGCTTGCTGTGGCTCACACCTGTAGTCCCAGCGGGAGCTCAGGAGTCCAAGACCAGCCTGGACTTGGACTCCACCAAAACAAAAACAAAAACAAAAACAAAGCTGGCTTGGTGTGGTGATGGGCGCCTGTAGTCCCGGCTACTTAGGAGGCTGAGGTGGGAGGATTGCTTGAGCCCAAGAGGTTGAGGCTACAGTGAGCCATGATCACACCACTGTACTTCAGTCTGGGTGACTAAGAGTGAGACCCTGTCTCAAATGAAAAAAAAAAAAAAAAAAGGGCTTCTTGCCTGGCCATGGGAAGGTCTGTGTGTTGGTTTGTTTGCCTCCCAGAACCTTTGCTGAGAGAGACTTTTTATGCCCCCATATCGCCCAAATTCACTAATAAGAAGGAAGTGTTCTATTCTGTGTAGGATGTGCAGAAACAGCCTTGAAACTGTTACCAATCACTGACCTTCTGAAATGAGCCTCTGTGGATACTGGGAAAGTACTCAAACACCCTTCCCCCTACTCCTGCCTCTGCTCCTCCCCAGGGTGGAACTGGCCGGT
Organism: Saimiri boliviensis; assembly: GCF_048565385.1. NCBI lineage: Eukaryota > Metazoa > Chordata > Mammalia > Primates > Cebidae > Saimiri > Saimiri boliviensis. Next base: position 6,372,991 of record NC_133470.1, read on the forward strand.
GCTTGATGGTGCCAACTGTCGTAAAGAAGTCATTGAGCATTCTTGCGTTTGCATTGTGTACCCAGCACCATGGAGGGATAGCCGATTTAGCCAAAGTAATTTTTTTAACTTTACTGAGATGTAATTTACATACTGTCGGACTCCTCCCAAGAGTGGTTTTTTGTGTATTTGCAGAGTTGTGCAACCATCACCACTGTCTGAGTTTAGAACATGTTCAATACCCCATGCCTATTGTACTAGTCTGTTTTCATGCTGCTATTAAAAGAACTACCTGAGACTGGGTTATTTATAAAGAAAAGAGGTTGAATTGACTTACAGTTCTGCACGGCCAGGGAGGCCTCAGGAAACTTGCAATCATGGTGGAAGGCGAAGGGGAAGCAAGACACATCTTACCACAGCAATGCAGGGGAGAGAGTGAGAGGGAAAGCGCCACTCTTTTAAACCATTAGGTCTAATGAAAACTCACTCGCCATCACAAGAATGGCATGGGGGAAACCCACCCCCATGATCCAATCACCTCCACCAGATCCCTCCCCTGACATGTGGGGATTGCAATTCAGCATGAGATTTGGGTGGGAATTCAGACCAAACCATATCACCCATCAGCACTCACTTGCCATTCTTCCTTCCCTGCCCCAACCCATGCAACCAGCAACTTACGTTCTTCCCCTGTGGATTTCCCAATTCCGACATTGCAGGTAAATAAATCTCACAGCATATGAATCTTTTGTGTCCCCATTTCACTGAGCATTGTGTTTTCAGGGTTTACCCATGCTGTCTCCTGTGTCAGTGCTTCATTCCTTTTCATAGCCAGATTATACTAACCGTTCATCAGCTGGTGGGCATTTGGGCTGCCTCCACTGTTGGGTGATTGTGAATAGTGTTGCTATGAACATTCAGGCACAAATTTTTGTGTGGATGTATGCAAAGTCATTTTTTTTGAAAGCCACTTACTACACTATTGGCTAACTTCCATCAGAGAAATGTTGTTTGGTGAAGTTAAAAACAGATTATCTGTGTACTATATTAAGTTGAGTGAAGAATGATGAAGTGTAAATTATACTTACATAAATATTATAACGCTGTGCAGAAACTCTTAAGCTGTCATTCTTTTAGAAGATCAATTTTATGAGCTTGGGACCTTTTTGTTGACCAATCCAAGAAAAGTCTATTGTCAGTATGGACATATTTTATCTTAAAATGGGGGAGGGGAAAGAATCTTTGAAAGACATTAATATCAGTGAGATGAATACTGATCTGTCAAGATGACCCAGTGAACTGTTGGCTATCAAAGTATTATAAGAAGGTGTTTAAAAAGAAAGTGTTCATTTTTTAAAAAATCTTGAGTAAATTATGCTTTTAACTATGTTTTGAGATTTTCCCCCTTTCTCCCAAAGTGTAGTCTGCCTGAGCGGTGTCATGTTTAGGAGGTGATGGGTTAGGGTTAGAAGGTGATTAACTGTTAACGAAGTGGGTTGGGATGAACAAGTGCATATGAGTATATTCTGCACAATGTAGGCATCAGACCACGTTGGTGTGTCTCCGTATTTGGGCAGATGCCAGGACTGTTGCAGGCAGCATAATGTCTAGGAACAAGTTTATGGATGAACCTGGGCAACTCCGGGAGCACAAACCCAGACCACACCCACTGGGAGAGATTGACCTGAGTGGTGAGCTAACACATGTCATTGAGATGGGGCCAGATATTTTGCTTGGATGAATAACTGGGGTTCATGTCAACCATCGCTCCTTCCCATAATTTAAAGTCAATTTCCATAGTTTCCAGGTTTATACTTTTTTTCATTAATTGCATGTAAATTTGGGGTGAACATCTTTCTTGACTTCCTGTTTAAAAAAAATTACAGTTCTTAAAATTATAAGCTTATTCAGGATGGAGTGGCCAGTTTATATAAAATCTAGTTCTTTAGACCTTTAAAAAAGCATTACATTACAAAACAAAAGAGGCCCGATGTCTTGGGTCACACCTGTAATCCCAGCACTTTGGGAGTCCAAGGTGGGAGGATCACTTGAGCCTAGGAGTTCGAGACCAGCCTGGGCAACATGGTAAGTCCCCATTTCTACATAAAATTTAAAAAATTAGCTAGGAGTGGTGGAGCGCACCGTTAGTCTTAGCTACTTGTGAGGCTGAGGTGGGAGGATCACTTGAGCCTGAGAGGTCAAGGCTGCAGTAAGCCATAATTGCACCACTGCACTCCATCCTGGGTGACAGAGCGAGACCCTGCCTCAAAAAAATAAATTCCAAGAAACTAAAAAACCAAAAAAGAGGTATCCTTATTTTCCCAGGCCTCAATCAATCATGAAATGTGCCCAGTGTTCATTTGAATCTGCCCGTCAGTTAGTCTTTTCCTGATGTCTCAGAGAAGCATACATGATGTACGGAATGTCTTGGGTGACATAGAGGAGCAGCCCCAATAGGACTGCCCTGTGAACATGGCCCCACATTCAGCTCTTAGACACTTGAAAGGTGTGGCCATTGTGACTAAGAAACTGAATTGTGAATGTTATTTAATTTTTGTGTGTTTAAGACGTGGCCAGAGCAGACTAATGAACAGTCTGGCTTGATGAATGAGTGCAGGGAGTTCCCCGACGCTGGTAGGAGGCACAGTGAGCTTCTGGAAGAGCCGTCCCCACCCAGGCTTGATTTTTGTGGCTGCCTCAAAACCGTTGGTACTGATTTCCTTTAGAATAGTGCTTCTCAAAGTGGGTGACTTTGTATCCTCCCCAACCCCCAGAGGCCATCTCACAATGTTTGGAGACATTTTTGGTGGTGACAGCGGGTGCTACTGGCATTTGGCGAGTAGAGGCCAGGAATGCTGCTGAACATCCCACAGTACACAGGACCGCCTCCTAACATGGAATCCTCCAGCCCCAGATGCGCCGCGGTGGAGGGGCCCTGCTTTCTATTCCCAAGGCCAGCACAGTCCTAAGATAAGATGTGTACAGTGCAGACCCAATTGTATAAGTGAAGAGATAAGGCTTGAGCAGGCAACAGCCTGGCAGTGTCAAGGTCAGGACAGTAAGCCAGGTGTCTGACTCCATGTAGCTTCTCTGGCAGTGTTCTCCTTTCTCCTCTGCTGCTCCAGTTTATATTAATTGTAAGAATATGAAGTTGGTGTTTGTCATGAGTCAAAACGTGACACAGCAGCAGTCCTTCGTGCTTTGGTCTAATAGCTTTCTTGTTAAAGGAGAGAACAGAAAACTCCTCTTTGCCTCTGCAGTTTTCTCTGAAATTGAATTTAGGGAAAGCTGACCCTGAGCCACGCATGCCCTCTTCACCAGCATCACTGTGGGTTTCGCTCAAGGGAGATCATTCAGGAAATAGGGATAACCACGCTGCACGGAAGTGTTCCCGTCACTTTTGCATTTGTTTATTTAACCCATGATTGTTAGAAAGCATTTAGGAAGTTCATCTTTGCAAACCAGCCTTGTTAAGTGCTGAGATGAAGTTCTTAATTTTTTTTTTTTTCTTCTTAGAGATAGGGTCTCAGTCTCTCTCCCAGGCTGGAGTGCAGTGGCGCAGTCAAAGCTGACTGCAGCCCAGACCTCCTAGACTCAAGCAATCTTCCCACCTCAGCCTCCCAAATTCTTAAAACTGCTAACGGTAACCTTCACCCACAAAAAGTGCTGCTGTTAGAGATGGCACTGGACGTGCTGTCAGTGTCGCAGTTAGTAACGCACATACACTTGGGCGTAGGCATTGGAAATACAAATGTGCCAAGCTGGAGCCTGTAGAAAGGAGCATGCAGAGACAGGGGACAGCGGTAGAGCTCTGTCAACAGTGCTAAGTAGAACCAGACGCTGCAATAAGACAAGTGTCCCCCTGTGCTCAGTACAAATGGGTCGCCTGTGGCAGATGCAGGAGCGACTTTGGCAGGAAGACGGCGTCTGGCATCATGGAATTGAATTGGCTGTTTCTTTTAAAGATACTGCAAATTGCTACAACATTCATCATCCTAAGGAAGCCCACACAGCTTGCCAAACAGGTAATATTGATGACGATAACAGCAGTGATAAAAGGAAACCATGGTGCCTCTATTCAATGAAAATCATTTTTATCCTATTTGCAAAAAAAAGGAGAATTAAATAGGACAGATATGTCAGCATCTTAATGAGACAGTTATTCAAGGAGTTAAATTGAAATTATTTACACACACAAAATAAGCTATTTGGCAAACCTGAAGCCCCAGGGGCCTTTGGATCTATCTTAGCATAAAATTTCTGAAGCAGAGACCTAATAGGCACTATGTTGCTTATGGTTCCTGGAAATTTATTGTTTTTTCTTCCTCCTAAATGTTTGTGAATGTGTGAAGTACACTATGTGCCAAAGATGGAAAGTAAAACCACAGAAGCCGGGGACGGGGAGTGGGGAGATGTCAGCTCAATTCCTTTTCAGCAGAGTTGAAGCATCTTGTTATACGAGTCTAGCTCCACAGCAATGGGATGCCGGAAACTGTAACGGCTGAAATATCCAACAGATGTATTCACCATCAGTGCATTGGGAAACCCTCTCAAAAATGTCATCACAAATGATGATCTTAACTTTTGTATGACAGGATCTTTAGGTCATCCAACAGTAGGTGCACGGTTTCTATTATTTCCATTTTTACCACTTCTGGGGACTTGTCCTCCCATTTCTTGTATCAGTGCCTTACTGATAGAGTTGGAAATTGGAACCAAAATAATTAGATTGGCTCTCCTGATCCCTTGCATGAGCCAAGAAAGGATTCAAAAGCATGCCCTGTTTCCTTCTTGACAGGCTGGGAGAGGAAGTGACCGGGAAGTGAATTGCTAAGATGTGGTTGTCATTTTCCTTTACACAGCATAGCCTCTGCGCTGGGAACTGCAGGTTCTTCCGAGTCAATGTCATGTCTACTGTAGCAAAGATTCTTTGTTTTCATTGGGTCCTGTGGGAAACAGCACTGCTTATTGGGTAGTTTGGGGCTGAATGCTATCTTACAACTTGTATTCCTTCCACACAGTACCTTTTAATTTTAGCGTGGAGCACAGAGCCGTTTCTCTTTTGTGCTGGATTTTGACTGTTCTCGCAACCACCATGATAGAAAGTCCAAGAAAGAACAGGTCATAGGTAGACAAGGGACAAATAGTTGCATTCTTATGAGTTTTTGATTAGCCTCTCCAGAGGAGGCAATCAGACATGCATCTATATCAGTGAGCAGAGGGATAACTTTGAATAAAATGGGAGGCAGGCTTGCCCTAAGCAGTTCCCAGCTTGACTTTTCCCTTTAGGTTAGTGATTTGGGGGCCTCAATATTTATTTTCCTTTCACATACGCATTTTAGGGAGACATGAGACATTGATCAGATACATTTCAAATATGCGGTAGTTCAGTCCAGAAAGATGGGAAAACTTGAAGCAAGGATGTGGGAGGTAGAGGGGATGCTTTCAGGTTATAGGTAGATTTGAAATTTTTTTGATTGGCCATTGGTTGAAAGAAGTATTACCAATAGAAGGCAAGGTCTACGTTAAGAGGTTGTGGTGAGAGGTTGTGGTGACCAATGTCTTATCCTGCAGATGAAGCCTCCAGGTAGCAGGCTTCAGAGAGAATAGATTGTAAATGTTTCCTGTCAGACTTGAGGTCTGTGATGGTGTTCATCCTGGAGGGGCATAATGAGGCATACCTTACCCTCACCTCCTGGCAGTCACAGCCTGACCCAGTCTTTCAGGATAAATTTAGTTGGCCCTGGCGCAGAGGAGGAAGTCCATTCAGGTGGTTGGGGGGCCTTTGAATGTTATTGTTAGTTTACATTATGATTGTTATTAAAAAACTAAGGGCTGTAGAGAAATGGCTGCACCGTCCATCATCGGTCCCCAGAAATTGCACATAGTTGAGTGAAAACCTCACAGAACCCTTTCATGTGTGGCCCAATGCTGTAATTATTCATAAACAATTTTATTTTACCTTCCTGAAAGGCCATCTGAGCTCCATTAAACTTGCATGCTTCCATATCTATACATTCTTTTCTCATGGTCTCTTTGTGGATGGTTTATTTTACCATTTGTTGTCCATCAGCTTGAATGGTAGGGGAAGAGTTCACACTTTGCCCCATATGTGGCAGAATAGTCCACAGTTCAGGCATGGCTCTCTGGTAAGAAGCTTTCCGGGGCCCTGATGCTCACCAGTGGGGGGATTAGGCACCCCTTTGTAACCATCAGGGGATACTGACAGCGTCTGGAGACATTTTGGGTTGTCTCAGTAGGTGTGTGGGGGATGCTGTTGGCTAGTGGGTGGAGCCCAGGGATGCTGTTAACATCCCACCATGCACACAGTACAGCCCCAACAACCAAGAGTGATGGCTCACAAATGCTGACATAAGAAACCCGTTCTGGGGTATTTTTCATTTGCTCAGTGCTGCAGGAAGGTTTATCTGCCAAAAGATTATCTTCTTGGAGAGGGCCAAGACGGATGTGCAGGCATTCAAATTCTGAAAGGCCCTTGGAAACATGAGGCTCAGGTCACAGAAGCCTCCTGCACGTAGAGCAAATGAGACCTGGAGGCTTACTGCCCAGCCCAGCTGAGTCCTGCTTCTTATTTCGGTTTTCCTTTAGATTCCACTGAGGTTTCTCTGAAGGATGCTGACTCAGGCTGCCCCTCTTATTTCACTTCTTTGCAGGGCAGTTTAGGTGAAGCTGGAACAGAATGTTCCCTGAGGAAGCATTAGGACAATTAGGCCCTGCCTTTGCTAAATGAATGTATCAGGAACCTTCAACGTCTTTACAAGAAGCAGGATAACCATTTTGCAGAGGAGTACTGTGCTTTGTAGCAGAGCATGGCTTCTGTTACACAGTTTCAGTGTTGCAAAAGTCCCTAGCCAGTACAGTCCCACCCGTAATTACTGCTTCAGAACTGCAAGTTAATGTTTAAAGTGTTTTCATAGTAGCTTGAAGTGTGATATCCCATATTATGGTCATATCCTTGGACTTGGCCCATGTTACATAAATTAGGTCTTTATAAGCAGCATGCTTCTTTGCAAGCAATTTGCTTCCCTTTGGGAATCTGATTCCGTAGAAAATGGTAATATTTTAAACATGTTGATTCCAGTACTTACAGTTCTATTCACATGCTACTGGTGTAGTGCATCTAATAAGAAAGAATCCCTTATTTGTCTTTTATCCAAATGCACACATGTTCTTTCAGCTTGAGATATAATTTGTCTGATCAAGTATATAGGGAGATATGATTAAGAATTAAGATTTATTTCAAGAAACTCAAATGCATGGTTGCTCTGCATCAGCCACTATGCAGTGGCAGCTTTAATGAATGGGGTTCCAGTGTTTTCATTATTGTTTTCAAGACGGGAATGAATAAAATTAGATGGTAAAATGAATTGCATTGTGTGAAGATTGGGACAGATGCCACATATACAGTTCAGATGCTTGCCTGCCAGTCCCTGAGATATACTCTTAGCTTGCTAATATGGAAATTGTCAAACATCGTCAGAAGTATACAGAATATCTTGGTACATTCCTGTGTACTCTTCACTCACTTCCAACCACTATTAGCATGTCATGAGCTTGTCTCATCGTCCCCTCACTATGTTTTTTCTTTAGAGTAATTTAAAGCAAATCTCAGACATCATCTGATTTTACCTATAAATATTTCAGGTTGTATCTCTATCGAAGGACTTTTGAAATGATACTATTATCATTCTGTAATTGTTTCCTAGGTTTGCTATAATGAATGACCACAGACTAGGTAGCTTAAAATAGCAGAGATTTATTGTGTCATTGTTGAGGAGGTCAGCAGGGTGGTCAAGGCGGCAGTAGGGTGGCCTCCTTTTGAAGGTTCCAAGGGAGAGCCCCTTCCATGTCTGTTCTCCAGGTTCTGGTGCCTGCAGATGCCCCTTGGCCTGTGGCTGCATAACTCCAATCTCTGTCTGTTAGGAAAACATTGCGTTTAGAGCCCACCCATGGAATAATCCAGAATGCCTCATCTCAGGATTCTTAATTTAATCACATCTGCAGTGACCCTTTTTTTCCAAATGAGGACACATTTTCAGTCTTTTACTGTATAAGGTCATATTCACAGATTCCGGGGATCAGGTTGTGGACTTAATCCTGTTTCTTTCATGCTCATGGGAACATGTGAGTTAGGAAAATACAGATTACCTTTGTGTTGGAAAGTTTTCTTAAGATTGTAATGATTTATTGAAAAAGAAAGTTGGTGGCATATAAAGGAAAATGTCCTTGATAAATATAAAAAGAAATTCAAGTTTTTATAGGAACCAGTGTCAGAATTCTATTAAAGTTATAGATGAATGCAAGTGTTATCATCTATAAAATGAAGATAGCTGTGAATTACCACTTAGATTGTTGTGAAGATAATAATGAACACAGCATTAACACAGTATATAAATGCTAAGCATTTGGTAACTATAGTATGTCCTTTTTTTCTGGAGGCTCAAAGTTGGTTATAGTGTCAAACCAAGAAATAATAGTAGATACTAGCAATACGTAATGCAAAAGAATGTTTCCTGTGATACATGAAGAACTCAAATAAAGCACTAAGGAAGATGACCAGCAGCAGCCCATGAGAAAAATGAAAAAAGACATGAAGAGTTTTCTTAAAGGGAAATTATGAGTAGCTCTAAAATGTATGGAATGAAGCTCAGTCTCCCGCATGACATGGGAAATACCCATGAAAAGTGTAAGGTACCATTTCACCTTTCGCATTAGCAGAGGTCAGAGGTGTGGCTGTGTTCCACTGGCAGGAGCTTAGAGCAGAGCGGGTGCTGTTGCTGGCAGGCATTGCAAGAGGTCCAGCCTCTTTGGAGAGCAGATTGGCAAAATATGTCAGACCTAGAATTGTCACTTTTTAGGATTTAGCTCATGGATATAGTGTAAATGTATGCAGAGAAATACTCACATGATATTCACCAAAGGCGTTGTTTGTAAAAGCAGAAGGATGAAAGCAACCACCCACAGTGAACTTGTTATATTATAACTAATAAAGGCATAGAATCTGTCAAAAAATAGGAAAAAGCAAGATAGATCTTGCATGGAAAAAGTAAGATAGGTAACTGATTGTGAGTAGACTCAAATACAAGTTCTGTGTCAAAGTGGGAGGAGCTATATGGGCTGGTCTAGGTAGAATACATCTGGAAAGAAGTGCCAAGAATCCAACCTCCCTGCTGGGGAAGAGGTGGATTTTAGAGATGGGGAGTTAGAGGCTTCTCAAAAACCAAGAGAAAGCTTTGCATTTACAATGGGCTTATTTGAAGCAGTAGGAGACACCCATTTTTGTAAAATCTATGAGAATATGTATACTTGGTAAAAGTATAGATATTTAGCCATTAAAAGGAATGAAGTATTCGTATATGCTACATTGTGAGAATTGAAGATACGCTACATTGAAACAAACCTGCCACAAAGGACTGTATAAGGTTGTATTTGTCAAATACTCAGAGAAGCTTGGGGGAGGAGGGGACAGGGAGTGACTGTTTAGTGGGTACTAGATCTCATTTGGGGGAGATGAAAATGTTTTGGAATTAGATACAGAGGTGATGGCAATTGTACAATATTTTGAGTGCCCCCAAATGCCACTAAATTGTACGCTTGAAAATGGTTAATTTTATATTGTGAATATCACTCCAGTTTTTTAAAAAAATCCAACTGCAGTGGAGAGAAGACACTAGGGAGTGGCTCTCAAAGCATCCACGTCAAAAAGACCATTTAAAAATGTCCAGTCTGAGGTGGGTGCTTTTGTAAAAAGCAATTAAAATGTATAACTAGAAGAGCAATCGTGTCTCAGACACCAGGGCAAACACAACTTGCCCTACGTTTTCTAAGTACTTCCTACCTCATTCATTTGTCACCAGAGACACAGTTCCCAGGCCAGAATCCACGCCTGGATGCACTTTCAGTGCATGGATCTAGAGCTCTGTTCTCCATGGCACCTGTCCCCCCACTCCTCAGCTTGTCAGAAATGCGAAACCCAGGCCTCCTCTAGGTCTGCTCAGTGAGAATTTGTATTTTAATAAGATACCTAGGCAACTCAGAAGCACATTAAAGTTGGAAAGGGTTTTTTTGGGACAGTAAACTGCAGTCGGAGGAGGATGATTTTGTGGCCCTTTGGACTGGCCACTTACTAACTGTGACCCTGGACAAGGGACTGGGTTTGTTCAGTAGGCTCCTGTAACAGAGTGTGACAGACTGGTGGTTTACAGGATAGAAACATATGCTCTGCAACTCCAGAGGCCACAGGTCTGAAACTGTGGTGTTGGTGGGGTTGGCACCTGTTCCAGGCCTCTCTTCTTGGCTTGTAGAAGGCTGTCTTTGTGTTCACATGGCCTTCTCCCTTGGTGCAGATCTGTGTCCAAATTCCCCATCTTAATGACGTCATCTTCACTAATTACATGTGCAGTGACCTGATTTCCAGTTAAGGTCACATTTTGAGGTACTGGGGGCTAGGACTTTAACGTGAATTTTAGAGGAATACAGTTGAACCCTTAGCCGTACTTCACCTTTCTAATCCTCAATTTTGTCATCTTAAAAATGAATAAACTACACATTAAGGTGGGTATTATCAAAAAAACAAAAAACAAGAACCAACCCAGAAAATCGTAAGTGCTTGCAAGGGTGTGGAGGAATTGGAACTCTTGTGCACTCCTGGAAGGAGTATAAACAGGTAAACACTGTAGTATACAATTGGGCAGCTTCTTAAAACTAGACTTATCAGGTGATCCAGCAAATCCACTTTTGCGTGTATATCCAAAAGAATTGAAATCGGAATTTCACAGACATTTGCACCCTCAGGTTTAGAACAGCATTATTTATAATAACCAAGAGGTGTAAACAGACCACATGTCCCTCAGCAGATGACTGGATAAACAAAATGTGGCCTGTCCACACAATGGGATAGTATTTGACCATAAAAAAGAAGAAAATTCTGTTACATGCTGCAATTTGGATGAACATTGTGGACATTATGTTAAGTGAAATAAGCCAGTCACAGAAGAGAAATACTGTTTAATCCCACTTTCATGAGGTATCTAAAGTACACAAATTCAGAGAGACAGAAAGTAGAATGGCGATTGCCAGTGGCTGGGGGAAGGTGAAATGGGGAATTGTTTAATGGGCATAGAGTTTGAGTGTTGCAAGATACAGTTTTGGAGATGGGTTGCACAGCATTGTGAATTTAACACTGTTGAACTGTATACTTAAAAATGGTTAAGAGGCTGGATGTTTTGGATCACACTTGTAGTCCCAGGGCTATGGGAGGCTCAGGTGGGAGGATGGCTTGAGGCCAGGAGTTCAAGACCAGCCTGGGCAACATAGTGGAGACTCCATCTTTTACAAAAAATAAAAATTAGCCAGGTCTGGTGGTGGGTGCCTTTAGTCCCAGCTACTTGAAAGGCTAAGGTGAGAGGATAGTTTGAGTCTAGGAGGTCAAGGCTGCACTGAGCTATCATGACAATTCCACTCCAGCCTGGGTGATAGAGCATGACTCTATCTCAAGAAAAAAAAGAAAAAAAAAACATGAAGATGGAGAGGAGCATTATTTTTTGTGTGCAAGAACGATTGCTGACTGCAGAAGCTGTCTGGCTAAAATTAGATTTGCCTTGTCAGTATAATAATTGTAGGCATTTTTGGAGGGAAGGATGCCTGGAGCCTGGCTGGGTTATTTCCGCCCTTGGAGTGAGCCAGGGAAGCTTAGAGGGCCACCCGCATGCAGCCCCGGATGGTTCCAAAGGAGCCCCGGAGGCACCGAGCACTGGAGGCCTCATCACTGAACTGGTGGCACTCTTTGTGGCCGGATGGCAGGGCAGAACTCATCTGCCGGTGGAGAGCTGTTGACTGTCCGCTGTTTGCCCTTGGAGCTTTCCCTGCAGTCCGGTGAGAGCAGATGAAGCCAGTGACTTCCATGGACACACCCCAAACAGTGGGGAGGGAGGTGGCATCCCTTGGAGGTAGGGACAGGGCCCCTGCTGTGGCCCATTAGAGGCAAAGAAGGGCTTGGAAGTTTCATTTCACCTTACATGAGTGTGTGTGCTGAGTTCACATTCTTTGCCTATTTGTATTTGTTTTTATATAATGATAAGGACATCAGTTTCCATTGATAAACTGTAAGGAAGAGGTATCATGTTTCCCAGGGTCAGAGTGAAGAGACTGAGGTAGCTGCTTTGGGAGAAAAATTTGAGGGGGTGACAAACACCTCAGACATCAAGATAAGTTGTATGTTCTTTAATAGCTTTATAGGGATACTGTACACAGCCATACAATTCATGCATTTAAAGTGCACAATTCAGTGGTTTTTACTAAATTCACAGAGGCGTGCAGTGTCACGACAGCCCAGTTTAGAACATTTTCATCACCTGGGGAAGAAATACCCGCCTAGTGGCAGTCACTTCCTAGCCCACCCCCACCCCTGCCACCATGCATTCTGCTTTCTGTAGATGAATGCATTTGTCTACTTTAGGAATCTCATACAAGTAGAGTCATGCAGTGTCTGTCCTTTTGTGTCCGACGTCTTTCACTCTGCATGTGTTCGTGGTTCATTCATGTGGTAGCACGTGCCAGACATTCCTTTCTGTTGCCCAGTACTGTATGTATTGTATATGTACATAGCCAGCTGCTCATTTCCACGAGTTCTACTTCTATGGATTCAACTGATCTTGGATTGAAAATATTTGGGAAAAGTAATAATACAACAATAAAAAATGATACAAGTTTAAAAAGCAATCGAGCATAACTATTTACATAACATTGGCATTGTATTGGGTATGATACGTAATCTAGAGATGACTTAACATGTAAGGGAGGATGAGTGGTTATATGCAAATGCTACACCCTTTTATCTAAGGGACTTGAGAATCCTTGGATTTTGGTATCTGCAGGGGTCCTTGGATGCTGGGGGGCGGCTGCCTCACATTTCATCTATGTGTTCATCTGTCAGTGGATGTTCAGGTTGTTTTCATTTATTTTTTGACTAATTGAGTAATATTTAAAAAATTAAAATGAATGCAAAAAAATTCTGTGAGGAACAAAATAGTAATTTTAAATCAACATGACAGGATCAGTATTTCTGAAGTTTCCTTTTGCCTCAGGATCCAGTATGGCTCCATAGATTACTGATTCTGTTTCTCTAACTAACATTTTCATATTTTCTCATGTATTTTTTGCATTCATGTGTTTTCGTTTTCGTTTTTGTTTTGAGACTGTCATTCTGTTGCCCAGGCTGGAGTGCAGTGGTACAATCTCAGCTCACTATAACCTCTGCCTCCCGGATTCAAGCAATTCTCCTGAATAGCTGGGTTACAGGTACCCACCACCACCCCTGGCTAATGTTTGTATTTTTAGTAGAGACTGCGTTTCACCATGTTGGCCAGGCTGGTCTCGAACTCCTGCCCTCAGGTGATCCACCCGCCTCAGCCTCCCAAAGTGTTGGGATTACAGGCATGAGCCACTGCACCGGGCCTCATTTTGATCTTTAAAGATACTGTATGACAATATTGTTTTATGGTTGAATTTTCTGACATCCACTTAAATTTTACACCAGAGGTTAATTATCCTAGTCCCTGCTCTGACATTTTACACTATGCTGTGAACACCCCAGGGCACGAGGAATAAAGTTTGAAAGTATATTTCAATGAGCTAACTTGGCTGGACACATTACCCATGGGTTATCCTTACCGATGGTGCCATATTTATGCCTTTTAGCAGTGCTTTGATTAAACTCAGGTTCAGTAAAATTATCATTATACTATATTCGTTTTGTAGAACTTCTGTAACAAATTTCCACAAACTGAATGGCTTGGCTTAAAACGCCAGATGTATATCCTCTCACAGTTCTGGAGTCCAGAAGTCCAAAGTCAAGATGGGGGCAGGGTTGTTTACATTTGGAGCCTCTACAGGAGGATCCTTCCTTCCTCTTCCAGCTCTTGGTGGCTCCAGACTCCAGTTCCCTTGTAGTTGTTACAAGGGCACTTTTGTTTCTAGTCGGGATAAAAATTACGCAAAACCCAGTGTTGATTGAGGACACCTTTTGGAGTAATGGCAAGTTGCCACGTGGACTGAGCCTTCTGATTGGAGTTGGCTGTCTTGCTGGTGATCTGCCTGGATGCCAGTGCACACAGTAATCCCTGGGCACACTAAGTATTGTGCTTGCTGTTGTTTAACTTTTCATCCGTGATTGAACTCAGGAATTCTTTTTTTCAAAATGGCCATTTTTAAAGATTTCTTCTTTGGAGTTATTCTTCTGAAAAGAATATCCGTGAAGCAAACTATTTAAATTATACACTGAGAGACATATGTTAATTCTTGTATCCATAACATTTAAGAATCATTACCTAATAGTAGCACAGGCAAAAAGTGTCTCCTCTAAGACATTTGTTAATTACAAAAGGGACAAAAGTAGTGACTTGTGGGGAAGAAACCCAGCAGATTACACCTTGGTCGTCAAGGTCAACATCATCACTAAGAAGGCATGTTGACACCCTGCGACCATCTGAGAAGGACTCGGCACCACTCCTGTGGCGTTCTTGCCAAAAAGGCATAGCCTGAGTCTAATCATGAGAAAAATTAGACAAACCCAAACTGAGAGGCAAAAACAACTTCTGCTCCTCCAGAGCACTAGGAGTGACAAGGGAAGAAAGGGGAACTATCACAGGTCGAAGGAGATGTGCTGACTATAGGAATGTGGGCTCCTGGGAGAAAGAAAGGGCAGAAGGAGAAACCGGTGAAATTGGGATAAGCCTGTAGTTCACTTACTTGTGCTGTGACAGGTCTTAATTTTTTTTTCTTTTGCTAATTGCTATGTTTGTGTAAGATGTTAATATAAGTGGAAGCTGGGTGGCAGTTACATGCAACTCTGTGCTATTTCTGCAACTTACTGTAAATCTAAAAATTATTTCAAGATTAAATTTTTTTTTTAAAAAGGAGTCATTCAGATGAAACATGAAAAAGAATACATTTTTAAAAAGACGAAAAAGGAGTCATTTATATGGTTAACTTTTTGGTTGGTATCGCCATAAGTTTTTTCAGTTCTGGTTCTTAGTAAAGGATGTGGATCAAAACAAATCTTCCTACTAAAATATTAGCAGAGACCTTATTTCATTTGAACAAAATATTGTGGAGTCAGGGCTTGTTTTGCATTTGAATCTTGAACATTTAAATTTTTTAGGAAATTTATCATGTTCCTCTGTGACAGTTTTAAATCATTTGATCTTTAGACTTGCCATCAGTCTTATCGTGGGGGTAGCGGTGAAGGGAAAAGAAACCAGTGAGTCTGAGTTGGCATGTCCCACAGAACAGCAGTGGACGCTTCGGGAAGTTGTGCCTTTCTCAGAGACTCAAAGGCTATGACCAAATAATTATGCAGTGGCTGGGGGGTGGGGTGGATGGGTCGGTGGTGGGCACTGGTATGGGGAGAGGAGTGATCTACCAGGGACAACCCGGGACAGATCCCAGAGCCAGGAGCAAGGGCTCGATCTTGGGCAAGGCCATATCTGCCATGACTGCTAGTGGGAATTCCTGCTTACTAACCCTGTGACCTTGAGCAAAGCCTCCAAGTCTGAAGCTTCAATTTTATACTCTGTCAAAGAATACTACTGTTTCACTTTCCACCAGAGGATGGAGCATCATTCTCCACGTGAAGCGCTCAGCACAGTGCCTGGCCTCTCTGCAGACATGATGCCAATCAGCGATGATGTTCTCTCCTGTCAGCATTTTACAAAGCAGATGAAATCATTCACTTGCACAGCCTGCTGTCGACCTTTCTTTTCTCCGATGCCTTGCTGTAGATCCCAATCTACTGCTTTTCCTTGGCCACCCGATTTATGCAGTCTCTCTTGCTTACTCTCATACTGTTGATACATTTAAATTATTGCTTAATATATACTTGTTATTCTGGAGTGTATTTGTTCATGCAAAGATGGTTTACTACTGCTTGCTTTGTGCTGGTTATAGCAGTTAAGGAGTGGGGGTGTGTACAGAGTCAGCTGGGCATCAGCCATCTTGTGGGAGTGCCCAGTGGGAGGAAGAGCAAAGCCAACCCCTTCTACAAAGTGTGAGGGAGGTGGGATTGGGCGGAGTCAGGACTGTACCAGCCTTCCAGAGCTCAGAGAGGTGATGCCTGAGCCAGGTGACACACACATGATAAAGAGGAGGTTTCTGGAGTCCAGAGGGGCAAGGCATCCTTGGTTAAGAGTACAGCATGAACTCATAGGGTACCTCCAGGAATTGTTCCCCTGGGGCACTAGGGGCAGAGGAAAGTACCCAGGGGACAGGGGACAAGGGCTGGCATGGAGCATGGACTCAGTATCAGCCTGCTGATTTTAATGAAAGCCATTTGGTCACCTAAAGAACAGCTTTGATTTTACTTCCGTGATCTAAACTCTTTTTAATTGGAATATAAAACTCAATGTTCCATGTGACTAAGGGGTTTTTTAATTGGTCATTCCCTTAAACATCTTTACATTTTTGTATCTGTTGATGTCATTTTTTTCCCATTGCTGACTCCTGCTCCTGTCTTCTATTTCTGCTCTTGACTTGATAATTCTTGGCTTCTTGACGTTTATCATCGCCGACTGCTCTGTATCCTCATCCTCCCTTCATTTATTTCCATTTGTCCGCTCTGTTTACTGCCTGAGATGTTGACCTTTTTTCCAAGCACGCACTAAACAGCATTTTAAAGAAGCAGTGTCATACCATACTCCTGGTAGCGGGGTTAGTGTTTTATCCTCGGGGCTTCTTTATCTATCTTGGTTGTAGTTAAGAAAATCTTAACCCTGGGGTCATTATTTCTATTGCGGGTCAAAGACATGACCACATTACTAAAACTTTCATGTCTAGTTGCATATTCCATTTTTTTATTGTGGTAAGATATACATTACATAATCCATTCGTAAGTGTACAATTCAGTGGCATTAAAAACATTCACAGTGTTGGGTAACCATCACCCTCTTTCACCTAAACATTTTTTCATTATCCTTCTCCAAAACTCTGTGCTCATTATACAATAACTAGCCCTTCCACGCTCCCCTCCCCACACTCAGTCCCTGGTGACTTCTCTTTTTTCACTTTATTTGCCTATTTTAGGTACCTCATATAAGAAGAAACCTGTAACATTTATCCTTCTGCATCTAGTTTATTTCCCTAAGCATAATGTTTCAAGGTTCATCCATGTTGTAGCATATATCAAAATGACATCACTTTTTTGTGTGTGTGGCCGAATACTAATCCATTGTAAGGGGTCACACACACACACACACTTAGAATAATGGTGAGTACAGTGCCCAGATTGGTACAGAGAGGCCACAGTACCCACGGGTCCGTCCATTTTACATGCTGTACCATGTGCTTCATGGGAAAGATGTTTCTTCATGTACAGTGCTTGTTTTCACACTTCTAAAGGGATGGCTGTGGGGATGTGGTGCTTTGTCTCAGGTATACCCTGCTTATGAAATAGCAGGTGTGATGGAAGGATGGAGAAAGGGACTTGGCAATAATGTTCACCTGGGGCCGGGCACGGTGGCTCAGGCCTTTAATCCCAGCACTTTGGGAGGCTGAGGTGGGAGGATCACCTGGGTCAGGAGTCTGAGACCAGCCTCTCCAACATGGTCAAACCCTGTCTCTACTAAAAATACAAAAATTAGCCAGCCCTGGTGGTGGGCATCTGTAGCCACAGCTACTCAGGAGGCTGATGCAGGAGGATCACTTGAAGGAGGTGGAGGTTGCAGTTAGCTGAGATCGCACCACTGCACAGCCTGGGCAACAACAGCGAGATTCCGTCTCAAAATAATAATAATAATGATGATGATGATGATGATGATGTTCACCTGGTTGGAATGGCCTCTGTGTTGAAGACCACCACCAACACCACCAGGTGAAGTTCACTTAGGAGATTCAAGCTTCCTGTGAACCCAAACCCCCGCCAGCTTTGACCTGCTTCTGAAAGCTGGTGGAATGAGGTCTAGAGCCAGGTAGGAATCTTGGGAAAAACATGCCCTACTGTTTGACCAGGGGAGTGAGGGGGCGGGCACTACAGTGATGGGGACCCTTACCCCACCTTTTCTCTCACCTCTTCTCCACCCAGCGTTCTTTTACCTTTCCTTCCTGACCCCACACCCCAATTTATTTCCTGCCCTACTTCCCCATTTATTTCCCTCCACTCCTTCATTTCCATGACCAACCCCCTCCCAAGCCCTGACCTCCAGCTTCCCCTCCCTTTCCTCCTATGCCCATAGTCCACCTGGATCTCCTCTCCCTTGTCGGGCCCACCTCTCTCTACCCTTGGGCTCCTGGCCACCCCTTCCGCTGCAAGAGTGAGAAGGGCTGCACTGTGTGGAGGGTTCTCCCCACCTTGGCTGCATTCTGGGAATTTCCCACCAGCCCCTGCACCACACTGGTGATGCTGAATGGAGCTGAAACTCTGTCCACTCGGGGTTACTGGCCTGAGATCAGCATAGGAGGTGGATTTAAAACAGGGTGCAGGGAGGCTGCTGGCATACAGCTATTTGAGGAAATGCATTTCTTAGGATGCAGCTTTCAAAAAGGTGCTGTTGTTGTGCATCACATGCAGAGTGGCCCTGATGCGCCAGGGCAAAAGAAAATTATGTTTATACAATAGGGCACCTTGTCAGGATTAACTTGTGTGAGATTCCCAATAATACACCTCAAACAGTTTTTTTAATCAGTGCATGATATTGTAGTAACTCTCCAAGTTCTAGATATCTTTATTTTAAAAGGAATACTTGTGTGCAGACACACTTTTTAGGTAGAGGTTAGTATGTTTTAGTTCTCAGGAATTTCTCGGAGAATGAATAGCCATCACTTGATAGGATTGGTAAGAATAGTAGTTGGTCTTGGGAAGTTTTCTCTGTGAAAATGTTTCATGTTGACCTTTTGCTCCCTTCCATCTTGGTTTTACACTCATTCTTCAAAGAACTATCATTTACAGGAACTTATCCCTTGGCCATTTCTATAGGTGTCTTTCTTTCCCAGATAAGGTGAGAATCATTTTGGAAACTAACTTGAGAATCCACAAGAAATTGTTTTTTGCCACTAGGGATCACTGCCTTGTATTCTGTAAGATGAGAGCTTCTAGGGGAGAAAAAGAAAAAAAAAAAAAAAAAAAAAAAAAAAAAAAAAAAACCTGAGCCAGGTATTTTAGGGAAGATAGGGGGCTGATAAGCGAATTGTTATTTTAAATGGTTTTCATTTCCCCTCATCCAGATTTAGAAGAGGAGAAAAAAACTCTCCTTAGAATCAGTGGGTAGTCCTGACTTGAATGGGCTTATTTTCTTTTTCTCTCTTGAATTATCGGTGTATACCCATGTCCTCCTTGGTTTATCCTTCATTCCCATCCCTCCAGATACTCCTATTTGCATTTAATCTGTTTGGCCACATAACCTCTCAGGTAGCGATTTGGAGGTTTCAAAAACTTAGATTTCATTTTCCCTGCTGGGTCAACTACCAGTCTGGAAGCACCAGGGTTTCCAAGGTTTGGTTACAGTGAAGGTACAAGGGCCATCTTCCCGGTCTCCTCTGCAGAGCCAGCGCCACTGTGCAGCGGGATGCAGGCCTGGCTCCTCCCCAGGCTCCTCGGCCTGCAGCTGGCACAGGGGTCCCCAGAACCTGCAAGGGGACCTTCCCTCTGCCACCTGGGGGACTTGGTTATTCTTAGCCCTCTCTAACAGAGGGAGGAGATGGTGTCAAAAATGTGGTTTGCCCAAGCCACATAGAGCTAGGAAAGGGGCCAGGACTCAAATAGCGGCGATTTCCCACCCAGCAATCAGGTTACATCAGTGCACTCCACGTGGATTCCACTGGGTGCCGGCCTGGTGGCTGACCCTACCTTTAGAGGGAACTCATTATTGCATGTTTGAAGTGTAAATACGTCTTTGCCCAGATGTTAATCTCGTTTCAGTTTTTTGATGGAGAGGTTTCACATAATAAATAATTCCCTCCCAAGTCTGCTTGTGCGGCTCCTCAGAGCAGCTGGTCAGGGTACTTCTTGTCAGTGTCTCACTGGGTTTTAGCAAAATGAAGACGAAGATGAAAGGGAAACCTTAATTATAGCTTGAATCCTTAGGGTGGACTAAGCACTCAAAGCCCCCCGTGCAAATCAATGTGGCTTATAAATTGGAGGTATTTTTCTTTTTAAGTGGACAGCACCCGAATTGGTTTGTCACCAGCAAAAGAATTTAAAACAGTGCCCGACTTGCACAGCTGAGATTTTGACAACAGTATCTTATTCATCTGAATGGGTGGAGTAAGATGGAGCATCATGCTGCGATATGTTTAAAATAATATAACATGAAATCAGGCAGGAAGTGTTGGAGATATCTTCTAGAAGTCTTCGGTAATTTGTTTTAAAGTTTAAATTGTTTCCTCTAAGGCATTCTCTTCAACATAAGGAACACTAAAAATCAAATACACAGAAACTTTGTAACTGTATTGTTTTTTTCTTTTCCTGTTCAGACTTTATAACATTACACCATTTACCTGGGCTAAACAAAATAAATTATTTTGTACATAAAACCACAAGGAGATTGTTTAGCCTATTTGTGAGCCCAAGCTGTTGTAGTAGCCAGTGTGGGAGAATCTTGCAGACGTGTGGCTTCATCAATGAAGATTAGATGTAAAGTCTTTTTAAAAATATATGAAAATGTTGAACTAAAGATGGCTCAGATGGGACTTTTCTTGAGTTGCTTGAGGCAAGATAAGAAATGTTAAAAACATATGAAAATGTTGAACTAAAGATGGTTCAGATGGGACTTTTCTTGAGTTGCTTGAAGGCAAGATAAGAAATGTTTGTAATTTCTATCCATAGAAAACAAGCAGTCAGTAAAATTGGCCATTTGCTTAGACCAGGCGTCCCCAAACTACGGCCCGCGGGCTGCATGCGGTCCCCTGAGGCCATTTATCCGGCCTCCCCGCTGCACTTCAGGAAGGGGCACCTCTTTCATTGGTGGTCAGTGAGAGGAGCACAGTATGTGGCGACCCTCCAACGGTCTGAGGGACAGTGAACTGGCCCCCTGTGTAAAAAGTTTGGGGACGCCTGGCTTAGACTATAGGTTGTGTGGGTCTGAACTAGAGACAGTCCTTCTCTAGGGGACATTTGGCAATATCCAGAGACATTTTTGGTGTCACCTTGAGAGAGGCGTAGTACTGGCATCTGGTGGGTGGAGACCAGGGAGTGCAGTGGTCACTGACCGCCCCCCTCCCCCTGCCACAGCCAAGAAGCCACAAGCGCCTTCCCTCCACTGGTGACATCTGAATATGTCTCCAGACACTGCCTAATGCCTCTTGGGGGCCATGATCACCCCTGGTTGAAAACCACTGCCCTAAACTGTGAGGCTCTGAAATCAACCATTCAATCTCCTTCCCTCTGAGCTCAGGGAAGGGACATGTGTGACTCTTGCGAACTGCCTTGGCTTTTTGTAGGGGCACAGATAAAAGCCATCCCCTGACACAGTGCCCTGGGTTCTGTGGTGGTCTCTCAGAACCCACAAGTGAGGATCTTAGGGAAGCCTTTCTAGGTCGTGCTTCTTTAATATTATTGTAGATGCCAATTTAAAATCATAAAGATTATGCTGGAGGACCCTGAAGCCCCGTGGCCCACAGTTTCCTATAATGCTAACCATACCTGGAGTATCTGGTTATAAATAATTGTGCTGAGGCCATAAATGTTTGACATGGAGTCTCACATATTCATAAGAAAAAAAGTCATGAAAGTATCTGATGGTAAAGGAAGAGAGCTGAGACCTAAGTTGATAGAAGACTCAGGAAAAAGCAAGTTAGAAATAAAATTCAACACCCAAAGAAAAGGAGAAAATGGGTCCAAAAGACTTGGGCTTTAGGCACATCTACCTAAGGACAAAAAAGTAGAGAAAAGATCAAATGTTAAGAAAAGATTGAGCCATACGGAGAACAGGCAGGACACTCAAGTACCTGCTGCTCACCTTAAACCCAGCATGCTCTTCACTGCTTTATTTTAGAAAGTGGGTGTAGTGGTCTGTTTCAGAAGAGTCAAGTCTACACCGCCTCTGCCACTGAAGTTCCTTTTGACCCTGCAGAAGTCTTTGCCTTTCATCTCCTTTCTGAAATGCTGTGAGCATTTTTCCTCCCAGAGGCATTAATTGGGAACAGCAGTGAATGCCCAGTTCCTCACAGTCCTTTGGCCCACACGCATATCCAGCTGCCCACTGGCCAGACTGGATTCTAAATGCCAAAAGCTACAGGCGCTGACAGAGTGCTTTTGAAAAGAAAGAAATGCATGAAATGCCCCAAATTTATGGGAAATATTTATACCCAGCAGCCTTTGAGCCAAGCGTGTCCTTTAGGACGGTGGTGCCAGACAGCCGTCGGCATGGCCTCGCTCCTGGTGCTGCAGGCTCTGGGGTTCTACTGACGGGAGCCCAAGAAAGGAATGACCAGGCAGCCTGTAACTCCAGCTTCAGTGTCGTTAATGAGTGTCACTGATCGGGCTTCAGACGTTCGTCAGTGTCCCGGCTCCAGTGTTGTTAACGAGTGTCACAGATGGGGCTTCACACGTTCGTCAGTATCCTGGCTCCAGTGTTGTTAATGATGACCACGGATCGGGCTTCATGTGTCAGTTAATGTCTCTTATGAGTTGATTTGTGTTCCCATGAAAGAGATGTATTTAATTCCCAGCCCCTTGCATCTTAGAATGTGAGCTTATTTGGAGGAGGATCTTAACCAAGTATGACTGGCATCCTTAGAAAAAGAGGAAATATGGACACATTCATACAGGGAAAAGGCTGTGTGAACAGCCACCTCCAAGCCAAGGAGACAGGCTCAGAACAGATTTTCCCTCACCGCCCTCAGAAGCAACCAACTGTACCGACACCTTGATGTCTCTGAATTCTGCACTCCACAACTGTGAGAGAGTCAGTTTCTATTAAGTCACCCAGCTCGTGATACTTTGTAATGGTGAGCCTATGAAATTCATCTACTGTTACTAGCCTTTCCCAAATATTTTAGTTTATGAAATGCACCCAGCACAGCAACTCCTCGACTTACAGAAATGGAGAAGAGAAAGAATATTGTACTTCAGCTAGTTTTCTCATTACCCAGAAAAGAAAAAAGGCTGACCTCTGAAACCTGGAGGAATCTCTTTTTAAGATGCCAGAGCCTGTGTTTCTGCTTGGTCCATGCAGGGTGTGCTCGCACCCTGGGATCACTTCTCACTGCCCAGGTGGCACTGGATGGTGTCCAAGGCTGGCCAGATCTAGATGGATTCCATAAATAGCTCTTGCTGTTTCTGGTCCGTGAAGAAAGAAAAAGCCAAAAACCATGTGCATAAGTTTGCTGTGGATGCCATAACAAAGTGCTGCTGGAGTGGCTAACACAATAGATATGTATTGTATCCCAGTTCTGGAAGCCAGAAGTCCAAAATCAAGGTGTCAGCAGGGCTGCTTCCTCCCGAGGGCTTAAGGCAATATCTATCCTGTGCCCATCTCCTGGCTTCTGGCGGCTCCTGGCAGTCTTTAGTGTCCCTTGGCTTGTAGCTGCACCACCCAGATCTCTGCCTTCATTTGCACATGGCTTTCTCCCTCTGTGCTTCTCTGTGTCCAAATTTCCAACCCTCCCCCACTTTTTTTTTTAGATGGAGTCTCCCTCTCTTGCCCAGGCTGGAGTGCAGTGGTGTAATCTCGGCTCACTGCACCCTTCATCTCCTGGGTTCAAGCAGTTCTTTTGCCTCAGCCTCCTGAGTAGCTGGGACTACAAGCATGTGTCACCACGCTCGGCTAATTTTTGTATTTTTAGTAGAAATGGGGTTTTGCCTTGTTGGCCAGGCTGATCTTAAACTCCCGGCCTCAGGTGATCCACCTGCCTCAGCCTCCCAAAGTGCTAGGATTACAGGCATGAGCCACTGCGCCTGGCCAAATTTCCTCTTTTAATAAGGACTCCAGTCATATTGGCTTAGAGCTCTATTCTCATGACCAATCTTAAGCAGTTTACATCTGCAAAGACCCTGTTTCCCCATAAGGAGTCACTCCCAGGTACCAGGTAGTAGGACTTCAACATATCTCTTAGGAGGGGCAGTCTTGAACCCATAACACAGTCAATTAAAAGATTCTGCTTTCTGCCCCTGAACATTGCTGCCAGGTTGGGAAAAGCTGCCAGGATAGACTTGGTGGAGGCGGTTCTCTCTCAGCAGGACAGGGTCATTTCAGTGAAAAGGAGAGAGTCACAGAGACACACAAAAGCAGATGGATTCTCTTGGCAGAGGTGGCCAGCCTAGAATCTGAGTTTTGTAGTGAGTTCAGTTGATTACTTCTAGAAATGTCCTCTTCAAGTCTCTAGTTTTCTCTCCCATTTCCTTATACAAAGCTCCGGCCACATTACTACTTCTAGCACAGTTGATTCAATGATTATATATAGGGCTCCCCAAAGCTAAAAAAAAAAAAAAAAAAAAAAAAAAGATTATTCATGACTATGTTACAAACTTTGCCCATAGATAAGACTTTGTGATTTCCAAGAAAAATGTGATTGGAAAATAAAATACGTTATATGTTAGAATACAGTACAAGGAGACTTCCTTTGGGGGGAGTATCTTTATGAAATGAAGTGATGCTAATCTCCCTGAGACTGTTCATCAGAATGTGTTTCACCCCAAAGTCTAGGAGAGGGGAGACAGCCGGCGACTCTCTTCTATCAATAGACGCACTGAACCTGAATCCAGGATGGGAAATCCGCGTTTGACGCAGCTGTCTCTCTTTCAGTTGGATCAATAACACTCACTAGGACTACATTTGCTTTTAAACGCCTATGATGAAAACCTGGCAAGACGTCAGTCTAATCGGGCTGCTGTAACAAAATACCTCAGACTGAGTGGCTTATAAAAAACAGAAATGTATTTCTCATAGCTCTGGAGACTGGGGAGTCCAGGATCAAGGCACTGGCAGTTTCAGTATCTGGTCAGGGCTGCTTTTTCACAGACAGCATCTTCTTGCTGTGTTCTCACATAGTGGAAGGGATGAGAGAGCTCTCTGGGGTCCCTTTGATAAGGCACTAATCCCATTGATGAGTCCCCACCATCATGGCTGCATCACCTCTGAAAGTCTCTACTGCCTAACACCATCACATTGGGGGTTGGGTTTCAACATAGGAATTTGGGGGGGGGGGGTACACAAGTGTCGGGACCATAGAATAGGACATTACAGCTTGAAAAAGCATGAGAGAGAATGATGTTGTTCCTTTATAACACAGAAAAAACACTCATCTGTCAATTTAGCTGAACCATTTTGACCCCAGTTGGTTCTGAAAATCCTTGTTGACAAAATTGGAGAGGACCATGGCCTGCCTGCTTTTCCCTAGGCCCATGGAAAGCGTTTTCATATGGTGTTATTATAATGTTAGGTATAACAATAAATGAAAGTGTTTTATGGTCTGATTGGGTAGGACAAACCTGAACACAGTCAAACCCTTCCGCACAGCATGCTCAATTTAGTCAATGTACAAACCCTGTGTCATGGGAGCAGAGAGAAGGGTCTGCTTCCATTTCAGAGGATGAAAGAAGCTTAAGGATGGTGCTGGTGTTTCAGCTGAGCCTTTAAGGAGAAGTGGAATTTTACCCAAAGGTGATTTTCTTGGAATAGAACAAACAGGTCAGGGCATGCAGACTTGATTACAGGTGCTCTGGGGACCACTGGAATTGTTGTTGAACAGAGGATGATGAAATAAATCCGTGTTTGAGTGTGTTACCTTTGGACAGTGGTGGGGTCCAAGTCTCCGTGGTAAGCCAATCAGTGCACAGATGGAGGCAGAAATGCAGGGGAGCTTTCAGGGGCTGAAGGGTGGTACCCAGACCAACACTGTCTTCCTTTTCAGCTCATCTCTGTTCATACATTTGGGCCAATGTAGACATCTGGGTCATATAGGGAGGGATTCCAGTGGCCCCATGTGGTCTTGTGGAGATCTTCAGGAAGGGGTTTTGCGGTGAGAGTTGGTATCTCGTAGCAAGGACACACTACCTGGGCCAGGTACATACGGGTATTTTGGTTTTGTCCCACAAATTCCAAAGATACTGGGGTAGCTGTTCAGCTCTTGGCAGCCTCTGTAGAGACAGAATGTGTATTTGCTTGCCTGCTCCTGGAAGCTAGTCACTGAGGCAGACCCCTTTACTTGTCCAGGAGCATGACTTGGAGATGACTACAGTTCAAGGACATGAGGCCTAGTGGTGTCGTTCATCAGCGCCCCCCATTTTACATTTCTGGGATCCCCCTTTCTCTTTTACTCTGCTCTGGGCTCTCTTCCACCCCTCTGGCCACTCAGGTGAGAAGGTGCCAGATCCCAGGTGGGCAGGAAGAAATCGCAGTGAATGAGATCCTTGGAACTGCCACCTAGCCTGGAGCTGTGTGTTTATTTTAGATGGAAATACTGACACTATTTGGCTGGGTGCGGTGGCTCACACCTGTAATCCTAGCACTTTGGGAGGCCGAGGCAGGCAAGTCACTTGAGGCCAGGTGTTCAAGACCAGCCTGGCTAACATGGCAAAAGCCTATCTCTAGTAAAAATACAAAAAAAAAATTAGCTGGGCATGGTGGCACACACCTGTAATCCTAGCTACTCAGGAAGCTGGCACACAAGAATCCTTTGAACCCGGGAGGCAGAGGTTGCAGTGAGCCAAGATTTCACCACTGTACTCCAGTCTGGGCAACAGGGCAAGACTGTGTCTCGAAAAAGAATAAGAAAGAAATATTGACACTCTCTGTCTGCAAAAGGTCAGAAGCATAATTACAATATGACTTTGTTTTCTTTTTTCTTCTTTATTATTTCATGCAAATGCTATCTTTTTGGGAGAAGTGGTTATGAACACAGCGATATTCTATGCTAGGTACAGTCTCATATACCCAACTGTCTAGAATGGCTCATGTTACCGTTAAGCCTCAGTTAGGTGACATCAAGGTTATAAAATGTAAAATGAATGATCATTAAGTAGAAATCCTGGCTGGGGCTTCCAAGTTCCTTTTCTTTTGGAGATAGGGAATATTTGCATTTCAGTTTAGCTTGCCACCAGTGTTCTGGTTTCTTGACCACGCTGAGTAATTTTCAGCCACACCTTGTATCCCTTAGAAGCCCCCCCCCCCTTTTTTTTTTTTTTTAAAAGACAGGGTTTTACCATGTTGGTCAGGCTGGTCTTGAACTCCCGACCTCAGGTGATCCACCCGCCATGGCCTCCAAAGTGCTTGGATTACAGGCGTGAGCCGCTATGCCCGGCCAGAAGCTCTTCTTGATTCTGAGATACGGGGCTTAGAAAGGTTTGTCATGGAAGGTTATGAATTAGGAAACAAGAAAATCAGATCAACAACAGTGGCTGGTCCTGGCTGCAGGGCTTATCTGCCTGGAGTAACTTGAAGTTGAATGTTAAGATATATTTTTGAATGGCAGTTGCTTAATTAGGTAAAGTGCACAGGTGATTTTCTCACACTAAATGGATGATGAGTACTGGGGAGCGTTGACTAAAATTTTTCTTTTGCCTATATATAAACTCATTGAATTCTAACTCTTATGAGATATGTGCTATTTAATAAATGATGAGTGTGAGTTTTCTCCCTTTTGGTAACGTCAGGAAAGTCTCGGTGATTTTAAGTACCTTATATTTTATAATAGCAATAGAATCTAGAATTTCTAAAACCAAACTGAGTTCTTGATTCAATATGAAATGCTTGTCTTCATCCACCCGTGTGCAGTCATTGTGAACGAGAAGCTCCAGTGTATAAATCATTGAATGATACATTGGAGAAATCTCGGGGTAAAGGAAGATTTGTTTACTTGCTTTTCAGACATCCTGGAAGGTGAGCATCAAAGCAGATGAATGCCTGGCTCTCAGATTCAAGCCTCCCTGATCCTCTCCAGAAATGTATCTTTCTCCTTTAAGAGAAGCCATGGCAGAATTTTTAATTAATTCTTCAGGAGGACTCATTACTGGGAATGGAGAAAGAGCTTATTATAGTAATGGTTTCACATCCGTTCTGTGGTTTGGTGTCACAGGTCTCTCGGGTCCAGGCTAAGCCATTGTTCCGGGATCTCTTTATTGATCTGAAACCCACTCACCACCTTTGTTTTTAGAATAATTAGCTAGTGATGTCAGACACAATAACAGCTGTACTGTTTTAAAAGACCTGTAAATGCATGTATGGCCACGTGTATATTTAACAGTTGCATACGCAAATGTACTTATTTATATGTGTACAGTTGTGGACAAGAGTTTGTTATCCCTAAAATGTCAAGTCCATGATTTTTGATTTTGTACACTCTCACAGCACACAGAGGGAGACGGTGGAGGCACACTGGTCCCAAGCTGAGCTTGGTAACCATCTGGAAGGGACTGCAGAGGTTGATACCCAGGGTCAGAGCTCAGCAGAGGGACCTTTTCCTACCTGCAGGTTCCTTGGAAGAGTAGGGTTGAAGCTTACCATGTTGGTAGTGGTTTGTTTTCTGGGGCTGCTGTAGCAACGTGCCAACTGGCTGGCTTAAAACATGTATGGTCTCCCAGTTCTGGAGGCCAGAAATGCAGATTCAAGGCATCTGCAGGGCCCAGCTCCCTCCGAGGCCTCCAGGAGAGGATGCTTCCTGCATCTCTTTGCTGCTTTTGGTGTTGCTGGCGGTCCCTGACTTGTGGGCACATCACTCCCCTCTCTGCCTCGGTGATGACATGGCCTCCCGGGTGTCTCTTTTCTTGCGAGGCCACCAGTCATGTTAGGTTATGGCTCCACCTTGCTGCAATTTGACCTCATCTTACTTTAACTAACTGTATCTACAATGACCCTTTTTCTAAATGAGGTTCTGAGGTGCTACAGATTAGGACTTTAGCATGTGATTTTTGTGGAGTCAGGTCACCCTATAACACTGGTCATGCCCTACCCCATCCCACTCTACCCTTCTCCCAGTTCCCCTGCTGGACTCCAGGATGGCCATGTGGCCACACATGACCCAGGTCCATTGGCCATTAGACAGTTTGGCAGGGCGGCTGAAGAAATTCTTTGTGCTGAATAAAATTAATGTGTAAATGCGGCGGTGCTCCAAGGGCGATGGAACCATGGCTCCCTATAAACAGAAGCCTGTTTAGCTGCAAGGTCAAAAGCCAGGTGCAGAAGTCAGAATTAGCCGGGTAGACTTTTTATTTCACTTCCCTCCCCCTGCCCCCCGTTAACAGAAGGGCAGTTTTTGAGTAAATGAACGAGGACTTGATCTGGATTGTCATAAATTGTCTTTCCTTCAAGTTGTAACTTCTCGTGTTTGTTGGTTCAGAGGTGCAGAGAGACGTCTCTGATGTGTAGATGTCCTAGTTTGGGGTGCAGGGTGGCTTTGGGTCTGAGAGCCTGCTCTTGGCCACTTGGTGTGTGTGGGCTTTTCCACGTGACAAGACAGGAGAATGCTGTGAAGGAGGCCGCTGTTCCGCTTGGGATGCTGGCTGAGCGCCGCTGGCCTGTGTCCCTGGAATCCTCTCTGATTCAACCATTGAACATTAACTCTGCGAGTCACAACCACCAGCAGGGCTTTTGAGACTGGCCCTGTTCTGGCTGTAGAGGGTCAGAAAGAGAAGACATTCTACTCTTGGATTTTCTGTGTCTGGAATCCAAGGCCTTTCCCATGGAGTCTTGTGTGGTTTTCTCAGAAATAAATGATCTTCTGGGGGAGTCTTGGGTGCAAAGTGAGACATCTTTCAAGACTATAGCTCTTTTCAGGTAAATGTTAAGCCAAGCAAACGTCCACTCAGCAATGTTCTGTATTTGGAAGTCTCAGAGTGTTAGGTGAAGCCTTGACCCTGGAATTTCCTCTTCTAGTGGTGGCAGCTTCACGTGGTAAGCAGGAGGTAACCTGCGTGTCATGTCACCCAGGTGACATGACTCAGGGCCATGCAGGATCACCTTCCAGTGGCAGTTGTGAAGCTAGGGGATACAATTTCACATCCTCATTAGAGCTTGCACACAAGATCCAGCTTCATAATTGGAGTCCCAGGTAATGAGCATGTGAACACCCGTCAGTCACACCCATTCTGGGTATGATGTCACGCTCATAAACAAGCTAACCACACAGAAACCGGAATTTCACTTTTGAGGGAAAAAATCTAAATTCTGTTACATGAGATAACACAAGTAGTTTAAAGCCACAGAGGGTCTCTTTCTTTCAGGTAGATCTATTCTGTGCTCATGCAATATGATAGAACAGCTTCTTGCATCTTTATGTCAAGAATTTGCTAAAATAAATCACACAAGTTTAGGATTTACCTCATAGTAAGTCAAGAACTTGAAGCAGAGGCTTTTCTTCTAATTAAAAATGTCATGTTAAAAAAAAATGTCATGTGTACCGTTTAGACATGGAAATGCTTGGGTAAGTGGAGCAAATTATTCTCTGGGGATTTAGAAAAAAAAGAAAATCAGTCTGGTTTCTATGGCTGCATGAATCTGGAAGGTAAATTATTAACCCAATACACTAAGATTTTACTAAAAACAGACTAATTTGTGGTGGCAAGACAGATCCAGTCTGTTTGCTAGGGCTTTTGTTTGCATGCTTGCTTGAAGGCAGACAAGTCAAATTAAACAATAATTATTGGCTTGGAGAGGGAGCAGATGCATTGGGTTAGTTTCTGTGCCACATTCTCTCCTTTCTATCAATGCACTCCAGTTTCAGCCCCTATATCGGTTATCTATTGATTGCTGTGTAACAAATGACCCCAAAACTCAGCAGGTGAAAACTACAAACATTAATGATCTCACACGAGTTCAGAGTGTCATGAATCCAAGTGCAGCATAGCCAGGTGGTTCTGGCTCAGAGTCTCTCATGAGGTTGCAGCCTGCGCTGCAGCTTTTGAGACCTTGTATGGGGCTGGAGGGTCAATTTCAAGCTCACTTCGGATGTGGCTGCAGCAGAAGCGATGCACCATCATGTGCAATAATTCTCTTGGTCCTATGGACCAGCCTGGTAAATATCAGGCCGCTACTGGAGTGCGAATGCCAGGGCTCATGGGCACTGTCCGAGAAGCTGCCTGTCACGTCCCTCTTTGTCTTTTACACCCATAAATGAGCACCTTGGTCAGAGAATAACTCCTTTTGAGTACATCATCATCTATCAGAAAATGCTGGGAAAATTACTTGTTGATTTAGCCACTTTAATGACCAGTCTTTGGAGCCATCAGAGCTCACAAATGGACACTCTCATTTAGCAACTTAGCAGTCAGTTCGTTAGAAAGTATTATTACTGTAGCCTGGGCAACATAGTGAGACTCTCTCTCTACAGAAACATAAAAAATTAGCCAGGTGTGGTGGCACACACCTGTAGTTCATGGAACTCAGGAGGCTGAGGTCGGAAGATCACTTGAGCCCAGGAGGTAGAGGCTACAGTGAGCCATGATGGCATCACTGCACTCCAGCCTGGGTGACAGAGCAAGACTGTGTCCCCAAAATAAAAATAAAATGAATGAATCACATACAGATTTTTCTTTTGCTCTTAATTGTGTTTTTGGACAGAAAAACCATTCTCCCTCCAGTCAAATGCAAACAGTTCCTGAGTCCCTAGTGGTCCAGCTTCCTCAGCTCCCGTGGGCACCATAAATTTGTGTTAATCTTCTAGTTAACTTCAGAACTGCTGCTGTCTCTCTGCGCTCCTTCTGCCTCAAGACATATAGGAAATTTTGGCCTTTCCCTTTCAAAAGAACAAAACAAATAACCTTCTACAATTGAATAACCGTTTTTACAGTCTTCTGTGCAAAGTTAGCTTTAAAAAATTAATGAGAATTTTTCTCCAAACAAATGTTCACAAAGTTGACAGCATTTTGCCTTTTACTCAAGATTTCAGCCCCTTTGTTGCTGTTGTTGCTCACAGCAGTAAGATCGTCTGTCCACTCGTTTATTGGGCAGATGTTTATTGAATACCTGTGTGTTCCAGGCACTGGGCCCTGAAGACAGGACTGTAAACACAGAGCACAGTCCTAGGGCAAACGATTTTCTCACCAGGGATTTGAGGACCATAAGGTTTGAACAAATGAGCCTCCTGAGTGCCAGTTCTGGATATTTGGCCTGACTTACTCAACATTTTGTAGGTTCCTAAGATTTTAGAGTTAGGAGAGAATTTTTGAGATTCATCTGTGACTCTTACATTTTCTAGACCAGGCAGAAGTCCAGTGGGGTAAGGCAGTGATGGCGCTGGCACAGCCTCACCCAGGCACTTGCATCGCCTGGAAACAAGACAGAGCCCACTGGGGCCCCTGGGGTCCCCTGGAGAGTACACATCTTCCCTGCTTTCCAAGTCCAGCTGAGATGGGCAACCAAAATTTCCCAAGGGGGAAAACAGCTGAAAATAGAAGTAGAATATGAAAGAGGATGGCTTTTCTGTTTTCTTTTTCTTTCTTTTTTTTTTTTTTTTTTCTTTTTGAGATGAGGTCTCTTCACTCTGTCACCCAGGCTGGAGTGCAGTGGTGTGGTGCTATCATAGCTCACTACAGCCTCGACCTCCTGGGGCTTAAGCGATCCTCCCACCTCAGGCTCTCAAGTAGCCGGGACCCCAGGTGCACATCACCATGCCTGGAAATTTTTTTTTTTTTTTTTTTTTAGTTTTTGTAGAGACAGAGTGTCACTGTGTTGCCCAGGCTGTTCTCAAACTAACTGATCCTCCTGTCTTGGCCTCCCAAAGTGCTAGGATTACAGGCATGAACCATGTGCCTGGCTGAGAATGTTTTTCAATTTGGGCTTGTTCACAGTTTTTCACATGATTAGCTGGGGTGCTGGGTTTTGGGGAAGAAGAATCCAGAGGTGAAGCGCCCTTGTCACCACATCATATCAAGGGTAAGTACTATCAGCCTGACTCATCACTGTTTGTGTTGACCTTGACCACTTGGTTAAGGTCATGGGTGTTGGATTTCAATTAATGTTTTTCCCTTTCCATGCAGTATTCTTTCAAAATCCCCACTGGAGTGGAGAAGGGGTGTTAACGGTCTCTTCCTAGAGGTTGTTTATTTTGGTTTTATGTTAAAATATATCAGTGCATATCTATTCACCCATCTCTTGATGAAGGGAATAGGATTTTTCTTGGGATGGGGGTCTTTTGTTCCTAGTTCAGAGTCAGCTTTCCCCATTCCTGATGTGCAGCCTCTACAGTGTTTTTCTCTTTGAGGTAGAGTAGGAATTTAAAGAGATTTGTGAAACCATCTTGGTGTAGAATCTATCTAGGATTTTCTTTTCTTTTCCCAAATCCCTTGAGGCTTGGTTAAGTCTGTAACAAAACGTTCAAAGTGGTTTTTATAGAAAAAATAATTTGGGGGTATTCCTGGTTTTCCAGTTTATGTAATATTAAATTACTTTTTATAAATGCAATAACAAGGCCAACTGACATAAGCAAGTTTGAAGCAATCAGCAGTTTGGGTGTTTCAGACCCAGATAGACAGCCCAGGTGGGAGACCCCAGGGGAAGCTCAGGGGCTGCGGGCAGCCGCGGCCTGCCTTGGTCAATTCAGCCAGGTTAAGTGGAGGCCTTGGTAAGAGCGTTTCTCCTCTAAGTATTTTTAGAAGCAGCAAATATCAGCCATAAATATTTAATGTTGTGTTCATAAACCTTAGCATCATAAAAATACAAAAAGGTGACTGGGTGGGGTTGGTACAGTATATACCCAGGGGAAAAAGAACTTCGAAACTCATCACACTGCATAAGGGATGCATCTTAAACGTTCTTAGAAGAGAAGTCAGTAGGTAAACAGCTGTTATGTAATCAACAGCTATCGTGTAATCTGAGGAATACCCACCAGAGGAATATTAGTAATTATTCTTTGCTTGCCAGGGTTTTCATAATTTTTTCCAATTATAAAAATATACTGTAAGCAGTTTTTAAAAATAAAATTAAGCATGAAAAGGAAAATACCTATAAATCCACCCAGAGGAGTTTTCCTCCTGCATTTTGGTGTGTTTTCATCCAGGGGTGTGTGTGTGTGCCTGCGTCTCCTGCTGTACTCTGAGCTTTGTAGTACTCCCCTTCCACTTCTTCCAGAGGAAGCATTTGATCATCCAGCAGCATCGACTGAAAATGTTTGTATGCATCTCTTTTATCAAGTACATGTTCCATCATTTGTATCACACGTGTTGCTAGAGATTTAGATTGCTTCCAATTTTCCTTTAGGATAGATTGCTGGAAATAGAGCTAGAGGGCTGTTGAGACCGATTACCAAATTGCTTTCCTGAGAGGTTGTGTGGGTTGCATGGCTGGAGGGACAGAGGTAGGTGGAGGGGCCGGGGCACAGGCCTCGCCAACACTTCATGTGACCATGGTCAGCTGAGCCGGGAATGCTGGCGTCTTTATTTTCCCCCTTGCGTTTAATTCCCAATGAGGTGGAATATTTGATCCCGTTTGTCAGCTATTTGCATTTCTTTTTCCTCCATATATTGGACCTAAGCCGCTTTGAAAGGTATATCTCAGGTTCTTTCCAATATTGCACTTTCTGGGTTTCGCTTGAATCCCAATTATTTTAAGGATCGCAGTGTTGGAGTTTCAGCAGAAGGGGCCATTTCTGATGTTTGCTGGTCCATTAGTCTCCTGACCTGAGCCAGACCGTGCATCTTCATGTGAGAGCTGCATATGAAACAAGAGCTATGTTCAGAAAGCAAGAACGAGCTAGCAGATTTATTTTCCGAGATGCGGCATGCCTGGGCACTTCTGTTGCTGACTGTACCACTCTCTCCTGAAGGGCCATGGTTGTGTACTGTAGTTGGGACTGCTGACGAATTGGGGTGTTACAAGAGCATGTGGTGGCTGCTCCTCTCCTGTTTCCTGGTGTGCTGATCAAAAGACTTTTTATAGAATGACAGTTGTAGGAAAAGCACAGATTCTTATGTTAGCCAATAATGGATTATTTTTAATGTAATTATAAATTGGCAAGGTTACTAATTTGTTTCTACTTGTCACTAGCCAAAGTTGAGTGTTTCCCAAGGATACGTGTGAATGTGTCTGTGTGTAGCATCTGTTGTATTGTTCACATGAATTAATTGAATATCTATTATGTGGCAAGCTGTGTGCTGTTTTTGAAGCATTGAGCTCTCTTACTAATACACACAGGACGAGGAGAGGATAGTTTTCTATATTTCTCTGAAGTCCTTTATCAAATTCACATTCATTTGCTGTTTCCGTATCTCCTTCGGCTGCTTTAGCGCGTCCCAGGTAGAAACCTTGCCTAATGTCAATTCCAGTTCTTCCTTTTGTAGTCTTCGTTTTAAGCATTATCTCTGTTTTTTCCCTCTAAAGAAAGCTTCTCAAACTTTGAAATGAAAACAAATGAAAGGAAAGGGAAAAGATTCAGAAATTATTGATAGGTTACTAAAAGCAAATGCTAATGATAATTTTGGGTCGGAGCATCTGTCGTTTTACAGCACAACACGTTTAACTTCTTAATGATGTTTGTGTATTTTTCCTCAAAAGTTTATTGACTAGGTAGGAGCTCAGCCAGGCCTTGAATGAATCATTTCCTGCCAAATTCAATAGACTAAGCAAATCCTCGGCGAAATGGCCATATTTCTCTAACACTGGGTCCTTTCAGAGCTCAAGATGCCATTTTCTGTCAATATTTTGCTCCTATAGACTAGGATTTCTCTTCATGCTACAGAGTGCAGTGTGTGCAGAAACTGTGAATGGAGAAGCAGCCATTCTTGCTGCAGTTTCTTTCAGAAGGTGGCTCCAGGTGGATGACTTTCACTCTGAACTCAGTGTCACTGGGCATGTGCGTAACCACACATTGCCAGTTTAAGCTGTGAACAAACAGAATGGATATTCTCTCACCAAAATAAACATACAAGCAAAGCACTCTGTCTTTATGCAGCATCATTTGCATCTTGCAAAATAATGGCTTCTCCTTAATGCCGATCTGTCTTATGGGTGCTTCTTAATTACTTCCAAACAGAACTTAACGTGGCCATAATATTCCACTTGCTAAAACAAGGACAGTGGAGTGTGTTCGATTTGCCATCATTGATTAGATGCATGCAGTCACCCAGTGCTGTTTGCCCAAGGATCTGTAGGCATGGATTCCCCAGTGCTGATTCCCCAACGCTTGAAAGGGGCAGGACTTAATTAAATCTTAAAGTGACAGCTGAAAATTAAAGGGTCAGGAAGTCATGTCTAAAAGGGGATTTAGTATAACAATAATAACAGCAGTGACTAAGACTAATCCTGGCTCAGGCATTTTGTTTGGGGTCACCTGGTCTTAATTAGCAGCACTCTGGGATTTGAGTGGCGCTGTGCTGTTGCTCACAAAGCCCGTTAGTGGCACCATTGCCTGTGTCCTTTGGGGCAGTCTGTTAGGGAGGGCGGCACAGGTGTTGGCATGGCCATCCCCATTTTATAAGTGAGGGAACCTCAGCCAGGTGGGGTCCTTGACCGGATCCTCTGTGGGGAGCCCTGTGAGCTTGTAACCCTCCGTGCAGCCTGCCGGGTCAGCAGCCCCAAAATTGAGAGATGCAGAAGGCACCAACATGTAAGGCGGGCTGTTGGCTAGTGACACAAGCTGCCTTTCGATGGCCTGGGCATTATGAGGCCCACAAACACTCATCTGGACCTGGGTCAGGTGTCTCACAGAACCTACAGTAATTCACTCTATTAAGAATTAACTTCAAACATAGAAAATCACTTTTTGTTTCTTAGAGAAGACTAGTCTTCAACTAGAACAACTTGTGATTTTTAATGTGTTTCACACTGGTTGAGGGAGAAATAAAAGATGTTATGGGCATATAATTAAAAATTTGTAGGCAGATACAATTACAGGAGGAATCACATGGCCTAAAAATCTGAAAGCCTCCATATGCCTCTTCATCTTGCCAGCTACAATCCACAAATTGTAGAGCCTGCGGGCACTGTGAAAGCCAGCTAGATTTGCTCTCTCCGGTAGCAACAGATTGGGAGCCACACATGGAATATATACTTTCCTAGCAGCCACAGGAAAAGAGTAAAATGAAGCAGGTGAAATTTATGCCACAACATCTATTTTACTGTGTATTAAATTAATATTGTAATACCTATTTTAATATATAATGCCATAATATATTTTCTTTAACCCAATATATTCAAAATAGTATTTCTAAAAGCAATTCCTATTTTAAAAATTATCCACAAGATAGTTTATATTCTTTATTTTTGTACAGAGTCTGCAAAATCCAGTGTGATCTTTAGTCAGTAACGTCTGAGATCCCAATCACCAACGTCTGTCTGCAATTATGAAAATCGAGCCATAACGTGAAAAATAACTTTTAAGCTGAAAGTTAAACTATTCTTAGGAGTTTCAAACTAGGATAGTTTGTGGTTATTAACCTGCTTGGAATTGGTCCAGAAAAAAACGTTGTGGATCAATAACTTGAAAACATGCACGTGGACCGTTTACAGAGGAATCGTGTAGCCTAAAAAGTCTCCGTTATCCCTCCACCCTGCAGACTCCAATAGGAGAATCTCAGCTGCTGCAGACTTACCTTGGTGGCCAAGCTGCCCAGTGCTCTCCCATCCCACCCACGGTGAGGCTAGTATCACTGAGGAACAGATCTTACCATTTCATTTTCTTTTAATTAATTTAAATTTAAAAATCAACACTTGCTTAGTTACTGGAAAATTTTTGAGATGCGCAAGTGGGTATGTGCATCGATATTTTCCAGGGTCTATTTTATAAACTGTAATACCAGTCATGTGTTTCCAATGAAAATTTAACTTGTGAATTGAGGTATAGTAAGAGTATAAAATATATACACTATGATGATTTGGGAAATTTAGTAGGAAAAAGAAATGTAAAATAGCTCTGTAATTTTTTAAATAGAATGCCAGTTGAAATGATACTATTTTGGATACACTGAGTAAATTAAAATATATCATGAAAATTAATTTAAGGCCAGGCGTGGTGGCTCACACCTATAATCCCAGCACTTTGGGAGGCTGAGGCAGGCAGAGCACCTGAGGTCAGGAGTTCAAGACCAGCCTGGCCAACATGGTGAAACCCTGTCTCTTCCAAAAATACAAAAATTAGCCAGGCATGGTGGCTCATGCCTGTAGTCAAGCCACTCGGGAGGCTGAGGAAGAGAATTGCTTGAACTCGGGAGGTGGAGGTTGCAGTGAGCTGAGATCATACCACTGCACTCTAGCCTGGGCGACAGAGTGAGACTCCATCTCAAAAAAAGGAAAAAAGAGAAAAGAAAAAGAAAATTAATTGAAAGTTATATGTAAGGCTTGCCTTAGATTTCTGTTGGCTCATGCAGATCTAGACCACAGTTGTCATGTAACAAATAAAGGAAGGAGAGTTACAAATCACAGGCTCACAGTTAGTGATAAAACTCCAACCTGAACCAAAGACCAGACATTTGAGACACTCAAGTGAGTAAATCTGATGATTTGTAAGGCTTAATGTTCAGCCGTCTTCAAATATGATGGCCTCATCTTAACTCTTTTCCAAGCTCCCTTTTTGAGTGTATCAACAAGCTGAGTTTGGTGGCTCACATCTGTAATCCCAGCACTTTCCAAGGCTGAGGCAGGAGGATTGCTTGAGGCCAGGCATTTGAGACTAGCCTGGGCAACACAGGAAGACCGAATCTCTACAAAATTGTGTTTTCGATTAGCCGGATGTGGTGATACACACCTGTAGTCCTGGCTACTCAGGAGGCTTAGGTTGGAGGATCACTGAGCCTGGGAGTTTGAGGCTGCCGTGAGCCAGGATCTTGCCACTGCACTCTGGCCTGGGGGACAGAGCAAGACCTTGTCTTGAAAAACAAAACAAAACCTGAATTGGCCAAGAGAAGTCAAGGCTCATCTGGCTTGGAAGGGAGCCAGGTCTTCAGTGTATACTGTTTTTCTCATCCTCACAGCATCCCCATGAGATAAAAATGATGATTCCCATTGTACACTTAAGGTAAAACGTCTCAAACAGATGAAATAATTGTGCCATGACTATAGAAACTAGTAAGAGTCACTGGCTGGAATTAAGCCCAGGGCTGCCTCCTTTGACCCTGGCCAAAGAGCAGAAACCTCCTTTCATGAAGGGGCTTACTTCAAGCTTTGTTTATGTAGTGAAAATACCCCAGGGCTCCAGAAACTTAACATTTAGTTCCACATCCAGAATAGCAAATTTACAAACTGGTATTTCAAGTGATGATCCTCATTCATTCAGTCTCTGGGATTGATAGGGTGTAAGCCAGGCGTCCCCAAACTTTTTACACAGGGGGCCAGTTCACTGTCCCTCAGACCGTTGGAGGGCTACCACATACTGTGCTCCTCTCACTGACCACCAATGAAAGAGGTGCCCCTTCCTGAAGTGCGGCGGGGGCCGGATAAATGGCCTCAGGGGGCCGCAGTTTGGGGACGCCTGGTGTAAGCATTCTGGGAGTACCTGAGTTTCTGACCAGGAAATCATTCGCAGCTGTAGATAGTGATCCCCATTATTCACCTGGACTCTAGGATTGCTAGGGTATAAGCACTCTGGGAATACCTGGGTTTCTGACCAGGAAATTACTCGCAGGTATAGATCGAATGCTTTACCCCTTCCCCCTGTGTTATATGATGTTGGTTAGCACATTTTAACCTTTTTAGAAGACAGGTTGGAAGTTGAGTTAGATAAATCAACCAGTAGCTGATAGCCTAGAATAATTTCTGTAGCTTTCAAGGTGAGGATGAGGGACATCTTGTTCCCTAAACTGCTGCTTCATTATGGGGGAACAGCAGCATTGTCCTGTCTTGTGTCTGAGTGCCCATGTAAAATTCAGTATTTTGTTCTTAAAAGATAAAGGGGAAGAAGGGATAACAATAGACGAAGAGATTCTGCCCTAGTCCCTATTCTCATTCTGGTGAAAAGTTGGCATTACTGAAGCAATCCCACGCTCGATGCAGAATTGTAGGCTGTGGACAACAGAGCCATAGTTGGTGTGGCGATAGCCGCTACAAAGGATGCCTCTGTCCTACCTTGCATGCCCAGCTTTGAGTATATCGTGTCTCTTGCTCATTACTGACTCTGAGTTTTAGCCACATGACCAGAGGCCTCTTTCTTTGTCCGTAGATGGGACTATGAACTGTGTTTTAATGATTAGAGAGAGTAATGAAGATTGTGACTGTGAGCATTTTCACT
Organism: Saimiri boliviensis; assembly: GCF_048565385.1. Classification (NCBI taxonomy): domain Eukaryota; kingdom Metazoa; phylum Chordata; class Mammalia; order Primates; family Cebidae; genus Saimiri; species Saimiri boliviensis. Next base: position 6,413,068 of record NC_133470.1, read on the forward strand.
CCCTTTCCCATCCTTGGCCAGAGATAATCTCATGTGGTGTTGGGAGGTATCTTTTTATAGGAGTGCATGTTCTTTATCTTGGGAGCTTTCTGCACAGGGAAGGCCTTTGTCTTCTAGCTCTGTGAATTCTTCTTCTCTGCATAGCACCTTGCAGAACATTTGCACATATTAGGCTCTTGGTGAACACTTAGGTTCCTCAGTCGTCTGCATTCACATCATGTCTCAATAACACATTCAATGAACCAGCAAGCACTTATTGAACATCTACTATGTGAAACATAGGGAAGACAGCCATGAACAGACCAGACACAAATCTTACATGCTAGTGGATAAAAATGTACCCCTTGGATGATATTTTGGGTACTATAATGCCAAGAATGAGAATATATTTAATCTCTTTGATATTTGCATTAGATTGTGCCTTGTAAGTTTCAGATTGTTGTTACACAGTTGTGTGTACCCCCTACCCACCAGAAAAGAATACAGTAAAGGTGCTAAAGTATTGAATATTTTAAAATGTTATTATATTTGAAAAATTTGTTTGTAATTTTTAGCCATGTTATTAGAAAACTAAGGTTCATTTAAATTCTTGTTTGTTTTAGAGAAATATGTAAAGCCACATTTCCCTTTATATAATAGCACTTGGTTAGGGGGAAAAAAACCTTTTTCTAAAGAAAATAACACTCTTTAGTACCTTTGCCAATTAAAAGACAGTACAGAGAAATTCATTCCTCCTGGAATTTTTGTAGAAATTAGCAAATGTAATGCTTTTCCCTAGGCATGAACTCAAAACTACTGAGAAGCTTGTAATCATGTAGGTTGAATGGAGTGAATAGTGGTTTAGAGAATTGAGCTGATTAATAAGAAGTCCCTGATTTTGTTTTAATAACATGTTCTGACCCAATAAGGAAAATTTGCACTATGTTTTCCTACAGCAATGGTGCTGTTAAAACTTATGCAAATGGGACATCTTTATTATTACTAAGCCTTTTAGAGTATATTGCTTTCCAGGGAGCTTTGTAAATCCTTATAATTATGTTTCCCCAGTGTATGGATTCTGAATGTTCCTGTTGACCTGTGAGGTAAATTTCCATTTGGCGAAGATGATACTGTTAAATGAAGGTGTCTACCCCATAGAAATTAAGAATAGATAAATGTAGATAGACCCAGCTCTTGGAAATTCTCCTTTGTGATGAATGATTTTCTTACACTTATGGTGAACTTTAGTACCTGCAATGTGCATGGAGGTGCAGAATCGTATATGACAAGTCCTTCCATTTGGACTCCATCTATATGACACCACATTCACCAGTTGGAGCCTTGGAAATCTAGTGGGAAACATGTGATGGTGGAGATAGGATGAACAGCTCCAAGGCAGCATGTTTTTAATGTAACCCATTCGTTTCTGGCTGAATAGGCTAGTTGTTGATGTGGTGCGCACTATGAGGTAGTGTTAGCGATTGGGCCACTGCATTTCAAAGAGATGCCTTATAAGTCGTGAGTCCATTGTGTGTCTTTGATCATTTTGGTCTTCTTTTTATCCCCTTCCCCACCATCTCTCCATGGAGGATTCTCTGCAAGTCCTCAGGAAGCAGAACAGGGCAGGCCCACGTGGAATATGCCTCTCGCAAGAGTTAGAAAGTCAGGTTCGCTGAGATCTCTGACTCAGATCACCTGTACCTATGCTTTTCGTTGTGATGAAGAAGGTGTTGTCATATATAAATACACATTTGTGTAGTGATTATTGCATATCAATAGCAGTGTTATCACACCTGTCAATTAATATAACCAATTGGCATAGCTACAGTGTTTTATTGTAGCAAAATTTAGGAGGGTATATTTGTTCTCAATGGGAATTGATCTGGGGAGACTCAGAGAGTGGGGGCATGAGGGTTACTTGTGGAGGGGTTAACACAGTAGCTTCAGAAAACAGAAACATTAATGCATTAGACTGCAGGCCTGTGGGGGTCACGCTTCCTGCAGTGATGCTCAAAGACCCTTGGAGTGCTGGAAAGTATAAGCAACACTGAGTTCCTGCCAGTATCATGAAGGTGTCTTTTGGACAAGAGAGGAGCCAGAAAGATTAAACCTGCATAAAAAATGAAAGCTGAGTTTGAGGGAGTAGACACATTCTCCTGGCAATAAGGTGGATAGAATGGGCCACTCAGCTCTGCACCGTGGTCAGCTGCAGCTGGAAGATGCTTGTGGTGGGGCTGTCTTGTGCACTGTAGGAGGTTTAGCAGCATCCCAGGACCCAGGAGATACCAGTAACCCCCCTCCCCAAGATGGGGCAACTAAAAATGTCTCCAGGTATTGCTAGATGTTCCAGGAAGCCATGAGGGCAGCATGCAGTATCGCTGCCTGTTGAGAACCTCTGGAATGGATAGGTAAATGCATACACGTAGAAGGATCTTAGTCTTGCATTGAGAGGTGGCATCTGAAATGTAAAGATACCACCAGAGCACATTGAAGTAGGTTCTTTCAGAGCACTGCATGCATGATACCCTGAAGCCCAAGGAGACAATAATCAGGCTGTGCCTCCTGGAATCAAGAAGACTTGACTTCACGATCTGGAGGAGATATGTTTTAAACTGACCCTTGAAGGCAGAGGTAGGTAAGGAACTAGAATGAAAGTATCAGTATTAGGTGGGCTTTTTAAATGTTTTCTGGCCAGGTGTGGTGGCTCATGCCTATAAAACTAGCACTTTGGGAGGCCAAGGCAGGCGGATCACCTGAGGTCAGGAGTTTGAGACCAGCCTAGCCAACATGGCAAAGCCCCGTCTCTACTAAAATGCAAAAAAAAAAAAAAATAGCTGGGCATGGTGGCGCATGCCTGAATCCCAGCTACTTGGGAGGCTGAGGCAGAAGAATCACTTGAACCTGAAAGGCGGAAGTTGAAGTGAACCAAGATCGTGCCACTGCACTCTAGCCTGGATGACAGAGTGAGACTCAGTCTCAAAAAAATATAGCAAATAAATAAAATTTCTCTGAGTATTATGTATGCTATTAAAAAATTATCATATTTCATAACTATATCTCACTGTCTATATCTAAGAAAAAACTATGTGCATAAAGGAATTTTTATTAGCTAGTTAATATAGTCAGTGGATTAGTTATAGTTAATTATTTCCAGAGTTCCACTTTATATTCCTTTGTAATATGGAGACACCGGTTGTAGTGAAAATACTCTTAATTAAGCCATGTTGTAGGTTCAGAATTTAGATGCCTGGATTTCATAAAGGATCTTCAAAGCATTGGGGGTGCTTGGTATACGGTAGTGATTTTCTTGCATTCGTTTGACATTTTAAAGTGATAGCCCTTTAACCTTGAGCTTTCTCAGTACTCTGAAATACGAGTAATCACTGTTAACTATTTAGAAACTCATGATGTAAGCCTGTATGACTTGGGATTTATACATGTTCTAAGCAGGTAAGCATCACACAAATATAACTTGAGTTTTCTATGAAAGGACAGTGGGACCCCCCAAGTCTGGCCCGAGCACTGGTGTTCATTGAAAAAGTCAGTAAAAGCTGACTGGGAATCATAAAAACTGATACCTACAGGTCTTACCTTGTGTTTGTTTGTTTTAAGTGAAAGCATCAGAATATGCAGTCATCTGCTAATACTTTGCGAGCCAGCCCAGGCCTCTGCTCTGAGGATGGCCCCCAGCCTGGAATCCCCTCATGATCCCAGCCACCATCCACACCTGGGTACATCTCTCCTGGCTCCCAGTTGCCAGATAACTTAAGCAAAGCTGCACAGACATCTCACTGCGCATCTCTCTAGATTTACAGCTCCCCTCTCTACCTTTCCGGTCTTGCTGCCCACACCTATCCTCAAGGCATTTTTAGAAACTGCTTCACACTTACCCTGTCTCTCATACATTCAATGTTATTTTCATTCTGAAAAAAGGCTGTGACCCTGTGTGCACTCGTACTTCATCCATCTGCGTAATATTTAAAGTTTTTAGTTACAATAGAGAGGACAGTGACTAAAATGGGGCTAGGAGCAGACTTAGATCCGCTTTGGGAGATGATGTAGGCAGCGATGGAGACAGAGGTGCGGTGAGGCCCAGAGCGCCACCTTCCAGCTGCGACTTACATCCCTGTGCTTGGATGTCTGTCTTTCAGTTTCTTCTCCAGTGCCACGTCAGCCACCTGAGCTCGGGTTTGCTCCCTGCTGCTGTGCACAAGTAAATCAGTGCCTGGCGGTAATCAGCCAGGAGCCTTCACGAGAACTAGTTGCCATTTATCTTTTTATTGTTAGACCTCCCAGTAATGTGTGAAGTCTAGTAATTGCATGTGTGTCAGACTAACTCAGTTGTAAGCTCTACATTATGATACTATCAGTCTCTTAAATGTAGGCAAAATGGGGACGATGGCTCCCCCAGTGAGCCCATCTGCTCTACCCATTAAGTTGGGAGGGATGTGGTACCATGTGGCTTCTACTTTCCCGTCCACTTTACGGTTGGCGTTCACGCTCATTATAAAAGCGCTGCAAGACCTAGAGATGCCGTGAGCCCTCAAGAAGAAAAATGCACTGTTCCATGGAGTTGTAGTGTCCGCTACGGGTTCCTGGGTTCTGAACTTTCTTAAGTTCATATGTTTATCCGGGAACTCATACTTACCTAGCTGTTTATTAAATTTCTTCCCTGAGTCAGGCACCCTCGAAGCTAAGTGCTGTGGCTGCAGAGGCCCCTGCCCTGATGGAGCTTGCCTGTTATTTTGGAGACCAGCAGCAAACAGAGGAACAAAGAAACAAAATAATTTGATGACAGTAACACATCCTGTGACAGTAACCCATATACAGGGTGGCATGAGTTGGAGGGGATTCCACATTAGCAGTAAGAAGGCTTCTGTGAGGAAGAGATGGATGAACTGAAGTCTGTAAGATGCAGCTGGAAGAGCCAGGAGAAGAGCGTTTCAGGTGGAGAGACCAGCACATGCAAAGGCCAGGCACCCAGGAGTCTGAGGGAAAAGACGAGCCAGGCCAGCACGGGGAAGCGAGTGACTTAACAGGGAGCTGAGGTCAGAGGTGTGCGCAGTGAGCAAACCCTCCAGTGCTTTGCAGGCTGTAATAATACTAAGAGGTTGAGTGTGGACGTGAAACCCTGCAGCAGCTTCCTCCCACACTAACCAGTGGCTGGCGGCTGGCTGAGGGATTGACTGTGATGGCTCCAGCTGGGTCCTAGGCAGGGAGATAACGTCACCTTCCACTAGCATAGCTCAGTGAATCCAAGAAGGGGAGAGGACAGATTGAGGACAGTCTTCAGCACAGAATGTCAGTGGACGTGCATGTGTCCTGGCCAGGGGAGTGAAGGTGTGGCATGTGAGCATGGAGTGGGAGGGATGTGTGACTTACGGAGACCACAGGCTGGAAGAGGGGCAAGATGCCATGAATGGGTGGGTGGAGGTCTCTGCTGTGGGCATGTCGTGTTCAAGAGGCTAGTTGGACCTTCAAGTGGCCGAGTCATGCAGACCATGCAGGGATGAGTGAGGAGCTTTGGAAGGCAGGGGCTGGAGACATCTGGGATGTGGAGTTGGAGGCTGGATCTGTTCACTAGGGAGACAGATGGTGGTGCAGTCAGTGAGGGGTACCCGAAGGTCAGGAAGATGTTTTTCAGAAACTCAAGGTGCTCAAAGCATTTCCAAAGTAGGTTAATACCTCCTTGCATTTTCATAGGGACTTGGAAGCTCTTAGGGGATAAGAATATAGGGAACCAGCCATCCGGAGACTTCTACAGAGAAGATACATTAATATCACTGTCGTATTCTTACTGACTCTCCACTTTTTAAAATAAGGAAAATGGCCTAGACTAGGAATTTTGCTTAAATTCTGTCCCCTTCTCCTTTTTTTCTGACTCTGCAGTTTTCATCTGAGGTACAGAGAAATGATACACACAGCTAATTAGTTGTTTTTCTTAGACTTTTGAAGTTTTTGCTAACAACCACAAGCACAGTTCTTAACGTCGTACAACAGCATATTTTGTTAATTTTTTGAATGAATTTTGTGATTCACCTTGATTTAACAAGAACACCCAGCCCATTTCCCATCCATGCAGATTAGTACAAATTTAATGAACTGAAGTGTGCCCTTCTGCTGCCACATAGCTCAATTCTCCAGGGATGAAACCAGTCCTGAGAATTTCTAAGTTTGACGAACATTCAGATGTTCCAGAAACTATCAAGATTCTGAGACTGTTTCTAGAAAAGGCCCCAACTCTACTGGGAAGTATATCAGAATGACATTTTTGAATCTGAAAAGAACTGAGTCCTGTACATTTTTAATTTTAGTTAAGAGTTTGAATCTGGATTAAAATATATTCTTGACTTGCTAGTTTGAAAACAAACTGGTTGATGCTCATTTTCACTCTCATAACCATTTTGATCTTTCTGATTTTTTCTTTAACCAACAGAGGGGTCTTTGGAAGACATACTTGCATTGAGGTTTCAATTTTCATTGCAATTTTGTTTGTGGTAAAATGCACATAACATGAAATTTACCATTTTAAGCATACAGTTCAGTGGCATTAAGTACAGTCACCATCCACCTCCAGAACTTTTTCATCTTCCCACACTGATTCCCCATTCCCCCTTCCCATGGCCCCTGAAAACCACCATCCTGCTTTCTGTCTCTTGTTTTGACTACTCTGGTGACTTCTTATAGTGGAATCATACATTAATTGTCCTTTCCTGTTGGGCATATTTCACTTAGTGTAGTGTCTTCAAGGTTCACACACCTGTATCAGAATTTCAGGGTTTTTATTTGTTTTTTGTTTTTTGTTTTTTGAGATGGCGTCTTGCTCTGTCACCAGGCTGGAGTGCAGTGGCGTGATCTCAGCTCACTGCAGCCTCCATCTCTCAGGTTCAAGAAATTCTCCACTTCAGCCTCCTGAATAGCTAGGGTTACAGGTGCATGCCACCACACTGGCTAATTTTTCTTTTCTTTTCGTTTCTTTTTTTTTTTAGTAGAGATGGGGTTTCACTCTGTTGGCCAGGCTGTCTTGAACTCCTGGTCTCAAATGATCCATGCACCTCGGCCTCCCAAAGTGCTGGGGTTACAGGCGTGAGCCACTGTGCCTGGCCAGAATTTCGTTCTGTTTTAAGGCTGAATATGTGAATTGTTCATGTAAATAGCATGTCATTTATCCACTCACCCATTCATAGACATTTGGGTTGCTTCCACCTTTTGGCTGTTATGAATAATGCTGCTGTGAACATTGAGGTACAAATGTCTGTTTGAGTCTCTGCTTCGAGTTCCTTTGCGTATACCTAGAAGTGGGCTTGCTGGATGGCGTGGTGATTCTGTTTACTCTTTTGAGGGCCTGCCATACTGCTTTTCTGAAGGTTGAAGTTTTTGTGAGATGTGATAAAAGTAGGATCCGACTGTGACTCCTGTGATCTTATGCACAGATTAACCCACTATATCCTGCAAGCCAAATTTAGACCTTGCTAATTCTGTATAGGCAACATGCTAAGAATATTTTTAATATTTTTAGATGGCTAAAAAAATTGAGAGATAATATGTTATTCATGAAAATTCAATGAAATTCAGATTTCACTGTACATAGTTGAAATTTCGTTGGAACACGAATGAAATGCTATATGCTATACCCATTGTCCGTTGTCCATGAAACAGACTCTGTATGGCCCATGGAGTGGGATTTGCTGTGGCCCTTCAAGAACAAATTTGCAGGCCTGGCATGGTGCCCCATGCCTGTAATCCCAGCACTTTGGGAGGCTGAAGTAGGAGGATCGTTTGAACCCAGGAGTTCGAGAACAGCCTGGGCAACATGGCAAAACCCTGTTTCTACAAATAAAGTACAAAAATTAGCCGGGCTTGATGGTGCATGCCTGTAGTCCCAGCTACTTGGGAGGGTGAGGTGGCAGCATCACTTGAGCTTGGGGGATGGAGGCTGCAGTGAGCCATGATTGTACCACTGTACTCCAGCCTAGGCAACAGAGTGAGACCCTGTCTCCAAAAAAAAAAAAAAAAAAAAAAAAAAAAAAAAAATCACATTTGCAAATCTGGTTAAAATGGTAAGGAGTCCGACAAGCTTACTTACATCTATTGCTGTTCTGCCCAACTCCGTGGGCTTTTCCAGGGGTCTGAGTAGGTGCATCAAACTGTCCACCTAATTAATCACACTGTCCTACACATTATTTGTCACTATTTTGCTTGTAAGCACCAATCCCAGTTGCTTAAGCCCTCGGGGCATTTCCTCAGTAGGAGATGCAGAGTGTAAAAACTCCCACCCATTTGCATCTTGTTTATTTCAGGTACATTTCCTTTCCGGTTTGTAATTCCAAAGTGTGGCTTCCTATCATGCCTTTTTAAGGAACTATCTATTCCTATTGACTAGGAGGTAAATCTCTGTATAATGGAGGAACCAAACTGAGGAAGACTTCTCAAAATTGTTCTTTTTTTCTATACTTTTTTGGGACAAGGTTTATGGCCAACTAAGAGGCAGTCTTCTATTTTTAATCTGTGATATTTCTGTAAAGTCATGTAAATGTCATACTTATAACTGCAGTGTTTTCAAGTTGTTGTTGTTGTTGTTTTTGCAAAGATCTGTTCTCTGCAGTGAGGGCTGTGTGTGACTTGTTAAAAGTTAAATTCACATAGCATCCGTTTCCTCCCATTAGCTTCTTTCATTTAAAGGACATTTTCTTCACCATATCATTTAAGGGCAACACATTGTTCATAGTGTTTAATTTGTTGTCAGGAAGATCAGGCTCAGAACTTCTTTTTTTTTTTTTTTTTCCTTTCTTTTTGACAGGGTCTCACTCTGTCACCCAGGCTGGAGTGCAGTGGTGTGATCTCAGTTCACCACATCCTCCACCTCCCGGGTTCAAGCGATTCTCCTGCCTCAGCCTCCTGGGTAGCTGGGATTACAGGCGCCTGCCACAGTGCCCGGCTAAGTTTTGTATTTTTAATAGAGATGGGGTTTCACCATATTGGCCAGGCTGGTCTCGAACTCCTGACCTTGTGATCCTCCCAACTCGGCCACCCGAAGTGCTGGGATTACAGGCATGAGCCACCCCGCCCAGCCCAGAGCTTCTGAATGTATGCACCCAACTCTACTGTAAGTATCTATGTAATTTACATTTAACCTATTTTGTTTTATTCGTTAGGGTAATCTTAGGACCCTAGATAAATTTGAACAGGCTCAATACAAACCAGGCTGTGTTTAAACCAGGAGGCAGACTTAAATTCTGTTTTTCTTATATTGGGGTTTTGTAGGAAATGGGGCGTCGTGTTTTCTCTTTGGAAATTGTGTTTGAAGTGATACTTGCATTAAGAAGCAGCCTGCTTCCTATTAAAGTGGGAATAGTAGAAAAGAGAAAGGTGGGATTTGGGAAATATGACATGAAGATGTTGTTAAATAAGGCATGCATATAACTAAATGTGGCAAGAACAATGCCACTTAAATGTGCAAGCTGCTAACATATTTTAATGTTCTCTTTATAAAAACAAAAACTTGAAGAATTTTAACATCTGCTAGAGCTCAATCCAGTCTGAATTTCTTTCTCATCTGACCTTTTACATTTTTCCTTTCTCAAACACGCTTTTGCTCATTTAAAAAATTCAGTTTGAAAACCAAGTAATATGTTTCCGTTTAAGAAAGCCACAGATAAATATTATGTTCCATTTGAAACTACAGCTTTACTCACTTGAAACTTTTATTTGTATGATTATTTTAAGTTCCTTTTAAAGAAATGGCTCAAATTTATCCTTTTGGGCGGGACTGGTGAAAATGTCTACAGGTTCGTCTTGGTTTTTAAATTTTTATATGTTAAATTGTGGTAAAAATACATAAAAGTTTCATCTTGCTTTTATGTTTGCTTTTAAGGTCTGAGAATATTAATAGAACAAAAGGAACACAGCAGCATTCCAGTGACCAGTGAGTTTAGCTGTTCTCGCTGTATGATTATATTGTTTTTCACAAGCCTATATGTATGGCTTTACCTGTATTTGAATATGTGAATTCACACAGTGTAACTATATACCACTGTGCTCACTTAGCGGCACAGAGAGGTTAAGTTATTGACTGGGGGCACACAGCACTCAGCAAGAAATTCTGGGATTCAGCCGAGGACAGCCTCACTCCAGGATCATGCTGCTTCCCAGAGTTTGCTGGCTTGCATTGTTAGAGTATAATTTCTGGAAAACAAGGCCATATTGGAATGTGGAGAAGAGAAAGATGACTTACACTGCGTATGAGTACCGTGTGGTTGAGATGTGCAAACAAGATATAGGTAAGATAAAAGAAAATGCAAACTAGTAGAAGAATACGTTGCCTTTTTTGGGTTATGTGTATTTTTTATTTTAAGATAGATCATGTGGTGTAACGGGAAGCTGATGGGACTTAGGGTCAGACCACCTGGATCATTCCTGGATTCTAGTCCCCCGGCAATGTATCGAAAGGTATCCTTGTCTTTGAGGTGTCAGGGGATGGTGATGCAGCGGGGTCAGGGTGTTAGTGAAGGCTAAACTCCTGAAGCATGACACGCGTGTTGCACGTGTCTCTTTGCACCATAATATCCTTGAACATACAAATTTCTGATCTGGTAAGATGAAGTTCCATGTGTTTTTTTGTAACCTCAGCATCTGACGCCTAGACGCTAAAGTCAAAGGGGACCATCAGAGTCCCCTAGTAGTTTGGAAATTCTGATCACCAGTCAGCAAAGATATTTGACATTTGATTTTTTTTTTTTTTTTTTTTTCCTTGAGACAAAGTCTCGTTCTGTGTCCCAGGCTGGAATGCAATGGCATGGTCTCGACTTACTGCAGCCTCCACCTCCCGGGTTCTAGCGATTTTCGTGCCTCAGCCTCCCGAGTAGCTAGGATTACAGATGCCCACCACCATGCCCAGCTAGTTTTATTTATTTTTAGTATAGATGGGGTTTCATCATGTTGGCCAGGCTGGTCTCGAACTCCTGAGCTCATGATCCACCCACCTCAGCCTCCCAAAGTGCTGGGATTATAGGTGAGAGCCAGAACGCCCAGTGAGCTCTCTTTTTAAATGGTGAGCTCTCTTTCTCTGTTTTGAGATTCAGTAGTCCTTTCTGATAGCAGACACAGAAGTCTTATTGACAGAGGTAATGCTAGACCCTGCACTGGCTGTCACCCCATGCGGTGTACTGTCCTTGCATGGCCTGCGCTGTTAGTTTACAGAGGTCAGTAATACCTGCCCGCCTCACAGGGTTTGTGTCCAAGTGCTTCATCATGGTAGAAGTGGTTTTTAATGAAACATAGATTTGTTGGTCTTGCTTCAAGGGAAATGCCTGAAGTGTTTGCTTTCCTGATGATTTCATGCTCTAAACTGCCTTTTTGAGGCCATGGCCCATGGGCACAAAAGCAGCATCGTTGCTATTCAGCCACATAAAAGCCGGATAGAAGAAACCCTCACGATTTAGCTGTCCTGTCAGAGAGAGCCAAACTGCATGTCTTCCTGGGCCCTGGTTTTTAGGGGATTGAACGTCACCCACACCTTGAGTGTATTCTAGTTAATCAGTGTTACATAACAAGAAAGGGCACTGAGGAGCAGAATTCTTACAAGGGTGGCAACGTTTATTTTATGAATTGAAAAATATTCCTATTCAGCAGTTGTAATCACACAAAATGAGGCCTGATGTAAGGTTCCACATTTTTTCAAAAGCATTGTATGTATTTAACTAGGATTCTATAGTCATTTATATTAGGAATATTGTTGTGAGTTGTTTTGCAAGTTTCTGGTAGCTGTAATGCAACTAGGGAAGTATTTACATATTGAAGGCAGGATCCACCAATAATGAATGGATTTTAATAGTAATCAGGGTATCTGGGAATTGCACAGGTTTCATTCTTGAAAAGTTAACTGAATTCCGTAGATCAGAAGTGAAATTCATTCACTCATCTGACCATGCAGTCTGTTGCTTTCTTGATGAGAGGAATGACCAACATACTTGGTCTTCATGGAGCTTGGTCTCCTCATCTATAAATAAGATACTAAGTGTTGATCTCAGAATCTATGAATCTGAATTTTACGTAGCGAGAGAGATGTACATGTGAGTGAAAAGCAAAACCCTGTAATGACTCACTTTTGTTCCGGCTGCAGTATTGTAGACACTGTGGACTAGCTATAGCCAAGACTTACCTGAGTCAGGAAAAAGGCATCACAGAAAATCCAAAAATTAATAGAAGGCAGTTGTTTGTAGGTACAATCCAAGTGACTGCATAAATTTCACACCAACTAAAAGTTTAAAGGATACCAGAATGAAGGGGTTAGAATGATTTATGATGGGTACATTATACATATGCAGATTGTTTCTAAGACTTCCCTAATAATTGTGTTTCAGTTGTCCAATTCCTGTTTATTCTTATTGTGCAGAAGTAAGTTACTACCCACTTCAATCTAAATTAGTGTAAATTGTGAATTGCTTTTGTCAAACAATGAGAGCACTCAACATGAAGCCAGAACTCGGGGTTCAAATCCTAGCACTTGTTAGCGGTGAAGCCAGTTCATTTATACTCTTCAGAAAGCAGTCTCTTTATCTACAAAATGAGAACAAGCGGGGCTGATGTGATGGTTCAGTTATATAATGGACATAACATTCAACAGACACTTTCTTCTTGAATGAGAAGTTGAGGAGTTACTGTATTTAGATGAAGCCTAACCAGCCTTGCTGTTCAAGAATTTTAGGAATGAAAACAGTTGATATGTGGTTCTCATGACTCAATTAAAAGATGCTACATTTGTGTTAAAAGTTAGAATACACCTGTACTAAACTTGTGGAAGACACTTAGAACAGGCTGCCTGTGCATTATGACTGACAGGACTTGGAAAGAGTTAGGAGACTTTTCACGTTTTCCTTTTACACTAGGGTTTCTTAATTGTGGCACTGTTAATAGGCAGGGCTGGAGAACGATCTGTGGTAGGTCCATCCTGGGCACCGTTGCAGGTTCAGCAGCATCCCTGGGCATCCCCCACTGGATGCCAGCAGCACCCTCTCCATATGGTGACCACCAAAAGTGTCTCCAGACATTGTACGATGCCCCCTTGGGGGCAAAATCACCCCTGCTTGAGAACCACTTAAAATTTCCCCAGTGAACCTACCTAACTTCTATAATTTTAATAGCAACTTAAAAAAATTAAAGGTGTCATTTCCAAACTGACAACACTAGTCTGTCCAACTTCACATAATGATGACTCAGAGGAGTTGGACTTTTTTTTTTTTTTTTTTTTTTTTTTGAGACGGAGTCTTGCTTTGTTGCCCAAGCTGGTGCAATGGCGTGATCTTGGCTCACTGCAACCTCCGTCTCCTAGGTTCAAGCAGTTCTCCTGCCTCAGCCTCCCGAGTAGCTGGGATTACAGGCATGCGCCACCACGCCTGGCTAATTTTTGTATCTTTAGTAGAGACTGGGTTCCTCCATGTTGGCCCAGCTGGTCTCAGACTCCTGACCTCAGGTGATCCACCGGCCTCGGCCTCCCAAAGTGCTGGGATTACAGGCATGACCCACTCTACCTGGCAGACTTGGACGTTTTTATGAGACGTTTTGCGCTTGTGTTCTTAAAGCATCAGCTTAAAAAAAAGTGATGTTGCATGCCCCAAGGACACCTGGTGGCAGCTGTGAGAGCATCCAGGGACCAAAACCTGTGCCAAGGTTGCCCTTAGGCACCTGTGAGCCTGTCAGCATGGCCATTCTAAGTAACCAAGTCAGACCTGCTGTACTTCTGGAATAAGGCACTTCTGCTGCTGCACGTTAGTTGTCTGGGGTTACATTGATGATACTGGTTATCTGCTCTACTTTAGTAATGTGTTAGGGGTGCACCACTTAATCAATCTAATATGATATTGCTCCGAGGCAGGGCTCAGCAGAATGCTGCACATAGGCCAGCTGGCTGGCAGCCTGCTTTTGTAGACAGTTTTATTGGGACACATATACTCTGTTTGCATAAACACACCCGTTTGTGTACAGCTTGCCAGTGCCTTCCAGGTACACATGACCACGATGGCTGCAAAGTCCAAGATCCTTGTTATTTGGCCCTTTAGAGAAAACGTGTGCCTACCACTGCTCCATGGTTCTGGAACTTTCTCCCCTTCTGTTGCCGTATCTAGGTATATCTCCCATCTGTTAAGCTCAGTTTCAGAAAGGGGGAGGATAGTAAACAGCATAGCCAAACAAGACAAATTGGTATAGAGAGCACTGTGAATATTTCAACTTTATTCAGTGCTTTTAGGGAGTATCTCTGTGTTTCTCTGCATATCAGATGCATGTAACGTGTACCAGGGTGTATTTATTAAAATGCCTGGCTCATGTACTTGTTCATGAAAGATGCAAAACACCATGGTTTTCTTTGATTAAAAAAATGGTAGCAGCATTCATGTTGAAGAAATTTGATAGAATGTGGCAGCTGCATGTAGGCTATTGGACCAGACCGGCTGTTGGGGCCAGAGTTTTAAGAGGGTTCCTCAGGAAACAGACTATACTAGGATTAAATGGGAAGGGAGTGTGGAGTGCGTTGGGATCGCTGATCGCTGGTTGTGTGGGAGTGAGGGGTAGGACGGGGCTGAGTGGGGAGCCTTCTGGAAAGCCAGTCCCGCCCTTCCCTGCATGTCTACTACGCCCGTCTAAGCACTTCCTTAGCTCTAACATGTCCTCATGAGCAGGGCCCATTACTTCGTGGTGTTATCTTCCAGAGAATTTAATATAGGGTTCAGTGTATCCCGAAGTCCCATAAAGGTGTTTTAAGTGAACTGCTGGACAGCAACCTCAATTTGATGATGCTCTGTCTCCTGGAGGGGCCTCATGTCTGGCTGTCTCCAGTCTCCTTCCAACAGACCAGCATCATCGTGTGGTGTTGAGTTCACTTATGAATTCTCTACCAAAGGCATCTGCACTTAGTGTCCAGGAATCACTTGATGCTTTTTTTCTTCTTTTATGTTTTCTTTACCTCCGAAATACCTTCTGTAGATTCCCTGAGGAGGTAAGGAATGGGGAAGTTGCAAAGGAAGAGAACTGTAAGCTGAATAGAATACAGGCATCCCTTAGTATCCATGGGGGATTGTTTCCATGACCCCTGCAGATACCAAAATCCAGGGAGGCACAAGTCTCTGATATAAAATAGTGTCCTATTTGCATATAAACTACGCACATCCTCCTGTAAACTTTGAATCAGAGATTACATGGAATACTTCATACAATGTAAATACTATGTAAATGTTATATTGTTTTTAAAATAATGTTTATTGTATTTTTTAATATTTTTCTTTCTTTCCTTTTTTATTCTTTTGACACAGGGTCTTGCTCGGCTCACTGCAGCCTCTACCTCCCAGGCTCAGGCGATCTTCCCACCTCAGCCTCCCAATAGCTGGGACTACAAGTGTGAGACACCGTGCCCAGTTAATTTTTATATTTCTTGTAGAGACTGGGTTTCATCATGTTGCCCAGGCTGGTCTCAAACTCCTGGCCTCAAGCAGTCCTCACACATCAGCCTCCCAAAGTGCTGGGATTAGAGGCATGAGCCACCACACCTGGCCTTAAAAATATTTCCAATCCTTAGATGCAGAACTTGTGGATACAGAGGACTGACTTTTCATATTTTCAAAAACTATGTATCATGACATATAATCAATATGTAACATATGAGATATATGGATAATATACATACATATATTCAGTAACAGAATATATGCGTATTCAAAGTAGTAGGTTTGTTATAGACAGCATAGAGAAGACTCTGGCTTTTTAAATCCAGTTTCACAGTCTCAGCCTTTTATTTATTTTGCTTCTGTTTATTTACTTATTTTGAACTTTTAGGTTCAGGGGTACATGTGCAGGTTTGTAACGTAGGTAAACTCATGTCATGGGAGGTTTGTTGTACAGATTATTTTGTCACCCTGGTGTTCAGCCTAGTACCCAATAGTTACCTTTTCTGATCCTCTCCCTCCTTGCGCTCACCACCCTCCGGTAGACCGTAGTGGCTTCTGTTCCTGTCTCAGCCTTTTCGCTGGAGTGGTTTTGCCATTTGCCACCTGCTGTCTGTTTTCCCTTTGTGCCACTTACTCTGTGTTTCCTTTTTTCTCTGTTCCTGTGTGCTTTTGCATAAATTGGGGCTTTTTCGTGACTATGCTTTTCAGTAAGCTTATTAGCAATAACTCACTGCTTTATATTTTAGGATGTTGCTCTATGCTGACAATTTTCATGTTTAACCTTATCACAACCTAAGTTCGAAAGATATTTTACTTCACATAAGAACCTTACAACAATGTGCTTTCATTCTCCTCCATTCTTAGTTCTTTGTGCTACATTTTATACATGTTACAAATACCATAATACATAGTTATTAATCTTGTACTAAGTAATCAATTACATGGAAAATAATTCTTTTAAAGAGAAGAAAGTGTTTTTATATTTATCTTTGTATTTATTATTTCTGCTACTCATCATTTCTTTGTGGGAATCTGTATTTTCCATCTGAAGTTTTTCTTCCCCTTCATGGACTTCCTTCCGTCTGTCTTGTACTGCGGGTCTGCAGGCAGTGAATTCTCTCTGCTTTTGTTTGTTTGATAAAATCTTCATTTTGCCATCATTTTTTGAAAGATATTTCATCTGATTGTAGAATTTTGCACGGATACATCCTCTCAGTTCTTTAAAGACTTTGCTGTTTTCTGCCTTGCATAGTTTTTGGCAAGAAATTTGTGGGTTTTACTCTCATTTTTCCTCTGGACATAATTTTTGGAATTTTTTCTAGCTGCTTTTAAGAGTTTCTTTTGTCCCTGCTTTTCAAGAAATTGACTGTGTCTTGTTGGGGTTTGCTATGCTGTTTATCCTGCTTGGGGTTTGTTTAGCTTTTGAAATCTGTTTTACTTTTCTTAACTAAGAGTTTCGCAACTTTATTTGATCTTGAAATCCTTAAAATGCGTTTTTGGTTTTTGTGGTTTTTTTGAGACAGTCTGGCCCTGTCACCCAGGCTGGAGTACAGTAGCTGCCATCTTAGCTCAGTGCAACCTCCGCCTCCTAAATTCAAGCAATTCTCATGCCTCAGCCTCCTGAGTTGCTGGGACTGCAGGAGCACGCCACAATGCCCAGCTAATTTTTTTGTATTTTTAGTAGAGATGAGGTTTCGCTATGTTTGCCAGGCTGGTCTTGAACTCCTGGCCCCAGGTAATCCACCCACCTCGGCCTCCCAAAGTGCTGGGATTACAGGTGTGAGCCACTGTGCCCAGCCAAAATGTGTTTTAAGTAACATATTTTATCATCTCTCAGTACTAGTGTTTTATTAATGAACACTAAACCCAGTTAGGGAAACGCTGATGAAAACCAGTGTTTATTATTTTGACATATTTTTGTAACTCCATGTTGGCTCCTTGGACCTTTTAGAACTGGGTTACCAGAAAGCAGCTGGGCATTTGCCTGGTATTGTGTAGAGAATATGCGAACACGATTAGCTTGTGGAAGGGATATCAGTAACAATTGCCTGCCTAACCACCAGCTTTATGGGCGTGCTCCAGTAGTAACCTTTTTTTCCTTGTTTCAGCTATAAAAGCTATTACCACAATCTGTCTCTCTCATTTTGTACAGTAATGATCCATGGACACACTAAAGGGAAATTGATGGCATACCCAGGCTTACCATTTACAGATGGCAGTACTGAAATGTTAACTTCAAAAACGTTCAAATTCTAGTTTTCTTCTATAGACATGAGACAAGTAATTTTTATCATTTAATCATGCAGACTTGGTTTTAAAAGAAAACTCTTTTAAGGTGTTCTTCGATTTTAATTTATAGCTTTCTAGTTTGCTTATAATATATATGCTTATTTTTAAAAAACATTAAAGGTTAGGCCTAAGGAATTTGTGTGCAAAATTGGTCATTGATTATTAAGAAAATGATACAAAACATTTTTTCTATGTCATAAATAGAACTTTAAAAGGGAAGGGGATTCTTCAGAGTTCCCTCTGAAGAGCACACATAAAAAAGAAGGGCGGAGGTTTACCACAGTGGCAACAAATAATCCACCTAGATAAAGAATATTCCAAGGCTGGGCGCGGTGGCTCAAGCCTGTAATCCCAGCACTTTGGGAGGCGGAGGCGGGTGGATCACGAGGTCAAGGGATCGAGACCATCCTGGTCAACATGGTGAAACCCCGTCTCTACTAAAAATACAAAACATTAGCTGGGCATGGTGGCGCACGCCTGTAATCCCAGCTACTCAGGAGGCTGAGGCAGGAGAATTGCCTGAACCCAGGAGGCGGAGGTTGCGGTGAGCCGAGATCGCGCCATTGCACTCCAGCCTGGGTAACAAGAGCGAAAACTCCGTCTCAAAAAAAAAAAAAAAAAAAGAATATTCCAAAAGTGGGCTGGGCGTGGTGGCTGACGCCTGTAATCCCAGAACTTTGGGAGGCCACAGCAGGAAGATCACCTGAGGTCAGGAATTTAAGACCAGCCTGACCAACATGGAGAAATTCCAACTCTACTAAAAATACAAAATTAGCTGGACATGGTGGCACATGCCTGTAGTCCCAGGTACTTGGGAGGCTGAGGCAGGAGAATCGCTTGAACCCGGGAGGTGGAGGTTGTGGTGAGCCAATATCATGCCATTGCACTCCAACCTGATCAATGAGAGCAAAACTCCATCTCAAAAAAAAAAAAAAGAATATTCTAAAAGTGAATTTAAAAAGAAAAAAGATGAGATGGTAAGCTATGAGGAAATAATGAGTGCATTGTGACTTTCTGCGTCCCCATACCCATCTTCATAGTTTTGTGAGTAGAAAGAGAAATGAGGATGCTGGCCCGATTTTGATTCCCAGTGGATGAGGCTCACGCAGAACTGCCCTGCTTCTTGACACTATTATGATATTAAAAGTAACATGTATTTTTATAAGTCATTACCATCTTGGCACACTTGTATTCATTTTAGTCAAGTACTGTCATCTTTAGATTTCAAGCTTGCAGAGTCTTTTAAAAATACACATTGGAGAACACATAGTCGTCTAACGGTAAAATCTCAGATTATTAGAATGTTTAGCGACTGGGGTATTCAGTCAGTGAGAAAAGTATCTTTAGGATTTCCACATGTGGAGATGTCTTTCATAGAGAAATCTGGGATTGTCGGGCAAGCCCTAGCATGTTGAGCCTGGAGTATCCTCATCTGTATGGGCACTTAGACCGCTGGACAAGTCCATTAGCAGTAAGGTGGGGTGGAGGGGGTCACAGGATGTGTGTTGCCCAGGATACGTGCAGCCCAGAGCTGTGAGGAAATCATGAGGACCGACTAGACATTTATTGCATAGATGCGCAACTGGCTGGTACAGCCTGGGTACGGCAGTGAAGATGCACCGTGAGGTTGTGGGAGGGGGATTCACAATAAATCCTAAATTCTTCCTCTTTGCACTCATGCCTCACAATAGCTTGTCAAAGCTTTTAGCAAACTCTGCAGCAAATTAAAATGCAGCAGAACCTCATGGTGACGACTGCAGACTCTGGAGCTGATCTGCAAGCATTCACACCCCAGCTCCGCCAATCCCCAGCCCTGGGACCTGGACAGGCAGTTGTGTGTCAGTGCCTCTGTTCCCTCTGTGTGAGAACAGGATGGTAACAGTGCTCCCTCACATGCTTCTGTACACATGGAAACCCCCAGTGTCTTCGGACACAGTACGTGCTGTAGAAATACTTAAGTGTGCTAAGCACATTAATTATTTAAAATTATTAATTAGATGCATCAAACAAGCCCAGAGCTCTCAGAAGAGAGCCAGGCATGGAACAGGTAGGTGCAATATATGTGTTAGCTATTATTATTTAATAGAGACAGGGTCTTGCTATGTTGCCCAGACTGGTCCTGTACTCCTGGCCTCAAGTGATCCTCCCACCCCAGCCTCCCAAAATGCTGCAATTACAGGCATGAGCCACTGTGCCCAGCCTATTATTTTCTAATACCTTTAATCCAGTGTTACTAATTGTTGTGAAGTGTGGAGCCATTTTTCAGATGACACACTCTAAACATCTACCAAACAGCCTGAGAAGCGGCGTTCTGAAAAGCATGTCTTGGCAAACACTCCCGTACTTACTTTAAACCTCCAGTTGCTTGGCTTCCAAGTTCAGTCACTTGGTTCTCATTTTTCCTGGCAACAGTTCTGCAAATTATTACCCCATTTGATGAGGCACTAGCTGAGAAGGTCCCATGCCCAGGTATGTTTCCAACCTGCCTGTGACAAGGTATTAGATTCTGAAGGCCGGGAGTGCTACCCTCAGTTAGCTGAGTGATACCAGTGTGGGCGGGACAGGGGCTGGAGGGGCCGTGTCCCGGCACCTCTCTCCCGTGGCTGCTGAGTTGGTATGGCTGTAGGCAGGGGGCCTCAGTGCTGTACCATGCTGGCCTCTCCATGAGCACCTGAAGGAATTTTTAAAAACAAATTTTGATTCTGTTTTATCAAGAGATGCCAGTAACACCTCCACTTCCAGTTGGGACACTGCAAAATAGCTCCAGACATTGCCTAATATCTCCTGGGAGATGGGGGTGGGAGGCGGGCACCGTCACCCTGCTCCAAAACACTGTATAAAAATACAGAAACGTGATGCCAATCACATGCTTTTATTTGGGATTACATGTGTAATACATGTGCTTCTGAGTGGGAAGGTAACTTTGTTTGCTCCAAGCAGAAAATGGCACATCCTTTGTTGTCACTGGGCAAATGGTTGGTAGAGATTTGACCTATGTAGAGGAATGCCCAGTCTGCAGTGACAGCCAGGGAGTGAGCGTGTGCATCCCTGCACACAGCATGAGCTTTTCAAGCAGACAGTGCTGGCCAAGCAGGGCTCTGACATGCAGTCGTTGCTGGCTATGGCTCTTACATGGGCAGGCTCCAGGCTCCTCCTTGTGCGACCATCCCCTTTGTTGGCCACCCTGCCTGCTGGCCCTAGGCCATCTGCTCCTTTCTTCAGGTCCTGGCTCACTGCAGCTTGGCATCCCTCCACCCGTCCTGTGCACCTTTCATTCCTGGGGAGGAGGAGACTCAGGTAAAGAAGGATAAAGGCAGAACTATGCCAGGCAATTCCACTGCTAGCCAAATGCCCCAAGGACACGAATGTTCACAGCAGCATGGTTGGCCAGAGCCAGGTGCCTGTCAGCTGCTGCCTGGAAAAGCACAATGTGGTCCAGCCCCACGCAGTAGCATAGTGTGAAGCCCTGGGACGTGCTACAACATGGATGCATCAGGAAAACATGCTCAGTGAAAGAAGCCAGATGCGGGAGGTCACAAATTGTATGATCTCATTTAGTTCCCCAAATAGGGAGATTCATAGAGCCAGAAAGCATTCTGTGGTCGCCTGGCCTGGGGGTAGAGGGAATGGGAGTGACTGCTTTAGTGGGCACCAGAATTCCTTTCCAGGTGATTGAAAATGGTTTGGAACTTAACATAGGTGGTGGTTGCTTAATGTCTGCACATACCACTAAATTGTACACTTTAATTTGTCCAGACTCATTGGCTATGATCCCAGCACTTTGAGAGGCTGAGGCACGAGCATCACTTGAAGCCAGGCGTTTGAGACCAGCCTGGGCAACATATCAAGACCCCCGTCTCTATTTTAAAAAATAAATTTTTTAAAAGAAATAATAAAATGGTTAATTTTATGTTGTTGTTTTTATCCCAACTGAAAACAAAACAAACAAATAAACAAAACAACCATGTAGGGTCCAGGGGAATGTCTATGTTGGGCCTGACATTTGATGTTCTGGTTTTTCTTAGACGAATGGGTTCTGAAGCCTCCATGAAAAGGGGAGTCTTTAAAGTTGCTAATTCTTTCCTGAAAGGAAAAGAATACAATTTCTCAAAATGACTGCTTTCGAGGAATGCCCTTTCTGTTTGAAAACATAGTATTTAAAAGAAGAGTCTCTCAAGTGCTTTAGATCATTATTTCTTATATTCAATTTAAAAATCCCTTACAGTGGTTTTACAAATCTGCAGAGAAATTCACAAAGCATAATTGAAGGATGACGTACAGGATTTATAATTGAATGAGAACAAACCAGCTGATTTGCATACAGGATGAAACTTAGCTGAGGGTGCTGTTGAGTTTGGACAACATTTGGCGGGACCTTTGTAACCCTTCGGCTCTATGAAACAATAGTGGTGTGAAGAATTAAAAGGTGGAAAATGAACTGTATGTGACTGGCTCACATAAGCCTAGGTCTATTTCCAGACACATTGAGCATTGAAATGACACTGTTGGTGAGGCAACAGTTCAAGGAAATATACAAAGACTTTCTACTCATAAATGCAGACTCCAGTGGAATAACTGGTGCTTGCACTTGGAGATATAGCATTGGAAAACAATAACAGACCATTCTGTGTCCTTTTCTTTTAAACTATCTCTTGAAATTTCCGTGCTTCCCCCAAGAACATCCTGAAAGATGCCAATAAAAGTAATTCCACAGAAACTTTTCTGAATTCCAATATCCATGTGAAAATGCTGCGTTTTCTTCTGATTTTTCACAATAGAATTAAGGCAGACATCATGAAGAAATGAATGTGTAGAGGACTTCCAAAGTTCCGAAATCTATATTCATGTGTGTGATGAGCTACTATAATGTTTTGATTGGTTATGTATGGTACATCATTCATTTATTAAGCTAACGTTTATGAAGTATATGTTACCTGTCAAGCCTGGACTGTAGAAATGAACTCGAAGAAGACAGGACTCTGCCTCCTGTTCAGGTAGGAAAGCTGTAATGCATGTTATGGATGATGTGATGGAAGGAAACACAGGATACCATGAGGAAAATGGTTATCATCGCCCAGGTATTCTGTATTCTACTTAGGGAATAGGCTAAACATCAAAATACAGCAATTTGAGACAAAGGCAGGCAGTAGTCCCGGAAGGTAGGTGTCAAATCCCCAAGAGCATCAGGGGATCAAGGTTCCTTTAGCGTTATGATCCTGCCTTGCTAAGGGTCAGATGGGCTCTCAGACAACCCCATGACCACAAGTTGTGCACATCCTTTCCCAGCTCTCCTCACCTACCATTGGCAAGAACCTAGTAGTGGAACACCTGGAGTCTCTAAATGAGGTGTGCTTGTGCAACTGAAAGAAAAAGAGAAGTGTTTTGGGGAGGAGCAGAGCTGGTGGATTTGCAGTTTCTAAATTATCTTGCATTTTATTTGATTGCAGTGTTTGAATTCTGTTTCTTGAAGAAATGTATGTAGCATCACAAGCTCTATTCTAACCTACTGTCTATGGAGAAGCAGGTCCATGCTGTGTTGTATCAGTTTAGAGAGCCCCTTCAAAACCTCTCCACGTTCAATGTGAAGGGACTGTCACTATACATGCATGGCACATCACGCCAAGAGCAGAGGACTACCAGAAAATTAGAATCCCTTTTATATTTGTCACATATCAGCATTTATTTAGCTGTAAAAACAAAGAGCATATGGCATTTGTTAAAATCGTTTGCATTTCACACAAATATTTGGCAATATGTAAACTTTCTTTCCAGGGCTGTTTATTGTGGTTCTATTTGTGTACTGATAATGGGAAAATCAGTAATGACCAGGTGTTGGAAGGTCTGATTTCTCATTTAAATTTATTGTTTCTAGCAATCAACTAATTATTTTTGACATGTTGCATAAGCAGAAGAATGTTATTAACCAGTCATAATTCCTATTTTTGTGCTGATCACACACAGATGATAAGTTAATTATACTTATTGAATTTAACAACATATATAAGAGATAATCTCAAATTTCAAGACTCTCATTTGTGGGTTACCATCTGTTTTGGACCAAAGAATAGGAATTTGATTGCAAGCTTTCTTCTGAACAGCTTGTAATAAGAGCTGTTTGTATATTAATTACTTATTGAATTATTGTGGGTTTTAATGTTTTAATTTACAGGCAATTTGGAACTTATTGTGGTGACATCTGCTCATATTTTGATACTGTATGATATTTAGCAATTTCATCATAAGGCTATTTTTTTCCCCTGGTAATTTATAACCCAATCCTGAAAACAGTAATTTGGGCTCTCCAGCTCACTGTAAGGAGTAGTGTCCTGTTTCATCTCCACTGCATTTTTTTTCATAATTAAAAGTATATTTCATAAGCAAAATCAGGATTCCTTTGTGCCTGCTTCCCTGCTCCCCTTTCATTTCTATTCAGAGTTACAGATGAATTTAGTTTCACTCTCATTATTTTACTTCAGTGGTAGATTTTTTTACAAACTGCCCTGGTTATTATTTTGATCTTGAATATCCTTATGGTTTTTGTTTTCAATGTACTGTAATACAATTTAGGGGCCTGTGAACCTGCCTGTAGAATTTTGTAATCTCCTTCCTTTAAGCAACATAACTATGAGCATGACTCAGTGGGAATAATTTATTTACTTGAATTTCCTTAAAACACTTGAGTTTCTATATAAACTCCCTAATAAGAAACACCTTCACTCATAGCTTCGCTTGTGGACTTCAATTATATTAATCCTGGTACCTTTTTATTTTATTTTATTTTATTTTTTGAGACGGAGTTTCGCTTTTGTTACCCAGGCTGGAGTGCAATGGCGCAATCTTGGCTCACCGCAACCTCCGCCTCCTGGGTTCAGGCAATTCTCCTGCCTCAGCCTCCTGAGTAGCTGGGATTACAGGCACGAGTCACCATGCCCAGCTGATTTTTTGTATTTTTAGTAGAGACGGGGTTTCACCATGTTGACCAGGATGGTCTTGATCTCTTGCCCTCATGATCCACCCACCTTGGCCTCCCAAAGTGCTGGGATTACAGGCGTGAGCCACCGTGCCCGGCCCGGTACCTTTTTATTATCACTTAAGACTATTAAATAAGAATTTAGAGAAAATTGTGGGCATTTAATTTCCTTAGTTCTTGAACTTGTAGATGGAAGAGGATAATTGATACTCTCTAGGAAGCTGGAGTCATTCACAACCAAAGAAATTTTATAAGCTAAGTATCATTAGGTAAATGGTTGGCTGTATTTATAGGGACTGAAAAATAAAAACAATTTTTGATATAAAGGATTACCATTTTATGAGCTTTAAACCTGTCTTCCTCATAAATCAGTACAAATGGAACCCTTGTGAAACAGGAATGTCTGCAAAGAGTAAATGAAAAGTTGAGACGTCATTAGGTGCCCTTGGTTTTCTTGATTTTAGGGGAGCCAAAGGAGACAGGATTCTGCCCCATTTCTGTGTTTTTCTAAGCACACGAGACTGGGTGTATGCACACAGACGTGGCTGCCAGAGTTATTGGAAAGCTAGCCCAGGCGATGGGGAATGTTTCTCTAAAGCATGTTGTCTTCTCCCAAGGGTGTGCACAGGTTCATGTATCAGCTGCATAAGGCCCTGTTTCAAAAACAATGATATTTCAAGGGAACCTTTATTTATCTTTAAATTTAATTTAATGTAAAATTAATTTAAATCTTTAAATTATCATTAAGTAATAGCAGTAGCAATAGCTGAGCTAATTAATATTAATTTTATCTATTTTCAGACTCTTATTTCAGAACTTCTACATGCACAATAATGCCTGACTGGCCATTTTTAATTTCTCCTTTTTTCACTTTGCAAACAAAACCCTACAATCTCTGCTATGAACTAAGACAGAAATTAAGAACCAATAAAATGTGTTAAGTTTGAGTTAGGATGAAGAAAAAACATAAAGGAACCGGAGGGGTGAGAGGTAAACACATCCCAGTGATTTTTTAAAGTCTTTTATTTAAACCTTTCTCCCTAGGCTGGTGCCCACAGACACCTCGCTCTTTCTGTGACCGGATGCTGGGAAGCCTGCTGGTCCACAGGTCCACACATGAAATCAGCATAAGGTAAGCAGCCCAGCGTGCCATTGGATCCTTGTCCTTGTACCCGAAACCCATCTGAGGAGCAGAACTGCATTTTGCCAAACAGAACCCCTTCTGTTTTAAATGATATTTTCAGGCAGAGTGGCAGGTCTTTCTCCTTGCTAAAGGTTGAAGGTAGTAGACTGGCCACCATTCAATCATTATGAGCAGCATAGTCAATTACAATTGAGGAATTGACTATGCCTTCTGAGAATTTTGGTGTTGTTTGTTTTTTGTTTTGTTTTTTTTTTTTTTTTTTTTTTGGTGTTTTTTTGTTTTTTGAGACTCTTCACTCTGTTGCCCAGGTTGGAGTGGGTGCAGTGGTGCGATCTCGGCTCACTGCAACCCCCACCTCCTGGGCTCAAGTGATTCTCCTGCCTCAGGCTCTCAAGTAGCTGGGATTACAGGTGCCCACCACCATGGCTGGTTAATATTTAAAATATTTTTAGTAGGGACAGGGTTTCACCATTGTGGCCAGACTGGTCTCGAACTGAGCTCAAGTGATCCGCCCACCTTGGCCTCCCAAAGTGCTGGGATTACAGGTGTGAGCCACGGCGCCTGGCCTGCCTTCTGAGAATTTTGGATCCTGAATGAGCTGTAACAAGTTTTTCTGGGTCTTACCAGGTGAGGATGACACCTTCTAAAATCAACCTCTCTTGTCAACATTATGAAGTATAATTATGCAGACAACTTAATTATAATTGGGCACATGCGTATAGATTTTATTTGGCTCCTATGTCTTAATTCTATGCTTTATTAGTTTCTTAATATGATTTGTGTCTCTCTCCAAATTGATTTGCTAGTTAACTTTGAAATTTATTAGAAGATCATGGAGATTACTGTGTAAATCTGGTGAGATGCTAAGGTTTCCTGACCAGCAAACCAAACAGTTGTATGTGCACAGGTGTGAAGAGTTGAGAAACCCATAGCCCAAACTGAAACAGACCTGTGCCCCCAAGTTATCTTACTACCTTTTGGTACATGGGATTTTAGTTTCATTTTACTTAACTGTTACTTAATTTTCTGTCTCTTTCTCTAATGCCTTTTTAGTTTTAAAGAAAAGCCCTATAGAACTTGAGCAGTTTTAAAGCATAAAGATGGAATTTTGAGGAAGCTTTTTTATTTACTGTTTTAAGGGAACCAACTAGAACCAAAATGATAGACTTAAATTTCATTAAACAGCCTACTGTTTGAAGTACTTTTGTGTAAAACCAGACATATGCATATGTAGATTGTTTTAACAAGTTAAACATGTATAAGTATTTTAATATTACTTCACTTAAATATTTGAAAGGTATAGTCTGTTAATGAAAACAAAATTTGTAATGTATTAGTGAATTTGAATTTTCTGACTGGCTCTTTCCCTCAATATAATGTTTTCAAGGTTCATGTGCATTATGGCATGAATCATTTCTTTTTATGTCAGAATAATATTCCATTGTGTGGATAGACCATGGATAGAACATGTTTGATCCATGCATCAGTTGATGGAAATTGGGTTGTATTTCCCTTTTGGCTGTTACAAAAAATGATGTCATGAACACACATATACAAGTTTTTGTGTGAACATATGTTTCATTTCTCTGTGGCATTTACTTAGGAGTGGGTCATATGGTACCTCTGTTGAACATTTTGAGGAACTGAATTTTTCCAAAGTGGCCATTATATCAGTCAATATTTTTTTGAAATGCCATTGAACTATATTCTAAATGTCAGAGGGAAGATGGGAGGGGGATCTCTCTCTCATCAGTGTTTTGAGTGGGTATTATTTCAGTACTTGGGGAACATAAGTTTCAATTTAACTGAATCCAGCACACATCGAATTTCTCCTGTGCATGAGGTAACTGTGTTTGGCTTTATATTATGTATCTGATCCTGGGTAAATGGAGAGAAGTACATGAAAGCAAGCAAGCAACGGAAAATATTTTCATGCGTTTCTCTCTAAACTTTTCCTCTGTATGTATTTTCCTACAGTTTGGATCACACTATAACCCTGGTGGTCTTTTGTGTTTGTTGTCATCCCCTGCCACCCAGTTTGGGACGCCTCATAAACATCTTTCCATTAACTTAGCTTTGAAATTTTTAACTTGCAGTGGGAGAGCACAGCTTTAATGTCAAGCAACGTAACTTTAAATTCTGGCTTCACTGGGATTTAAGTTGGTTATCTTCCCTAAGCCTTTATTTGTTAAGCCTATGAAAAGGTAATAATAAGAGTAATGGTCATATTTCTCTCTGGGAGTTATGACTGGTGAGATCGATTGTATTGAGCACATAGCCCTCATGGCTGATACCTAGCTAGCATACAACACATGCCATGTGTTGCTTTCCAAAATCATCTTCATGGCGGCCTGATAGTTCCCGTATGTGTTCACTGCAATTTATTTCATCGTGCTGTCACTGGACAATGAAATTGTTTCAAGAAGCACACATTGGCTTCTTTACCATTACATAGGATGAAAAGACATGCAAAGTAGGAAAACAAGCCTGTGTCAGCTCCTAAATAAGCTGCTCCCCAGGCAGATGTTAGGAAAGATGTATTAGGATTTATATGTAAACTTCATACATTCATTTAAAAATTTTGTCTTAAGCTGGCTGCTGATTGTGAAATGAAAATAAACTCAGTTTATGTCTGAGCAGAGAAAAAACAAGAGCTGCTGCCTTCAAGTGGGCAGAGTTTGCTCATTTCCGTGAAGCAACTCGGAGAAAGAAGTGCCCTTTAGAGGCTGAGGTCAGTTCAAGCAGATCTCCCACTGGCCCTGGCTTGGTTCAGTCTGCATGGAGATGAGCCCCAAAGACCTGAGCCTTGTCCAGACCATACCTTCAAGCAATGGATTCTTCTGGCACAGACGCCAACAGCCTAACAACAGAAATGACTCTCACTTTCTCAGGTCCCTTCAGAAACAGAGGGCTGCTTTTGAAGATCTTAAAGATCTTTACATAATAGGGCAAATGGCTGAAAGATAAACCTTCTCCAATGATGTCAGAGGAGCTCCCTGTGTTGCCCTTCCTACAGTACACGCCCCCTTCATCAGTGTGTGCTTCCTTCACTGTTTCAGAACACTGCTGGCCTCTTGGCAAGAAACAAACTTGCCCTTTCTGTCCTTAACTACCAGCACCAGCTCTCCAGCAGGCCCCATGTGATTCTACTTTTTAAGATAATTAAAACAGCAATTAAGATTTTGTTGTTTGGGGCCAGTGTTCTCCCAGAGAATGATGGCATATTGAATGCTCCCACTACATACTCAATGAAATGAAAGTCTTAAACAGCCGTTTCTCCTGGGACTGAATTCTGAACTGTTTTGTGAAGGGAACTATGAATTAATAGGACTTTTTGTCACCTTGAAACCCAGGCTTAAAAAAAAGAAAGACTATAAATAATTTCCCCTTCAGTTTCTTGACAGCTCTAAACCCCAAATTATCGCTTATATTGAATTACTTATCTTTTGCAGAGAAACTTCAGAAATGTCATCAGCCCATGCTAATTTCTTCTTTGCCTTCTTTAAGCAGCACAGTGAGAGAATGTTGTGGCTTTAACCCGAAGTGGAAGGTGGTTATTTCCTTTTTGTGCAGTCACAACTCCAAGCACCTCAAATCAACCTAATTGAAGGTGTCTTTAATCAAAGCTGGGTCAGGCAAGAAAATAAACACAGTTGCTCTAATTAAGACTCCCCTCTCCTCCCCCCTCCTGTTTGGGGCCAAGGAGGAGCTGTGAGTGCTGCCAAAACTCTCCTTTATTTTAGAACTGTAGAAGTTGGAAAACATCCACAGGAGTTCTCAGAACTCAGAGGCTGGAAACGGACGCTGTTCGGGAAACCAGTTAGGTGTTAGAATGCGAGTTGTGTTTCCAGCTGTACATACTAGAAAAGAATGCCCAAACACAGACCTCTGGTGGTAGTTCTTTTTTGGGGGGGCTTTATGTGTGCCACCTTGCCCGCTTGACATTGCTGATGAGCCAGGACAACAAGTCAAGCCCTGAGTGGTCGTGGATGAGGCAGGTGTGTTTCCCTGATCCTCTGCTACTGACCTTTCAGGTCACTCTTGGGAAATGGCTAGAGGGGCTGAGTAAGATACCAGCTCCCACATACTGGATATTTTCTGTGCATCGGGCTCTCCATAAAAGCATTGACTCCTTACACTCTCCCCTTGACATAAGGACAATTTTATACTCAGTTTAGAGATGAGGAAACAGCCACGTAACTGACCCACAATCCCAGGGCTGGAAGGTGGTGGAGCTCCCCCTAGAAGTCAGGGTGTCTGGCGCTTGGCCAAAGACTCTGACTCCCACATCTTTTCCTGTTCTCTGTGGGTCTCAGGACGTGATCTAACTTATTTCTAGCCAATAAGCCTATAGGGATGGGGACTCTCGCCCTGATTGACCCTGACTTTATTGTAATAAAGTCATAACTGTCATAAGAAGTAATAGTTGCAATAAAAAGTAGTAATTGTAGTAAATCATGAACATTCCAAGCTCCATGTTATTTGCCCACAAAAATTTTCTTGGCACAGAAGACAAAGGCAGACTTCTCCCCACAGAATACATAGCCGTTGATGGCACTTCACTTTGAACCTTGGTGCAGAGGGCAGTCCTTACGCCTTGGGCTGAGGGGTGCATGCGACACATCCTGAAAAGTCAAAAACTATTTTCATAGAGCAGGCCCTCCCCCAGCACGCACACACAGAGCTCCTGCGCTTTTCTCCTCTTTCTCTGACTTCTTCCAGAATCGTGGGTCTTGTCTCCATTAGTCAAGAATTTAACTTCTTTCTTCCAAAACGTCCCTCCTCTTCCACGAAGGCAGGTGCTTGTGGACTGGCTTTAGGAAGTGTCGCGCAGACAGGAACAGCACACCAGTGTCCCATCACTCAAGCCAGAAATGTGGTTTGCCATGGCCCTCTCTGCTTGAGAGGTCTGCTAGCCTATGAATACCACTATCATAGCAGCACATTTATTTGTGAGAAATTAAACAAAGCCTTGGGTAGGGGATCCATAAGTTACCATCTTCCTGTGAAATCTAGTTCTGGTTTTGGAAACAAGAGGAGGAGGAATTTTTATTCCCAGCTTTGTGTGTGGTGAGGTTTATCTGAAACAGTGGTTCTCACAGAGAACTACTGGCCAGGTAACTCGAGTCAAAAAACTGAAGAAAATCCATGAAAACAGCCACCACCTTCAGCTGAGCCACTTAGAGATAAGCGCAGCTCAACACCCAGACATCCAGCTGATGGACAGTTTCTCTTGATTTTGGTGTGATGAAGCCCACAGAGCTGGAGGACATTAAATTCAGCTGTTAGGGTTAGGGGTCCGTTCAGAGAATATTCTCATGCTTGTATCTAATAGTCTAGGAATATGTATGTAGATTCTATAATCCTGTATGGAATTAGGTTTTAAAAGAAAAATAATCATTTAAAAGCTAGCTAAGTAAGTGTGGAGGGAGAAAAGTTTGATCCAATTATTAAATCAGTCTTTAAAAAATAAAATATGTACTTGAGATGGAGCAGTCAGTCTTACTTACCAGATGACATTACATCCTGGCTCGATTGCAGGCCACAGATAGTTTTTGTTTTGTTTTCTCTGCTGCTTAGAAGTCAAAACCCCTTTGGAAAGTTAACAGTGCACTGGGGAAAGCATTCCAGTCCTCGAACCCTAACTTAGTGTATACATTTAAAGACAATGAATCTATGGTCAGAAAGCAGAAAGCCAGAGCTGAAGCAGAAGTTTTTCTAGTTGAAAGAAAGGAAGATGCATAAAGCAAATAGAGGAATGGACAATTGAAAACGGCCCATAATCCCCATCTCCTCAGGAGCGTATGCGCTCATTCTCTGTAGTTCCAGATGAACGCATGCATGCATACCTGTATTTATCACAGACACCTCTGGGGTGGGGAATGTTAACCAGGCTGTGTATACAGGTGTTTCATCTCCACAAATCAGGGTATCTTCTCTTCTTTTGAGGCAAGATCCCACTCTGTCACCTAAGATCTCACTCCACTCACTGGAGTGCAGTGGCATAATCATGGTTCACTGTAGCCTCAGCCTCCTGGCTCAAGAAAAGCTCTTGCCTGAGCCTCCCGAGTAGCTGGGATCACAGGCATTTGCCACCATACTTGGCTAATTTTTATTTTACTTTTTGTAGAGACAGCATCTCCCTATGTTGCCTAGGCTGGCCTTTAACTCCCAAGCTCAACTGATCCTCCCATCTTGGCTGGCCTCTTAGAGTGCTGGGATTACAGGCATGAGCCATTGCACTCAGCTGGTGCATTTTTAGCGGTCATTTTTAGTAGCTCAGTCAGGTCACCAAGCGGTGTCTGAGCCTGCACCAGTTGCCTTACTTTATAAATGGAGTTCATGTCAAACACAAAATGCTTGTTTTTCCTCTAAAGAGCAATGGTTCTTGGCCAGCTGCAGTTTTGCAATGTGGGACATTTGGCAACGTGTGTAGGCATTTTTGGTTGTCACCACTGCAAGGGGGTAGGGGGAGTCCAGGGATGCTGCAGAACATCCTGCTGTGCCTGGGACAGGCTTTTTATTTTTTTTATTTTTTTCTAGAGTAAAAGAGGAAAGGAGCTAGGCGTGACAAACAAAAAGGGCAGCTGGGAAGCTGGGGTGTTTGCCAGGTCCTGCCAGACACAGTTTCCCCTCTATGCCTCAGTTTCCTCGTCTGTAACATGCAGCGATGAGATGAGACACTCTCCAAGATTGGTCCTTTCCAACTGCCCTCCCTGGGAGCTGGCACAGTGCCCTGCCTCCCAGGCTGACTCGTCCTTTGTGATTCTCTTCCTTTCCACGGGACTCCAGATTCATGCCGGTCCCACTAGCCCTGCTACCCTGTTCCTAAACCTGTCCAGAAATGCTCGGGGCTAAATGAGGCTGAAACTAGTGCTCTGTTCTTCCTACCTTTTTAAGAGGTCTTACACTTTAAAACTTCCATTTTTCAAACACTCACTGTCTCACAGAAAAAAATAAAATAAAAAGCTGCAATTGTGAAAATGTAATTGCTCAACTTCAGCTCATGCTCCATATCAGTGATTTTCTTTCTTAGCCAAAGCTCGTTAGAATTATTTCCTGTATTTTTATCATACAGTCTTCAAAAATAATTTCAAAATTCCTTATCTACTATCTTTCACAAATGTACATGTAGCCTAGAGAATTTTGGTAATAAATGTTGTAATACGTTTATATTGGGATTTGTAGTTGCAAGCCTTTTTTTTTTTTTTTTTTTTTGGAGACAGGGTCTCACTTCTATTGGCCAGGCTGGAGTGCAATGGCGTGATAATGGCTCACTGCAGCCTCAACTTCCCAGGCTCAGGTGATTTTCACTCCTCAGTCTCCTGAGTAGCTAGGACTACAGGCATGCACCACCACACTCGGCTAGTCTTTTCATTTTTTTTGTTTTGGTTTGGTTTGGTTTTTGTAGAGACAGAGTTTTGCCGTGTTTTGCAAGCAGGTCTCAATCTCCTGGGCTCAAGTGATCTGCTTGCCTCGGCCTCTCAAAGTGCTGGGATGATAGATGTGCACCACTGTGCCCGGCCCAAGCCATTTTTCAGTCCATTCTTTTTGCTCCTCCGAGTAACCCTTCATAGCAACCAGCTTTCCATTGTTCAGTCACCAGAAGTTAATGATATAAAAGCAGAGATTTCAGCTGTGCAGGATGTAGAGAGAACCCAAAACTCTATACATTTGCTATTGGCGTGATGTTGTCACAGTCACTGCAGCACTCAGCATCACCAAAAGCCTGCCCAGAGCTGTGATATTCTTTAGATAGAGTTTTGTTGTTGTTTTCTTTCTTCTCCTTAAATAATATTTAATTTGTCATTAGGTCATGCTGTGATTTCATAGCTTATTTCATCTCCGATATTTTCTTCTGTATGTTATCTTTTGAGGGAACTCTCCAGAGTTCAAGTACAAATCCTAAGACAGACTTGCATTTTGACTGTCACATTTTCATTGCAGTATGTGCAAAAGTACAGAAATGCCACCAAATTAAGCAAAGAAGGTAAGAATTTTTGAATGAAAAAGTTCTGGCAATTATAAAACAAAGTCTATTAAGAGTGTGAAGTGAGAGGTGGAATGATGCCAGGGCAGCTGCCTTAATTATCTCTTGCTGTGTTACAGACGACCACACGTTTGCCAGCTTGAAACGACACATTCTCTCACCGTTGCTGCGGGTCAGGGGTCCAGGCACAGCACAGCTGAGGCCAGTGCCAGCGTCCCACAAGGCTTGGTCCAGGTGTCGGCCAGGCTGCACTCTGCTTTAAACTCAGGGATTTTCTTCCAAGTACAGGTTGTTGGTAGAATTCAGTTCCTGGGGCTGGAGGACTGAGACCCTCAGCTCCCTACAAGGCTTCCTGCCATTGCCTGGACAGATCACGCAATGCGTGCGGTGTTATTAATCGTGGGAGAGAAATGTGGTCAACCTTGCCATATAATGTAGCCTAACCTAGAGAGTGGCGCCCCATCTCTCCTTGACATACTCTGGAAGCAGATGACAGACTTTGCCCATACTCAAGTGTTGGGAGTACAGCAGGGCAGGACTTTGTGGGGTGAGGTATGTCCCTGGCAAAAACCATTACTTTTAATCTTCCCATTAAATGTAAAATATCATCCAACTTGAACATACACTTCGTACTTTTTTCCCCTAAACAAACAAAAACTAATCCTCATTCAACAATAAAAGTTTTGCTGCCCGTAAAGATACTTTAAAATGTATGATATAGACATGGAAGACAGTTCCCACGCAGCCTAAAGATGTTTAGTGCTGGCCGAGAGTGGTGGCTCACACCTGTAATCCCAGCACTTTGGAAGTCTGAGGCAGTTGGATTGCTTGAGCTCAAAAGCTCGACACCAGCCTGGGTAAGAGCAAAACCTTGTCTCTACAAAAAGTACCAAAAAAATAGCTGAGTGTGGTGGTGCCCACCTTTGGTCACAGCCACTTGGGCGGCTGAGGTGAGAGGATTGCTTGAGCCTGGGAGGTGGAGGCTGCAGTGATCCCAGGTCATGCCACTGCTCTCCAGCCTGAGCAACACAGCAAGACCCTGTCTCCAAAGAAAAAAAAAAAAAAAAAGTTTAAAGATGTTTAGTGTTGGTGACATCATTGACATTAGTTGCAGCCTTTCTGGGGGTGCCCAGCTCTTTGGAGTGAGCGGCTTACTGGTTTATGAATTCCGGTTTGTTCATGGACAACAGAGGTTCTTTCCTTGCTTGTTTTTTTGAGCTAGTTTGCTCTTGTGTCTAACCGGGTGGTTTCTAAGAAAACCGGACTCTGTCTTGGCTGTCTCACACAGAAGCCCCTACACGTTTTACTGCCCGTCCTCCCTCCCCAGATTTCTGCCTGCCTTCTGGGCACCAGAAGTCTTAGACGGATGCAGCGGGTTCTGTGGTGAAACACAAATGACAGAGGTGCTCCCTGCCTTCCATGTTCTGGCTTTCCACCAGGAGCCCCAGCCGCCTTGCAGAAACATCGAGGTGACTTGTAGCATGACCGAGCTCACTGGCGCGTCTTCGCGGTGCTGCCCCCGCCCTGCAAGAAGAGGGGCCATGCAGTCACCCGTGGACCACGTTCAACGTTTGCGAGGGAGAGGTACCACCGTTCCTCATGTGGCCAGGACCGTGTGGTCACTCTTCGGGGGTGTTGACATGGCCGCAGGTGTACTCAGTCACCTCTCCATGTATACGGAAAAGTGCTCAGTGTTGTATCCAGCCGCATCTGCCTGAGTGCGCTTTGGGATTCCATTTCTGCCAGCTATGGGGCGCGCTGCCGATCTGCATGCACACAGCTTTACTGAACGCGAAGTCAGTTGTTGGTTGTTGTTGGTTGTTGTGCTCTGCTGCCTCTTGCTTCTGGCTCCAGTCATGTGGTTTCTGCTTATCTCTTCCCTGGCCTTAGGAAATAGACGAGCTCTTCTTTTTCTCAAAAACATTTCACCTGGGCATATTTTTTGTATCTATAATTATGGAATTTTTATGTAATCACATAATTAGAAAATATAACGCAAATCAGATGTTAATTGCCTTCACGCGTATGATTAGTATAGATACTATTTTCTTTATTCATCTCCAAAAAAGAAAAATAGAAGCGGTGTTTCAAAACTCTCTTCTCTTTTTGAACAGAGGGTGGCTCCCACTCCGCCAGCACCTCATCGCAGCGAGGTGAGGCTAAGATGAGCATAACCAGTGACGAGGTGAACTTCCTGGTGTATCGGTATCTCCAGGAGTCAGGTAAGACGCTCGGTTTTCTGTTGGTAGGAAATTCACCTTCAGCATCTTATGAGCGGAATGATCAATGCTTGATTCAAAAGCAGGCTGTAGAAGAAGAAAAAGTAGAGCTAAGAAGGTTCTTAGTGTGGATGGGGAAAAGAGAAGGTTCTGAAGCCCTGCCATTCCTGGGTGGAAAGAGGGAATGTGTTCTTTCTTCCCTTGACACTTCTATGCAGATCAATCAGGCAGGAATCAAGAGCAGCTGTGGCGAACATGGAAAGGACGGAAGCAATGCAGGGCTCCTGGCCTCCGCCTTGGCGAGGGCATGCATGAGCTGGAGTGTGTGTTTGAACCTCTTTGATTTTCCTCCAGAAATTTAGTCAGCTCCCCAGCTTCTCCTGCTCCACGCCTTCCAAATGGGCCGCTAGGCAATTTTTGACAACTTAGGAGTCATCCTAGCATCTTCCAGCATTATTGATTACCACTAAGACAATACTTTCTGGTTAATAAGTAAACAGCCAATCACATGTGTTCCTTGTTAACAAAACAGACCTTGAGCTGAGCAGCTGCCCTCCTCCGCTGGCAGGGAAGTGGCAGGAGGAAGCCATGGAGCCCAGGGCTTGGGTTTTGGCCTATCTTTGGTCTGGGCTTCTGGGATCCCTCCAACAAGTAATTTGGTTTCTAGAGTGAAAACCTTCTTTTTAATTTTAAAACTTAGAAGATACATAATTTAAGACCTACAAAATGACATTGGTGAAAAAAAACGTTCTGATAGCCACTAACCCATTTAACTTAAGAAATAAACCTCTCTGATGCAATGAAAACCCCGCCCAGATTTGCCTTCCCGCCTTCCTTGATAATAATGACCCTGGTGGATTTACTGTGTGTTATCTGCACGTGGCCATTTTCCTAAGCAATACACAGCATGGGTGGATTCGTTTCCTAGGGCTGCTGTACCTGACGTACCGCAAACTGGGGTGGCTTAAAAGGAAATATGTTGTCTCCTAATTCCTGGGGACAGAAGTCCAAGGTGAAAGTGTGGATGGGTTGGTTCCTTCTGAGGGGGAGTCTCTCCTGGGCCCCTGCCTTGGCTCCTGGGGCTTTGCTGGCAATCTTTGGAATCGTTGGCTTCTAGGTGCATCACCCTCATCTCTGGGTTCACATTTCTTCATATTTCCCCCGGGTTAAGACAGTCAGATAGGATTCGAAATTTACCCTCCTCCAGGACAACCTGATTTTAGCTGTTGTTTTTGAATGCAGCAATAATCACATCTGGAGTGACCCTGTTTCCAAATAGCGGCATATAAGGTACACTGTTGCGCCTCAGGATGGTGCAATGGAGGAGGCACACTTGAACCCATAACAGTTGGTTTTGGGGTCTTTATAAGCTTCATTCCCTTAACATCAGATTGTATATATTCTGGAACTTGATTATTTGAAAAGGAAACCCCAGTTCCTAGGCCCCCTCCTCCCAGAGATGCATGTATTCAATTTGAGGGAAAACCAGTCTATGATCCTCTGGGTGTGGGTTCTCTCACAGCTGGCCTGGTTGGGTAGGATGCAGGCATTGGAGCCACACAGAATGGCTCGAGCTCTGATCCTTGAATGAGTCTGAGTGAGGCCTGTTCATTTGAGCCTCGGTTTCCTTGCCTAGGCAAATGTGATCAAGTATGTCAGGCACTTAGCCCATTGTAAATAAGTGCCTTCTCTGTCCAAGCCTGGGTCTCTGTCCCTTGCACTCCCAGCTAGTGTTATTCATGGGAAGTACACATTCTTTCTGCATGTTTATCATATGCCTTCGATTGGCCGTTTCCAGAACATAGTATAAGATAATTGGTATGCCGGGCACGGTGGCTCAAGCCTGTAATCCCAGCACTTTGGGAGGCCGAGGCGGGTGGATCACGAGGTCAAGAGATCGAGACCATCCTGGTCAACAGGGTGAAACCCCGTCTCTACTAAAAATACAAAACATTAGCTGGGCATGGTGGCACGTGCCTGTAATCCCAGCTACTCAGGAGGCTGAGGCAGCAGAATTGCCTGAACCCAGGAGGCGGAGGTTGCGGTGAGCCGAGATCGTGCCATTGCACTCCAGCCTGGGTAACAAGAGTGAAACTCCGTCTCAAAAAAAAAAAAAAAAAAAAGATAATTGGTATACAAAACAAAATGTGTACTGCCTCGCCCCTGGAAATCAGGGAAATGCTAACCACTGTGCTAATATTTCAGCCTCGGCTCTTTGAGGAGCCCAGGTGGCCTCCTGTCTCAGAGCTCAGAGCTTCCCAGAGGTGCCTGCAAATGGAAATCACATGTACCAAACCCTGCTTCCCTTTCGACTTGTGGCATGTAATTTGAGATTCTTCCATTTAGCAACACCTCTGCACAAGGACATGATGAAGGCCAAAGAGACTCACAGCTCTTGTGTAAACAAGTCCCAAACTGGAGCTGTCAGGTGTGAAGGACCACGTGCTCCGTAACCTGGAGACAGAGCCATGCTGCTGGCTGGTCCCCAGGCCCATGGAGCATGAGCTTTGCTGGCTTCTTGAAATAAGCACAGAAACCCCCATCCCTCCCCAGAAAGGTCGGCTTCCTTATTCAGTGTTTGTTTATGAAGCTTCTGTAACCAGGCAGCTGAGAAAGAGAGTCGGAGCACAACAATGCTTAGACCTCGGCAAATGTCAACTTTGTGTAACATCTGTGAGCTCCATTCCGGATTCATCAGTGTCACTGAAGTATAATAACACTTCTTAGGCAGAGTTGGTGTTCAAGACAGAGACTATTGCACTTTCTTCAAATCGCTGTGTGCATTGTGGAACTTTTGGGAGCACCCTACCACACTACAAGGTTGTATTCAAAGGAAGAAAGGAGCAAAGAAATGCTTAATGTTGAAATGTTCATTCTGGGCTGTTTTCTATGTTTGTCTCAAGTCCTAAAGTTTTGGTTAGGTCAATATTCATTGATTCCCCCATCAAGAAACAGCACCTTCTCAGCCTATGACTGTCTCACTTCTACTGTAAATAAAAAGGAAAACATTTTCGTGATCATGCTTCCTCCTCAAGCACCTGCACTCTCATTCCTGCACCCTACCAAACTTATCAAAAACAGGTTCTGCATCTCAGAAGATGATTCACCTCAACTCCCTCCAGTCTGGCTTTCTCCACTAGAAGTTGTCAGTAAATTCTGGGTTCCTGGATCCAGTGATCTTACTGCAACTGGCATTTCTCCTTACCTGTGTGTGGCAAGAAGCGGGTGTTGGGGGGAGGTGAGTAAAGGAGTAGGTGTTTCCCTGCAGTGCAGCTGGCTCCCTGGAAGGTGTACTTAGAATGCGAAACCCCACCTTCCTGGTGCAGTGACGGACAAGTTTTCCAGAGTCGCCAAGCTTGTGACCTGAGCCTTGCTTCTCTGCCCTGGACCCAGCAGACAATATGCTGTTCCTGTCCATCTGTTCATCTCCTTCACCAATGTCTCTCTTCCTCCCCTCTGCCAGTATCCACGGTGTCAGTTAGGATTCATTAGGCTGCAAGAAAGGGAATCCTCAGTGGAGCACTGATGGCCTCAGATAGCAGGGAAGCAGGGTATTGAAGAAGGATCCAATACACACGTCTTCAAACTGGGGAAAGAACCTCAAAAACAGACGTGTTTTGTTCCTCTGCCCACAACAGGCAGAAGTCAGGTCATCTGGTTTTTAGCAATCCACATATATTTCCCTACCTATATGGATTAGTGGATTTCCATTGTTGCCCTTGTTAGTTGTCCAAAGCAAGGGCTTTGCCCATCAGAAACACTCAATAGATGTTACCCACAGGTGACATCTCACAACAGCAGACTCATGGCAGTCTGAAACAGGAAACTGGTTAGAAGCAAGAATGTTAAGTAGTAGGGAACTTTGGCATTACCAGGCTCTAGTGCCAAAATGGATTTGTTGGTTTTTGCATGAGTTTGGCAGTCTGGCTTTGATGGAGTGCTATGGTTTGGCTGTGTCCCCACCCAAATTTCGTCTTGAATTGTAGTTCCCATAATTCTCACATATCATGAGGAGGGACCCAGTGGGAAGTACATGAATCATGGGAACAGGTTTTCCCATGCTGTTCTTGTGATAATGAATAAGTCTCACAAGAACTGATGATTTTATAAAGGGGAGTTCCCCTGCACACCCTTTCTTGCCTGCCACCATGTAAGACATGACTTTGTTCCTCATTCACTTTCTGCCATGATTGTGAGGCTTCCGCAGCCATGTGGAACTGTGAGTCCATTAAGCCTCTTTTTTTTTTTTTTTTTTTTTTCTTATAAATTACCCAGTCTTGGGTATGTCTGTATTAGCAGCATGAGAATGGACTAATACAACACACGAGTCCACTGGCCTCTGTCTTACAAGATCCATTGCCTGGTCACTTGTGCTATCTGGGCAATTTCTAAGAAGCACATGATGGCCGTGTGCCTTTCCCATGAGCCCATGTTACCATTCCAGGAGGAGAGAAGCAAGGGAGCGAGCCCCTATAAATGTGCACAGCTAGCACCTGCTGTGGTGAGCAGCTCCCCCAAATGTTGGGGGAATCGTGAGTTGTTTGCCCCCGCATATTTCTGAACACAGCAAGGGAAGTGGAAGTCCATTTTCCACTAAGTGTGGAAAGAGAGAAAATTTGGCAAGTGAGTCCCTGTAAACATATTATTTCCTCTGGGACTTCATCCCAAATTCAAACTAAAGAAAACATGTTCTCCCATACCCACATTTTTAGCATAAATTAAATAATTCACAGAAACTTGCAAAATGGTATGAGGTATACAGGGCAACAGAACCACAAATTCAAACTGAATTTAACTGAGAAAGAACTGTGCCTGCAATATAATCGGGTGATAGATGTGGGGGGAAGGGAGGTACTATGAAAACTTTTTTAAAAAATTTTTTGAGACTCACTTATGCTGAGGGTCTCACTCTGTTGCCCAAGCTGGAGTGTGGTGGCACAACCACTGCACTCACTGCAGCCTCTACCTCCCAGGCTCAAGTGATCCTCCCACCTCAGCCACCCGAGCAACTGGGACTACAGGCTTGTGCTGCTAGAAATTATGCCCAGGTAATTTCTTATTTTCTGTTTTGTTTTATTTGTAGAAACGGGGTTTCACTATGTTGCCCAACTTGGTCTCAAACTCCTGGGTCCGAGAGATCTTCCCACCTTGGCCTTGTAAAATGCTAGGATTATAGGCATGAGCCACCGCACCACCCAACCAAAAATATTTTTTAAAGGAGAAGATACTGGCTGAAGAGGAAAGAAGGAAGGAAAGTGGGGAGCCATCTTGAGCATAATCAACGCACAGAACAGTTTTGTCACCCTCAAAATTGCCTTGTGTCCCTTTGTACTCAGCTCCTGTTCCACCCTCACCCTGCCCCTGGCAACCACCACTGTGTTCTGTCCCTAGAGTTTTGCCTTTGCAAGAATGACATAGAGATGGCATCATACATTGTGTAGCCCTGAGAGTGTGACATCTTTCACTCAACCTCATGCACTTGAGATTCATGCATGCCGTTGTGTGCACCAGCCATTCCTTCTTTAGCTAAGTGGCATTCCATTTTGAATGCTGTTTCAACAATTTGTTTATGTATCCTCCTGTGGAGGGACATTTGGGTTCTTTCCAGGTTTTAGTGATTCTAACATAAAGCTACAAAAAAACATTTTCATACAGATCTTTTTTGTGAACGTAGATTTTCATTTCTCTTGGGTAAATATCTAGGAGTGGGGTTGCTGGGTTGTGTAATAAGTGTAGATTTCACTTTATCACAAACCAGTGCATTCTTTTCCATCTAAGACAGAGGCAGGACACATCATGTTTATGAGTGGTTTTATAGAAATGAGTTGAGTCACAGAGCTCCTCTGCCTGTCACACAAGGCATATTGGAAAGTATGTAAAAAGATACTAGCCCTGGCGCATATATCTGCAGGACACTCATGAAGTCTGATTCTTCCTTTGAGGATTTGCAGCTAGCCTTCTGAACTAATTTGATGAACCTGTCAGCTCATAGTTTCCATGGGCAGACATGAATGTAGCCCAGGCCTGCTGAGTTACAGAGCATCCTTGTTTGTACACCTTCCTGTCCTTCAGCAGTGCTGTCTAACCTGCTTAAAAATAGAAAACGCTACAGCTTGGTCACCCTCTGGTGGATAAGCCCAGGCATCTGGACATGGCAAAGGCCAGGCTTCCAGATGCAAGATTCCGCAGGCTGGGCCCTATGGTGGCCACGAAAGCTCTCTGTGCACTTACACACTTACCCACAGTATCAAGTCATCGAAAATCCAGCGAAGTATTTCCCTACCTGGAGCACCATGACTGATGTCCCCACACCACCAGGAACAAGCAGACGAGTAACAAAAACCATGTGATGATAGTGATGGCGACAGTACCAAAGAAAAAACACAAGTGAGAAATGGAATTTCACTGATGTTGTGTTTGGCACAGGGATGTTACCACGTTCTGTGTCCATGACGGCTGTAATTTTAAACACTGTAGCGACTAAAAGGAGCTTGAAACCATAATAGATGGTAAAAATTCACTTCTCACGTATGCTGAATTCCCAGAATGAGGAACTTCTTGTTTAGCTGTGAAGATTTAACGACCCTGGAGGATGATTGAAAACTCCTTCTTCACTGGAACTTATGTTCTGATTTGTCTTGATTTGTACCTGAGAGGCCAATTTATCGTTCATATTTCTTGCCTTCATTAACGTCACCAAACGTGGGTTTTCAGAGTGAGAGTGTTGCTGGTTATCAAAAGTGAGCGTCTCCACTCTGAGCACTCCATTTTCCTAAAGAGCCCATTTCTGCACACACAGCTAGCCGGGTAGGATTAGGCATGCTTCTTCTGTTTACATAATGTGTATATGGCTCTGTATATTATGGCATCATAAGAAGGACAGTTGCTGTGCTTCCAGTGTTTCTGTTCCCCCAAATTCCTATATTGAAATCCTAACCCTCAAGGGATTGGTATTAGGGGCTGGGGCCTTTAGGAGGTGATGAAGTCATGATGAGTGCCCTTACAAAGGAACCCAGAGAGCTCCTTTGCCCCTTCCACTGTGGGAACACAGCAAGAAGGCACCATCTGTGCAGGTCCTCACCAGATACCCAATCTGCCACATGTTGATCGTGGACTCCCAGCCTCCAGAACTGTGAGATACACATGTTGTTTATAAGCCACCTACTCCAGGTATTTTGGTAGAGCAGCCCAAATGGAGTAACATCATAGTGAAATGTTACACCCACATGCCCAGACTTTCAGGGTTGTGAATATAACTTATTGACATTTGTCATTCATTTTGTGAAGCTTCCATGCCAAGAAAGTCATTAATAAGAAAGATTTCTACACGGTGTGGTGGTCCACGCCTGTAATCCCAGCACTTTAGGAGGCTGAGGTGGGTGGATTGCTTTGAGCCCAGGAGTTCAAGGCCAGCCTGTGCAGTAAATACAAAAATTAGCCAAGTGTGGTGGTGCACGTCTATAGTCCCAACTACTCAGGAGGCTGAGGCAGGAGGATTGCCTGAGCCTGGGAGGTCAAGGCTGTGGTGAACCATGATTGTGCTACTGCACTGCAGACTGGGTGACAGAGTAAGACCCTGTCTAAAGAAAAAAGAGTGAGTCTTGCTGGGTGACACACTTCACCTGCAGTGCTCTCAGGTGGTGATGCCATTCAGGTGAATTCGCGTAAGAGGAGTATGTGGAAGAGTGAATGAGACCTCAGCGGTCTCCTCTTTCCACAGCAAGCCCAGGCTCAGAGATAAAAGGCTGTACTGAGCGCTCAACACACATCAAAGTTATGCTGTCCAAAAAGAGTACCCTGTAGATGACCCAGCAAGTTCACAGTGGGTGAGCTGGCGTGGGTCTTGGTTAGAGTGAGGTGGGGTGGAGGGGAAGGTTCCCTGTCCTCCAACACTTTCTACAGAAGCACGAGACTGAGGGTGAAGTGGTCCCCTGGAAAAGCACCAGGTGGCCTGGTGGGGGTGGCGGGGCCTGATGCTGAGGAATGAGTTGTAGCTCATGCCCTGTAAAAGACAATGCTGTTCAAAGCCAGCCAGTCTGGATTCAAGAGGGCTCCTGGGAGCTTCAGTCCATTTGTAGAAGAAGCACTTCCCTGAATCTTCCCTGTGTTCCAGTGCCCTTCCTATCCTAGGCCTCTGAGCAGGGTGCTGTTATTCAAGTGGGCGGTTCCCCTCACCTCCTGCTGACCTGGCGTTTCATTGTTGTGGAGTTTCTGCTGGAGTAGAGAGCAAGCTGTGTGCTGGGCTGACCTCCTGTCACATCTGTGAACTTCTATGGTGAGGACCGTGGCATGAGAGAGCCGAACAGAAAGATATGCCCTCTCCTTCTAAGACTGACCTCGCACTTTAGGGGAGCAGTACAGTTTCCTTTAGGAAACCTCAGCGGAAGCAACCCAGATGTCCACTGACAGAGGAAATTCCATCAACAGAATGTGTCCATCCGTACAGTGGAATATCATGACTCAGCTTTGAAAAGGAAGGAAATTCTGACACAGGCTCCAACACGGGTGACACTCGAAGACATTATGCCAAGTGAAATTAGCCAGTCACAAAAGGCAAATACTGTAGGATTCCACTCAGAAGGGATACCTTGAGGAGTCTAATCCAAAAAGACAGACAGTGGAAGGGTGGTTGCTGGGGAATGGGGAGAAGCGGGGGGTGTGGAGTT
This sequence comes from Saimiri boliviensis, assembly GCF_048565385.1. NCBI lineage: Eukaryota > Metazoa > Chordata > Mammalia > Primates > Cebidae > Saimiri > Saimiri boliviensis. The sequence continues at coordinate 6,457,762 of NC_133470.1, forward strand.
GCTGTTTAATGGGTGCAGTTTCCATTTTGCAAAATGAATAAAGTTCAGGGGATGATTGATGGTGATGGTTGCACAACAGTGTGATGGCACCTGATGCCACTGAACTGTGCATTTAAAAATGGTTATGATGGAGGCCGAGGTGGGAGGATCTTTAAGAGGCCAGGAGTTCTAAACAAGCTTGGGCACTATAGCAAGACCCTATCTCCCCCAAAAAAAAAAAAAAAAAAAATTCAAATATTAGCCAGGCATGGCTCATACCTGCAGTCCCAGCTACTCAGAAGGCTGAGGCACAGGAGTCACTTGAGCCTGGGAAGTGAAAGCTGGAGTGAGTTATGATTGTGCCATCACATTTCAGCCTGGACAACAGAGTGAGACTCTGTCTCTTAAAAAAGTAAAAAAATGGTTAGCATGATAAATTTTATGTTATATATATTTTTCCACGATTTGGGGGTAAAGGTCATGGTATTGTAGGTGAGAAGTTCCATGCATAGATTGTTTTCAGAGGTTGGAAAATTAGTCTCAAAGGGAAGAGAGAACCAACTGTATTCACAGTAATATTAATATTATCAGTATTACATAAGGGCTTTTTCATAGTCCCATATCAGTGTTTGGGGCAAGTCCCTGGCACAGCCACTGTTATTTGTAAGCTAAATTGGTGGCTGACAAAATCTGGTTATTCAAAAAATTAAACAGAAAATAGTGGCTTATTTATAATAGCAATATTCTGGACATATGGCCGGTGTCCCTCGGTGGGTGTAGATGAAGCAAGCTGTGGCATGTCTGTGCCATGGAGTACCGCTCAGCTATGAAAAGGAAGGAGAGGTGGGAAGGCGCAGCAAGCTGGAAGAACCGCCAGAGAAATGCACTGGGTAGAACAAGCCGCGTCAGAAGGCTGCAGACTGGGCCAGGTGCGGTAGCTCACACCTGTAATCCCAGCACTTTAGGAGGCGTAGGTGGGCAGATCACTTGAGGTCAGGAGTTTGAGACCAGCCTGGCCAGCATGGTGAAACCCCATCTCTACCAAAAATACAAAAAATTAGCCAGGCGTGGTGGCACATGCCAGTAGTCCTAGCTACTCAGGAAGCTGAGGCAGGAGAAACACTGGAACAGAGGAGGTGGAGGTTGCTGTGAGCCGGAATTGTGCCACTGTACTCCAACCTGGGCGACAGAGCAAGACTCTGTCTCAAAATAATAAGAAGAAAATTGCAGACTGTATGATTCCATTTATAGGACATGATTAAAGTGCTGAAAATACACAGGTGGACACCAGATCAGCAGCTGCTACAGATCCGGAGTAGAGATGGAAGCATGTGCATATAAAAGATGGTTATGGGAGAGTTATTTTGTGTTGATAGAAGAGTTTGGTACCTTGACCAGGGATGAGGTTCTGCACATCCACGTGTAGGATCAAACTGCGTAGATTACACATATACAACCAGTGAATGCAGTGCAGAAAGGGTGACGATAGTTTGTGTTCCAGCGAGCACTTCCCATCCTGGCACCTACTTAGTGCCGTTGATCCTCTTTGACGGTAGTGTAAGATGCCAAGCTGGGTGAAGACAGGATGAAAGGTGCATAGCACTTCACTAGTTACTAGTTTTGTGGTTTCCCCCGAATCCATAGTAATTGCAGAATTATTTAATTGTAAAAAAGACTATACCAAAAACATAATTATACGTTTCTGTTGTCTGTGAAGCGCTGTGTGTGTGATAGACGGTGGTCCATAATACAAAGGCAGCCAGGACGTTTTCATTACATTTCACAGGTCATTAGCCATATTGCAGGCCTAGGGTTGGGTGGGGGTGCTCTCTTGTGGCATGGATTTGAGTGGCAGCCCTATTAACAGAGAAATGGATGGCCACACAGACACTCTGGGGGCTTTGGAAACAGAAGAATCAGCTAGAAGCAAACGGCAGTTGCCATATGAACATTGCTCAAATTTTTGTGGACTGGGGACTGTGTCTCTGGATGGGCTGCATTTTTACTGGGGGAAAAAGTTTGTGCATGGCTTCTCCCCTGCCCCCTTACCAGTGAGTCTTAGAATGCTCTTATAATACCCACTTAAAACCTTCAGTGTGGAGGATTCTGTTAGATTTATGTGTTCAGCCTGAGAGAAGTGGGCAGATTTGAGGGTCAAAACTCCTGAAGATGTTGTGAATGGCCCCAACATGTATCATGCATTAACTCAAGGTCTTCAGCCCATTCCTTGAGATCAGGATTTCCTGGCCTTGGCACTATTGCCAGTGAGAGCTGGATCATTCTTCCTCTTGAAACTGTCTAGAACACTATAGGATGTTCAGCAGGCGTCCTTAGCGTCTGCCCACTCTGTGTTACAATGGAGGGGAGAGAGTGGGCAGACGTTTGTCAAATGTCCCCGGTGGGTAAAATCAGTGCCAGTTAAGAACCACTGATTTATATCCTTTAGTTACAGCATTTTTTTTTTCTTCCAAGTAGTTTTTCTTGGGAAATGGAGTTTTGATGGGATTCTGATTTCTTCGCCCTTCATCCTGTGTTCTCCTTTGGCTACATTTTGATTCCTTCACCTGCAGAACTCGAATAGACTTTGATGGCGAGGAAAATGCAGTCCTTGTTATTATTAAAATTTTGCAGGTATTTTTTCCCTTGAGGAAGGGGAAAGTCTGCCAAAAGCATTCTCTGACAGATGATAAAATAATTGAGAGTAGCAAACTTCAATTTGATTTTTCTTTTTTGCCTTGGCTCCTGGTGAGTAGGTTAGTTAACCAGGAAAAGGGTGTTAACTGAAACTGCCTTTGCAAATATTGTAATGGAAGAAATTATGGCAGTGAGAGAAATCTGACATGGCTGACTCTCTAGCCTCACAGGCTGGCTGTCTTTGCTCATTCCTGGTTTAAAATCAGCTTAATTAAAAACTGATATCCAAGCTATACATATATGTAAAAGGCCTTGGTGCTTTTTCGCTTCTTAGATCTTGTTTAAGAAAAACTTTTTCTTTGTTTTTCCTCTCAGTCAACTGAATTATTTCCCCAGTCTGTTTTCTTGCCACTCTTGATGCCCACATGAGAGGACCTAACGTCATTCCTGACAGCCTGGGACTCCTTGGGAAAAACACAGGAGGTACCACCTACCCCGTTTTTAGAAAAACCTGTGTTTTCCTCCTGGAACCTCAGGAATCGAAGGAGGCTAGATCTCTCTCAAAATCTAAGGCTCTGCTCCATGTTACCTGGTGTATTTTGACTTTGGGAGGTATCAGAAATTATTTTGCAGGAAGAAGAGCTTTGAGCCTTCGTGTGTAATAACTAGGTAGGAAATACACTTTAAGGGATGGCTAATGGCAGTTATGGAAGGATACTCAGCTCTTTGCACTTTTGAGTCAGAGAAGCATGCTCTCAGCCACCTAGAAGGTATGGAAACGTTTCTACCCCGCACTGAGAAATGAGACTCCCTTGAGGGATGGGCTGATTGGCTTTGGATTGCCTTGCAGTAGAATGCAGGGTAAAGGCATTGCACTGTCTTCTCCCATTGCATTCCCCTCTTTTGGGGGATCCAAGATGCGGTATGAAAATGGGACCCATAATTTGGGGGATCTGTTTTTGCCATCCAGCTATAGCTGCTTATTAGGCCCTAGAAACTACATTCTGTCCTGGCCCTATTCCTGTAAGGGCTCCACCCTGAAGCCAGTAATCCAATTAAGAAACTTAAAAACTGGCCAAAAAAAAAAAAAAAAAAACTTACAACTACTGGATCCTCGTCTGTCTGTGTATTTATATGTGTTGTGTGTGTGATGTTTATAGTAAAGGCTTCCTATTAATTGACTTTTAAAGAAAAATGATTTTTATCATTGTCAAAAAAATAGAAACCTTAATGCGTTTAGGTTGAGCGACTCTAATCTTTGAACAATAAAGACAATTTATAATATTATTGGTAAAGTAAAATAAAAATGTCTTCAAGGTTTATACATTTGGTCTAAATTAGGCAGGTCAGCTACTGTTTGCTAGATGCTTTAAGCTCATAAATTGCTTCTGTGATTTTTAATAATTGTTTGACTTGTCTGTTTTACAGCCATTAGATTCTAGATGAGGCCTGGGGACATGTGGAGTTAGCCAGGTGCCCTAGCTAGGCAGGGAAGAGTCAGACGTTGTCTGCAGCTCTGTCTTTGTCCTGGGCCTATAATCTGATACGTGGTTAAAATTGCTTACCTGTCAGATACGACATCGTAAATTAAAGCTACTGAGAATTAACATTATAATATGTACTTTAGACTACTGGAGAAGCAGTTCTACCTCTAAGGTGTACAAGGAAAAGAGAATAATTGATATGTTAAATTGTTGTGTGTCACAGAGATGACCAGATTTTCTTGTTGATTGCATCTTTATCTATGGCTGTCTTGAGACTTTTGTCATCCATAGACAATTACTATCTTGTGTTGCTCCTTTTCAGAAGGCAGTTGTTACAATCAGCTATAGGACTCTGGCGGTACTCTTGAATGCAGGTCTCTGATAACTTTAGAATTTGTGCCATTGGAATAGGGAGCTGATATGTTAAACATTGCTAATCCCTTTGTTATTCAGAATCAAGAAAGTGTTTTCTTTTCAGCTGTTTACCACTTTTAGCCATTGAGTAAGGTAAACTTGTGCGGAATTTGCTGTGAGCAAAATTTGGAGTATGTTGCTTTTCCTCTACCTGATTTCTGCAGAATTTATAGAAACTATTTGAGTATTCTCAACTTATGGCAGTATAGTTATTTGCATAAGTGCAGTAAGAATCTGTTCTCTTTTGTAACAGAACAGAATTAGAAACACTAGTAATTTTACCAAGGCTTTAACTGGAATGGCATGCTTTCAAATGTAAACAGACTGCTTTAAAAAATCAAAGTTGACTTATAGAGCCAGTAAAAAGCCCCTCAGGAAAACACCTCATCCCTTGTCTGTGCGGTTTCTGTACAGGGTTCCTGACCTGTGGTAAGTAAAAAATGTCATTTTCTGGCAGGCCTAAGAAGCTCCAAGTTATCTTGAGACCTTGGGTGGAGGAAAGAGCCTATTATGGCAAATAATTATTCTTGCTGCACTTTATACAAATAATCAGTTCAAGCATAATAAGACTAAGACCTATTTTGCAAGTAAATTTGTCCTACTATAATTTGTCTTTAATAAAAATGGGGACTGGAGAGAGAAAATTTATGTTTCAAAAAACTATAAACTTCTTGAGTTTTTATTATTTTCTGTTAACCCTGAATTCTTTGTGGGCTACAAGTCCCCAAACTAATGCTTTCCAATTTTTCTTCCACTTTTCTAACTTGGACTCAATAAAATGCTACTACCTTGTTCCTGAAGCCCTGCTTATTATAAGGAATAAGCCGAAGCTTATTCCTTATAATACAGGTGACAAAAACGTGTCAGATTTTCACTACCTTCCTCATCTGTAACTAAAAAGGCCTAACCCATCTGGAATGCCACTTCCTGACATGGGAAACAGTTGTTTAATTAACTGATCTAGTCTCAGGACTAGGAAACTGACCTACAAAGATATGGGACAGTATATTTAAATATGCTCTTTCCTGTCCATCCCAATCTGTCTGTCTAACAACCACTGGCCCTCTCTCTGCTAGCCGCCCCATGTCTGATTCGTTCTCAGAGATGTACACCTGGGTCCCTCAGAGCTTGAGGTCAAGTCTGAAAAGGCTTCGGAAGCTAGGATTTTCACTCTTTATCCTAGGACATTATAGTTCACTGTTCACTTAAGTGCTGTGCCAAAGCTACAGATGGGCATACTGATGCCCTTGTCGTGCAAGTCTTGAAACCCCAACCAGGCATATGTGAATACATGCAGACAGCTGCAAAGGGGTTCCGCTCCTTTTGCCTTGGAGTCTACAGCTGTACCCACTCTGCCCACCATCAGCGGAAAGAAGGTAGAGCAGTCGTCTCTTCTTCTTCCACCTTTGTAGCCCACACCTTAAGAATAAGGAGTTGTAAAACTCAAACGGAGGGCTGGAAACCAGCTTTGCAAACATTATAACTAACTGAGAATATTTTGACAGTGAGAGAAGTCTGATGTGGCTGACTCTGTCTTGCTTCTAGCTCACAGGCTGGCTGTCTTTGCTCATTCCTGGCCAGGGGCCAAGCTAACTTGGGGGAGAAATTTAGTTTATAGTTTAAATAATAGTCCTTCCCCAAAACTAAATGTTGTTGTAAAACTAATGAAAGGCCACCAAGTTAGGATGAGAGGGGCTTGGATTCTAAATAATTTACCAGCCATTATGCTGGAAGTCAATAAGATTTGCATCTTCCCCAGTTAGTCTTGAAGATAACATCACTACTGTAGAACCTAAGACTGGCATTTGAGATGTCTTTTTCAGGTTTTTGCGTTTCTGACAACCAGATTGCCCCACTCGGACCTGCCAACCAGTCCTGTGGCCCCCACCAAGGAACTGACTCAGCACAGGAGGACAGCTACAATTCCCTATGATTTCATCTCCAACCCAACCAGTCAGCATGCTCCCCACCCTACTGCCTGCCCACCAGACTATCTTTAAAAACCCTAATCTCTAAGCCTTCAGAGAGACTGATTTGAGTACTAATAAAACTCCAGTCTCCCGTACCAGCCGGCTCTGCATGAATTAAACTCTTTATTATAATTCCCCTGTCTTGATAAATCAGCTCTGTCTAGGCAGCGGGCAAGGGGAATCCATTGGGTGGTTACATTACTCTTAATATTTGTGAATAATTGCATCTACAAAAATGATTAAGTAGCTTTGCCCACTGTAATCCTAGCAGCTGACAAATTACTCCGTAGACTCCACTGTGTTTCCTAGGGCCGCAGAATGCCTTCTTATGCAAGACACGTTTCCATGGATTCAGGAAATCATTTTAATGGTTCAGCTATCTTAATTTAAACAAAAGTTCAGGGCTTATTGTTCAGCTGAGTCTCTAAAAATATTTTTTGACTGCAGTGGCTCTTTTACATTGCTAATGTGTGTCCCTGTTTAAAAAAAGAATCTTTATGAAATAGTGAAGGCCAGCATTTCTTTGAGGTGTTGGCAGTCTTTGCTTTAGGAATAATAAAGGAAAACATTAGTTTCATCAAATAATAAAATAAGGAAGACCTGAATAAAACGTCCACATTAGTAGAGGATGAAAGGACTCTGAAACTCTATGAAACAGTAATGGCTCATGCCTTGATGTGATCTCATTAGGTGAGAGCAGCACATTTCGCTGGTGTGTTGGGACCCCCCAAGACCACCCTCAGGCTCAGTGGTTTGCTGGAAGGACTCACAGGACTCAGTAGCTGCCACACTCATGGTTTATTACAATGAAAGGATACCGATGAAAATCAGCAAGGGGAAAAGGCGCAAGGCACGAAGTCCAGGTGAAACTAAGCACAGCTTTGTAGGTGGCCACCCCCAGTGGAGTTACAGAGAGGCTCTGAATTCTCCCGGAAGAATATATGATGACCTGCGGGAAAGTGGCCAGCCAGGGAAGCTCACCTGAACCTAGGCGCTCTGGGTTTTTATTGGGGGCCATTCCTGTGGGCATGCAGCCCATGCTGAAGGGGTCAGAAGGAAAATAGGAGAATACATGACTGTCCAAACCACTTCAGGCCCAGGTCACATGGAAAACTAGGTGAGGTTTTATATCTGCAATTTGTGCATTTATGTGTATGTTAGATGTCAATTTTAAAAAATAACTTCTAAGAGTGTGTAGGAGTGGGTAAGTAGCTGGAGAACGTGATACCCAGGTCTTTCATATAGAAAAGAATAGCACATCACCCTGACCAGCTATGTGGCATGAATAATTGTTACTCCTCTACCAAGTATGTCCATTCTCCCTTTGCTAAATACAGTGGCATTGGGTTGCAGAGCCTCTGCTCACATGGGAGGTTATGTAGGGGCCTGTATGAAGGGGCTAATTGTTCAGTTACCAACCCTCTGATAACTGTGCTAGTTGCAAACAAACTGTTTGAAAAGACTGTATTGCTAAACTATTCTTTTGGTGTGATTATAACCACTTAGAGTAGCAAAATGCAGGAATCCAGAAGTTCATATATTCCAGATGTTCCTAACCGTTCCCCCTTCCTGGTTCCAGTTAAGTTTCACTTGTATGATCTTTTCTGAGTTTATTGTTGTAAATTAAGACTTGCCATTCTTATACTCATTAATTTGTTAGACGGAGAAAAAGCAATTAGAATGAAAATCAGTTGAGTGTTTATAAATTACAGTTGTTGAAATATACATCTTGCTCAGTGTAGTCAAAAAGTGTTTATAGATATTGACACCCACAAAAAACGTTAGATTGTGTTGAAGATCCACATAAGCCTTCAATTTCACTTCCTACTTTAAAAATTGGTGACGATGTGAAAATGTCTTAAGAGAGTCCACCTTTCCTGTTTTAGATAAGATGAAATAGCCACTCACTAAGGTGCCTGTCTTCCAAGTTTATTCACCGTTACATTCAAGACTTGCCCACTCAGAAATTCTAATGTGACCTTAAAAGTGTCCAGTGTTGATATGTTTTATGCTGAATTCCATTCCCTTTCTTCCTTTCTAGACTGAATAGCAAGCGAGTCGTCTGAACTGTCAGACACAACACTGTCCCTTTTCCCTGAAGTCTCAAGCAATTCACCCACCTTGGCCTCCAAAAATGCTGGGATTGCAAGCATGAGACACTGCACCCTACCTGTTTATTGTTTTTTAAAGACAGAGTCTCTCTCTCTGTTGCCCAGGCTGGAGTGCAGTGGCATGATCATAGCTTACTGTAGCCTCAGCCTCCTGCACTCAAATGATCCTCCTGCCTCAGCCCCCTGAGTAGCTGTGAGTGCAGGCATGTGCTGCCACACTCAACTAATTATTTTTATTTTTTGTAAAGGTGGGGCCTCATTTTGTTTCCCAGTATGGTGTTGAACTTCTGGCTTCAAATGATCCTTCCACCTCAACCTCACGAAGTGCTGGGATTACAGGCATAGCCAGCACACCTAGTGCCAGTCTTAGTTCTTTGCTCATTTTCTGAATTTTCACCATATTTGCATACACCTGGCATTCTTTTTTTAAATATTTTTCTTAATTGAAACAGTTGCTTTTTATTAAATGTACCAGTACCTATTAGTATACTAGCTTCATTTAGTTCTATTGTTTGCATAATATACATTCAATAGCTATTAAATTTCAAACATTTGCCCTCATGCTACTTAAAATTATTTTGAGTACCACAGAAGTGTGGTGGCTGCCAGAGAGTACTTGATGTCCAGGAATACAGCATTTGTTACCTTTTCTCCAGGAGTCTGAGAAAGGGCAGAAAGTGCCATCTGAGCTGGATGTTTGAACCAGAAGTTTTTAGGCAAAGGGAAAAGAGCACTTCAAGAAAAATAAGGAGCCTGAGTTCAGGCCCTGAGGCATAGCAAACCTGGCACGTTTCAGGAGAATGCGCCATCTTGGTGATGGGGACCTAGGGTACCTGATGGCAGGAATGAGGAAAAGGTGCTGGCAAGAAGGGTTAGTGGCAGATTAACACTAGCTGAGACATGGGAACCTGTCCATTTAGAAGCCATTGATTCATTGTTGAAAGCTAAAACTGGACATAGTGTGAGTAAAGGATGACTTGCATGCTTGGTGAAAAATTAATAACCACGGAGGTGTCTGTCAAAACCAACCAGCAACCAGGGAAAATACTTATAGTGTATTAGGCAAAAGAGAACTGGGATATAATATTCTGTGACCATAATGATTATACATAGAAATTAAGATGCATAGGCCGGGTGTGGTGGCTCACGCCTGTAATCCCAGTACTTTGGGAGGCCGAGGCAGGTGGATCACTTGAGGTCAGGAATTCAAGACCAGCCTGGCTTACCTGGCAAAACCCCATGTCTACTAAAAACATAAAAATTAGCCAGATGTGGTGGTGTGTGCCTGTAATCCCAGCTACTCAAGAGGCTGAGGCAGGAGAATCGCTTGAATTTGGGAGGCGGAGGCTGCGGTGAGCCGAGATCGCACCATCCATTGCACTCCACCCTGGGTGACAAGAGTGAAACTCTGTCTCAAAAAAAGAAGAAAAATAAATTAAGATGCATAGAGAAGAAGGGCTGGAAGAAATCCCCTGATGTGAGAACAGGAGTTGTGTTGATTGTTTAACAATGTGAGTTATTTTCTCCATCTTCCAAATTGCTTTCTCTTACATACCCAAAGTCATATCTTGACTTTTATTTGACTGTGCTTTGCAGTGGTGCTATCCATTGTAAATCTCAGGTTTAGCATTCATGCTGTCTTCCAGTTTCCAAATATTGAATCCAGAATTCATGAGTGTTCCAAACTGGTGGAGACCACACGGTACGGCTGGAGGACACAAGCGTCTCTAAGCATAGCTCTTCCTAGTGGCTGACTTGCAGCAAGAGCTGAGGCTTCTCCTGGTGTCACCTCTACTGTGATTCTCTGTGAGCATTTCCAGGAAGCAGCACCCCCTACCCTGGCCCAGGCCCCTCCAAGATTGTCTCGTCCTAGCCCGCCATTGCCCTGAGAGGAAGTAGCCACGTGACTTTATGGCCTGAGTAATGCTTTTCCCTCCTGGATGCTCCCCAACTGTAGAGGATATGAAAATAGTCTTGGCAAGGGTGCCTGGTCTGCGTTCGTCAGTGGCCTGAGCTGTACTCAGCTGCCACCCTTGGGGTCCAGGCCAGATGTTATGGCGAAACCCTATTTTAACGAGATCCTTCTGGTATTTCTTTTGGATGCCATCCGAGGCAGTTTCACTTTACAGTAAATTCCATGTTATGGTGGGTCATCTCAAACAGGTCTGCAGCACATAAAAATGTTCTCACTGCAGTCTATTTTCTGTAGCAAAATGTTGTCGGAGGTTAGGATGGGAGTTGAGGACTGGGCCTTGAGGATTTTTTTCACATAAACACATTAAAATGGAAAGCTGATATGGACATGTTCAGTGATGTAGACTACAAAAGCAAAAAGAATTCTCCCCAGCATTTTTTTTTTTTTTTTTTGCTTTTTACCATGGATATAACTGGAGTTTACATATGATAAGAACTGCTTCTTGGGCAGAAATGTAATCCTCTGGTGAGACTAATCCATCACTGTTAAAAAGAAGGGAACTGGCAGTGAATTCACCCCACAGATCAAGATAGGCTTTCGAATTCTCTCGCCTTTTCTGTTTTACTGTTCCTAACTCCGTGAGAGTGTGCGTGTGTGTCTGTGTTTTCTTCACTGTTTGATGTTTCAACCCGGCTACCACTTCCTCATCCTTGGCCTCTCTTCCATCTTTATTTTTCTCACACCCTCCCCACCTCCACCACCTTGTCCCAGCACTGTGAGGAAAGTGGGCAGCTTTCCAGGCAGCTGTAGTCCTGCTGGAGAAACCTTTATGATCCAGGAAATATTGACCGAGGAGAAGCTGTGCTGACTCCACTATGAATAGAGAGGTTGGAAAAATGTCAGCATGTGCAGAAACAAAAGGAAGTGCTCCATGTACGTTTTGGTTTCATAATGACTCTATTGTAAAACCCCTTCTCTTCAGTCCACCGGATTGGATAAGTGTGTTAACCAATGGCTGTTTGGTATCCATTGATCATAGGGCTAGACCAACAATCAAAGTTGTTTATCGCTCATAAGGTGGCTTTTGCAGGCGTGCCAAAATCATTATAAAACTCCCAGCCACAAAGTCTAACATGTATTTTCACTTCCTATCCAATAAGGGATGTCCCCACCCTTTACTTCCTGACTCGTGTAGTCATAAAGGTGCACTCCTAGTTCCTCCCTCTCTTTCATAGCTTGTTGGTCCCTGTGTGTGATAAACTTTCTTGTTGCCCTGTGTGGCATGGCGTGGCATGCCCTAGCACACTCCCTTCCTTGGGAACTGAGTAATACATTCTTCCAATGACATTAGCCTCTTTGTGTTGTCACTCAGTCACCTCCATAAATTAAAAACCCTTCAGGTTTTGTTAGGACAGTAAGGTAATTTATTTTCTCTATGTTGAATTTTAGAATTGAAAGGAACTGTGTAGATCATTGAATTCACCTGTCCATTGTTCAGAACAGGAAGCCAGGGAAGCTGATAAGGGCAGATCCAGGCCTCAGAGCACCTGGTTAAGTGTGTTCTCTCCATAAGCCTAAGAAATGGTACCAGATTCTTATGTCATTGCATCTGATGTGATCCTTCCTTCCTTATTTTCTTCTCTTCTGTTTCTTTCCTTTGCTTTCAAGACTGGTGTCTCACTTTGTCCCCCAGGCTGGAGTAAAGTGGTACAGTCATAGCTCTCTTCAGCTTCCAGCTTCTGGACTCAAGGAGTCCCTCCACATCAGCCTCCTGAGTAGCTGGGACTACAGGCACTTGCCACAACTCCTGGCTAATCTTATTATTTTTACTTTTGTAGAGAGGCGAAGTCTCACTGTGTTTCCCAGGTTGGTCTCGAACTCCTGGGCTCAAGTGGTCCTCCTACCTCGGCCTCCCAAAGTACTGGGATTATAGGCATGAGCCACCATGCCCAACCCCTTTTTTTCTTAATTTAGCTGTCTAATATGTGAGCCTTTTTGGAAGATCCAATTTATCTCTGTTTGCCTTCTGGGATATGGGAAGCATTCAGCTTCATTGTCGCATTGTAGACCGTGTTTACAACTTATTTTTGCTGAAAACTGTAATATAAATGGTGTTACTGATTAAGTGGTTTTCTTCCTCTTTTAAAAGCATGGTATTTTAAACCAAAAGTTTCCAAACACATTTTGGTAGTGTGTGCTATTTGGGTTAAGAGTGTGGAGTCAGGAGTCAGATAGCCACTTTCTACTGTGCGCCCTCATGGAAATCACTTTACTGCTCCATGACTCAGTTTCTTCATCTGTAATATGGATTTATTTGGACTAACTCATAGATTATTGCCAAGTATTTATGGTTTAATTCCTATAAAGGACTCAAAGTAAGCACTCAATGTCATTAAATTTATTGTTGTTACTATTTTTCTTGAATAATGTAATAGCTTTTATTCAGGTATATGTATATATGGTCAAGAGTCTTCTTTGATGTTTAGAGACTATCATGTGTATGACAGTCATCTTAGTCTTAAAAACTCAGTTTTTTTTCCATTTGCTGCTGTGCCTAAATCAATCCTTGTCCTTTTTCTTCCAAGTTCTCTCTTCTAAAAATATTGAGGCCTCAGTTTTATTCAGTTTCTTATTTCCCTTCATTGACATCATTCACCAGTTTCTCTGAGCCATTCATCATGAATCTTTTCAGCAGTACTGAGGAGGGGTGCTCTGTGTGTTATGACAGCTTTCCTGCCTTCAGAGGACGTCAGTCTTTTCAGAAGCCAGGAGATGCATGGGAAACATGGGACATAGCGCACAGCACTGTGATAAGACGGAAGGATGGGGAGGAGTCCTGAGGGAGCTCAGAGAAGAGGGCACTCACGTCTGTGGAGAACATGAAGAAGGCTGCTGTGGAAGAGGGAGGCCTGGCTGCAGCCATAATCACTGAAAAGCTTGGCAGGGGTAGATAAGGGAATTCTAAAGCAGAGTTTCCTGCCCTTGCACTTTGAAATTTGGGGCTGGATTTTTTTTTGTTTTATTTTGTTTTTTGAAGACAGAGTCTCACTCTGTTGCCTAGGCTGGAGTACAGTAGCGTGATCTTGGCTCGGTGCAACCTCTGCCTCCTGGATTCAAGCGATTCTCCTGCCTTAGCTTCCCGAGTAGCTGGAACCACAGACGTGTACCACCTGCCCAGCTAATTTTTGTATTTTTAGTAGAGATGGTGTTTCACCATGTTGGCCAGACTGGTTTCCTGGCCTCAAGTGATCACCTTCCTCAGCCTCTCAAAGTGCTGGGATCACAGACGTGAGCCACCATGCCCGGCTGGGGCTGGATTATTTTTTGACGTGGTAGACTGCCTTATGGATGGTAGGATGTTTAACCACATCCTTGGCCTCTGCCTGCTCGATGCCTGCAGCACATAGACACCCACCCACCCAGACACTGCCAGATGTCTTCTTCTTGGGCACAAAAACAGCTTCACTTGAGAACTACTGGTCCAGATCAAGAGACCAAAATGAGTGAAGTCATCCTATGGGAAGGCAGGCACATGCTTGGAGCACGGTCAGAGCTGGCATGGCTTTAGAACGGGGTACCAGAGGCTTGGAAGGCCTTACTGAGGTGAGGGAGCTCATCCAGGCCTGCTGGCCCTCGACTGCTATGGAAAAGGAGAGCAGTAGGTGGCTTGTGATCAGGGAAGTTACCGCAGCGGTTTTGTGTTGCATCAGGCAGCACACGCGAAGCTTATATGCTATTGCCTGACACCAAGAAAGCGCTCACTAAACACCAGCTATCATTGTTATTGTCAGGCATATTAGAAGGGAAGAGACGATCGAAGGGCTGGGAAAGAGTGAGGGCCCAGGAGCAGAGTGGTAGCAAAGAGAAAAGACAGGTGTATAGCAGAGATGTGGAGAGGACAGAGGCAAGGCATCTGGGAGGCCATGACATTTGCTTACTGCTGCTTTGTGTGTACAGCCATCCCTGGGTATCCACAAGGGGTCGATTCCAGGACCCCCTTTAATACCAAAATTCATAGATACTCAAGTCCCTGATGTCAAATGGCATAGTAGATTCTCCCCCCACCCCCGCTCAAAAATAAAATAAAATGGCATAGTAGTTACATATAACCTATGCACATCTCCTGTGAACTTTAAATCAGCTCTGTATTACTTATAATACCTAATACAATGTAAATGCTGCGTTGGTTAGATTGCATTGGTTTTTTATTTGTATTATTCTTGTCGCATTGATTTTTGTGTTTCTTTTCTGGATATTTTTGGTTGCACTGGTGGATGCAGCACTGTCGGTTATGGAGAGTCAACTGTATATGAAATCAGGTCAGCACACTGTTCCTGTAGAGGAGCAGATAGTAAATATCCTCAGCTCTATGAGCCATGTGGTCTCTGTTAAACCTACTCAACTCCCCCATTGTAGTGTGAGAATAGCCATAGACAGCACATCAATTCATGGGTGTGATTGTATCTCAATAAAACTTTGTTTACACACACAGGCGGTGAGCCAGACTTGGCCTGTGGGCCTCAGTTTGCAAGCCCATGATCTAGGCAGTGTACAAATAGCACATGGTACCCATGAGCTTTGGATAGCTGTCAGTATTTACAAGTATGTAAGTCTGTTAAATATGTAATAAAAATTCCAGTTTTAAGGCTACAAATTAACACCCTTGGTATTTGTTTCAGCTGAAGATGCAAAACCAACCCCACAGCTGCCTGAGTATTAAATGTCTACTTTTCTCTGCCAAATAAGCGGTATTTCTAAAGGCCAGTGACTGATAACTTAGCAGTTTTTGCTGATGAATCAGGCCAACATTAGCTGGGCATAGTAGTTCACTGTACAACTCAAATGGTTTGTGCAGCCACTTGTGAGGGGTATGGTTTGGCAGTGTCATAGTTGCAAGAAACACAATACCTGTACTTGGTTTGTTTTAAATCCATTTATATTGCCTAGTTAGATGAGACAGATTCTTGTGCAGACTGTTTCCTCTCTTGTGAGACTATTGCACCGTTCATTCCAAATGGACAGGACTCTACATGGAAAATCCTAGCATCCATTCATTATAAAATGTAGTCTTTTGTGTAAGCCTTTCAGTTTATCATGGTTATATTCTTTTTTTCTGCTTGGGAATAATTTTACTTCATCTGATTATTCTCTGTTACTGTGTGTTATCTAAGGTCTATGACCAATTGCATGTAGAGAGTAGCTTGCTTTTTCAATAGCAACAACCAAGAATCAAGCAGAAACTTGAGGAGAGTAGAGCTGGGGGTGGTAGCCTTTCAGGGTGTCAATTCCTCAACCGTGGTAGGGTTGATGGGAGTATATCTGTAAACATTTTTGGTTGTTACAATGGGAGTGTGCTACTGACATCTTGTGGGTAGAGGCCAGGGGTGCTTCTCAACATTGTACAATGCATGGGACTATGTCCCCCACAGCAAAGAAGGATTCAGCCTAAAAGTCAGCCATACTGTGGTTGAGAAACCCTGCTGTCAAGAGATTCATCAGGGATATACCTCCTAAGTAAGTGGCAAGCCTGCTGTCTTCAGGAATGTCTCTAGGCTAGCCTACTGATGACATCAAGGACACTAACCCATCACCTTCACACAGTCTTTCATTGAGGTACCACTAAGCTCTTTATTCTCCTGCCCGTTAGCTACTTCTGCACCTGCTGCTGGGGCAGCCCTGGGTGCTTCATTTATCATTGACATTCTGATCTTTGTTCCTACGGATGTCTTGTTGGATAGAAGAGATGTGTTCAGAGATGCAGGAAAGCTGAGGAGGCACAAGGCACTGAAGTCTTACCACTCTGGCAGACTGCAAATGAATGTACCCATTAGCTCTGGAGTCCAGGTGGGAGGGGTGGGATGCTGGCAGGTATGGAGGCAGGGATGGCCCTAGAAGAGAAGCATCTTCCCTGGAGGTACCATGTCTTCCAAGACATTACCTTCCACAGCACCCTGGCACCTGGTTCCAGCAACTGTGGCCTAGGAGGAAGCGGTCAGGCCTAAGAGGAAGTGGTCAAGCAGCCTCTGTTACATAGTCCTTGGGCATTGTATTAGTTTGTATGGGCTATAACCAATACTTTAGACTGGGTAATTTATACACAACCAAAATGTATTGCTCACAGTTCTGGAGGCTGGGAAGTCCAAGATCAAGACACCAGCAGATTTGGTGTCCAGTGAAGTCCTGTT
Organism: Saimiri boliviensis; assembly: GCF_048565385.1. NCBI lineage: Eukaryota > Metazoa > Chordata > Mammalia > Primates > Cebidae > Saimiri > Saimiri boliviensis. The sequence goes on from NC_133470.1 coordinate 6,474,454, forward strand.
CCTCATGGATGGCTCCTCCTGTGTTTTCACATGGTGAAAGGGATGGGGTAGGTTGCTTGAGCCTCTTTTATAGGGGCACTGGTCCCATTCACGAGAGTGGAGCCGTCATGACTTAATTAGTTCATGAAGGCCTCACCTCTTAACACCATCACTTTGGGGATTTGTCTCCCACATGCCAATCTGGGGGGGACACAGACATTCAGAACATAACACGCATCTTCCTGTCCCAGAACGAATATCAGAACTAGAAAATATCCTGGTAGCCATTTCATCTGCCATCCTCATTGTTCCAACAAGGAAAGCTGGGACAGTGACCTCGACTCACTGTGTCTTCTCTCCTTCACATGTGTCATGGGTCTGGCTGCTGTCCCATCTATGTGTCTCATCAGCACTTCAAGGTACTTTTTATCCCCACACCGCAGAGGAGGAAAGGCAGGCCCAGCCAAATGAAGTGGCATGGACCAGGCACCCGGTGGCGGATGGAGGACAGAACCCAGCCCTCCTCCTTGCCTTCACGAGATCACATGATCAGAAATCAGTAAGAAAATCTTAGAGGAAATGGACTGAAAAACCATTGTTCTAGAGCCCATGTAGAGATCCATTCAAAGAAATGCAGCTAGTGAAAAGTTCAGCAAATAGGAAGACTTCTGTTAACCGTGGTATGGAATGTACGTCTCCCAGGTCTTTATGAAAGTGCCTAACTTCCAGCCATGACAGCCTACCCTCTCCATAAGAGGTCCCAAGCTAATGAAAGACCTTCAGGGTACCCCTGTAGAACTATTCTGCACTTTTGTTGTTGTGTATCTGCGTAGGATATGCCTGCCAGCAGACAACTTTCAGCTCTCTGCAGAAGTCTGAGACTCTGCACCCTTCATCCATCTTTATTGGTTCATCTCCTTGTTCCCAGAAGCCTTAATCGAATGTGAATACCATTGTCCACATGGTCCAGAAATGAAATCAATGTTGGAGAGCATAGTCATGTAGAGAAATGAAGTTACAAATTTCTCTACAGCCAAACCATGTTGTTAACCCAGATGAAAGAGAAATCAAGGGCACACTCCCGCCGTGGGTTAGACAGCTTTGCACACCATTCTTTATGAGTTGCTTGAGCTGCACCCAAGATGGCTGTTGTTCAGAGCTGCCAGTGGTCTAGCTGAGCAGCCAGTTGGAAATGGAGTCTGTGTCCATGCAGATAATTCAAGAATTTTGGTTTCTGTGCCTGTGGGTCTTGGAGGGTAAAGTAAAAAGCAGAATTTCAAAGTCACATGGTCTATGGTTCACAGTTTAGTTCAGCCCCTTATCACATAAACCGTGGGTGGGTTGCCTGACGTCTCCAGTGTTTGTCCTCATATGTGAAACAAAAACAGTACCCACTCTGAACAGCTGCTACAGAGACTGAGGTAGTGGACAGAGCGCCCAGGTTTGGTTGAAGGTGGTAATGTGGTCAAAATCGGCTCTGTTTCACAGAGCATATGACTGCAGGTATCAGTTCTGTGGCCCAGTGCTCCTGTGGGAATCAATGAGTGAGAGTAGATGAATAAAACATGCCAGGAGCATGAGACTCTCCTTCCACAATTGCTCCATTGGCCATGAGGTTTGCTTGTCAGGAACCCTCATCAGCACCTAATGTTGGATTCTGGTACATTCAGTAGACATTTCTAGATGCTGTTTCATGGTGGCTAAGAATAGTTTCTGGCTGCCCAGGCTTGGATCTCAGCCCCACCCCTACAAACTGAGCAACAGGAGCCTGTCAGTTACCCTCAAAAGATCTCAGAGACCTGATTCATCAAGGAAAAAGGACAGTGACAGAATGATGTTGAGAGACTTAAAGCTATTGAGTAGGAGCCAGGTGAGTGGCTCCTACCAGCCAGGAGAGTCGTGATGTCTGTGAGAGAGGAATCACCATGGCCCGGACTAGATAAGGAAGAGTCCATGCAATAGAGCATTGGGCCAAGAATGCAGTGAGGTCCTGCTTTATTCATTGACTGAGGTTTTTCTATTCCACACTTTGCCGAAGATCTCAATGATAAAAGCTTGCAGGTAAAACTCTGTATAACATGGCGGAGAATAGAGTCATTGGTGAATCCAAGGGTGGGTTGCTTCATTTTGGTAGGAGTGAGTAGGGGAAAAGGAAGGTGGATAGAGAGAGAGAAAACAAGTTAGAAGGAAAAGATAAGGTTGTTGTAAAGAACCTTGGCTTATATCCTCCAAAAACACAGGGGCGGAGGAACCCTTGGGGATAGGGGAACCTGGAAAGGGCTCCTCTGCAACCTAATGTAGGCGGTTAGTTTAGTTCGTAAAGAAATATACAAGGCTCTGTGCAATTGATTGTAAAATTAATAGCAGCTACCCTGTTACTCAGATAAATCTCAACTACACATTTGATATGCTCTTTACAACCTGGAGATGGGGACAGAACAGAGGGTGGATTGAGGAGGAGGGAGTAGACAGAGAAAAGTGAAGTATCAGAAAGCAGCAAGGAGAGCAAGGCGCAGAGCTCGTCTCCTGGAGGAACGAACATTCCCATCTGGCGAGCATTTTGTTTATTGCAAGGTCAGTTTGTATTTGGATAAGGAGAGGCAGAAGGGCACTGATGGGAAAGCAGAGGGAAGCCGGCTGCCACTGCCCCCCTTTGGCCGAATGAAAGATGGCGAAGAGGAGCACACGCCCAGTGAGCTGACAGTCCCATCTCCTGGGATAACCAGATCCTCAGCTTGCAGACTGGCCTAACCAGGGAGGTACACTGGCCACTTTCAGAACTCCCTGCTTCCTGCTCATTTGCCTCATCCGTGGAGGATGTAAACTGTGAGAGTTGAAAGCCACACCGTGGGAATGCCTTGGTGTCCGTCCCACCTGTTTCCAGGGAGACAAGCATGGGGGTCCATGTTCCTCACATGAGATCCCCCCGTGACCTCCAACTCCCAAGGATTTCAAGCTCCTGTACACCCCCAGTCAGCCTCTGCACCAAGCAAAGTGGCCCAGCCCCGCCAGGCGGGGTTTCCTGTTTTAGGAAACTCCCTGCAGCAGCCTAGACTTGCTGGCAGTAGGATGCCGCCTCCCTCCCTCTCCTTGAGGAAGGGCTGTTGCAGCTTCCCCATCCCCCCGCCGACCTCCACATACATGGCCAGTGTCGTTGCCTTCTTTCCTTGAAGCAGGCATCATCCACAAGAGCAAGGCATGGCTTTCTGTGTATTCAGTCCTGATCCCCTTCCCAACAGCTTCATTCAAGAGCCTTCATCCAAAGCTGATCTGAAAACACCTTTAAATTGCCAAGCATCATTGATCAGCAGCTTCCTACAGCAGCAGTGAAAGAGACGCAGTGGGGGAGGAAAGGAAAAGAGCCAGCATCTATTAGCAAGGAGAAAATTCCCAGTGTTTGGAGAAAATGACAGCGCCACATCAGTCAGTCGAGATCGGCCTCTTCTCTGTCTTCAGATGTTGGGTTGTGATGCACTTGTGTCAGCACTCAGGGTCAGCGTTTACTGTTCCCTCATCTTGGGCTGATGAAAGGTGCCCTGTGTGTTTGCACGGGGTGACACAGAGAGGCTTCAGCATGAGCTTCTGTAGAGTCATACGAACAGCAGAGTTAGGGGGAGCCGGGAGCCAAATTTCAGTAACAGATATGTCCAACCGGGGCATGCAGGGCAAACTCTATTGTCTGTTCTCTGTTTTATTGTTAATAACACTGAAACGGGTCTACCATTAAAGGCCCTTGTTTCATCACATACCAACCTGGTCTTCCTGGGTCTGAAATCCCTCCTTCTCCCTCTGCCCTTTCCTACCTTGCTGAACCCAAATCAGAAGCATCTCTGGGCATTCTACAGCCATGTCTGTCCCCACAAATTAAGTGTGTTTGAAATCCGCAGGCCACCTTCAGATCTCAACGGCTGCACCTCCCTCCGTCAATTGGGGTCTCATTCAACCTCGGCTTTCCCCTCTTGCTGCAGGTTTTTCCCACTCGGCTTTCACATTCGGGATCGAGAGCCACATCAGCCAGTCCAACATCAATGGGACACTAGTGCCGCCGGCCGCCCTCATCTCCATTCTCCAGAAGGGCCTACAGTATGTAGAGGCCGAGATCAGTATCAATGAGGTATGTAGCTGCCGGGCTCGGTTCCCAAACAGCAGAGCCCTGGGAAGCTGCAAGAGCTTGGAACGCATTGGAAACTAACATGCATATCCCTCAGGCATTTGGGATTAATTCAGTGGCAGGGTACAGTGGCTTATGCCGATGATCCCAGGACTTTGGGAGGCTAAGGCAAGAGGTCCACTTGGGCCCAGGAGTTTGAGACCAGCCTGGACAACGTGGTGAAACAGCATTTCTACAAAACATTTTAAAATTAGCTCAGTGTGGTGGTACACACCTGTAGCCCCAGCACTTAGAAGGCTGAGCTGAGAGGATCAGATCACTCAAGCCCGAGAGGTTGAGGCTTCAGTGAGCTCTAATTGCGCCACTACACTCCAGCCTGGGCAACACAGTGAGACTCCATCTCTAAAATAAAATTTAAAAAAGAAAGGAAGTTGGGTTTTTTTCCACTTTGTGTTAATAACTTATTGATCAGGGATGACACAGTAGCAAGCTTCCAGTGCCCCTCCCACATGGTTCTGTGTTTTTTAGTTAAATATAGAATTATTGGCTGTTGACTCATGTAAACAATTACACTGCCGCATCTTTTTCAGATGCGGCAGATCTTCAGCTGCTCTGGGCTTCAGATTGGACGTTTGCCTTGCACTTAGCAGATTTGCTCTCCTTGAATTCCTAGAGTAGATTGGCTAGAGGGAGGCCCGACACGTGGTCAGGTGGAATCTGTATTTTGGGGGAACCTGACAGAGAGCATCACCAGAGGCTGCATCAGGGCAGAGAGGCAATGGCTCTTGTGTTAACGAGGATCTCAGGGGATGCTTTCATTACCGGGCTCGTTGTAGAACAGATGGGGTAAGGGGATGGGAAAATAAATACACATTAAAATTATGCACTTGGCTTGGATCCCCTCCTCCTTTTTAGATTGGCCCACAGTTAGAAGTTGTGCCAGTTTGATACCAATTTTGGTTTTAAACCACACACCTTATCCTCTCTTGTCCCCTCCTATTCTGGTCTCATGATTCTGCAATGAAGATCCCCTTGACTTCAGGGGACTTCTGGGATCCACAGCCTTTCCTGCCACCTTCACCTGAGTCTCTCTCGCTCTCTTTTTTTTTTTTTTTTGAGACTGATTCTCACACTATTGCCCAGGCTAGGGTGCAGTGGCACAATCATGGCTTACCGCAGCCTCAACCTTCTGGGCTCAAGTGATACTCCTGCCTCAGCCTCCCAAAGCACTGGGACCAAAGAAAGTCGCTGTTACTGATTGCTCAATCCCCCCAGCTTCCTCCCTCTGCCCCTCTTTCTTCTGCTCTGACCGAGGAACGTGATTCTACCCAAGTTTTCCATAGTGTACCATGATCCATCCCACCTGGCAGTCACATTCTTCCAGGATTCCCTCTGTCCCGTCTTCCTGGGAACTGCTCTCACCCTTCCAAACCTTTCTCCATGTTACACTGCTTTCTCTTTACCTTTTAAAAAAACTCTTAGACAATCACAAAGTAATATAGTCTGTTTTCTTTGTCTTTTCTTTTCTTTTTTTTTTTTTTTTTGAGCCCAGGTCTCTTTCTGTCACCCAGATGGGAGTGCAGTGGTACAATCATAGCTCACTGCAGCCTGAAACTCCTGGCTCAGATGATCCTCCCGCCTCAGCCTCCTGAGCAGCTTGGACTTAATAGGCACACACCATCATGCCAGGCTAATTTTTTATTTTTTGTAGAGATGAGGTCTCACTGGTCTCGAACTCTTGGGCTCAAGCAGTCCTCCCGCCTTGGCCTCCCAAAGTGCTGGGAGTACAGGCATGAGCCGTCGTGCCCAGCTCCTATTTTCCTCCTTGCCCTTTTGCCTGCCATTTTCTGAAAGCCATGACTTTGAAAGCTCTGGTGTTTTTTCCTCTCTTGTGCTCCCTTTTACCTGGCAAACCAGCCATCTCCTCTTTCTCTTCTTCACACTTGGTGCCCTGGATCTTCCACTGACTCCTTCTGGCCCTGTCTCGTTTCCTTCTCTGTAAAACGCACGTGTGTGGCTAAGAGGACATGTCCCCAAAGTCCAGCCAGCCCTCAAATCTCAAGATACCCGTGACTGTTTTTCCCTGCTCGTTGCCTTCTACCGCTTATCTGTCAGGAAACCTTCATAGTTTCCTTTCCTTAGCACTCCAGATTCCAGCACTCCAGAGGCTAATGAGAGACCATCCCATTTGTCACAGTGGTTTCTAATCATTAAAAAGTGAGACACGCCAGGGGCAGTGGCTCACATCTGTAATCCCAGCACTTTGGGAGGCCAAAGTTGGAGGGTTGCCTGAGGCAAGAAGTTCTAGACCAGCCTGGGCAATATAACAAGACCCTGTCTCTACAAAAAAATAAAAAAATAAGCCAGGTGCAGTGGCGCATGCTTGTAACCCCAGCTACTCCGGAGGCTAAAACAGGAAGATCACTTTGGGCCAAGAGTTTGAGGCTGCTGTGAGCCGTGACTGTGCTCCTGCACTCCAGCCTGGATGACAGAGCGAGACCCTGTCTCTAAGGAAAAGAAGAGACAGAGAATATTCCCTCGGAGGTGAAATGAGGACGTGTTGTTACGATCTTGGACAGTTACCGCGTTTTGTGATATGCTTGTTCATTTGGGTGTGAACATATGAAGGAGGAAGGGGGTGTGGAAGCATCTTGACCAGCCGGTCACCATTGCCCACTCCATGACCAGAATCAAGGGCCAAGAGTGGCTGAGGAGGTTGATGCAGCTAGTTCTTTGCATACGTTGTATTCCTTATTTTGAATATTGTCTTGTAATCAGAAATCATCTGGGGTGATGTTTTATTTAGTTCTTCTTCGGCTGAAACCTGAGCCTTTCCATTTTTCCTCATTTCGGAGGTAATTCAGGTTCAGAGCATATAAAAATGCGTTTACACTTCCACCAGATACAACCCCGAGGCATAGTGAGGTTCACCTGATTGGAATATCTGGCATGCTTCCCAAGGAAAGAACTTCCTGCTGTATTTTTAAATATGTGTGAAAAGTTTTTTATGGTAAATGGAAATCAGAGAATCAAAGGATGTTCAAAAAATCATGAATTGAAATGATGTCGATTCTGTCATGGCTATAGTTAGTCTAACCTTGAACCCAAGGAGTCATTTCAAGTAGTAGCAAGTGCCTATTTTATTAAATCCCATGGACAGATGGACCCAGAATCCAATCCTGAATGGTACCGCCATCTCATAGGGCTCTGCTTCTGAAGCATTACCCTCCTGTATCATGGCTGGTCATTTGCAGAGATGGTGCACACAGGCGATAGCACCTGGGCGGGGCTTCCCCACCACAGCACACAGTATTTGGGGCTGGATGAGTCTCCATGGTGGGGCTGTCCTGGGCATCCGCCAGATGCCCGGAGCACCCCTCCTCCCTTAGTTGTAACAGCCAAAAATGTCTCCAGATGTTGCCTAATGCCCCCCAAGGAGATAGTCACCCCCCCACCCCATGTTGAGAATCATCGCCTCAGGGATAGCACTTTCTGTAAAGAATAAATGGCTTTTTTGTCTGCAATACCCCCCCTGGGTTTGACACTCAGAACAGCTGTCATACTTAGTTCTTACCGACAGTTTGCCATGTCACCTTCCCTGTCCCCCCACCCACTGTGGGATCTCTTCACCCCAGGCTCTCAGCCTCCGGGTCCATGTGCTTCCCCCTCAGCCCCCTGGTTGCTGGGACTCAGCTGTTTATGCTCCATTTTCCTGCATTTCTTCTGCCCGGAGAGCAGAGGCCGTTCCCAGAGCCCTCACCCACGTGAGCTGACAACTGTCACTTGGCTTGTTTCCCCAGGATGGCACAGTGTTCGACGGCCGCCCCATAGAGTCCCTGTCACTGATAGATGCTGTGATGCCTGATGTGGTGCAGACACGGCAGCAGGCGTTCCGAGAGAAGCTCGCTCAGCAGCAAGCCAGTGCAGCAGCCTCGGCGGCCACCTCAACCACAGCCGGTGTTTCCCAGCAAAACCCACCAAAGAATGCACAGACCCCAGTGAATGGGGAAGAGATCAGAGCACATGATATCAGTGAGTGCGGGGACTCTGGGAATTCGGTGGGTCTCTCTGGGTTCATTGTTTTCTTCTGAATCTGGGCAAATCCGAATGCCTTCTTAGAAATCTGCCTGCTATAAATGTCTTAGAAGCTGCTCTCTAGTGTTTACTTATGATCTGGCTGGAAGAACTTGCCGTTCCATTTTTTCTATCACAACCATTGAACCTGACCTTCTTTTTTTTTTTTTTTTTGAGACAGAGTCTCACACTGTTGCTGGGCTGGAGTGCAATGGTGCGATCTTGGCTCACTGCAACCTTCGCCTCCCAGGTCCAAGCAATTCTCCTGCCTCAGCCTCCCAAGTAGCTGGGATTACAGGTGCCCACCACCACACCTGGCTAATTTTTTGAATTTTTAGTAGAGACGGGATTTCACTATTTTTGCCAGGCTGGTCTCGAACTCCTGACCTCGTGATCTGCCCACCTCAGCCTCCCAAAGTGCTGGGATTATAGGCGTGAACCACCATGCCCGGCCTGACCTGACCTTCTTTACCCTCATCTTCAACCTTGGGAAATGTTGCTGCTAACCTGAGAGCTCTCTTCTAACACATGATTGTTGCCCATGATACACAAAAGTGTTTCATTCGTGGACACCTTCATTCGTAGTCTCAGCCTCCAGCCTTCCGCGTTGAGTATAATCACTGAGCTCACTCACAGTTCCTGCCAAGGGCACTGGGTCCCAGACACTGTGCATAGGCTTATTTGGTCTTTGCAAAACCCTAGGACATCCGTCCCTGTTAGGTGATTGCCCATGAGTATGTGGCAAGTCAGACAGACCAAATTTCTACCCAGAGAACCTGCTCCACTTAGACATACTGATCTAGAAACCCGTAGAGACGCCACCTCAAGGTGTAAGTTCAGAACAAGCATGTGTGCCGTGCATGGCATACCATGGGTGTGTGTGTATATGTATGTTGTGCATGTATATATCTGCATGTGCTTGTGCATGTGTGTCTGGGTGTGTGTGTACCTGTGCACCCGTGCATGGTGTAGTGTGTGTGCGTGTGTGTGTGTGTGTGTGTGTCTGTCTGTCTGTCTGTCTGTGTGTTCTTCCTTATTTGAAAGTTGTTTCTGGCCGAGCATGGTGGCTCACGCCTGTGATTCCAGCACTTTGGGAGGCCAAGGCAGGTGGATCACCTGAGGTCAGGAGTTTGAGACCAGCCTGGCCAACTTGGCAAAACCCTGTCTCTACTAAAAATACAAAAATTAGCCAGGCGTGGTGGTGGGCACCTATAATTCCAGCTACTCTGGAGGCTAAGGCAGGAGAAAAACTTGAACCCAGGAGGCAGTGGTTGCAGTGAGCTGAGATAGCGCCATTACACGCCAGCCTGGACGACAGAGCAAGACTCTGTCTTAAAAAAGAAAGAAAGTTGTTTTCCTTGGAGCAGCCATTTAGCCCAGCAGTCCTTGAAGATTGAGCTGACGATGACATTGGTGTCTTAACCTGGTACATCTCGACTCCACAACTTTCTCGTGTGTAGAGGGCCGGCCGGCTGCCACTGGAGTCAAGCCCTGTGGCAAGTTACCATCCACAGGCACCAGCTAACAAATTCTCCGGAGAATCAGATCCAGCATTGAATGGAAGCTTCACAGATTGTTAACAACGTTTCTATTGCAATAGGGTGACAGAAAGGCCACCTGCCTCAGATAAAAGGAAAAGACCTCTCAGCAGCCTTATGTTGATAAGGTCCACTTGTGGGGAAGGAAGAGAAGAGTCTGGCCCCCCTCCTCTGTGCATGTGGCCAGTTCACACCGGTTGAAACTCTGGAACAGCTACTCCAACCTGACCCACAGCCCAATCTGTGGAGACAGGAGAGTTGGAAGGCTGCGTTTTGATAAGAATAAAAATACTGGCTGCCATGCCTGCCTGGAGTTACCAGGCCCCCTGCCACTGCGTGGCTGGCTAGGATGCTAGTTTCTCTCTTACTGTCTCCAGGGACGGTGGATCTGCCACACGCAGAAAGATGTTTTTCCTCTCTTCCAGCCAGATGACACTTTCAGAGCATGGAAGAAACACCAAAAGTCCCATTGCTGTTTGAATCTTTTGTATCAGGCTTCTTGAGCCAAGCAGGACCACCAGGTGTTTCCTTATGTTTTACATAAACAAAACTCCTTACTCAGTGGCAGGTAACCTAAGATCACATTGCTTCAGTTTCCCAGGTTTTCCACCAAAGTACCTTTACGAAAGACATACAACGAAGCGTGCTCAATTCCTCGCCATATTGTGAAACTGTTACCCATGGCTAATTGTTTGATGATCAGGCTGTATTGCTGCCTTTTCTTTCTTTCTTTTTTTTTTTTTTTTTTTTTTGTTGTTGTTGTTGTTGTTGTTGTTGAGATGAAGTCTCACTCTTGCCTAGACTGGAGAGCAGTGGCGCAATCTTGGCTCGCTGCAACCTCCAACTCCCAGGTTCAAGCGATTCTTCTGCCTCAGCCTCCTAAGTAGCTGGGACTATAGGTACACGCCACCAAGTCTGGCTCATTTTTGTGTTTTTAGTAGAGACGGGGTTTCACCATATTGGCCAGGCTAGTCTTGAACTCCTGACCTCATGATCCGCCTGCCTCAGCCTCCCAGAGTACTGGGATTACAGGCGTGAGCCACCGCCGCCCGGCCTTATTGCTGCTTTTTCATGAGTATAAACCAGGAGCTAGCAAACTTTCTTACAGGGACAGGCAGCAAATGTTTCAGGCTTTGAGGGTCATGCAGTCTCTGTCACAGCTGCTCAAGTCAGCCCAGTTGCGGTAACAAAAGGCCACAGACCAGGTGGTTTAAGAATTTGCTCTCACAGTTCTGGAGGCAGGAGGTCTGAGATCAAGGAGTGGGCAGGCCCAGCTCCTTCGTGAGGGCTCTCTCCTTGGCTTATAGAGACCGTCTTTTTTCCATGTCCTCACATGCTCATTCCTTTGGTGTGTCTGTGTCCTGATTTCCCTTTCTTATAAGACACCAGTCCCATTGGGTTAGGGTCCACCCTAGTGACCTCCTTTTACCCTGCTCACCTTTTTGAAAGCCGTGTCTCCAAATACAGCCACATTCTGAGGTCCTGGAAATTGGGGCTTCAAGATGTGAATTTTAGGGGGATGTCGTTTAGCTGATAACAGTATCCACAGGCAATTTGACAACATGAGGAGCGGCTGCGTGCCAGTCACACTTTATGCAGAAGCAGCCAGAGACTAGACATGGTTCAAGGGCTGTAGTAAGCTGGCCTCAGTTATAAAGAATAACTGTGACCCAGGCTGGGGTGCAGTGGTACAATCATAGCTCACTACAGCCTCAACCTCTTGGGCTCATGTGACCCTCCCACCTCAGCCTCCTAAGTAGCTGGGACTACAAGTGTGCACCACCATGCCTGGCTAACTTCTTGTTTTGTTTTTTGTTGTTTTTATAGAGATGAGGTGTTGCTGTGTTGCCCAGGCTGCTATTGAACTCCTGGTCTCATGCAATCCTCCCTCTTCAGCCTCTTGAAGCACTGGGATTTCAGGTGTGACCCACTGCACTTAGCAAACTGTTTCTGTTCCTCAAAAATTTAAAGACTGTCAAAATATAAAGAAATCTAAAATATTTACTAAATTGCACTAAAGCCAGGGTTTCCCTAGAATCATCAGAAGTCGGCCAGGCGCAGTGACACACGCCTATAATTCCAGCATTTTGGGAGGCTGGGGCAGGCGGATCACTTGAGGCCAGGAGTTCGAGACCAACCCTGGCAGCATGGTGAAGCCCCATGTCTACTAAAAATACAAAAATTACTCCAGTGTTTTGGCACATGCCTGTAATCCCAGCTGCTTGAGAGGTTGAGGCATGAGAATTGCTTGCACCTGGGAGGTGGAGGTTGCAGTGAGCTGAGATTGTGCCACTGCACTCCAGCCTGGGCGACAGAGTAAGACTCCGCCTCAAAAAAGAAAAGGAATAATCAGAGGTAGTATTACTTAGTACATAGACACAAGATGTTTCTGGAAACCGCAGTGCCCTTTAAGAGCGTTTCTCTTGTATTGGTAAGCCACTTATCTCTCTGTGTTTCCTATGACAGATAATCACGTGAAGCCAATGGAAGTAGACGGGGAGGTTGAGATTCCATCCAACAAAGCCACGGTCCTTCGGGGCCATGAGTCTGAGGTGTTCATTTGTGCCTGGAACCCTGTCAGTGATTTGCTTGCCTCTGGGTAAGGATGTCAGGATGGGGGCACTCCAGGGTTGGGGAGATGGGAGCTGCTTGCCCTTCTCTGGGGTTCTGCCTTAAGGAACACACACTCCCCATCTTACCCCAGTGTGGGCAGACCCGGGAGTGGGCGGCTCTTTGAGCTACTTCTCTACGTGTCTCATATTGTGGAGAAGCCATAGTTCCAAGTCATTTTCTCCATGGGGTGGTAAGGAACACAAAGGCATTTAAAATTACCAAACGCAAAGATGGCAAGAAGGGAAACAGGGATCTGGAGTATTAAAAAGACAGAAGAACACATGCCGAAGATGCCATCTGGCCAGAGAGCAAGCAGTGGAGAGCTTCTTATCCCATTTGAACCAAACAACAGTGGCTCCTGTGTTTTTATTCTGCAGATCCGGAGACTCAACTGCAAGGATATGGAACCTGAATGAGAATAGCAATGGGTGCTCCACCCAGCTTGTGTTAAGGCATTGTATACGAGAAGGGGGCCACGATGTCCCGAGTAACAAAGATGTCACCTCACTGGACTGGAACGTAAGCATCTTCCACCCCCTGGGCACTTTGAAATCGGTAAAACCTGCCAGCCACCAGGCAGGGGCTGCAGTGATGGATGGAGCCCATGCAGACATAGGAGACAGGCGTTCCCGTGTGCTCAGCCCCACCCTGAGGGGCTGCCAGAGAGGTGGTCTTGGCTTTTCTTTCTTTTTTTTTTTTTTTTTTGAGATGAAGCCTTGCTCTGTTGCCCAAGCTGCAATGTTTGATCTCGACTCACTGCAACCTTCGCCTCATCCAGGGTTCAAGCAATTCTACTGCCTCAGTCTCCCGAATAGCTGAGATTACAGGCTTACGCCACCACATCACGCTAATTTTTATATTTTTAGTAGACACAGGGTGTCACCATGTCGGCCAGGCTGGTCTTGAACTCCTGACCTAATGTGATCCACCTACCTCAGCCTCCCAAAGTACTGAAATTTCAGGCGTGAGCCACCGTACCTGGCCGGTCTTAGCTTCTAAGAGCTATTAACAAGGCTGCATTTGGCAGACAGCGAGTTGTGTCTTCAGTAGCCATGTCTTTGCATGTGAGCATGCCTTAGCAAAATGAGCCTGTGGCCTCATGGTGGGAAGGTAGGCTGGGAGCCCCAGGGTAGTTCTCCTGGAGAGAGAAGATGTGCAGCCCAGAAAAGGCGACTCTCCACCTTGGGATTTCAGCACCAGGGGTTATATGCATTGACATGTGGGATGCTCACAGTTTGACTGCTTTTTCTGCAAAGTCGTATGATAACTTTCAGCATGGTATTTTTAATTCTGTCATTAAAGAACACGCAGCAGCAAATGGTTCCAGTGTACTGGGATCCTGGGAGAGGGTCTCTGAGCTTCTTTGGTGCTGCCACTCCTAAGTTGTTTTTGTGGGTTTGTGTCTCTTTCTGGCCCTCAGACCGATGGAACACTCTTGGCTACAGGTTCATATGACGGTTTTGCAAGAATATGGACGGAAGATGGTAAGTCCAGTGTCCCTCGTGCTGGGGTTGGGTAAGAGGAGCTGTTGATGGAACCCTTGAGTGAACAGCCTGCGACACTGAAGTCAACATGTTTGTTTGTTTTTACTAACAGGTAACCTGGCCAGCACCTTAGGCCAACATAAAGGCCCCATCTTTGCCTTGAAATGGAACAGAAAGGGGAATTACATTTTGAGTGCTGGTGTAGACAAAGTGAGTATTAGCTTAAAATACATCCCTTTGAGCTACAGGTGGTTCGATATTTTTAATCTCAAAATAACATCGTGGTTTCTTGGAACTCTTAGGTTTTGTGCTTCCCCTAAAGAAATGAAAAGGGTTTGTTTAGGCTTTGTTTCTGTGGTTTTGAGCTTTCTGTTAATTTGTAACACATCATCTCTTAACATAGTCTGCTGTTCTGCAGACCCATGTGCAAAACTTCCCTTTATTGAGGTACGTGGTTGGGTGGTAGAGAGAGGAAAAATCTCCACATTGCATTTGTCACTTGCTGGAAGGAGCCACGTGGTATGGGGCGTGCCCTGCCTGAACTTTCACCCACTGACGGGCAAGTGGCACCGGCTGTGTATGTTCTTCAGGCTTCGTCTTTCCTCGTTTGATCAACTGCTGCTTCCCACCATAGACTGCAGACTTCTCTGAGCAGGAGTCAAGCAACCTGGGTACAAGGGCACACTCTCCCGATGGTCCACAGAGCCAGATTAGAATTGACTTGCTCTGCACCTGGGCAGGGCTGCAGGGAGACATGGTGGCGTTAACTCCAGGTGCATCTGAAAGCCATCAGTGGGGTGGGAACCCAAGGGCAAAGAGTAGGGGGATGAAGACTCCATCCCAGCCCGGAGTGATTCAACCAGCAAACTCAGCCTCTGCGCCATTTCACTTCCCTCACTTGTCCAGCGACAGGGCTGGCTGGAGTCATGACCCCAAACAGCTTTCATGGAACAGTTGTGCGTTCCCGAGACTCAGCAGGAATTCTTAGTCATGGCTTTGGAAAAAAAGCATTATCTAGAATTGAAAAAAAGAAAAAAATAGACATGTTTTCACATCATTTTGTGTTTCTACAACAACTGGAAACCATGCATGAATACTGGAGGATGCTCAGGCCTCCACAAAGCTTTGCATTTTGTGATGGTGTCAGGATAACTTTAACTCCAAGACTTAGTAAGGTTTTCAAGACCAGCTTGGCCAACATGGCAAGCCCAGTCTCTACTAAAAATGCAAAACGTAGACGGGCATGGTGGTGGACGCCTGTAATCCCAGCTACTCAGAGACTGAAGCATGAGAATCTCTTAAACCAGGGAGGCAAAGGAGGTTGCCGTGAGCTGAGATTGTGCCTCTGTACTCCAGCCTAGATCTGGAAGAAGAGTGAGACTCTGTCTCACACACATACACAAAAACAAAAAACAAACCATAAAAAAAAATAAGTTTTCTGTTCATTCTAGTTCTAAAAGTTATTATAAAATGATCGACTTGGTCAGGCACAGTGGTTCATGCCTATAATCCCAGCACTTTGGGAGGCCGAGGCAGGCAGATTGGGAGGTCAGGAGTTCGAGACCAGCCTGGCCAACATGGTAAAACCCCACATATACTAAAAATAGAAAAATTAGCTGGGCACCGTGGGCTCCTGCAATCCCAGCTACTTGGGAGGCTGAGGCAGGAGAATTGCTTGAACTTGGGAGGTGGAGGTTGCAGTGAGCCGAGATTGTGCCACTGCACTCTAGCCTGAGTGACAGAGGAAGACTGTCTCGGGGGGAAAAAAAAATGATAGACTTGACGTCTGAGCATCCATCCCACTTTTGGGGAAGTTGTAATTGCATTTGGCAAACTGTGGCCCATACAGGCCAAGTCTGGCTCCTCACCTGTTTTTTTATTTAAATAAAGTTTTATTGGGACACAGCCATACGCCTTTGTTGAGACTTCTCTATGTTTGCTTTCATGCTACAATGGCAGAGGTGAGCAGCTGCAAGGGAGATCAGATGGCTCTCGAAGCCTAAAATTCCTACTTCCTGGCCCTTTACAGAAAAAGTTTGTGGACTCCTGCACTAGGGTATAACTAGGTCAACAAATCATTCATTCATAATTGCTGTCTCTCTCTTTTAAGCCAGGAAACCTTCCTTTCAGACTTAGTAGCCTGGTTTATGATATTTTAAAATCTGAGTTGCTGTGGTTGACACATAGACGTTCTCATGTAGCTACTATCAGATTTTTGCCAAGATGTTCTAATTCAAGTAACATGCATATGCAGCACTTTGCTGTGCATTCAGTAGGCTCTCAGTAATTGCTGCTTAAGTTATTAAAATAACTCATGTAAATGACAGCACTTTTCTTTATCAAGCACTTCACTACCGTCTGTGTTAACCCATCCAGTACTGCCAGGATAGGAGGCAGGCACAAGTATGATCACTCCCATTCCACAGAGGAGGAACTGGAGGCCCAGAGAGGGTTATTAATTTGCCTAGGGACACACAGCTGGTGCAGAGGGATGGGAACTCAGGCCCTGAGTCACCAGTAACTCCTGCCCTTTGACTTCCGTAGAATGCTAAATAGCTGTTTGTTTCCTGGCCTCCTTCCTACCTGGAGACGGTTTAACATTCATGGTTGTTTTTCTCACTGATTATCAGTCTTAACTCCACGAGGTGATGGACTCTGTGATCTGTGAAAATGCATATGTGGTATATGTTAGTCTCTCGGGCAGGGTGCGATCCACCATCATTACTGGTCAGCCACAGCAGGAGTGGAAATAATGTCTTGTCCATGACACCCAGGGAAGAAATGTTAACTTATGGTGATGCTGGTGTTGACCAACACACCAATATATGTCACATTCTTCAAATGTTTGCATCACTGTTTTCTTTTGTCCAATGTATATTTAACATAAATGTCAACTAAGAGACCCAGTCATTAGTGTAATATGTGAAATGGTATCAGAACTGTAAAAGAGTTTATATATTCTCTGCAGTGTTAATTTTTTTTTTTGCATGGCTAAATTAAGAAGAGTTAAACCCCAAAAAAAGAAAGGTTAATTTGTCTAGAACTGACCCAGAACCCAGGAGTACCAAGTTTCAAAGACACTGCTTGGTTTCCTCCGAAAATGTCCACAGTCAACACAAAATAGAACTCTTTCTTCTGAAAGCAAAATCTTGACTAAGTGTCACTGGCAGAGAGTTGTAAAGTTTCCAATTAAGTTGAAAATTCCAGTTGATGAAGACGTAATTCCAATGCTATTCATTGAGCTGGTGCTCTAAGTATCTTCCTAGCGTCAGTAAATTCATAAAAAATCATGATTTTCTTTGTTTTCCAAGGCAGAACTCACCTTTCTACTTACTGTTAGACAAATACATTGGTGCCTGGCCCCAGTGCAAGCCAATTGCTCTGCCATGTCTAGTGTCCCCAGTTCATGGAGTAATGAGCAGGGGCACTTTCAGAAATGCTCATTTCTGCAGCCCTTCTCTTGGAAAAATGCCAAAAAGATCTTTGGAGATGCTTTGTTCCAGGTTTTTCAACAGTTTTCTGAATTTGGAGATGAGGAGGAATTCCTATGAATTTTGGTAGTTTTTGCAAGTATTGGTTACGGCTGCTGTGTCCTTAAACCCATTTATGCCTAGTGTTCCATTATTGGAACACCAAGCACGTGGGAGTTATTTATATCCTACTGCCCAGGGTCATCGCCAAGGTCTGATTGAAAAAATTCAAAAATTGCAACTTCAGGCATAAATGAGTTAAGGGAGATGCCAGCATCTGTGGCTGATGAGTCCATCAGATGTAGCCATCCAGATTGTTAAGTATAAAGCATGCCATACTTTAATGACGTAGTCTGGGAGAAAAGGCCAGCAGCTATCCCAGCAGGGTTTTGATACTGATTACATGTTGAAATTGTAATATTTGGGGGTATTAAGGGAGTGAAATATAATAGATTGCTAATGAATTTTACCAGGTTCTTTCTTTTTAATGTGGATCTGAGAAAACTGAAAGTACCCATGAGGCTCACTTTCTATCTGTATTGAAAAGTGTCAGTTTCTAAGGAGAGGGGCTCACTGTCTTTTTTTTATATGATAAATGTTTCCAGAGAACTTTGCAAGAACAGTTACTAACCGTTTCCTTTGTTTGCGGAGCACAGACGACAATAATTTGGGATGCCCACACAGGAGAAGCCAAACAGCAGTTTCCTTTTCATTCGGGTGAGTTTTTTTCTTTGTTTTTTGTAATTCAGAAATAATGATTCAGCTTGAGCCCAGTGGCTTACACCTGTAATCCCAGCGCTTTGGGAAGCTGAAGCAGGTGGATTGCATGAGCTCGGGAGTTGAAGAGTAGCCTGGGCAACATGACGAATACCATCTCTACCAAAAATACAATAATTAGCCAGGCATGGTGGCGCACACCTGTAGTCTCAGCCCCTCAGGAGGTTTAGGTAGGAGGATGGCTTGAGCCCAGGAGGTGGAGGTTGCAGTGAGCTGAGAGATTGTGCCACTGCACTCCATCCTGGGCAAAAGAGCCAGACCCTGTCTCAAAAATAATAATAATAATAATAATAATAATAATTCAAAATTAGGCTGGGCACTGTGGCTGATGCCTGTAATTCCAGCACTTCGGGAGGCTGGGATGGGAGGGTCACTTGAGACCAGGGGTCGTAGACCAGCCTCGGCAACAAAGGAAGACCCCATCTCTGCAAAAAATATAAAACGTTAGTTGGGTTTGTTGGTGTACACCTCTAGTTTTAGCTACCCAGGAGGCTGAGGCAGGAGGATTGCTTGAGCCAGGAAATTAAGGTTGTAGTGAGTTATGATTGCACCACTGCATTCCAGCCTAGGTGACAGAATGAGATCTTGTCTCTAATAAATAAAAATAAATAATAATAATTTAGAGTTAGATGAAATGCCCCATAACGTAACTGAATGCACAGAGTATAGCGCCCAAGGGGCCTCACTGGTCAGAAGGAGACCCATTTTGTGGCAAGCATTGATTGCTCTTAAGGTTTGCAAGATACAGATGACCTCAGCACCCACCTGCTCAGAGCTCTGAAACACAGCAGTGAGCCAGCCACAGAAGCAGTGCAGACTCCTTTCTCTTGCTGTTCTAAGAGGGATGCTATTTTGGGGGCTCCCCGAAACCACCCCCAGGATTGGCAGTTGGCTGCGAGGACTCCCAGGACGCAGCAAACCTACAACTAAGATTTCTAACAGCACAGGAATTTAGCGCAACCTTAGCAAAGGGAAATGGTGCACACAGCCAAATCCAGAGCTTTGAAGGCTCCTCTCCCAGTGGACTCTCACAGGCCATGCTGAATTCTTCCAGAAATAAGTTGTAACTATGCCTGTGAAGTGTTTTGTACCAGGGAAGCTCCATAGAGCCTCAGTGCCCAGAGTTTTTATTGGGAGTTGGCCACGTAGGCACCCACTGCCTAATACAAGCCAAAACTGCAGACCCCCAGAGGGAAAGCAGGTGCATAGAATAAACACACGATTTGCACAAACAAGTGCTGGCAGAGGAGTGTCTTGTTGGGGAGGGCAGGAACTCTCCGGAAATCTAAATTTTCAGGCGCTAGCCAAGGGCCGGCCTTGCAAGCAGGCCTCTGTAGGGAGAGTGGCCTCAGGCCTGTGGTGTTAGCACCTTCCTGCATGGCCACTGCTCTGGACATAACCACATCCCTTTGTGCACTGGAGCCAGGCCAGGCCACATGCGACAGCCAGGGGTCTGGAGTCTAGAGATTCTAGTTTTCCAGATTCCCACCTGATTCTTGTTTTTTTTGTTTGTTTTCCTGAGACGAAGTCTCGCTCTGTAACCCAGGCTGGAGTGCAGTGGTGCGATCTTGGCTCACTGCAACCTCTGCCTTCCATGTTCAAGCAGTTCTCCTGCCACAGCCTCCCGAGTAGCTGGGATTACAGGCGCCCGCCACCATGCCCAGCTAATTTTTTTATCTTTAGTAGAGATGGGGTTTCGACATGTTGGCCAGGCTGGTCTGAAACTCCTGAACTCAGGTGATTCACCCACCTTGGTCTCCCAAAATGATTCTTCATTTTCTTTCCCAACTTTCTCCTCTGTGTAACTCAGTCCTGTTGTTAGATGTGGCCTCTTAAAACAAAGACAGATGGCCACCCACAGACCTAATAGACTATTGGAAGACTTTAGACTGGCTTAGAGTGGGCAGAAGTGGGTAGGTACCACTTCCCTTAATGGCAAATGCCTGATCTGTCTTGAAGGAATCCCTAAATGTGTAGGGTGAAAGTTGACAAGATCTTATCAGCTGTCTCTGGGCATTGTCCTGGAGGAGATCTGAGTGTCTTGTCAGGCAGCTTGGGGTGTTTAAATGATGTTCTGAGTGGGAGGGCTAACCCCAACGACTGTCCAAAACAGCACAGCCCATCAGTGCCTGGGGAGGGCTCCAAGCAGGGAACATGGCCCTGCAGGAAACAAGATCAGGAGCCGAAGGTCGTGTCGAGGCACAATTATGTCAGATGCATAGGCACCCACGTCTGTTATACTCCATGCCGTAGTTCAGTGGGGACTCCTCCTCATACAGGCAGCTCAAAGAGTGAGGGAGACTCAGGGAGGACACTGTTTCTGCTCTGCTGCCCTGGAGAGAGAGAGCATCTCCTCTGTGGCCACTCCTGCACAGCTTGGGGCCCACACCACGCACATCTCTCAAGGATTCCAGTGAAATTTGTTACTGGTGTTGCTTTAATTGAACACTGTTGATGAAGGCGCTGAGCATATTAGAGACAAAAGGCTCCCAATGCGAGCAGCACGTGCACTAGGCCTTCCAGAAAGGGTCCTTCGCCCCATAGGGAAGCCCTGTACCCGTTTCATCTTTCCCCCGGCCCCTGGCAACCCTACCTACAGCCTGTGGTCTGTGTGTCATCTCTATGCCAGACACTTGCTACTCTGTGCTCTAGACAGCAAATCAAAGCAGGTGGCTAGTGAGAATGCCGTTCCCGATGGAGTTCCGTCACGTTTGGCTTAAATGCCGAAACCTACCTTTGTAGGCAGGAAGGATGCCGTGTCAGGTTCACAGCCCTAGAATCCCAGTCATGCAGACTTGCGGGGGTGAGGCAGGATGTCGGAGAGAGAAAGCTCTGGCTTCTGTTTTTCAGAGAAAAATCTGCGAGGTAAACATCAATAAGGTTCCTCTAACGCTTGTGTGTTAAGAATTCCATCTTTAAAATCTTTCAGCAGAAAATAATCTTTCCCAAAGTGTCCCCAGGGGCCTATGGAAGGGTTTTCTACCCAGCTGACCCAGGAAGACCACAAACCTCATTGTTCTGAATTGCATGAGCTTCTCATCTGTAATCTGGCTGGCCATTAGGTAGACCCAATTCCCGTCAGCAGGTCAGACATATCTAGGCGTTACTTGCTCTCTTTTTGCTGTCAATCCGTGTATTAGAGACTGTTGAAGATGAAGAGAAGAAGCTCACTCTTCCAGGTGAAACGCAGCTGGGAAGAGCTGTGAAGAGCGCCTTTCTGTGGCTGTAGCAGGCTCAGTGTTTAATGGGGTGACTGCCTTGCCCCACTAGCTTTTCCCCAGGAACGCATCATGGGGGCGCCCTTGGTCACAGTCGGCAGGAAGCCTTAGCTCAAAGCCTTATGATGGAGTGAAACTCCGCCAAGGAAAGGAACTCGCTGAGGAAAGGTACAAGCTATTGATGCACGACAGCCGGGAGAGATCTCAGAGGCATTTTGCTGAGTGACAAAAGCCAGTCTCAAAAGGTTGCATGCTCTGTAACATTCTCATGATGATAAAATGTTAGAAACCTGGAACGAATCAGCAGTGCGGGAGTTTAGGAAGACGTGTGTGCCGATGCAGTAGCCTGAGAGAGATCTTAGTGACGACGAAACACTTCTGGGTCTCAATTGCAGCGATACACATCTACCCACGTGATAAAATGACAGCACTCTACAGGCAGATTGCACCAGTGTCAACTTTCCAGTCTCAGTACAATGCTACAGCTACACAAAATGTAACCCTTAGGGGAACCTGGGTGAAGGAGACACGGGACCTCTCTGTGTTACCTTTGCAGCTTCCTGTAAACCTCTAAGTATTTCAAAAGGAAAATGTCTGGCTGGGTCCAGAAGAATGAGGGCTATTGACCCATACTGGCCCATGCATGGGAAGGCGGACACAGAGCCCCCCAGCGTAGCTCAGCCCTGTTACTGGCCATTCACCCAGGTGGCTCCAAGCATCCTGGCTTGCAGGAGCTGACTCAGTAGGGCTAATCCCCTGAGGGCAGGGGCCCTCTCTTTAGATCAGGAATGTCGAGTCTTTTGGCTTCCCTGGGCCACATTGAAAGAAGAATTAATACACTAACACTAACAATAGCTGATGAGCTGAAAAAAAAATCACAAAAAAAATCTCTTAATGTTTTAAGACAGTTTACAAATTTGTGTTGGACCACATTCAAAGCTATCCTGGGCCATGGGCCGTGGGTTGAACAAGCTTGCTTTAGATGGAGGTGCTGGTGGCAATCTCCTGGACCGCTCGCCAGATTGTCACATTTCCAGGTGTATTAATCACATGCCCAAATGCAGAGGCCGGACCAAAAGTTTGCCGTTTGGCTCAGGCGATGTTGTAAACAAGAACCAAGAAAATGGGTCAAGAATCGTGGGGCTGTCATGAAACACGCTGCTGGGGATGGAACACAAGAGATGGCCTCAGCTATGGAAAAGACCACTGCTGACACTCGCATTGTCCCAGCCACACCTTCTGCCTGGGCATGGAGCGAATGGGGTCCCTGTGATTAAGGAGGATAAATACATGGAGGGTTGCGCCTCTTGTTTAAAGACCAAGGAAGGGCAGGGGCAACCGATGGTTACCATGTTCAGAGAAAGCTGGATTTTTCTCAGTTCAGCGCTGACTGCCTTTAAGAAACACACATGGCTCAGTGCGGTGGCTCATTCCTGTAATCCCAGAACTTTGGGAGGCCAAGGTGGGAGGATCACTTGAGCCCAGGAGTTTGAGACCAGCCAGGGCAAAACTACAAGACCCCATCTCTGCCAAAAACATCTTTGAAAAATGAACCAGGCGTGGTGGCATGCACCTGTAGTCCCAGCTACTAGGAAGGCCGAGGTGGGAGAATCACAATCACCTGAGCCCATGAGATTGAGGGTACAGTGAGCCAAGACTGTGTAACTGCACTCCAGCTTGGGTGACAGAGCAAGATCCTGTCTCAAAAAATTAACTGGGAGTTGTGGCACAAACATGTAGTCCCAGCTACTTGGGAGGCCGAGGCAGGAGGGTTGCTTGAGCAGAGGAGTTTGACGCTGCCGTGAGCTATGATGGTGCCACTGCACTCCAGCCTGGGTAACAGCAAGACTTCATCTCTAAGAAAAAAAAAAAAAAAAAAAAAAAAAATCACATGAGTTTCTATATTGGTAGATTCAAAGGGGTTCTTGTTGACTCTAATTATCCCCTAGTCAGGGGGATGCCTTCATGTGTTACCGGAGAGGTTTTTTCCTATTGAGGTATCTCGAACATAGGACATGAAATACTTCCTTTTTTCTCCTCTCTTTCTGAAATCTAATCAAATTAGCTCACAGCAGAGACATCGCTGGGAGCAGCAAGGTGCAGAGCAGGCAGGCTCTCTCATCTGCCCTGTGCCATGCCCTGTGCCGTGGGAGCGGGAGATTCTGCAGGCCGTGCATGGGGTACAGGAAGTGTCACGGAGCCTCTCTCCCAGGACGTCTTGTCATCCTTGCCAGCATGGCAGGAGAGGGTCTTTAAGGTCTTAGAAAGAAGGAGACTGTTCACGCTTGAGATGTTTTTTATCATGTTACTGAATGGGGTTTCTTGGGTGAGCACAGTGGCTCACACCTATAACCCTAACACTTTGGGAGGCTGAGGCGGGTGGATAGCTTGAAGTCAGGAGTTCGAAGCCAGCCTGGGCAATATAACAAGAATTCGTCTCTACAAAAATTTATTTAAATTAGCCAGGCCTGGTGGTGTGCGCCTGTAGTCTCAGCTCTTCAGGAGGCTGAGGTGGGCGGATCCCTTGAGCCCAGGAAATCTGGACTGCAGTGAGCCATGATCACACCACTACATTCCAGCCTGGGTAACAGAGCAGGCTCTGTCTCTAGAATACATATATAAGTAAACTAAAAAGGCTTCCTGACTGTGCTCTTCGTTGTTGTAAATCCACGGAGCTGTGCACACAGTGAATAACTGCAGGTGTCCTCCCTCCCTGCTGCAGCCCCTGCCCTTGATGTGGACTGGCAGAACAACACGACCTTTGCCTCCTGTAGCACAGACATGTGTATCCATGTGTGCAGGCTCGGCTGTGAACGCCCAGTCAAAACCTTCCAAGGACACACAGTAAGTGAGAGCTCTCGTCACTGGACTCGAGTTCGTGAGAATGTGATGTGGGAGCCAGTTCTTGTGTGCCTAGAGTTAAAAGATACTGCAGCGGCAGACCAGCTCCTCTGCGGCCTTTGGCTATTTGAGCTGCCATGGTTACTCCATGGTAACCATGGTAGTTGGATTGACCCAGTTTGGGGTGGGCAGCAAGAACAGTTCATCCAGAAGTGACCTAGATGGTGGATTTGGCAGCAAAGCCTTTAAGGTAGCATGAGAAACATGTAGAGGACATAGAGGAAACGACACTCACAATAAATGAATAGATGGGGCGAATCCGCAGTGAACGGAAAAAACTATGTCATTAAAAACAAAAGGAGGCTAAGTGCGCTGACTTATGCCTGTAATCCCAGCACTTTGGGAGGCTGAGGCCAGAGGATTGCTTGAGGCCAAGAGATTGAGGCCAGCCTGGGCAACGTAGCAAGACTCTCTCTCTACAAAAAATTTTAAAAAGTAGCTGCGTAGGATGATGCACGCCTGTAGTCCCGTCGCAGGAGCTGAAGGCTGCAGTGAGTTATGATAGCACCACCACACTCCAGCCTAGGCAACAGAGCAAGACCCTGTCTCTTTACAAAATAAAAAATAAGAGCTTGAGAACTGAGAAATACAATGTCTGAAATGAAAGTCTTAATAGGCGGGTGTGTTAGGCAGTTCTCATTTCTCTCATTGCTCTGAAGAAATACCTGAGAGTGGGTAATTTAGAAGACAGGAGGTTTAACTGGCCCGCAGTTCCTCAGGCTGTACAGGAAGCATGGCAGCAACTGCTTCTGAGGAGGCTTCAGGAAGCCTCTAGCCACGGCAGGAGTTGAAGGAGCAGGCACCTCACATGGCCAGAACAGGGTCCAGAGGTGGGAGGGAGGGGCACGCACTTTCAAAGGACAAGAACTCATGAAGACAGCAGCAAGCCATGAGGGATCTGCCCCCGAGATCCAGACACCTCCCGCCGGGCCCCACCTCTGCATCGGGGATGCCAGTTCCACCTGAGAGTTGGGTGGGGACACAGATCTAAACCACATCAGTGGGTTTACCAGCAGATGGGAGATTGCAGAAGTAAGGTCAGAGGTCATAGAAATTGGCCAATTTGAAGAACAGATAAAAGATTGAAAAATTGCACAAATGCAAAATGGCTTATGGGACAGTATCAGGCACCCTAAACCTATATACCCTTGATGGGGAGAGAAGAAAGAATGGAGCAGAAAAATCATTTGAGGTAGTAACGGCCAAGTTTTCCTAAATTTGGTGGAAAACATCAATATTCAATCCAAGAAGCTCAGCAAATTTCAAGCAGAACAAATACAAATGGAACCACACTGTCCACCTAGGCATATGGTCATCAAACACCAGAGTCAATGGCAGAGAAAATTCTAAAGGCAAGCAGAAGCTGGGGGGAAAAAAATTATATCCCGGGGACCAACAGTGTCATCAACAGCTGACTTAGCAAATTCCTTAGCGTGGCCTCTGAGGCACTTCCGGGTCTTTTACCAAATCTCTCTCAGATTAGCCTATTCCTACGGTCTCTAACCTTCTGCAATCTCCAATCTGTTGGTAAACCCATTTCCTACCCTCGACTTCCTGGGTGTCCAAAAACGCCCTGTGCCTCTATCCTCCTAAAGACACATGCAGCCAAGCACCTTGCCGTGCGCTGAGCTGTGCCTGAAACGCTCCCCACCTTAGACCCCACAGCAGCTCTCCTTCCGACACAGAATCCTCCCCACCCTCCAGGCCCATTCATATGTCCTCTGCATGCCCTGGGGAGGATTAATGGCACCCCCTGAGCTCCCACTGACCACGTGAATGCCACAGCCTGGCAGTAGCTGCTGGCCTGCGTGTCTGCCTCTCCCAGAAAATGCAGAGCACACCAACGCTGGGTCCATGGAATCTTGCCATTTCTCACCAGCACCCAGAATAGCTTTCCACAGAGCAGGGAGGGTCCCCTTTTAAAGCAGGGGAGAACGATCACAGTCCCTGGATATTTGCCATCATACCACTAACTTAACTAATGTAAATTCCCTTGTCCTCATTCCCCTAGTGCCCACCCCTTTCCACCCCTGGCCGAGGGGTCCCTGTCCCAAAGGAAGGCACTTTTAGAGCACAGGCACCTATCATCCTGGTAACATCTGTTTGGGTCCACACTGACTCTGTTCTTCTCATCTAAACCTATTTCTCCTCTAACCCTGGACTATCCGCAGGTTTTTAATAGAGCTGCCCACACTATCTGTGGTTCCCAGGTGTCCTGCCCAGGACCTTGCCACCAGCACAGGCCTTGGCCCTTTAAGTGGGTCTTAATACAGCCAATGGCCCTAAACAAAGCTCCAGCTCAGGGGATTAAGTGGAGACCCATGAGCTGGCTCTGGAGATGGCCCAGGAACTGGGCCTTGCATTGCAAAACGAGGGGTCCACTCCCAGGAAGTTATTTGTTCCTTTGGGTGGGTTTGGCTAGGGACAGCCTGCGGTGACCAGCTCCACATTCCTGGGCTCGTGGATTTTCCTCTGAACAGTTGCAGTCAGAGCCACCCTCGCTGGCCTTGCACACCAACATGTGCGTTCATAGACACCTGCGCGCGCTCATAAGCGCGCACTCACATCCGCAGCCCCGTCTCTGGCGAGCCCCTCCACCCTCCCAGACTCTTGCAGCAGCCTACTCCTTGGCTGCCAAGCTTCTTCCTCCTCCCTCTCCCGGGCCACCTGTGCCTCATGGAACACAGATGTGGCCTCGTCACTGTCCAGTTCACACCTGTCAGAACTCCGTGTCCTTAGAAACCAGCATGACCATACAATTTGTCATCCAACTTAGAGCCCTTAGGAGTGTGAAATTTAGAAAATTCATTATCAGTGTGAAATTAGTTAACCATTAGGCCGGGACAGCAGGTGTCACATAGTGGGACTATACTGGACATATGGGGTCCTATAGTCACCCCCAAGGGATCCCTGAGCTGGCATGTCTTATCCCCCCATTTCTCCTGGGCAGGCTGTTCCCCAGCTGAGCCTTTGCTGCAGGTGCTGCTTTTATGCATACCTGTCCCAGGTGTGTCCCCTTCTCCCTTGGCCCCTGGGCACATTGATTCACCTTTATCCTCCAGGGTTTAGCGTCGGGGTCCCCAGGTGCCCTGAGCCTCCGGGTTAGAGCACTCCCCCTGTGCTTTTCGCTGCCTGGCTGTGCCGATCATAAGCCCCCAACCAGGATTTTGCCTGTGCCGTGTGTGTGTGTGTGTGTGTGTGTGTGTGTGTGTGTGTGCCGCTCAGCACTTGCCTCACCCTTTCCTCGCACATGTGGGTCTGCCTGTATGTGCATTTTGGTCGCCCATCTTCCACCTGGATCAGCCCTTACCCCGAATAACTCCGAAATAGCTGAGGCTTCACTTCTCATGTTTACCCCTCCGCCTGCCTCCACTCATCTGCAGGAGAGAAATGCCTTGTAATGAATGCAGACACGGGGAGGAGCTGTTGCATCCAAAGTGCATAGGAGGCCTGGCATGGTGGCTCATGCCTGTAATCCCAGTACTTGAGCCCAAGAGTTCAAGGCCAGCTTGGGCAACCCTGTCTCTATAAAAGTACAAACAAACAAAAAGTAGTTGGGCATGGTGGTGCCTGCCTGTGGTCCCAGCTACTTGGGAGGCTGAGGCAGGAGGATTGCTTGAGTTCAAGAGGTTCATGCTGCAAGGACCTGTATTTCTGCCATTGCACTCCAGCCTGGGAAACAGAGCGAGACCCTGTCTCAGAAAACAAAACAAAACAAATCACATAGGAAAATGATTTTCAAAGTCCAGTTTTAAAAGTAACTGGTTTTACTGGTTTTATTTGCTGCATTTTGTAGCATGTGAATTCTTCACTTACCTTCCTTCCTAGCAGGGAATGTTTTTTTCTTAACGAAATATGGGTGAGGGTGGCTGGTGATGTGTGGTATATGGCTGTGGTTTTATATATATGAAAAAGGCAAAGTGAGAAAAAGAGGAAACTAGATGGCTGCTTGTGCTGTGCTCTTTGATGCCAGGCCTAAGCCGAAGACCTTCTGCAGTGACGGTGGCACGCTGCTGCCCCCTGCTGGAAGGCGACCTCATCTACTCGGGCCCTGATGTCTTTTTCAGCGTGTCTCGTCTCTTTTTCAGAATGAGGTCAACGCCATCAAATGGGATCCTTCTGGAATTTTATTGGCATCCTGCTCGGATGACATGACATTGAAGGTAGAGTCGGCATTGCAAGGGGTGGGCTGTTTAATTCCAGACAACCCCAGGCGCTCGACGCCAGTCTCACTGTCACTCTTCTGTGAAGATTATTTATTGCTGACCCCGCCCACTCACTTCCTCTGTCATCCCCTGAACTCTGATTTCTCCGTCAGGGTCTCGCTGAGAATCCCAGCCTCCCCACAGCCTTTCTCACCACTTTGCACCCCCCACCCACCATGGGCCAGCAGCCTCATGTGTGTGCCCGGGAAGAATGATGCCACATAGTTCCCGAATGCAGGAATGGCGTTTGCTCATGTTGTGGCTGGTATGTCCTCTAGATCTGGAGCATGAAGCAGGAGGTGTGTGTCCACGATCTTCAGGCTCACAGCAAAGAGATCTACACCATCAAGTGGAGCCCCAGCGGGCCCGCCACCAGCAACCCAAACTCCAAAATCATGTTGGCAAGGTACGGGCAGGCAGCACAGCCAGTACAGCTCTGTGCTACACAAAGACAACAGGAAATTTTGCTAAAGCGTGTCCACACAGGCATGTTAAAGCCCTTCAAAGGAAATGAAGTGGTAGCTCACTTTGAAGGGGTCAAGATAGAATTATCAAGTAACACCTGCCTTTGAGGTAAGGGTGGTTTTGGGTCAGGCATGGTGGCTTACACCTGTAATCTCAGCACTCTGGGAGGCCAAGGCAGGAGGATTGCTTGAGCCCAAGTGTTCAAGATCAGCCTGGGCAAAATGGTGAAACCCCATCTCTACAAAAAGTTAGCCAGGCGTGATGACATGTTCCTGTAGTCCCAGCGACTTGGGAGGCTGAGGCTAGCGGATTGCTTAAGTTCAGGAGATTGAGGCTGCACTGAGTGATGATCACACCACTGCACTCCAGCCTGGGCAACAGAGCAACACTGTGTCTCTTTAAAAAAGAGAGAGAGGAGGAAATTAAAAAAGCAGCATGACTGCAGAGCCGCAATTAGGAACAGCAAGCCAGGCAGCACGGACTCTTGATGACAGTGCTCGAATTAAGGTCATGTCTTAGAAAGGACTGAATGGAATTCCTGCATCCACTGCGAGATGGAGCCCAAAAATCAAAGAACACATAGACCCTAATTCTCATATTTCAAGTGATTTTCATAAAATCCACTTAAATTACTACGAGATAGTACTACACACTACAGTCGTTTTGTGATGACTCAGAAGGTGCCTTTGCATCACATGGTACTATTAGGAGCATAAATTATCCTTTTAGTCAGCAAGTATAAAAGGGGCATCTCAACTGGGCGCAGTGGCTCACGCCTGTAATCCCAGCACTTTGGGAGGCCGAGGCGAACAGATCACCTGAGGTTGGGAGTTCAAGACCAGCCTGGCCAATGTGGCAAAATCTCGTGTCTACTGAAAATACAAAAATTAGGCAGGGATGGTGGTCGCCTGTATCCCAGCTACTCAGGAGGCTAAAGCAGGAGAATTGCTTGAACCCAGGAGGCGGAGGCTGCATTGAGTCAAGATTGCACCATTGCACTCCAGCCTGGGCAAAAAGAGGGAAACTCCATCCCTGTTGAAGAAAGCAAGGCAGACAATAGCTTTGTGATAGATATTATTGTTTTAAATTTGAAAATTACTAAAATTTGCAGCTTTCAATAATGGATATATGGGTATAATTGTATTTTAATTCTTGTTTGATTAATTTTTTTTTTTCCTTTTAGAGACAGGGTCTCCCTATGTTAGCCAGGCTGGTCTTGAACTCCTGGCTTCAAGTGATCTTCCCACTTCAGCCTCCCAAAGCACTAGGATTAGAGGCATGGTTTATTGTACCTGGCATAAAAAGTTTCTTAAATGTTTATTCACTTACTTTGCTGTTTTTCCAAATATGGCTATCTGCATTAATTTAGTTGATAATAATAGATGTCGTGTTTTAAATTGTAGGGACATTTTAGGAAACTTGGTAAATATTCTACAAAAATGTTTACCATTTCTATCTATAGAAAACTCAGAAATGGACGGGTACAGTGGCTTACACCTGTAATCCCAACAGTTTGGGGTAGGTGGGAGGATCTCTTGAGCTCAGAGGTTCAAGACCAGCCTGGGCAACATAGTGAGACCCCGTCTCTACAAAAAATAAAAAAACAAAAAGATTAGCTGGGCGTGGACCTATGGTTGCAGCTTCTCGGCTGAGGCTGAGGCGGGAGGACCACTCAAGCCCAGGAGTTCAGGGCTGCAGTGAGTTAGGATCATGCCACTGCACTCCAGCCTGGGCAACACAGTAAGACCCCATCTCAGAAACAAAAGTGCAGAAACAAGTGTAGATACCCAATTGTCTCCCTAATAATAACATTACAACTTTTTTCTCTTTGTTTAATGACCATGGCTCTGTTTTTAATACTTGTGAGTTACATTTTAGAAGACAAAATTCCTCAGTTGATTGTCTTTTGAAACATAAAGGCTGGGAAGAACAGTTCCTAGAGATCTGATCTACATTATGGAGAACCGTTAGAAACTGCCGTGTGTTTGTGATTTTGCTTTCTCTCCCACTACCAGTGCTTCATTTGATTCTACGGTGAGACTGTGGGACGTGGAGCGAGGCGTCTGCATCCACACGCTCACAAAGCATCAGGAGCCTGTCTACAGCGTAGCTTTCAGCCCTGATGGGAAGTACTTGGCCAGCGGATCCTTTGACAAGTGTGTCCATATCTGGAATACTCAGGTAAGCTCCTGATCTCTACACCAAATCCTTTTAGAAAGGGATGCATGAACAGCCACGATTCCAGTGCCCCTGCCTCAGAGCAGTGTCCCAGAGGGAGGTGAGCATGCCCAGGCTCCCCAGGCTGACCCAGTGGATGCCGTCCGCCGTGCACCCCACATGGGCTGTGGGCTCTTCCCCCACCAGACACCTCTGGCAGCTCCCCTTTGTGAGGAAGGCTGTCGTGTCTGCCCTCCTCAGGGATCTTGGCCATTTGATTCCCAAGCCCTCACCTTGGTACCTGTTCTTCCTTAAAGGAGCCACTGTCTTCACTTTTCTGAGTCCATGGCACAAAACCTTCCACCTGCCTCTTCCTCTTCATAGCATTATCACTGAAATGCTGCTCTCTAGATACTGAGGTTGGAGGCTGGGTTTGGGAGACCAGCTAATGGGGTCGAGGCAGCTCCACATCCTCTGCCCACAGCAACTCCTGCAGCTCGCCACGGAGCAGACCAGGGAGTGGGAAGGAACATGTGTTTACAGCTGTCAGGCCACTTCCATTTTTCTTTTCTGTTTTTGTTTTGTTTTTGAGACAGCGTCTCACTCTGTTGCCCAGGCTGGAGTGCAGTGGCACGATCTCAGCTCACTGTAATCTCCACCTCCCGGGTTTGAGGCAGGTTTGTCCTGCCTCAGCCTACAGAGTAGCTGGCATTACAGGCACCCACCATCATGTCCAGCTAATTTTTGTTTTTTTAATAGAAACAGGTTTTCACCATGTTGGCCAGGATGGTCTTGAACTCCTTATCTCAGGTGATCTGCCCACCTTGGCCTCCCAAAAGTGCTGGGATTACAGGTGTGAGCCACTGCGCCCAGCCTTAATTTTTCAAATGAAAGTAGTTTCTGTTTGAGGACGTAAGATATGTCAATATTGGGGTGTCCTTTTAGCAGGGACTGAAAGGACATAGGATTTAAATAAAGGTGCCTGCTGTGGGTGTCTGGGGCCATACCTGAGGATAGGAGAATTCCACCCGTAAAGAGTAGAAATGGATGGGAAATAGCACTGCAGAGCATAAAGGATTGCATAGGGCAGTCAGCACTGGATTCCCTTCTAAGGGAAGAGAGAAGTGCTGATACGCTCGGAGTCGTTGAAAATAATGAAGGGGTCCCTTTAACCTCAGGACGGAGGGATAACATGGCCTTGCCCCGCCCCCTTTCATCTGCACTGCCTTCTTGGTTCCTTTTGGCCTGGCTAACATTCAGGGGGATTTGCATCCTGAAGTTCATGTCCCCTTGTGGGCTCACGGGCGATGAGCCCTGTTCACTGGCAAGGGGTCCACTGAGATCACAGGCTTCCCAGGAACCTCACTTGAAGTGCATCTTCTCAGGGCAGGGAAGGAAATGTGGACCCTGCATAGAGCCAACCTGATGCCCAGCCCAGCCCCACAGCCCTAGATAACGCTCTGGGATGCACACACCTCAGGACTAGTGTGCAAGAGTCTCTGTTGATGAAATGCTTGCTAGAAATAGTAATGAGTGGATTTCTAAAAACATCGATCATCAAAAAATGACATGAACATCATCAGTTAGGTACAGACCGTTGTCAAGAACTCAATGAATTGTTTCAACCCTTTTTTATAAATCAGAGAAATTTTTAGGATTTTTTTTTTTTTTTAATCAGAGTTTACTCTCATTGCCCAGGCTGGAGTGCAGTGGCGCCATCTCGGCTCACTGAAATCTCTACCTGCTGGGTTCAAGTGATTCTCTCCTGCGTCAGCCTCTGGAGTAGCTGGGATTACAGGTGTCCACCACCACACCTGGCTAATTTTTGTATTTTTAGTGGAAATTGGGTTTCACCATTTTAGCCAGGCTGGTATCGAACTCCTGACCTCAGGTGATCCACTCGCCTCCACCTCCCAAAGTGCTGGGGTTACAGGCATGAGCCACTGTGCCCAGTTAAGAAATTCTTAGGATTTTTCTTAAGAAAAATCTTAAAGATTACACTTAATCTTTCTGTAAGTGTAAAAATACTTATCTGTAATACTGCCGGCATGCATCTCTCTCAATTCATAGAACACTGCCCTTTAAGGAGCCCAGTTGAGCAAAGGATTTGGGACAGCCCTCCTGGTCTCAGTCTTCAGATTTCTCCTGCCTGTCACCATTAGTGAATCATGAGTGAAAGTTTATTTGACTCTTTCTCTTTTTTTATTTTGTTCAATTAATTTTTGTAGAGGTGAAGTCTCACTATGTTGCCCAGGCTGGTCTCAAACTCTTGGGCTCAAGCAGTCCACCCTCCTTGGCCTCCCAATGTGCTGATATTACAGGGTGAGCCACCTCGCCCGGCCTTATTCAGCTCTTTCAAAGCCCTCTGCTTCCCCCGCCTCTTAGATTTGTCAAGTTAATGCTGTTTTAAGCCAGAAGCCAATGGTCTGTAGTGTTTTGCATTACATGTATATTATGCATTCGTTATTTCAAATGTCCAAAAATATGTACATTTTAACTTCATTGATGTTAATACATTTGATCATGAATTACAGTCAATTTCATTGCTACTGGGGTGGGAGTATTCATTATGTTGTATTCATTCAGGTCCTCCAAGGAACAGACACCAAAACAGGATTAGATGGGCGAGAGATTTGTTGGGGGAAGAGCTGTGATGGAAACAGGGAGGGAGGTAGAGGGGAAGGGAAAACTCAGACCGGAAGGCCAGTCTGACCTCTGGGAAGGAGCCGAGACGGGTAGGAGAGTCAGGGAGGCCCACACATCTGTAGAGAGTCCTAGCCGTGCTGATAGAGACTCCATGAGCCACTTACCTACCAGATGAGTGACTGCCATGGTCTCCCACCTCCATCAGTCCTCAGCTGGGCACAGCCTAAGAATCCGCGCAAACGTGGTGGCAGATTCCGTGGACATAAGTAATCAGGTTCACTCCCTGTGGTGGGAAGTCCTAGAGACACGTCTCCACAGCCCCCAGACTGCTTCCTGAAAACCCTTAAATTTCACTATGCTCAAAAATGTTCATGATCAAACATCAGGGCAGGAGGGGCGCATATTCCACACCTGCATCTGTTGCAGGTGCCCCTTGCGTTGTAAGTGACGGCTGCTTTGCTTTGCAGAATGGAAATCTTGTCTACAGCTACCGAGGCACTGGTGGCATCTTCGAGGTGTGCTGGAACGCCCGAGGAGACAAAGTGGGCGCCAGCGCGTCTGACGGCTCTGTAAGCAGCACCTCTGGTTTGCTGGGGAGTGGGGTGTGGGGGGAGAGTGAAGTCGGGCAGCTGGTGCTTGAGTGAGCTTCCAGGGCATATATGGCGTTCGTGTCCCGAAGGGCCTGCCCAGTACCAAAGGAAGCTTCTGGGCTGGATCCCATCTGAGTTGATACCACATCTGGGAATGGCCTTCTCCTTGTCCCTTCCAGAATGTCCTTCTAGTCAACACTTTCTCAGTCAAATTGGTGGTTCTCAGCCAGGGTATTTCTGCACCTCTGAGGACATTAGACAAAATCTGGAGGCATTGTAGGTTGTCGCTACAGTCATGTGTCGCTTAGTGTTGGGAACGTTTTGGGAAATGCATCATTAGGCGCTTTTATTTTTGTCTGAACATCGTAGAATGACTGACACAAGCCTAGATAATACCTGTTATACACCTAGACTGTATGGTAGAGCCTATTGCTCCAAGGCTACAAACCTAGACAGCAGGTGACTGCGCTGAGTACTGTAAGCAGCTAGAACACAGTGATAAGCATCTGTGCATCTAGACCTATCTAAACAGAGAAAGTTCAGCAGAAATACAGTTAGAATCTTACGGGACCACTGCGGTCTGTGTGGTGCGTTGTTGCTGGAAACGTCATTATGTGGTGTATGATGGGGATGCCACTGGCGTCTTCTGGGTGGAGCTTAGGGATGCTGCTAAACCTCCTGCCATGCACAGGGCGGCCACAGTTGTCACCCCTGAAGCCCGGGCCCCTGGTGGCCATCCTGCAGGTCTCCTGGGCCCTCTTCTCCTCCCACGGGGCATCTGGATTTCTTATTTTCCCCTGGACTTGAGGTTGCCCTGACCTCTGGGGCAAGGGGCATTCTGGCTGACTGGCCAAGTGTCAGTGTGGTCCCGAAATGTTGTCAGAGGCCATGTTCTTGGCCTTGTGTTATCATCTGCCCCACAGTTGCAGGTGTCCATTCTGGGACCCCTGCCAATGGTCTCTGCCACTCTGTTAATTCCTGGCATTGCCCTTAACGTGGCCTTTCTGCTCTGTGCTGTTTCCTTGGGTTTGCTTGGTCTGATGTCCAGATGCCAGTCTGTTATGAAAACTTCTCTGCTCCTTCATGACAGTGTTTTAGTAAACTTGACTGGTAAACATCAGTGGAGGGCTGGCTTGGGCGTGCTCTGAAGGCATCTTGGTGGTAGCCCTCAGGATGACAGGTCCTTTGTCTTTCCTTCCAGGTATGTGTTTTGGATCTGCGAAAGTAACCACAAAATACTCTCGACAAAAGAAAAGAATTCTAATGACCAGCCGTAAATGTGTAGGGTTGCAGCTCTGTTCACACACAATTCTGTCAGCTCCAAAACTGTGCAAACTTGACTTGCGTTAAAGTGTACTCTGAAACCAACTCGTCTCTGGCTGCAGGAGTCTATATGTTTTCGTAATCTTTATCAAGAAGTTTTAAAAAGGCAAGCAAATCATATCAAACGGGGATAGAATGGTTTCCACTGAGGACATTCAGCCCGTGAAGCAGGAAGTCACCAGCTCGAGGCGTGCAATTGGTTTCCACCCGGAACAGGCTCTGTGATGGCTGAATGGAAAGAAATTTAAAAAGCTGTGCCAAATAAAAGCAAAATGCTGTGATAAACCAAACAGGGAAGGGGAAAAAACCCTCCTCCTTGGGATTTTTTTTTGTTTTCCCTAACAATTTGGACACTACAGTTGCTCTCGCAAAGGATGTTCAAAGACCAGTTTGTACCGATGAAATACGCAACTTTGTAATCCCAACACTTTCTATTTTCTAGAATATTCTTTGTTGATTGGGTGGTTTTTCTATCGGCTGGAATTCTGTCTTCTGGGGTCCTTCTGTCTGAGACGGAAGCTGTCTTGGGCTTGTTGTCTCTCCCCTCTGTCGCCTCCCGCCCCCTCCCTCTGCCTTTCCCTTTATGTGGTGAGCTCTGCTTTTTCGGTGCACCCTCAAGAGAGGCAGCCGAGTGGACAGGAAGATGCAATCTCGTGGAGACAGCTTTCTCCCTTCCGCCCTCCCCCACCCCGCCCTCCCCTCGCGCTCGTGCTCGCTTTCTCGCTGGTGTGCTCGCTCTCCCTCCCTCCCTCTGTACCTTTTTCATACTTGCTTCAGATCTTAGGACTCAAGGGCACTTTGGCACATAATAAGTGCTTTATGTAAGAAGGCAGGGCAGGGGGACTTTTTACAGGAGAAAAAAAAAATGACTTATAAGAGAAAGAGCCTGGAGTATTTTTGAAAAAAAAATAATATTTTTATGTTAAAACAATTTTAAAATCTTAAAATGGCCATCAGACGTAGAGAGCCTTTTGTGATTCATGTTTTAAAAAGAACTGAAGAAGCCACAGGTGGGGCCTGAGGGAGCCCCTGGCTTTCCCCTCAGCCTCAGGAAAGGTGGTCAGGAAAACTCTGGGTGGACAAGGGTCAGTCTTAGGGGTCAGCAGTGAGACTGCTCTGCAGCCAGTGAGGGAGGCCCAGCCATGCCGGTTGGAAGAAGAACCTTGCATCTTTCGGTGTGTATGCACCTTGGCAACCAACAGGAAAGCACTGAAGAACCGCGTGCCCTCTGGCCCCGGGGGAGCATCGGCAGAACCAAAAGGTACTGCAGAAGCCGTCGAAACTGACAGCTCAGCTGGATTCGGCCCATTGGCTACATCTTTCCCACAGCCGTGTAACGACTGCTGGTCATTTCTCAAAGAGCAGACTTGCAGAGCTGACATGGGCTCTCGCATGTCACTTAGTCTAACGCTGACAAAAATGAATGCAGAAGGAAGATTTTCAGTCCTGAACATGAATTGTAGAGGTAGAACGTTGCTAATAATTTCTGCCATCTTTCTAATTTCTTTCTCTCACAGAAGACTAGGAGAAAGATCTTTTCTAAATAATCAATCTTTTTGCTGTTTTTAAAAAAATTAAACAAGGCTTTGTGTTCCTAGAAGAGCTTCATTTCAGTGAATCTGGTGACCTTCATCTGCTTGCTGTTGTAACGTGACACTGACTTATTTTTTTAATTAGCAAGGGGGAAAAGGCCGGAAGACAAGGGCCTCTTCTCCCATTGCTTTTCCTGTGGGCAGAAGGGCTGAGGAAGTTGGCCCAGCCCATGGGGGCTGCTGTGTCACCAGCAGTGGCTAGGGTGCAATCTGGTGTGTGCTCCAGCAGCAAGACGGTGTGACTGTGAAGGTGGCGTCCATCTGCAGAGCCAAAACCCAGCCGTCAGGGAAGGGCCAGGGCTTCCTATGGAACTTGCAATGTGCCAGGACCCCCTGCAAAAGCCAGGGCGCGGTGATCATTCTCAGATCACTGACTGGCCTCTACTTGGGTATGTGAATTATTCATGCCCCAGAAGACCAAAAAGTGCTCTGGTTCCGAGATGAGTATCTTATTCGGGCTGTGTTTCCAAAACACTTAGCAAAGAAGACCAGAATGATGTGGAGTCGCTGCACCCATCTTTGAAGATAGCCGGTGTCCCCAGATGAGGTGATGATTTCTTGTCCCAAGGACTCCGTTAAGTTTAGGGTACAGCTTGTTGGGGTCCAGATGACACAATCTTTACCCCACCCAAATAAAAAGGCACTCATCTCCACAGAGCATCTGCTGTCAAAGGCCAGCCTGTCGTCGGAACATGGCTTGTGCTTAACAAACCAGAAACGACTGTAGGAGGATGGTAGGATGTGTCACAAGCAATTCACTAGACAATCTTCACATGAATGTCGGTAGCCAGGGTCTCTCCTGAGGGAGGGCTTTAGTCTTCATGAATGTGAACCACATCGGAATTGTTAGCTAGAAGCCTGGCTGGGAGGCCTTGGACCCCAGGCTCCATCCCTGGCTTCCCCAGCCTGCGGCCGCAAGCAGAACCACACAGGAGATGCAGCTAGTGCCCTTCACGTCCATCCCCGTTCTCAGCAAGACGACGCCATGGACAGCCGTTTCTGGAGCCTCCAGTGTTTATACACCACTACTCACCCACTGTGCTGTTGGAGTATTGGTAAAGTCATCCCTGTAATCAAGAAATGGCCTGTGGAATGTTATTGTTCAATGTTGTTTACAGCTCTTAAAATGTGGTGAAGAATGCCTAAGTCTTAGTGACCAAACTTGACCTTGAAAGCAGACATAGCACAACAGACCTTCCAGGAGTCTTTGCTTGGGTTCAAAGTGACCGAGAGTCAGGTCCAGCACACACCTGAGAAAGGGATGCCACCCCAAGGGGGACCAAAAGGGCCGGACGTTACAGGGTGAAACCCTCTGACCCCTTGCAACACCGTAGGACTTGACTTTTCTTTAGTCTTTCTAAGAAATAGATCATGGAGCCAAGTGAAGTGCACTTTGTCAAATGTAAGGGTCTGCTTTGTTCTTGTTGCTTTTCTCTTAACCTTTTGTTCCGCCATTTAAAAAAAAAAAAAAAAGCTTATGTTTCTTGTCAAATGCAGAAATGTTCTTTCCGCCACTCACTGAAGTTTTGCATTCTGGCTTGTGCAGTTTTTATTGTCTGTGTCAGACGTACAGCCAGGCGTGTTCTCTATTGGCATTTTTCAGATTCTGTTCAGATGACACTGACCCCCGTTTCATTCTCCCTGCCACCTGTACTCACCCTCACGCTCTTTGAAGAAAAAAAAAAATCACGTTGTGTGTTGTAGCTCATTTGTTTCAAGAGAGAATCAACAGATCATATTCAGTGTCTTGAATAAATTGCTCTATTTTGATATTAGAGAACTTGGTGCATGTGCTTGCTTTCTCTCGCTCTGGAACTCTTGGGCCCACATTGACTGAATGACTGAAGACAGAGCTCTGTATTTTCCCCAAAAGAAAGCACCTTGAGTGCCTCTGTCCAGGATTGCTGTGTGAGATAGGGAGCCGGGGGGGCGGAACGCAGTAACGGGGCGGTCACAGCAGCCGCTTGCTATTCTGAAAGGTAGTTCTGTCCTGGAAGAATGCTTTTTAGTGTGTTTCCTTTTCATTCTTTTATTGCAGGCTGGCTGTTGGAAAAAGTCAGAGCAAATGAATATTCTCTCATCAGCAGCTTGGTTGACCGGGAGTTTGAGTTCCCGAATTAGCCCGGAGGAATTTGCAGAACCTAACAGGATAGGGCGACTTTGGACATGGTTGTCCGCATAGGGCAAATCAACATGTGGCAAACATTTATCAACTTTTGCTCTGTGTATGTCTTCATTTATGCCACCTTAATTAATAGGTGGCTGTTAAATAATGTAATTAGTAAATGGATATTGCTATCCGCATTCTGCGAAGGAGGCTGTGGATTCCGGGAGGTGAAGAGATGGGTTTACTCTAAGGTTTCACTGTGCAGATGAGTCCCAGACAAAGTCACGGGGTCATTTCCCTCTAATCCTACTTGTCCCACACTAGGACAAAGCCGATGGCTGGGGGCATAGAGGCTTGTGCGGTGATTCCCTGGGAAAGACCCAAGCGTGCCTGTGGCTTTCCCTGATAATCCAGACTTTTGCAGGGACCAAATCCCAGGCTCGTCTTGAATTGGCAACTGAGGACTGAATGGTACATGAGTAGTTTTCACCGTTAGAGAAAAACCTATCCCAACCTCCCAGTGTTGTCTGGGGTTCACCTGCTCGTTTTCATTTTTCTCTTTAACCCATGCCAAGTGGAGCAAGTATGCTCCCAGGTAGTGGTTTTGGGGCAACCTGAGGGGTACTACAGAACCCTGGGACACCTCAGAAGAACCGCGTGGAAACAGTGGCAGACAGCAAGGCATGCAGCAGAATTCCCAGGATAAATGTATACATGGCAGATGGCTTTGCTGGCCCCCTAAGAATGCCAGTGACATATGACTATCTCTAAATGGGTTTCTTTGTGCTATAGAGGAAACTTGATTAGGACCATAATTGCCAGAATTTATATAATTTTAACTCTTCAGATAGAGGGAACCCTTCCCTGCACTAAGTCTCAAAAGGTTTCCTTTTTTTTTTTTTTGAGACAGAGTCTTGCTCTGTCACCAGGCTGGAGTGCAGTGGCATGAACTCGACTTACTGCAGCCTCCTCCTCCTGCGTTCAAGCGATTCTCCTGTCTCAGCATCCCGAGTAGTACACGCCACCACACCAAGCTAATTTTTATGTTTTTAGTAGAGTCAGGGTTTCACCATGTTGGCCAGGATGGTCTCGATCTCCTGACCTCATGATCCACCCGCCTCAGCCTCCCAAAGTGCTGGGATTACAAGCGTCAGCCACCATGCCCAGCCTATTTTATTTTAGGAATCTAAGCATCAACTCACTGAACAGAGATCTCGCTTTTTTGTTGTTGTTGCCTCATCTTGGTGCTATTTCAAAAGGGTATCAAAGAACATTCTTCATGTTCACAGAATGCTCTGTGCGCGAGGTCTCTCTGGAAGCTGGCTGTTGCTGATGGCTGTCTGATGGAAACCTGGACGTGCCTTGTGAAGTACAGGAAAAGGGTAGGAGGGAGTGGAGAACAGCTTTATGCCCTTAGAAAAGACCACTGAGCCAGCTTTTGTCCAGGCCGGGTCCTTTGTCTCTGAAACATGGTAAGCAGGTAAGAAGTCATAGTTCCATCTGAGAATAATGTAGATAAGGAACAGTGGATACGGGTGGGAAGATGTTGTCTGTAGGACCAACCTTCAGCTGGAATGTGAAGCGAATGCTCTGGAGAATGGAGGCTCTGGTTGGGAACAGAGTTATCCTCATGCAAAAGGTACTTATCTTGAGATACTCTGTGGGAAACAGGTGGGTGTATGCATGCTTCTGTAACAACACACCTGCACATGATGATATCTTACTGTGAAATGGGGGAAGTTAATAGGCTACTAAAAAGTTTTTTAGCCTGAGCAATATGGTGAGTCCCCATCTCTACATAAAAATTAGCTGGGCATGCTGGCGAGTGTCTGTGGTCTTAGCTACTTGGGAGGCTGAGGCGGGAGGATCACTTGGGTCCAGAAAGTCAAGAAGTCAAAGCTGCAATGAACCATGATGGTGCCACTACACTCCAGCCCAGGTGACACAGCAAGACCCTGTATCTGTCATCTCTCTCTCTCTCTCTCTCTCTCTCTCTCTCTCTCTCTCTCTTTTTGAGACAGGGTCTTGCTATGTCACCGAGGGTGTAGTGCAGTGGTGCTATCTCAGCTCACTCTAGCCTCCGTCTTCCAGGCTCAAGCAATTATCGTGCCTCAGCCTCCTGAGTAGGTAGGATATAGGTGTGCCCACCACACTCAGCTAATTTTTGTATTTTTAGTAGAGACAGTGTTTTGCTATGTTGACCAAGCTGGTCTTGAACTCCTGACCTCAAGTGATCCACCCACCTCAGCCTCCAAAAGTAGTAAGATTACAGGTGTGAGCTACCGTGCCCAGCCGACACTGTCTCCTAAAAATTATGATGGGATTGATAAACTGGCCAGTAAATTAAAATTAAGTGAAAGCTATCTAATGGGAACAGTCTCCCCTTTCCACACAAACCATGCTGCCAGCTATGCCTCCTTATAACGGGCCAACCCAAACTCCTGGCTATAGATCCCAGTTCCTTCTCACTTCTTCAAGAACTTTCCTTCCACTGTCTCCATCGCTTTCTCTCCACTGGAACGTTCCCATAGCACCCCAAGGTATTTGAGCACCTGCCATCTTTAAAACAGTAACCAGCCTTACAGGGACGTCACTCAGAACCAAGGCTGGCCGTCATCTCAATTCATCAATTGTTTGCTCAGTTGTCTCCTCATCCCTAGGTTGCCTTAATACACATCCTCACAATTTTTTGTCCCCAGTCCGTAGACCTGGCCCAGTGCCTCACCCTCTCACTCAGCTCGGCTCACTAGGTTAAAGCCATATGCGTATGAGCGGGTGATGCTTGGTGGCCCGTCTGGGAGTCCTCATCTTGGCTGGATAATCGGATCTCAGAGTTCTTGTCTGAGAGATTCAGAACCTGACTCTGGCTACTGTAAAGCCCAAA
Source organism: Saimiri boliviensis (assembly GCF_048565385.1). Taxonomy (NCBI): domain Eukaryota; kingdom Metazoa; phylum Chordata; class Mammalia; order Primates; family Cebidae; genus Saimiri; species Saimiri boliviensis. Next base: position 6,516,588 of record NC_133470.1, read on the forward strand.
GGAATGAATGAGCCAGATATTGGGCAATTTTAAGAAACTGGAGAACTGGGTTCAGAGGCCAAGCAAACAGGAGCTGCCAAGAGCAGGCTGCAGGACTAGGCTCATGAAGGTGACAGAGACGGAAGTGGGTGCTGCCCACACCCCGATACTGGATGCTGTAGCGGCCCTGGAGGCACACCCAATGCTGCCTCCCAAAGTGGGCCTGCCTGCTGCCAAGGCTTCGGAAGTGTTTCTCTGCAGCCCATTCCCTCAGGCACAAGCTTTTAACATGCAAGACATGCTGCCAGGTCACATGCCTTGCTCTAGCTGCAAGTGAGACTGGAAAAGCCAGCAACTGGCCTCCTTGCTTTTTGAATGGGGTGGCGCGACTGTGCCTCATTAGGTAGGAGGGGATCCTCAAACAGAGGAAGGGCTTCTGATCCCAAGGGAGAGGACAGACAGAATGGTACTACCGAGATGAAGGATGCAGATTCCCCTAGAAAACCTAAAACTTCACATCTCCTTGATACCTTTGGTCAAGGTCAGTGTGGCCCAGTCCAGGCTCACCGCAGGAAGGTAAAGCAATGGTTATCCAGGGAGCTGGGTCCACCCTGGGCAGGCACTACCTCATAGTGTGTTCACAATCCATCTGCAGCCCTGTGACTCTATAAGTGCAAATGCAGAACCTTGCTGGATTCTTCTAGAAAAAAAGGAGTCCTAATCTTGATACGAAGAGAGGTGTCACATGGCAGAGCTGTCTGCAGTGTCCTGAGAAGATAGTGTGTCTTGCTTTTCTATGTACATACTGGTGGATTGTAATTCCACTGCATGCTGCAACATTTTTTTTTTTTTTTTTTTTTTTTTTTTTTTTTTTTTGAGACGGAGTTTCGCTCTTGTTACCCAGGCTGGAGTGCAATGGCGTGATCTCGGCTCACCGCAACCTCTGCCTCCTGGGTTCAGGCAATTCTCCTGCCTCAGCCTCCTGAGTAGCTGGGATTATAGGCACGCACCACCGTGCCCAGCTAATTTTTTGTATTTTTAGTAGAGACGGGGTTTCACCATGTTGACCATGGTTGGTCTCGATCTCTCGACCTCGTGATCCACCCGCCTCGGCCTCCCAAAGTGCTGGGATTACAGGCTTGAGCCACCGCGCCCGGCCCATGCTGCAACATTTTAGGGAGGAAAAAAAGCTTCAAAAAGTTCATGGACATACCTATTTTGAAAAAGCTATACATGGATTTCAAAAATGTCTGGCATAAAAATAAACTCCTACTAGTTTGTTATAACCTGTCTTAACAGGATCTAGTTTGTGGCACTAAGAAGGATAAGACATGAGCCTGAAAAGAGCCTTTATCAGAGCAACATAAATTGGTAAAATGGAAACAAGAACAAACATCAAATTTATGGTGAAGTTTGATGCTTATGGTGAATGAATGGTGAAATCATTGATGCTTATGAATAGTTTATGGGGACAGTCCCCTAAAGAAATCAGTTTACAAATGGTGGATAACTCATTTTAAGAACGGATGAGATGACGTTGAAGATGAAGCCCATAGTGGCAAACCATCCACATCAAGTTGTTTATGCCCTAATTGAAGAGGACTATCAATTAATAGTACAAACAACAGGCAACACCATAGACCTCCCGACCGCTTCCGCTTACACAGTTCTGACCAAAACATTAAAATTGAGCAAACTTTGCACTCTGTGGGTGCCAAAACTGTTAATATCCAGATCCACTGCAGACAAGAGCTGAGGTTTTGATGGAAATTTTAACCAAATGGGATCAAGATCCTGAAGCATTTATTTGAAGAATTCCAGCAGGAGATGAAGCATTAATTTCCCAGTACCATCCTGAAGACACAGCACAATCAAAACAATGACTACCAGGAGGCAGAAGTGGTCCAGTCAAAGCAAAGCAGACTGGCCAAGAGCAGAGGTCAGGGCAGCAGGTTTTCAGGATGCCCAAGGCATTTTGCCTGTTGACTTTCTGAAGGGCCAAAAAAACAGTAACATCTGCTTATTATGAGTGTTTTGAAAAATTAGCCAAAGCTTTAGCAGAAAAATGTCCCGGAACGCTTCACAAGAGTTCTCCACCATAGCAATGCTTCCGCTCTTTGCTCTCACCAAACAAGGACAATTCTTCAAGAAGAAATCCTCAGTAGGAAATCATTGAACATCTACCTTACAGCCCTGACTTGGCTCCTTTTGACTTATTTTTCTTTCCTGATCTTTAAAGGGCACCCATTTTTCTTCAGTTAATAGTGTAAAAAAGACTGCACTGACATGGTTAAGTTCCCAGGACCCTCAGTTCTTTAGGGTTGGACTACATGGCTGGTGTCATCACTTACAAGTATCTTGACCGGGATGGAGCCTATGTTGAGAAGTAACATTTCTGTTTGTTTTTATTTTTATCTTTTCATTTCATTTTTCAATGAACTTTTTGAAGTTCCCTCATATATCTTAACTGATGGAAATACGGGAATTAGGTTCCAAGTATTCCTTAGACTATGTCATTGCTCAACACAGCATGAGGCTAAATTCGTGACCAAAGTCACGCTCTCTTCTTCCCCATGGTGTGTTGGGAGGCCAGACTGTGCAGCTGCTCCATGGGGCCCTGGTTTCCTATTCCTGCTGCTGCCTCTCTACCTTGCTGCTGTTTGGCATCATCAATAAGCTTAGACAAGAGCACTTGCTCTAGAAATCACATCTTTACGGCTCCTTTTCTATGTTTAGGTATGTTTAGATATCACTGTTACAGTTGTCTGCAGTTATCGGGTACAGTCACATGATGTTCAGGTTTGTAGAGTAGGAGCCATAGGCTCTACCATGCAGCATAAGTGTGCGGTAGCCTGTACTGTCTAGGTTTGTGTAAGTACGCTCTATGGTATTCACACAGCAGTGATATCTAATGATACATTTCTCAGAACTCATCTCCATCATTAAGCAATGCATAACTGTACATACATTTTATTTTGCTAGAAGTGTTGTTAAGACAGAATCCAAGTCAGGCTGAGAGCTCAGTCACAACTGTTTTATTTAACTACTTTCTCAAGGACATGGACCTTACATTTACTTTACAGCCAGCCTCCGAAAACTTCCTAGTGGCAACAAAGAGGCTAGAGAAGCTGCAGAGCGGTGTGGAGGGGCTTCTTCCATTCCCAGATGCATGTGCATGAATCATTTCTCCTATCCTAAAGGCTCACAGGGAAGAAGCACTAACTGGTAATGAGAGCAAGATTTAGGGGCTGCTACGCGTTGGCAGTGCAGTGATGGGAAGGTAAGATCACAGTTCTAAAGAATGAGAATTGTAGAGTCAGGAATATGAGGTCTGGACCCCCAGCATATTCCCTTCATAGGTCTCCATGGGTTGGGAGAATAGGGTCACCCTCATTTTTGTTGCAGGATTCATTTGCAGTGTGAATTTCAATTGTGCTGGCATCAGAACCTGGAGAGGAAAAGACAAAAGACTGTGACTGTGTCTGCATTCTAGCAGGTTTGTCATCAGCTTCAGAAAATGCTCAGTATTCAGTGCACAGAGTTTTTCACGTACCAACTTTGACCAAAGTCCTAGCATTCATCTCATCTGAAAAAAAAAAAGGTGGGAGGGGTGGAAATCTACATCAACTGTCTGTCTACATTTTATTAAATTATTACAACAGATGAAACAACTCCTACAGAATCACCTAGGCCAGCTGATAGGTGACTGTGGTACAGATGCTGCAAGTGACGCAACTATTGGTTTAGGAAGGTTCTGGAGCCCCGGGACATGGGCTGTCTGATTTAGCAGCAGAGCGCACCCTTGTGACTACTGGTGCAGCTTCTGCTGAGGATGGTGAGTCAGGTCACAAGGACCCTATGATTGTCTGGCTACCTACACTCAATTCCAGGAAGTGCCCAAAGGGAGGGAGACCACCACTCTGTAAAACTATGCCACCTCCCAACTGTCTTTTCGCGGACGATGCCATATGTTTTTAGCAAGTAGCTCCTCCCCATCAGCAACTAACTCTACTCGTGGAAAACTCATCTCCCAAGGCCCAACTAAATACACTAACTACAAACATAGTACATGCCTGGTAACTCTGTCAAATTGGGTTCATTTGTTCTGATCGTGACCCTAGATAAGATAAAGTGATGCATGATATTTTTGTAAATACCAGAATGTATTTGTCCAAATATGCTCAGCATTCCCTTCATGAGAAATCACTGGAGACATTTTTCTCAGGCCTGGATTTCATGGCAATTTGCGTCCATGTGCAATGTTTTCTTTTAAATCATGAAGAGTCATGTAACTGGTCACATTTTCTCTTTAGTCCCCATCTAGAAAGCCCAAAGCCAAACTACTAATCCAGTCTAACTATGTGGGGCTAATTCTACCTGGCTTTGATTTCATTTTTATTTCCTTTGGTCCTGTTTTATTAATCAATTTTCCCCTTTCTCCTATCCTCCGTCCAGAATATGATGGTTTACAAAAAGCAGACACAATATGAGCAGGGGAAAAAATGTAGGCAGCAATCAGCAGTATGAAAGTTAATGTCACTCCCATCGAAAGAGTAATCCTGGATGTCAGTCATCATTCTCATAGTGACAGGAGGCAGCCAAATGTCTAGGCAGATAGGGGCAGGTCTCCAGTTTGGAGTTTCAACCCCACCTTCAACCCAAAAACAGCCTGAAGGCTGAAAAACTGGACTGCTGTTCCCAGAGGAAACCCACACCCAAAGTGAAAAGTTCTGTTCCTGCCCTTTCCCGATTAATTCTTTTTGAATAATGCCTTTAAACCAATCAAATATTGCCTTTTCCAATACTATGTAAGGCCTGCCCCTCCCCGATTCTGAGCCATTAAAAGCCCTGGACTCAGCCATATTAGGGGGACTTTCCCTCCTTCAGGCAGAGGGACCACCCCACAGCCCCTCTCTGCTGAAAGCAGTTTCATCACTCAGTAAATCTCCCTGCCTTGCTCACTCTTCTGTAGTCAGTGAACGTCATTCTTCTTGGGCACAGGACAAGAACTCGGGAACTGGTGTGCAAGCCAGACTTGGCCCAGGCAGGCCAGGTGGGCAGGCCATCTCCTGCAACAGGTAGCATGCCCAGTAAGACCTGGCCAGGACATCACCAGGCAGAAGTCCCCAGCTTGCAAAGTGAGAATAAAATCCTGCATCAATTCCAGCAACACATCTTCCTTCAGAATCTGTGAGACCCTTTGGAAACAATGTCAGAATTATTCTTCCAATCCCCAAATATCCTAGAGTACTTGCTCCATCCGCAACGTAGGTTGTGGGCTGTGCATGGGGAATACACAGGTGGAAGACACAATGGAGGGTGGCCTTTCTAACAACAGATGGGGCAAGTGACTGTGCTCCAAAAAGCCTCCAAATCCCTCCACCCATGGGACTTGCTGACAGTTGCAGCCTCCTCTGTGTTCCTCTCTGCTCCTTCACACCCTTAAGCACACTGCCTCTCTCCCTCTCACCGCAGGCTTGGTCCTGTCCCAGGGCCTTTGCGCCTCTCTTTTTATGCCTGTAAAGCTCTTCTGATTTTCTAGTGGCTCCTACGCTTCATTAAGGTCTCAATTCTAATGTTACATCATGCTCAGGAAGACTCTCGGGACACCCTCTCTAAAACCACACTCCTACCTCCTCCCTGATTTTTCTTCATAGCATTTCCCACTACCTGGCTGGAATATGCTATCATTGTTTGTGTTTTTCATTCTGTCTCTGCCACTAGAGTGGAGAGTCTCAGTGGACAGGGAATGTGTCTTAGTCACCATAGTGTACCTAATGCCCCAGACAACACCTGCCATCTCAAGGGTGCCCAATAAACATGGGGAATGGGTCAGTAAATCACGTAAGTGCCCTGACAGCAACGGGATGCAGCACTAGTCCCTTGGAGCTCTCATTAAGACCTGAGTATAAAGAAGGGCAGAAGCAAGCACAATTCTAAAAGAGAGAAATGCAGAGTTTGAGAGGACGTGTAAGGAACAGAAAAGAACATTAAGAGTTATATAGAAAAGAAGAGGTGAGAAATTGTGACATCAGGAGAGATGTGCTTAGAAAGGATTAAGAAATCCTGAGCGACGGACAGAGATGGCAATATTAACAAGAAGGCAAGTGTGGACTGGGTGTGATGGGTCCACCTGTAACCCTAGGACTTTGGGAGGTCAAGTAAGGAGGATCACTTGCATTTGAGACCAGCCTGGGCAACATAGACCCTATCTCTTAAAAAAAAAAAAAAGTCATGATTGTGTGTGCCTGTGGTCCCAGCTATTCGGGAGGCTGAGGTAGAAGGATCTCTTAAGCCCAAGAGTTTGAAGCTGCAGTGAGCCAGGATCATGCCATCTCACACCAGCCTGGGCAACAGAGAGATCCCACCTCCAGATAAAGGTAAATGCAATATTTTTGTGTCCCCCGATACACACACATGCACCTGCATGCACATACACAAGCGCTATGGGCTGCGGGAAGACACAGCACTCAGATCTTCCTCCCAGGGTTGGATTAGGATGAGTCTGGGAGAATCTTGGTCTGAGTAACTCGTCAAGTGTGATGAGCTCCTTGAAGGGCAGGTAAAGGGAGTCAAGGATGGATCTGGCCGTGGATCGCCCAGCTAGATCCTGAGGAGCATCTGGGTGGCCCAGAAGGATGGTGGAGAGGATGCTTTTGTTAGCGTGGTGAACCTGCTTTTCCTGGAGCCCAGACACCAGCTGGGAAAACTTCTAAAGGAGCCTTCCAGTTCCGGAGCAGCATTCTTGCTGGAAGGGGGCTGGTGACACTTCAAAAAGACTTGATTCTAACAGGGTCACAACTGTTTATGAGGACATCTGGATTCATGGGAACTCATTTGTGATTTCTGTAGTTCTTTTCAAATAGGCTCTGGGCTGGGGTGTCACATGGTGGCTTGTGATCAAGGTCTGGACTGAGGAAACTCCCCCGTGACCTCACACTTCTGGGTCCTGTGGCTTTGAAGAATTTCTAGTGCTTTCATCCTCTCCCTAGGGCTCCATGGAAGAGAATATTTATGCATGACAACTTTCTTGAAGCAAATTCTGCGAGGAGGGAGCTGCCCCAGCCCAGCCTGCCTGTGCTCAGTTCGATAAGTGCTTTCCAGCAGCCCTGAATTTCCAAGGGTTTTCTCTGCTGGTCTTAAAGGTCTCTTGTGAGCAGGGAATGTGCTGGCTGAGCAAGTTTCTGAGAAGATAATAATTCAACCAGGCTGTTGAAAGATGTTGACTAAGTCCCAATTATTGCAAAATCTGTGAAAGTCTAACATCCCTGCAGAAAATGCATGTCCCAGTGACCTAATGGTACCCAAGGGCGAGTCCCCTTCCTCGTGGCCCCCTTTAATGAGCCTTGCAAGTATAGGCAGGTTCTTGGGATTCCCTTTGCCCCATGCAGATCTGAGATTTGGACATAGAGTCATGCACCACATAACGATCATTTTGAGCAACATTCCACATATGTGACAGCGGTCCCGTAAGATTATAATACTGCATTTTTACTGTACCTTTTCTATATTCAACTATGTTTAGATATACAAGTACTGCTGTGCTACAGCTTCCTACAGTATTCAGTGCAGTAACATGCTTTACAGGTTTGTAGCCTAGGAGAAAGAGGCTCTATCATCCAGCCCAGGTGTGTAGTCGGGTATACCCTCTAGGTTTCAGTGAATTCTGTGGTGTTCACACAGCAATGAAATTGCCTAACATGCATTTCTCAGAATGTATCCTCATTGTTAAGTGATGCATGACTGTATATTGGATGTCCCTTGTGCCGTCTACTGCCTTTTTCAGATCCCCTAAAAATTGTGAAGTCCTAGAACTGAAACCCCAACCAGCCAGAGGGCACTGAGCATGAACCATAGAAAACATGGCACCTGGCCCAACTCCACTTCAAGGTGTTAAATTTGATCTGGCCAGCCCAACAAAGTCCAAGGCCCTGGGGTATATTCTCTTCCACACCCTCATAGCAACTACAGTTGATGGAGGCACCAGGTGTTACTTTTAGGGAGAGGCAAAGTAACAGCAGGCCACTGAGGAGAAAGCTGATCTCCCAGAGCCCAAGCTGACACTTCACCTGAGCTGGGTGGGTTTTGCAAAGGAGTAGAATAATGTCCAATTCTTAGGCAGTGTCTCAGTGTGCTACTTGGAGAATAGGCTGCTGAAAAAATTCTGTGTATACCTGGTGTTAGGTAAGGGGCCTTGCCATTGGGAGGTGGCTCATTTAACAGCTTATAAGAAATTTTGCAAATGACAGAGGAGAAGAGAAGTCTGTGCTAACATGATGGCTTTTCAGAAGCAGTGAAAAGCAGCAGCCTTGAAAGGCAGCCTCTGAGTGTCCCAAAGTCTCCTGTTTGAAGCATGACTCCTCCTGTTCCAGAAAAGGTACTCTTGCCTTTCCTACTTTCCTCCATATGCCCACATTTATCTCTACCACTTGCTTGTGGAAACAAGCCCCAGCTTGCCCAAAGCACCCCTCTCTCTCCCGCACACTTCTTGTTGTCCATATCTGAATGAATCAACAGGGCTCTGCTGAAACTAGAGAGGGTAACAGGCATGGGACGGAAAAGAGCTGGGGCTTTGGGTGTTTGCTTTCTTGAAAGAATTGCTCTGAGAGAATACTTATTTATATTTGAAAAGCTTTTTTATGGCTTGGCGCGGTGGCTCACACCTGTAATCCCAGCATTGTGGGAGGCCAAGGCGAGCAGTTCACGAGGTCAAGAGATTGAGACCATCCTGGCCAACATGGCAAAACCACGTCTCTCCAAAAAATACAAAAAATTAGCTGGGCATGGTGGCGCACACCTGTAGTCCCAGTTACTTAGGGAGGCTGAAGCAGGTGAATCGCTTGAACCCGGAGGCAGAGGTTGCAGTGAGCCAAGATCATGCCACTGCACCCCAGCCTGGCGACAAAGTGAGACATCATCTTAAAAAAAAAGCATTTTTGTTTTTTAAATTCCATATCCCAGCAGGCTTCTATTGCAGTAGATTATTAAAATCCAGGTATACACACAGAAAAGGCTAAACAGCATCCAAAGGACAATAGGGAAACAGAAATTGTAAGAAAAACAAGGGACTGTGAGAGAGATAAAAGATTATGAGGGAGGATGATTGTGGGAAATAATGAGAATTCTGGGGGAAATGAGGAACTACAGGAGACAAAGTGGATTTGGGAAGAGATGGGGAGCTATGGGGGAGAATGGAGAACTGTGGAAGAGAATGGGGAACTGTGGGCAATATGAGGAATTTGACAACCACAAGGAATTGGGAGACACAAGAAATTGTGTGAGACTTAATATATTGTGGGAGATGCAAGGAATTATGGGAAGTCACAAAGAGGAAATAGTGGGAGAATTGGAATTCTGGGAGAATAATTTCCTTTGTGAGATGCAACAGAAATTTGGGGAAAGAGAATTTGTAGGAGAGACAAAATGCAGTGAACAAAGGAGAATCTTAGACTTGGCATGGTAGCTCGCGCCTGTAATCCCAACATTTTGGGAGGCCAAGATGGGCAGATCACTTGAGGTTAGGAGTTTGAGACTAGCCTAACCAACATGGTGAAACCCCATCTCTACTAAAAATACAAAAAAGTTCTAAGAATGATGGAGAAATATGGAAGATAATGGGAAAGTGTAGAAGGGAACAGAATTTGGAGGGAGAAGCAAGAATTCTGGGAAAAGACAGAATCATAGGAAAAAACAAAATGGTGTGTTTTTTAGGAACAGGAGACATAAGAGAGAAAAAGGATTATGGGAGAGGCAGGGTATTGTGGGATATAACAGAAAAATGTAGGAAAAATAAGAATTTTAGTGAGAATGAGGCACTGTGGGACAGAAAGAGAATTTGGGGAGAGCCAGGGAAGTGTGAGGAATAAATAATCATGGGAGAAAATGGAATTGTAAGAGAGAACAAAGATTTATGAGAGAGAGCAGATAACAGAGAATCGTGGGAGAGAACAGGGAATTGGGGGCAATAAAAGGAATTGTGGGAGACCAAAAGAATTGTGGAAGGCAAAATACTGTAGAAAAGAGAACTGTGCCAGGCACAAAGGATTAATGGGAAAGAATAGAGAGTTATGGGAAAGTGATGAAACTGTGAGAAAAGGAATTGTGGAGGAGAATGTTGAATTTTGGGAGGTAAATTGTGGCAGAAAATGAAAAATTATGAAAGAACTGCATGTGAGACAACGTAGTAGAGAGTAGAATTAGAGGAAAAAAAGATTTGTGAAAGAATAAAAAATTGTAGGAGAAAGAGAATTTGTGGGAAAGACAAAGATTTTTGGATAAATGGGGACTTACATGAGAAACAGAGAACTGTGGGAGAGACCAGACAACCATGAGAAAGACAGGGATTGTGAGATGAACAGAGAATTATGGGAGGAAACAGAGAATTGTAGGAATGACCAAGATTGTGGGATAAATAAGGAATCCTGGGAAAGCAGGGAATTGGGGGAAGGACAGGAACTGTGGAGAACAGAGAGTTGTGGGAGAAACAAAGAATTATGGGAAAACAAGGCATTGTGGGAAAGAGACTTGTGGGAGACATACAGGACTATGGGTGGGATAGAGAATTGTGGAAAAAGCAGGAAATGATGGGAGAGAATACTAAATCTTGGTAGAAAAGGAATTATGGTGCAGAATAAGTTGTAGGAGAAATGGGATTACAAGGCAGAAAGAATGTGGTACATATTCTTTTGAATACAATTATAAAAGAAAGATTCCTGAAATAGAAGAATGGAGAATTGGCCAGGAAAGGTGGCTTACACCTATAAGCCCAGAACTTTGGGAGGCCAAAGGGTGCAGATCACTTGAGGTCAGAAGTTTGAAACTAAACTGGCCAACATGGTGAAACTCTCTCTACTAAAAGTACAAAATTAGCTGGGTGTGGTCATGTGCACCTGTAGTCCCAGCTACTCCAGAGGCTGAGGCACAAGAATCGCTTGAGCCCAAGAGGTGGAGGTTGCAGTGTGCCAAGATCATGCCACTGCACTCCAGCCTGGGTGACTGAGTGAATGAGACTCCATCTCAAAAAAAAAAAAAAAAAAAAAAAAAAAAGGCAAATTGTGAGAGAAAGAAGAGACATGTGGGAAAGAAGAAATTGTTAGAGAAATACGATGTAGTGGGAGAAACAAGAAATTGCTGGAGAAAGACAAGGATTGTGGAAGACAAAAGGAATTACAGCAGACTCAAGATACTATGGGAGATGCAAGGCATTATGGAAAATTGTGAAGCTTTATTGTGGGAGAAAAATGAAATTGTGGGAAAGATGGGGATTGTGGGAGAAACAGGAAATTGCTGGAGAAAGACAAGGAATTTGCGAGACAAAAGAAAGTGTGGAAGACACAAGATATTTTGGGAGATGCAAGGCATGGAAATTTGTGAAACCATATTGTGGGAGAAAAAAAATAAATTGTGGGAAAGATGGGGATTGTGGGAGAAACAGGAAATTGCTGGAACAAGACAAGGATTGTGGGAGACAGAAGGAATTGTGGGAGACACAAGATATTTCAGGAGACACAAGGCATTATCGAAAATTGTGAAGTTGTATTGTGGGAGAAAAAAGGAATTGTGGGAAAGATGGGGTTGTGAGGGACTCAAGGTACTGTAAGAGAAACACAGAATTGTGGGAAAGACAAGGCTTGTGGGAGATTCCAGGTATTATGGGAGATTCATGACATTCTGAAAAATTATAAAAAGGGATTGTGGGAGAAACGAGGAATTGTAGGAAAGATTAGGATTGTGGGGGACTCAAGGTATTGTGGGAAAGAGAACTGTGGAAAAAACAAAGGACTGAATTACAGAAAAGAGGAGGAATTGAGGGACAGGCAGGGAATTGTAGTAAAGAATGGAGACTTGTGGGAGAGAACAAATTAGAGTGGAGAATGGAGAACTGTAGGTGAGACAGATTGTGGTAGAAAATAGATTATAGAAGAAAACAGATTTTCAAGAAAAAATAGAATGGAAAATTGTGGGAGAAAATGATTGTGAGGGGAATGTTATTGTGAGAGAAATAGGGAATTATGAGAGAAAACAGAATTGTGGGAGAGACCGGTGATTGTAGGGAGAGAATGCTGACTTTTGGGAGAGGCATGGAATTCTGGGAGAAATACAGAATTGGGGAAAATACAGAGTATTGTGGGAGATACACAGAATTGTGGGAGAGACAGGGAATTATTGGAGAAACAGAATTGTGGGAGCATAGGGAGAATTGTGGGTCAAACCAAGAATGGTGGGATGGGTGTGATATGCAATTGGGCTCTCTTTAGGATTCTCCCAGATCCAGACACCTCAACTTGATGAGCAGAGTATTCAGCAAGAAAGCACAATGGTGGCAGGTGTGGAACTGAGCTCCGTCCAGCAGCTGTCTGCCTTCCTATGCAGAGACACAGAACCTTCAATGGAAACTGCTTCCACCATCACAAAACACGATGCATGACATGTTTTCTCTCACACCCATGCACTGGGCTGATCCTACAAGCAAATCGCAGTGTCTTTCCACTTAAAAAAACCTTAACTGCCCTTTCATTGGCCATCGGATGAAGCTCAAATGCCTTAGCAGAATCTTTATAAACCCTTCACCACTTCTCTACCTTCCTCCAATACCTCCATACCACGCTGAGCCACAGTCATCCCCAAACAAGACGCAGACTTCCTGTGCTAACTCGCCACCTGGCTTCTTCCTCATCTGGATTTTCTGTCTGCTCTTTTCCCATGCTGTTCAATCATGTAAGACTCAGGCGGCACATTGCCTCCTCCAGGAACTCTCACCAGCGTTCCAAAACCAACATAGTCCTACATTGCCTGTGTTCCTTTAACCCTTCACAGGTTTTTAAAAATAAAAAATATTATTGTCCTTACTTACTTGTGAGTTTTACAAATTTTACTTCTCAGGAACACTCACCCATCCTGGCTAAAATGGTGTTGAATATTTGTTTAAGACAAAATTCAGTTAACTTGTGTGAAGTACCTAGACAGTGTCAGATACTATATCAGATACTTAATAAGGCTCCATACCAGCCTATTGGTCTTGTAGTGAAAGCCAAAGTCGTAGGATCTTAAGGGTATGATGAACAAGTTGCACTTTATTTCCACAGTCTACAGAGGGAGAAGCCCATGGCTAAGTTTTCTCTATATCTGCTTAGGTAGTAATGATCAGGTGCAGTCAATAGGAAAGAGGCTCTGGTAAGGAGTTTTCCGTGACTTTATGCACAGAAGTAGTATCAGATGCACACTTAACTTTCCCAAATTCACCTCTATTTAGTGAGGAGGTGGGGAGGTATGACGGGGGGTTATAGGTGAGGACTTACATAGTCCCAGGGATCCCGCTGCCCATAAGCAGGTAAAACTCTGGTAGGAAAATCTGAATGACACCTGTGTTTCCCCCGCCACCGACAGAGAGAAGCACATTCTAGAGTGACAGGCAAGTGGCCCCAGAGACATATTGACCAGGAAAGATTTAGAAGGTATCCTAAAATTGTCCCCAGACAATACAATGGTGATGAGAGCCAAAAGTCAAATGTGGAAATATTTGAAAAGGTGAAGTGTCCTAGGCAGCAAATTAATTGATTTAATTTCTGAATAAAAGCCTCTTAATTCTTTTTAGACTAATGTAGACAAATTCCTGCATAGGGTTACCATACAAAATGGTGATGACTGCATGTTATGAACAATTTTAAGATAATTGAGGCTGGGCGCGGTAGCTCACACCTGTAATCCCAGGACTTTGGGAGGCCGAAGCGGGTAGATCATGAGGTCAAGAGATCAAGATCATCTGGGCCGACACAGTGAAACCTGACTACTAAAAATACAAAAACTAGCTGGGCATGGTGGCACACGCCTGTAGTTCCAGCTATTCAGGAGGCTGAGGCAGGAGAATCGCTTGAACCCAGGAGGTGGAGGTCGAAGTGAGCTGAGATCACACCACTGCACTCCAGCCTTGTGACAGAGCAAGACTCCATATCAAAAAAAAAAAAAAAAAAAAAAAAAAAAAGATATTTAAAGGGTGACTAGATGCAGACTTACAACTCTAACCACCACCTCAGTTGCGCCACTACTTTCTTTTTTTTTTTTTTTTTCCAAAGAGATGGGGCCTCACTATGTGGCCCAGTCTGGACTCCAACTCCTGGCCTCAAGTGATCCTCCTTCCTCAACCTCCTGCGTAGCTGGGAATACAGGTTTATACCACCAGGCCAGGCCACTTTACACTTTTGCAGATGTTTGTTGTTAATTTTGAAAATGTACTCTGTGCTTCAAGCTCTGTCCTCAAGAAGCCTGAGCTGACAGGTGTTACCTAATATGTCCTCGGAGTCCTAAATAGGCAGCTGCCACTTTTACAGGAATTCTTCCCACAATAAAAAGTACTGATTGTATTTCCCGTTTTTCTCAAAAGGCTTTCCTTTTCCTCCAATGTTTTCTCAAATTGCCGTTTCCATTGATTGATCTATTATTAGAATAGAATGATTTGTACGGTCTGTGCGATCCTTGAGGGCCAGATTTACACATCCCAGTATCTACACCCCACTCAGCTCCTAGTACACAGCCTCTTAGAGTTTTGGGCAGTCATAAGGAGTTATTAACAGAATAAGAATGGGCCAGGCGCAGTGGCTCAGGCCTATAATCCCAGCACTTTGGGAGGCCAAGGTGGGAGGATCATTTGAAGCCAGAAGTTTAAGATCAACCTGGGCAACATAGGGAGACCCCAGCTCTACAAAATAAAATGAAAAAAGACACAAAACCAAACAAAATTAGCAGGATGTGGTGGCACTCGCCTGTGGTCCTAGCTACTCAGGAGGCTGAGGTGGAAGGATCACTTGAGCCCAGGAGGTCAAGGCTGCAGTGAGCCGTGTTTGTTCCACTGCCCTCCAGCCTGGACCACAGAGTGAGACCCAGTCTCAAAAAAGTAAATCAATCAATAAATAAATATATCCATACAGTGAAATATTATCAATCCATAAAAAGAATGAAGTTCTGACACTTGCTACAACATAGGTGAATCTAGAAAACACATCCAAAGTCAAAGAAACCAGACACAACAGGACAAAGATTACACAATGCCCTTTCTATGTGAGGTCCAGCACAGCAAAGCCACAGACACAGAAAAGATTCATGTTGCCACGGGCTGGGGAGAAGAGATGGGAAATGACTCATGGCGGGCACAGGGTCTCTTTCTGCAGTGATAACATGTTGTGACTTAGACAGCGGTAATGTGTGCACAACCACTGAAATGTGCCATTTTAAGGGGTGAAGTTTATGGCATATGAATTATATCTCAATTGTTTAAAAAAGCTAAGGGGCTGGGTGCAGTGGCTCAAGCCTATTATCCCAGCACTTTGGGAGGCTGAGGCGGGAGGACCACTTGAGACCCCAGAGAGAGCACATTTGCAGGAATTTGTATACATTAATCTAAAAAGAATTAAGCCTGGGCAGCATAATGGGACCCCATTTCTCCAAAAAAACTAATTTTCTCCAAAAACCATAAAATAAACTTAGCCAGGCATGGCGGTATGTGCCTGTAGTCCCAGCTACTCAGGAGTCTCAGGTGGAAGGATCACTTGAGCCAGAAGGTGGAGACTGTAGTGAGCCGTGTTCCTTCTGCTACACTCTATCCTGGGTGATAGAAGGGGACCCTGTCTCAAAAAAAAAAAAAAACAAAAACAGGGAGCCCTCAAAGAGATCAGCCTTCTGGGATGGCTGCCCTGCTTATTTTTCTATTGGATCTTTATTTGCTTTTTCTAAAACCTCTATGTGAAAACATCCAACCTTTGAGCAGCAAATCTAGGCAACAGCTTGCTGGAAGGAGGGGAAGTAAGGAAATGCTGATGGATTTTGTTTGTTGGTGATTGGGGTGGGGTGCAGGGGACTTTTATTGTTATTTCTAGTGTTTTATTTGACTGTCAAATATCTGCTCTGCTGCTTTAAAACACCAGGATGGGAATACAAAGCCAAATAATTCAAGATAATATTTTTTTGCTTCATTCCCCAGATGGTATCAGTAACT
The DNA here is from genome assembly GCF_048565385.1 of Saimiri boliviensis. Lineage (NCBI taxonomy): Eukaryota > Metazoa > Chordata > Mammalia > Primates > Cebidae > Saimiri > Saimiri boliviensis. The sequence continues at coordinate 6,532,555 of NC_133470.1, forward strand.
CTACAGACTAACAGCAGCTCCAGCAGGTGGGTCCCTCATCCTTCGTGAACTATTTGTACCAGATGGAAAGCCTGTAAATATATACTCTCTCTGTCTTTTAGCTTCAGCCAGAACTATGTCTCTTTCCCTTCGTGGCTCCCAACAGTACTGAATCATGGAATCAGTCCATTAATTCATTACCATGTCTTTTAGCCTTCAAAGTAAACCAAACTTGTCGCCTGAAAGTGAACCTTCATTCCAAATATTTTTGTTTCTGTTTTTATTTTTTGAGACGGAGTTTCACTCTTGTTGCCCAGGCTGGAGTACAATGGTGCAATCTCAGCTCACTGCAACCTCCTCGTCCCAGGTTCAAGTGATTCTCCTGCCTCAGTCTCCCAAGTAGCTGCGATTACAGGCATGCACTACACATGACAGCTAATTGTGTATTTTTTGTAGAGATGGGGTTTCACCATGTTGGTCAGGCTGGTCTGGAATTCTTGACCTCAGATGATCCACCCACCTTGGCCTCCCAAAGTGCTGGCATTAGGATTACAGGCATGAGCCACCATGCCCAGCTAATTTTATATTTTTAGTAGAGATGGAATTTCACCATGTTGGTCAGGCTGGTCTTGAACTCCTGACCTCAGGTGATCCACCCGCCTTGACCCCCCTTCAATGTATTTGAATCGTAGGAATGGAAAAGAAAATAAGCCATTTCTAAACATCTTTTTGCATATTATTTTTCTTACTGCAAATTTCAACATTATTTTGGTACCTCCCACATGGGGTTGTATGGTGTTTGTCTTTGGTTTTGTGTGTGTGTGCCTTTAGCTAAGACAACATCTGGGGGGAAAAATGCATTTTTAGATCCAAGCCTAACGATTCTGAGATACTGGTTGTGAACTGGGGGCTACTGTGGCCCCCCAGGAGACATTTGTCAATGTCTGGAAGGAGTATTGGTTGTCACAGTTGGTGGGGGTTGCAACTGGCAGCTACTGAGTCCACATGAGGGGTGCTGCTAAATACCCACCACACACATGACAGACCCCAGGACAAAGAATCCTCCAAGGCTTTTTAAGGGGAACCCTGGGGCCCAAAGTCTACCTGCTGTGACAGACAGGGCATTACCTTCAGACAGCATGCTCAGGGCTTCGTCAGAAGTCTGCCCACCTACACGAGACACCTTCCTGGAAGCAGGATTTTCATGGGGCACGAGGGAGTCCGCTAGGGATGGGTAAGCCCCCTCAGCAGCTGAGGTGGTCAGTGATTCCCACTGGATCTCCTTCCTGGAAGACTGAAAACCCAGGCTGCATCCTGTCCAGCCATAGAAGGCCAAAGACAAGAGAAATCCCTGGGCTGGATTCAGGATTCCCTGGGGAGAGGACAGAAAGACACAGGGCAGTCAGTGCAGCACAGCAGGAGTCAGAGCCCTGGGCTGTCACAGAGCGGCACTCCCCTCAGCATGCCCACAGGGCTGGCCTGGCTTGGAAGTGACCATGGGTTGGCTGGTGGCTGGTTGGTGGGTTGATTTGGGGCAAGACGAAGATTGGGCACAGTAGGTGCTGTACACTCAAGAGTGTCTGAAAATAGTGGGGGTGGGGAGAGGAGGGGGCAGGAGGAGCTGGAGGAGAGAAGGGAAGAGAAGGGACAGAGGATGAGAGAGGAGGGAGGGCAGGAGAAGGAGAAAGAGAGAGGGGAGGGTGGGGGAGGAGAAGAGGCCAGGAGTGGGAGAGGAGGGGAGGGAGCACCGTGGTGCAAGGACTGAACAGCCAGCTCCTCCCGCAGCCTGGGGGCTCCTGTTCTCCACAGTTTGCCACCCTGTGCTGCCAAGGGAGCACTTGATATGATAAAGGTTCCCGAGGCTCAGGCAGAGTCTGGGAAACATCCTTCCACTCGTGTTTGCTGAGGACATATAAAGTTCACCAGAGGAACCCAGCCAAGCTCCAAACCACATGCAGGGACGGAAGGGCCAGTGTTGGTTCCATTTGAAAGTCTTTGTGAATGAGACTTTCCCCATTTCAAAAGCGATACAAATACGGATTCTGTGTAGAACAGAGAGTATGTATCTCCCTGCCAACAACACATGTGCATTTCTTCTTATAAAGGTGAGAGAAGAGAGCGCTGGTGTGGTCTGTCCATAGTGCCTCTACCCCACCACCACTTCCTGTATGTCCGCCAATACCTTTCCATACACGTATGTTTTTCTGTTTTATTTCTTTGCTTTTCATTGTTTCCCCCTTGAAGAAAAGATAATCATGTTTTTCTGTAGTTGTAATCGGTATAATTGTATATATTATATTTTCCAGTTAATACCAGAGATTTCATAATCATCATTTTTAACATCTGAGTAATATTCCATCAAGATGAAAGACCATGATTTACTTAACCATCTCTTTTTTTTTTTTTTTTTTTTTTGAAATTTGGGTTGCCCATAATGCTTTACAATTATGAAGGATAGTGCTACCAGGAATATCTTCATCTGTGTGGCTTTTTCATAGTCTGAAACGGTCCTTCAAGATCCATGCTCTGATATCGTGAGACTGCCAGGAGCTTTGATACACTATGCCAAACTGATTGACCAGAGGTGAAGCATTTAATAACGATCCCAACAACAAACAAAACACCCAGCCAGCACACTAAGGCCAGGAGCCTATTTAACTTCTCCTGTATTTAAATACAATATATTGTACTTCTGACTGCTTCTTTTTCTTCTGACTTTTTTCAAACAGAAAATGTTAAATCTAGGTAATTAAAAAAAAAAGAGAGATGGGGTCTCCCTACATTGCCCAGTGTGGTGGCATATGCCTGTAGTCCCAGTTACTCAGGAGGCTGAGACAGAGGATTGCTTTAGCCCGGGAGTTTGAGACTGCAGTGAGCTATGATCGTGCCACTGCTTTCCAGCCTGGGTGACAGAGTGAGACATCTCTAAAACAAATAAATTAATTAAATAATTAACTAATTCGAATAAAATAAAGATTGACCTACCATAATAAACCATGTGGTCTTGGCTGCAGTTCTGACAGGTTTCAAAGAACCTCCATTGATATCTGTTTGCATCTCAAGATAGAATAAAAGGCTTTCATTGATGATATTCGACAACCAACTGTTGGAAAGAAAATGGCAGCAAGTAAAGAGAAGATGCAATGAAACTCATTTTCAAATGCTGGGGTGGGTCAAAGAAGAATTTCTACCAAGACCTAAAAGTACTAGCTCTCGGTACAGACATGACCACTTCTGCAGTAAGAAACTAGGAGGGTGGGGTGTGGTGGCTTCTGCCTGTAATCCCAGCACTTCGGGAGACTGAGGCAGGAGGATTGCTTGAGCCCAAAAGTTTGAGACCAGCCTGGGCAACACAGTGAAATTCGTCTCTACTAAAAATAATAATAAAAAAATTGACCAGATGTTGTGGTGTGCACCTGTAGTCCCAGCTACTTGGGAGCCTGGGGTGGGAGGATCGCTTGAGCCCAAGAGATTGAGGCTGCAGTGGGCTATGAATGTACCACTGCACTCCAGCCTGAGGGACAAAGTGAGACCCTGTCTCAAAAAGAAGAAGAAGAAGAAAAAAAAAGAAATGAAATGAAACTAAGAGGAACCAGCACAGTAAGGGGAGCCAGCACACTAAGAATTTAATTTAAAAAATAGAATTTGTTTTCTCAGTCTAAAGCGCAGATCAGCAAATCCTTTCAGCAGCAACACTCAATACCACATCTGGGTGTAAGATTCTAGCACTGCATCAAATAACCCAGAATTCATTCTTTGTTTGAAGAGCAACTCACAGTTTTGGTGGAGATCAAACCTATTTTTTCTTGACATTTTATGTTAGAATTTTTCAATGTTCCTTTAGGTGGCTCAGTGAAATATGAAATGTTGAGCTGAGTGTATTTTTAGTAGGAGATGATTTCTATATCTCCAAAAAAGGTGTCCTAACAAAGCTCATATCGGGTGATTTATGATTACTATTATTTTTTAGACTCAAGGTTTTGCTCTGTCACACAGGCTGGAGAGCAGTGGCATGATCATAGCTCCCTGTAGCCTTGAACTCCTAGGCTCGAGTGATCCTCCTGCCTCAGCCTCCTGAGTAGCTGGGACTGCAGGCATGTGCCACCATACCTGGCTGATTTTTGTTGTTGTTGCTAAGTGGTGTCTCACTAAATTGCCCAGGATAGTTTTGAACTCCTGGCCTCAAGGAATACGCCTGCCTCCAACTACCAAAGTGCTGAGATTGCAGGCGTGAGCTGCCACAACCAGCACAGGTGAATTTTTTTTTAATTGCATTTTAGGTTTTGGGGTACATGTGAAGAACATGCAAGATTGTTGCATAGATACACACATGGCAGCGTGATTTGCTGCCTTCCTATCACCTATATCTGGCATTTCTCCCCATGCTCTCTCTCCCCAATTCCCCACCCCCCACTGTCCCTCCCCTATTTCCCCCCAACGGACCCCAGTGTGTAGTGCTCCCCTCCCTGTGTCCATGTGTTCTCATTGTTCAACACCCCCCTATGAGTGAGAACATGCGGTGTTTGATTTTCTGTTCTTGTGTCAGTTTGCTGAGAATGATGGTTTCCAGTTTCATCCATGTCCCTACAAAGGACGTGAACTCATCGTTTTTGATGGCTGCATAGTATTCCATGGTGTATATATGCCACATTTTCCCTGTCCAGTCTATCATCAATGGGCATTTGGGTTGGTTCCAGGTCTTTGCTATTGTAAACAGTGCTGCAATGAACATTCGTGTGCACATGTCCTTATAGTAGAACGATTTATAATCCTTTGGATATATACCCAGTAATGGGATTGCTGGGTCAAATGGAATTTCTACAACTACTTGCCCTGTCCTGCAAGGTAGATTCGCCACAGTGCAGTATGTTCTGATTTCAATCTTTTTTTTTTTTTCTTGCATTGGTTACAGGCCTATTTTCAAAGCATCCACCTGAAAGGTTTGGACAGGATACCAGTGGTGGGGAAAAATGAGGAAAGACAAACTGCTCAGCCTCTTCTCCAACCTTCTTGACCAAAGATGTGCCCTTGCCCCTCAGTCAGATACAGGAATTCTGGTGTCAAGAGTGAGGCAAATGGGTGAATTTATAAAGCATGACTGGCTGAGTGTAGTGGCTCATGCCTGTAACCCCAGCACTTTGAGAGGTTGAGGCAGGAGAATCCACTGAGCCCAGGAGTTCAAGACCAGCTTGGGCAACAAAGCGAGACCCCACCTCTACAAAAAAAATATAAACAATTCGGGCTGGGTGCAGTGGCTCAAACGTGTAATCCCAGCACTTTGGGAGGCCAAGGCAGGTGGATCACTTGAGGTCAGGAGTTTGAGATCAGCCTGGCCAAAATGGGGAAACCTCAACTCTACTAAGCATACAAAAATTAGCTGGGCATAGTGGCACACACCTGTAATCCCAGCTACTCGGGAGGCTGAGGCAGGAGAATCACTTGCACCCAAGAGGCAGAGGTTGCAGCGAGCCAAGATCACGCCATTGCACTCCAGCCTGGGCAACAGAGTGAGAATACTTAGGAGGCTGAGGTGAGAAGATCAAGTGAGAAGATCACTTGAGCCCTAAAAGTCAAGGCTGCAGTGAGCTGTGATTGTGCCACTGCACTCCAGCCTGGGAGCCTGGGTGACAGAGAAAGATCCTGTCTCAAAAGAAAAAAAAAAAAAAAAAAAAAAAACAAAAACCCAGCCCCTTTGTTTTGGTTAACTCCAGCAATGCACATGGTTGGGACATTTCAAAACTAGATTTGGGCATTTGTGTTCTAAGGGCTTTATATATAATTTGAGTCGCTTTGAATGTTTTTCCAGAAATTCATGAATTTCTTGTTCCCCTGTCCTCTGTGCCTTTCCTCAAAGGGTACCTAGCACAGTCTCAAAGATCTCCTTCCCAAAGTCTCTTCCCTTTGGAACTTCTGCTCATGCATGCAACATGGCAAGTTGTTTCCATAGCCCTTCCCACTAGCAATGACTATACGTATATACAGAAGAAAGGTTACCAAATAATTAAAACCAGCATTATTTTGAAAAACCGGATCTTGATCATGGCTCCCATCCTTCTCTCGTTCTCTGTGTAAATGCCTTGTCTTCCTTTCAGTAAAGAGGCCACTGTGAAGAACAGAAAGAACTACACGCAGTGTTTATTATTCATGTTTACTGAGTGACAGAGAAGGCAATGGAAGCAGATGTGAGCCCACAAGCAAAGCCAGAGGGGCAGGAAGCAAAGCAAGTCACTGACATTCATTCCTCACAATTGCAGGTTGGAGTCCTCATAGACCCTAAGGAAGATATATATTTTTAAACTTTTATTTTGAAATAATTTTAGATTTACATAAAATTTGCAAAGATGGCACAGAGAGTCCCTGTATACCCCTACCCTTTACCCAGATTCCCTTCAATATTAGCATCTTATGCAAACATGGGGATGTTATTCACAATTATGAAATTAATGCTGGTACATCAGTATGGACTAAACTCCCAATTTTGACTGGGTACAGTAGCTCGAGCCTGTAATCTCAGCACTTGGGAGGTCAAGGTGGGTGGATCATTTGAGGTCAGGAGTTCGAGACCAGCCTGGCCGACATGGCGAAACCCTATCTCTACTAAAAATACAAAAATTAGCCTGGTGTAGTGGTGAGTGCCTATAATCCCAGCTACGGGAAGCTGAGGCAGGAGAATCACTTGAACCCAGGAGGCAGAGGTTGCAGTGAGCCAAGATTGCACCACTTTACTCCAGCCTGGGCAAAAGAGTGAAACTCCATCTCAAACAACTAAAAATAAAAATAGTCCACACTTGTTAAAGTATTAAAAAAATTTTGAATTTTATAGACACGTTAGAAAACATTTAGAAGTTTAGAGAAGTATGAATGACCATGGTCCCTCCTCCCAGAGATAACCACTGTTAACATCTTAGTGTATTTCTTTTCAGTCTTTTTTCTATAAGTCATTTCCACGTGTTTTATGAGCTCAAATCACTATTTTTTATGAGATTTTGTTTTAAAATGCTATATTTAACACACTATATTTAAATGTAGATATGTTCTGGGCATGGTGGCTCATGCCTATAATCCCAGCACTTTGGGAAGCAGGTGGATCACCTGAAGTCAAGAGTTCGAGACCAGCCTGGCCAACATGGTGAAACTCTGTTTCTACTAAAAATACAAAAGAATTAGCCGGGCATGGTGTCACACATCTGTAGTCCCAGCTACCCAGGAGGCTGAGACATGAGAATCGCTTGAACATAGGCATTGCAGTGAGCCAACATCACGCCACTGCACTCTAGCCTGGGTGACAGAGCAAGACTCCATCTCAATAAAAAGAAAAAAAAAGGGGATATGAAGAGACTGGTCCAAAGAACCACAATAATTTCCTATTACCAGTGATAGAGTACTCTGAACAACGTTTTTTAAAAGTTCGACAATTAACAAGTGATCCTAAAAAGACCTCTCAGTTAAGGCAAATTTCCTTATTCCCATTCTGCCCTTGAGAGATCCCTGGCAGTCTGAGGAGGCGGGAGGCTCACTCCAGGACACACGTCCTTGAGGGTAAAGTAGGGGCTGAACTGCAGGTCCCCAGCCCCAGCCTAGAAGTCTTTCCCAGACATGCTGTCGACGACTTCACTCCTCTTATCCTTTTCTAACCATTGACCTTGACTCATTTCCTGTGCTCCACTTCCTGTTTCCTGCCTGTCTGAGAAAAAACGTCAGCCAAGTGCATTATGGGACTGGAGCCACCTCAGTTAGCACTCAGTCCCTTCCCCCTCCTCTCTCTTTTCCTTCAGTCCCTTCCCCCTCCCCTCTCTTCTCCTTCTGTTCCTCTCCTACCTCCACAATCATCAAAGGGCACTCCTGTGGCCGATCCAAGAAGAGCCCAGCACGGAAGTGAAGAGTCAACTAGTCCTGGCACTGAGCTAACAAACGATGGCACACAACTTGTGCAAAGGCCTGCACACTGTCATTTACTGAACTTGCTCACTTTCTGCAGCTGTGTTCTGCTGATATCTCTGGGGGATGACAAATGAGGTCAACTGCCCTGGATAATTCCAGGACAACATGTGTCACCGTCTGAGCCCAAGGCATAGGGCTGCTCCCAGTGGCCGTGTACCCACTAAATGCCCTAGAATTTACCTGCAGTCACTGTCTTTTGGAACAGGATGGGGTTGGCCACGAGAACCAGCAGCAGGGGCAGGTACATGGTGACATAGTGGGGGATGGCGTGGTCCAGACCCCGCTCACACCTGAGAGAGGAAAACCAAGTCATTCTTAAAAGCAAAGCTTTGGCTAAAAGACATCTACTTATCTGGAAGTCAAGATAAGAGGATGAGAATGAAAAGGGAAATGCATAAATCTGCTTCTGACTGCCCAAAGGAAGTGTGAGTCATTTCTCATGTCTGGAACAAGCAGTAAATTGCAGGAGAGTAAGGGAGATCAACCATGCTTCTGTCTCATAAATGGCAGGATCCCTAAGGCATTCCACTGGAGGAAGCTTTTAAAGTTTACTGCTGAGAAAGGATCGGAAAGGAAAACACACTGAGATGAGGGATTCCCTGCATTGGGTCTCAAGGAAAAAATGCAATTCAAGTAGAAACCAAGGTACTCCATTAAGTAGTTAGGTTTTGAGTACTTACTACGCGGTTTTGGGCAATAACATGAATAAGATCCGGTCCCTGGGCTTGAACAACTCAAAATACACCAGCTGAATATTTCAGAGGAAATGTGTTCCTATGGTTATGGATAACAATAGTTTCAGAGATTCTTGTCAGGGAAAAGGACAAAGATTTCTACTGAGGGGTCACAGGAATCATTGGTCACCATAGAGTGTGATGGAGGGCCCCACACATGTATGTTACCAAGGTAACAACTCTCAGCTGGGAAATGCTTAATGTAGGAGAGAAGCAAAATGGCATGGAGGAAAAGGAAACTGAAGGCAAAGGGGAGGGAGGTCTGCTCCGGCTCAACCAAAGAGGGAGGCGAAAAGCAGCTGACCAAACAGCCTCATGGCCATGGAAGGGGAAATGACAAAAATAAATTAAAGCACCCTTAATGTTCACAGAATGGTCAAACCAGAGGGGAAATAGGCAGAAAATGTAAAAAATAAAATCAGATAGGAAAAATGCAACACTCATCTCCTCTTGCCATAAGAAGGATTACTATACCACCTCTCAACGCTGCCACCTTCTTTTAACAGGCTGTTTTATCTTCAGCTCTAGAGGCTAAATTCGATCTGGAAAGGCTTGCAAGGAGAAAGAGAAACGAGGAGAAAGAGAAGTGACTCCGACGCAAAGACAGAAAGGAAATAACAAGAGAGTGAGACTGTGAGCATGAAGAATGCCAAGTGCCCTGGGTCAGGTGATGTGAAAATGAAATGATGATTGAGGATAAGAGGCTTAAAAGGAGCAGCTCCCAAAGACCCTGGGAGCACCTCAGGGCTCCCTGTGCGCCCTGCAGCAATGGCGCCCTCAGGCTCAGATGCAACTTTGCCAGGAGTCTCCAGGGTCCCACAGGCAAGGGAGAGCAACAGAAACTCCCTTTCCAACTAAGTGCATTTCGTTATAACAGCTGCTGACACTGCATCTGTCCTTTTAAAGTTACCCAGGAAAACAAGCTGTACGGATGGATCTACATACTGAGCTTCCTGCTTGTATTCATGATTGACAAGGCAACACCAATTTGGAGACGTCTAACTGAGCAGCTACAAGAAGCCGGAAAAGAGGGGGAGAAATGATCTACACCAATTTTTTTCTGTAGATTTTTTTCTGTGAAGGAACAGACAGTAAATATTTTCACACCGTGGTCTCTGAGGCAACTACTCAACACTGATGTTGCAGTGCAAAAGCAGTCATAGTGCGTAAAGAAATGAGTGTGACTCTATTCCAATAAAACTTTATTTACAAAAACAGAAGAAGGCTGGATTTGTCCTGAGGCCTACACCGTGTTGATCCCTGGTATAAAATCACAGACACAGACACTGTCCACTTCTGTTTCCCATTGGAAGTTAGAGTATATATCCTTGGAAAGACCTTGGCTTTGCAACTAAGAGTTGCACAGACAGGAATGTAAACTTGAGGAAATGCCTGAGACAGTTCCAGCGGCCACATCTCCCTCTGTGTGCAGGATGGAAGAGAACTGAGAAAGCGTAGGAAGCAAAGCTAGAGAATGGGCCCTGCCCAGCGCTCCCTTTGGCCTCTTATCCTACACTCATTCCTAGAATGTTAAGCTTACCTGCTCATCCAGAGGAAGCTTGAAGACCAAAAACGTAAAAGTAAGCATGAGGAAACTGTACCAATATGGGGGCTGGGGATACACCTAAAACTGTGCATGCAACTTACATGGAGGGGAATATGCGGAAGCTTTGTGTACATGCTTGTGTGCATGGGCACCCACGCACACACATGAGAAAGGCAGAGGCAGGGAGGATGACTCCAGGGGCATTCTCCTAGCTATTGTAGTCAGCCCTCTGGGGCTGGGCCATGAGCATGGCCTCACATGGCCCTGAGACAATGGCCTAACCTCCAAGGTGTCCACTCTGTGGGTCAGGGCTCAGGCATTCCCTGCAAGAGAACACATGTTGAGCTAAGGATGGGGCTGCCTGGGGCACTGGAGTCCCAGCTTACCTGGACACGGAAGGGTAGTAGAGCATGGCGGCTCCCTCCATGCAGAGCAGGGTGGCCAGACCCCACGCCATGATGTGGTACAGCAGGATGGTGCTAGGGGACAAGCACAACAGTAGCCACAGCTCAGTGGGGCACAGAGGCCTGCCTGGAACTGCCAGGCCAGCTCCTGCACTCTGGAATGGTCAGGAAAATGTACATAGAGGAAGGCCCCGGCAGAGCTTCTCCATGCTGCTGAGGGTGGTTGGTTGTTTTCCATTGAGGTGAAATTCACATCACATTAAATGAACTATTTTAAAGTAAACAATTCAGTGGCATTTGGTACATTCACAGTGCTCTGCAGCCATCACCACTGTCTCCTCCCAAAATGTTTTCATCATTCCAAAAGGAGACCCCATATCCATTAATTGGTGATACGGTTAGGCTTTATATCCCCACCCAAATCTTATCTAAAATTGTAATCTCCATAATCCCAAGGGATAGACTAGATGGAGGTAACTGTATCATGGGGGTAGTTTCTCCCACGCCGTTCTCCTGATAGTGAGTTCTTACGAGATCTGACGGTTTTATAAGGGGCATTTCCCCCATCGCTCAGCCGCATTTCGAACAAGGTGCCCTGCTTCCCTTTGGCCTTCTGCCATGATTGTAAGTTCCCTGAGGCCTCTCGAGCCATGTTGAACTGTGAGTCAATTAAATCTCTTTCCTTTATAAATTACCCAATCTTGGGCAGTTCTTCACAGCAACATGAGAACAGACTAATACAACTGGTCACTCTCCTTTGCCCACCCCCTAGCCCCTAGCAACCACTAATCTAGTTTCTGTCTCTCTGGATTTGCATGTTCTGGATACTTCATGTAAATGGAAGTATATGTTATGTGGCCTTTTGTGCCTGCCTTCCTTCACTCAGCATAATGCTTTCCAGGTTCACTGATGTTGTAGCATCATTCCTTTCTTTCTTTTAATATTTTTTTGAGGCAGAATCTCGCTACGTTGCCCAAACTGGTCTTGAATTCCTGGCCTCAAGCAATCCTCCCACCTTAGCCTCCCAAATTGCTGGGATTAGAGGCATGAGCACTGCTCCCACATTTCCTTCCTCTTTTTGTGGGGGTTGGGGGACAGGGTCTTGCTCTGTCATCCAGACTGGAGTGCAGTGGTGCAATCTCAGCTCACTGCAACCGTCTCCTGAGCTCAAGCAATCCTCCCACCTCAGCTTCCTGAGTAGCTAGGACCACAGGCACATGCCACATGCCACCATGCTTTGTGTTTTTTGTGGAGATGGGGTTACACTATGTTGCCAGGCTGGTCTTGAACTCTTCAGCTCAAGTGATCTACCCGCCTCAGCCTCCCAAAGTGCTGGGATTACAGGTGTGAGCCACCAGGATGGCCCTTTCTTTCCTTTTTCTGGCTGAATACCATTCCATTGTATGCATGGGCTGAGATTCACCCATCAATGGACATTTAGGTTGTTTCCACTATTTGTCTGCTGTGAGTAGTGCTGCTATGAACATGTGTTATGTACCAGTAGTTGTTTGAGTTCCTGTTTTGTTTTGTTTTGAGATAGAGTCTCGCTCTGTTGCCCAGGCTGGAGTGCAGTGGTGGAATCATAGCTCACCGCAGCCTCCAATTCCTAGGTATAAGTGATCCTCCCACCTCAGCCTCCCAAGTAGCTGGGACCACAGGCATGCACCACCATGCCAGCTAATCTTTGGTTTTTTGTAGAGGTAGGTCTCACTCTATTGCCCAGGCTGGTCTCAAACTCCTGGCCTCAAGTGATCCTCCCACCTTGGCTTCCCAAAGTGCTGGGATTGCAGGCATGAGCCATTGCACCTGGCTGGGTTCCTGTTTTCAGTTCTTTGAGGTGTATATGTAGAAGTGGAATTGCTGGGTCAGATGGTTTTTTTTTTTTTTCCCCCCAAGATGGAGTCTTGCTCTGTTGCCCAGGCTGGATTATAGTGGTGCAATCTCTGCCTCCCGGGTTCAAACAATTCTCCTGCCTCAGCCTCCTGAGCAACTGGGATTACAGGTGCCTGCCACCACACCTGGCTAATTTTTGTATTTTCAGTAGAGATGGGGTTGGCCAGGCTGGTCTCAAACCCCTGACCTCAAGTGATCTATCTGCCTTGGCCTCCCAAGGCACTAGAATTATAGGCACAAGCCACCATGGCTGGCTGTCAGATGGTATTTCTATCTTCAAGTTTTTGAGGAACCACTGAACTGTTTTCCACAGCAGCGGTATCATTTTATATTCCTACCAGCAATGTTCAAGGGTTCTAACTTCTCCATATCTTTGCCAAGCCTATTTTATAATTTTGATTATAGCCATCCTAGTGAGAGTGGCTGCTGTTTTTGAGACTTGATCTAAACAGAGCTCATCTCGGTAAGACCATGGAATAGTAAGTTCCACCAACAGTACACCCTCTGATGGCGTTTTTCTGTTCTCATTGGCTATGGTCTCAACTTTTGTGTCCCTCCTCAAAATCATGTTAAAATCCTACTCTTCTAGGGGATGGTATTAGGAGGTGGGGCCTTTGGGAGGTTATGAGGTCATGAGGGTGGAGCCTTGTGAGTGGGATTAGAGCCCTTATAAAAGGGACCTCAGACAGTGCCCTCACGCCTTCTACTGTGTGAGGACATGGCAAGAAGGCACTGTCTATAAGCTAGGAAGTGTGTTGTCGCTGGACGCTGAATCTGCCACACCTTCTTCTTGAACTCCCAGCCTGCAGAACTGTGAGTTATACGTTTCTTTTTTTATAGGCACACACCACCATACCTGCCTAATTTTTATGTCTTTAGTAGAGATAGGGTTTCACCATGTTGGCCAGGCTGGTCTTGAACTCCTGACCTCAAGTGATCTGCCCACCTCAGCCTTCCAAAGTGCTGGGATTATAGTTGTGAGCCACCATGCCCAGCCCAATGCTGTGCGTTTCTGCATGGAGAGCTGAATGTTTACTGAGCAAAGATCAGGCCTGTTCTAGGCACAGGAAACAGAGTCCCTGTCCACATAGGGGTGAGCATCTTGAGAGATGACATAAAGAATTGTGATGTCCCAGCCTGTGCCCACAGCTGGATGGAGAAGATTTTACATGAAGTCAGGCTCGTAGCTGTGATTAATCTAAGACATGAGACTACATTTGTTGTTGTTAAGAGGCAGGGTTTCCCTCTGTCACCCAGACTAGTGTGCAGTGGCACAATGATAGCTCATAGTAACTTCAAACTCCTGGGCTCAAGCTTGCCTCAGCCTCTGAAGTAGCTAGGACTATAAGCGCTTACCACCATGACCAGCCAATTTTTTAAATTTTATTTTTAGTAGAGATGGAGTCTTGCGATGTTGCCCAGGCTGGTCTTGAACTCCTGGTCTCAAGCAATCCTCCCATCTCAGCCTTCCAAAATGCTAGGATTATAGACATGAGCCAACATGCCTGGCAGAGACTATGTTTATAAGCGGACAAACACTCGTGATAGCCTAAATAAGTTTCCCTAAACATGTTTCTGTCCTAATCTCTGGAACCTGTGAATATGTTCCCTTATATGGCAAAAGAGACTTTGCAGGTGTGATGAAGTTAAGGATGTCTGAGATAAGGAGGTCATCTGGGTTATTTGGGTTGGCCCAATGTAACTGCCAAAATCCAGAAAAGCAGAGACTATCAGCTGCAGAGGACCAGAGAGAAGGGAGTTTGAGAAGGATGTAACCCACCATTGCTGGCTTTGAAGATGGAGGAAAAGGCCACAAGTGAAGGAATGTGGATTGCAGCCTGGCCTGGGGTATGCACCTGTAGCCCCAGCTACTTGGGAGGCTGAGGCGGGAGGATTGCTTGAGCCCAGGAGTTAAAGGCTGCAGTGTGCTATGATCATGCCACTGTCCTCTAGCCTGGGTGACAGAATGAGATCCTATCTATTAAAAAAAGGAAAAAAAGAAAAGAAATACAGGCTCCTTCCAGAAGCTGGGAGCCAGATGTGGCTGGAGCAGAGAGTGTGGGAAAGGATGGAGGGAGGGCCGTGTGTTGAGGTCTGGATCACAAAAGCCTCTGTGGGCCACAGAGCCATATCACTTTAAATCTATGTCTGGTAAGAATCTACTGGAGGGCTTTCATTTTCTCAAAAAAAAAAAATTATATATATATATATATATATATATATATATATATATATATATATATTTTGCAACAAGATAAACCTTAAAGCTTGAAAAAGGCCAGGTGTGGTGGCTCATGCCTGTAATCCCAGCACTTTGAGAGGCTGAGGTGGGTAGATCACCTGAGGTCAGGAGTTCGAGACCAGCCTTGTCAACATGGTAAAACCCCATCTCTACTAAAAATGCAAAAATTAGCTGGGTTTGGTGGTAGGCACCTGTAGTCCCAGCTACTCTGAGGCTGAGATGGGAGAATCACTTGAACCCGGGAGGCAGAGGTTGCAGTAAGCCAAGATCGCACCACTGCACTCCAGCCTGGGCAACAAGAGCAAAACTCCATCTCAAAACAGACCAACCAACAAACAAACAAACAAACTTGAAAAAAAAAAAAACAGAATCTGAAAAAAATAAACCCAGTTATAGAAGATGAGGAGATAGCTTAGAGAAGAAATCAGCCAATGGCTGGGACTACAAAGTTCTTGTGAAGCTGGCAGAAAGGGAGGAGGGGCCCTGCTTGGGCGTGCGTGGTTTGCTCTCTTTCCTGCCTGGGGTTTCCCAACAGGAGGACATGAACCGGGGGCTCCTCCTCAACTGTGTGGGCCCTCCCAGCTCCTCCAGCGAGAGGTCTTATGCCTCCTGAATATCCAGCTCACCCAATAAGCAAGGAGCTCCTATCCCCACGCCCTCCGGGAGTCACCTGTGTACCCAGTAGCCAAGTCTGAATGCTCAGTCCCACCGGGGACGGCTGTCTGTACAGAACCAGCGGCTACTACATGCTCCCAGAGAGGAGAGCAGGGGGCTTACCTTCTGCCTCCCCACTGCCCATTCCCTGCACAGCTGGCATTCTTGCACAGCCTCTAGCTTTCATCTTTCATTTTTGTACTTCCATACACCCCACCCCGTTTCCCCGAGGAGTTGAGGCCACCGCCTTCCAGATGCCTCAGGAAGACTGAAGATGGAGGCTCTGCAGAGCTGACTGGAGCTGTCCAGTCTTGGGTTTGCCTCTCCTGTCTGATGAGAAGAGGTGGGGTGGAGGGCTGGGGCTCCATGGGATGCTCAGCTGTCACTCCAAACTCTACCAGATCCCTGGCAAATATCATACTCCCCACCCCAGGAGGACTTTAACTTGGAAGATTGGCTGTGTCAACAAAGGCATCTGAATGAGAAAGGACGCCCTTCTACAATGAGACAAGAGGAAAGAAACAAGTCCAGTGAGCTTCCGGAGGAAAAGAAACATTTCCAGCATATTTTGCCTCCCACACTGTGACTGGTTCCTAGAGTGGCCCTTCCCTGGCCTGGCTGGGCTGGGAGCAGGCAAGGGTTGGGGGTGTGTCTCAGCAATGTGGGCCAGGAACCAGAGGCTTTGTGTGAGACTAAGTGTGATAAGAATCTCCATTAGATAACTAATGGAGAGGCTTTCTGCAAAGGGCTGGGTGTTGGAGAGTGCAGAATCTCTGCATTCCAGACCCTGACCTGGGGCTGGCCTCTACGGAGGTGGGAGAGGGTGGGCCAGGGTGGAGCTGGGCAAGTCCAGGGCCAGAGATCGCCAGAGCCTGGGCATTGGCTCCTGGCCCCCAAATTGTCTGGTAGGATGGGCCAGGCCATGCAGACAGCAGTCACATGAATAACTGATGCTACATGAATAACTGATGCCATCTGAAACCCACACCAGGGCAGAATTCTGAACTCCAATCCACAACAGATCAGGAGAAGCCTGCACCCACCATGGGCTGAAGACCCTCGGTCCTTTGCCCACGCTCCAGTCAGTTTCCGTGCCCAGGTGTGCAAAGGTCCCCCCGGACCCCGTTTCCTCTCACACTTCCGCTTTCCTACAGCAAAGAAGTGACTTCCATTCAAGACCTGCTCCAGGATTCCAAGTGCCTTCTGTATATCCCACACCTTGAACCAGAGCAGTGGTTTAGGTTTTAACTTTAAATCTGTCTTAATGACATTTCTTAGGATTAGGATTAAAAGAAAAAATATTCCCGTGCCAAAGAAAATAGCTAAGTCCTGAAAGGATCTAGACGGGAATGTGGAGTTTAATCCAGCCATCCCTGCAAACAAAGCTGGGCCCTCTGCCCTAGAATTTTCAGGAGACCCCCAGACCCACCAGTGGCAGTCTCTTAAAGGCCACTTGCAAAATCAACCCCACCCACAGCTCTGGAAACAAGCTGGCTCTGAAAGGGGAGCCACAGAGGCTGTTGAAGCCACACTCTCAGCATCCCCTCCGAGACCTCACAGGCAGGCAGGCTCCGGGGAGCAGGACTTCTGCCAGGTGGGAGGTGGGGGCTTGGTCTCCGGGGCTATAGCAGTGCCTTCTCTCTTTTCTCTTCTTTTTTTCCTTTTTTCTTTTCCTTTCTTTCTTTCCCTTTCTTTTGTTTACCATCAGATTCATGAGAAAGCACTGGCTTTCTCTGCCATCGACCCGTTCCTCTTCTATGGGAGCACCAACTTCACTCTAGACAGATGGTCGTCCCAGTCCTGGAAACCTGCCCTTGCTCTGGCCTCTGGGAGGCATCCGGATGTGTCACATCCTCAGACGCTCACCTTCTGGGTGATGGCAGGTGCCGGAAGCCACACTCTGCCCAGCATCCTTTAGAATTTAGGCTCCAGCACCCGCAACATCCTGCCTTCTGATCACTGAGCTCCAAAGGAACTCCCAAACATAGTCCTTGGGGTGAGGAGGGCTTCATGATTGCCTGTCCCAGCTTCTAAGGGCCCTGTCTGTCCTCTGGGTCCAGACAGTTCTCAGACTGCCCCATAGGACCCCATCCCCTTTCCCCCATGTCCCCACCGTGGGTGGGGGTGAAGTAATGCATCCTCCTGTGGCAACAGGGGGCACTACTCTTCTCCCAACTTCCTTCCATCACCCCGAGATATCTCTTCTCCACATAACTGGCATCTATAAGACTTCCAGTTGTCAGACCTCCAATCTCTCCGACACTGAGTGAGGGATGCTCAAACAGAGACATGTCAATCGAGAGAGCTTCAGGGCCAAGGCTTCATCACAGTGCTAATTGCCTACTCAAAGCCATATTTCCTTTTTCCCTCAGTAACATAACCTGGATGTCACGAGGGCAGCTGCATGCTCGGCCCACAGAGTCTGTTTCCTACCTCTTTTAGCAGCTAAGTGTGGCATGAAACTAAGTCCTGGCCAGGTGAAGTGGCTCACACCTGTAATCCCAACACTTTGGGAGGCTGAGGCAGGTGGATCACCTGAGGTCAGGAGTTCAAGACCAACCTGACTAACATGTTGAAATCCTGTCTCTACTAAAAATACAAAAATAGCTGGGCGTCGTGGCAGGCACCTGTAGTCCCAGCTACTCAGGAGGCTGAGGCAGAAGAATTGCTTGAACCCAGGAGGTGGAGGTTGCAATGAGCCGAGATTGTGCCATTGCACTCCAGCCTGGGCAACAAGAGTGAAATTCCATCTCAGGAAAAAAGAAAAAAAGAAAGAAAGAAAGAAACTAAATTCTGGCCGATAGTAGGCAACTGGCATTGTGTGAAACTCCCAGGATGCTACTTAAAGCTGGCTCGGTGAGAACAGGCCTTTTTTGCATTGCTCTTTTCCAGCTTCCTGATGCCCAGAATGCAGGTGTGATGACTGGAGCACCAGCAGCTATATTGGGCCATGACACTTTGAGGATGGAAGCCAAACAATAGAATGATGATGCAGGAAAATCAAAGAAACCCGATGTCCATTACAAGTGTCCTGGAGTGCCTACCTCTGGGCATCATTAGCATGAAACAGAAACCCCTAGCTTGTAAGTCACTATTATTATATGTATTTTATGTCACTAAAATAAATCTTCACTGATATATCAGTTGGCTGGCTCTGACCCTGACTATCTTCTTTGGAGAATTTTCAGAACCAGGCATATCTCAGTTTGGTACAGATGTGTAAGACATTGGGAGTTAAGGTAAAAAGATGGAAGGAACACGCATAAAAATGAAGTAAGCACTAAGCTTCAGGCCAGAGAGACCAAAGTTAATGATGTGATCTAAAGAAGGAATGTCAGTGATTTTACAGCAGGGAATCTACTGGTATTACCCAATATATTCTCTAGCCTACATATGGTCTATTTTATTTCTGATACTGGCTTTAAAAGTAAATTTATTCAATAAGTGATGCTGGGAAAACTGGATATCCACATGCAAAATAATGAAGATGGACCCCTTAGTCACCTGTGCACAACAATCAATTCTAAGTGGACCCAAATTTAAGCACTCAACCCATAAGAAAACATAGGTCTAAATCTTTGTAACCTTGGGTTAGGTAATGATTTCTTAGATATGACAACAAAAGCATAAGAAATAAAAAATATATAGAAAAATTGGACTTCATCAGAATGAAAAACTTTTGTGCTTCAAAAGCTTTGCACACCTGTGCATCAAGTAGGTGTAAAGACAACCCACAGAATGGGAGAAACTATTTGTGAATCATATATGTAATATCCTACTTGTATCTAGAATATGTAAAGAACTCCTACAACTCAATAATAAATAACCAAATAGGCCAATGAAATAATGGGCAAAGGAGGTGAACAGATATGAAAAGATGCTTAGCATCATTAGTCATCAGTGAAAACAAAACCATGAGGAGTTACCAATTCACACACACTAGGATGGCTAACATTAAAACAGATAATAACAACTGTTGATAAGGATCTGGATAAACTGCAACTCTCACATTACTGCTAAAATGTAAAATGGTGCAGCCACCTTGGAAAGCAGTTTAACAGTTTCTTACAAGGTTATACCTAGAGTTAGCACATGGCTCAGCAATTACACACCCAGATATTTACTCAGGAATATGTGATGAAAATGTATGTCCACACAAACACTTACTTTGCAGCATTATTCCTAGTAGTCAAAACAATGGAAGCGCACCAAATGTCCATCAGTTGATAAATGGATAAACAAAATGTAGTACAGCCTTACACTGGAATATTATTTAGCAATGAAAAGGGATTGTTTCAGTCTATTTAGGCTGCTATAAACAAAATATCACACACTAGGTGGATTACCAACAACAATTATTGCTAACAGCTCTGGAGGCTGGGAGTCGAAGATCAAAGCATGGCAGATGTGGTGTGTGGTGAGGTCCCGCTTCCTGGTTTATAGACAGCACCTTTTGGCTGTGTCCCCACAGGGTAGAAGGGGCAAGGGAGCTCTCTGGGGCCCCTTTTACAAGGGCACTGAACTCACCTGTGACCTAATAACCTCCCAAAGGCCCCACCTCCTGATGCTATCACCTTGGGTGTTAGAATTTCAACATAGGAATTTTGCGGGGGGAAGAAACATTCAGACTATAACAGGAATGAAGCACAGACACACGCGATAGCGCGGCTAAAGTGTGGAGGTATTACACCAAGTTTCAAAACCCAGACACAAAAGGTCTGTACTGTATAATTCCATTGCTATGAAATGTCCAGAATATGCAGCTCCACAGAGACAGAAAGTAGATAAGTGGCTGCCAGGGGCTGTGGGGAGGGGGCAGTGAGGAGTGACTAATAAACAGCACAGATGTGTAGAGCGGATGATTAAAATGGTATGAAATCAATGCCGTGATGGTTATGCAATTCTGTGAATATACTAAAAACCACTGGATTTTGGGCTTTAAACAGGGGACCTTTATAAAGCTGGGGGCTTTTTGTTTGTATTATTTCTCGAGACAGGATCTCACTCTATCGCCCAGGCTGGAGTACAGTGACATGATCACGGCTCACTGTAGCTTTGACCTCCTGGGCTCAAGCCATCCTCCCACCTCAGCCTCCCAAGTAGCTGAGACCACAGTTGCATACCACCATGCCTGGATATTTTTTTTAAAAAATTTTTTGTAGAGATGGGGAGTTACTATGTTTCCCAGGCTGGTCTCAAAACTCCTGGGCTCAAGCAATCCTCCTGCTTCAGCCTCCTGAAGTGCTGGGATTACAGGCGTGAGCCACTGCGCCTGGCCTATAAAGCTGTATTTAAACAAAAACAAGAACAAAAAAACAGGCAAGGAGGGGCTCCCTCCAAAGGGGACCTGATTCAAGTGGACCAGGAACTTAGTGGGAGCAAATGCTTCCTGGATTTGGAGCCCTGCGTGCCACATATCCAGCTTCTCCATGTCAGTTCAGCTCTGTGTGGCTGTCTCCTCAACACGTGCACATCTCACCTACTGTGACAGCTCATAGGCATCAAGAGCCTGCAGCGTACCAGAACTATTCTTAACCATGTACATGGATTATCACATTTACTCTTCCCAGTGACCTTGTGTGATGGGTACCACTTCACAGCTGAGAAAACAGAAGTCCAGGGACGTTAAACAACTCAACAACAGTTACACAGCTCATGAGTGACTGGGCAGCAATTCAAACGCACCTGTGCCCCAGGTACCAACCACAGAGTGATTCCCCACCAAGCAGCCACCTCCGGCTCTGGCATTGTCAGCTTCCAGATTTAGCATGAAGTGTCAATATACACATTCTTTGAACCTTTAAATATAATTAAAAATTGTTTATGCAATGGCTCATGCCGGTAATCCCAGCACTTTGGGAGGCCGAGGCAGGATCACTTGAAGCCAAAAGTTCGAGACCAGCCTGGGCTACGTAGCAAGACCCCATCTCTACAAAAATAATAAAATTAGCTAAGTTTGGTGGCACATGTCTGTAGTCCCAGCTACTTGGGAGGCTGAGGTAGAAGAATCGTTTGAGCCCGGGAGGTTGAGGCTGCAGTGAACCATGTTGTCACCACTGCACTCCAGCCTGGGTGACAAAGCGAGAACTCTGTCTCTAAAAATAAAAAGTAAACAATAAAATTGTTTATATACATGCCAATTCTGTTTCAGTATTTGTCCAGTTCCAAGTATTTCATTTATTGAATTCCTTTCAAGGTTTTGAAAATCCTCAAGATTTTGTTTTGTTATTTTGGAGATGGACTCTCACTAAGTTTCACAGGCTGGTCTCAAACTCCTGGCCTCATGCAATCTTCCTACCTTCCAAGTAGCTGAGATTACAGGCACAAGCCACTGTGCCTGGCTAATATTTTGAATGTGCCTTTGGCCTCTTATGAGCTGCCATAGATGTTTCTAGGCAGAGGGGCCAGCTGACAGATTCTGAATGATGATGCCTGCAACACTGCAAAATACTTTTAGATGCTCAGTGCCATCTCTAATCGTCCCTCTAAAATAGAACTAGAGCAGAAATCCCGTTTCCTCGGTGAATACCTCAGTCCTGCCGATCTCCGGATCACCAAATACGCATCCACCGCATAGCAAAACAGCCACCAGAAGCAGGCGCTGTACAACAGCTGGATCCACATCTGCAATCGAGAAGAACCCTGCATCAAAATGTCTGGAAACAGGTACAAGAAGCCCAGCCCATCCATGAGACGGCAGGGCAGACACCAGCTTCCTCTGAGGTCAGGAAGCAGCACATGACAGCTCTCAGGACACAAGTGGGCACAGCCCCTGGGACCAAGGAGGGTGTGGCCTGGGGTGGGTGTAGGCATTTGCATTTGACTAAGGAACTCTGCCTTCTGGTCCACTCCTACACAGGGAGGATGAAGACATGCAGAGTTCCAAGACATGCAGTTTAAACTGGGGGCTTTGAACTAGACAGAAGCTCTTGTTCTGAGAAAGAATGAGTACAGGAAGAGGGACTCAGGCAGTCCTTCCAAAGAGGAGCTGGAGGAAGGGGACTCCAGTGTTAGAAACGACACAAGGTCAAGATGCCTCACCACCGCAGGCAGAGACAGAGGCTCCAGAGATGCAGTTAGGAAGCCGCTGAGGCCAGGGCAGTGAGGAAACTGACAGTTCTGCTCCAGCACAGGGCAGGCAACACAGCATCAGAGAATGCACTTCAAATCACTCACCTGAGCAGCATCGTGGCAGATGGAGCATAACAGATATGCGTATGTGTGTGTCTGTGTATGTATGCTAGCTATTCACTTTTTCAGTAATTTGTTTATATACAATTATGTG
Source organism: Saimiri boliviensis (assembly GCF_048565385.1). Lineage (NCBI taxonomy): Eukaryota > Metazoa > Chordata > Mammalia > Primates > Cebidae > Saimiri > Saimiri boliviensis. The sequence continues at coordinate 6,555,233 of NC_133470.1, forward strand.
GTGTTTTTCTTTTCTTTGAAGACAGAGCTTCACTCTGGAATGCAGTGATGCGATCTCGGCTCACTGCAACCTCTGCCTCCCAGGTTCAAGCAATTCTTCTGCCTCAGCCTGCTGAGTAGCTAGGACTACAGACACGTGCCACCACACCTGGCTAATTTTTGTATTTTTGTACAGACGGAGTTTGGCCAGGCTGGTCTCCTCTCCTGAGCTCAAGTGATCCACCTGCCTCGGCCTCCCAAAGTGCTGGGATTACAGTGCCTGGCTTATATGTTCTATTTAATATACGTAAGTATGTATTTAAACAAAACGCATCCAATGTATTGCTAACTGGTTCTGCGCCAGCTGGTTTTGCTTGTGGCTCCATTTACGCGGAGGATGCATTTGTGAAGGGGATGGGGAAAGGGGCGGGAGAAACACCACTTGAGTTTCCTGGGCAGCATCCCCTGGAGAGGGTTGGGCTTCTGATCAGCAGGGTGGGGCAGGGCCTGAAAACCTGCATTTCTAACAGACTCTCAGGTATGGTGTTTTTTATTTTTATTTTTTTGAGATAGAGTCTCATTGTGTCGCCCAGGCAGGAGTGCAGTGGCATGATCTTGGCTCATTGCAACCTCCGCCTCCCGAGTTCAAGCAATTCCCTGCCTCAGCCTACTGAGTAGCTGAAATTACAGGCACGTGCCACCACGCTGGGCTAGTTTTTTTGTATTTTTAGTAGAGACAGGGTTTCACCATCTTGGCCAGGCTGGTCTTGAACTCCTGACCTCGTGATCCACCTGCCTCGGCCTCCCAAAGCGGTATTACAGGCGTGAGTCACCGCGCCCTGCCAGAACCTGCATTTCTAACAGACTCTCAGGGTTTGCTGCTGCTGCGATCTGAGGAACCTGAGGAACCTAAGTAGGGAGGAGAGGGCACGCAGAGGGGGTGGACTTACCGCACTCCCCACACAGAAAGCAGTCGACCAAATGTCCGTGCTGTTCACATCCGAGATGCTGTCTACAAAATTTGGGAATCCTAACCACACGGTTGACCGGATCATGATACCTAAGCGAGAATTGGATATCATTTTGTATCTGATCCTAATCAAATCTACAGCTGACTTCTGCCTTTGTAAAAATGATAAGATACATAATAGAGATAGGGAGGGAGAGGAAGGAAGAAGGAGGAGGGAGGAAGGGAGGAAGGGCGGAAGGCAGGAAAGGAGGGAATGAAGAAATGAAGGAAGGGAGAGAGGGAGAAAGGGAGGGAGGGAGGAAGGGAAGGGGAGGGAGGGAGGAAAGAAGGGGGGAGGGAGGAAGAAAGGGGGGAGGGAGAGAGGAAGGGAAAAAGACAAGAAGGAGGAAAAGGAAGAAAGTAAGAAAAAAATACATATTGGTGTGTGCAGAGAGAGAAAAATAAGACTGAAACTCAGAAAACAACAGTTTTTACTTTTATTTTATTTATTTATTTGAGACAGAGTCTTGCTGTGTCACCCAGGCTGGAGTACAGTGGTACGATCTCGCCTCACTATAACTTCTGCCTCCCAGGTTCAAGTAATTCTCCTACCTCAACTTTCCAAGTAGCTGGGATTACAGGCACCTGCCACCACGCCCGGCTAGTTTTTGTATTTTTAGTAGAGTCGGGGTTTCACCATGTTGGCCAGGCTGGTTTTGAACTCCTGGCTTCAAGCAATCCACCCGCCTCAGTCTCCCAAAGTGCTGGGATTACAGGCGTGAACCACCATGCCTGGCCTGAAACTCAGAAAATAACCTTATGGTAGCAAAGCAAACACAGGCACTTTAACATAAACCAAAGTTGGCCACAGTCTTATCCCCATTTTGTCTGTTTGTTTACTTGCAATATGTGATTAGCAACCTGTATTTCTCAGCTGCATTTTCAGTGGCCATGTTAGTTATTCCTCACATAAAAAGGAGTTATTCAAAAAGCACAATTTGGAAGTTTGAATATATAGTTCCTTCATTCTTTTTTTAAACACTACATTTAAATCTTTCACAAATTATTTCTCAATAATTTGCTTTTAACATTTATTCTTTGTGAGTTTCTTTTACTATTAGACTGAAATGTCTAATAAATATCCTCAAAACAGTATGCACACTCATGGTATCTATTATCGTTCTTTGTTAAGTAATGCAATATCCTTTGTTTAAAAGTACACTAGGGTTCAGGCGCCGTGGCTCATGCCTGTAATCCCAGCACTTTGGGAGGCCAAGGCTGGCGATCACTTGAGCCCAGAAGATGAGACCAGCCTGGGGAAACCCCGTTTCTACAAAAATACAAAAATTAGCTGGGCGTGGTGGCGAGTGCCTGTGGTCCCAGCTACTCAGGAGGCTGAGGTGGGAAAATCACTTGAGCCCAGAAGGCGGAGGTTGCAGTGAGTCAAGATTGCGCCACTGTACTCCAGCCTGGGCAACAGAGTGAGACCCTGTGTTTAAAAAAAAGAAAGAAAGAAAAAGAGCCCAGCACAGTGGCTCCCGCGTGTAATCCCAGCACTTTGGGAGGCTGAGGCAGGACTTTGAGACCGGCCTGGCCAAAATGGTGAAACCACGTCTCTACTAAAAATACAAAAATTAGCCGGGCATGGTGGCAGGCGCCTATAATCCCAGCTGCTCAGGAGGCTGAGGCACGAGAATTGGTTGAACCTGGAAGGCGGAAGTTGCAGTGAGTAGAGATCGTATCACTGTACACTCCAGCCCGAAGAGGGTGGGGGTGGGAGGAGAGCGAGCGAGAGGAAGGAAAAAGGAAAAAACGATATACTACTAAAATCACACCATGTAATACACTACTCAACGCACACCATGTGATACACACTAAACAAACGCTGAATAATATACTGCTAAACACATACCATGTAATATACCACCAAACACACGCTATGTAATATGCTACTAAAGGACAACTGTGAACACTAAAAGGCTCAAGATATCTTCTCATTATCAAGCCACTGCCAAAAAAAACAATGCCTTTCTTCTATACAGCGCCTTATAATTTTCAGCATATATCACTCCTTTGAGCTTAATACAAGCTGTATGCCACAGGTGTTTAGATTTCTTCCTTTTCAGTAAGGAGTCCCGATCACCCTGCCTTTTCCTGGCTTCTGCTTATTAGCTCACAGCCTCATCCACTTCCCTTCTAAAGGCTAAATAATATGCAAGTATTACTCACTAACCCTCAAAAGATGTTTTCGTACACCTTGCTTTTTTAGAGACAGGGTCTTGGCCGTGTCACCCAGGCTGGATCATGGCTCACGGCAGCCTGGAATTCATGGGCTCAAGTGATCCTCCTCCTCCTGCCTCAGTCTGCTGAGTAGATGGGACCACAGGTACGTGCCACCATTACTGGCTTTTTTTTTTTTTTTTTTTTTTTTTTTTTTTTTGTACAGCCTGAGTCTTATGTGTCCCAGGCTAGTCTTGAACTCCTAGGTTAAAGCAATCCACCCACCCCAGCCTCTGAGTAGCTAGGATTACAGGCATGAGCCACCACACCTTTGGGAGGCCAAGGTAGGAGGATCACCTGAGCCTAGAAGTTTGACCAGCCTGGGCAAGACGGTGAGACTCCATCTCTGAAAAGTAATACAAAAATTAGCCAGTGTGGTGATGCATGCCTGTAGTCCCAGCTACTCGGGAGGGTGAGGTGGGAGGATCTCATGAGCCCAGAAGTCTGAGACTGCAGTGAGCTATGACTATGCCACCACACTCCAGCCTGGGCAACAGAGTGAGACCCTGTCTCAAATAAAATGAAAATAAATAAAGTGATAATGATATTGGGGTTGAAATGTTTAAAATTATTACATTTTAGAGCTTTCTACTGAGATCTGAATGGGAAGAATAATGGGGCCTGAGAGTAATCCAGAGAGGAGCCTGAAGAGGAGAGATGAGCTGGGTACCCATACCCCACGAATCCCACATACAGGGATTCACTGTACATGTTTCTATTCTAGACTGCATTTATGCGTGGTGGAAATGTTCCAAAGTAAAAAAGCTAAACAGTATGGCCAAATCTAGCTTCGAGGTCTGTATAAAGTGTCACATCAACGTTTAAAGCAGATGTTGGCAACCTCATTCTATAATATTTTTGGCTTTAGGAGCTGTACTTTCTCTGTCCAATATTTGCCCTGCCCTTGGAGGGTAAAGGCAGCCATGGATAACTCACAAATGCACATGAACAACATAGCTGTGTTCCCATCAAACTTTATTTGTAGACATCAACATTTAAATTTCATGTCATAGTCACATGCCAGGAAATATTTTTTCATTTTGATTTTTAAAAACATTTTAAGGCTGGACGAGGTGGCTGATGCCTGTAATCCTAACACTACGATGCCGAGGGTGGTGATCTCTTGAGCCCAGGAGATGGAGACCAGCCTGGGCAACATAGTGAGGCCCCATCTCTCTCTATCTCTCTCTCTCTCTCTCTCTCTCTCTCTCTCTCTCTGTCTCTGTCTCTGTCTCTCTCTATGTGTGTGTGTGTGTGTGTGTGTGTGTGTGTGTGTGTGTGTGTGTGTGTAATCTCCTAGCATGGTGGCGTGTGCCGGTATTCCCAGCTACTCGGGAGGCTGAAGCAGGAGAATCGCTTGAACCTGGGAGGCGGAGATTGCAGTGGGCCGAGATAACATCACTGCACTTCAGCCTGGGCGATAAAGCAAGATTCCGTCTCAAAAAAAAAAAAAAAAAAAAAAAAAAAATCCAGGCGTCCCGTCCGATCCCTAGGGAACCGCCTCCAGTGTCTCTTTTCTCTGTACTTCAAGTGGTTCAGACGCCCGGCTCAACCCGCCCGCAGTGCGCCCTCACCCGAGCACCGATCAAGTTCCAACCTGCAGGCTGTGGGTCCTCACCTGGGCTTGATCAAGTTCCAACCCGAGGGCCATGCGCCCTCACCCGGGCATCGATCCGGTCTTAACCTGGGGGCCACGGATCCTCACCCAGGGCCTCACGCTCTCACTCCAGCACTGAGCAAATCTCAACCCGCGGGCCGTGCGCCCTCAGCCAGGGGCCGAGCAGGTCCCAACCCGTGGGCCCCTCACCCTCAGCCCTGCACCCGGCAGGTTCCAACCCTCAGGCCTCTCGTCCTCACTCCACCACAGAACAGATCCAAACCCACAGGTCGCGCGCTCTCTTATCTGGGTACCAGTTGGGTCTCAACCTGCGGGCCATGCGCCTTCACTCAGACACTGATCAGGTTCCAACCCACGGGCCGCATGCGCCCTTACCCAGGCAGCCGATGAGGTCGCAGGCAGCGGCAGCGCGCAGGATGCGGACGGAGGCCGGCGGGGACGTCGCGGGGTTTCCGGGGCCCGCGGATCGACGGCCGGGCAGCAGCTGCAAAAGGCCCAGTGCAAGGCGGATCGCGCCGCTGCCCAGGCAGAGCGCGTGGAAGGCCCGCGGCTGGAAGCTCAGCACGAGCTGCGTGGCCGCGTCCCGCGTGGGGCAGCAGAAGATACCCAGGCGCGGGGAGGCCATGGACTGTCCTCACCGACGCGGCTCGGGTGTGCCAGGACCCCGCCGGCCTGCTTGGGTCATGTGCTGGGCGGGCTGGGGGCGGCATCATGTGCCCTGGGCCTTTCCCCCACCCCAACCCCCCGCGCCTGCTGTAGAGCCAGGCTCGGTGGGGGCCTAGCGCGCCGGGTAACGCCACGAGGCCTCACGAGGTGATGCTTGGGCGGGCGGCGGAGGAGGACAGAGAGAGGGAGGGCTGAGAGGAGAGGAAGGGGGAGGAGGAGCAGGGAAGTGGAAGGAGACTTCCAAAGGTTGGGAGGGTTGCCTTTCTCCCCATTCACCAAGCCTTTCTGGTATTCTAATTCTCTGGCACCTAGAGCGCCAAACCTGCCGTCTTTACTGGTCTTCTGGAAAAACAGGCCTCATGGACCAGATCTTTCCTATTTGGGACTCTGACATCCTGATTTTGATGCCTTTAAGGCCCAGAACATGTTCATAAACTGTGACTGATCCCTATAACTGCATTTCTCCTAAGTAGAGATGGTTGTCAAAATAGTGCTTTTCATGGCCTCTGTCATTTATGGTAACCCCACAGAGGCAGGATTTTCGTTCAAAATTAATGAATGGAACAATCAGATCAATGTTAAAGAAAAAGCAGTAGCTCACACCTATAATCCCAGCACTTTGGGAAGCCGTTGCTTGAGCTCATGAGTTGGAGACCAGACTCCGCAACATGGTGAAACCCCGTCTCTACTAAAAATACAAAAATTAGCCGAGCATGGTGGCCCAGGCCTGTGGTCCCAGCTACTCAGCAGGCTGAGGTGGGAGGATCACTTGAGCCCAGGAGGTGGAGGTTGCAGTGAACCAAGATCGTGCCACTGCACTCCAGCCTGGGCGATTAAGCCAGACCTTGTCTCAAAAAATGAAACAAAACAAAACAAAAATTAGCTGGTTGTGGTAGGGCATTTGCCCAAGCTTGTAGCCCAAGCTTCTGGGGAGGCTGAGGTGGGAGGATTACTTGAACGAGGGAAGTTGAGGTTGCAGACAGCCAAGATTACACCACTACACTCCAGCCTGAGCAATGGAGACTCAGAGAGAGAGAGAGAGAATTACACACACACTCTCTCTCTCTCTCACACACACACACACAATTAAATTTAAAATTTAAAAACTTTTTTTAAAAAAGGGAAAACTACTCAATGTAAGTACACAGAGACACATTTGGCACCTTAACTTCCAGTTCTACTTAAGTTTATTTGGATTTTTCTTAACTGCGTTAATTTTTCTATGTTTTCTCATATGGTGAAAATCTTGCTTTATCCTACATATGTAAGTTTCAAAATAATATTAGTGTTAATGTTACATTAAGCATACTGAGTGAGATTTTTTTTTTAAAAGTTCTTCAAGGTTGAAAATAGAAGCACTCCTTCTAGATTATGGCCTTTAGTTTTAAAAAGGAAAGAAAAGAAAAAAAAATCCAGCTCCATCGTATTTATCATCTTCAACAAACCTCATTGGCTCTTTGTGACCACACAAGAGACCTCCTCTCTCCTGGTAAAATGGGCCCCTCTCTGGGTTTTTTCAAGCATAGGTGTCCCCATTGTGTTCATGGACTCTCTTCACTTGTCCTCCCACCCCAGCGCCTAGCTGAATTTCCCCACCAGCTTTGGGGTTTGAAGAAAGGCATGATCTGTGCTGCCTTCCTCTAGGGACCGCAGTATTGGCCTTCCCTTGGGACCCTACAGAAGGCAGGCGGGAGGCTCCACTGCCAGACAGGAAGCGGAGCCTTATTTAACAATGAGCAGCAAACTCCACCACTTCAAAAGAGTCCAGATCTGGCACGTCTATAAACGCAGCCTGTTCACTCCACAGCTACCTTCAGAGAAGTCAGAAAGCTTAACAGCTCTGCTGGATTACACAGTCCATTGTACAAACAGTAGGAAGCACCGTAGAACTATTCCCCAAGCATTGATGTTAAAAAGCATGAATCCTAATATCTAATTTGTACAGTGGCTCTCTTTCCTTCTGCCTTGGTAAGCAGACTTGCTTCTCGAGGTTGCTGTAATGGAAAGTGCTTTAAAAGATAAAGAGTGTCTGTGCATTTGCTTGAAGGTTGAGGGCCAGTGGGCCAGGCAAAGGGGTCGCTCCCTGCATTTGAATCTGTTCCACGCAGCAGACTACACACTCCACCTCTCTGCATCCTATGTGCTAATCTGGGAGCACTCCCCAGGGGCTCTGGCTGACTCTGGTGCCCACTGCTCAAGGTCAGTACTCAGAATCTCATCAGCGAGAAAATGGATATGAATGCAGATTCCCAGGCCCGGGACACAGATGACAATGGCAAAGATGAGCCTCAGAGCAAAGATGCGGAAGCATGGGTGTAAGACTAAATTTAAAACCCTGTCATCAAAGTGAGAGGTTGAAAATGGCATGAGAGGCCAGGCCCAGTGGCTCACACCTGTAATCTCAGCACTTAGGGAGGCTGAGGCAGGAGGCTCACATGAGCCCAGGAGTTTGAGACCATCCTGAGCAACATAGTAAGATCCCATCTCTACCAAAAAAAAAAAAAAAAAAGGCGGAGCGTGCTGGTGCGCCCTGTAGCTGCAGATACTGGGGAGGATGAGGTGGGAGGATCCTTTAAGCCCAGGAGTTTGAAATTGCACTGAGCTGTGATCACACCACTGCACTCCAGTTGGGCAAACTGAGATGACAAACCTTGTTGTTTTTTTTGAGATAGAGTCTTGCTCTGTTGCTCAGGCTGGAGTGCAATGGTGCAATCTTAGCTCACTGCTGCAACCTCCACCTCCTGGGTTCAAGAGATTCTCATGCCTCAGCCTCCTGAGTAGCTGGGACCACAGGCACAACCATCACACCTGGGTAATTTTTTGTCTTTTTAGTAGAGATGGTGTTTCGCCATGTTGGCCAGGCTGGTCTCGAACTCCTGTCCTCAAGTGATCCAACCACTTTGGCCTCCCAAAGTGCTGGGATTACAGGCATGAGCCACCATGCCAGGCCGGAACAGACCTTTTCATGAAAAAGTACAACTACAAATTTGAGAAAAGTGAAGCAAATACACATACACTTGGGAGGCAGAAACATCTGGAAGTTTGGTAGACATGGGTGATCCAGCGATGGCAGTGCTGAGTATGACCTTTGAGGTATGTGTGCAGTAACAGTCGGTCTTTGAGTACATGAAGGTACATATGTTTCTGCATCAACCCTTCCTTCTTTTTTCCCTCCTTCCCAGTTTAGCATCTGAATTCGCTCTCCATTTTCACAGCCTGGGCTGCGCGGGGCATCTGTTCCCTGGAAATGCTCCATCATCTTGGCTTTCTCTCGTTCCTCAATCCACCATTTGCTCACCATTCCCACTCGATCAGATGCACTTGATCAACTGCTGGAAGTTGATGCAGGCGAGTCCCCTGATATCCAGATGTCTCAGCCAAAACGGTGGGGTTTATGGGGAGACTCAGATATCCCTTAGAATCCAATAGAGGAGGTGGCTGGGGGCAGGCAGATGGCAGCAACAGCCTAAGTGAAGAGACTGCCATTCACAGTAATTTGAATTTAAATAATAAGATTTGTTTATTTATTTATTGAGATGGAGTCTCACTCTGTTGTCCAGGCTGGAGTGCAGTGGTGCCATCTCAGCTCACTGCAACCTCTGCCTCCTGGGTTCAAGCAATTATCCTGCCTCAGCCTCCCGAGTAGCTGGGATTATAGGCATGTGCCACCACGCCCGGCTAATTTTATATGTTTAGTAGAGACAGGTTTCTCCATGTTGGTCAGGCTGGTCTGGAACTCCTGACCTCAGGTGATCCATTCACCTCGGCCTCCCAAAGTGCGGGGATTGCAGGCGTGAGCCACTGCGCCTGGCCTAACAAATAAGATTTAAATAATAAACTAATTTATGGAGTGTAGGCAGGCACTATGCTGTGAATTTTACATTCATTGTCTCATTTAATGTTCAGAGCCTTCCAAGTGGGTTTTACTGATACTTAAGTTGCTATAGACAATACATGGCCAGGCACAGTGGCTTATGCCTGTAATCCCAGTATTGTGGGAGGTCAAGGTGGCAGCCTTGTTTGAGCCCAGGAGTCCAAGACCAGCCAACCATCCTGGTCAACATAGGGAGATCCTGTCGCTATTTAAAAAAAAAAAAAAAAAAAGACAGCACAGTGACTCACACCTGTAATCCTAGCACTTTGGGAGGCCAAGGTGGGCATATTGCCTGAGGTCAGGAGTTCCAGACCAGGCTGTACAACATGGTGAAACCCTGTCTCTACTAAAAATACAAAAATTAGCCATGCATTGTGGCGTGTGCCTGTAATCACAGCTACTCGGGAGGCTGAAGCAGGAGAATCACTTGAACCTAGGAGGTGGAGGTTGCAATGAGCCGAGTTGACGCCACTGTGCTCCAGTCTGGGTGACAAAGGGAGACTCCCCCCGTTGTCCCAGCTACTCAGAAGGCTGAGGTAAGAGGATCACTTGGGCCTGAGTCCAGGAGATCAAGACTGCAGTAAGCCATGATGGCACACTATACACTCCAGCCTGGGCAACAGAACAAGAACTGGTAAAGAAAGAAAAGAAAAAAGAAAGAAGAGAAGGAAGAGAAGAGGGATGGAAAGAAGGAAGGAAAGAAAGACAAGACAATACATGTCTATGGGTATGGCTGTGTGCCAGTAAAACTTTATTTACAAAACAGGCAAAGGGCCATAGGCTGCAGTTCCTGTAAGTCTACCACCTGAGGCTCTGGCTTATGTAGCAGCTGCCTGAAAGGCTGGGCGAGAACCCAGAAATGGAGGAGGATTAACACCTAGTGGGGCAGACAAACTTAATCCAATGAGAGAGAGGAAGCAGCAAGTCCTTGACAGATGTATTGTTCTCCCTTCCTTCCTACGGAGGTTTCTGAGGAGTGGTTTCATATGTTCCTCTGTAACCGGCTGGGTTTCTTAGGAATCTTGTGGCCAGTTCACAAATGGCACTGCTTCCCTGCCTCACCCGGCTTTTGTCCTCACTCCTAGCGTCCTTATAGGCATACAATGTGCCTTAAACCCTGTGCTCAGACAGCTGCTTTTCCTGAGAAGACTTCAGTTGCTCCAGCTACAGCCCTCCTTTGGGTCCACCTGATGACCAACAGCATCTTTGCCTTTCATTTAAGTGCAATTCAACAGGAATTTATGCGTAACACATGCAAGTTGATTGAGCAAAGGTATAGAGACTGTGTCCAATAAATAAGGGAGTATTGCCAAACCTTAATAAAGAAGAACACAGGGCAGGTGCAGTGGCTCACGCCTGTAATCCCAACACTTTGGGAGGCCAAAGTGAGCAGATTGCCCGAGATCAGGAGTTCAAGACCAGCTTGCCTAACATGCAGAAAGCCTGTCTCTACTAAACATGCAAAAACTAATTGGGCATGGTGGTGCGGTCCTCCCACCTCAGGCTCCTGAGTAGCTGGACCACAGGCATATAACATCATGTACAGCTAATTTTTTAAAATTTTGTGTAGAGATGAGGTCTTGCTATGTAGCTCAGGCTGGTCTCGAATTCCTGAACTCAAGCCATCCTTTCACCTTGGCCTCCCAGAGTGCTGAGATTACAGGCCTGAGTCACCTCATCCAGCCCAAATTGTACATTTTTTCAAAACTAGGGAGACACGTGAAGTGACATCAGGCCTGAGAATGGTACTAGTTCAGTTTTACTGTGTGTTCGCGTGCAGATTTTGTGGAAAGGCAGATCCTGATTCAGGGTGTCTGGGGTTGGGCCCAAGACTCTGCATTTCTTACAGTCTCCAAGGAGACGTGTTTGCTGCTGGCCTATGGCTCCTACTTTGAGTGCCAACACCCTAGAGCTTGTATCTTATCCTGAAAAGCAAAGAAAACTCCCAGGCCATATTTGAATATGGTTCTAAATAGATGCAGTAAAATTGATTAGCATCCAACTAAGCCACAGATTAGCATTCTCTTTCTGTTTTTTTTTTTTTTGTTTTTTGTTTTTTTTTTAAATAGAGTCTCACTCTGTCACTCAGGCTGGAGTGCACTGGTGCAATCTCGGCTCACTGCAACCTCTGCTTCCTGGGTTCAAGCAATTCGCCTGCCTCAGCCTCCTGAGCAGCTGGGATTACAGGTGTGCGCCACCACCCCCAGCTAACTTTGGTATTTTTAGTAGAGATGGGGTTTCACCATGCTGGCCAGGCTGGTCTTGAACTCCTGACCTCAGGTGATCCACCCAACTTGGCCTTCCAAAGTGCTGGAATTACAGGTGTGAGCCACAGTGCCCAGTTGGAGCATTTTCAATACAGTGGATGAGTCAAGGAAGGAATCGTTGGTCTGGGAATGGTAAGCAACATCCTTCCTCTTGGATTCTGAAGTGTTTGGGACTAACCTGGGACAGAAGTCAGGATGCAGGGAGGAAAAGAGAGTAAAGGGAAGAGGAACACAACAGATAAGAACTGAGCGAGGCAAACACAAGTGATTTGTGTTGAGAAACAGAATGTCCTGACAATTTTCTCCTATTGAAAATTAAATTTCCATCCTGGTCTGATAAAACAGGAAGCCAGTATTGTGATAAACTCCCAGGAGAAGCTCTTGCCCAAGTGAGCAGCACATTGCCCTCCCATAGACCTATCCATGGCTAACCTCCTAACTCATCACACTCCATCTGAAATGCTTTCTCAGTGAAAGTAACTAGCCAGTTGTTAACTGTGAGAATAAGGCGAAAATTGAACGTAAAACAGGATTTGCTTCACAGTGATTTGATTTTCAATTCATAATTAAAGTTGGTGGAACACATCTATTTCAAAAATAACAACTGACCTGGGTGCAGTGGCTTATGCCTTTGGGAGGCTGATGTGGGAGGATTGCTTGAGCTCAGGAGTTCAAGACCAGCCTGGGCAACATAGTGAGACCTCGACTCTCACAATTCAAATAAATTAGCCAGGTGCAGGGCATGCATCTGTGCTCCCAGCTGCTGTGGGGGGCTGCAGTGGGAAGATTGTTTGAGCCTTGAGTGTTAAGGCTGCAATGAGACCTGATAGTGTCACTGCACTCCTGCCTGGGTAACAGAGCAAGATCCTGCCTCAAAAATAAAATAAAATAAAATAAAATAAAAAAGATATCGATAACAGTCGGATGGAGTAAATAGGCCAAAAGTAACAATTTTCATATAGCTCAGAGTTGAAACTAGCGTCAGTGATGGAATAAACACCAAGTAGAAAGAAAAGGAAACAAGACAGATATGAAAAGCTGATTGTAGTATGAGTGGTCAATGCTATTATTTTAAATACTTAATGACTACCACAACAGAGCCACAAATAAATGCACGAGTACAGACTATTAAAGATAGTTCAATGTTTATTTAAATGAACGTCAAGTACTGTGTTTTACATGCAAATTCACATTTCGTGCTTTTTCTGATGTCCAAGAAAGCATAAATAATTCTACACTCCATGGTGAGAATCGTGCTCACATTTGCCTGCCTAAAGACATTTGTATACGTTTCTTTATAAGAATGCTAGAGTTTCAGTTCCGTTTACCTTATTCTATTTGGTTACATTTGGACTTTTCAGCTCAAAAGGAGAAAAAGTTTTTAACGAAAATTTCCAACACCCAAAAAAGGAATGTAATGATTTTGAGACCTGATGCTTAGCTATGTACTTGAGTTCAGTTGAAGAATGTTCGAGGCCCATTAAAACAAACTGTTTTATACAAATCTGCTTTCTTTGGAGTGGCTTTGACAGTACATAATCACACACACACACGCACATACTTTTTGTCAGATGTACAAACAAAATTGACTCTTCAGAGAATTTTAGGACTGGGCATGGTGGGTGGTTCACATCTATAATCTCAGCACTTCAGGAGGCTGAGGTGGGTGGCTTGCTTGAGCTCTGGAGTTCAAGACCAGCCTGGGCAACATGACAAAACCTGGTCTCTACCCAAAATACAGAAGTTAGCTAGGTGTGGTGATGCACGCCTGTGGTCCCAGCTACTCGGGAGGCTGAGGTGGGAGGATCACTGGAGCTGGGGAAGTTGAAGCTGCAGTGAGCCAAGGTCGTACCACTGCACTCCACCCTGGACGACAGTGTGAGACTCAGTCTTATAATAATTATAATAAATTTTAGAAAAATTACACATTTCATTGACAGCCAAATAGAACTCAGAAAAAAAGGTTTATTTGTGCTTTTAAGATCATGAATGATGAAAAAAAATTTGTTCCATCAAAAGTCAGTAGCCGGGCGCGGTGGCTCAAGCTTGTAATCCCAGCACTTTGGGAGGCCGAGGTGGGTGTATCACAAGGTCAAGAGATCGAGACCATCCTGGTCAACATGGAGAAACCCCGTCTCTACTAAAAATACAAAAAATTAGCTGTGCATGGTGGTGAGTGCCTGTAGTCCCAGCTACTCGGGAGGCTGAGGCAGGAGAATTGCTTGAACTCAGAAGGCGGAGGTTGCGGTGAGCCATGATCACGCCATTGCACTCCGGCCTGGGTAACAAGAGAGAAACTCTGTCTCAAAAAAAAAAAAAAAAGTCAGTAAACTCAGCCAGATGCAATGGCTCACACCTCTAATCCAAGTGACTTGGCAGGCTGAGGCGGGATGATCACTTGAGGCCAGGAGTTTGAGACCAGCCTGGGCAACATGATGAGACTCCTTCCCACCCTCCAACCCTCATTTCTTACAAGAAAAAAAGTCAGTAAATCCATTCCAATTTGAAATGATGTCCCAAATGTATCGATGTTCTTGAACATCCTATCTCCTACTAAAGTCAAAAGACGGGAATCCCATCACCACGCCAGTGTCTGTGTTTCCTAGCAGAATTCAGTTCCTTGTGGTGTGTCCCCAAGGCCATGTAGTTCCTTGCCACATGGGGAACCCTGCAGGGAAGCTCACAACAAGGCCAGTTGGTTCCTCACAGCCAGCAAGAGAGAGTCCACTACAGCTGCTCTCAGGGCCGCCTGGTGAGGCGAGGGGCTGCAGTGTTCCTGTCTCACTTCTGCCAGTCAGCCAGTCCAGGCTGCCCCTGGGGTAAGCACTTCAACTCCCAGCCTTGGCTGGACCCTCAGGCCCTCTGAGTGAGTTCTTGCCACCTGAGCATGTGCCCCTACAAAGAGGGGCAAGGACCGGCAGCTGGCAGTGACGAAAGTCTTTATGAATGGAAGGAGGACTCCATCCTGGGGTGACTCCAGGTAGCATGTGCTGCCCTCTCCATCCAGAATTCAATGTGCTTGGTTTGACCTTGTGCAATGGCCAAAAATGCTTAGGGTTGATTACAAAACCGAGAGAGTAAAACTTGCAGTGATTTAAAGTTTGGAATTGAACCCCTTCTCCTCCTGGGGGAATCTGGCAGCTCTGCAAATATTCCATATAAGGAATTTTTTGTTTTGTTTTGTGTTTTTGTTTTTTTGAGACAAGACTCTGCTGCCCAAGGTGAAGTGCAGTGGTGTGATCAGGGCTCACTGCAGCCTTGACCTCGTGGGCTCAAATGATCCTCTCACCTTAGCCTCCTAAGTAGCAGAGACTATTGGCGTGTACTGTCATGCCCAGCTAACTTTTAAAAAATGTATTGTAAAGACAGAGTCTTACTATGTTGCCCAGGCTAGTCTGGAACTTCTGGGCTCAAGTAATCCTCCCACTTTGGCCTCCCAAAGTGCTGGGTTTATAGGTGTGAAAGGAATGGGTTTTGAACACAGGCTTAGAACCCAGGCAGCCTGATCTGTGGTGGTTGTTCGGTATTGACTTGGCCGAATGAAACATGAGTCTTGGACTGTGTCCATCCTCTGGAAAACAGTAGAAATTCATGAATGGGGAATGGTGCCTAAGGGTAGAACGTCAGCTGCAACAGGCAAATAATGATTCTGTTAAGCCAGGCAGTCTCAGCGTGGGAAGAATGGTGACCAATAGGAGCCACGGAGAGAGGTGGGTTGTGTCCTAAGAGGTAAGTTCAGTGATATTATCTGACTGCCTTCCATGGGCTGGGAACATCAAATACGCATCGTCTTTCGTAACTCTCACGTCCACCTCTGTGGCTCCTCTGTTTTATCCCTTTTTGATGCGTGAGGCACCAGAAGAGGGGTGGGAACTCGTCTAAGGTCATAGATCTGGTGGAGTTGAGAATCAAACCCGGGCAGGTGATGCCCTGAGTACTGCCACAAGAGGGGCAGTGGCGATGCGACTTGCAGTCACCAAGAGCGTCTGCAAACTAGTCAGACAAGAAAACGTATCTTCTCAACCCACCTGCTTGAAGCCGCACTTTTTTTGAAGTCCACTTTTCAGAAGGCTGTGGCAGGTCGCGGGTGGCTGAACTTGATGCTGTGTTCAGTGCCAACTGTGGTTTCAAGGAAGAGTGTGTGTGTGTGTGTGTGTGTGTGTGTGTCAGGGTGGGGTGGGGTGATGAGGACAGACACGCCTATATACATATTACATATTTAGCACATTATACTAACACATTAAAATGAGATGACTCTGGGATGACTATCTGCCTTGGAGTCCACCTTCATACAAGACTGAAATTTCATGTATCTAACAAAGAGAACTCAATTCCTCCTTAACCATAGACTGGCTAATTTTGCAATGACTGCTTCCCAGGCACTCAAGTGGCCTTGAGTAGCGAGTAGGAAACCCACATTAACCTCAGGGGCGTGGCCTGTGGTTAAAGCTGACCTGCAGGCAGATAGCACAGCTTCCCTCAACACTGCGCTGCACCCTACGGAGACACTGTCTGTGCTGCTCACTAGAACACACGTCAGGATCGAGAGCACAGAAACGCACTAACATACACAGTGTGGTCAGTTACTCCTCAGAGCGGAGCCTGATGGTTAAGTGCAGTGGCCCTTTACCCCTAAGTCCTTGGGGTGATTGCTTTGTCCTGGCGTGAACATCTAGCGACCTAGAGTAAATATGTGTATAACCTGAGGTTCTCAAATTTGTGACATTTCTTCTTTTTAGAGACAAGAGTCTCACTCTGTTGCCCAGGCTAGAATGTGGTGGCACCATCACAGCTCACTGTAGCTCCTAGGTTCAAGCTGTCCTCCTGCGCCAGCCTCCCCAGTACCCATGACTACAGGCACACCACATTATGTCTAGCTTTTTTTTTTTTTTTTTGGTAGAGATGGGGGGACTGGCCATGTTGCCAAGGCTGGTCTTGAACTCCTGGACTCAAGAGATCCTCCTGCCTTGGCCTCCCAAAATGCAGGGATTACAGGCGTGAGCCACTGTGCCTGGCCAAAACTTGTGACATTCCTTTATTTTATTTTGAGACAGGGTCTCACTCTATCACCCAGTCTGGAGCGCAGTGGAGTAGTTATGGCTCACTGCAGCCTCCAACTCCCAGGCTCAAGCGATCCTCCCACTTCAGCCTCCCCAGTAGCTAGGACTACAGGTGTACCACCACGCCCAGCTAAATTTTTTTATATTTTTTGTAGAGACAAGTTTTCACTGTGTTGCCTAGGCTGGACATTTCTTGATTACATGAGTCAGAAAACTTTAAAAAATGAGCCGGATAGTAAATCTTTCAAACCTTGCTGGCCACCTGGTCTTTGTTGTAATTACCGAGCTCTGCCATAAGAACCATGAAGTGCCCCCAGACAGGGGGTAAGGAATGGGCATGGCATTGTGACAATAAAACTTTATTTAGAGGAACAGATGGACATGATTTACCAACCCCTGCTGTATTACAGCAAGCTAAGTAAAACCCCATCTCTACTAAAACTACGAAAATTAGCTGGGCATGGTGGCACACGCCTGTAGTCCCAGCTACTCGGGAGGCTGAGGCAGGAGAATCGCTTGAATCCAGGAGACGGAGGTTGAGGTGAGCCGAGACTGTGCCATTGCACTCCAGCCTGGGTAACAAGAGTGAAACTCTGTGTCAAGAAAAAAAAAATAGTAACAACAATAAACTAAGAAATACGCCTGGGCTTTTGAAATGTGTATTTGCTGGATTTTTAGAGTATGCGATTTGCTTTACGAAATAAAAGAAACTCAGCCAGGTGTTGTGGCACACACCTGTAGTCCCAGCTACTCAGGAGACTGAGGTAGGATTATGGCTTCAGCCTGGGAGATTCAGTCTACATTGAGCTATGATTGCACCACTGCACTCCAGCCTGGGCAACACAGTGACCCTGGCGTTAGCTTGTGGGCAACCATGGTATAAACTGCATCTCTCAGGGAGAGACTGTGACACATTTCAAAAGCCCATATGTACTGTATTTTATTGTTATCTTGTTTTACTTAGTTTGCTACAATAGAGCAGGGATTGGTAAACTATGTCCATCTGTTTCTCTAAATAAAGTTTTACTGACACAATGCCATGTCTATTTCTCTTACAGACTCTGTCTCTAAAAAAAAAAAAAAAGAAGTCACTTCAAATTAATTATTATCATCTCTGCCTTATCATTGTACCTGAAGCCTCTGGGATGTGTACCACCTAAAATTATGTACATGGCCTTTTTGTAATCCATTCCGGTCTGAGAAACATAGTGAGAGTCCATGTTTAAAAAAAAAAAAAAAGTAAAACAGGAGACAATACGTAATGAAGCAAGTGGCTTATGAGAAATGCTGGATGTATTCAGTAAGTAGAGAGTATGTGAGCCATAGATAGATAGGGAGGGATGGAAGAACCAGCAAATATTCCTGAGGTCTTACATTGGTTAGCATTGGTGATACACATTCTGGCCACTCGTGTCCTTTCCCTGAGGGACGCAACTCACACCATGGCTGCCCAGCAGGCTAATGGCAAGCCACAGCTGTGCCAAACACACTCGCTCCCACATCATTCAGACAGAGCTGCAGTGCTGACTCCAAGCACCTTCCATCTGCTGATCCGCTCACTCATGCTCGGTTAGGGTCCTCCTAACTGCATGGCCAGAAGGGCAGGATGAGGTGGCAGGAAGGAGAGAACAGAGAGAAATGGGTGCACACTGACACTGACTAAGTCCAGACTAAGGTAGTATGGCCCTTTCCCCAGCCGGTATCTGGCCCTAAATGCATCTACCCTGAGCCTGGGAGACAGGCTGCAGTGAGCTGTCATTGTACTACTGACTGGACAAGAGTGAGACCCTGTCTCAACAACAACAACAACAAATGAAAAAAAAAAGAAAAAGGGAAATTTCTCTTGTTCTAAGCCATACTGGTAATTTGTACACACAGCCCTGGGAAACTCATACAGTATCCCAAAGGCACTCAAACTCCACCTGCTGAAGCAGAACCCATTGCCTCCCCTCCCTGGCTCTTCCACTTCCAATCTTCCATTTATCTGTCCCTCAACTCAGTTACTTAGCCCAGAAACCCAGGAGTTAGCTTTGACACCCCCCCCACAACACACACACCACCCCCCGCACTTCATTTCCAGGTCTTTGAGCCATCTACACCCAGGCCCCCAGCCTCCACTGTCCAGTCTTTCTGGAAGTATCTACCCTCGATCACACCCTCGTTTTCTGCTTATGCCAGCCAAGCCAGGTGGCCACACCTCCAGGTGCTCCCCTCCTTCACTGGAAGCCCACAATTCCCATCTTCAGCCTCCTCTCTCAGTGACCCCTTCTAGAGGCAGCACGAAGGTACACCTGGCCCTCCCTGGTACTGTGGTTCCCCAAGCCATGGGGCACGGGCTGCTTTCCGCCCTACACCCTTCCTGGCCACCCTCACTCAGGCAGGTGGTGGGGAAGGCGGCTTCCTGACCCCACTCACCTTTTTCCATCTGCTCTCTCCCCGCTTAAAGCCTCTGCCTTGAGGCTGCTGGTGTCCCGGACTCATGCCACCCTGTTCTCTGTGCGGATGAAGTCATTTGCTGACTCCAGAGTCATTCTCCATTCCCTGGCTCACTAACCATCCATCCTTCCTTCCTTCCTTTTCTCTCTCTCTCTCTCTTTCTGATTGAGATGGGGTCTCAATCTATCACCCAGGCTGGAGTGCAGTGATTCGATCTCGGCTCACTGCAGTTCCCACCTCCCAGGTTCCAACGATTCTCCTGCTTCAGCCTCACAAGTAGCTGGGATTACAGGTGCCCACCACAACACCCAGCTAATTTTTGTATTTTTAGTAGAGACAGGGTTTCACCACATTGGCCAGGCTGCTGTCTAACTCCCAGGCGATCTTCTCCCCTCAACCTCCCAAAGTGCTGAGATTACAGGCGTGAGTCACCGTGCACAGCCTACTGTCACCCTTTTCCATCATTCTCCAGTGATAAATCGTGACAGTTTCAATGTCCATGTGGATGAGCCTCCCAGTTCTGCACCCTCTTGGTTCTCCCACTGGAGATTTTGTTCCCTTGCACTCAGCCACCACGCTGAGGTCACACTGTGGTCCTTGTTACCAGTGGTAGCTAAGTCCCTCCACCCTCTTGAGGCCCCCTCCAGGACACTCAGTTCCATGTGGGCATGGGTTGTGCTGAGTTGGGGCAGACTTGTTGAAAGAATGAGCTCTATGGTAACCAAGAGAAGGCACTATTGGAGGGTCACTTTGTGCATGGGGACATCCTTTCTGAAACTGATTTTGATATTATTCTCCTGAGAAGTTGTTTAAGAACGGGACTCACTAAAAGATTTCTGCCTTCCTGTCTTTAAGCAGATCAGCTTTCCAGGACGGAGCTTCCTATCAGCCTGCAGCCTGCACGGGGGGTGGGGGTGCTAACCAAGGAACCCTCACCCCACTTCCTCTCAGCCGCCAGGATGCAGCTTTGTCATTAAGGCTTGAATGAGCTTTGAAATATTCCAGGATGAAAAGTGGGTGAAGGATGGAATGAGAGTTCTACTTTTGCATCTATTTGAAATTTCCACAATGAAAGATGAAAACCGAAATATTTTACTATGGCTTGATTTGTTTATTTACTTTGGAGATGGGGTCTCCCTCTGTTGCCCAGGATGGAGTGCAGTGGCTTGACTTGACTCACTGCAGCCTTGACCTCCGGGGTCCAGCGATCCTCCCACTTCAGCCTCCAAAAGTGCTGAGATGACAGACGCAGGCCACCACACCCGGCCCTTGTGGCTTTCTTACTCTTTTTTAACATTCTAATTTCTCTGCTGTTGGAACTTTTGTAGTTAAAAGTGGTTTAGCACTTAACTTGTACTGATTTTTCATGAGATTTCCTTTTCCTCACCGCTATAGTTAATGTTTCATATTTCCTGCACCCCATTACATTCCCCTCCCAGGATTGGGCAAGTAAAAAGTACTCAAGAAATGTATGCTTACTGGCAATTTTATTGAAATACAAAAAAATTAGGCTGGGTGCAATGGCTCATGCCTAGAATCTCAGCACTCAGGGAGGCTGAGGCTGGAGGATCAGTTGACGTCAGGAGTTTAAGATCAGCCCAGGCAACATAGCAAGACCTCATCTCCACAAATAATAATAAAAAAAAAATTAATTGGGCGTGGTAGTACAGGTCCGTGGTCTCAGCTATTTAGGAGGCTGAGAGGGGGAATCACTTGAATCCAGGCAGTTGAGGCTGCAGTGAGCCATGATTACACCACTGCACTCCAGTACGGGCAACAAAGTGAGACCGTCTCCAAAAAACAAAACAAAACAAAAAATAGTCAATGGCTTTCTAAAGCTAAGTTTTATGTTTCTTTGTGACAGGGTCTCACTCTGTCGCCCAGGATGAAGTACAGTGGCGCAAACACGGTTCACTGCAGCCTCTGCCTCCCAGGCTCAAGTGATCCTCCCACCTCAGCCTCCTGAGTAGCTGGCACTACACATATACACCACCATGTCAGACAAATTAAAAAAAATTTTTTTAGAGATAGGGTCTCCCTATGTTGCCAGGCTGATCTTCAACTCCTTGGTTCAAGCAATCCTCCCACCTGAGTCTCCCAAAGTGCTGGGGTTACAGGAGTGAGCCACCGCACCTGGCCATCCCAATGTTTATAACAATAGCTCATAGAAACCAAGAAGATGGCAAGCCTTGGTGACAAAGTGTAAACAGTTTTCCTTTTTGTGTGTGTGTGTGTGACAATGTCTTACTCTGTCGCCCAGGCTGGAGGGCAGTACATGATCTTGGCTCCCTGAAGCAATCCTCCCACTTCAGTGCCCCAAGTAGCTGTGACTACAGGCATATGCCACCACGCCTGGCTAATTTTTTACTTTTTGTAGAAATGAGGTCTCACTATGTTGGCCAGGCTGATTGAACTCTTGGGCTCAAGTGATCCTCCCACCTGGGCCTCCCAAAGTGCTGGGGTTACCAGTGCGAGTCAGTGCACCCTGCCCGTACATTTCCTTCAACTGAGTCACTCTTGTTCTCTGATCTTGATTCATCCTGTGCCAGTCCCAATTAATAGGAATACAGTGGGTTTAGCAGGAAATGGCTAACATTGCCTTTTACAAAATGCCACATTAAAAGGTTTTCTAGAAGGCTTGACCCTATGGAGCCACGATTGAAATGTGAAAGTAAAATTTTGGAACTCCATCTTCTACCACATTTTATAATGAGTATAAATCTCTTTTCTCATTAGAATAAAAAGCTAAACTAATTTGAGCTTTATTTCATAAGAGGATTAGCTATTAATGAAGTCTCTGAAAGTTGGTTAATTTGCCTTTCATTCATTGATTAATTCATTCACTGTTGACAAAGTGAAAGCAGAACTATCCTTAATTTCACCTGTCTCTTCTCTCTCATAGGAAATAAGCCTCAGATTAGAAAAAGTGGCCGAGGGCAGGGTGCGGTGGCTCACGCCTGTAATTCCAGCATTTTGGGAGGCCAAGGCAGGTGGATCATCTGAGGTCAAGAGTTCAAGACAAGCCTGATCAACATGGAGAAACTCTGTCCCTACTAAAAATACAAAAATTAGCTGGATATGGTGGCGCATGCCTGTAATCCCAACTACTTGGGAGGCAGGCGGGAGAATCACTTGAACCTGGGAAGCAGACATTGCAAGGAGCTGAGATCTCACTGTTGCAGCTCTAGCCTGGGCAACAAGAGTGAAACTCTGTCTCAAAAAAATTAAAAAAAAAAAAAAAAAAAGAAAATAAAAAGAAAAAGTGGCTGGGTGCGGTGGCTCATGCCTATAATCCCAGCATTTTGGGAAGCGGAGGTGGGTAGATCACTTGAGCCCAGGAGTTTGAGACCAGCCTGGACAACATAGTGAGACCCCCATTTCCACAAAAAGTAAAAAATTAGTCAGGCGTGGTGGCATATGCATGTAGTTCCAGCTTCTTAGGAGGCTGACGTGGGAGGATCACCTGAGCCTGGGGTGATCAACCTTCAGTGAGCCATGATGGTGCCACTGCACTCCAGCCTGGGTGAGAGTGAGACTCTGTCTCAAAAAAGTAAGACTCCATCTCAAAAAAAAAAAGAAAAAGTAAAAGTGAAACAAACACCTAAAGCTACTGAAGCCCAAGGGGCAGGTGCTGATGGGATCACACTCCTTGCAGGTCAAGAAGAGAGAACATGCTCACCCTATTCTCTCAGTAATTAACAACTACAGTGAGAAATTACACAGAACAAACATGCCCCTCAGCTTTCCAAAAGGACAAAAGACTAACGTGGACAAATGGATTTTGCCTCTGAAAATTCCACCTGAGTTGTGAGTTCTCAGAAAAGAAAGCCATCTACTACGAGTTCACACTGGTTCAATGTCATACTAAACTCTACCAATGAGGGTGCAAAACTGATCAACTGGGGTGATGCCTTTCAGCCACGAGATACTATATTTTCACAAGATGTGTCTTGTGATGACAAAACAAACACAATATAGAAGTGCTGTCATCGCACCTAGACCATAGTAACCCCAAGAATGTCATAAAAAGATTTACGACTCGGATTAGGCACCTGTCTCATAGCAGGCCATACAAGTCTTGGTCCAGTCCCTTATGGCATATTAACATCATTATATCTAGCAGCCTCATAAATATTCCAACCATGCTGAGATCAATGCTTAATGTGAAGATTAAAAAATCAAAAAACGTCAGCTAAACACTGTTTAGTAAGGATGGATGCAAATTTGCAGCGAAGTTTAAGAACAAGGGAATCCTTTTAAACAAAAAGCATAAACCTTTTAAGTGGCAGATGGGTAATCGGACAATGATTATACAGTGAACATAAAGTGTTAAAGATGACTTTGGAGCTGTATAGAATAAGGCTGGATTTATGGAGACAATTAGATCATTGTATCTGCTTTATAGTGAATCTAGTGGTCTGAATTTTAGCCCCAGGTAAGAGCTTAGACTGAAGTCTATACCAGTTTGGGGTGGGGTGGTGGGGAGTGGGCTGTTTTGGGACAAGGACATGCCTGCAAACTCTAGTAAGCACACTGGGTATATTTCTGTGGCTCTTTATCTTTTGGTTTATCATAGCCAACCTCTTCTTTTTTCTTTTTTGAGACGGAGTCTCACTCTGTCGCTCAGGCTGGAGTGCAGTGCTATAATCTCAGCTCACTGCAACCTCTGCCTCCTGTGTTCAAGCATTCTCCTGGCTCAGCCTCCTGAGTAGCTGGGACTACAGGCATCTGCCACCACGCCCGGATTTTTTTTTTTTTTTTTTTTTGTATTTTTAGTAGAGATGGGGTTTCAGCGTGTTAGCCAGAATGGTCTCGATCTACTGACCTCGTGATCCACCCGCCTCGGCTTCCGAAAGTGCTGGAATTACCTGCGCCCGGCCATATCCATCCATTTCTTAAACTTTGTGAGACAGTGGATTTACATGTTGTTGTAGGGAATAATTCAGGGAAGTCCTCTGCACCCTTCACTCTTCACCTGCCTGTTCCAATGGCAACAAGTTACAAAACTACGTCACAACCTGGATATGGACATTGATACAATCCACCAAGCCTTTTCAGATTTCCTGTTTCACGTGCGTTTAGTTCTGCTTAATTTAATCAACTTGGCAGACTCCTGTGACCATCACCACAGTCAAGATACACTTAACTTGATTCTGAGAGGCACATTCCTTAAGCCTTCGTTTTTTCTTTGAAAAAGAAAGAATCGCCTCGTTCTTCTAACTAAAGGCATTCAGAGACTGCAGTTGGAAGTTAATTATGGGGTAGTAACCACGTGCCCAGCGCCATGACAGGTGCCCAGTGGAGTTGGGACTCCGAATTCAATTGGCTGCATGAGACACCCCCCACAGAATGCACTCTTCTCACTTGGCTTCTGAAAAAAAAAACAGACCAAGGCTGAGATTTCTTGTCCCAGCTTGACAGTGGCAGAATCCAGTCCCGGGGACCACTGACTCTCTGCCCAGTGCTCTCCCGGCTTGTCCTGGTCACGTACTCCAGTATCATCACCACCTCAAAGGGGCGTGGATGGAGCTGCTTAGAGGAAAGAGGTGTTCCCCAGCGTTCAGCTCCGAAACAAACAGCAATGAAAACAGCTTTTTTGCAAAGCATGTAAATACATATCCATGCAGGTATTTTAGATCAGAGTTTCATGGAAACTGAAATGGAGCAGGAAGAGGTGGCACACGTGTTCTATCCGCAAACTTTCACCAATCCCAGACCACCACCTCCCCTTTTCGGGGATGTAAACGAGGGAGACTTGAAGACCGTGTCGCCCAGTCCTAGGCGTGTGAGGACAGCGTCTGGGAGGAGCGGCGGGCTGGCGCTGCGGGAGGCCCCTGCGGTAGGGTGGGAAGGCCCTCGCGGGAACCAGGCACTGTCCTTCTGCGCCCGCTTTCCGAGCCCCTCCAGAGGCCGGATCCGCGCCCCACCTAGGCTGCGGAGGGTGCCCTTATCGGTTCTCCAAGTTCGGAGTGTGAGGGCGCGCAAGGCCGCGCGGGACGGCCGGTCCCCTAAGCCCGGGGCGGCGGGCACAGCGCGGCGCTTCCGCTCTCACCTGCGCGGCCGTCCGCAGCCCGCGGTGCGCGGGAACAAACTGGGAGTGTCCGCGGGCCCCAAGACGGAGGAGGCCGGGGGCTCCGGCCACGCCACCCCGCGCCCGTCGCCTCACCTGCCGCCTCACCTGACCGGTACCGGCCTCCAGCCCGCGGACTGGAGCGCCCGGATCCTCTAAGCGCCGCCGGGCGCGGGCGCGGGAGGAAGGGCTGGACTTGGCGCCGCGGCCCCCGCCGCCGTCCCCGCCCCTGTCGGCCCCGGGGCGCGCGCTCCCGGACCCCGACACTGCCGAGCGGTGCGCGCGCCTGATCGCCCCTCCCGGCCCGCTCCCCTCCTCCGGTCGAAGGGTGAGACTACCGGGGCGCGCCCATCTCCAGCCCTCCCGCGTCCAAGCGGCCGCGTGGGTCCCCGAGCGCACGCCTGATCCAGCCCCTCACCCTTCGGACCGCGAGCCGGACCCCCTGCCCGCGATCTCCAACCCAGTTCTCGGCCCCGGCCGGAGCCTCGCTGCGCGAGCTCCAGAGCGCGACCGCCCCGCCCCCCGTCGGCCCCGCCCCCTCCCTCCCCCTTCCTCCCTCCCCCCTCTCCCTCTCCGTCCCCCTCTCTCCCCCTCCCTCCTCCTCCCTCCTCCTCCCCCCTCCTCCCTCCTCCTCCCCCCTCCCCCCTCCCTCCCCCGCCGGCCCCGGCCCCGGCCCCGGCCCGGCCCCGGCCCCGCCCCCGCGTTGCCAGCCCTCCGGGCTCCCTCCGCCGCTGGGCCGGCACTTTCTTTCCAATTTGCGGCGCAAGTTCTGCGGTGCCGGGAGCCTCCCTCGCGATCTGACCGCCGGGACTGCCCGGAGTGCATGGGCGCGGGCCGGGGGCGCTGAGCGGCCGCGCCATGGAGGGCGCCGAGCTCCGCGCGCGGCCGGAGCTCCTGGCCGAGGCCGAGACGCGGGCGGCCGACGGCGGGCGCCTGGTGGAGGTGCAGCTGAGCGGCGGCGCCCCGTGGGGCTTCACCCTGAAGGGCGGCCGCGAGCACGGCGAGCCGCTGGTCATCACCAAGGTAAGGCGGTCGGGGGGCGCGGGCGGTGACACCTCTGAGCCGGCCGCGCTCTGGGGCGCGTAAGGGTAGGGGCGCGGGAGGGGCAATCGGGCTCAAGCCCCCGGCTCTGGCGTGCGCGTCTGCTAGGAACACCTGCGGAGCCTGGGCGCCGGGACCGGCGTGGGCGTGTGGTCCAGGCGGTTCGGCGCGCCTCGCAGAGTTTAAATGGCTCCTGCTAGGAGTCCCCTTCCCCTCCCCCTCCCTCCTCCGGGCAGGGGCCTGGCCGGGTCCTCTGGCACTCCTGGGCCTGCCAGCGGCGGCTTGCACCTGCGGGGCTGCCCGGGGGCCAGGGTAGGAACGTGTCCCCAAGCCGTTCCCACCTGTGTTTGCCTCTCTGAGGTCCCTGGTTCCGCACCCCTTGGACCTGTGCCTCTGATAGCTACGAAACCCAGAATAGCAGCTGTTGCCAGCGCTTCTCGATTCCCTTCAGCCCATCAATGTTTACTGACTTTCGGCTCCCAGTCCGAGATCCACTTCGCACTGGATACCTGCGCAAACTTAGACAAACCTGAAAGCCTACTTGCTAAGAACAGGACCCGAGTTCTAATAATGAGAAAGAAATTCCAGCTGTATCTCATCAGGAATGTTGTGTATGTGTGGTTTGCTTTAGAACATTGAATTTTCTTGTCTCAAAATCCATCTGGAAGCTTACCAGTCGAACCTGTATGAACTTGTAAAAGCAAACACATAAACAACAGTCCAGTCGCCCTGTGTTCTCGTTAAAAGTGTGTGGTGGTCAGTTTCTCTGGGAAGGGTTGAGTCGGACCTTTCGTGTGGACGAAGTTCCTTTTAAAATGTAAAGATTCTTGGCGACTAGAAGCGTTTGAAGGTGATTTACTGGTTTTCTCTGTCTTCCTGCCTCTCCACAGCAGGAAGAAATTAAGTGATTCCTAACCCGCCCCACTGGTAATCAATTTGGGAAGTGGGATGGCTTTGTTGTTCAAATAGCAAATGAGACACCAACGTCTTCCATTCCGTATTTTCTCTCGCTTTTATGATTACAAAACTTTGTGGAGGGATTGGGGGAAGGCATTGTTTAGCTGTGCACTAAATTTTGGTTGAACTCAGGAAAGAGGTTGCCATTGTTATAAATTTAATGTGTAATATTTTCTCATATTGGCTCTTTGGAAAGATGGTGGACAGTCATAAAGTGTGTACACTCTGCCCAGTCAGAGCACTCTTCTTTTCTTTCTTTTTCTTTTCTTTTTTTTTTTTTTTTTTTTTTTTTTTTTTTTTTGAGGCAGGGTCTTGTTCTGTCATCCTCCTAAGTAGCTGGGACCACAGATGTATGCCACCATGTCTGGTTAATTATTTTTATTTTTTGTAGAAACGGAGTTTCATCATTTGCCCAGACTGGTCTTGAACTCCTGGGCTCAAGTGATCTGCCCTACTCTGTCTCCTAAAGTGCTGGCCTTACAGGCCTGAGCCACCGTGCCTGGCTCAGAATGTGGATTAATCCAAGCTTTGAATAGTCTTTTCCCAAAAGCTACTGAAAAATCACTGGGGCTCATTAAAAAATACTTCTAATAGTGTCATCCCTGTCCCGTGTTCCCCTACCTCTTAAAAAACCTTGTAATTAAATAGTTCCGTATTAGAGCCTTGGAATATTGTGCAACTCACTTGGTATTTAGTAGACTCTGATTTGGGGATAGCTTGCGTTAAGGTAAGAGGACACCTCTTTATGATAATGAGGGTATCATTTGAAAGCCTCATGGGAGTATGTGTCTTAGAACTGGGAGGGATATCAAGAACACGGCTGATTCGGTCCTGGTCTTCAGATGAAATTTTGTCAGCCCATTTTATAGATGAAACAGCTGTGGCCCAGGCAGGACAAACGGTGTGTCCTGAGGTCACAAACTGTTGAGTCCTGGCACTGGCCCTGGGAATCAGACTCTGGCCCTGGTGCTCATGCGTGCTGCTCTCCTCTAGTCAGTGCCATCTGCTTGGGTCTGGGATCTCCTGAAATGCCATAGTGAATACCCCCCTCACATCAGTTACGTGAGGGTTTACCAACCTTGCCATTGGGACTTTGTGAGCTGAATCTGTCTTTACTGTGGGACTGTTCTGTGCTGTTGAGGATGTTCAGCAGCCTCCCTGGCCTCCACCTGCTTGATGCCACTGTCACCTCTCTCCAGGTGTGACGACAAAAATGTCTGCAGACATTGCCAAATGTCCTCCGGGGGACAAAATCAGCCTGGTTTTGAATCACTTGTGTTAGATTAACCATATATCACCTTTGCTCTTAAAGGATTTTGCTTTTAAAACTTGTGTATGTTTTTGAAGACACTGGCCTTTAGGATGGTGTGTTGAGAGGCCCGTGGCATTGCCAGTGTTTGCATGGAGGGCTGTTTTCCTCCCACGAGATGGCCCTGAGAATAGGCTTTATTTACATAGTCAAACTCAAACAAATACTTGCTTCATCTGCATTTTTGTAGCTAGAGAAAGGAAATTGAAGCAGAAACTCCCAAGTGCTGTGTTTTATGAGCACCTACCTCAGCTGTTCAGGATCAGGACTGACTATTCTCTGGGTCTAGTTTGAAGCTAAAGGGATACTAACTTCAGAGGAGTAGCATTCTTGGAATTTGGGGTGCATGCCTGAGGCCCAGCAGAACCTCTGCTGACAGATGGCAACAGGACTCTTACTCCTCAGTAGGTTTCTGCTGAGTTCTACCTTGACATTTTGCTACAGTTGGTGAAAAAAATGCACTCAAACCTATTTTTTCATGCTGTTGTTAGAGAAAGAGCAGGAATAGTGTCCATGTTGCAGGAATCTACGTAACGGAAGTAGAGGTGGTGGATGTATGTGATCCTGTCGGTTTTTTGCATGTTTCTGTTCCCATCCATTCAACCAGTGGAAGTCTTCAGTGGGGGGAGGGGAAGGGACTGATTTCTAAAGTGTCACTAGAGTGGCTTGAATTCCACAAAGCTGTTTGGGGGACTCATTAGGAAGCGTTAAATATACCAGCTGGGTGTCAGCTGCCCCCTGTGGCCTCAGGAATGTTTGTTAAGGGAGGGAAGGAATGAAGCCCCAGCGTCTCCTGTTCACTATTTCTTAGAGCCTGCTCCCTCCCCCACAAAGAATGCCAGAAGCCTTAGCCCAAAGCTCCAAAGGAGACATTAACTTGGGCCTGGCTTAGCCCCAAGGGCATCTCCTTTGGGAATCCATTGATTTTTGGGTTGCCTTTGGGCACCAGAGCTGTCGTGTGGGACCAGACTGCTGTGGTCTGGGATGCTCGGAGGTCTGCCCACCTGACCCACCCACCCCAGGCTTCAGACCCTGAGAACATTTCTCTGGATAGGAGACAGAGCTTTGAAATATCCTTTCTAGTGTGAAATGCCAAAGACAGAATCAGGGCATACTTTGGGGGTTGCACAGCCAGGTAGCAAGTTTCCTCTGTGAAGTGTCAGCTGAGTCCTTGATTGCAGCGGCCACAGGGCTGAGACTGACTGGTGGCTGGTGATGGGCAGGAGTGGAGGCCACACGCCTCTGATGTGCCTTCCTTAGTGGTTTGGAAAGGGGGCTCCACTTTATGGCCCATGCCAAGTCACCTCTGTGACCCGAGGACCGGGGAGATCAGAGTGACCACCCCGGTCAGGATCAGTTCTTGTCCCATATGCCCCTATATTGGCTCCCAAGAGCCAGCCAAGCTCTCTGTGAAATATCAGTAGAGGTTCTGAAAAAGAGCAATCTGCAGAATTCAGCAGTGAGTCAGGAGCTGGTGGATCTCAACTTACGGCTGCTGGTAAATTTCTGTGCTCAGACATGGTGTGCGGTCAGCATCTTCCCGAGGGAGGGCTTCTGCTTCTCCCGGCATCTGAGAACCAGCGGGAGACAGCTTGGATCTCCCCTGCCTCTGCCATCTCTGGGTGATGTCTGAGTTGTAAAGTCTCACTTACTTTTTGATGCCAGCTACTGTGTTTTCTCCAGCTATTAGGATGGGTGTCATTATAAAGATCCATTTGTATTTAAGAATTAATAGTAAGGTTAAAAAAAAAAAAGAGGTGAGCTTTCTTTTCTATGCTGAAAGACTCTCAGTTGGTAGACCTGCCCTGCCAACTGGCTTTCAAATCTATCTTTATTACCTTTTCCCAGCCTGTGAATTAATGTGACCCTGCTGAATTCTCATCCTTGTTCTCCAGCGACGTTTTGGGCGGGGGTGTGGAGTCAGGCAGTGAGCCTCAAGTCCTATTCCAGGGTCTGCTAGCTGGAGGCTCTGAGGCTCAGCTCCGGGAGGATTTGTCCTCTCTCAGACATGAATTCAGCTTGACTCACACCTATGAATCCAGAGCTTTCTGCGATTATAAGAAGCTATAAACATAGGCTGTACATCTCACTTCTGTACCGGGATGTGTTCGGTCTTCATGGCTCAGTTATATTTCTTAACATGTCCTAACATTGATCTTTTGGAGAAAAAAGAAAAAGAAAGCTAGTTTGCCCAAGAGCTAAAGGTAGAACAGTGTGATAATGAAAGGCTCAGAACAAATAGTAGCTTTCACTTCATCCTAATGAGCTGGGGGTTTCTTAATCTACCTTTGTAATTCGTGGCCAAAGAAACTGGCTTGCCACTTGGGAAGGGCTGGCTTTTCTCTTTGGAAAGCATTTTGGAGTAGTCTGTCCCCTTGCCAGAGTTGTTTTGTATCAGCATGCAAATAAACCTGGATTTGTGGCCAAGTTCTTAGGGGCACAGAGGAAAGCTGGGGCTCTGTGGAACTTTCCTTCTCGCACACGGGGTGCAGCGGAACCATTCTACACCATGATGTTAGAGTGTGAAGGCTGAATGAACTTTTTATTCAGGTCTTCTTTTACTTTCAAGCACTGTAGTCAGGAGTGGGGCAATTCTTGAAGGAGAAATTCTGCAGGTTTCTGCAAGCCCTCTTCCTACACATGCAAGCTGAAAACTTTAACCCATATGAAGGATTTTGAAAGAGTTCTGGATTGCCTGTTGCTCTTTTAGGCCTTTAAAAAAATATGTCATCAGTATCTGCTACAGGGAGGGTGTATTCTGGAGAAACTGGTGTCCTTTACCTTGTGTGATGCAGCACTTGGGCTGTCCTGTAGTAGAGCCAGCTTGTTCTGATGTTGGTAAATGTTCTGGCTTCTCTTTGAGGGAACATGTCTTAGAAGGATAATACTATATCATTATAAAGAAAAAATTGGACAAACCTCATTTGGTTGAACCTCAGAACGAGGATGTTCTGAATTGCAAAGCAAAGGTAACTTTTTTTTTCACAGATGAGCCCTTGGGCTTTTTTTTTTTTTTTTTTAAATCCCCAGCATATTAAGTTGCATGCAGTGAGGGCTGCTGCTCTTGGATGGAGAGGGAGGAAAAACAGCGTTTTGGTTGGGCTAGGAAGGGTCGGGATTATCTTTCTTTTGGCAAAAGGTGACTTTCAGAAGACAAATTGTCAAGGTGAACAAGAACCCAGGCAGGTAGACTCTGTGTCCTTGAAAGGCAGCACTTACTTACTCATAGAAGGGAAGGGGCAAGAGTGATAGTGTTTTTTGTTTTTTGTTTTTTTTTTCCCCCAAGGCAGAGTCTTGCTCTGTCACCCACACTGGAGTGCAGTAGCATGATCTTGGCTAACTGCAACCTCCACCTCTGGGGTTCAAGCAATCCTCCCACCTCAGCCTCCTGAGTAGCCAGGGATTACAGGCACACACCACCACTCCTGGCTAATTTTTGTATTTTTAGTAGAGACAGGGTTTCACCATGTTGGCCAGGCTGGCCTCTAACTCCTGAGCTCAAGCAATCCACCCACCTTGGCCTCCCAAAGTGCTGGGATTACAGGCATGAGCCACTGCGCCCGGCCACTAATGTATCTTTCATGAGGTTTTATTTTATCAAAGTGGCTCTTGCACAATATGAAATATCAAGTAGTTCTTCAAGTGTGCTTATATGCCACTGGTGATTTGGCCTGACTACTGAGCATTTTCCCTTCCATGGAGACAACTATCGAAATGTCTTAGCTGATTTATTTTGGCATTTCCATCCACATCCCTAAATTATGGCTTATATTGTAAAATATTGCTGCAACTTTTGTTTATTAGTTTGTTCTTGTAGGATATTACCATGTAGCCATTTTTCCACTCTTTTTTTTTTTTTGGAGGCAGAGTCTCGTCCTGTCACTCAGGCTGGAGTGCAGTGGCATGATCTCGGCTCACTGCAGCCTCCACCTCTGGGGTTCAAGCGATCCTCCCACCTCAGCCTCCTGAGAAGCTGGGGTTACAGGCTCAAGCAACCACGCCCAGCTAATTTTTATATTTTTAGTAGAGACAGGGTTTTGCCATGATGGGCAGGTGGTCTCGAACTCCTGCCCTCATGTGATCAGTCAGCCTCAGCCTCCCAAAGTGCTGGGATTACAGGCATGAGCCACTGCACCTGGCCCTTATTTCCACTCTTTTCCAATGCCCACCTCCCTTCCCCTAACTACTCAGGCACAAATCTTGGCCCCTCACACCACTAATGTAATTATATCATAACGTTTTATCGTGGGGCCATCCTGTGAATTGTAGGGTGTTGAGCAGCATACCTGGCCTCTTCCTTTTTTTTTGAGACAGAGTCTTGCTCTCTTGCTCAGGCTGGAGTGCAGTGTCATGATCACAGCTCACTGCAGCCTCCACCTCCTGGGCTCAAGTGATCCTCTGACCTCAGCCTCCTGAGTAGCTGTGACTATGGGTGCATGTCACTATGCCCGGCTGAGTTTTGTATTTTTTGTAGAGATGGGGTTTCACTGTGTTGCTTGGGTTGATCTCAAACACATGGCCTCAAGTGATCCTCCCACCTTGGCCTCCCGAAGTATTGAGATTACAGGCATGAGCTACTGAGGCTGGCCTTTTCCCCGTCTTGATGCTAGTAACACTCTACCCCCTCTGAGGAGCATGGGGTTAACAATATTCAGTATTTATTTTGGTTGCTATTGCTATCACTGCTGAGTCTAGGGGTACATACTGTGGAGTCCTGTTAAGTTAGCATCAATGAGGAAAGGACCCCCAGGGTGGGGGAGAACAATTGTTCTGAGAAACTGCTAACCACAAACAACTCTATTTGCATGTAGCTTCTCCAGCATGGCCCTATAAAACTTCCCTCCCGCCCCTGCCTCTTTGCAGACAGCCCCTTCTCTGCCGTGTTGCCTGTTGCTCCCTTGCAACGTACTTTCTCTCTAATAAATTTGTTTTCTTTAATTCTTCTGCTGCCCGTGATTCTGGCCCCAGCTAGCGTACCTGCGACACAAGTTTCTGCAGTCATTAGGGTTCAGGAGAGTCTTCTTTGCTTAATTTTTAAGGCACTTATCCTTGATTCATCCCTCAAATCCTCCCCAGTGGTGAAATACCTCTTAATCAAACACACCGGGGGTCATCTTTTGAGATCTTCTGAAAATAGCATGATTTTTATCTTGACAGCAAATTGTTTGGGTGCAGTCCTGAGTGGAGACAGTTCTCCCACAGCACTCTGAAGGTGGGGTCCACTCTGCTGGTGTGCAGTATTGCTGGAGGGAGATCAGACGTTTTTGTTTCTTGATCTTTTGTACTGGGTGTACTTTTTTCCCTCTCATTTTTCTTCTTCTTCTTGTTGAAGAGACAGGGTCTTGTTGTGTTGCTCTGGCTGGAGTGCAGTGGCTATTCACAGGCACAATTATACCCACACTATAGCCTTGAACTCCTGTGCTTAACTGATTCTCCCAGGGTGGCCTCGAACTCCTGGGCTCAAATGATCTACCCACCATGGCCACCCAAAGTGTTGAGATTACTGATGTGAACCATGGATCCTGGCCCAGAGTAGGGTTTTTAAAAAGTGATTTTAGTAAGTGGAAATAGTGGGAAAGGTAAAGATTCAGTACCCTCGTCACAAGACTCTATTTCTTCACTCTTTCACTCTTTGGATTAGAAAATCTGTCGGTGTAGAGTGGGACCCACAAGTGTGGCAGAAATGCTCTCTGACGCGGTTGGGCCACATTTCCCTGCCTCCCTTTCAGTTAGCTGTAGCCACGTGACACTTCTTCCCTAGGGAGTGCAGCTGCAGCCCTGTCTGCCATTTTACTTTTCCCCTTCTGGCTGCCTGGAATGAAGATGGCCCCAGGGCAGAGCTCATCAGCTTGGGTCCCTGAATGACTGCAGAGGTGCCTACGCTGTGGTCACCCTCCAAGCCAGTACCACTACATGAGCAAGAAGTAAGCCTCAGCTGTGTTTGGGCCATTATCTGTCTTTTGGATTACTTGCTGTAACAGACTGTTCTCACAGATGAAATGCTGGGAGAAAGCAAAGTTTTTCTTTTAGCAAATATACCCAGTTTTAAGAGGTGGAATATACAAAGCTTCCTTTTCACCCATTCTGGAAGGAGGGAGGGAAGCATCACCATGGGTGTCCAATTAGCATGCAGCTTATTCCCTCCACACTTATTATAATAAAATGAGACCTCCACACCCATTGGCTTCTTTCCACCTTAGTCTTTTCTCTCAGCTGGACAATTTAATATTCCTCCCTCAACCCCCAGCCCCCCCCCCCCCCCCCCACCCAACGGTCTTGCTCTTCCTTCTCTTCCCTGGGGAGAGTTCCTTTCCTGGGAGCCCTGGAGCATTAGGGCAGGAGGCTGGGAGAATGCCCAGTCTAGATAATTAGCCCAAGGTTGGGCTGGCTGGAGGCATAGGGGGTGGGGTGGGTGGCCAGCCAGCTGTTGGGATGATTTCTGGGATTGGACCTTCCTCCTGGTGGTGTTATGCTTTCTTTAACTGCCTTAGTTAAAGTGCAGATGTTGCCTGGGGTTGGGGGTGGGGGGGGCTACACATTGTCATCATTAACAGAACTGCCTTCATCAGATTAATTAATTATAGTCCTGTGTGGCATACTTTTCCCCCCTGGGTAATAACACCCAGACACATGAATTAGACCAGCAAGGAGAGGAAAGATAAAGATGAAAGCCAAGTAAAACTGGCCTCAGGAGGAAGGTGGAGCTGGCAGACGGGGAGTGCTGAGGAAAGACCTTGTCTGTTCAGGTACTGCTGCCTACAAAGAGGAGTTAGGACAGCCTGTAGAGGAAGGTGATAGGGAGAGCAGGGGTCCTTCCTTGCCCGTGCAAAAGAGGTGAGTCAGATTCTTTGCCTATGGCTTGCAGATTCTGAAGCTGACGAAATTCCACATCTATCTTTGTTAATTATGCATCTGTTTGCAAATTTGTAAACACAGTGATATTTATCTCTGCTAATTGTATAATGCTTTGTATAGTGTTTTTTTCTGGTTGCGTAATTAAAATAAAAAAATGAAAATAAAGGAAAAGATTGATCCATAGCTCAAAACATGTAATAATCTTATTTCTGAAAGTACAGCTATATTGATTTTTCCCTGTCTCTGTGGAATTATTTTCTTTGAACCTCGTAGACGTAGTTTTTAATTGCTTGAAAACCCTTAAGCATTACATTGTCAACGATCTTTGGAATCAGATTAAAGGAAGTTTAATTTTGTGTATGCCACTTGAAGTTTTAAGAAATGGCCTGTTTTGTTATTGTGGAATATATTGAGTTTTATAATTTAGCATTTTCTAGACAGGCATATATTTAAGAACCCTAATTTCTGGAAGACTGAGTGTACTTTATGTTGGTCAAATATGTCAGTCTTTCAAAAACTATGTGCTTTTCTGTATGTGCAGCTTTTCTTAACATTTTCATTATGTTTAAATGCCCTGAATCTTGAACTAAAGTTTGGAAAGAAAACATCTGGACTTGAAAAGATAGGCCTGCTGCTGCTTGAATCATATTTATTTTGTGTTGATTTAACGACAGAGCTCTTACACACTGATGCCATTAGGGTTTGGTGTGGAGCCACTTCCACTCCCCGTCCTCATTTTTAGTGGTTGGTGTTTTGGGGACAAGTACTTAAAACGTGCTACTATGCATGGTTGTGAAATCTCAATACAAAGGTAAAGTTTACATTCTCTGCTGGTTGTTCCTGAGGATGTACCTCTTTGTACCCTGAAGCAGAATTTGCTTTGCTTTCACAGAGAATTTAATTCTTTTTTTTTTTTTGAGACAGAGTCTGGCCCTATCACTCAGGCTGGAGTGCAGTGGCGCGATCTCAGCTTACTGCAACCTCTGCCTCCCAGATTCAAGCGATTTTCGCGTCTCAGCCTCCTGAGTAGCTGGGATTACAGACGCACTACCACGCCTGGCTAATTTTTGTATTTTTAGTGAAGATGGGGTTTCGCCATGTTGGCCAGGCTGGTCTTGAACTCCTGACCTCAAGTGATCCGCCTGCCTCTGCCTCCCAAAGTGCTGGGGCTACAGGTGTGAGCCACCAAGCCTGGCCTGAGAGTTTAATTCTTAAATAACCCATGTTGTAATTGTTTCTTTGAAAAAAATGTTCCATTCATATGGAAACTCTTTATTTCCCTTTCTATTTTTTTTACAGTGGCTTTCACTGGTCCTTTTCCTTTGCCATCTACTAGAAGGTTGGATTTTCTGGAAGGTCCTTTAATCTGCCCTCTCTCTCATCTAGGTGGTCTCATGTGCTTCCT
Source organism: Saimiri boliviensis (assembly GCF_048565385.1). Classification (NCBI taxonomy): domain Eukaryota; kingdom Metazoa; phylum Chordata; class Mammalia; order Primates; family Cebidae; genus Saimiri; species Saimiri boliviensis. The sequence goes on from NC_133470.1 coordinate 6,591,998, forward strand.
TGAAGTAACATGTCCATAGACAATTCTCTTATCTATATGTGCAGCCTCAACGTCTCTTCTTTTTTATTTTCAGTGACTATTTTACCGAATCACCTTCTCATCTGAACTCTGAAATGGCCTTTGTGTGTTGTTCAGGCCCTTTAAACTTAGCACGATCCAAATGGAAATCATTCGTCTTCCTTTTACCTTCTCGAATTCTGGATTTCCAATCTTGATGATCAGTCTATCCCCAAATCTAGAAGTCATCCCTGATGGCTTCCTCCCGTTAACCTCCCACAGCCACTTGATTGCAAGTCCTTTGGTGCCTAAATATGGGGTGTGTATTGCTCTCTTCTCATGCCCAGCGTCACTGCCCCCAGTGTTTGCTGCAGTGACCGCCTAGGCAATCACAGTAGTCTGTAACTTGCATACTGCTGCTCACCTCTTCACATGACAGACTCTTGAGACTTCCAGTAGTGGGTGTGCCAAAGCAGTGGTCTACTTCTCATGCTCTTTCTGGAGAGACCTCAGTAATTCCTCATGGGACGCCTTAGCTAGGCATAGAAGGCTTATTTATTTTATTTTATTTTTATTTTTAATTATTATTTTTTTGAGATGGAGTCATGCTCAGTCACCCAGGCTAGAGTGCTGGGATTACAGGTGTGAGCCACCACGACTGGCCCAACTTTAATCCTTTTTTATGAAGATGGGGTCTAGGGAAGGCCTGCCATATCCTGGGTCATTAGCTGGCAAGTGGAGGGGCTGGGTTCCTACCCATCCTGTCTGGATTCAGGAACCTCATGAAGGTCCCTGCCTCGAGTGTATCTGAGCCTGGATGATCCCTGCGGAGGGTCACAGCCAGCCCTGTTGCCATGCCTAGGGTATAGCAGACGCTCAGTAGATGTTTGGTAGGTGCAGGAAAGCCAGCCTGTGAAAGGGTACTTCTCCTTCCTGCATTTAAGCATCAAGCCTGGTATCAGAGCTGTGGTGATTCTGCTGCTTTGCTTCAGGTGTGGGAGTTTAGGGGCAAAGGTTAGAGTGCCCCCAGGACCAAGCAGGTTGCACAGGGGGGCTGTTCCCATGAACCTTGGCTGAGGGAACCTGTCGGGAGGCCAGCAGCCCTGGGAAACAGGGACAAGCCTTAGGTGTTTCTAAGGATCGAGGTCTTGGCATATGGTAAAAGACATCACAAAATCAGGTTTCCAGAGGCCTCACAGCAACAGGTTATGTCACATAGCGTAGATTGTGCCGTGGAAATAAAACACGAGTTCAGGACTGCATGCTGCCTGCTGGTCTATACCCTAAGAAAGCTGTCCGTACCCCAACAAAGAAGTATAGCAGAGAAATGAGATTCCTGAGATTAAAGCAATTTGCCTTTCTTTACTGTCTTCTACACGTTGCTTGTAACAAGGTGGTGCTTTTCTGTGCTAAGGCATTTCTCCCTGTCTAAAGGGAGCCCTTCTGTGATCCCCCTTGAGAGCAGCCCTTCTGAGTGTCCTTTCCTGCTCCCCTGGGCTGCCAGGCTCCTGCTGCTAACTTGACTGCTTCTGAAGTCTCTTTTTAAGGTTCAATGTCAAGGGGAGGTCAGAGAGGGGTGTGGTCTGGCAGGAAAGGAGGAAGAGAGCCTGACTCGTGACCGTCCTGGCTGCCAGGCACACCTGAGCACATGGAGCCCTGAGCTGTTGGCTTGGACAAGCCCAGGCCTGGCACTGCAGGGAGAACTGGTCTGTGGATTCAGTCTCTACAGCCTGACTTTCCACCCAGACTTTGCCCCTCCTGGAGCATTCTGACCTCCGGTGTTTGAGGGTTTCATCCAGTAAACACAGTAGTGCTGCACCCTCTCAGATTAAAGGTGTGCTGTGCAGCCTGGGAGTTCCTTTATGTGGGGTGGTAGGAGAGGCTGGAGGAGGCCTGCCTGCACTTACATTTTCTTGAATTTTTAAATTATTAAAAATGGAGGCTGCGTGCTGTGGCTCACACCTGTACTCCCAGTGCTTTGGGAGGATCACTGGAGCCCATGAGTTCAAGATCAGCCTGGGCAATATAGTGAGACCCTGCCTCTACAACAACAACAACAAAAATTAGCCAGACGTGGTGGTGGATGCCTGTAGTCCCACCTACTCAGGAGCCTGAGGCTGGAGGATCGCTTGAGTCAGAGAGTTGGAGGCTGCAGTGAGCTATCATCATGCCGCTGCACTCCAGCCTAAGTGGCAGAGTGAGACCCTGTCTCAAAAAATTAAAAATATATATAATTCACATGTCACAAAATTCACCATGTTAAAGGGTACAGTTAGTGGTATTTTTTCTGTGTATTCACTGACTTGTACAATTGTCACTTTAATTCCAGAACATTTTTATCACCCAGAAAAGAATCCCTGCATTCGTTAGTACTCCCTCCCCACTCCCTCCGTTCCCCCAAATCCCACCCCTGCACTGATCTGTTTTCTCTTACTGTATTAGTCAAGGTTTTCTAGAGAGACAGAAGTACTAGGATACACATACATACATACACACACACACACACACACACACACACACACACACACACACACACAAGGAGGAGTTTATTAAGTATTAACTTACATGATCACAAGGTGCCACAATAGGCTGTCTGCAAGCTGAGGAGCAAGGAGAGCCAGTCCAAGTCCCAAAACTGAAGAGCTTGGAGTCCAATGTTCAAGGGCAGGAGGCATCCAGCACAGGAGAAAGATGTAGTAGACTAATTTCATCATGTTAGCCTGGGTCAGTCACCCCAGCCAACACCGTAACTCTCTTCTTAGCCTGTTGACATAAAAGTAGAAGGAGCCCAAAGTATCCAGGTGGCAATCTTAACTTCCAGTTTAATGGGATTGTTGTATGTCTTCTGGTGGCAGCATTCCTTCCTCTGGAACTAAGGCCCCTAGGCCAGCAGAACCTAGTGTCGTGGGAACAGGAAGCAAAAATTTTGCTAGTGGGTCACTAGGGGTGATGGTGAGTTGTGCCGCTTTCATTTCTACTCCTTGATTCCTGGAACCATGAATCCTGGCTACGGGAGAAACAGTACCATACATTGGATGCTGATTCAGAGCATACATGTCCTTCTGGAGAACTTTGCCCCAGCCCTGCAAAGTATTGTTACCTCGTTGGCATTGTAATTGTGACTTCAAAAGGCCATTCCACTGCTCTATCATTCCAGCTGCTTCAGGATGATGCGCAACATGGTAAGACCAGTGGATTCCATGAACGTGAGCCCACTGCCACACTTCTTTAGCTGTAAAGTGAGTGCCTTGGTCACAGGCAGTGCTGTGTGGAATATCATGATGGTGGATAAGGCATTCCATGAGTCCACGGGTGGTATTCTTGGCAGAAGCATTGTGTGCAAGATAGGCAAACCCATATTCGGATTAAGTGTCTATTCCAGTGAGGACAAACTTCTCCCCTTTCCATGATTGAAGAGTTCCAATATAATCAACCTGCCACCAGGTAGCTGGCTGATCACCCCAAGGAATGATGCCATATTGAGGGCTCAGTGTTGGTCTCTGCTGCTGGCAAATTGGGCACTCAGCAGTGGGCGTAGCCAGGTCAGCATTGGTGAGTGGAAGTCCGTGTTGCTGAGTCCATGTGTAACCTCCATCCCTGCCACCATGGCCACTTTGTTCATGGGCCCATTGGGCGATGATGGGGTGGCTGCGAAAAGAGGCCGAGTGGTGTCCATAGAACAGGTCATCCTATCCAGTTGATTATTAAAATCCTCCTCTACTGAGGTCACCCATTGGTGAGCACTCATATGGGATACAGATACCTTCATGATTTTGACCACTCAGAGAGGTCCACCCACATACCTCTTCCCCAAATTTCTTTGTCACCAGTTTTTCAATCATGCTTCTTCCAAGTCCCTGACCGTCCAGCCAAACCATTGGCTACGGCCCATGAAGCAGTATATAATTGCACATCTGGCCATTTCTCCTTCCATGCAAAGTGCACAACCAGGTGCACTGCCTGAAGTTCTGCGCACTGGAAAGATTTCCCTTCATCGCTGTCCTTCAGGGATGTCGTAGAAAAGGGCTGCAGTGCTGCCTCTCTCTGTTTTCAGGTGGTGCGTGCATATCATGTAGAACCATCTGTGAACCAGAACCTGGTCTTCTCTTCCTCTGTCAGCTGATCATAGGGAACTCCCCATGAGGCCATCGGTGCAGGCTGGGGGAGAGAAGGCAGGGTGGCAGGAGTGGAGACCATGGGCATTTGAGCCACTTCCTCATGTAACTAACATGTGCCTTCAGGACCTGCTTGAGCCAGATCATGTATATATCACTTCCATTTGATGATGGAATGCTGCTGTGCACACTCAACTTTATGGATAGGTGGGCCAGAAAGTACCCAGTTCATGATGGGCAGTTCAGGTTGCATGGTGACTTGATGAGCCATAACAAAATGTTCAGTTTCTACCAAAGCACAGTAACAGGCCAAGAGCTGTCTCTCAACGGAGAGTAGTTATCTGCAGAAGATGGCAGGGCCTTGCTCCAAAATTCTAGAGGCCTCCGCTGTGATTCACCTATGGGGGCTGCCCAGTGCTCCAAACAGCATCCCTGTCTGCCACTGACACCTCGAGCACCACTGGATCTGCTGGGTCATATGGTCCAAGTGGCAGAGCAGCTTGCACGGCAGCCTGGACCTGTTGCAGAGCCTTCTCCTGTTCCAGACCCCACTCAAAACTGGCAGCCTTTTGGGTCACTAGATAAATGGGCCAGAGTAACACACCCAAATGAGGAATGTGTTGCCTCCAAAATCCAAGTAGGCCCGCAAGGTGTTGTGCCTCTTTCTTGGTTGTAGGAGGGACCAAATGCAGCCACTCACTCTTCACCTTAGAAGGAGTATCTCTACAGGCCCCATACCACTGGACCTCTAGAAATTTTACTGAAGTAGAAGATCCCTGAATTTTAGTCGGATTTATTTCCCATCCTCTGGCACGCAAATGTCTCACCAATAAGTCCAGTGTGTTTGCTACTTCTTGTTCACTGGATCCAGTCAGCATAATGTCATCAATGTAATGGACCAGTGTGATGTCTTGCAGAAGCGAAAAGCGATCAAGGTCTCTCCGAACAAGATTATGACACAAAGCTGGAGAGCTTATATACCCCTGACATAGAACAGTAAAGGTATATTGCTGCTGAAGGCAAATTGCTTCTGGTGGGCCTTATGGACAAGAATGGAGAAAAAGCCATTTGTCAAGTCAATGACTGCATACCAGGAGATGTGTTAATGTGCTCAAGCAATGAATCCACATCTGATACAGCAGCTGCAGTTGGAGTTACCACTTGGTTAAGCTTATGATAATCCATTGTCATTCTCCAAGATCCATCTGTCTTCTGCACAGGCCAAATGTGAAAGTTGACTGGGGATGTGGTGGGAATCACTACTCCTGCGTCTTTCCAGTCCTTGGTGGTGGCACTAATCTCTGTTACCCCTCCAGGGATGTGACATTGTTTTTGATTTACTATTTTTCTAGGTAGAGGCAGCTCTAGTGGCTTCCACTGGGCCTTTCCCACCATAATAGCCCTTACCATACCAGTCAGGGAGCCAGTGTGGGGGTTCTGCCAGCTGCTGAGTATGTCTATGCCAGTTATGCATTCTGGCAATGGGGAAATGACCACAGGATGAGTCCAGGGACCCACTGGACCCACTGTAAGTTGGACCTGAGCTAAGACTCCATTAATTACCGTACCTCCATAAGCCCCTAACATTTTGGGTCACCTGGAATTAATGTCAGCTCAGAGCCAGTATCCAGTAGTCCCCAAAATGTCAATCCATGTTCTTCTGCCTGTTTTATTCTAGCCATGCTGGCACCTGATTAGATTGTGCCCACTAGATTAAGGGTGGGTCTGCCTTCCCCAGTCCACTGACTCAAATTTAATCTCTTTTGACAACACCTTCACAGACACACCCAGGATCAATACTTCGTATCCTTTAATCCAATCAAATTGGCGCTCAGTATTAACCATCACGATTACTATGTATGAATTTGCCTATTCTGGGCATTTAATGTCCGTGGGATCATAGAATATGTGGTCATTTGTGTCCAGCTTATCTCAGTATAATGTTTGGAGATTCATCCATGTTGTAGTGTGTATCGGTCATTCCTTTTCATGGCCGAATGCTATTGTCCTATGAGAATGGACCGAATTTTGTTCATGTCTTTTGATTGACATGTGGGTGGTTCCTCTTTGTGACTCTTGTGAATAATGCTGCTGTGTGGACAAGTTTTTGGTTCTCCTGAGTATTTTCCTTGTGTTTCGAGCTTTTTAACCTCACTGCCCCAGGCATAGAGCTTGTGATTTCCTGAGCATAGGGGTGGCACATCTCTGATGAATCAAAAAAATAGGATTGGTCATTCTGGCTTCACAGCTGTTGAAGCAAAATTAAAACTCACAATATTCAAAGGTCATAAGATTCTTGTCCTGACCCTGGGGGGGTGTGGGCAACTGCAGGACTCTGACAGAGGTGGTCAGCATATCTGCTCTGCTCAGCCTTCAGGAAGACAGGACATGCCTGATCGCCGGCATCCTGGTGGTCCTTGTGGTGGCAGCTTGTGGTCAGCTCAGCCTCATCCTCTGCTGCTGCTTTCTGAGCAGGAGCATGGGAGTCTTTCAGCCTCCCTGTGATGAGGACACAGGGTTTATTCTGGGGTTCAGACACTGAGCAGGGGTCCCTGTGGTCCAAGGGTGATAGCGCTTGGGAATGTGTCCCCTCTTAGACACGAGCTGCTCTCTTCTCATTTCCCACTTTTTCACTTCCCAGCAACAACACAGATCCACACCAGAATCAAAACCATCACCTCTTCATCATTTCTGGTTATATTCCAGAAACCCCTCCTGTGGGGGGATCCCTCAATAAACTTAAATTTTCCAGATTTAGGGGACATTGGTAGTATCTTCATCATAGCATTGTAGGGTTTATAAGGTTTTCTGTTGAATATTTTTATTTTTTTTAAGAGACATTGTCCCACTCTGTTACTGAAGTTGGAGTGCAGCAGTGTGAACTTGCCTCGCTGCAGCCTTGAATTCCTGGGCTCAAGTGATCCTCCTGCCTCAGCTTCATGAGTAGGTGGGACTACAAGCACCCACCACCCATGCCAGGCTAATTTCTGTATTTTTTGTAGAGACAGGATTTCACCATGTTGGCCAGGCTGGTCCCAAACTCCTGACCTCAAGTGATCCACCCACCTTGGCCTCCCAAAGTGCTGGGATTACGGGTGTGAGCCACCACACCTGACCTCCCTCTACCGTTTTTTTTTTTTTCCAGTATGTCTAAACATTTTGGAATTGTAATTTAAACCATAAGGGCAAAAGCTGAAACTTTATGCTTAGGTTTGCTAGTAAGTGCACCCTTCCCTGTTTCCCCCAAATGAAATCAGTTTATTGTTTAATTGCACCCCAAAGCAAGCTCTCTCAGTATGAAGCAACTACTACATACACAAAAAATGGTTGTTAATGTAATAATTTCCCTGGCTCATCCAACGTGCAATGCACATTACTTCAAAGACTACAATTTAGAGCAAGTGTACATGAAATGAGAAAACAACTTTCCAAGTTTCAAAACCTGCTGTTAAATTATTTCTAGGATGCTCAGGTCATATTTACTTCTCAGTAGGATGTTGCACTATCATTTGATTATCAGTCCACCTCACAGTGTACATTACCAGATGCCAGTTGGAGGGACTAGAGATAAAACCTAGGTAGTACTATTTCTTAATGGGCTGGATGAGGTAATTACAAATAAGTTTGCGTTACATCCTGTTGAAGACCTCTTTATAGGCTTAGCACCTAACAGTATCTAGGAGGTTCCCAGAATGTTCATCAGGTGAAATGATGGCCCAACATTTGAAAATGGAGCCAGTTACCTTAGCTTAATTCATTCAGAGCCAGACATCTGAAGAATGGCCAAAATCAAATCTTTATTTTTATAACTGTATAAATGTGATCTAAATGTGTCCACCACTAGTTTTTCAAAAAGAAACATGCTATAGGGGCCAGGCGTGGTAGCTCAAGCCTGTAATCCCAGCACTTTGGGAGGCCGAGGCGGGTGGATCACGAGGTCAAGAGATCGAGACCATCCTGGTCAACATGGTGAAACCCCGTCTCTACTAAAAAATACAACAAATTAGCTGGGCATGGTGGCGCGTGCCTGTAATCCCAGCTACTCAGGAGGCAGGAGAATTGCCAGCTACTCAGGAGGCAGGAGGTGGAGGTTGTGGTGAGCCGAGATTGCACCATTGCACTCCAGCCTGGGTAACAAGAGTGAAACTCTGTCTCAAAAAAAAAAAAGAAAAGAAAAGAAATAAAGAAACATGCTATAAATAAGCAAACTACGTCTGCTCACTGTTGTGTATGGACTCCCTAGATGTCTCATTGGGCTTAATTACAGACCACTCACAGTAATAGATTTTTAATGTAAAGCGTAGCTTCATGTTAAGCCATTTTAGCTTTTGCACATACATGTTGTGCTTCCGGCTGATAATGGAGAAGAATTTGCAGCATTGCACTGTTAAGCTAGGTTGCATCCATCCTGCTAAATGGCATCAATATCAGTGTCATCATCCTTGTTGTTGGACTTCATAGTTTCAACTTTCGGTACACTGGCAGTCTTCCAATAAACCACCTCAGTGTTCTCATCTTCATCTTCTTCACCACCAGAAGATTCTTCCCCTGTCTTCTTCATTTTATAAATGGTTCTGTTTTGACACGAATTTCTTTGGCAAGTTCTTTTGAGACATATTTCTTAAAGGCCTTTTCCAACCAGCTGATGATAACCTCTTCTAAAAAATCTACATCACACATCTCCTTCAAGATATCTGGAATCTTGGAGATAGGCTGAATTTGGTGTATTTCTGCCCCACACACCAAATCCTGAAGAAGGTACTGTTGAGCTTTTTTGTTGTTGTGACAAAATCGTAGGATACGGTGCCTGTATTTCTTAATGTGTTCTCTAATCATCTCTTTAAAAAGAGCTTCAGGCTGGGTATGGTGGCTCACGCCTGTAATCCCAGCACTTTGGGAGGCTGAGGTGGGCGGATCATGAGGTCAGGAGATCGAGACTATCCTGGCTAACATGGTGAAACCCCGTCTCTACTAAAAATACAAAAAAAAAAAAAAAGCTGGGTGTGGTGTCAAGCACCTGTAGCCCCAACTATTCGGGAAACAGGAAAATCGCTTGAACCCAGGAGGCGGAAGTTGCAATGAGCTGAGATTGTGCCACTGCGCTCCGGCCTGGGCTACAGAGCGAGACTCCATCTCAAAGAAAAACCAAACAAACAAACAAAAAGAACTTCAGAACAAGAGGGCCTGGGGCTTTTACATCCAGCACTTCTGCTTCAGCAACAATTTCTTTGTCAGATGAATCAGCGACACCCTCTTCTTTCTTTTTCTTAGCAAAATCAAACAGGATGTTGACCCGCTCCTCAACTGTTCTTTCCAAATCATCACTGAGTATCAGAACTTCTACATGATCACTGATTTCATCCATTCTGCACCTTTGAGCTTCCTTAGTTGTATCTTCCCCCAGTCATCCTCCTCCTCTTCCAGTGTATGTGGAGGAGGACCAATTTCATTTGGTGGTGGTGATGCCTCACTGCTGGATACGAGCCATTTTTCTTAGCTTTGCTCTTACTATTTTCCTTTTCCTTTTCTTTCTTTCCAGTACCACAGTCACTATTCTCAAGTGAGCTTTTGAGAATGAATGTGCAGAGTTTATGATGTATGTCAAGCATGCCTCAACACCACAGGTTTTATAAGAATTACCTATTGTTTGCTGCTTTGGCTTGACATACATATCTATTTCAGGATTCTCACATTCAGGACAGAGAACAAACTCTATATATATATATATGTATATATATATATATATATATATATATATATATATATATATGTAATTGCACTTTACGTTCTGGGGTACATGTGCAAAACATGCGGGATTGTTGCATAGATACGTACATGGCAATGTGGTTTGCTGCCTCCATCCCCATCACCTATATCTGGCATTTCTCCCCATGTTATCCCTCCCCGGCCTCCCTGCCCGCTCCCTGCTGTCTCTCCCCTATTCCCCCCCAACAGACCCCAGTGTGTGATGCCCCCCACCCTGTGTCCATGTGTGTTCTCATTCTTCAACACCTGGCTATAAGTGAGAATGTGATGTGTTTGATTTTCTGTTCTTGTGTCAGTTTCCTGAGAATGATGGTTTCCAGATTCATCCATGTCCCTACAAAGGACACAAACTCATCATTTTTTTATGGCTGCGTAATATTCCATGGTGTATATGTGCCACATTTTCCTTGTCCAGTCTATCATCAATGGGCGTTTGGGTTGGTTCCAGGTCTTTGCTACTGTAAATAGTGCCACAATGAAAATACGTGTGCATGTGTCTTTATAATAGAATGATTTATAATCCTTTGGATGTATACCCAGTAATGGGATTGCTGGGTCAAATGGAATTTCTGTTTCTAGGTCCTTGAGGAATCGCCACACTGTCTTCCACAATGGTTGAACTAATTTACACTCCCACCAACAGTGTAAAAGTGTTCCTATTTCTCCACATCCTCTCCAGTATCTGTTGTCTCCAGACTTTTTAATGATTGCCATTCTAACTGGTGTGAGATGATATCTCAATGTGGTTTTGATTTGCATTTCTTTAATGACCAGTGATGACGAGCATTTTTTCATATGTTTGTTGGCCTCATGAATGTTTTCTTTTGAAAAGTGTCTGCTAATGTCCTTCGCCCACCTTTGAATGGGTTTGTTTGTTTTTTTCTTGTCAGTCTGTTTTAGTTCTTTGTAGATTCTGAATATTAGCCCTTTGTCAGATGGGTAGATTGCAAAAATGTTTTCCCATTCTGTTGGTTGTTGGTTCACTCTAATGATTGTTTCTTTTGCTGTACGGAAGCCCTGGAGTTTAATTAGATCCCATTTGTCTATTTTGGCTTTTGTTGCCAATGCTTTTGGTGTTTTAGTCATGAAGTCCTTCCCTATGCCTATGTCCTGAATGGTTTTGCCTAGGTTTTCTTCTAGGGTTTTTATGGTGTTAGGCCTTATGTTTAAGTTGTTAATCCATCTGGAGTTAATTTTAGTGTAAGGTGTCAGGAAGGGGTCCAGTTTCTGCTTTCTGCACATGGCTAGCCAGTTTTCCCAACACCATTTATTAAACAGAGAATTCTTTCTCCATTGCTTGTTTTTGTCAGGTTTGTCAAAGATCAGATGATTGTAGATGTGTGGCATTCCCTCCGAGGCCTCTGTTCTGTTCCATTGGCCTATATGTCTGTTTTGGTACCAGTACCATGCTGTTTTGATTACTGTAGTCTTGTAGTATAGTTTGAAGTCAGGTAGCATGATGCTTCCAGCTTTGTTCTTTTTGCTTAGAATTGTCTTGGCTATGCAGGCTCTCTTTTGGTTCCATGTGAAGTTTAAGGTGTTTTTTTCCAGTTCTGTGAAGAGGGTCACAGGTAGCTTGATGGGGATAGCAATGAATCTATATATTATTTTGGGCAGTATGGCCATTTTCATAATATTGATTCTTCCTAAACGAGCATGAATGTTTTTCCATCTGTTTGTGTCCTCTCATTTCCTTGAGCAGGGGTTTGTAGTTCTCCTTGAAGAGGTCCTTTACATCCTTTGTTAGTTGCATTCCTAGGTATTTTATTCTCTTTGTAGAAATTGTGAATGTGAGTTTGCTCTTGATTTGGCTCTCTGTTAGTCTGTTATTGGTGTATAGGAATAATTGTGATTTCTGCACATTGATTTTTGTATCCTGCAACTTTGCTGAAGTTGCTTATCAGTTTAAGGAGATTTTGTGCTGAGACGATGGGGTCTTCTCAATATACAATCATGTTGTCTGCAAATAGAGACAATTTGACTTCCTCCTTTCCTAATTGAATACCTTTTATTTCTTTTTCTCACTTGATTGCTCTGGATAGAACTTCCAATACTATATTAAATAGAAGTGATGAGAGAGGGCATCCTTGTCTAGTGCCAGATTTCAAAGGGAGTGCTTCCGGTTTTTGCCCATTCAGTATGATATTGGCTGTGGGTTTGTCGTAATAGCTTTTATTATTTTGAGATACGTTCTATCGATACCTAGTTTATTGAGAGTTTTTAGCATAAAGGTCTGTTGAATTTTGTCGAAGGCCTTCTCTGCATCTGTTGATATAATCATGTGGTTTTTGTCTTTGGTTCTGTTTATGTGGTGAATTACATTTATAGACTTGCATATGTTGAACCAGCCTTGCATCCCCAGGATGAAGCCTACTTGATCGTGATGGATAAGCTTTTTGATGTGCTGTTGCAATTGGTTTGCCAGTGTTTTATTGAAGATTTTTGCATCTGTGTTCATCATGGATATTGGCCTGAAGTTTTCTTTTTCTTTTCTTGTTGAGTCTCTGCTGGGTTTTGGTATCAGGATGATGTTGGTCTCATAAAATGATTTGGGAAGGATTCCCTCTTTTTGGATTGTTGAGAATAGTTTCAGAAGGAGTGGTACCAACTCTTCTTTGTATGTCTGGTAGAATTTGGCTGTGAACCCATCTGGACCTGGGCTTATTTTTAGTTGGTAGGCTATTAATTGCTGCCTAAACTTCAGCCCTTGTTATTGGTCTATTCAGGGTTTCAACTTCTTCCTGGTTTAGGCTTGTTAGGGTGCAAGTGTCCAGGAATTTATCCATTTCTTCAAGGTTTACTGGTTTGTATGCATAGAGCTGTTTATAGTAATCTCTGAGGTAGTTTGTATTTCTGTGGAATCTGTGGTGATATCCCCTTTATTGTTTTTTATTGCATCTATTTGATTCTTCTCTCTTTTCTTTTTTATTAATCTGGCTAGTGATGTATTTTGTTGATATTTTCAAAAAACCAGCTCCTGGATTTATTGATTTTTTTTGAAGAGTATTTTTGTGTCTCTGTCTCCTTCAGTTCTGCTCTGATCATAGTTATTTCTTGTCTTCTGCTAGCTTTTGAGTTTTTTTGATCTTGCTTTTCTAGCTCTTTCCATTTTGTTGACAGGGTGTCGATTTTAGATCTTTCCTTGCTTCTCATGTGGGCATTTATTGCTATAAATTTTCCTCTAGACACTGCTTTAAATGTGTCCCAGAGATTCTGGTACGTTGTGTATTCATTCTTCTTGGTTCCAAAGAGCATCTTTATTTCTGCCTTCATTTCATCATTTATCCAGTCAACATTCAAGAGCTAGTTGTTTAGTTTCCATGAAGTTGTGTGATTCTGAGTTAGTTTCTTAATCCTGAGTTCTGATTTGATTGCACTGTGATCAGAGAGACTGTTATCATTTCTGTTCTTTTGCATTTACTGAGGAGTGATTTATTTCCAATTATGTGGTCAGTTTTAGAGTACGTGTGATGTGGTGCTGAGAAGAATGTATATTCTGTGGATTTGGGGTGGAGAGTTCTGTATATGTTTATTAGGTTTGCTTGCTCCAAATCTGAGTTCAAGTCCTGGATATCCTTGTTAATTTTCTGTCTTGTTGATCTAATATTGACAGTGGAGTGTTAACGTCTCCCACTATTATTGTGTGGGAGTCTGAGTCTCTTTGTAGGTCGATAAGAACTTGCTTTATATATCTGGGTGCTCTCATATTGGGTGCGTATATAATTAGGATCGTTAGCTCTTCTTGTTGCATTGATCCTTTTATCATTATGTAATGCCCTTCTTTGTCCCTTTTGATCTTGGTTGGTTTAAAGTGTAGTTTTATCAGAGACTAGGATTGCAACTCCTGCTTTTCTTTGCTCTCCATTTGCTTGGTAAATCTTCCTCCGTCCCATTATTTTTAGCCTACATGTGTCATTGCATGTGAGATGGGTTTCCTGGATACAGCATGCTGTTGGTTTTTGACTTTTTGTCCAATTTGCCAGTCTGTGTCTTTTGATTGGGACATTTAGCGCATTTACATTTTAGGTTAATATTGTTATGTGTGAATTTCATCCTGCCATTTTGATGCTAGCTGGTTGTTTTGCCCATTAGTTTCTTCATTGTGTCGATGCCCTTTACTATTTGGTACATTTTTGGAGTGGCTGGTATTAGTTGTTCCTTTCTGTGTTTAGTGCCTCTTTCAGGAGCTCTTGTAAGGCAGGCCTGGTGGTGATGAAATCTCTCAGCAATTGCTTGTTTGTAAAGGATTTTATTTCTCCTTCACTTATGAAGCTTAGTTTGGCTGGATATGAAATTCTAGGTTGAAAGTTCTTTTCTTTAAGAATGTTGAATATTGGCTTCCACTCTCTTCTGGCTTGTAGGATTTCTGTGGAGAGATCCACTGTGAGTCTGATGGGCTTCCCTTTGTAGGTAACCCAATCTTTCTCTCTGGCTGCCCTTAGCACTTTTCCTTCATTTCAACTCTGGTAAATCTGATGATTATGTGCCTTGGGGTTGCTCTTCTTGAGGAATATCTTTGTGGTGTTCTCTGTATTTCCTGGACTTGAATATTGGCCTTCCTTGCTAGTTTGGGGAAGTTCTCCTGGGTAATATCCTGAAGAGTGTTTTCCAGCTTGGATTCATTCTCTCCATCACATTCAGGTACACCTATCAAACGTAGATTAGGTCTTTCACATAATCCCATATTTCTTGGAGGCTTTGTTCATTTCTTTTTACTCTTTTTTCTCTAATCTTGCCTTCTCGTTTTATTTCATTGAAATGATCTTCAGTCTCTGATATCCTTTCTTCTGCTTGGTTGATTCGGCAAAGTTCTTGTGTTGTATTTTTCAGCTCCATCAGGTCATTTATATTCTTCTCTAAGCTGTTTATTCTCATTAGCGTTTTGTCAAACCTTTTTACAAGGTTCTTAGTTTGTTTGCATTGGGTTAGAACATGTTCTTTTAGCTCAGAGAAGTTTGTTATTACCCACCTTCTGAAGCCTGTTTCTGTTAATTCATCAGACTCATTCTCCCTCCAGCTTTGTTCCTTTTCTGTTGATGAGTCGTGATCCCTTGGAGGAGGAGAGGCATTCTGGTTTTGGGTGTTTTCATCCTTTTTGCACTGGTTTCTTCCCATATTTGTGGATTTATCGACCTGTGGTCTTTGTAGTTGGTGACTTTCAGATGGGTCTCTGAGTGGACATCCTTTTTGTTGATGATGAAGTTATTTCTTTCTGTTTTTTTTTAGTTTTCCTTCTAATAGTCAAGCCCCTCTGCTGTAGGACTGCTGGAGGTCCACTCCAGACCCTGCTTGCCTGGGGATCACCTGTGGCAGCTGCAGAACAGTAAGGGTTGCTGCCAGTTTCTTCTGTTATCTTTTTCCCAGAAGGGTACCCGCAAGATATCAGCTTGAGCTCTCCTTTATGAGGTGACTCTTTGGATATACAGGGGTCAGGGAGCTGCTTGAGGAGACAGTCTGTCCCTTATAGGAGCTCAAGTGCTGAGCTGTGAGCTCTGTTGTTCTGTTCAGAGCTACTGGGCAGATACATTTAAGTCTGCTGCAGCGGAACTCATAACCGCCTTTTCCCCAGGTGCTCTGTCCTGGGAAGGTGGGGCTTTATTTATAAGTTCCTGAGGTGCTGCTGCCTTTTTTCAGAGGTGCCCTGCCCAGCAAGGAGGTAGCCTAGTCACAGTCTGCCAGCAGAGGCATTGCTGAGCTACCACAGGCTCTGCCCAGCTGCTGTATGAACCTCCTTGTGGTTTTGTTTACAGAGATATAGTTAGAACTGCCTCGGTAATGGCAGATGCCCTTCCCCAATAGAGCTGGACCATCCCGGGTTCAGCTGCATTTGCTGCAAAACTCTCAATCCAGAGAGTTTCAGATTGCTGGTCTTTGTGGGGGTGGGAACCCCCTAAGCCAGATCACCTGACTCCCTGTTTTAGCCCCCTTTTTTCAGTCAAATAGGCTGCTCTGTCTCCCAGGCGTTCCAGGCACCAGTTGAAACAGCTGCCCAGATTTGTGTGAGTTTTTGTGTGGAAACCTGCTGCACCGGCTGAAACAGCTGTGCTGGAAACTCGTGGTGCTTTTCAGCCTGGGAATCTCCTGGTCTGTGGGCAGTAATAACTTATTTGGAAATGCAGTGTTCACTCACCCTCTGCATTGTTCTCACTGGGAACTGCACTCCAGAGCTGTTCCTACTGGGCTATCTTGGATCCACCTAGAGAACATATTTTTTAATGAATCCATCCAACATGTCTTGCTACTTATTCGCCTCATGAGATCTATTGACAATGTAACGGTTGTTCTCAGCATCAAACTTGGTCTGTGCTCCCAGCTCACAACCAAAATATTTGGTGGGATACGTTGGAGGCTGATTAAGGGCCTTTTCAGTGTCAATCATGTTGACTGTAACTGTCTTGATTCCATTTCCTTTGCCCTGAACCTTAGCAATCAGATTGGGCATCTTATAGTGATAGAACTGGTCTGACATGCTGTGGTTAACGTTGACAGACTTTTTGGTTCATTAGTGGCTTTATCAATAAGATGAAGAGATCTTTGGTTGCAGCTTTTTGGTATCTT
Organism: Saimiri boliviensis; assembly: GCF_048565385.1. Lineage (NCBI taxonomy): Eukaryota > Metazoa > Chordata > Mammalia > Primates > Cebidae > Saimiri > Saimiri boliviensis. The sequence goes on from NC_133470.1 coordinate 6,608,434, forward strand.
CTGTCTGGAGAAGAAGGGATGACATAAATGACTGCAAGAGTTCTCTGTCTCTGACGTGAAAAAATTCTCGCCACTGAGGCTTTAAGCTTCTTGCTTGTATGTTATGTTTCCCCAATACAGGTACTAATAGCTGTCCAACAGCTCTTCTGGTGAGGACCTCCTTGCTCCCCCAGACTTGAAAAGTGCTGTCCTTTGTGCTTTCCTGTCACCTTGTTTGTAGCAGGCATCACGTTGAGTCCAACCCGCCAGTTCATTTGTTTGCTTATTTATTTATTTTGAGATGGAGTCTTGCTGTATTGCCCAGGCTGGAGTGCAGTGGCACAATCTCAGCTCACTGCAACCTCCACCTCCTGGGTTCAAGATATTCTCCTACCTCAGCCTCCAGAGTAGTTGGGATTACAGGCACCTGCCACCACACCCAGCTTTTAAAAAATTTTTAGTAGAGACAGGGTTTCGCTATGTTGGCCAGGCTGGTGTTGAACTCCTGACCTCAAGTGATCCATCCACCTAGGCCTCCCAAAGTGCTGGGATTACAGGCGCAAGGCACCGTGCGCAGCTCCCTCCACCCCTTTTAACTTTTTTTTTTCCAGATTATGTTTTTCAAGCTTCAAGATTTATTTTATTGCAGTTTTTTTTTTTTTTTTTTTTTTTTTTTTAAATATGAGGAGTTCTCCAGTAGAGTCTCATCATACATGGACTGAAGCTGACACCACCCTGTGGCCCACAGAGGCTTCTGCAACTGGGTCTTCAACATGTGGCCCACCCTCCATCCTCTCCATCTTCTCCCACCCAGTTTCCAGCTTCTAGAAACAGCCTGAATTCCTCCCTCACCCTTTTTTAAGTAGACAAGAGTCTTGCTCTGACCCCGATAATGGAGTGCAGTGGTACAATCATAGCTCACTGCAGTCTCGAATTCCTGGACTTAAGCAATCCTCCCATCTCAGCCCTCCCAAGTAGCTGGGACTGCAGGTGTGCCACCATACCCTGCTAGTTAAAAATTTTTTTTTAGAGATGAGGTCTCTCTCTGTTTCCCAGACTGGTCTCAAACTCTTGAGCTCAAGTAATCCTCCCACGTTGGTCTCCCAGATTGCTAGGATTCCTGGTATGTGCCACCACACCCGGTTTTCCTTTTTCTTTTGAAAAAATCCTTAGGTTTTAATAAAATTACATGTCCTCCCTCCTCTGAAATCTGTATGAAGTACCAGAAGACTTGACTTGACAATAGACATGGTCAGGATATTTCTAATATTTGGATGATCCTCTGCAAACTAGAGGTCAGCAGACTCCTGTAAAGGGCCAGTGAGTAAATATTTTTGGTTGTGTGGGCCAAGTTACTCCTCTGTGCTGTTGTAGCATGAATGCTGCTATAGACAGTATGTAAATGAAAGGATTGTGTGCCAATAAATCTTTATTTACGAAAGCAGGCATTGGGCAGTAATTGGCATGCTGGCTGGGGCTTGCTGCCCTTGGTAAGCAGTGGTTTTCAAAGTGTGGTTCCCAGACCAGCAGCGTCAGTATTCCCTGGAAACTTAGTAGCAATGAAAATTGACCTACTGAATCCCAAAGCAGAAGTTGGTCAGGAATCATCTGGGTGATGCTGATGCTGGCTCCACACAGCAGAGCAGTTCTCTGTAGAACTGCTCTACAGTGGCCTGTATGCAAATAGTCTGTCTGCCATTTGTATTCTAATTAGCATGTGCAAAACCTCAGAATCACGGTTGCTGGGACCTTGGAACCTGAATTTTAACAACTGGCTCAGATGGTTTTCTACACACTGAAATAAGAACCAGTTTCTAAAGCAGCACTTCTCTAAACCAGTAGAGGACACGAGGGAGGTGTCAGGGAAGTTTTTCAAACTACAGCCTGGACTTGGGAGGGGTATTTTGCAAGAAGGAGAAAGTAAATGTGGAAAATGGGAGTGGGTGTGGCTTTTTGTTAGCTTATTGTGGACTCTACCTATGGTACCTGGTCTGGGAAGGTGGATTTATTTCTTTTCTTCTACATGTAATGTGTGTTTTGAAACCCAGGAATTTCTGAGATTTTGAAGCCTATTAGTTGTAATAAATATTGCATCCAACCCACCACATTTCCTAACTTGTATTTAGTATTTGACGTGAAAATGGGTTGAGAAATACTGTATGATCCATTGGTATCAAATATCTTGAATATGTAAATACGCAGAGGCGGCAGAATGGTGGTTAGCGGGGGTAGTGTGGAAGGGAGGGTCTGCCAGTGGGCATGGAGTTTCTGTTGGTGATGAAATTGTTCTGGACATAGAGAGTGCTGGTTGCACAACTCTGTGAATGTACTAAAAACCCTTTGATTGTATACTTTAAAAAAAAAGGCAAATTTTATTGTGTATGAGTTATACTCAAGAAAGCAGTTATTTAAAAAAGGAAATGCGTTGAAGTGTGTGTTCAGCCTTATTCTTGAATTGTGGAGACCTCACTGAGAGGAGGCTGACCCTAAAGGCCCCTGTTAGAGCCCATCCTGGGGCAGTTCTTCCGTGGCCCTGAATGCTTGTCACAGGAATCAGCACTAAGCTGTGTTTTTTGGTGCTGGATCTGACCCAGGAGCAGACAGGCCTGGGAAAGAGTGGGTGTTCTTTAAGGAGCCTCACCCCAGAGTGGTGAGGTGATCCCCGATTGAGGGAGGAACTCACACGGTGCTCCTCCAGGGCATGTGGCTGGAAGGACCCCTGGGCTGGGGAGCTGGTGGCAGCCTGCAGGTCAGGGGAAGCGGGGAGGAGGCTGCAGTGCGTGAGGTGGGCAGGAGTCAGGGCCTTGCTCCAGGGCAGTGGGAGCCATGGAAGACTTTTGAGCAGGGTGTGGTGGCAGAGACCACTTGTAGCAGAAGGGCAAATGGGTATAGGAGTTACAGGGAAGAATTGGGAAGCCTTGTGCTACCAGTAGTGATAGAGAAAAATCAAGGGATGTGAATGGTACCACCAGGGCACAGTATGTGCACAGGTGCAGGGATGGAGGATCCTGGTGCCTGAACGCATGTGTGCATCTGTGCATGACTGCTTGTCTCTCCCTCTCTCCCTCCCTCCCATCTGCCTGGGGGAGGCCAGAGCTGAGCAGGGATCAGTCCTGGGAGTCCTGGCTCAGTGCTGGGCGGGTAGCAGCTCCAGAAAGCTCTGCAGAGGGAATGGCTACATCTGGTGCAGACTCGGCTCCTCTCTGCCCAGGTGCGGCTGGGGCTGCTTCAGCATGCTTGCTTAGGGCCAGGAACTGGAGGAGGTGTGCTCAGTGCCTCCGGGCAGGAGCTGGGCCTCCCCGGGGCTCTGTCCCTTCTCTGAGGACTCCCAGCAAACACTGGCAGTGGGGGTCTTTGATACCCTGTCCTAACTGCTTGTGCAGTAAATAAAGCAATTTGTTGGAAAAATTCAATTTTGAGAATAAGAATTATTCTTTATATTTTTAGAGACAAGGTCTCACTCTGTTGCCCAGACTGGAGTAGAGTGGCATGATCATTGCTCATTGAAGCCTCGAACTCCCAGGCTTAAGATATCCTCCTGCCTCAGCCTCCCAAGTAGCTGGGACTACAGGCTTGCACCACCATGCCTGGCTAATTTTTTCAATTTTTAGTAGAGGCAAGGTTTTGCTATGTTGCCCAGGCTGGTGTGGAATTCCTGGCCTCAAGTGATCTTCTTGTCTCTGCTGATTTCATGTTATTCTTAACCATAAGATTTTATTTGAATTGTCACCATAAATAGTAAGATCTTATTTTTGTGGTTATGTCTTCAATGCATGTAAAATTGCATAGTGTACTAGAAAAACGTAATCACGTAGTAGTTACTTCTCCCAGGAAAAGGCAGGATCTATACAAAGCAATTTTTGTTTTTTGCTTCGTTTTGTTTTTGGTAATAATCATGGAATTATGCTCCAGATTTACATGGAGAAACAACATTTTTTTTTCTTTTTTTTTGGTCTGAGACAGGGTCTCGCTTGTTTGCCCAGGCTGGAATGCAGTGGCGCAACCACGGCTCATGCAACCTCCACCGACCAGGCTCAAGCGATCCTCCCACCTCAGCCTGCTGAGTAGCTGGGACTATAGGCATGTACTATCATGCCTGGCTCATTTTTAAAATTTCTGTAGTGATGAGGTTTTGCCGTGTTGCCCAGGCTGGGCTCAAAGTATCCTCCTGCGTTAGCCTTCCAAAGTGCTGGGATTATAGGCGTGAGCCGCTGCAGCGGCTGAAGAAACAACATTTGGGTATTAAGTGAATGAGGCTCACTTACATTCTGGGTTTTCCCCCAGTCTTTTTAGTTTAAATAACAGCTTAAAAATTAAAAGGTCAGCTGGGCGCCGTGGCTCATGCCTGTAATCCCAGCACTTTGGGAGGCCAAGGTGGGCGGATCACCTGAGGTCGGGAGTTTGAGACCAGTCTGGCCAACATAGTGAAACCCCATTTCTATGAAAAATATGAAGAAAAAAAATTAGTTGGGCTTGGTGGTGCATGCCTGTAATCCCAGCTACCCAGGAGGCTGAGGCAGGAGAATCACTTGAACGCAGGAGATGGAGGTTGCAGTGAGCCCAGATCATGCCATTACATTCCAACCTCGGCAACAAGAGCTGAAACTCCATTCAAAAAATAAAATAAAATAAAATAAAAGGTCATGGATTTCTAGCAAGAAAAAGAGAACATGTAAGCTGGAATGTGGAAACCTAGAAATCTTCCATTCCATAGATTTTGCCCTTCTCTTCCTCCCCCTCCCCACAAAAAAAGAAAGTCATTTGAACCACAGCAATTGCATGAACCTTTCTTAGCTGGTTTCCGGAGCTCCCTGGGAAAAATGAGGGTGGAAAGTTGGAGGGGTGTTCTGGGTATTGGAATGCAAGCCAGTGGATCTGTAGCCTGCTGTGCTTCTGGGAGCCTGACATGACACACAGCCGACACACAGGCGTGGTGCCCTTTTGAACTGTGCAGGGTCTTAGCTGGGCTGGGCAGGTTCACATGGCTGTTTTCTCCATCAGGATGTTCACTTATGGTTGAGTACCTGGCAAGCGCAGAGAGAGAGAAATGTTCCCAGGCATCTCCTGTGGGGCACTTGGGCGACCTGCTCCCTGGGACCCCCATCTCGAGATGGACTCAGGATTGTGGAGGGAGTGGCAGGGGTGCTGGGTTTGCTTTCCTGAAAGGGCGAAGCAGTTTTCCTTCTACTTATCTTGTTTTCAGATGTAGTGGAGTAAGCCAGGAAGTACTTCTCCTGGATGAAAGGTCACTCTTCTTACATTCGGAACTTTGAAAAAATATCCCTAAATATCAAAAGACAAAGGTTATGGAATAATATGTGCTTGGAATAGCTTAAGTGGTTAAAAAATTCTCTTTGCAGCTCAATATTAAAGGAAAAGTAATAGACTGTTCTTGGACAAAAATGAAAGGGATCCTGAAGAATGTGTTTCCAGCCAGCTTCCTGCACTGGGGTGATTGCCTCAGGACTGTCTCCGTAGTAGAGCCCCTGTTTACTGTGCTGCTTAGTCCTTGCGTCAAGAAAGCAATATTTGAACCAGTAATCCCATGACGGCATGACATTTTAACTTCTAAGACTTTCTGGGTTCTCACAACATGATGGGAATCTGTTTTGGTATTTTGTTCCCATAAATTCAGTTGGGGCTGACAAAATTAATGATCTGGCATTTTAGAGAAAGTGACATTGTAACTTCCCTTCCTCCTCCCATGTTTACATCCACACTGATAAAGATGCAACCTTGTCTGTAGCTCATTCTCCAGGAAGTTGAGTGTCAAGGACAGACTGCACAGCCTTTGGGAAATGGGCATTCCCTGGCCTTGAGTTGTTATTGGACGCTGGGTGCTTGAGCTGCATTTATGGTTCCATACGTGGGTGTGTGTTTGTGTTTTAGTGAGGAAGATAGCTGCTTCCCTCTCCCACAGCCTTGTGGACCCTGACTGCACATTCGAGTTGCCTGTTTGAGGCTGCATGAACCCTTCTTAGCCAGTTTCTGGAGCTCCCTGGGAAGAATGAGGGTGGAAAGCTGGAGGGGCGTCCTGGGCATTCGAATGCAAGCCAGTGGATCTGTGGCCTGTTGTGCTTCCGGGCACCCAACACGACACACAACTGTGTGTTCCACCGGAACCTCTGGGTATGTCTGAAGCCCTCCGGGTGACTCCACTTGTGGCTACAGTTGGGAGCACGCCTGCCTGGGCCTCCACCTCCTGCAGCTGTGAGAGCCCCCACCCAGGGTGGGTGCGTATGCCTCCCACAGTAGCAATTCCACGGCTTGACTGAGTGGGCCGGGTTCTTCCGGGGCTAACGTCTCACCACCTTGCCCAGCATCTGCCATAGTTCTGGTTCTCAGTGAATGTGTTATGCCATCATGACCTTTGTCAAATTCACCGGGCACCTTTCTTCCCCTGACCTTGTTATTGCACGTTGGAATTTGCAAGCGAGTCTGTGGTCACCTGAAACCGTGCTCTTCATGAATAACCTGGCCTCCATGCCTCGCCGCTGGGCTCAGGTGACATAGGTGGGAGCCTTCTGAATATTAGAAGTTTATTGGGACATCTAAATTGTATTCTAAATAACCTTTTTTGACAGGTATCATTTTCCTTTTTTTTTTTTTTTTAAATCTCTATTTCTAAGAGTAACTTCAGCTTCAGGTCTTATCCATCAATTAAAAACAATAACAAAAGCGGCTGGGTGTGGTGGCTCACGCCTGTATTCTTAGTGCTTTGGGAGGCTGACTCGAGAGATCGCTTGAGCCCAGGGGTTCAAGACAAGTCTCGTCAATATGGCAAGACCTCATCTCTACAAAAAAATACAAAAGGTGTAGCTGAGTGTGGTGGCTCATGCCCAAGGTGGTAGGATCACTTGAGCCTGGGGAAGTCAAGGCTGCAGTGAGCCATGGTTGTGCCTCTGCACTCTGTCTAGGGTGACAGAAAGATACCCCGTCTCAATAAAAATACAAAAATACTAACAAAAGAAAAGATTACTGTGTCCATTCTTAACTTTCAAAGAATGAACAAGATTGGGGAAAATGCACTAAGGATCAAATGCTTTTGAAAGGTGGACAGTGGTAGAGAATGCTGAGTCTTTGGGCCTCTGGTCAGCTTTTAAGACCAGGCTGAAACCAGGACCCTGGAAGTGTTACTCTGTGCTCAATTAAATAAAAGAAGGAGGATGACTCCATTCTTCCAGTGCAGTGGTGAAACCTTGGCTGTGCATTCAGATCACCTGGGGGGAGCTGCGAAGCACTGTTGATGACCAGGCTGCACGTGAGGTCAGGTAAGTCAGGAGACTGAGGGCAGGGGCAGGTGTGAGTGATTCTAAAGTGCACCAGGAGAGTCCAGTGCAGCCTGGATGGAGGGTTATGGTCTTACATGTTAGCCTTGACATTTTTCTTTTTCTTTTCTTTTTCTTTCTTTTTTTTTTTTTTGAAACAGGGTCTTATGGTGTCACCCAGGCTGGAGTGCAGTGATGTGATCTGGGCTCACTGAAGCCTCAACCACCCAGGTTCAAGTGATCTTCCCATCTCAGCCTCTCAGAGTGCTGGGATTACAGGAATAAGATACGGTGCTCAGCTAGCCTTGACTCTTGTTGGCAGGTTAGCAGACAGGCACCAAGCATTCTCTGCAAAGGTCATGGTGAATATTGAGTCCCCCCGGCCAGGGGCCTGCCTGAATTTCATGAACGGGTGTGTTTTTCGAGCTGAAGAGGGGGCCACATTGGTTCTCTCTGGTTTGGGATAGAGGATCAGGTTAAGCCATGGCCAGGCTCTGGTGGCCAAGGTGTCACAGAAAGGGAAAAGGTAGTCTGTGCTGAGGCCAAGGGATTTTCAAGCAAAAGGAGCTTCAGGGAGTATAGAATACACTCTCCTGCCTTGGGGAGCAGGGAGACCAATAGACCCAAGTCATGCAGGGAAAGTAAGTGGTGCTGCTGTGTGGAGAGGTGGAGCAAGGAGGAGGGAGGAGGCCTTCCTCCGCTGAGAGAACAGGGCCCTTCTGGGTCAGGGTGATTGAGCTGCCTTATATGGGGTACTAGCTAAGGACCTGGCAGGTGCCAGGCTAAATGCTTTCCAGCAGGGCTTCTCTAAGGTTGTTTTTCCCATCAGTGGCATCAGCTTTTTCTGGGAGCTTGTCCAAAATGCAGAGGCTCAGGCCCTGCCCCAGTCCTGCCTTTTTAGGGCTGTATTAGTCTGATTTCACACTGCTATAAAGAATTACCCAAGACTGGGTTATTTATAAAGAGGTTTAATTGACTTACAGTTTCACATGGCTAGGAAGTCCTCAGGAAACTTACAGTGATGGTGGAAGGGAAAGAGACACATCTTACATGGTGGTAGGAGAGAGAGAGAGAGAGCAGGCAAGAGCAGGGAACACTGCCTTATAAAACCATCAGATCATGTGAGAACTCGTGCATTATCACAAGAACCGCATGGGGGGAAACGTCCCCATGATCCAGTTACCTCTTGCCTGGTCCTTTCCTCCACATGTGGGGATTATGGGGATTATGATTCAAGATGAGATCTGGTGGAGACACAGAGCCAAACCATTTCAAGGGCCCTCCAGAGGCTTCTGATCATAGGCTGGTGTTCAGGAACCTTAGCTTGATAGACTTTCTCTTATCCATTCCTCATATGTGTTCCAGGGAAGAACTTGTTCTTCTTATTGTGATTATTGCTTTAGTGACAGAGTATTGCTCTTGTCACCCAGGCTGGAGAGCAGTGGCGCTCTCTTAACTCACTGCAACCTCCAGCTCTCCCACCTGAGCCTCCTGGGTAGCTGAGACTATTGGTTCATGCTACTACGCCCAGTTAATGTTATTTTTTCGTAGAGATGGGGTCTCACTATGTTGCCTAGGCTAGTCTCGAACTCCTGGGCTCAAGCAATCCTCCAGCCTTGCCTCCTAAAGTGCTGGGATCACGGGTGTGAGCCACTGCACCTAGCTTACCTGACTACCTTTATCGACATCTGTCTATCCATCTCTTCATCCACGCATATGATTTTACAAATGGCAAGGCAACAGTTATTTCTATTTTGAACAGGCAAATGACGCCTCAGCAGGGTGTAGCATAAGAACCATAGTACTATCTATGAGTTAGAAAACCAGGTGCTAATCCTTTGTGTTGATTTACTTTGGATTTAAAACCTTTGAGCACAATTTTCACATATCTAAAGTTGAGAAGGTGATGCTTCCTGGGGTCGTTTTTTGTTTTTGGGTTTTTTTTTTGTTTTTTTTTTTTTTTTTTTTTTTTTTTGAGATGGAATCTCACTCTGTTGCCCAGACTGGAGTGCAGTTGTGCGATTTTGGCTCTTTGCAACCTTCACCTCCCAGGTTCAAGCGATTCTCCTTCCTCAGCCTCCTGAGTAGCTGGGACTGTAGGCATGCAGCACCACACCCAGCTAACTTTTGTATTTTTAGTAGAGGCGGAGTTTCACTGTGTTGGCCAGGCTAGTCCCAAACTCCTGACCTCGGGTGATCCACCTGCCTCAGCCTCCCAAAGTGCTGGGATTACAGGCATGAGCCACTGTGCCTGGCCCTGGGGTTGTTTGAGTAACTGTGGCCACAGTCTACACATGCTAGCTATTACCAGCAGCACTGGTCAGAGACCCCACTTTCCCAGTACCCTTACAGTAGGTGTGATTGCTTCGTTGACTAAGAGCTGACCCCAGAGGTTCATGGTGACGAGGACCAGAGCCATCCTTTGGAGCTGGAGTTCCAGTGATACCCAGTCATGATGGGGGGGCTGCTGTTGATCCGTACACATTCTGATTCCTTTTCAGCCCATAGGGTGGCAGGGACACATTGAGATTCTACAGCCAAGAGACTGGGAGCCAGTCCTAGTACAAGGCATTTTTTAAATACATGAAAACAAGGATGGTGAATCTGGAAGTTGAGAAATTGTGGTTGGCTGAAGGTGACTCACAAGCGAAGGTTATTTCTAAGCCAGATAGAAAGTATGATTCAGATTGGAAACAGAACACACACCTGCCGGTTGCGGCTGAATGTTCTGAACATGCTCATGATGACAGTCTAGTTGGGGTAGGTACAAAGATTATTTATCATGCATGCTTTCAGGATGAGAAAACCAAGGACTCAGATCTAATGCAATATTATTCAGGTTTCAGGTTCAGTTGATGCTTTTAGGAGAGCATTTTGGCCCAGTTTACTTATTTATGTTACAGGATCATTAGCTAATGGTTTCAGAAAATATATCAGATTATTTCACACTCACAGTGGCATGTCTTGGGCGCTGCAAGTGTCTCTCTCTCACACACAGTAAGAAGGCCTTCTGCAGTCCGAAGAGACCCCTCACCAGAACCTAATTATGCTGCCATCTTGGACTTTCCAGCTCCAGGCTGTGAAAAATACATTTCTTTCTTTCTCCCTTTCCCTTTCCTTTCTTTCTTTTCTTTTCTTTCTTTCTCCTTCCTTCCTTCCATTCTTTCTCTGTTGCTCAGGCTGGAGTGCAGTGGTGCGAACCTCTCGGGCTCGAGTGAGTCTCCTGCCTCAGCCTCCCCAGTAGCTGAGACCACAGGCGCATATCACCACGCCTGGCTAATTTTTGTATTTTCAGTAGAGATGGGGTTTCGCCATGCTGGCCAGGTTGGTTTCAAAGCCCTGACCTCAGGTGATCTGCCTGCGTCAGCCTCCCAGAGTGCTGGGATTACAGGTGTGAGCCACCGCGCCCAGCAGAAATAAGCTTTTCTTGCTATTCCCCACTCCCCTCCGCCCCTGGCAGCCTCCATTCTACTTTCTGGTTCTATGAGTTTAACTGCTTGAATCTCCTTTTGCCATGTACACGGAGTAGGGGGAGTGCTGGTGCCTGGACGATTGCCCAAATTTTCTTGCTGCCTTGAGTTGCTGATCTGCCACAGCCATCTGTCTTGGAAGTGGGGTCAGCTGAATTGTAAACAGCAACCCAATGAATTTCCGGCACAGAGAATGATAATCCTCATTCTTTACCCAAAGAGTAACCTGGAAGAAGGCAGTTTGTGGCCAAGAAAATGGATTGGTTTAGCTGTTACAGGGTCTCAAGTGAACCCCTGGTTTCTTAGATAACTATTCAGCCTGTTGGCAAAGGCCAGACTTTAACACTATGTGATAAATGCATGGGTCTGACGAGAGGTGCCTGTGAGTTCTGAGTTTAGGCAGAAGGTGAGAGAAGCCAGGTTCTGTTGTGCGTTTGAGGAAGGCTTAAGGTTGAACCCAGGGAGCCACACACAGGAGAGTGGGAAGAGAAACTGAGGAAAACACTGACCTTTGTCAGAAAAGACTGTTACAAAGGGGAAACTGAACTAGCCGGTTAGTGCCGTAGATGTGGTTTGTCAACATGGCGCTATTGACATTTGGGGCTGGATGATTCTTTACTGTGGGGGATTTTCTGTGGATGGTAGGATATTTTAGCTACATCTTGGCATCTGTCTCCAGATGAGGACAACCAAAACTGTTTCCAGACATTGCCAAGTGTCTAGGGGATGGGGACCACAGTCACTGTGTCTTAGTCTGTTCAGGTTTCTATGACAAAAGACCATAGACCAGTTGACTTACAAATATTGGACATTTCTTGCTCACAGTTCTGGGGGCTAGAAGTCCAAGATCAAGGTGTGGCAGATTCAGTGTCTGGTGAGGCCTTCCTGGTTCAAACGGGGCCTTCTTGCTGTATCCATGCATGGTCGAAGGGGCAACAGAGCTCTCTGGGGTCCCTTTAATAAGGGCACTAATTCCATTCATGAGGCTCCACCCTGGTGACCTAATCACCTCCCTAAGGCCCCACCTCCTAACACTGTTACCATAACGATCAGGATTCTAACATATGGGTTTTGTGGGCCAGGCAACACACACATTCAGTCCGTAGCACACGCCAGTTAGGAGCCACTGCTGTCTACAATCAGATTCTCCCTAATGTGTCATCCTTCCCTTGGCCTTAGGGCTGGGCATGCTAGGGAAACTTAGTTAAGGTCGTCTCACCTTCTTTTGTGTGTTCTCTTTGCACTCATGTTTGCTTCAGGTGTTTAAGAGAGTTTGGTCCTTGAAGAGGGAGGATAACCTTGGCAAGACCTAGAAGAGCCAGGGGTGCCTGTCCAGAGGCAGGGAGCTCCTTAGGCCTGCACACTGGGGGTCAGCCAGGGATCCAGCCTCAGAACTTGGTTCTGGCATGGGAGGGAGGTAACACCCAATGCCTGTGTCGCCACCACCCCGCCAAGCCCCTCCCTCTGCTACACACTTCTCCTGGCTTGTCTTGCACTTTGTGTTTGTCAAGGAATGTGACTAGGTTGGTGGGGAGTGGAAAGGAAAACTCCAATCCTGAGGGGTTCAGGATGCTGTCCTGTGGCCATCTCTTGGCCAAGTCTTTTGGAATCATGTGCTGGCTCTCTTGAACTAGAATGCACGTGACCAGGTGGCACACGCAGGCTTAGTAGTTAGGAAACTGTTTAATCAGTGGGCATATGGGGAAGGGAGCGGGCAGGGCTGGAGCTGGGAGAACCCCAGCACACTGGAAGAGCCAGCGGGATCCTGCATATGAAACAGCTGAGCTCCCTTGCAGGTCAGAGTGTCCTGGGGCTTGCTTGTTGAACACTAACATGTGTGCAACTTGCAGGGGTGCAGGAGTAACGGTGGGGGACGGGCTCACCTCACTCTGAGTCAGCTTCTCTGATGGCCCCTGGCTTGCTGGTCTACCAGGTGTTCCTCTGGCCAAAGTCAAACCCTCAGATATTTGATATTTCTTGTTTTGTGTTTAGGGAGTAGTAGAAATCTACTTTGTAATGGGTCAGAGGAAAACAGAGGACTTATTTGTGTTGGTTTCCGTAGCAGGAAGTGACCACATGCAAAGGTTTTCCTGTGACCTGGCCCTCATGGGGGAGATGAGATGGGAGGAGGGAGTCGCCAGCACAATGGAAAGGGTTTTCCTTCTGCTTATTAACAAATGTCTTCTCACGTCCTTGTGGAAAAGGAAAACTGCAGGTGGCCTTGAGACTGTGTTGACTAGGAAATAACACACGGAACAAAGCCGCAGCTCAGAGCAAGCATCCCTGAGCCCCTTCACTGTCTGCATGTGGGAACACATTGGTCCTCATTCCGTAATGGGAATCCACCGCGTTGCAGAGTGGGCGTTTTGTCACTGTGATCGCCCCGTGTTGAAATGAATACACTTCTTTGCAGTTTTCTCTCTGGCCTTTTTGTTAGTGTAGTGACCTGCAGTCTCTCCTTTCCAAGGCAGAATTCCACGCTTTCCCAACATTTTGGAAATAACCTTCTCCTAGGTCATCACGAAGAAAATGAGTCAAAATACTGGGAGATGTTTGCTCTTCAGGTTACTTTTGTTTAAAGGTATATTGTGAATCGCTGTACACATTTTCAGCTACCCCACCCCTACATCGGACCCCCTAATTAGGGACCTCGTAACTAAACACTTAGTTACTAGGATATTGAGCACTGCAGGACTCCACTGACAATGAAGAGACACACAAGTAGACTGTGTGTGTGTGTGTATGTGTGTGCATGCGCATGCCTGCACGAGCACATAACAGAAAACTCCAGACAGCCAGAGCTACTTTGGTTGCAAGTGACAGAAACACAGCCTAGACCATTAGCTTCTGTGGGAGAGGGACTGCAGTAACTCCCCAGCTAGAAAGCCTTGAGGAGCTTCAGGCATGCTGGAGGACCCACTGTGTCTCCCTGTCCTACCCCAACTGAGATCCGACAGTCTCCTTCCTGCTGGCCTAGTTCCCCAGCAGATTTCCCACAGGGCCACACGTGTCTCTCGGCTGATGTTCTACAGGTCTGCAGCCTCAAAGGAAGGACATGTTCCTCCCTGACAAGCCTCGCTGAGGTTCCCAGATACACTGGTGGTTCACAGTTGGGGGTGACTTTAGCCCCCAGACATTTGGCAATGTCCAGAGGTGTTTTTGGTTGTCATAAGATGGGGTAGTGCTACTGGCATTTGTGGGCGAAGCTCAGCATCTGCCAGTGCGCACGACGGCCCCCAGAGCAAACGGGGCGCCATCTCAGTGTGGCGGTGGTGCTGAGCCCAGAGCTGCAGCCCTGGACCTGTCACCCTATCCAAGGAGTGTGGCCCTAGCATGGGTTGAATCCCACGCCCCAGGGGAGTGCTGGGGAAACCTGTCGGAAGGAGGTGGTGTCCTCCAGAGGGAGGAACCTACTGGATGAAGAGAGAGGCTCAGATACTCCGTGTGGTGCTGCGTGTCTTCCAGAATGTTGTGCGTATGCAAAATTCTGTTTAGGTGCCTGCGGAACTGAGCTGGCAAGACAGGGAGGCAGAGTTCCTCGGAAACAGGGAGGCAGAGCTCGGCACTCACTGCTTTGCTCCGGTGTTGCCCAGGCAGCACGTGGAACTTCACCTGGAAAATGTCAAGGGTCAGCCATGGGCTCATTGTGAAGTCATCTGGTGTGGCTCATCAGTGCTCTTGGCCATTCCTCTCCTCATCTTTCTCTACCTTATGTACGTATGTACGTACGTATGTAGGTATGTATGTATTTTCTTTGAGACAGCATCTCACAAAAAGTAAAAAGTAATAATAAGAAAAAAAGAAAAAAAGAGCATCTCACTGTCGCCCAGGCTGGAGTGCAGTGGCACAATCATGGTTCACCTGTTACTTTGATCTCCTGGTTCAAGAGATTCTCCCACCTGTGTTTTCCTTGTCAGGGAGCTGAGCCGGGTAGAGAGGGGTGTGTGCAAGGTGCACTGCCCGTGCCTGCAGGGTCTGATTACTGCTGCAGAGCCCACATTTTAGCTTTGCCCTGGCTTTGTTCTGAAACTTCACCCAGCACCTGGCACTGTGCAGAAACAGGTGGTACTCCATCAGGACGTGGTGCTGTTGTGTCCTAGTCAAGGTGCCTGTCAGGAGGATCCCTGTTCATCCTCATTGATTCTGATGTCGAGATTCTTACAGAGAATTTTTTTCTTTATGTAAAGTAGGTTTCATTGTGTTCACCTTGAAAACAACTCACTGATGGGAAAAAACACTACACAGTGTTGACTGCAAATTGAGTGACCTCATGTTTTCATTTCAAACTGGTAGTCAGTAAACTGGACCTTCAGGGCAGAGAACCTGTGCTTCGCAGTTGCCTGGAGGACCAGAAGTCCACAGGAAGAAGGGGCCAGTTGAATATATGCATGGCCGGATGCTTATGGGGCAAATAATTCCTGGGGCTCTGTCTCCCTCTCTTCCCTCCCCCTCCCACCCCTCCCTGTCCAGCAGTTTTAATGTTTTGAGCCTTGCTGTTCTAACAAAGCAAGAGCAGCAGCAGCGTCATCCCCTTGGAAGCACATTAGAACGCAGGGCAATCGAGGGAAACCATGCAGCCACACTAGGGTTTAGGAAAACGTGAATTCTTCTACCGTCTTACAGGGACTGGCTGCAAAAAGCAAAATGAAGAAAAGCAGCATTAGCATAGACTATTGTATACCCCAGAGAAGGGTTGTGCTTTCAGCACCAGCATGGGCCAGGACAATTCTTTTTTTTTTTTTCTTTTTGAGACTCAGTTTCATTCTTGTTGCTCAGGCTAGAGTGCAGTGGCGCAATGTCGGCTCACTGCAGCCTCCACCTCCCGGGTTCAAGTGATTCTCCTGCCGCAGCCTCCAGAATAGCTGGGGTTACAGGCATGCACCACCACGCCCAGCTAATTCTTTGTATTTTTAGTAGAGACAGGGTTTCTTCATGTTAGTCAGGCTGGTCTTCAACTTCTGACCTCAGGTGATCCACACGCCTTGGCCTCCCAGAGTGTTGGAATTACAGGCATGAGCCACTGCTCCCAGCCAGAAAACCAAACTTTTAAAGCTTTGGGAGAGCACCCGCCCTGCCCTAGGGGAGTACTGGGTCCAGAAGCCCAGCACTGCTCTTAGCTGTCTTTATTGGCTCTCTTCATGGTTTTGGTTTTGGTTTTTCTGGTTGTTTTGAGTCAGGGTCTTGCTCTGTTGCCCAGGCTGGATGGAGTCCAGTGAAACCATCATAGGTCACTACAGCCTCCAACTCCTGGGCTTAAGTAATCCTCCCATCTCTAGAGTAGCTGTGTGCTACCACGCCCAGCTCAGTTTTCTCTTGTTTTTGTTTGGAGGCTGAACACAGAGGTTCCCTGAGGAAAGCGGATTGGAGCTAGAGTTCTAGAGCCTCTCACTGTCAAGTAAAGAACCCTGCTGAGGAGCTGAGCCTGGAAGCTTCTTCGCACCCCTGAGCACCTTTCCTGAGCCACGTGTAGCCCACGTGAAGGCATCTGCAGACCTGGAGAGTGGGGAGGGGAAGGCAGCAGACCCGGGTGCCAGACCAGCCTTGGCCCAGGTCCAAGGCCGCCGGCTTTGCACGATGCAGTGGGGAGTGGAAAGGGCCCCCTCTCCTCTCCGAGCTTCTCTTTTTGTGGACAGCTGACCTCGGGTAAAAGCGGGCCATGCTCAACCTCAGTTTTCTCCTCTCTAAGAGAGGAACCCTTGGCAGCATTGTGTCTGGAGTCTGCAGGACCTCAGAGATGGCTGGACACGTAGGCAGTGCTCAACAGATTGGAGCTGGAGGTCTCTCAGAACATTTCTGGGCCTGCTTTAGCAACTTTGCAATGTCCATGTGCCCCTGCTTCTCTCCCTCTGTAGCTGCCCTGCTGCCTCACCCTCAGTCTGCCCCCCAGCTTCCCTCTCTCTCTGTTCTCCCTCTCTACCCCCTCCTTCTCCCTTTCCCTCCCACGGTTTTTCTCTTACAGTTTGAGGTATGTGCGTGCGTGCGTGTGTGCCTGCGTACCTGCCCGCCCGCCCGCTCGCCTGCCTGCCTGCCTGCCTTCCTTCCTTCCTTCCTTCCTGCCTTCCTTCCTTCCTTCTTCCTTCCTCCTTCTTCCTTTCCTTTCTTTCTTTCTTTTTTTTTTCTTTTCTTTCTTTTTGTTAAGAGACAGGGTCTCACTATATTGACCACGCTGGTCTTGAACTGCTGGCCTGAAATAATCCTCCCATCTCAGCTTCCCAACATGCTGGGATTATAGGTGTGAGCCACTGTAGCTGGCCAACTTCTCTACTATAAAATTAATCCATTCTCAGCATATAGTTTAGTGATTTATAGTGAGTTCAAAGGTGTTCATCCTTCATCATGATCCAATTTTAGACCCTTTTCATCACGCCCCGAAGATTCTTTGTATTCTTTAAGCCATACCTTCCAGTTCCCACCACAGCCCCAGGCAAGCACAGATCTCCTTTCTGTCTCTGGATTTGCCTCTTTTGGACACTCCCTGTCCGTGGACTCTGCAGTGTGTGGTGTTCTGTGACTTCGGGATTCCTCCACATTGCAGGTGATATCGGTACTCCATTCTCTTCCAGTGCCAAGTGCTGGTCCGTGGTGCGGATCGACCACATAGTGCTGACCAGTGTGTCAGCTGTTGTACGATCTCATTGCTCTCCCATGCCCTGACAAGAGTGCTTCCCACTCCTATAGACACACCGGGGTGGGGGTGGGGATCCCAGCTCTGGGAGTGACCAGCTCTGCGGTTTGTGGGGAGGCTGGTTGCGTAAATCCTGAGAATGTCAACTCTGTCACTTGTAAGTACGGATCGTTAGCATAGGATTGTTCAAAAAAATCTAATAAGCTAAATATTTTAAAAATGTGTTTCATCTTGCCTCTCTGTGACCTCAGGAAGTCACTGTCAATTCTTGTCATGTGGACAAAAATCTCCAACTTCCTTAAATTGACAGCTCAAGGAACAGAGGCTTCTGGAAGCATGTTCTCCATTTGGTTCTCGTGAAGACAAAACGTGCGGTGTGCATGTGTCCCATCCTGCCCTGCCAACGGGGCAGCATGCAGAAGGAACATAGGAAGCAACCCTGTTTGGTAGCGGGGAGGCTCACAGGAGAGTGGGCGCTGGGCTGCACTCTGAGGCCCTTCTCTTGCTTGGCTTTCTCTTTGGCCAAGTGGAGACAGCACCAGGTGGCCAGACTGTGTTGGGCTTGGCTGCGTGCTTGATCTGCTGTATTGGGGATGTCGCCTCATGCCCCTGTGCCCAGCTCCTCGTGGTTGGGTGGGTCTCCTTCACCCTTTTGTCCTTACTGGCTCAGGCCCTATGTACTTGACCAACAGAATGTCTGGCAGGTTCCCCAGATCCTTCTTGGGCCAGGCAGGGTGCCTTCTCTAGGGCACTGCAGCCTCAGATGGTGGCGGCACCTGCCCCTGTGTATGGATCAGGCCACTGGAGCATCGGGGTCACTGTCAGTCAGAACAGCTGGAATTGGGTAGGCCTGAATACTTCCTTAGGGAGCAAGAGCACTGAGCAAGCTCAAGACTTAAATCAGGAGTTTTAAGGTCACGAGCTGGCTGGGATTGGGTTGTTGCCAACACCCATGGCAGCTGAAGACTGCTTAAGAAATGCCTGCATGTGGGACTTGCAGGGAGCCTGGAATTCACAATCCCTACCGTATAGTAGATCAAGCCTTGACTGTTAAGGAAGGAGGGGTTATGGTAATCTGCAGGAAAGTATCTCAGTAGTGAGGAACTCATCATAGTATGTGGTATATGGCCTTTGTTTCTTCTGCAGACTTTTACAGCAAGTTCAGCATGGCTTCATCCAAAGACCTGGGGTAAGCAAGCAAGCAAAAAACAAAAAGCCTATATAAGAGAAGTTGAAGACAATACCCCTTCCTGCCTGATTTTTGCTAGGAAAACTTGCCACAGGAGAACCACAGAGGGCTGACACATTCTCGGGGCCACCTTCAGAGGTTTCAGTTCTACGTGAGAGAAACCATCCGCTGGGATGCACTTTTAGTCACACAGGGAAGGAAATCAGAAACCAAGCAAGAGAGTTGGGGGAATGAAAAGAGCTGTGTCATTTTCTTGACTGAAATTTCACCAGGTGGCACTGGGTGTTGAGATACACATCGCTGAGCAATATCAGGTCACACAGTACAGGAGTGTTGTTTCTGTCACTTCCGAATTGGTGTGCTTGACCCCAACAGTTATTTTGCGTGTATTAGGTGGGCAAACCCAAGTGGGTATTGTTGGGTTTCCATAGCAACGAGGCGGCAGGATGGGGGTGCGGTTTTTTAACCATCATCCTCTGTGGTTTGGATGCATTGAGCCATTGGTCATCTCTCTTGTTGCCTACATCTCCCCGGGTCTGGAGTCTGACCAGAAAGGAAACCACATTTGCTCATCTGAAAAGTCCTAAGGTCAGAGAGCTCCCGCCCTCATGAAACCATCACTGTAGAGCAGATGATGAGCAAACAACACTCCTGAAGCATCATCTATGTGCCCCCTGCCATCTTCTCCCTCTGGCCTGTGTCCCCAGCCCAAGCACGGAGCTGCTTTCTGACCCCGTAGGTCACTGTGCATTTTCTGGATTCCTGCAGCAGGTGCTCCGTTCCGTCTGGCTCCTGTCTTTTGGAATAACCATTCTGAGATGCACCCATGTAATCGGACAGATCGAAAGCTCATTTCTTTGCATTGCTGAGTAGTAGTGCAGTGTTGGGTTGTTAAATTACCTGCTGGTGGCATTTTGTGTTAATATTAGAGGCTAGTTTTTAGAAAACAGTTGCAAGGAAAGCCCATAGGGACAACAAAGAGAGCGTCCTATGAAAGATATCTCTTGATTCTGACGGAGAGAATGGCACTCATGCCTGCGCAGATGTCTGTTTCTAGTGCCATCGAGCTCTAACTTCAACCTCGACTCTGCTTTCTGAGCTTGGATAAGACTTGTTTTCTCCCATGTTTGAGGTCATCAGAGATCATCACTTTATCATGGATGGGAAAAGTTTTCAGGTGATGAAGGGCTGTGGTGTTGATTTGGAAAGAGGACACAGGACCGAACACTTCCTTTCAGGGTACCATTTCTAGGCCCTCTTGATATTTTAATATGTTTTTAAAATTGAGAGAATGTCTGCATATGTATTAGAGGAAGTATTACACAGAAAATACTCTAAATTCAACTCACAGTTGGTTCCCATTTTCAGTTCTTGGGAATATGTTAGAAAACAAAAATTTTAACCTTGGAGTTAAAATCTGTTGCTATTTTCTTTTTCTTTTTGGAGACAGAGTCTTACTCTGTCACCAGGCTGGAGTGCAGTGGCGTGATCAAGCAATCCTCCCACCTCAGCTCCCCAAGTAGCTGGGACTACAGGCGTGCACCAGCACACCGGCTAATTTTTTGTATTTTTTTAGAGATGGAGTTTCACCGTGTTGCCCAGGCTGGTCTTGAACTCTTGGAATCAAGCGATCTGCCTGCCTCAGCCTCCCAAAGTGCTGGGATTACAGGCATGAGCTACCTTGCCCGGCCTGCTATTATCACAGATGCTAAATGAAAACACTCAGAATTCTATGAAATTATTCAGACCATAAAATATTCTTTAGCAATTCAAGCTGCTGTTTATGAGGCGGACTGTTTATGGTAGGGAAGATGCTTCTAATCTAATGTAGAAGTGCAGCTGCAGCGTACACAGGAGAGAAGAATGGAGAGTACACCAGGATGTTAAATGTTTGTCTTTTGGTTGTGGAATATGGCTGAGCCCTCACTTCTTTATACTTTTATGTAATACAGGGTTCTTGGTTCTTCTGTAGTGAATATTTATTTTTAAGAAAGCGGATAAATGTTGCACATAACTTGCTTTGCAAAACTTTTCCCACTTGGGTTACTTAAAGACTGAAAGATTTTTTCTTTCTTTCTTTCTTTTTTGAGGGGGAGTCTTGCTCTTGTCACCCAGGCTGGGAGTGTAATGGCATCATCTTGGCTCACTGCAACCTCCGCCACCTGGTTTCAAGCAATTCTCCTGCCTCAGCCTCCCGAGTAGCTGGGATTACAGGCGCACACCACCACACCCAGCTAATTTTTGTATTTTTGGTAGAGATGGGGTTTCACCATGTTGGCCAGGCGGGTCTTGAACTCCTGATCTCAGGTGATCTGCCCGCCTCAGACTCCCAAAGTGTTGGGATTACAGGCATGAGCCACTGCGCTTGGCCATTATTTTTCTATTTTAAAAATCCTTTATCTCTTCCATGCCAGTAAATATGGCAAAGTAATATGTATGCAAGGATTTTCATAATACATAAGTATTGTAGAAGATGAGTTCTTGTGCATGCTTTTGAATCGCTTGATTTGCCATCTCCCTTTGGCTCACATAATGAATAATGAAAACTGCAATTTCTGACTTAGGCCATCTGACAGTCGTAGGAAGGGAAGGAGGAGACAGGCAGGAGACGCGCGAAGAGGTGGTAGAATCACAATAGCTTTTGTTTTTGCTGCATGCCAGACACAAGATGCACTCTCACATTATCCAGGCTGACCCTGAGGCCTGCGGGTCAGACCCCGAAGCATAGACAGGCAGTTACAGTTGGAGTCTTCCACTCATTGTAGGGAATGCATTAGCAGACCAATTCAGAATGAGTTATGTGCAGAGATGAGCACAGAGAGTGTAATGCAGTGGTCCACAGAATCACATCTGGTGTTCAAACATCCTAATGAGGCTGGGTGCAGTGGCTCATACCTGGAATCCCAGCACTTTGGGAGGCCAAGGTGGGAGGATCGCTTGAGCCCAGGAGTTCAAGACCAGCCTGGGCAACATAGAGAGGCTATCTCTACAACAAAATTTAAAAACAGGCCAGGCGCAGTGGCTCACGCTTGTAATCCCAGCACTTTGGGAGGCTGAGGTGGGCGGATCACGAGGTCAAGAGATGGAGACCATCCTGGCTAACATGGTGAAACCCCATCTCTACTAAAAATACAAAAAAAAAATGAGCCGAGTGTGGTGTCGGGCGCCTGTAGTCCCAGCTACTTGGGAGGCTGAGGCAAGAGAATAGCTTGAACCTGGGAGGTGGAGGTTGCAGTGGGCCAAGATCGCGCCGCTGCACTCCAGCCTGGGCAACAGAGCAAGACTCTGTCACAACAACAACAACAACAACAAAACCAAACAAACAAAAACACAATTAGCTGGATGTGGTAGTGCATGCCTGTAGTCCTAGCTACTGGGAGGCTGAGGTCGGGGTATCACTTGAGCCTGGGAGTTCCAGACTGTAGTGAACTGTGATGGTGCCACCACACTCCAGCTCGGGTGACAGAGTACGACCTTGTCTCTAAAATAAAATAAAATAATAAAATAAAGACATCCTGATGATGTGTGGTGATGCTGTGTTGTATAGTGTCTGCATGCTATAGTCATTTAACAGCCTCAATAAACTTTTCATTTATAACTTCCTGAGATTCCTTTCTTTTAATACTTGTTAAGGCAAAATAAATTTAGAGAGTTCGGATCATTTCCCTCCTAACCTGTTGTTTTACTTCATGATTGTTGCATTTAGAAAACTTTTAAAATTTCATTAAAAAAAAATAAATAATCCCAGAATGTCGACATTACAGATGTGAGCCACCGTGGCTGGCCAGATATGCATTTTACTTAAAGAAACACCTGAAGATCCACGTGGGATTTGGAGAGAACTCTCTGGGACATTCTCCTGTTGTTTCCTTTTCACCACTGCAGGTCTCCACCCACCCCGGGGTCCTTGGGAGGTAACCCACCATGGGACACAACAGCAGCTGACTTGTCCTGGTAAATCCTAAGCGTCGTGGGCTCCGCAGGTGCCTCCCTCCCTTCTCTCCTTGAATCTGAAGCCAGAACCTTCTTTGATGGTGCAAGTGTCTGTGGTTTAGAGTTTTCAAAGGAATCCCCCCCTCTTCCTCTCCCACCACAAGAAAGGCCACTGTGGGTAGCCAGGAGCTTGCAGGCTGGGTTGTCTGGTCATTTGAATGCCACAAGAAAGTCAATCTGGCTGCCCTGGCTTGGGGCAAGGTGGAGGACAGGAGCCCTAGATCTACCTGTGTGTGTCTGTCCCTGGCTGGCTGCCCTTCCCCCTCTCCCTCCCCCTTCTCTGCCCCCTTGCTTGGGGGTTGGGTGGGGTCTGTCTTAGGAGGGAGGGAAGGTGGGCAGGGAGGGAGAGAGCTGGAATTTGTCCCCAGAGCTGTCTGCAGCTTCCCAGGAGCCCTTTTCAGACAGGATCTGGCTCTTCAGAAAGGCTGGGTGGCTCCTGTGTGGCAGGGCACCTCGTTAAAAACACCGGCTCGGAGGAGAGTGCTGGTCGCTCTTGGGGTCAACCAAGATGTTTGCGTTTGTCACATGCAAACAGTACAATGTCGTTAGTTTTTAAATACCGTTTTCAGAGGAGTTTCAGTTCTACAGAGAAGTGCAGTGATGGTAAGGACGATTCTCACCTTCCCCACACTGAGCTTCCCTATTGCTTTTTTCTTCCCATTACCATGTATCCTTGTCATCTCCTGTTTTAATGTCTTATATTGCAGTGGTATATTTGTCCAAGCAGTGAACCAGTATTGCTATGTTATTTATTGTTAACTAAAGCCCGGATTTTGTTCCTATTTCCTTAGTTTCCCATTAATGTCCTTTGCTGTCCTGGGATTCCATCCAAGATATAACATGCCTTGTTTTTTTCTTTTTTTGAGACAAGGTCTCTCTCTGTTTCCCAGGCTAGAGTCCAGTGGCATGGTCACAGCTTACTGTGGCCTCTGGCTCCCTAGCTTAAGGGATCCTCCAGCCTCAGCCTCCTGAGCAGCTGGAATTACAGGCCTGCACCACTATGCCTGGCTAATTGTTTTGTGTTTTTAGTGGAGTTGGGGTTTTACCATGTTGTCCAGGCTGGTCTCGAACTCCTGACCTCAAGTGATCCACCCGCCTCAGTCTCCCAAAGTGCTGGGATTACAGGCATGAGCCACTGTGCCCCGCCCATGTGACATTTAGTCTTCCTGTCACCTTAGGCGCCTCTTGGCTGTGACAGTTGTTGATGACTCTGATCTTTCTGAGTAGTACTGGTCAGGGATTTTGTAGACTGTACCCCTGTTGGGAGTCAGCTGATGATTTTCTCATGGTAGAATGAGGTTATGGTTTTTTGTGAAGAAGACCACAGACCATTCTCATTACACACGATATGTTTTGTTTTTTAGCTTTGATTTTCTAACTTTTCTTAACTGTAGGAGGTAATGAAGATTTTCCATAATTCCTATGCTTTGGAAAATGTCCTTTGATAGTGAAATTTCTTTAGGGAAAAAATTATTTTTCTGCTGAAAGTGTTTTGGCAGAGAAACTTTGTTACTGATATATTAGTGATCAGAGCTGCTAAGTTATAGCACATTTGTAGAGATAATTGTCCCAGACAGGAGGGTCTGCTAAGTATGTCCTGTGGATATGTTATTTATCTTATTCTGTGCTGTTGTGCACTCTAAAAATAAATATTTTGGGCTGGGCAGGGTGGCTTATGCCTGTAATCCCAGTGCATTGAGAGGCCAAAGCTGGAGGAACTCTTGAGCCCTGCCAGCCTGGGCAACATAGTGAGACCACATCTCCACCAAAAATTTAAAAATTAGCTGGGCATGGTGGTGTGCATCTGTGATCCCAGCTACTTTGGAGGCTGAGGCAGGAGGATCAGTTGAGCTTCGGAGGTCAAGGCTGCAGTGAGTCATGATCACACCACTGCACTCCAGCCTAGGCCACAGAGCCAAGACCCTGTCTTTAAAAAATAAACAAAATTAAGGCTGGGCGCAGTAGCTCACGCCTGTAATCCCAGCACTTTCGGAGGCTGAGACGGGCAAATCACCTGTGGTCAGGAGCTTGAGACCAGCCTGGTTAACATGGTGAAACACTGTCTCTACTAAAAAATACAACAAACTTAGCTGGGCATGGTGGTGGGCGCCTGTAATCCCAGCTGCTTGGAAGGCTGAGGAACGAGAATTCTTGAAGCCGGCGGGCAGAGGTTGCAGTGAGCCAAGATTGCGCCATTGCACTCCAGCCTGGGTGACCAGTGAAACTCTGTCTCAAAATTAATTAATTAATTAATTAAAAAATTTTTTGGATTTCGAAATAGTGTTTGAAATTACTTGGCAAGGTCAGGCGTGGTGGCTCAAGCCTGTAATCCCAGCACTTTTGGAGGCTGAGGCAGGCAGATCATGAGGTCAGGAGATTGAGACCATCCTGGCTTAACATGGTGAAATCCCACCTCAACATGGTGAAATCCCGCCTCTAGTAAAAATACAAAAAATTAGGGCATGTGTGGTGGTAGGCACCTGTAGTCCCAGCTACTCAGAAGGCTGATGCAGGAGAATCACTTGAACCTGGGAGGTGGAGGTTGCAGTGAGCCAAGATTACGCCACTGCGCTCCAGCCTGGGCAACAGAGCAAGACTCTGTCTAAAAAAAAGAGAGAGAATTCTTAGTGGCCTTTACCTGCCTGTGGTCCATTTCATCTTTCCCCAGAGATGAGCCATTGTGAACATGGACTTGGCATCTGTGCTGCCTCTGAGCCCATGCTTGGCTGTTCTGTGATTGACGTCTGCCTTCCAGAGAATTCCTTGTTTTCCTACAGTCCCTTTGCAGCTGTTTCGTGAAGCATGGGGACACACACTGGCTGATGCTGCAAGCTCTGATGGCTGTGAAGGTTTGAGACGAGTTTCATAGGTGGAATCTAGGCTCTAAGGCAGCCCACCTTTTGAAAGGACAATTGAGCCACCAGAATATCATCTTTGATCTGTTGGTTTTTCTCAATGTGGTTTCCAGAAGCCTGGAACCATTGTTATTGTTCCGTGCTTGTCTTGGTGTCAACTCAGCGTCTGTGAAACCCGACTAACCTCTTTCTCGTATGAGGCTGGCAAACCAGGCTCATAATGTTCAACCCCGGTGAAAAGGAACTAAACCGCAAAATTGTTGTACTGCAAATCTATTGGCCTTTTATTGGCAGGGGTTTTGTTTTCATTACAAGAGCGATGAGTGTTACAGTGTTGGAGGGGCACTCACTTTAGGGCCTTTCAGGCACCAGGCCGGGCCTGATGGATGAGAATGCTGTGTCATAAACGGTCTTCTGCAGTGAGTGACCATGTCGTGTTGGAATGTGGCGCACACCAAAGGAAGGTAGGAAAAGTGGTTGTCACAGTAGCTGTGTGACTCCAAATCTGACTGGAAAGTGTCAACATACTCTCCAGAGAATCAGCTCCGATGAATGTAAGAGACATAGTGTTATGGGGTGTCTGGATAAACTGAACTCCAATAAAAGGGAAAAGAGGGTTGGAGGAATAATGAATGAGGGAAACACTTTAATTGGGAGCAGAACTTGCTAAACGACCGGTTGCATAAATGTCCTGTCCTAAGAAGTCCTAGTGGAAGCCTCAGCCAGTCCCAAAATATGAATGATACCTAGGACTTCTTTTCTTTAGCTGTCATCCTTACTAGCGGTTTTGGAGTCTGCATCCTGGTAATGCCTAAATGCTTATGCTAAGTTACATGTGGAAACAGCTCTACACAAATTCTCTAGTCTCTTGGACAATGAACGTTGGCCAATCCTTTTCTCTTGATTTTTTTTCCATTTGATTTACTCATGTCCTAACAATTATTTTTTGATCGTTTCTCTTTGCTTTCATCTTTTGCATCGGTGACTGCATTTCTCCCCAGCTGCTATGCCCAGAGAAGGGAAGGAAGGAGAAATACATTATGGAGATAGCACTCCGGGGCCTGTTTAGCAACAACCTGAAAAGCTTATATTCTCAGCAGGTCAATACCCCCCATGTTTTAGGGCAAATGTTGTATGGATTCGTAATCAAAACATGTTGCATGGATTTGCAGATCCACGTTTACAAATGCCCCACTGTATAGCGAGGCCGTCGAGGAGCCTGAATTTGAGTAGTCCTTGTGGCTGTTGATATGTTGCTAAGTCAAGTCAGGTATCTAATGAAAAGCATGTTCTAACTATCTAAGTGCTACATGTCTAGGCGATAAAATTCTCTTTCTACGGGGATCTGAGGAGAAGAGCTAGGTGGAGGCTTTATCATGTGCTGATTTGAGCAGGTTGCCTCCTGTCTCTGGGATGAATGAAGTATCTGTCTTTTGGCCAATTTTTTAGCTTCCTGAATCAGTTTATCGACAAGATGGGGATATTCAGGTGTATCTGCCAGGGTTATGGGGAGCTTTGAAGAGTAACATAAGCCAAGAACCAGCCAATGCTCTGTGTGAGTGCAGCGTTCCATGCAGGACATTGTATTATTAACTCCTGGGATGCCTGGATTCCCTTCCATTCATCCACTTTGTTCACCTAAAGGGCCAGAGCAAACAACTGTCCACTCAGGTCAATGTTCCCACCCCAAACAGACCGTTTGCATCCTCCAGGAGCTAACAGTACGGCTGGACTGACCCACGAGTCTCCTGGACGGCGTTGTGGCAGAAACAGAGCGTGGGAGCGTTGGGCAGCACCTCTCCTGCCTCCCTTGGTGTGGCCTATCTGGGAATCTAGAGTCTGGAGCGTCCTGCGGCAGCCTCCTTTGTCAGATGGTGCAGGACGGCTGCAGGCCCCCCAGGATGCACCCGCGGACCCAGGAAGATGGGAGTGTGGATCTCTGTGCCTGAGCACAGAGGCTGGGAGGAGAGGCGGCAGGCACCGGCTGGCAGGGGCAGTCTCTGTGGGAGCTTCTGTGCACTCCCACCGCTACTTCACCTCCTGTTGATCTTGCCTCCCTCTGCAGCACGCTCCGCCCTCCATTCCCCAGCGTCCTCCCCATGATTTGCCCTGAAATACACCTTTCCATGGGATTGATTTCAGAGGCTGCCCATGTGGGACCAGGGCTGCAGCTTCCCTGTGGGGGTGCTGGTGGCCTTGTGGCACTTCCTAAGCTGGGCAGGCATGGCTAGGAGTTTGAGCAGTAACAAAAGCCTTCCCTCTGCTGAGTACTCCTGGGGTCAGTCCCTCTGGGTGGTGGCAGGCAGCTTTACACATCGCCTTAGAACATGTCTGCACTGCCTCCTGGATCAACCTTTTGCCATCAATGTGGGGCTGAGTCCCACCACCGCCACACACGCCCTGTCCAGGTGTCTCGCTCTGGGGTGGAAGGAGGCACTCATGGGAAGAGGAAGCTTCCTCGTCACATTAACTCCAGGTAATTTCAGAGAACTTTGCCAATTTCTTCCCTAGTTTGTAGGTACAATGAAGATAACACCAGCAGACCAAATACTCTTTCTTGAGTTTAAAAGACATCAAAATAGTTGCATGCAATTGGGCAAGGAATAGATACATTCGATTATATTTAAGAGAGTGCCTGTTACTGTACAGTTTTTAAAAACAGGTTGAAGCAGAGCAGGTGCTTCTCACACACTGTTTGATGGGAAGGACTGGGGGGAGCTGAAGGAGGAACGTTGCTGCGCCTGAGCAGAGGTGGACGCCTGGGAGGTGAGCACCCTGGACCTCGGGTGTTGATTGTCTTTCTCACACCTGGTGGGCATCTTGGGGCCAGCCTGGGCTACGTGGCAGCTCTATGGGCTCATTCCTGTCTGCAGCACCCGGGGGCACTGCTCACTCTGTAGACCGAAGCCTAGCCAGCAGAGGTGCCCACCTGCTGATCTTGCACCTGCCTTTCTGCTACGAGCTATCATTTTCTTTTATTAATTGGTTGGCTGTCATTTTCTTTTATTGATTGGTTGGCTGTCATTTTCTTTTATTGAATAATTGGTGGGTTGGTTGACAGGGTCTCACTCTGTCACTGGAGTGCAGTGGCACATTTATGGTTCACTGCAGCCTTGACCTCCTGGGCTCAAGTGATCCTCCCACCTCCTGAGTAGCCAGCATGCCCAGCTAATTTTTTGGTAGAGAGAGGGTCTCCTTATGGTGCCCAGGCTGGTCTTGAACTCCTAGGCTTAAGTCATCCACCTGCCTGTGCTCCCAGCCTGTTTTTGTTACATTATGTGCTACTACTTACTTACAGGGTGACGGTAGAACAGTACAGCATCGCGTACTGGCTGTCAGCTAGACTTAGAGCTTCATAATGCTACATAATTCAAGCTTTTATAGATCCAAACTGCTGTAGATTACTAAGTGTCGTGAGCTTAGGGGCCTGCTGTGTTAACCAAACCTGTGAATGCCAAACTCAAGATAGCTTTCTTTGAGTGATACGGTCTTTCTCTTCTGCTATAACTGTTTAAATTTTTTAAAATAGTTCCTGAATTTAAAAGGAGTTTTAGGACATTTAGCAAAATGCTTCACACATATAGTGCTTATTGTTTTGAGTACGGTTGGGGAAAATGATAAGTATGGCTCAGTTTTACAAGTCTTGGGTATTTGGTCATGCATTTGTTTACTCAGAAAATATTTGCTTATTATATGATATGGTTTGGCTTTGTCCCCACCCAAATCTCATCTTGAATTGTAGTTCCCATAATCCCCACATGTCCTGGGAGGGACCTGGTAGGAGGTAACTGAATCATCGGGGGTGGGTTCCCCCATGCTATTCCTGTGATAGTGAGTTCTCACGAGATCTGATAGTTTTATAAGGGGCTTCCCCCTTCTCTTGACTCTCATTCTTCTCTTTCCTGCTGCCATGTGAAGAAGGATGTGTTTGCTTTCCCTTCTGCCGTGATTGTAAGTTTCCTGAGGTCTTCCCAGGAAAGGGAAGACCTTTAGTTGACGAACACTTCCTCCCTGAGGAACTGTGAGTCAATTAAACCTTTTACCTTTATAAATTAGTCGGTCTTGGGCATTTCTTCATAGCCATATGAGAACGGACCAATACACTATATAAGCCAGGATCTGTGCTAGGCAGTTCGGGAAGATCTCCAGGAAGAGGCATTTGCTTTGATTGGGTGTATCACAGAGCAACCTCACTTCATAATTTGTTTCCTGACATTATTTTAGAATTTACAATTAAATAGTCACCATGAGTTTCTTTTAGTAGTCAACCCAAAGTAAGGAGAGACTAACTTTAGTTTTGCAACCACAAAGGATTGATCATTTAAAAATTGCCCATCAAATTATGTACTCCAATGAGTATTTTATAATCCATGCACTGGAGAGGGGCATCACATTTATCCCCAGGGTTGTGTGTCTAAAGGAAATAAATTCGCATCAATGAACTGTTATTCATATTAGTGTCTATCAGTCAAGATGGAAAACAGATGTGTTTATTATAAAAACTGGGTGCTTTTAATGGTCTTCATTTAAATATAAATTCTAGGTGCCCCTCAAATGGCAGCAGAGAGAAGGGTACCGCCCTCCATGTGGTTTAGGTCACTCTGTTTCTTCTGGTGACTGTAACTTTCCATGCATTTTTTCCTGTGGGCTAAGTTACTAATAACCTCCTGAGTGTGTGTGGTAGTAAACGACAGGCCACATCACTGGAGCTTTGGTATGGCCACTTCTCTAATCCTTCTGAAAAGTCACTGCAGGTGATAAAGTGAGGTAGCAGCCTGCTCCCTGGTTGCTCCAGGAGAGCTCGTCCTCCCCCACAGTGTACAGTGGGCCAGCATTGTTGTTTGGCTTCCTGGCTCATATGCCCCTTCTCTGTGGCACTCCACATCCTTATGAAAGTGACCTAAGCCAGGCAGAGTGGTGCACGCCTGTAATCGCAGCACTTTGGGAGGCCAAGGCGAGCAGATCACTTGAGCTCAGGGAGCTCATGACCAGCCTGGGCAACATAGGGAGATCTCATCTCTACAAAAAATATAGAAATTAGCCAGGTGCGGTGGCACACAGCTATAGTCCCAGCTACTCAGGAGGCTGAGGTGGGAGGATCACTTGAGCCCAGGAGGTCAAGGCTGCAGTGAGCCGAGATTGTGCCACTGCACTCTAGCCTGCGCTAGCGGGTAAGATCCTGTGTCAAAAACAAAAACAGAAAAACCTGTATCCTGGTCTTGATAAGTCTTAACAGGAGGGTCCCTGCCTCTCAGAGGGGGCCAGCCAGATCCCTTTGTTTCCACTCCCTGGTAGGCCAGGGTGGCCTCAGGATCCCCTCTTTGTCAGTCTCGTCTTTTCCTCTCTTTTTTTTTTAGAGACAGAGTCTCACTCTGTCACCCAGACTGGAACGCAGTGGCAGAAACACAGCTTATGGCAGCCTCCGTCTCCTGGGCTCAAGTGGTCTTCCCAGTGTAGGTAGAACTACAGGCACACTCCCCCAGGCTTGGCTAATGTTTTTAGTTTTTGTAGAGATCCGGTCTTGCTATGTGGCCCAGGCTGGTCTCGAACTCATGGCATTAAGCAATCCTCCTGCCTTGGCTTGCCAAAGTATTGAGATTATAGGTGTGAGCCACCATGCCTGGCCTCCTCTTTTTTACTTTATTTTGACGTCATTGTAGCTTCACATGGCAATACAGAGAGATGCCATGGGTTCTGTACCCAGGTTCCCCAAATGGCAACAGTACCTTCTTTGTAATATGATGGTGACAATTTCAATTAGCATATTGCCTTTTTTTTTTTTTTTTTTGGATAGAGTCTGGTTCTGTCATCCAGGCTGGAGTGCAGTGGCATGATCATGGCTGACTGCAGCCTCAACCTCAACCTCCTGGGCCCAAGCGATCCTCTTGTGTAGCTGGGACCACAGCTGTGCACCACCACACCTGACACGTTTTTGTATTTTTTGTAGAGATGGGGTGTTTCTTCATTGCCCAGGCTGTTCTCAGACTCCTCGTCTCCAGTGGTCCTTCTGCCTTGGCCTCCCAAAGTGCTGGGTTTTTATAGGCATGATATTGACATAGAGACAAGACACAAGACATTTCCATCCCAGGAGGTTCCCTCACGTTGCCCTGTTTAAGTCCTCTCTTGCTATTATAAAGATATAAAGTTCAAAACTTTATTATATAGTAAAACTGTTAATCAATTGTTGACCATTTAAACTGGAATTTAACTGAGAACCAAGGATCTTCCCCAGGTGACTGAAGTCTGTTGTATTCCTTCAACTTCTAGTTTTGAATTAACAGGAGTTCAGCGTATTTGGAGACAGGCCTGTCACTACCTTGTTCTGTTCCGTTAAAGAGTTATGGTCCCGTAGAGAGGGCACGCTCGTTAAAAGCAGTCTCTCGTGAAGTGGATCAAGATGTGTTGGAATGTAAGGCATGACTGCTAGCTGCTGAGCAATTCACATACTTTGGAGGAGGTTAGTGCCCATGAAAAGGTTGATGTGGTAATCAGAAAAAACTCCAGGCTACCTCTGGGCAACATATTTGGCTAATGCTTTAATTGGAACATTTAATTAACCCGACTTTTTTCCCATGCTTTGCTTTTAAGAAGGATCCTTCACTCTCTGCCTTGGCAGAGGAGGGGAGACCAAAGAAATTACCCTCTAATTCCCAGACCACCTGCAGGCGTTTTCCAGCTGAGATTAGTCTAGCTCCTTGCTGGCTCTTCATGGCATCTGAGGCTTAGTTCTTATTGCCACCACCTTGAAAGTGCTCTGAGCTGAATCTACCAAAGGCTTTCTCTTTCTGTTATGTCCACCTTCCTTCTGGAATAAGCTGTGACTTCCCGTTACACCTTATTAGTGCAAAAATTTATATGAATTGCAGTTTTAAAGACTGTCAAATTTGACCTGCAATAAAATTAATGATTGTAATTTGTCATGGCAGAATTGTAAAGCTCGAAGAGATCTTTAGGATTGAACTGATAGTTTTTTTCGATAAGGAAACTGAGGCCCAGAAAGGGTCACTGGTTTGTCTCTAATATGTGTTTGTATCTCTGGGGAGAGCTGGAAATGTACCGTTTAGCCAGTGGTGCCCATGCAAGCTAACAATGGATGGATGTAGACCTACTATGTGCCGCACTCTGCATTCCTCGGTATGCAGCGGAACCAATCTAGAAAAGCTGGCATCTTTACAGCCTTGAGAGTATGCTTCTCAGTGGGATTGTGGATAGTTTCCTCTTTAATAGGAAAGCCTGTTTTCATATAGATGTATTTCTTGGGTGCTGACAGATCCAACACCACCAGCTCTTAAGCGAGCCCGTGTTTTCTGCTTGGGACAGGATCCAGAAGTATCCCGTGGAGGGGTCGGGCACCCCAGATCCACCTGCTGGGACTCCAGGAGAGGCATGGTTGAGCAGCTGATGAGCCCCCAGCTGCAGATTCTTAGGAGGACTGAGGCTTGGGGCAGCCTGGTATCATTCTGGGATGTTCAGTGGCCACACCAGCAATTCTTTGTGCTTACTTGGTAGCCCATCTCTTGTAGCTAATAGAAGCTACATCAGTTTCATAGGGCTGTCTTAACAGTACTTACCACAAAGCTTAAAGCAACAGGAATGTATTGTCTCATAGTAAAGAGGCCTTGGCCAGAAATCTGCGATCAGGGTGTCTGCAGAGCCTCCTTCCGAAGGCTCTAGGGGAAGATCGTTCTTTGCTTTTCCTGCTTCTGTGATCCAGGCATCAAGCCAGTCTCTGCGTCCATCTCCACGTGCTTCTCCCCTGTTTATCTGTGTCCATATTTCTCTCATCTTTTGTGGACACCGTCATTGGATTAGGACCCTCCGTAATCCAGGATGACATTATCATCACCGGTCACACCTGCAATGATCCTATTTCCAAATAAGGCCACATGCACAGGTTCTGGAGGTGAGACTTCAGCATATGTTTCTGGAAGACATAATTCAGCCCCATAACAAAGGGCAATACAGTGTTTTGAGAGAGGATCTGTGTACAGAAAAGTGCTCACATTGTAGCACAGACATTGATGGATTTTCACATAGCAAACCATACTGTGACCCCACCCAGATGAAGGGATAGAAGAAATAGTCTTAAAAAACGGATATCAAAATTCCATGCCTTATAGAGAAAGCCTCTCTTGGAGAGCATTTTCCTAAGACTCATTAGTCTAGTTTGTGCTTTTAGGGTGAAATCTGGTATGTTGTTGACACTTCAGACCAGGTGCACTGTGATAAAATACCCAAGGATGTGGGTACTATACCACAAAGTACGAAGGACAGATTCACTCTTTAACCCCAGCGTCCTCCTGAGAACTCTATTGTAAAGCATATTGGTATAAACTAAATTGCATTTTGAATAGGAATAATTAGATTTAAGTTAGAGATTCTGCCAAAAATCGCTTTATCACATGAATGTTGGATGTGAGCAGTTACATCATAAAAGAAGAAATATACCACTCAGAAAAGAAAAAACAAAAAATAAAAATAAAGAAGAAATGCCACTCAAAGATGTGACTGCCAGTTTAGGAGAGGCTTTGGCTATCCGGCCATTGTTTCGTGTTTCCATTTTGGGTTCGTTGTCTATAAAGGGGAAGGGGTGTCTGGCTGGCTCTCTGGGTTGGATAGTGGGAGGAGACCACAGCCCACATCTAGTTCCAGCCTCTTGTCACACAGTTGAGGGACAGGAGCCTAGCTGAGATGGACCTTCTGAAGACACCTGGACAGGTATCACAGTCGCCATCCCTTTACCTTGCATTTTCTTGTGTTTCAAGCTGTGGTGCATACTGATTCCAGCCCTGCTGTTCTTGTGAAAGTCACACACACAGTGACCGTCAACAGCAACCCACTGATCTTCATGGCCCTCAGTTTGCTTTTCTGTAAAACTGAGAAAGAAATACTTGATCCTCTGATATTAGTAATGGGGGTGAGGGGAAGACGTCAGTTCCAAAAGGTACAGTCTTCCTGGAGAACATGCGACTTGACTGAAGCCCTGATAGAGCCCTGACCTCTCATCCTACAATCGTTTTTAAGAGAGGGAATCACAGCTGGGCGACAGGGAGTTGAGAACTTCTGCTGTAGTGGTTTGAGCAATACAGGATGGCCATATTTAAATTGGGATTGTACTGTGGAGAGTTATATTAAATTAATAAGGTCAGGAGAAACAGAAACACGGGAGTTGGACCTTGTTGCAGCCTCCTCCTTGGTGTAAATGGCACGTGTAATCTTAGTGTGTTTCATGTCAGAACCCCATCAAAGAATGCCACGGGTAAGTCTGTGACGTGTTTCAGGGCGTCTTTTTAAAGGAGATCCAAAAAATTAAAATTTATCTTTTCCTTTTTAATTGTGACTATTTTAAATTTTGTTATTTAAAAAATCACATATGTGTAAGTAGTCCACTCTTAAAAAAAAAAAAAAAGGCATCCTATCATATCTTGGCACCCTCAATGTCAAAATGCGATGAAAGGACCTTTGCTCGTTGTGTTAGGCATTTTAGCTCTGTTCAGAATCTGTCACTGTTACCTGCACTTACTTTGTTTTTCAAATTTAAGGGCAGATTTTTTTTTTTTTTAATCGGTCATGGAAAATAGCTGATGCGCCAATTTTTGAACTCGACAAAAATCCCAAATATTCCCATATTAATCCAAACAGATAATTTTTGTTTTTGCATCAAATTTTGTCCCTAAAAAGACTGAACAATACAGGATGTGGAGTGAAAAAAGGCTGCTACGGTTTCAGAAGCAGCTTTGAAGCTGAGGCTTTTTGCCAAGGAAAGTGGAAACTGCCAGTCCCAGGAAGAAGTGATGGACCCATCCTTGACTTGCAGGACCATGGGGTGTGTCAGTTGCCCCGTCGCCTTGCCCTTCAAACTCTTGCCCACCGCGAACTAGGCACACGCTTAACTCAGTGTTGTGGCACATGGCTGACTACTGTGGGTTTTAACTTGGAAAAAGCAGAGGTGGGCAGATTCCACCATCCCGGCAGAAGGTAGCACACCGCCACCCCCACCAAAACGCATTAAAAGCTTCCTAAGTTGCTCAGCTTTAGCTGAGGCTGAGTGCTGCTGTCTCAGAAGAATTAATTACTTTGAATGGGAGTCATTTTTTTTAAAGACTTAAGAATGTTTCTTTCTTTCTTTCTTTTTTTTTTTTTTAGCACAACCGAATGAACTTGGGAAAAATAAATGCTTTGCGTTGAGAGTTGTCTGCTGGAAAAAGTCAACAAAGGGCTTCTGGGTTTTGTTCAGTGTTGTCTTGATTAGAATGGCATAAATCTTAAGTACTTTCAGAGGAGGCTTACAAATTAGAGAATAGTTTGGCTGTTTTGGTTTGATTCTAACGAGAGTTCAGCATGGAGAAATAATACCACTGATGAGATGCGGAATGTGTTTAGCATAATAAAAAACTACCTCCGTGTAGTCCCATTTTTAGGGCAGATGCAATTTGTGTCTTAAAAACATAAAAACAGCCAGACAATATCATTTTTTTTGCTTGTTTCTCAGACACATTAATAGATTATACCCCTCCATGGTTTTACATTTTAATTACACAAATGAACAAAGTTTTGCTCTTTAGAACTATTTTGTTGGGTGTTGGTTTTTAAGTTACAAACATCGAAGAAAAAATCATCTGGACTTCTATAATGATGAGTCTTGAGACATGTCAGTGCTTTCTGGGAAGAGTCGTTCCATTTTTCTAACTGCGTCACTGGGGATCCTGGACCAGAGTGTCTGCCCCTGGGATGCAGCATCGTCCTGAATGGCCCGCTCCCAGCACCTCTGCTTCTGGCCAAGTGGCTGTGCTATTCCTGGCCTCTGTGACTCTTCAGGTCTTTCTCTCCCAGATGCATGGTAGCTGCTGCATCCCCAGGCATCCTGTCTTTGTTTAAGACCAGAAGAAAAGGGAAAGGGTGGTACCAGACATTTCTGCCCCTTTGATTGCAGAGACAAAGGCTGTCTTCAAGCCTGCAGCTGACTTCTGCTTTTCCCCTATCCGCCGGGACCGCACACGCCACCCTGCACTGCAAGGGGGCACGAGGCTGCTCCAGTCTCCGTGGTGGATTCAATATTAAGGAGGGCAGGGCTGAAGGCTGCCAGGGATCCTCTGATGTTAGTAATGGGGGACAGAGGACGACATCAGTTCCAAAAGGTGCAACCTTCCTGTAGAACATGGGACTTGCATGAAGCTCTGAGAGAGAGGTCAACTTTGAAGAGGCAGAAAGAGGACATGCAGGTGCCTAGCCTGCTTTCAC
Organism: Saimiri boliviensis; assembly: GCF_048565385.1. Classification (NCBI taxonomy): domain Eukaryota; kingdom Metazoa; phylum Chordata; class Mammalia; order Primates; family Cebidae; genus Saimiri; species Saimiri boliviensis. The sequence continues at coordinate 6,645,054 of NC_133470.1, forward strand.
TTAGTTTTAAAAGCAAAAAGATTGCCAACATTTGCGGACACAGGGAGGTTACCCACCCCGCCCCCCAAATTCTAGATTTTTAGCTGCATTAAACACACTGCAAAATCTGTGTATCCTGGATGCTCACTTCTCCATGCCAGACGTGGAGTAGTACCTGCTCCTTCAGAAAGGAGGACCCTGCCCCTTTGCCATGAGGCTCAGTGCTCAAGGCTGTAGACCGCATCTTGAGGGCATGTGTTCTGTACATGCAGCCCCTCCACTGGCAGCAGCCCCTCCCAGGCCCTGCGAGCCCTGGGATGTGCACTCCAGGGCTTTTTGTTTTCCCTGTGTTACCTTCATAGGCTTTGCTGCCGAAGCTGTGACAAAGGCATCACTGAAAAGGGTTTCTGAAAAAGGAAGGATAGCCCTTGTGATGGGTGAGATCATCTGTATGTTACCCAATAAAAAGTCAAAGGCTTGAGGGGCCCTCTGAGTTCACTCCAGGGAAAGGTGCAGCAGCCTCGCTCGGAGCCCCTCTAGGCCTCCCCGACATTGCATGGTGGCAGCATTAGATTATCTCACGGACCAAGTCCCATCTCTTTGAAATCACGGTAGGATGGGAATGTCCATGAAAGTAAACAGCTGTGCGTTCTGAGAAGCGGGGACACTTTGTTCTAATGGCCAGCAGTTCTTTTTCCTGTTTCTTGATTGCATATCACTGTTTTCAGATAGCGTTTTCACCTTGAAAACTGTGAAATTAAGGTATCCCAGTCATCTCTGTTCAAGTGGGTGCTTCAGTGATGTGAAGACTTGCTTTCAAAAGCTCAGCGAGTCCACGCACGGTAGCTCACCCCTGTAATCTCAGCACTTTGGGAGGCCAAGGCGGGTGCATCACCTGAGGTCAAGAGTTCGAGACCAGCCTGGCCAACATGGTGAAACCCTGTCTCTACTAAAAATACAAAATAATTAGCTGGGCGTGTTGGTGGGCACCTGTAACCCCAGCTACTCAGGAGGCTGAGACAGAAGAATCGCTTTGAACCCAGGGGGCGGAGGTTGCAGTGAACCGAGACCACACCACTGCACTGCAGCCTAGGCGAAAAATGAAACTCTGTCTCAAAAAATAAAAAATAAAAATACAAAAGCTTGGTGAGAAGGAGTGAGAATCTGGGTAGGTCTGTGTTCTGGGTTGGCTGGAAGCCTGCTGGGGGTGCTTTGACTGGACAATTCTTGATACGTCTAAGATGGACATGAGGCCGGACGCAGTGGCTCACGCCTGTGATCCCACCATTTTGGGAGGCTGACGTGGGTGGATCACCTGAGTTTAGGAGTTTGAGACCAGCCTGGCCAACATGGTGAAACCTCATCTCTACTGAAAATACAAAAATTAGCTGGGTGTGGTAGCAGGTACCTGTAATCTCAGCTACTTGGGAGGCTGAGGCAGAAAGAATTGCTTGAATCTGGGAGACGGAGGTTGCAGTAGGCTGAGATTGTGCCACTGCACTCCATCCTGGGTGACAGAGTGAGACTCCATCTCAACAACAGCAACAACAACAAAGATGGACTTGAAAGACCAGGAATATGGTACAGGTTTTGTTTTTCCCTCTCATGGTACTAAGAGGAAAGCAGGGCTTTGGACGGAACGTCGCTTATCTCTGATGATTCTTTTCCTGTCTGTCCATCCTCTCCAGAAACATTGCCTATTGCGTTGTGACCAGCTTTTGTATAGAAAAGGAAGAAACCGAGATCATTTGGGTTTTGTCATTGGGGAGACACTAGTCTTATTGTGAGATGAGAAGCTGGTAACTGTCAGCAGGGTTAGGAGCAGAGAGTGGCCATGTGCCCCAGGCACCAGAGAGGCCAGGAGATGGACAGAGTCCCTCGTTGGAGACAGTAGGGTTCAGGGTGGCATCCTGAGGGCTGAGTGCGGGCAAGCTGGGCATAGTGTGTGCACAGCAGCGATGGGGGTACATGGTGTTTCCAGAGGGGACCCAGTAAACAAAGCTCTGCAGGCAAGAAAGACCACTTTCTCTCGGGAGGAAGGACAAAGGGCCTGTTGTTGCAGTGTGTGATGTTTGGGCAGGGTGGGGATGGTGTCCAGAACAGCAAGGCTTGTTTTGCATGGTGGTGAGTAGGACTTGATTAAATGCGGTGGCCTCCTCCTCCTGCCCCGCCTGATCAAACTGCTCTTCTGCATGGCTGCTGGAGGCGAGAGAGAGGATGAGTTGTGTGAGGCCAGTGGTGGCCTGCTTCCTCCCGTGGTAAATGCGTGTTACAGGGCAGGAGGTGAAAACGTGACTTTAGAAGGGCCTTGGTTTTGTTTCTCTGTCCCACGTGAGCCATGGGTGACCATTTCTAATACGTCATCCTTTTTCTGTAATATTGGTTCTCCCCTGCAGGCGATTTTGTTCTCCAGAAGACATGTGGCAACATCTGGAGACATTTGAGTTTGTCACAACTGGGGGCAGGAGGATGCCACTGGCTTCTAGTGGGTGGAGGCCAGGGATGCTGCGGGGGCCCCTGCAATACCCAGGGCGGCCCTCACGGCAAAGGATGATCTGTCGCCAAATGTCAATGGTGCTGAGGTGAAGGGGCGTGGTTTGGAGTATCCTGTTGTTTATCCATGTTTTATCTATTGGAAATTCGGTAAAATAGCCCGTTTTTAGCCCTTACAGATGGTCCTGGTATGCACATTCTTCTGTGGGTCTTTTCATTAACATAGATGCACATTGCTGAGTTGCAGGTCACTCCGTTTGTTTCCCCAGTCATGACATTTTTTTTTCTTTTTTTAAAACAGAGTCTCACTCTGTCACCCAGGCTGCAGTGCAGTGGTGATTCTGGCTCACTGCAACCTTCGCCTTCTGGGTTCAAGGGATTCTCTTGACTCAGCCTTCTGAGTAGCTGGGATTACAGGCATGTGCCACCATGCCTGGCTAATTTTTGCATTTTTAGTAGTGATGGTGATGGGGTTTTACCATGTTACCCAGGCTGGTCTCAAACTCCTGACCTCAAATGATCTGCCCACCTTGATCTCCCCAAATGCTGGCATTACAGGCATGAGCCACTGTGGCCAGTCATATCAGTTTTGGTATTCACCCCGTATTCAGCGGCTGCAGGTGTAGGGAGTGGCGCAGATGGCCGTTGACAGATGAGTGGATAAGGAGAAGGTAGAGCATGCACACAGTGGAATATTGCTCAGCCTCAAAATGGAAGGAAATCCTGTTACCTGTTGCCACATGATGAACCTGGAGTCCATGATGTCAGCCGGAATAAGCCAGTCCTACAAGGCAGATACTGTATGGTTCTACCTAGGTGGCATATCTGGAATAGTAAAATTCATAGAGGCGGTAATAGAACTCAGGTTGCCAGGGGCAATGGGGGACTGTTCATTGGGTACACTTTGGGTTTTGCAAGTTCTAGAGATCTGTTACGTAACAGTGTGATTATATAGTTAATGCTACTGAACTCTGTATAATTAAAATGGTTAAGAGGATACTTTTATATTATGTTTTTGTTGTTGTTAGAGATGGGTCTCTGTCTGTCGCCCAGGCTGGAGTGCAGTGTATGATTATGGCTCACTGTAGCCTTGAAGTCCTGGATCAAGTGATCTTTCTGCCTCCGCCTCCCAAGTAGCTGCGATTACAGGGATGTGCCACTGTGCCAACAACAAAACTGTAGAAACCTGGTTTCATTGTATTGCCCAGGCTGCTCTCAAAACTCCTAGCCTGAAGTGATCCTCCTGCACTGACCTCCCAAAGCACTGGGATTACAGATGTGAGCCATCATGCCCGGCCTATGTCGTGTGTTTTTGAAAATCGCAATTTAAAATAAAAAAGCATTGCAGTGCTCTCGTCCTTGGGGCATCTTGCTCCTTGCAGTCGTTCTGGAGTGTGTGGGTGGCACTGTCTACTCTCCGCTCCATCTCCCAGGCTGCACAGGCAGGCCGAGGCCAGCTGAACATTTGTACAGACCCCTCTTCCGTCAGTGTTTCATTAGGGAGTAGAGGCGCTGTGAGTGTCTTGGGGCAAGGAGTTTATTAAAGGAATCAGAACGTACGTGATTGTGGACAGAGGTTTGCAGGGAGAGTTGGGGGGTCCTGCACAGTTGGTCACACCCCCAGTGCCTCCAAGAACCTGTTCATCCAACTTGGGGAGAGGATGTACCCTGGGAGCCCCAGGGGAGGCTGGCCCTCCCGGGTCTGAGCCAAGCAGTGGGCGGAGGCCACTGTTGGGGAGTCATCAGTTGGGAAGAAGGGGATGTGAAGCGGTGCAGGGTGCAGTGTGAAGTCAGGCTGGAGCCTGCCGGACACCTCTGCAGCCGTTTCTTGCCCCATGTGACGGTGATGTGACGTGATGGGACAGTGGCTGCTGTGTCACCTAAACTTTCAAACCTTGGGCAGCTTCCTCTTTTGATCCAGTCTAACAAAGAACCATACAGTAACAGAGATTGTGGAGAATGCAGTTCCCATTTTAGCCAAAATGGCTGGCATTAGACTTGAAGTTAGAAACCTGACCTGTGATGTACTCCCAGTCTCCAAAGGGCCAGCTGGGGAAACGTGTACCATTCCTTCATTATTCCCTGCTTGATTGTAAATACATGGTATTTAAACTGTGCCACATTTTACAGAGGTATTTGTGTCTTAGCCTGAGAGTTTAGCTATCATTTAAATCATGACTTTTCTTTGGGGAAATGTGGCCTGGTTTCCATAATCTACTTAGGATAAAACTTTTATAAAACAGCCCATTTATAAACTGCAACTTTCTGCATTTATGAAGTTCTCTGTAATGCTTTAGTAGCTAAAGATGGGGAAAAAGGAAACTTTAAGTTAGGTTTAAAGTAAACAATAAGAGTATCTAGGGTAACTAAGCTTTTGGGTTATTTCAGACAATCTTACATAAAAGAGCTTAGAAACGACTCTACCTAAATAGCTCTAAGTATTGTAAGTCAAGAGGGTTCCCTTTACCACTTAAGCTCCGGTTTCCTCACGTTATGATGAGAAGGGATAGTTTGTCACTGGTCCTGAGAGTGGAGCAGCTGGCCTAGGTCCCACTGGCACTTTGGACATGAACAAATTATAACAGCAGCAGGGTCAGTTGTAACTGCTTGTGGCATACTCCAGAGTTCGCAACATATTTTCCTAATTGTTTCACTGTGATTGTCCTGGTTGTCCTAGGGTGTAAGACAACCAGCTCTTACCACCATTTTTGGGGTGATAAAACCAAGAATAGGAAGCATTACCCAAGATCGTGTACTTAAGTGGTAAAGGCAGGCCTTGAGGACCAGATCACTCCTCATCTTTTCAAACATTTGGGGACCCCACCCTCTGATGTGATTATTCCCTGTCGGCCACCAGGGGGCTCCTGTGCATGTCCGGCACTGCACTTGCCTCATGGAATTTGTATCAGCCAGGCTCCAGTAAGGAGACAGAAACCACACAGTAGTTGAACAGGAGTGCTTCATAGGAAGCGGGATTTGGTGCATTGACCAAATCCCACCACGCCCTCGTGCTTACGACTTTTCTGTTTACAAAATCAAGGTTGAACAATTGCCACAGCATTCCTGTACATGCAAAGCTCATAATATTGACACTATGGCTCTTTGTGAAAAAGTTTGCTTACCCCCAATGTAAATAACTGAACTTGTGACAGGTTATTGTCTATTATGGACCAATTATTAACTAGTATCTACTACAGGTAAGGAGAACTCTAAAGAATACAGGAATAGCAGATACAGGGAGCAGTCACTCCCCCCAGGGTGGGGGCACAAAGTACCTGAGGAAGGAAGAATTTGGAACTATTCTCCCCACCCCCTGGAAAGCTGAGATTTGGATCTCAATGGAGGCTCGTCCACTGTGTAGTGGAGAAAGTCACTGAGGGCCACTGCTGGCTGGAGAGCAGGGAGCTGCCCCCAGCATGCCAGTGAAGCTCATTAGGAAGCTGGCTGGACTGTCTGTGGGACTCAGTGGAAAGCCACCAAGGAATTGTCTCTAAAAGTCACTGGGAAGCTGCCCGCCAGAGCCGCTGTGTGTGCCATGTGACTGCCAGGTCCCACTGGAGCAGGAGGGGAGGAAAGCACACTGGAATTATGAAGGCAAGCCTTTTCCACCGCCCGCGTGCCTCTACCGCCCTCTGCTGACGGTGCCCACCAGGTGCCAGCCAGCGCTGGAGAAACATCCACAGGGTCCTGCTCCAGGATCACCATGTGGGCAGTGAAGGTGCATTTGGGGTGCAGAGGCAATGCATCGCTGACTGGCAGTGTTGCAACAGGTTGTCTTCAGATCTGCATTGTAAATTCCTCTGACACACGATAGTGTTCCAGAAACCCTCCCTGAACGTTGCTCTCCATTAACCATCTCTTAGGTGGGTCTTGGCCTGTGCTCGCTGATGGTCAGGACTTGGCCAGGTCCCGAGGCCCCAGGACCTTTGCCACATGTGGAGAGGAGGCACACGCCTCTGGGCTCTATGCTGCCCTCCCTCCAGGAAGACTCTCACCCCATGCCACAGAACACGTACTCCTCCTTCAGTCCCATACGGTTGGCCTGCAGCTCCTGCCTGCCTGGGGCACATCCCACTCCTACCCGTTTCTCCCAGTCACTCCTGGGACAGTCAGCCTGCCTTCCATTGCTCTGTGGAAATGCTGTCTGCCAACTCAGTCTCCGCCACCTCCACGTCGTCACCTCATCTCCTGATGGCGACCTCTCTGATGGACTCCCTCCACGATTTTGGGAGCCACATGTCCCCTTTTCACCTTGCCGATGACCCAGCCCTAGGCTTTCTATCATGCCACTGTCTTACCCTGTGTGTCCGTTAGCATGGATTTGTCACCTGGTGCAGCCACATCCTCGTCCTGGTTCTGTCCTCATGCCTCATCCTCGCTCCTCTCTTTACCATGGGGCCTCTTGCGGCCCAGCCCTCATTTTAAGGAGAGATGAAACAGGTATTTATTAGACCTTTGTGGGCTAAATACCTTCTTGAGCATCTAGTTCCAAACACACGAGGAGGGTTTTTGGTTTATTTTGTTAGTGTTATTTATTATTATTTGGTATGTATTTCTTAAGAGATGGGAGTCTCACTATGTTACCCAGACAGCAGTGCGGTAGCTCCTCACAGGGGTGCTTATAGCACACTGTAGCCTCCAACTCCTGGGCTCAGGTGATCTCACCTCAGCCTCCTGAGGAGCTTTTTTGGACTGTTTTTATCATTTTTCTTGCTTTCTTACTATTTTTGTCAACTATGAAGGAAGGAATTTTTTTCTTTCCTAATAGAGATTTTATTGGTACTTTGGAAGGTCAATCAGAGCTGTTTCAATTTGTACCCTGTTCTTAACGTCCTTACAGAAAATCTAAAGAGCTGTGTCGTTGGATTCTTTTCCAGGTACTCCAGCAACTTTCCAGCTGAAAACTTGGAAGCAAATTTTCCTTAAGAGGCCAGGAATTGTTATGACTTTTTGAAGTCTCAGCAGCTTCAGGTGGTGGTTTCCATCTTTAGGAGCACGAGTCTGTCTCAGGGTGAAACTTGCAGTGTAGATGACATGTTCTCAGGATATTTCACAACTTGCTGCCTTGCTGGATGGGCTACGTTTCCTTCTCCAAGTGCCAGTGCCTTCAGATGCTGATGAGCTGTCACATCAGAAGTCACAGTCACTCACCATTATCAGCAACACTGCACACGCAAGTTTTCAGCTTTTCATAGCACATTAACAAAGTGATTAGGAAGACCGACTGCCACGACCAGCTGGGTTCCAGGGTGCATGTCTTTCTGATAGGGAGAGCCAGGATCAAGGAGTGCTTTTTCTTCCGAAAAGGTTCTACTCATACACAACCCATGGGCTCACACCTACAATACCCCCACTTTGGGAGGCCAAAGCAGGAGGTCAAGGCAGGAGGATCGCTTGAGGCCTGGAGATTGAGACCAGTCTGAGCAACATGCTGAGACCTCGTCTCTACAAAAAATAAAAATAAAAATAAAAAATTAGCTGGGTGTGGTGACACATGCCTGTAGTCCCAGCTTCTTGGGAGGCTGAGGCAGGAGGATGCCTTGAGCCTGGGAGTTCAAGGCTCCAGTGAGCTGTGATCGCACCACTGCACTCCAGCCTGTGTGACACAGCGAGACCCTGTCTCAAAAATTAAAAAACAGACCTGTGAGTAGAAGTAATTTAAGCTGCTCAAGACATATTAAATGCATGACCATAACTCCAAATTGCCAGTCAGTATGCTTTGTGTTACAGGATATGAAAACTGGCCACCCAGCCTGGCACCCAAGATAGTCAAAGCCTCTCATATAATATTTACCAAAAAACAGCCCACAAATGATTTCACCTCTTTAAAGAAAAAAAGCACTTATACTTTAAAAATGGAATGAGGTGAGATTCTCTCCTTAAAAATGTTTAGAGAACTACTAAAGACCTTGTGTTTACAAAACAGTTGCTGAAAGTATTCTCCTGGCATATAGGAGAAGGGAGACAGGGACTGCTGAGCAGCGAGTGATAGTCATCAGGTTTTTTCTCCCCTGCTTCCTGGGAGCCTGGACTCTGCTTGCGTTTATGCTCCGCTTCCTGCAGGTCAGTCTCAGCTTCGTGCTGAGCCACTTCAGCTCATTTGCCCTTTGTGTCCCCTTTTCTCTTTTTCCCCTGAGGATTTATCCTTTCCTGCTGCCGTTTTGGGCTTCATTTCTACTTTTGTAGAAGCAGGTTGAGCCGACAGCCTGGCGGACCTCCGGGCTCTGCCTTGGCCACCCCTAGGGCTAAGCTGACCTTACCCTTGGTCATCTTGGCGGTGCCTGGTGCCTGCTGGCCAAGAGCCTCGTGAGTCTGGGGGCGCTGCAACTCCCTTTCCTGCCCCAGCCTCTGGGACCGCAGCAGCGGCCAGGAATTTTTTTTTTTTTTTTTTTTTTTTTTAAGTCTCAACACATTTGGGTGGGGATTTCCATCTTCTAGGGGCTTCCCTGTTAGTAGAGCGCAAGTCTGTCTCACAAAGAACCTTCAGGGTGGACAAGGTGTTCTCATCTATTTCCCAGTGTGCCTCCTTTCTGGATGAGTCAGGCTTCCTTTCTGGAGGCACTCAGCTCAATTAGAATGGGTAAGAGTTAAATTCAGCAGACTGAGAGGTGATTTCAGAGCTTGTCCCATCGGACAAAAGGCATTTTGTCATCGTGCAGTTATTTTATCTCTGGAAGGTGAAGCATTGTTGAGGTGGTCAGAATTGATCAATTGCGGATGTGACTCATGGCCCTTGAAATATGCTATTGGATTTTTTTAAAAAGCTGCTGCTTCTCTCGTTTTGATCTCTGGTCACTAATTTTCCATATCCCCTCAAACTGAAATCCCTGCGGCAGGTGACATGGCCAGGCTTCCTTCCCAGCCCCTGGAGTTGGTGCATTACTCCCTTGATTTTCTCTGCGGGTATTGGCTAGGGCCTTTGTTTCCCCAAGAGTTGTGCAGAGATGTAGGGGTAATTCCCATCAGGGTCGTTGTCCTTGTCATTTTATTCTTATTGCCAAAGAAGTTCACTTGTGTGTGACTATAAGACAAGTCTCCCAGAAGCAGCTGCTGTAGCGATGAGCTCACTCCCCCATTGCCACGGCTGCTTTGCCGGGCCCCCACGGCCTGCAGGAGAGCGTCCAGAGTCCCATTCCGGGGCGGGGTCCTTCTCTTCCCCCTCAGCTACCCTATCTTCAGACACTCCCCTGCACACACATGCATGCCTCAGGCCTCCTGCCTCCACGCCCTTTTTCACAGGGAAGCCTCTGCGGAAGGCCTTTCCAGCCTTTCTAGTTGCTGTTTCTATTTGGAGGCCTCCTTATCTCCACCCCGAGACAAAGGGGCACATCCCCTTCATGCTGCCGCTGCAGGACCCCAGTTGTTTTCAGCGGGAGCCTGCCTCCCCCGCTGCACTCAGGATGCCCTCGCCCTCATGGGACCTGATTCAGATTGTCTCTTCAATGAAGTATCAACAACTTTGTTCCAGAAAAAACTTTGATTGACTGTGTTTTTTTTCCTGCTGTTCCTAGAGAAAATATTTCCATGAGAACAATGAGGCATTCTGTACGTTAGGAGATGTTGAACTCTAATCGGGCCATAAGAGTGAGTTTCCGTACAGAAGATCAGTTAATAACTCAGGCAGCAGTGTGTGGACTTGGTGCTTTGGGTCTGTGAGTGCCCACAGCATGGCACCTGGGCTGGCATCGTCGTGCATTGGGGGTGATTAACTTCCCGACTTTTTGTAGAGGGACTTTTGAAGTTAGAGCAAGTGAGGCCAAAGATTTTTCCTGAGTACTGCAGGACAGAACTGCCTCATTGGTGGCGCTGGCACTCCACAGACACTAGGCAGTTGTCACTAATCAGTGCAGTGCCGAGTGCTTCCTTACCTTGTAGACCTGGGACTATGACAACATGAGCATCATTGTGGTGCCATCACGCATATGCCACCTTAGGGATGCTGCAGTCCCATTCCTTATCCTGGGAGAACTTGTGCCAGCTGTAGGTGTGCTGTCCACCAACTTTAAGCCTAAGTAATTCTACTGAACTTGAGAAGTTCCGTGAGGCAAAGAGAATAGAATGGCGCTTTTCAAAGCTGCTGCTGCTTTTCCGACTACTTTCCCCATAGCGCCGTGAACATGTAGAGGTGCTTTCTCTGGATGAGGAAGCCCGGGATAAAAACGACAAGTTTATCTCCCAAAGCAAAACATATTCCTGCTGGGAAATGTAGGTGGAGTGTGGTGGGGAAGGCAGATAGATGTTGTGGAATGCAGTCTTCGTGTCTGGAGGGGTAGCTAAACAACATCATGTTATCCTTTGTAGTGAAGTTGGAGAACCCCACCCAGTCACCACTGAGTCAGACACAGAACTGTGTCACCCTGTAAAAGCTGTCCCAAGACCCTGCAAGCCGTTATTCATCATGGCTTTGCCTAGAGTTTCCTCTGATACTCAAATTCAAACATATCATTGTGGAGAGAAGGACACAATTTTGTTTATTTTTATTTTTATTTTTTTGAGACAGGGTCTCGCTCTGTCACCCAGGCTGGGGTGGAGTAGCATGATAATGGCTCACTGCAACCTCAACCTTCTGGGCTCAAGTGATCCTCCTGCCTTAGCCTCCTGAGTAGCTGAGTGCTACCGTATCTGGCTAATTTTTTACTTTTTTTTTTTTTTTTTTTTTTGTAGAGATAGGATTTCTTTTGCTGTATTACCCAGGCTAGTCTCGAACTTGTGGACTCAAGTGATTCTTCCACCTTGGCCTCACAAAGTGGTGGGATTGCAGGCATGAGCCACTGCTCTCAGCCCTAGACACAATTTTAAAGCTCACCATGTATCTCTCTTACACTGGGTTAAAATAGTTTCCTTGATTTTATTTTTTTATTTTAATTTTTAAAATTTAAAAAAAAATTTTGAGACAAAGTCTCACTCTGTCACCCAGGCTGGAGTGCAGTGACACAATATCAGCTCTGCAACCTCCACCTCTCAGGAGCAAGCAATTCTCATGCCTCAGTCTCTCGAGTAGCTGGGATTACAGGCGTGTGCCACCATGCCCAGCTAGCTTTTTTTTTTTGTATTCTTAGTAGAGACAGGGTTTCACCATGTTGGCCAGGCTGGTCTTGAACTCCTGACCTCAGTTAATCCACTTGCCTTGGCCTCCCAAAGTGCTGGGATTATAGGTGTGAGCCACAGCACCCAGCCTCTTGTTTTTAGATATTGGGGAACGTATAACTTTTTATTGTGGTAAAATATACATAACATGAATTTACCTTCTTAATGATTTTAAAGTGTACCTTTCAGTGATGTGTTAAGTACATTTACACTGCTGTCCAACCATCCCCACTGTCCATTTTCAGAACTTGCCGTCTTCCCCAGCTGAACCTCTCTGCCCATTAAACACTAACTTCCCACTCCCTCCTCTCCCCAGCCCCTGGTAATCACCCTTCCACTCCTGTGTCTATGATTTTGATGACTCAGGTACCTCAATTCAATTGTACAGTGTTTCTCCATTTGTGACTGGTTTATTTCACTTAAGTATAATGTCCTCAAGGTTCATCCATGTTGTTGGCCTGTGTCAGAATTTCTCTCCTTTTTTAAGGCTGAATAATATTCCCATTATATGTGTATATATATATGCCATATTTTATCCATTCATTTGTTGATGGACATTTGGGTTGTTTTCACCTAGAATTCATAATTGTTTAAAGGCAAAAACAAAATAAGATTCTGTCCTTTGAAATTTGTTGTGTTTTTTTCTTGTGGTTTTTTAATGCAATCAAATTGATTATGAATAAAGTATCAAGGTTTTTTGTTTTAATTTTTGTGAGCACATGATAGATGTATTGATGTCCTTAGAAATTTATGATGATAGAATTATACTTTGTAAATGTGCATTTTTGCTTATGTTTGTAACCCCAGCACTTTGGGAAGCCAAGGCAAGTAGATGACTTGAGCCCAGGAGTTCGAGACCAGCTTGGGTAACATAGGGTTCCATCGCTACAAAAAAAATAAAAATAAAAATTAGCTGGGTGCGGTGGTGCGTGCCTGTAGTACCAGCTATTCAGGAGGCTGAGATGGGAGAATTGCTTGAGACCGGGAGGTGCAAGCTGTGGTGAGCTGCGATCACGCCATTAAGCTCCAGCTTGGGTAACAGAACGGGACCCTGTCTTCAAAAAAACAGTGCATTTTTGGACACTTTGAAATAGAGGCTAAATTAGCTTTCTAAGCAGATACTTCATTGGCATGTGACTGGTATTGTTATTCTCATAATTCTGTTACTTTGGTTAATATTTTTATGTTTTAATTTACTACCTAAAATGTTGGATTCTTCCCCTTAGTAATTTTCTATGCTTTTTTTCTAACTCATTAAAGGTGTAAGTTAAATTCTGAGTTTTATACCATGTTTCCTTTGGCAGTAGAATTAAAATTGGGAAAAATCTTCTATATTCGTAGAGATTAATGGTGAAGTCTCTTAAATGAGCTAAACGTCTGTAAACATATATTAATTATTTTCTTTTGCCACTTTACTCTGGAGCAAGTTTCCCAACATTGTAACATGAAGTGCAGTTTAGGGGAGAAATATCTACTATCAGAATGCCAATCCTTTTACCTCTTTTTGGTAAATTGTATGTTTACATTGTCATGAGGGTCTCTCTCTTGGAAGAACGAGGTTATTGTTTATTCTGGATGAGGTCAGTTGTAGACCGTTTCAGCTAAAAATTGTGAGGAACCGATTTGTTATTTCTAAAGCTTTGAGTTGAGTTTTTGATATTTGACTTGTTTTGCATTATATTCATGACCATGATTAATAGCATCTGCATGGCAGGTAAGCTGTGTTATCCATTGTGATTACAAGGAAATGAGGAAAAAGAGACCAGAATTTTTAGGGTCTGCAGTTGGCATCTGTGGATAACACATGGATAGAAATAACTTCTGTGATCTTTCAACAAGGCGGAATTCCTGGCAGGCAAGAAAAGCCACTAAAGACCCGAAGTCTCCAAAACAGAAGACCAGCTCCAGGATGCCAAGAGTTTCCTTGGAATCCCTGGACCCCAGATGTCTGTAACTTGCCTCCTTATCCACACCTTATGTTTACTGTCTTTCCCACCCTGCCTGGATACCCTTTTTTGGTTCAGGGGGAAATAGAAATGAGCGAAGTCAGCCACATCAACACTTAAGCTTTCTAGCACTGAAATACAGATGTGCGTCAGTCATTCCAGCCCCAGCACTTAGCAGTGGCCTAGAGAAACAGATAAGGCCCTTCATCTCTGATCCATCCTCTTTCCTCTGTGCAGAAACCTGGGGTGAGGGTTGCTCCAGATCCCCAGCTTCTTGGCTGGCCCCTTGGCCTCCCTCTTGGGGCATGTCGACACCCAGTCTCCACCAGGTATCGCCTGCATTTTGCTATCCCTTGGCTGTGTGTACAATCTCAGTGGGTGGAAGCTTATTTACAGTCTATAAAGACATGGGGATAAAATCGTCTAGAACTTTTGAAACCAGTTGTTGACTGAAAAAATTGCTGCATATTTTTGTTAGGAGTGGTTTCTAAATTTTGTTTATGGTATTGACTAGCAGTGAATAATTGCTTTATTCACAAGAGTTCAGTTGTCCTCAGATCCAGGTGGAGATTTCAGGAAAATATGCAGCTTCAGAATTGAGGCATTGTAAGTTACTTAGCACCTAGCTTCTCCTGGCCACCCACCCCAAGAAGTAAGCTTGAGTCTGAAACACCTAGCTTTTCAACTCCCGCAAGAATGGATGGCATTAGTTTCAGGCTCACCTTTGGAAGTTATTCTCAGGTTAGCCAAGGCATGCAACTGGGCGGCAGTGAACTTGAAAGCTGTATGCTGATGTGCTTATAACCAGTAATTTTTTCTTACTGTTTTTTTTTTTTTTTTTTTTTTGCAGTTTATAAAACTTTTTGGTGTAAAACACGGTTGGCAAACCATTTTTGGAACAAGCCCGGTAGTAAATATTTTTGGTTTTGTGGGCCAAGGGACTCAATTCTGCCCTGTAGCAATATGTAAGCCAATGGGTGTGGCTATATTCCACTAAAACTTTTGGGGGTGGGAAGGGGAGAAAAAGCAGCTGACTGGATTGGCTCAGTGGCCACAGTTTGCCAGAAAATGGCCAGATTAACTGGAATGAATTGCTGTTGAGTTCCATTTTACTGTATAGGAAAATCTACGTTAATAAAAATTATAGAATGTAGGTCGGGTGGGGTGGCTCATGCCTGCAATCCCAGCACTCTGGGAAGCTGAGGCAGGCAGATCACAAGGTCAGGAGCTCGAGACCAGCCTGGCCAACGTGCTGAAACCCCCATCTCTACTAAAAATACAAAAATTAGCCAGGCGTGGTGGCGTGCACCTGTAATCCCAGCTACTCAAGAGGCTAAGGCAGGAGAATTGCTTGAATGGGGAGGCAGAGGTTGCAGTGAGCCGAGATTGCACCACTACACTCCAGCCTGGATGACAGAACGAGACTCTATCTCGAGAAAAAAAAAAAAAAATTGCTATAGAATGGATGAGATTCAAGCTGCTAGGAAGTCAGTCAATACACACTGAGAGCATACTGTGTTTATTTCTGAGTAGTGAATGTCTTAACATACACAGCATGGTATAATAGTCTGATTAGGGCTATGACAAAATACAGATACATGTTAGCAAGGATGTGGACAAATTGGGACCTTCATACATTGATGGTGGGAACGTAGAACAGTGCAGCTGCTGTAGAAAACAGCCTGGCAGCTCCTTAGGTTGTTAAATGTAGTTATTATGGGCTCAACGATTCCACTTCTAGGTCTGTATTCTAAAGGAGTGAAAACATAGGTCCACACAAAAACTGTACCCCCATGTTCATAACAACATCATTCACAATAGCCAAAAGTCGACACTGATGAATAAACAAAATGTAGTCTGTCCATACAAGTGAATGTTATTCAGCCATAAAAAGAAATGAAGTACTGCTGTGTGCTACAACATGGATGAACTTTGAAAGCATCATGCTAAGTGAGAGAAGCCAGACCCAAGAGGCCACACATTGTATGACTCCATTTATGTGAACTGTCTAGGACAGGCAAATTCGTGGACACAGAAAGTACATTTGTGATTGCCAGAGGCTGGAGGGATTGGAAACTGTGTAGTAAGGAGCACATGTTTCTTTCGGAGTTTGGGGAAATGCCCTAACATTGATGGTGGTGATGGTTGTACAACTCTGAAGATAATAAAAGCCATGCTTTCTATGAGTGAATGTATGGTATTTGAATTATATTTCCATAAAGCTATTACAAAAACAGTCTAACTAGTTCCAGGATTAATGCATGAGAAATTAATAAATTAAAATGGTCCAAAATTATTGTCTGGTTTAAGGAAATCTAGAAAATGAATCAGTAATTTCAGGTCCCCTGCTTTCCGTGGTGTGCGTTCCTAAGCTTTCCTATTCCCTGGATAAACAGGAGTCGTGTCCAGGGAAAGGGGTGTAGTGCATCCCTGATCCCCTGAGTGGTAATAAGGTCAGTCCCCTGAGTCGCATTCCCGCCAAGCATGAGCTATGTCACCTGCGTTCCGAGGACCTACTCTGCCTCTGTAATCGCTGCTCATGGAAGGCTCATGGAACGCTCATGGAACATGCTTCTCTCTTACAGATTGAAGAGGGCAGTAAAGCCGCGGCGGTCGACAAGTTACTGGCTGGAGACGAGATCGTCAGCATCAATGACATTGGTCTCTCAGGGTTTAGACAGGAAGCGATTTGCCTGGTGAAGGGGTCCCATAAGACCCTGAAGCTGGTCGTTAAAAGGTAAGACTTGAGCTTCCTCCCACATTTACCACGACACACAGGAGTCAGTGCAACATCAAAGTGGGAAGCCAGTTGTCCCACCCACATCACTGCAGAGATCGCGATTGGGACCCAAGTCCTGCCTATGTGCACTTAAGAGTTGTATGTCTTGGCTAAGCATGGGCCCAGCATCAGTAGTCCAGATGGTTCCTTATTTTATTATGACTGATTTTATAAATTTTAATGTATTAAGTGGATTTGAATCCGCCTATCTTTCCTTTGGCAATATGTAGATGATTCTCTTGGCAGGCAGAAAACTGCTTATGCTCTCAGTGAAGTGATATGTTGTTGCCTGTCTTGTACACAAGGTGGCAGCCCGCTGCGTTTTCTGTTTACATGTTAGAAAGAGAGTGACTGTCATGAAGAGGCCATCCGCCAAGAGTTTAGAGGGCTGTGCTGAGGTTTGGAGTGAGCTGGCTGTCTATTCCTGTATGTTACATGTCAGTTGGAGCTTGGATGTTTTTTGTGTTTTTTCTTTTTTCTTTTTTTTTGCTGTAGCTTGGATGGTTTTAAGAGGTTAGAAAGTGAACTTGGGGACATGATATAGTAACTAAAACAATACTCCTGGGTACCACAGGAATGTTGGGTGATATGTCGTTTTCAAAGAGAAATAACTCCCCGCCTTGGTTTTATAGTTGGCTTATTCACAGGAAAATGCCTACACATTCGGCCGGGCGCGGTGGCTCAAGCCTATAATCCCAGCACTTTGGGAGGCTGAGGCGGGTGGATCACGAGGTCAAGAGATCGAAACCATCCTGGTCAACATGGTGAAACCCCGTCTCTACTAAAAATACAAAAACATTAGCTGGGCATGGTGGTGCGTGCCTGTAATCCCAGCTACTCAGGAGGCTGAGGCAGGAGAATTGCCTGAACCCAGGAGGCGGAGGTTGCGGTGAGCCGAGATCGCGCCATTGCACTCCAGCCTGGGTGACAAGAGCAAAACTCCGTCTCAAAAAAAAACAAAAAGCCTACACATCCTTTTTGGCAAAATTAGCATGTTCTTTTGAAGGCTGGCTGTAAATTTTAATTAAATAATGGACTGACATTTATTTACATTTTTGGTACAGACGTGAAGATATCTTCCTTTTTTTTGAAAACAACAATTTTTTTTCAAGGCTGGCCAAGTGAAGTAGGAGGGTGGAGAAGGAACAAAGACATCGGTAACTGGCTGTGACTAATTATTTGTAAACACCACTGCACTCGGACCAGCCAAGACATCTTCCTAAAGGCCTTTTTTGAAGGAGGGGGAGGTGGACGTGCCAAAACTATCCAGAAAAGGTTCAAAATGAGGAAAAGCCAGACGTGATGGCTCACACCTGTAATCCTAGCACTTTGGAAGGCCGAGGCCAGAGGATCACCCAAGCCCAGGAGTTTGATGGAGACCAGCCTGGGCAACATAGTGAGACCCCATCTCTAAAAAAAAAAAAAAAAAAAAAAAAAAAAAAAAAAAATTTAAATTAGCTGGGCATGATGATGCATGCCTGTGGTCCTAATTACTCTAGAGGCTG
Source organism: Saimiri boliviensis (assembly GCF_048565385.1). Taxonomy (NCBI): domain Eukaryota; kingdom Metazoa; phylum Chordata; class Mammalia; order Primates; family Cebidae; genus Saimiri; species Saimiri boliviensis. The sequence goes on from NC_133470.1 coordinate 6,662,843, forward strand.
ATATGGGAGGATTCTTTGAGCCTGGGAGGTCAAGGCTACAGTGAACTGTGATTGTGCCACTGTATTCCAGCCTGGGTGACAAAGTGAGATTCTGTCTCCAAAAAACAAAATGAAGAAGAAGAAAGGAGGAAGGAAAAACATTTTTTGCCACATGAATTTAGCAAAGTCGTTTGTAAGTGGTATGTGCTATTCCTGAGTAGTACCCTTTTAACAACTCTTTGTAGATCAGAAAGTCAAATCTCAGAAATGTGGTTTCTGAGTCATTGGAGAGGGTGGGCCACGAGAGGCACCGTAACATTCTGTTATGATTCCTTTGTGGTCACCCTGTTAACCCTCCTGTAGCAGCAGTTTGTTCAGTTAACTTAGTGGAATGCTGGTGGTGGACAGAGAAGCTTGTTCTGTAGAGGTAAGATGAGGAGTTAGAAACTGGCTCTGGGGGTCATCACCCTGCTGCCGAGGGCGACTGCGACTTCCTGTACTATCTCATTCTGGGCTGCCAGAGCTCCCAAAACACTGGGCTGTGCTTGTTGTCCTACTGCCTGTCTCTTCTTCGGTGGAGAAACCAGCTTAGTCAGCACAGCTGGCCAACTTTATACCACCAGGACATAGCTGTGCATAGAAACTCCTAGCATGGGAGTTCTTGAGTCAGAAGGTATGTGCGTTGTGAATGTTCAGAGACATTTGCAAGTTTCTCAGACCCCTATCACATCATCTCTGGCATAGGATATTTGTAGTTTGTTTGTATTCTCTGTGAAAGTGATAGGTTAAATATGGTTTCATTATTTATATTTGCATTTCCAAAGTTATGAGAGTGAAGTCAGGTATTGTTCCACATGTTTAGAAGCATGGTAGATGTGATTCTTTTTTTGAACTAGAAGTACATATTTAGTGATAAAGATAGTCTAAAATCTGTTCAAAGGAAGGGCTAGGCACAGTGGCTCATGCCTGTAATCCGAGCACTTTGGGAGGCCAAGGTGGGTGAATCACCATCACCTGAGGTCGGGAGTTTGAGACCAGGCTGACCAACATGGAGAAACCTCATCTCTACAAAAAATACAAAATTAGGCTTGGCGCAGTGGCTCATGCCTGTAATCCCAGCACTTTGGGAGGTCAGGGCCGGCAGATCACGAGGTCAGGAGTTTGAGACCAGCCTGACCAACATGGCGAAACCCCGTCTCTACTAAAAATACAAAAAGTAGCTGGGCATGGTGGCATGTGCCTGTAATCCCAGCTACTCAGGAGGCTGAGGCAGGAGAATCACTTGAACCTGGGAGGCGGAGGTTGCAGTGAGCCGAGATGGAGCCACTGTACTCAGCCCTGGCTGCAGAGAAAGACTTCATCTCAAAACAACACAAAACAAAAAAACAAAACAAAACAAAAAAACCTTAGTCAGGCGTGGTGGCGCATGCCTGTAATACCAGCTACTCTGGAGGCTGAGGCAGCAGAATTGCTTGAACCCGGGAGGCGGAGGTTGTAGTGAGCTGAGATGGCACCATTGACCTCCAGCTGGGGCAACAAGATCAAAACTCTGTCTCAAAAAAAAAAAAAAAAAAAAAAAAAAAGGAATAAATTTTAAAAAGTTAAAATCTGTTCAAAGGAAAGGCATGCCCCAGGAGAACTGGTTGGTGGGTGGAGAGAGAGAAGGCCTCAGGGCATCTGCTGGCTGGTTTCACTGAGTAGGTACTTAAAAGACTCTTGGGAAGAGAATTAAACTTTTGCCCTGAAGGATCTCTGGGAGCCACTGTGGAGAATCACCATTTCGTGTTCTGCAGACCCACTTTCCTTTAAATAAGAGGTGTGGACAAAATGATAATATTGGTTTAGAATTTTATTTAAGTAACGTGTAACGTGATATAAAGCAGAGGAGTTTATTTACAGACTTTTATTTCCAAACACTTTCAATAACTGTGTTAGGAAAAAACCCACGAGCTCTTTTTCCTTTGCTCTCACACAGCACTCAACACAGAAGACTTCTGTGACCAACTGTGTGCATGGAACTTCTAAAAATCCAGCTACCTTTATGTGGTTTTCCTTATCACAAAAGCACCAATAGGTGCTTTCAAAATTGTTTTCTTAAAGCCAGAACACATATTCTTCTCTAACTAAATATAAATCTCTATTTAAATCTCCCCGCTCTCCTCTTTCCCCATTCCTAGGCAACCGCTAATCTGCCTTCTGTCTCTGTGGATTAGGTAGCATTTTCTAGCATTTTATGCTCCAGGATGGAGTGTGTACCCTTACAAGTGGCTAGTTCATGAAAAGAACTCTGCAGGTAGTTCATAGATTGAGACACCACCATATTCATATTCTAGATTGCTCTGCTTAAAGCATGATCAAATGGTAAAGTAGCTTGCCCAAGCCTTGTTTGATTTGTTGCAATCGTCTGCCCCCATCTGCCAAAAAGTGGTGAGGGAAAGAGATACATACATCTCTGTGTAAAGTGCGATATCCATGGTTTTTTGTTTATGAGAGACAGGTTCTTGCTCTTTTGCCCAGGCTGGAGTGCAGTGGTGCAATCATAGCTCACTGCAGCCTCAAACTCTTAGGCTCAAGCAATCCTCCCAAAGTGCTGGGATTACAGGCCATCGAACCCGGACTCTCCATGGTTTTTTAAACATCATTTGAATGGTGGTTCATGGATAAGCTCCCCTCCCTGTAGTGACAGCTGCTACACGTCTTATTTTGTAGGCTTGTTTTATCTTTGTGTGTGGGGGGACCAGGGGACCAGGTGGCCAGGATAGGATTGCGATGGGCCACTTTCACAAAGCGGTGGCATCTTGTTTCACAGGCATGGGCAATGTGGACCTGTGGTGGTTGAGAAGCTGGTGCTGGGAAAGCGATGCGGGAGGAGACAGGTGGATCACTATCTCTGCAGACAAATGAGCGTCAGCGCTTCCTCTCACCCAGGGCGGGGGGAGTTGGAGACAAAGAACGTGTAACAGTCAGCCCTACCAATGGCACAGATGTTCTTCCTTGTGAGGCCCAGGTGGCATCCACGGCCCGAGATGTCAGGGGAGGGGGTGCTGCCCAGGAGTGAGATCTATCGGTTAGGTCGGGAGGAGAGGCTGAGGCTGGCAGTCTTCCTTTTCCCTTTCTTCTCAGGCGGGTTGTTGTTCTGTCTCTACTTGGCTGGAAAAGTATTCCTTGCAGGAAAGTTGGGGGTAGATGTGTGGCCTGTTATGCACGCTCGTGTGTGTGTGTGTGTGTGTGTGTGTGTGTGTGTGTGTGTGTATGTGTGTATTCAGTTTTTTTCCTCTGCACTGTTTTCCTAGGTGCCCAGGGCCACCCCTGAAGAGTCCTGGGCAGGTCTTGAATGGACCCGGGCTCTGGGATTTTCAGCGAGCCACAGGCTTTTTCGTTGGGCGGTAGCAGTGGGTCTACCTCTTGCTGGCTTAAGCGCACGTGCTTGGGAAGGTGAAGGCTGGAAACTTGGGAAGGTGAAGGCTGGAAAATGCCTTTGGCATGTTCCCCATTAACTTAGCCCAGTTGGGTTAGTGCAAAAGGGAAGTCTGCCTGATGTCCTCAAGCTGTGCCGCAGGAGAGGGAACTGGGTTGGGAGGGTGGGGAAGGACCAGGACGGGACGGCAGCTCCTAGCGTAGCTGGGCTTGTCCTAGCCACTCGGTGCTGTCTCTGAAATCTGCATTAACAGTGCTGGGGACAGAGTCATCCATTTTTCTCACTTCACAGGCAAATTGCTATAAGTTCAGCTTCTAAAAAGCACCTATAATCAAACACCCTAGGGAAAATTTCTTTTCAATATCACATTATAAATTATTTTCTAAAGCTTTACAATTACCCTTTTTGGCTTTCCCCCCAAATATGCATTATAATATTAGTTTTCTTTACAGAGAAGTCTGCCTGCCACCTTGTCATTGACCCTGCTGTGGGCAGTTTCTCTTGAACCAGTCATGTGTTGCGAGTTGTTTTGTGGGGGCCTAATCGTGGATAGGGTTGATTCATGTCATTTCCTGCCTCTTTGCTGGCAGCCCTAAACCCTCTTGTGAATCTAATTATGTCCACTAAGCTTGCATTCAGGAGCAGCTTAGCAGCAGAGGGGAGGGATTTTTGCAGCAGGCTGTAAGGGTTTGCGAGACCAGGTGGCGTGGTCCTGCATTTGAAGAAAAGAGGCTGCATGTCGAAGGGCAGCACTGATGTTTGCTAGGAGCAAGTTTCTTACACCATGTGTGCCCTCGTGGGCATTGCTAAGATGCCCTGACTGCTGCTGCAAGCCCAGATTGTGCTGTGCCCCCCCTCTGCTGCTGGCTCCTTGGAGCTGTCCTGGAGCAGGTGGCCCTGCAGCCCCAAGGTTGATTAGCACAGATGTTCCGGGAGCTGCTACTCGCAACAGCGTGGCAGCAGTAAGGGGCCGTCTAAGACGTCAGCAGGTTTACACCCCCACCTACCCACCCGTAGCACCCCACCCCCTCCAGAGCTACTCTGGAGGCAGAAATGGTGCGTAGTCAGACGGAGGGCATGCTCCTTAGTGGGGACACTGGAGGACGTCAGGTGAAACCCATGCCTTCGAGTCTGTCTGATGTCTTTGTCTGTGATTCAGGAGTGGGTATTTCTGTTCTGTGAGCATTTGGGGGCTTATGGCTGTTTGCTACTGTGTTTATTTTCTTATTAAATCTAGGAGACCCTGACTTGCTTGGGCTATTTTCCATTATCGTTTTTATTTCATTTATTTCTTTTATTATGAGTGAAGGAAGGAAGGAAGGAAGGGAGAGAGGATGGGAAGAAGGAAGGATGAGATCTTGCTCTGTTGCCTAGGCTGGAGTGCGGTGGCTACTGACAGCCTCAAACTCTTGGGCTCAAGCGATCCTCTTGCTTCAGCCTACTGAGTAGCTGGGACTACAGGTGCATGCCACCATGCCCAGCTTTTTGGTTTTACTTTTTATTTAATTTTTTTTCTTTTTTTTTTTCTTTTTGTTTTTAGACAGAGTCTCCTTCTGTTGCCCAGGCTGGAGTGCAGTGGCATGATCTCAGCTCACTGCAACCTCCACCTCCCAGGTTCAAGTGATTCTCATGCCTCAGCCTCTCCAGCAGCTGGGACTACAGGCGTGTGCCACCACGCCTGGCTAATTTTTGTATTTTTAGTAGGGACAGGGTTTCGACATGTTGCCCAGGCTGGTCTTGAACTCCTGGCCTCGAGAGATCTGCCCCACTCGACCTGCCAAAGTGCTGGGATTACAGGCATGAGCCACCGCACCCAACCAACTTACTGTTTTTACTAAGTAAAATCAGTAGAAAAAAGAAAACTTCGTTGATCAGAATTGTTTTATTTGGGGGAAAGTTACTTCTATTGTGGTTTTGCCTTAGTGTGTGGTTTAGGTCATTTAATCAGATGAATCAATGTTTGCAAATAGTGGTGGTTTCTAATATAGTAAGACTTACAGAGAATGTTTAGCTGATTTTTGTGTGTGTTTGGGATCTCTGGAGGACCTGTGAATGCTGCACAGTGGGATCCACACTGTACAGGTTAAGTTTATTTTGAGGTTCAAGGAATCGAGAAGTTAGTATTAGCATTATCAATGAAGTTTAAATGACTTTTATTTTTTTTTCTGGGTTCTGTAAATGGAGTAGAGTTTTATTTTTAAAAACGGAGCAGTTCTAATGAGATCCACCAAATTGAAAGTCCTGAGCTTAGGAGAAAAGTTTTATCAACACTGGTTGAATTCCTAGTTTGCTATTGGGTTGGAAAGAAGAGTGTTCTGGTGAGACTTTGAGAGCAGACTCTGGAATGTCCTCTTTTGAGACTTGAGGGCATAGGGATCTGGGGACAAGTCTTGGCAGCTGTTGTCTGGGAAGCAGTGTCCTGTGAGAGGCAGCAGCCCAGTAGACACTGTGGGCCCCTGGGCTCGCATGCTGACCTCTTAACGGGCTTGGCAGGGCAGGGGGCCTGCATGTGGTTTCTGTCCAGTGTGCCACTTACTCTTGCAGTCACCCCTAAGGGACAGGTAGATGAGGCCTTGGCAGGTTGAGAAGCTCCCAGAGACTCTGTCTGTCCCACATGGAGCACGTTGAGCATGTCCCCCTCTGTCCATCTTGTCCTTGGCTGTGGTGGCACTGGCACTCTGTGGCATGCTCTGTTCTGCCCTGGCCACTTAGTCCAGATGGAGACAGACACACCTTCAGTGTGTTGCCAAGGGGCAGAGAGAGGTGAAATTGGCAGAGCCATGAGCGATGGCTGCCCGATAGGTGATAAAGGCGGAGTAAATGTCACCTCTTAGAACTGTCACTTCAAGCGTGGTTACCACTAACACCCCTTGGTTCCCAGGTGGGAGAGTTTTGGGGAGAAGAAATGAAGTGCCTGACACAGCCTTGGCCCTTTGTACAAAGCGAGGGACTTAGTTCATCTGTACAGAAAGCCTGTTTTGTTTTCTGTTTGTTTGTTTTAATATGACTTGCTAATTTATTCACAAAAAGAAAATGCTCAATAATGAAAACAGCTTCATCCCATGCCTGTTTCTCACCCAGACACATTCACAGCCGTCCTGTCCCCAGCTGCAGGATGTGTTTCTATGTCTTTGCTATCTCGGGGTACTTTTAAAACCAAGTCCTCATAAAAAACCATTTAGTATAGTTGCCTGATAAGTTGGTTTTATTGCTGAAGAAAGCCTGATTGTGACGGTTAGAGTCCAAAGGCCTTTGGAATGGAATGAAATGGCATGTTGAAGGAGAGTGCTCAGAAGGGTTTGTTGGATGGTGGTCATGACCACATTGGTGGGGATATGAAATGGGCTGATGAAATCACTGGGGGAGTTCCGGCGTCCAGACCATGCTTTGGTAAGGCAGCCAGCATCATGGACAGGGCAGGTGGCTACAGCTCTCTGAACCATGAAGGCTGGTTATACCGTTGACTCTTGCTAATAGTGTGTGCTTGCCTTTAATAATAAGGAAAGCAAACTCATTGCCCTGCAGCTATAGTAAATGACAAAAAAAGAGGAAGGAATCAGATCTTTCTTCAGTGATTTCACTGCTTTGATTTGCCAACTATGACCTGGTAGTTTATTAAATGTAAAGACACAGAGGAAAGTTCTCTGGCTCAATGCTCTTGCAAAGCAAAGGATGCCTTCTCCTCTCAGTGAGATGATAAGTGATCAAATAAGGGAAGATTTTTATCAGCCATTTGGCGTATGTTAATGATTGCACATCAGTGGACATCTGGCTTACCATAGTAACCACAGGTGCGGTGGTATTTAATAGTTCTCTGAATGTATATAGGATCTGGAAAAAGTTCAGAGTAAAAGCACAGGCTTCCTTTGGAGAAATGTTATTTAGTTGTAATAGCATTTCACTACCGCCACATTCAGCTAACCTATGGTGGTAATGCCTATAAGTTCACATTCAGAGGAATTTGTGGACTCCCCCCCGCCCACCCCGCCAATTTTGCCACTGAGTTTCATCTCTTTTCATGGTTCGGGCTCAATGTTTCTTTGCTGCACTGTGACTCTAAAGTCCCTTTTATTGTTTACTTTCCCTAAACCTCATATCCCTTCCTTAGATCTTGTTTTTTGTTTTTCTACGAAGACTATCAACCCTTCTAGTAACTTGAGTAACCATGGGCTCTGGGAAGGAAATTTGAGGACAAATTGAGTAAAAATGTAGTAAATTATCATGGGTTTTATATAATGAGCAGAACTCCAGAAAGGGTTAGGTGGGGGTATTGTTTGCCAAGATCTTCTAACGGGCAGAATTCCAGAAAGGGGTAGGGGAGGTTGTTTTTGAAATCTCTTTCCCTTCCCTTTGCATCTATTTACGTGGCTAGAACGCTTTATACATAGCATTTAGAGGACTGCAGTCTGCAATCTCTTGTTGCTTGTTTTTGGTATGGCCTTTGCCATGTGTATACTGATATGTTCACTCAACAAGTGGGACTTTTTGTGTCTTTATTCTTATATCCATGGCGTTCATCCTTAGGGCTATATAAAATTAGTCATGTTAATGGCTGCACACTTGAATGTGCTGAGTTTCTTTGCCAACAAATTCATTCTGTTGAAACATAGCCAGAAAATTGTGTGGGTAGCCTTTTGAAAACACCAAGCTGAATGTTGATGTTTTAGTGAAGTGACTGGACACAAGTGGCTCGGATACTGGGAGAGAGATCCTTTATTTCCTTTTCTTTCTATCAGTAATGGGTTTATAGAAATGAAGGTTACAGAAGTTAATGGGGAAAACCAATCATTCGGGTCCGCTCCACTCCTCTGTTCTGTTCCGCTCGGTTCTGCCTGTGGGTTCTGTAGCATTCCTCTGCGTTCCTCTGTGATCTTTTCTGCTGTAGGACCCAGATTGAACACCAGAGGCTGAGCCCAGGGGCAGGGCACGCTCTTGCTAGGGGTGAGGTGGGCAGGCTGGCTGGGCAGAGAGCAACGCTGGGGCTTTCACCCACATGAATGCTGCTGCTGAGCCCTGGCGTTTGCTTACAATGAGGCTCTGATGTCTCAGTTTCAGCTGCTTAGGTCATTTGGGAATTTTTATCTTGCCTCAGTTCTCTTCATGTATAAAAGCAGGAACTACTTGCCTCTTATCTCCGAGGACCATAGACTTTATCGGCATGATGTCACCATTCACACAGGCATTGCCCACACCGCTGCCCGGGAAAAGGCACTCTGTGTATAAATCTTCCCACAGTGCCCTTGGGGGCCGACATTTTCTTATAGAAAATACACACAGAGTTAACCATTTCTGGAGTGCTCTGGCATATTTGTGTACATTCATGTGATGTATGTGAGAAGCACTCCCACCATGTGGTTACAATCATTCCTTTAGGTCCCGCCTTCCAGGAGCTTGCAGCTGAGTGGGCTGAGGAGCTCTCACAAGTGCGGACTCAGAGAGGAAGGAAGGGTGGAAGCCGATCCAGGAAAATTTTTGTCAAGGACAGGCCAGTGGAGCCATCCTTTGCAGCTTAGGCAGGTTTGAGAGGCAGATATAAACGTCTGCCAGCCATACCAGGTGTTCCAAAGCTGGAAGCCACAGATGGAAGTCCTAGTGAGAATAGCAGAGGGGAGGCAAGTAAAAGGGAGGCTTGGGAAAGGGAAGTGGAAACGCAGGATGGGGCCAGCACACAGCGGCTCACACAGAGCTGCTCAGGTGGTGCAGACACTCCTGGCCCACTGCAGCCCAGACTTCCTAGGTCTTGGGGACCTGAGAATTTGCTTTATCTCCCAAGACCCCAGATGCTACACATGCTGCTGGCCCAGGGAGCAGGCTCTGAGAACCCCTGGACTAGACCACAGAGAACCCAGGAGCATGGACTTCCTTCTGGGGAACCTGGGAGCAGCTGATCGTTCTGGAGTGAGGGGAAGGCCTGGCTAGAGCTGTGTTGCATGCTGGCAGGAGGTGTAGACTGGGAGAGAAAGAAGCCTTCCAGCGGACTGGCAGGAAAAGGAAGGAAGAGGAATCAGAGCCAGGGTTCATTTGATGTTTACAGGGAAGTGGTTTTGTTTAAAGGATTAGAAGAGTGTGAGCAATTGCCAGGTAAATGCCTCTCTCCCCAAACCCTGGGGGCTGACATCGGGAAGCTTGTCGCAATCACTGAGGCCGCCAGAGTGTTTTCAGAACTTCCCATCCTGGCCCTGTATCTGCAAGGCCTTTCCAGCTGCGGACTCTTCTCTTAAACCCTCCCCTTCCTTATCTCCAAGAAGCTCCTAGAAACCATTATTTATTTGTTTTCCCACAAAACCTTCCTCAGCTCCCAGTGTAGTCCAAAGGCCCCCCACCTATGCAATCCCCCATCCCCCATCGCAAATTCCAGGCAAGGGGACCAGCTGGGCTTGTGTTTCAGACCTTAGGCTCCCAGCAGCCCAGGCACCTCCCCTCCCAATCCCTGCCTTGGCCTCCAGCCAGCGCTCTTACTGTGCGCTTAATTAGCTGGGGGCATGAAACACAAACTATTTGTCTTGGGAGGTGGTGTTTCTTTGCTTTCTTCTAAAAGGTTAGGAAAATAACCCAACATTTGTGATTTTTTTTTTTTTTTTTTTTTTTTTTTAGTTTGAGGGAAGGGAAGGAATTCTGCTCTTTGTGAATAATAAATATTTCATTGAAGCAGTTCTTGTAATAATTCCAATTAAAAATAAAACAGGATATTTGATATCTAATCTGTTGTTCGTTCTTTTTTTAGAGATGGAATCTGGCTCTGTCATCCAGGCAGAAGTGGAGTGGTGCAGTCATAGCTCACTGCAGCCTTGAACTCCTGGGCTCAAACATACATCTCTTGTTCTTAATGTTCAGTGACATCCTAGCATTTTTTATATTTGTGATCTATACACTGTCCTTAAAAACAAAAAACAAAAAACAAAAACAAAAACAAAACACTACCTAGCATATCAAATGACTCTAGAAAATTGAAGTAAGTTTCAATTAACTTTGGTATACAATCTGTGGGAAGGGATTTCAGGGGAACCCACCATTAGAATAAATAGTTCTGGCCAGGCGCGGTGGCTCAAGCCTGTAATCCCAGCACTTTGGGAGGCCGAGGCGGGTGGATCACGAGGTCAAGAGATCGAGACCATCCTGACCAACATGGTGAAACCCCGTCTCTACTAAAAATACAAAACATTAGCTGGGCATGGTGGCACGTGCCTGTAATCCCAGCTACTCGGGAGGCTGAGGCAGGAGAAGTGCCTGAACCCAGGAGGCGGAGGTTGCGGTGAGCCGAGATCGCGCCATTGCACTCCAGCCTGGGTAACAAGAGCAAAACTCCGTCTCAAAAAAAAAAAAAAAAAGAAAAAGAAAGAAAAGAATAGAATGAATAGTTCTATGTGGAGTACCAGAAAACTCAGTATTGTCAATATCACGGTGTTTTGTTATATGAAAGGAATCTTGTGCATTGATTAAAGGTTATGTTTTGGAAGAATGATAATGGCATGGGCCAAGTGTGGTTGCTTATGCCTGTAATCCCAGCACTTTGGGAGGCCGAGGTGGGAGGATTGCTTGAGCCTAGGAGTTCAAGACGAGCCTGGGTGACATAATGAGACCCCATCTCTTTAAATTTTTTTTAAGTTAAATAAATATAATATAACACCTACATATAACTTTATTGATTTTAAAATACAATGACTTGGGAGAATGCTCATGAAACCAGGCCGAATGGGGAAAGAAAGGCACTTGTCAAGTCTGCAGGATGAAAGGGAATGCACAGAAACATGTCTGTCCTGCACATGAGACCCACAGTTCTAGGGACAAGGTAGTTTAAAGCCTTGAAAGAGTGTGTGGCTTTTGCAGGAGGAAACACCACAGTCTTCAGTCTACGAAAGTCGTTTTGGGAGCCCTTGAAACTGAGCCAGAGGGACTGTGAGTGTAGGCAGGCTCTAGGTGGCGCCAGAGCGCTCTGTCCCCAACTCCATAGGTCTGTGATTGAGCGACCTACATGCAGGGGCTGAAGGTCCCCTGCTTCTCCTTATCAACGCCAATTCAGCTGTTTCATAGGTGCCAACAGAAACCAGTCTGACCCTGACTTAGTCCCCAAGTATATTTATTATGCACCAGGAAATTCAGAGGACTTGGGACAAAAAGCATGTATATTTTGGTAAATTTTCACTGTCCACAGTAACCAAGATATCTTCAGTTAAAACAGAAAGAGAATAAGTCTTTTCACTGTGTGTCTTCATTTGCTTATTTAAAAAAAATTTCCCTAGGCCAGGTGCAGGGTCTCATGCCTGTAATCCTGGCACTTTGAAAGGCCAAGGCAGGCAGATTGCTTGAGCCCAGGAGTGTGAGACCAGCCCGGGCAGTATGTCGAGACCCCCATCTCTCGTTCTACAGAAAGTTAGCTGGGTGTCGTGGTGCACATCTGCGGTCCCAGCTACTTGAGAGACTGAGGCAGGAGGATCATTTGAGCCCAGGAGGTTGAGGCTACAGTGAGCCATGATCGTGCCTGTCTCCCCCACCAAAAAAAAGCCGTAATTTGCATGAGAACTGCTGACTATGTCATTTTGAAATCAACATATATGTCTGTGCATTATCTTTGTAGAAAGGAGCTTCTGGGTTTGTTTTCATTTTTTCATTGCCTCATAAAGCATTGCTCATTCTCTTCAGACAGTTTTCAAAGATGTAAACCAGGTGAGATGCTTTTTATGAAGGCATGGAAGTGGGCATGGAAGTCTCACTTCCATGCCAGGTTCCCTGCCTGCCTGCGACAGCTCCCACCCAAGCTGCCTTCTGCGCATGCGTTCCCGTCCATGGGAAGCCCTCTTCCATGCCATCAGCCTCCCTGGCTGTGATGCCCCAGTTCCGACTCTCCTATCTTCCTCTTTCCCTGTCCTGCATTTTGACCTCAACCCTGTCTTTTTGTCCCTGCCGATGGACACATCCACAGGGTTGTCCCATAGCTATGGGAGGTGCACAATATACACTTTGGGGTTTTGTTGTTGTTGTTAATTATGGTAAAAATACATGTAAAATTTACCATCCTAACCATTGTAATGTTCAATAGTGTTAAGAGTATTTATGTCATGCAGCCAATCTCCTGAAACTTATTTCATCTTGCAAAACAGAGACTCTGTGTGCATTAAACAGCAACTTCTTGTTCTCTCCTCCCCCAACACCTGGAACCCCCATTCTACTTTCTGCATTCGTGATTTTGATGAATCAGGTATCTCGTATAAGTTGAAACATACAGTATTTGTCCTTTTGTAACTGGCTAATGTCACATAGCATATGGTTCCCAAGGGTCTTCCATATTGTGGCATATGTCAGAATTTCCTTTTTATTGCCGAGTAATATTCCATTGTATGGATAGACCACATTTTGTTTGTCCATCTGCCATCCATGGAACAGTAAACGTTTTGACTAAATGGCCAGCTGTTAAAGTCCACATTAGCTATAAGCTGAATATCGTCATTATAGAATAAACTTCTAAGTTAAAAGAGTAAATCTGAAATTATATTATTATTACAATTTTATTTTAAAACATATTCAGATTTAAACAGAATGACATTTTGCTCCAGAAATGGGACTGTTTAGCCCTCTCAGCTGCTAGAGGGCTTCTATGATCACTGCCTTATTCATTCACAACCCTGTATCTTTATTTTAGCCTAAGGCCTGTGGAAGGTTGAAATGTGTGTTGGGGTTTTTGGATAACTGCTAGCATAGGTTAATGTTACCACCAAGCCATTGTCTCCTCTGATGTAACTGACCAAGCTAAAGGGCTAATTTCTCTTCATACTTGGATTTAAGGAATCGGTGCATGGGAATGATTCATTTTCTTTGAAACAGTTCTGCAAACTGAAGCTGGGTGTGCATGGGGAAGAAGGTACTTCCTGAAGCAGATTTTCAGAAGCAGATTTAAGGCCGAGCATAGTGGCACATACCTGTAATCTGAGTGCTTTCGGAGGCTGAGGCAGGAGAGTTGCTTGAGGCCAGGAGTTTGAAACCAGGCTAGGTAACATAGCAAGACCCCATCTCTACAAAAAGTTCAAATTAAAAATGATTTTATTTTTAAAAGCAGATTTAAGATGATTACCCTCCATTTTGATCATCTTTGCTGCATGAAAAGTTGCCCCAAAATTAATGGTGTCAAATAGAATTTCTAGTTGTAAAATTGTATGAGCACAAAGCAATTGGCCTATATGGAGGTACTCAGAAGCATGCTATGTGTTAGGGCTGGCTATTTCAATATTAAAAATATGCTCTAGAAAATCTCCAAAAGGTAGTTATCTGCACGTTATGGAAGGGTTGGGCAGGGAGGTGGTGTGAACAGTCACTGTGCTAGGGTCGCGGGCAGCAGGCAGTCGTAGGCGGGTAGCAGCATTCCTGCCATGCAGATGAGATGAGGTGACTGCGTCTCTAAGGCTGTGCTCCAGCTGCAGGCCTGCAGTTGGTCCATATTTGTGCTGCCCATGCAGTAGCCACTACCCACATGTGGCCAGTGAGCACTCGCAATGTGGCCAGAATGACTAAGGAAAGGATGTTGTCACTTTAAATCAGTTAACCACTTATGAATAAGGATAAGTGACCTCCCTCTTCCCTCATGACTCATCAGTGGCTCTACCCGGGATTGATGTGCATCTGTCCAGGGCCAAAGCCAGGAATAGAGGCAGGGCACAGCAGGGACTCACTCTCTCCCTTCCCCCATGACAGGGGCCTCTGCGGGGCTGACTTGAGCAGGAGCAGATGCCCAAAAGCTTTGGGGTTTAGTTCTGGCCGCCAGCTGGGTTCCTCAGTCTTTTTCCACATCGCCATACGTGCAAGTGACTTCCTTCTCTCCTGTGTCTGGTGCATGGGCCAGGAGGTTGGGCGACAGCTGGGGCTGTCTGGTGTCGCTGTCCATACGGCCTTTCCGTGTGGCTCACTTGGGCTTCCTCATGTCATGATGTCACAGGTCACTGGATTCCTCATAATCTATCACACGTATAAATTTTTTAAGCGACAGGGTCTTGCTCTGTCACCCAGGCTGGAGTGCAGTAGCATGAACACGACTCACTATAGCCTCAACCTCCTGGGCTCAAATCATCCTCCTACCTCAGCCTCCCTAGTAGCTACAACCACAGGCACATACCACCACGTCTGGCTGAATTTTTAATTTTGTGCAGAGATGGGGTCTTGCTGTGCTGCTCAGGCTGATCTCAAACTCCTGGCCGAAAGCAATCCTCCCATGCCAGTCTCTCAAAGCACTAGGATTATAGGTATGAGCCGCAGCACCCAGCCATTTGCATGCATACTTTGTGAGAACAAAATCTGTTGCTAATATTCTTATATGTGCTTGCTAATGATAGTTTATCTGGGAGAACTTTTATTGTACCCATGGAGAGTTGCTGTCTCTCTGACTCAGCTAGTAGCCCAGTTATTCTCGTAGCAGGGTTGAACTAGCGTCATCCTGAGTGTCAGACGTTTTCTTTTCCTAGCCTTCTCTTTTTCTCCCCTTTCCTCCAGTTTCAGTCAGTCTAGTTTATTTTCTTCAGTTATTAACTATAAAGGAAGATGAAAGAAGTTGTGGATGTCATAGCACAGAGAAAGCCAGCTGAAAATGAAATTCACATGGCCAGAACCTTCCTTACGAGGATTTTGAGAAATTCCATGAGGTACAGTCTGAGTTTTATAATTACTTTACTTCCATGGGGTGCTGAATTTGTCTTTTATGCTTTGTCTTTGGTTCCTGGGAAACTATTATAAAGTTAGCATGTTCTACATTTTGCCACCCAGATACTTTTCCTCATTAAAATGATCCGAGTCCTCGAAAGGTTTGTGTTATAAATGCTTTTCAGTTTTATTTTGTAAGATGTTCTTTATTGCATAATATTCTTTAGTTTTTGCCTGCTGGGATACAGTCTGATCTCCACAAAGCACTTAAAGAAGCCCACTTGAGCTCTTTCTCCACTCTTGTTTGGGCTGTCAGCAGTCAGTTCTGTCCCAAGTTAGAGAAAAGTAAAGCTGGCTTCCCATCCTGAAGCTGGAGAAGTGAGCTTGGGAGGATCTCAGGCTTGGCAGTGTTCCCCTGTCTGTCGGGATTTCTAACCAGACACACCTCATCACACCTGGGCAGGCGTGGCCCAGACACTAAGAAGCCAAACATGGGATGGTGGGGACTGTGGCAGGGGAGCCCAGGAAAGCTCCTCCACGTTCAGGAGCCCTGGCTGAAGGGACTCTAGCCTTTTGGTGTGGGTTGTCATGACTCCCTGGGGCGATCTTTGGTTGACTCACAGGCTCAGGGGAAGATGCGGCTACTAGTCTTAGTTAACCAGAAGCTAGCTGTCTTTACTTTGTTACCGAGGTAAATAGAGATAAGCTGTCTGAACTCTGTGTGACCCAGCCGCCTGGTGGACCCATATGCGTTTTCTCCAGCAAAAGATAGGAGATTTTGTTTGTGTTCATATTGGGGCAGGGAGAGGGCAAAATTTGCTTATTTATTTAGAATAAATGCTCTTTATTGACTTTTACATTTGTAAGATTTTAAATTGACAAGTAATAATTGTCCATGTTTATGGAGGAACACATTTTAGAGATAAGGGCTGGCTGGTCATGGCAGCTCACGCCTGTAATTCCAGCACTTTGGGAGGCCAAGGTGACTAGATCACTTGAGGTCAGGAGTTTGAGACCAGCCTGACTAACATGGTAAAACCTAGTCTCTGCTAAAAATACACACACACACACACACACACACACACACACACACACACACGACAGCTGGGCATGATGATGAGCACCTGTAATCCCAGCTACTTGGGAGACTAAGGCAGGAAAATCGCTTGAACCCAGGAGGCGGAGGTTGCAGTAAGCCAAGATCATGCCATTGCGCTCCAGTCTGGGTGGCAGTGAGACTCTGTCTCAAAAATAAAAATAAAGATAAGGGCTGCTGCACATGTGGAGCCTGTGATTACCATTCTGCGTTAGGGCAAATGGATGGTGAACAAAAGTCTAAAAAGAAGGTGTGGGTACAGATTCAGTGGGCAGCCCCTGAACATGGTGCCGTGTGCCTGCCCGAGTTGCTATGACCAGCATCTATCTCTGCACTGTTTGGCACAAGCGTGTGCGCTGTGTGCATCCTCTGAGCCCCCTGCACTGTTTGGCATGAGAGCATGCGTGCTGTGTGTGGTCCCCAAGCCCCCTGCACTGTTTGACACGAGTGTGTGCCCTGTGTGCGGTCCCCAAGCCCCCTGCACTATTTGACATGAGCGTGTGCCCTGTGTGCAGTCCCCAAGCCCCCTGTACTGTTTGGCATGAGAGCACGCACGCTGTGTGCGGTCCCCAAGCCCCCTGCACTGTTTGGCACGAGCATGTGCCCTGTGTGTGGTTCCCAAGTCCCCTGCACTGTTCGGCATGAGAGCACGCGCGCTGTGTGCGGTCCCTGAGCCCCCTGCACTGTTTGGCACGAGCGCATGGCCTGTGTGCGGTCCCAAGTTGCCTGCACTACTTGGCACAAGGGCGCGCGCTGTGTGCAGTCCCTGACCCCTGCCCCCTGTGTTCTTTTCCAGGAGGAGCGAGCTGGGCTGGAGGCCTCACTCCTGGCATGCCACCAAGTTCTCTGACAGCCACCGTGAGCTAGCGGTCTCCCCATTCCCCTCCGCCAGCGGCTGCCCTTCCTGGTCCGGCCGACACCACGCAAGGTAGGTACCCAGTCCTGTCCAGGATGGCAGGTTTGTTCAGCCTTTCTTCAGGCTCCCAGGCCTTCCAACCTGTCAGGAGAGCACACTTCTTGACTGCAGAATGATTTCGATGTTTCTGATGAGATTGGGCCACCGATCTGTAATCACAGTTGGAGTGCTCTGAATTTTTCACTGAACAGGCAAGCATGTGACACAAAATGAAATGGTAAGACAGGGCATGAGTGAGAAGGGGAGCATAGGACTTGGGTTTCAGCCAAGCTCCTTTGGGATTGGCCAGGTGGGATGCCAGGCAGTAGGGTTCTGAGCTGGTGGGGTGGCGTCCACAGCATCCTTCTCCTTTCCAGGGTTTTATGTGTGGACTGGAAGGCAGGAGATATGTATGGGGCGGCAGGTGTATCTTGTAAAAGCTCCTAAGAGGTTCTGTTAAGCTTTGGCAGCCTCTCCCCTCGACCCTCCTGGGGTTAGGGGCAGTATCCTCACTAGTCTCCTGTTAAGAGGATGGCAGTACCAGCAGATAGTCTGGTTTTGGTGTGTGTGTGTGTGTGTATCTGTGTGTGTGTTTGTGGGTGTGGGGGGGTTGTGAGTGTGCATGTGTATTTCTAAATGTTTATGTGTGTGTCCTTGTATGTGTATGAGTGTTCATGTGTCTATTAGTATGTGTTTGTGCCTGTATGTGCACATGTATATCTGTATGCACATGTGTATCTGTATGTGTGAGTGAGCATGTTCGTGTGTGTATGTGTGCATGCAGGTATGTGTGTGTGTTTGGAGTTAATGTAACCACTCCGTTTTTGGCTGTCAATGAATACTGGTCTTGACTGGGCACAGTGGTTCATGCCTGTCACCCCAACACTTTGGGAGGCTAAGGTGGGAAGATTGCTTGAGTTCAAGACCACCCAGGTCAACAGAGCAAGACCCCTTCTCTATTAAAAAATAAGATACAATTAGTTGGGCATTGTGTGTACACCTGTAATCCCAGCTACTCAGGAGACTGAGGCAGTAGGATCACTTGAGCCCAGGAATTCAAGGCTGCAGTAAGCTATGATCGCACCACTGCACTCTAGCCTGGAAAACAGAGCAAGACCTCATCACTTAAAAAAAAAAGAAAAGAAATACTGGTCTGTAAAATTGCAAGGTAAA
The DNA here is from genome assembly GCF_048565385.1 of Saimiri boliviensis. Classification (NCBI taxonomy): domain Eukaryota; kingdom Metazoa; phylum Chordata; class Mammalia; order Primates; family Cebidae; genus Saimiri; species Saimiri boliviensis. Next base: position 6,681,026 of record NC_133470.1, read on the forward strand.
GATTTATATGACGCGAAGGAAGGACATCTGAAATATAACATTACCTCTAAAGTGACAAAAGATGATGACATTTAGAGCCCAGTGTGTTTTTGAGGGAAAACAAACAAACAAACACGGATTCTCAACTGAGTAGTAACACTTAAGTGAACAGTGGGCCTTTTATTTTATTCTGAAGTGACTTAAGGCAAGGAGATCTCCATTAAGCCCATTTGGCAGTCTCTTGATGAAAGAAGCATGGGCACTGCCCACATCTGTGTGAAAACAGTGCTCAGTGTTTTCTAGATCTGCTTGGATTTGGGATCTCACAGAAAAATCCCCCTTAGAGTATTGGTGGGTAATCAGGAGCGTGCCCTGGGTTTGAGGATATGTGGTCTGTTCTCATAGAAGATGGTGGGAAACCCAAACAGTCGTCTCCCTCCCGCAGATGACGACAGCCAGTCATTCTCCAGTGTTCTGTCCTGGTCACGCGGTTCTCTCATCCTTGGTCTCCCCCAACCTAGTGGAGCCACAGCCTTTTCCTCTTGAAGGGTGAACATCCTAGCTTTGTTGAGCTTTAAAGAAAGCATTTCACATTCTGGATAGTTTCACCATTGAGAGCTCTCAGTCACACAATTATTACCATACAGAGGAATCAGTGTCTCAACTCACCGTTAATTTCATCCTCTTAGATGCCATCCTGCTTAGGAGCCTGTGTTTTTTGATGTTAGTTCCAATAACTCTCCAGGGTGTAACCAGTTAGCTGAAAGCTGAACATAGCAGCGTGTGGCGGTATTATTATTATTATTATTATTATTATTATTATTGAGACAAGGTTTCACTCTGTTGCCCAGGCTGGAGTGCTGTGGTGCTGTCACAGCTCACTGCAGCCTCAACCTCCCAGGCTCAAGCCATCTTCCCACTTTAGCCTCCCAAGTAGCTGGGACTACAGGCATGCACCACCACATCTAGTCAATTTTTTAAAAAGTTTTTATAGAGATGGCGGGGGGGGGTCTCACTATGTTGCTAAGTAAGGCCGGTCTCAAACTCCTGGCCTTGAGTGATCCTCTGGTCTCAAGTGAAACTCCTGCCTCAGCCTGTCAAAGCACTGCGATTGCAGGTGTGAGCCACCAAACCTGGTCTGTAACAGGCCAGCTAGTAAATGTTTTTGGCTTTGTGGGCCACACATCTCTGTTGCAGTTACTCAACTATGCACAAGAGCAGCCACAGACAACATGTACACACATGGGCACAGTTGGATTCCAGTAAAGCTTCACATATGAACTAAAATTTGAATTCCATACCATCTTCATAGGTGAAATAGGAGAAATTATATACCTTTGATTTCTTCCCCCCACCATAAAACATACAAAACCATTTTGGCCAGGTACGGTGGCTCATGTCTGTAATCCCAGCACTTCGGGAGGCCGAGGGGCAGGCAGATCACCTGAGGTCAGGAATTTGAGACCTGTCTGGCCAACATGGTGAAACCCCGTCTCTACTAAAAATACAAAAAAAATTAGCCTGATGTGGTGACAGGTGCCTATAATCTCAGCTACTTGGGCAGTTGAGGCAGGAGAATTGCTTGAACCTGGGAGGCAAAGGTTGCAGTGACCTGAGATCACGCTTTGAACTCCAGCTTAGGCGACAGAGGGAGACCTTCTAAAAAAAAAAAAAAAAAACCACACACACACACACACATATACACACACACACACACACACACACACACACACACACACACACACACAAAACCAACAACAACCTGGGTTGTGGTGTGCCCACCCCTGCGCTTAGCTATTGATTGACCATAGATGTGTAAATGCAGACGTTGCCTGCCAGCCATCTGGGTATCAGGCTGAGAACAGGCACTAGGGTTGAAAGGCATCTGTCTGGTAAAAAGGCATGCAGTGGCAAGGACACAGTCTTTTCAGCCTGTGCTCAATTGCTCCCTGTATCTACTGAAATCCATGTGCTGAGCTGCAACCTCAGCCCTGGCACCTTGACCCTGGGAAGTTATTGTTTGGCGTTTTGGTATTTTCACAGAGGGCCAGCTGTGTCTACCACCTTGCCCTTTGCCATTGCTGACACTAAAGCATACCGTGCCTTCTTCTTCTCATTCTTGCAGTTCTTCCTCCCATGACCTGTCCAGTTCCTGGGAACAGACGAACCTACAGCGAACCTTAGACCACTGCAGCTCCCTGGGGAGTGTTGACAGCCTGGACCACCCCTCCGATCGCCTCTCGGCGGCCAAGTCCAACAGCAGCATCGACCACCTGGGCGCCCACAGCAAGCGCGACTCAGCCTATGGCTCCTTCTCTACCAGCTCCAGCACTCCCGACCACACCTTGTCCAAGGCCGACACCTCCTCCGCAGAGAACATCCTCTGCAGCGTGGGCCTCTGGGAGGCTCCCAGGCAGGGTGGCCGGCAGGCTCAGGCCGCAGGAGACCATCAGGGCTTGGAGGAGAAGCCCAGGTGTTTCCCGCCCAGGGTTCCCAGTGACAGCAGCAAAGGTCCCAGGCCAGAGTACAATGTTGAGCCCAAGCTGGCTGCCCCTGGGAGGTCCAATTTTGGGCCAGTCTGGTATGTTCCTGATAAGAAGAAAGCACCGTCCTCCCCGCCTCCTCCCCTTCCCCCTCTCCGCAGTGACAGCTTTGCTGCCACCAAGAGCCACGAGAAGGCCCAGGGCACTGTGTTCTCAGAGGCAGCCGTGGCACAGTACTTTACGGCCCTGGCTCAAGCTCAGCCCCGCAGTGACTGGAGACAAGAGCCCACTGATCGGCCATGGAGGTCAGCACACCCGGGGAGCCTCGGGAAGGGTTCGGGAGGCCCGGGCTGCTTGCGGGAGGTCCGCGCAGACAGCAACTGGCCGCCCTCCAAGGACACCCTCCAAGGAGCTTCCGGCAGGCTGCAGGCTTCTCTGTCCAGCTCAGATGTGCGCTTCCCACAGTCTCCTCGTAGTGGCCGCCACCCTCCCCCGTACAGCGCCCACAGCACTCTCTCTGCTGACAGCCTCGGACAGGAGCCAGCGGCTGCCAGCTCCCAGAACGACAGCCCTCCTCAGGTGAGGGGGCTCAGCAGCTGTGACCAGAAGCTGGGGAGCGGCTGGAAGGGCCCCTGGCCGCCCCGTGTGCAGGGAGGCCCACAAGCGGCGCAGCTCCGGGCGGGATGCTGGCCTTCTGACACAGCCCCCAGGGCCCTCGAGCATCTTCCCCAGCCCCCGGTGGGCCAGAGCCCACACCGCCACCTACCTCAGCCAGAGGGTCCTCCAGATGCCTGCGAGATAGGACAGTGTTACCCTCTGGACACAGGGGCCGAGGGCCGCTCCGTGGGAGCCCAGGAGCCTCCCAGGTTCAGCCGTGGGGAAAAAGCCAGCCAGCGGCCGGCAGCTGGCTTCCCGTGGGCAGACGGGGACAGCAGCAGGATCTGCCCGCAGGAGACACCCCTGCTGCACTCCCTGACCCAGGAGGGGAAGCGCCAGCCCAAGAGCAACCCAGAGGGCAGCGCCGCCACACCACCACCATTCGACGGCCAGGTAGGCAAGCCCACCCGGAGAAGCGACCGCTTTGCCACCACCCTGCGGAACGAGATCCAGATGCGTAGAGCCAAGCTGCAGAAGAGCCGGAGCACAGTGGCTCTGACTGCAGCAGGCGACTCGGAGAATGCCACTGGCCACTGGAGGGCCGGGTCGGGAGGTGGCACCCAGGAAGCACCCCTCGCTGGCACCTATAAAGACCACCTGAAGGAGGCCCAAGCCCGGGTCCTGAGGGCCACGTCCTTCAAGCGCCGTGACTTGGACCCTAGTCCAGCAGACCCGTACCCGGAGTCACTAGAACACCAGATGGGGGATCCAGATGCCGCCCCCCACTTCTGGGAGGCAGGCCCAGCCCAGCCGCCCTCATCTGCAGGTGGTGGGCCCCACCTGCCCCGCATTGGAGGCCGGAGGCGCTTCACAGCTGAGCAGAAACTGAAGTCCTACTCGGAACCCGAGAAGATGAACGAGGTGGGCCTCACAGGGGGCTATGGTCCTCACCAGCACCCCAGGACGTCTGAGGATACCATGGGCACGTTTGCCGACAGGTGGAAGTTTTTTGAAGAAACAAGCAAACCCATTTCCCAGAGGCCTGCACAGAGGCAGGCTCTTCACGGAGTCTCAAGAGACAAGCCGGAGAGGCCAAGGACAGCAGGTCGCACCTGTGAGAGCACAGAGCCCTGGTCGTGTGCCGCCTCCCTTGGGGAGACCCTCAGCGCTCCCAGCACAGCGGAGAAGGCAGGGCCGTTGGACCCACCACGGAGGCTCGGCACCTTTGCAGAGTATCAGGCCTCCTGGAAGGAACAGAGGAAGCCTCTGGAGGCCAGGAGCTCTGGGCGCTGCCACTCAGCAGATGACATTCTGGATGTGGGCCTGGACCCACACGAGAGGCCACAGCACGTTCACGGGAGGTCTCGGTCTTCGCCGTCCACAGACCACTACAAACAGGTAAGCATGGAGCCACAGTGGGGGCGTGGCCCCCCTTGACGGTCATCTTAATACCAGGACAGGACACACCCAGAATACAGTGGCTGACGCCAGGGTTACTCAGCTTCAGCTATGCAAGCAGGTTACCTTTCCCAGATCTCCCGGAGGTATTCGGGGACAAAAGTGACACATTCCCGAAAACCACGTTTTTCATTCTCGTTCTCATTGCCATAATCTCTGGCTTTAACTGTCTTTCCCCTTAAGTAGCTTGCTCCTACCTTCATACTCAGCAAACAACTTGGAGGGGAACTATGGAGAATGATAACTAATCCCTCTGACATGGAAATATGTGGTTTATGTAAAAGCTTAAAACAACATACAATAGCCACTTTTCAAACACCTAAGGGTGACATTTAATGTTTATGGTATTTGGGTCTTTTTAGTATTCTAGTTTTTATTTGCAAGTATTTTTAAGGATTGCTCTGGGGCAAAATGTATTTAAAACTCATTAAGTTGTTGCACTTTTTTAAAGTGAGAGTTTTGATGGTGAGAGTTAATGTCAAGCTTTCCAGAAAACTGCATATTTCTCAGCCCTGCTTCAAAGTTGACAGTCTCTTTCTCTCTGGCCCCTGCCTGCTTTGAAAGCTTTTTCTCCCTATTACATCTGCACATCTCAAAGGAAAAAAAAAAGTTCTGCAGTGATGGATGCAGTTTCTTTTTAAAAGAATCTGGGGTGGGTGCGGTGGTGTCTTTGTAATTCTAGCCCTTTGGAAGGCTGAGGAAGGATGATCACTTGAGGCCAGGAGTTCCAGATCAGTCTGGGCAACAAAGCAAGACCATATCTCTACAACAAAGGAAAAAAACTTAGCCAGGTGTGGCGGTACCCAGGAGGTTGAGGTTGCAGTGAACTGTTCTCACCACTGTACTCTAGCCTGGGCTAAAGAGCAAGACCTTGTCTCAAAAAAAAAAAAAAAAAAAAAAGATCCCTTAGTAGATTTAATACAAGATATCTAATATGTGCATGGAAAGAAAGCTGCTGGTTTGCTCTGTGGTGTCCCGGCTCTGGAAAACCACGCAGATGCTGTGAGTGTTTGTTTCCACCGTTGAATACCCTGGCTTGTGGCTATTCAGCATGACCTCTGAGAATTCCACACTTGCTCTGTCAGGAGCAAAGAATCCCAGAATCCCGGGCTCTGACAAGTCCTAGAGCTTGAGGCTTCACCGCTATAATTTGTGACCAGCTGTATTTTATTTCTTTTGGCCAATTGTGCCACACACTTTTATAGGCTTCACGTAGGAGTTCTGTTTCCTGCTCAGAAGTAGGCGCGGGGTCTTAGTTCAGGCGTCTCAATGAAATGCTTTGTAGAGCTGCCCTGGCAAGGCGAACCCACAAATGAGGGCTTTCATAATCACAGATGTCCTGAGGAAGGCAGCTTGAGGACTTGGTGTCTCATTGTATTGCCCTTTGCAGGAAGCTTCTGTCGAACCGCGAAGGCAGGCAGAGGACCCCGGCGAGCACAGAGAAGAGTTTCCTTCCGCAGTCTGTGCCGAGGAGGGACAGTCCACGCCAAGGTGGGTGAAATTTGTTTCAGAGTTACTGAAGAGGTGTCCGGGGGTGGGCTTCTGTACGGTGGGTGAGTGTTTGGTTAACATGGCTAGACGTCTGGCTTTTGCCAAACCCAAAGCGGCTGAAATCCAGTGTGATTTCTAGCATCCCTGGTGCACTGGATGTCTGTGCACCCTGCGGCCCTGCCCGGAGATACAGCCCAGGGCAGGGAGGCCTTCTTTTGTGGCGGTGACATTTTTTGGTTCTTAAAATGGCTACTGTGTTTTCTGCACGGTAAGACTGCTTATGGAAAAAGAATGAGAAGTCCCATTTAACAAGCTGGAGCTGCACGCTTTGCACGGAGAGCCTGACGGAAGGGCAACTTTAGCTATCTAGCACACAGCTGTGTGCCTAGCCGCGGCCTGGAAATCAGAGTTGCCTCTGAGGATTGTTAGTAAGAAAGGAACAGGGCAGGCCTTCCTAAATTGGACCTAGTTAATGAGTTAATTTTGAGCTTTAAAATAGAAATCAAGTCAGTCGACTCCCAAAGAGAGGCAGCAAGCATCTGCAGGAACTGTGGCAGCCACAGGAGATTAAAGCGTTTTGTGCCGTAATTCCAGAATGTGCAGCATAGCCACGTAGTTGCAGCGAGGATAGGGTTAAATTCAATACATAGTATAATTTGGGCCGGGTGTGGTGGCTCACACCTGTATTCCCAGCACTTTGGGAGGCTGAGGCAGGTGAATCGCTTGAGCTCGGGAGTTCAGGACCAGCATGGGCAACAAGGTGAGAGCCTGTCTCCACTAAAAATAGAAAAAAAAAAAAATTAGCCTGGTGTGGTAGCAGGTGCCTGTAGTCCCAGCTACTCAGGAGGCTGAGCTACTTGTTCAAGCACGAGAATCGCTTGAACCCAGGAAGTGGAGGTTGCAGTGAGTGGGGATCATGCCACTGCACTCCAGCCTGAGCAACAGAGCAAGACCCTGTCTCAAAAAATATATATATTTATAATCTTGCCCTTTATCACACCAGGAGGGCAAGAGGAGAGAGCGTGTGTCTCTGCAGAAGATGTGGTGCAATCTTGTTTTAAAAAGGCGGATGGAGGGATGGGAGTAAATGCATGGCAGGGTCCCTGGGTGTGGATTTTTCTGTTGCCTTGAGAATCTTGTGTGATTGCCGTGACATTCAAATTAAACACCTCAAAACTCAAGGTTCTGTTGCAGAAATTGCCAATTAAAAAGTTTGCTTTCAAGAGCCTCATGTAATGGGGTTTTATCCCATTTGGCTTTAAACTGAGAGCTGTTACTCTTCTACAAGGGGATCAAATATTTATGTGACTCTGCAGCGACAGGATTGATATTGTGTGTGTGATTGTGTAGGAAGTCTCTGCAGTTACTTAACAGACTCCGAGGCTGAAACCAAGAATGCGTGGGTCAGAAAGGCCGACGAATAATCCACCTATAGAATTTAGCTGTGTCTGAGAAGCACAATTAGAGCTTTATGACTGTGGATTCCTAATGGGTCACGTGCCAAGTGCCAGCTGCAGTCTTTTTTCCAACCCAGCTCCCAGGCCATTGAGGCCGGCCGTGCGGGGCATCTCGGGCACTGCTCGATGGGCTCTTCACTTGCAGGTCTTGCTGTGCTCCTGCGCTCTGCCTGATGCCATGAGCATATCAGCTGTGCAGAGGGCGCCTGTGCTGGTGGGAGTGGATCGCTCTGCTTTGCGTGGAGGGGGTCGCCCTGAACAGCTGTCATGTGCGGGCTGTGTGTGAGTGAGTGAATAGCGCTGTCGATGCTGAAAGGGTCGAGAGGAAGCGGGGGGGGGCCCATGCTTCATTCATCAAGGCTGTGTCTCCCAGCAGACTGCATAACCACTCCAAAGAAATTAGTTCCAGAAACTCTCTGCTTTTGAGCTACCAACCCAGCAATTTTCAGAATTGTGTGCACTTTTTTTTTTTTTTTTGAGTGGTGAGGCATGATGAAATTTGAGAATATGTAGGTTGAAAAGTTTTCAACTTTTTTTAGAGACACTTTCATTTCTGAAGGATCAGGGGGAAAAAAATACACTTGAAGACTTAAAATGGAGAATAATAGAAGTCAAAGTTCAGGCAAAGGATTGTCCTTTGCCCACCGAAAAGAAAATCTAGACTACAAAGGTTTGAAGATACCCAATGTTTTGTATAAATTTAAAATAATGTAAACGTGTCTGTGTAAATCATATGAAGTACTGCTCTGATAACCAAGGCACGACAAGAAAAGGTATTTGTTGTTGTATTCTGTTTGGATAACAAAAAAAATGTCGAGATCGGAATTATTTTTTGTTGTTGCTCATGCGAACCAAATAGAACATTTTTTGTGAGGTTCGAGATCCTATGTTAATATAAAGACAAGGAGGGCAGATTGAAGTGATGATACGTTATTTGTAATTTTTTTTTTTTTTTTGAGACAGTTTCGCTCTTGTTACCCAGGCTGGAGTGCAATGGCGCGATCTTGGCTCACCGCAACCTCCGCCTCCTGGGTTCAGGCAATTCTCCTGCCTCAGCTTCCTGAGTAGCTGGGATTACAGGCATGTGCCACCATGCCCAGCTAATATTTTTGTATTTTTTTTTAGTAGAGATGGGGTTTCACTATGTTGACCGGGATGGTCTCGATCTCTTGACCTCGTGATCCACCCGTCTCGGACTCCCAAAGTGCTGGGATTACAGGCTTGAGCCACCGCGCCCGGCCCTGTAATTTTGTTTTAAAGTTATATGAAGCTCAGAGGAGAGAGAGCAGAGTGACTGCTGGCTGGGTTAGGGGGAAACGGGTGGTGTTTGAGCTGAAGCAGACCTGAACCTGAGGGAGCAGACCCAGCACATTTGCTTCTCTGTAGCTTTTCTGTTCTGAATACCCCACTGCCACCAGAGGCTTCACCGCAGACCCTCAGGCTCAGGCGTCATAGCCAGCAGGAGCCTGCTTTGGGGAAATGCTCTTGCCTGCTGACTTGGGGCCCCTTGAATGCTGGGTCTGTCTGTTACCTAGTGTGGCCATGACAAAATCCCTCAGACTCAGGGGCTCAAACAGAAATGGATCCTCCCGCAGTCCTGGAGGCTGGAAGTTCCACATCAAGGCGTGAATAGGGCTGGTTCCTCCTGGGGCTTCTCTCCTAGGCTTATAGATGTCATCTTCTCCCTGTGTCCTTACAGAGTTGTCCCTCTGTGCATTTCAGTATCCTCATTTCTTCTTATAAGGACCCCAGTCCTATTGGATCAGAGCCCTCCCTAATGGCACTAATTACCTAGTTTTACCTTAATTACTTCTTCTAATGCCCTGTCTTCCAATACAGTCACATTCTGAGATACTAACGGTTAGGGCTTTAGCACATGGATTTTGTGGAACACAGTTCAGTCTCTAACACTGGGAGAAATGTCCCTACTTCTCCGTTTTACCTCTATAGCAATCACTTCTACCTACTGTCAGCTCTCTCGGGAAGTGTCATCCCACCCTTCAGCTGATGATGCTTTACATTCATAGCAGATGTGAAAGCCTTTAAGATGAAGGGAAGAGGGAGCTGTCATCCTGTGGGTGGCAGAGAAGAGGGGCATCTGGCAAAACCTGACTGGAGGGCTTTTTGAAAAATTTGACTGGAGGATTCATTGGCACTGTGCAACTGAAGTCATTCCACCTTTAAGAGTTTACCTTGAAAGTGGACATCCACTGCCCCATGAATGTGGTAACCTCTTCAGACTGGGATGGTCTGGCAGGGGGACAGTGACTCTTATACTCACATCATGGATGTATTTGCACACCTTCACCTGTCCTTGCTGTCTGCTGGGCTGGACTGTTGGCTCCTGGAAGACTGGATTTTACTTTTTCATTTCTCAGTACCCTGTACCTGACATAATTCCTGCACAGATTATGTGCTCAATAAGTGGTTAGCTGGATGGAGAACTGGTGGATGCACAGATGGGTGGATGAGTACACAGATGGACCAGTCCTCAGGTAGATAGATGGAGGGTGCGGACGGTGGGTGGATGGATAGATGGACAGATGGAAGGGTAAGTGGATAGATAGATGGATGGATGGGATGTAGGAGTGCATGGATGGATAGATGGATGAATGGAAGAGTAAGTGGATGGTTCGATAGATGGGTATGTAGCTGGATGTAGGGGTGTATAGATGGATGGGAGGGTAAGTGGACGGGTGGGTAGGTGGGTGGATGGATGGAAGAATAAGTGGATGGATGGATGAATGGATGGATGGGAAGGTAAGTGGGTGGGTGGATGGGTGGGTGGATGGGTGGGTGGGTGGGTGGATGGATGGATGGGTGGATGGCTAGGTGGGTGGATAGATGGACGAATGGAAAAATAAGTGGGTGGATGGATGGATAAGTAGATGGATGGATGGATGAAAGGGAGGGTGAGTGGATGGATGGATGGATGGATGGGAGGGTAAGTGGACGGGTGGGTAGGTGGATGGATGGATGGAAGAGTAAGTGGGTGGATGGATGAGTGGATGGATGGGAAGGTAAGTGGGTGGGTGAATGGACGTGTGGATGGATGGATGGATGGATGGATGGATGGATGGATGGCTAGGTGGGTGGATAGATGGACAAATGGAAAAGTAAGTGGATGTATGGATGGATAAGTAGATGGATGGATGGATGAAAGGGAGGGTGAGTGGATGAATGCATACATGAGTGCATGGATGGATGGAAGCATGGCAAAGTGGATGGGTGAGTGAATGGGAAAATGGATAGAAGGATGAGTAGGTAGATGTGTAAACAGATGTATTGGTGGCTGAATGGATAGATACCAGCCTGACCTTCTTTGAGTCAGTCTTTCTTGATTGTGGTGAATCATCTTTCCATTGGTACATTCTGTGTCCTAAAATTTTATTTAGGATTTTAGTTTACACACTAGTAAATGAAATGGGCTTTACTTATCCTTCTGCACTAGCATGGCATTTGGAATCAAGAAGACATAAACATCTCAAAATAAATTTGGTAGCACAAATTTGTTTTTTGGTATGAGATTTTAGACCTTGTAGGAAAGTTTAGATGTACCACATTTGTTCGTTGCTCCTCGATTTCGAGAGGACTCGGGTGAGGACTGTGTTCTGGGCGGCTCCAGAGACTGGCGCTGAAGTGAGATCTGGGGGTGGCCCCTGGAGCTGTGGGTGCTGGCAGTGTCTTCCTTCTCTGCCTTCTTGCAGCCACTTCCGCCTCCGCCTGCAGCAGCCACTGCCAAGTGCTGATGAGCTGGCACTGACCTCAGGCTTGTGTTTTGTTGGGACAGATGGGAGGGGAGGCGAAGTATGAGAGTATATTCTAAATCCCAATACCAGCTGCAAAATTGAATGCGTATGAAATAGAGCTCTTTAGGGAAAAATTTGCTTTCATATAATATTTATAAACAAGCTGAACCAACCTGAGGGTCATCTTCCTGGATGTTTACCCTGAGAGGTGACTTAGTGTACAGAGGTTCGTGTGAAGACCAATTTTTCATTTACAAAACAAGCTTCTTACATGTAGATTTCAGAATAAGTAACAGATTTGTCATCCAGGTTCTCCCCCTCATCTGTCACTTTAGGACGGACATTTGCTTTCCTTGGCCTTCAATTAGCTCAGGGCAATTGAGGCTTTCCATTCTGAGCTGCTCTGCTAGGTAATTATGAAGACTGTGCTAGATTGGGTTAGGATAAAAAAGGTGAAACTTGATCTTGGAATTTTGTCGAGGCAGAGCCCAGCGTTCTGCATAGCTTTATACAGTGTAGGGAGTACTTGTGCAGGGAGTACTTGTGGACATAACACTCTCACTCCAGAAGGGATAAACGCTAGCTGTAGAGAAAGACTGTGGCCTGGGTCTAGTGGGCTTGTTTTTATGTTTTTGTTGTTTTTGGAGACAGGGTCTCGCCCTGTCTCCCAGGCTGGAGTGCGGTGGTGCGACCTCTGCTCACTGCAGCCTCTACCTCCTGGGCTCAAGTGATCCTCCCACCTCAGCCTCTGGCATAGCTGGGTCTACAGGTGCACACCACCGTGGTGGGTAATTTTTGTCTTTTTTGTAGAGACGAGGTCTCGCCATTTTGCCCAAGCTGGTCTTGAACTCGTGGGCTCAAGCAATCTACCCATCTCAGCCTCCCAAAGTGCTGGCATTACAAGCGTGAGCCACTACACCTGGCCTTGTTTTTAATGTCTTACCAACTACAGTTTTTCCTTACATTTATACCCATGGGGATTTAAGAAACCCAGAACTAAGACAGACGGCCGCTGTTTACTTGTTGGTTTGGTCTCGTGACTCTGTATTATTTAGAAGGAATAGCTTTCAGGTGATAGTTTATGGTTACAGGGTTTGGGCTAAGGAAGAGAAGAACAGGGAAGCAGATCCACAGAACCCTCACATGGAGGGAGAAGTGTAAAAAAGGAGGGTGAAAGTGACCAATGGCCTGAGGTGCCAGAGCTGAGGGAAGCCAGAGGGAAATGCAGAGGAAAATTTAACTCAGGCATCTCAGTTCTAGATGGGGCAGGTAAGCATTCTTCTACAAATAGAATTTGTGTCATTGAGCAAGGCACAGTGGCACGCATCTCTAATCCTAGCACCTTGGGAGGCTGAGGCAGGAGGAGCACTTGAGCCCAGGAGTTCGAGACTAGCTAGGGCAACCTCACAAGACCCCATCTCTACAAAAAATACAACAGTTGCTGCCTTGTGGTTGGATGCCAATATATGTAACTGTACTCGCACAGGCTCCTTCATCCCTTGTGTGGCTCCCATGCTGTGGCCTGAGACTTGCCTTTCCAGAAGAATCCAGCCCTGTGGAAAGCTGCCCCTTTGTTTCACAGCAGCCCCATCCCTGGTAGCTACCCAGGAGTTCCTGCTAGCCAGGTGAGCCACCTGGAGCCCCCAGCGGCCTCTTTTGGGGGAGAGACTCCTGTAGCGCATGCTGATGTGGCAGCCCCCCTCCATTCTGCCTCCTCTGGCCTCCTTTCTTGTCAGCTGGCTGCATTCTTCAAAGCTCTCAGCCTCTTGACTGACCTTGGCTGAGTTTGCATGTTACAGGATCCTTTGTGGCTTTCACCTTTCTCCAGAAAGCTACCTGGAAACATAGATGTCCATTCTCCCCTGTGGCTTCATCCAGCCACCATTCCTCTTGGCTGTGTCCTAGTCCAGTCCTCCACCCAGGTTGGGCTGAGGGGACACAGGCACTCACCCCGAAGGCTGTATAGATTGATTATAGATTGATTCATTGACAGGGTCTCGCTCTGTTGCCCAGACATGTCTCACTGCAGCCTCGACCTCCGAACTCAAGCGATCCTCCCAAGTAGCTGGGATCACAGGCATGCGCCACCTACCTAGCTAATTTTTTTAAAAAAGTTTTTGTAGAGACAGGGTCTCTCCATGTTGCGCAGACTGGCCTCAAACTCCTGACCTCAAGTGATCCTCTTGCCTCAGCCTCTCAGTGTGCTGGGATTACAAGGGTGAGCCACCACACTGCACTCAGCCAATGTGTTCACTTTTAAAGTTGGTCTTAAGAATCCCATAGATTCAGTGTCTTATGTGGCTGTTAGGTCCTTGCAGCTAGTCTCAGAAATCAATTTAGCTCATCTGTTTTCTGAAGGCCCACACATTTGAAATAAAAAAGGAAATAGTTCTGAGTCACCTCCTTCTGAATATAAATAGAAAATGCATTCAAATATTCCCACGAGTTTTATGTCTTTTAAATCTGCACAAACCCAAAGAATTCCCAGAGGAAGCCACCAGAGCTTGCAGCACGTGTCAGGTGTGCATCCCACTGGGCCAGCTGAGCAGCCTGCTTCAGGCCCCTTCATACCACACAGCTCGCCACCACCTCCACCCCCAGGAGAATCCAGAAGGCCGGAGGGCGCAGGAGGACTGACGCATGGGCGGTGACGGTGATGGTGCGGGAGCCAGTGATGTATTTCTGCTTTGGGCTTTCTCACACGTGGCATTTGGGAACATGTCTGTCCTCTTTGCCAGTTTAAATTTTTCTGTGTTTGTTTCCATGGTAGCTCTTAGAATCGAAATCAAGCGTTGTGAATGGTGTGCTGCCTGACCATGGCTGTGTGTGTCTGGGAGTCTCATTGACTGCGGTGCTGACACAATCACCCTTGGTAGGAGAAAAGAGGAAGTTGAGGACTCCCCTGTAAATGATGCACTCCCTGTGGATGAGGGACAGGACAGCATGATGCCATGCCAGCAGAGCTCTGTGTCGTGTTAGTCGAAAGAAAAGTGATGGCTGAGATGAGTCCTTCTGTGGCACCCAGAAAACTTTGATAGCTGGGCTCAGAAGCAGCGATACTGCATTGCCCAGAGCCGTGAGCGTTGTGGTTCACGCTCAGCGAAGCCATGTCACCTGTCATATACACCTGACACTGGCTTTACAATTTTGCTTGCATGTAACTTGCAAATTTGTTTTGTGTTTTATAGCCTAAGAATTATAAAAATAAGGAAACAGATTTCATATATAGACATATTTAACAGTCTAATAAAAAAATCAAAGCCACATATTGTATGATGTCATTTATATAAAATGTCCAGAATAGGCACATCTGTAGATAGTAGATTAGTGGCTGTCAGGGGTTGAGGGAGGAAAAATGAGGGAGAGACTGTTCATGGGCATGGGGCTTCTTTCTGGAGTAATGAAAATCCTCTGGAATCAGATAGTAGTGACTGCTGTGACTATACTAAAAACTGCTGAACTGTACTGTTTCAAAGAGCAAAGTTTATGATATATTTTATCTCAGTCTTTAAAAAAAAATCTCAACACTGGAAATCCACAAGAAAACTTTTTAAATTTAAAATGGGTCTGTGAGGTCGGGTGTGGTGGCTCACGCCTATAATCCCGACGCTCTGGGAGGCTGAGGTGAGCAGATCACCTGAGGTCAGGAGTTCAAGACCAGCCTGGCCAACATGGTGAAACCCTGTCTCTATGAAAAATACAAAAGATTAGCCGGCCATGGTGGCGGGTGCCTGGGCAAGAAGAGCAGAACTCTTGTCTCCAAAAAAATGAATGAATGAATGAATGAATGAGTCTGTGCATTAAGTGGCCGTAGCTCAGAAATTGACAAAGTTTGTGGAAGATGAGATGATAAATATTTTTGACTCAGAGGGACATAGTGTCCCTGCTGCGACCACTCAGTTCTTCCATGATAGTGCAAAAACAGCCACATGGTGACCAGGTCACCCTCCCTGCAGGCCTGCTAAGGGGACCCTGGCTAGATTTCAGCCGTTGCTGATCCCACTGGCAGTGGGGGCAGCATTCCCACTGTTCCACTGGACCCAGCAGCCACAGGGGCCCTTCCCTTCTCCACATTCCTTCCTGCCCTGCCCTAAAGCAGGAAGCAAGACGAGGAAACCTCTGAATCAGGTATGTGGATGTCCCCTGCAGAACTTGCCTGGCCCCTTCCTTCAAGTCATTTGTTTGTTTCTGTGAGTCAGCCCTGCTTCCTATTTACCAGGCACAGGTAGTTTTACCTGTGGCTCCCTGAGCAGAACTGGAGTCGGAATGACACAGGCTGTGTCTCTGAATAGAAAGTCTCCACGCTGCCATGCCCCTTTCCACTCTGTGTTTGCTTACTGTATGTACCAGAGCTCCCTCCCAGCTCTCCTTCTCCTAAGCAAATCCCATCCTTTCTCAGATCAGTTCCGGACTCATCTGCAGAGTTTGGGTCTCATGGTTTGTGAGACACTCTCAAGCAGCTCACCCAAATTGAGTGGTGTCAGATGGTGAAAGGTTGAGCGGTCTAGGTCAGGGTCACTTGGAAACAAGTTTCTGGGAGAGTAGAGCAGCTTTCTTCTCTACGTGGAAGAATATGATAAAGCACCCCTAGACTCACTGGTTTCAAGTTCTAGGGAAGCAGATGTTGATGACTCAGTAGAGGAAAGGATTGTGTAACCATTGCTTTGGTGAGGGGTTAGCAAACTATGGTCCACAGGCCAACTCTGGCCCCCTATCTGTTTTTTAAAATAAAGTTTTATCGGCATGCAGCCACGTCCATTTGCTCACAGACTGCCTGTGGCTGCTTTCTCTGTATGATGGCAGAGAGTTGAGTCATTGCAACAGATCAGATGGCTCCTAGAGCTGAAAATATCTGCCATCTGGTCCTTTACACAAAGGTTTGCTGGCCGACCGTGCTGGGCTTAGTGGAGGGATGTAAGGGATGCTTACATGACTGTGCTCAGGACAGGGAGCATGGAACCCAGTGGCAGTCTGTCTGGATGTTTTCAAAGAGGCTTCTTTGTAGTAGTTCATGATTATCTTGCAACATGATGTCTATCTCCCCGTCTCTGGTGTGGTTAACTTGGGGAAGTTTGCTTTGTCCAAGTAGAGGGAGCTGTGGCTTGTTCATAGCCCAAGAATGCAGTAGCATGCAGGATGCCGTAGCACCAGCTTCTCTGACTTGGTACGATAGCCTGGGTCAGGGAAGATTGTCCTTGGACCACATGGGCTGGGAATGCTACTCAATTCATGGAAAGTGACTCAGAAAAGTTCAAGGTTTCACCAAAACTGTCTAAGAGGTGAGGAGGAAGTTCTTTCAGAACATAAGGGTACTAGGGTGGTGATTTCATTCTGTTCTTTTTTTATTTGTGAGTTTTTCAAGGGCACACATGCTTTATGTCAGTTAAAAGCAGATTTGTGTGCATTTTATTACAATGATTATTATTTTAAATCTTAATAGTATTAATACTGTACAATCTACAAAAACATTTGAGCATCTCATAAGCCCTGATAATTATGCCTCTCTCTAAGAAACACGGATATCTGAAAAGCCACATTATAAACTTTAATATTATAAATGTGCTTTTTGTTTAGAAGTAATTCGTGGAGAGTCTCCTTTAAGAATGGATTCCTAGGCCAGGTGCAGGAGCTCATGCCTGTAATCCCAGCACTTTGGGAGGCTGAGAGGATTGCTTGAGCCCAGGAGTTCAATACCAGCCTGGGCAACATAGTGAGACCCCATATCTTAAAAAAGAAAAATTAGCTGGGCATGGTGGTGCACCTGTGGTCCCAGTTGTTTGGGAGGCTGGATTGGGAGGATCACTTGAGCCCAAGAGGTTAAGGCTGCAGTGATGGTGCCACTGCACTCCAGCCTGGGTGAAAATGAGACTCTCTCTCAAAAAAAAGCAAAAACAAAAAAACAGGATTTTAGTGCACAGCCAGCATGCACATCTTGTTTTCTAAGACTCTTCTCCAATAAAAGGAACCAGGGCTCCTCAGAGGAATGGCTGAGTCTAGGCTTGGGGCTGGGACTGTACAAGATGAGCCTGGAGTATCTTAAAGTGCCAGAAAATAAGGAAGTGCTCAGATACACCCCGAAGTAAACCCAGCAGTGACAACAGTGTGGGCATGTCATTGGGACACAGGAGCCAATGGTGACCAAAGGCAGAACAGTTTAAGCAGCAAAATTAAGTAGTAGTGGATCATTATAACCCAATATATAAAATGAATCCACAGCCCAGACTGATACACAGAATGGTTGAATAAATTAACAAATGAGGAATAGAGAAATCTGTGCAGAAAATTGCAAATTGTTCATGTTGCTCCTCTGCCCTTAAGGAGGTGGGGCAACAGCTCCCCACGCTCAGTGTGGGCTACCTACAGTAAGCTCCCTCCAAAGAGACAGTGTGGCCAGCGGTGCCAAGGAGAGGAACATCACACTGGAGAAGCCAGCTTATACCAACTTCACCAAGTGATCATGGTGTCTGTCCTCTTTTACAGTTTAAATTATTGTGCGTTAGTTTCCGTGATAGCTCTTAGAATCTAAATTAAGTGTTGTGGATGGCATACATGACCATGGCTGTGTGTGTGTGTGTCTCATTGACCACAGTGAAACACCACAAAACAACTTCACCAAGTCATCGGGGTCCACGTTGACAGGTAAGTCGTGCTGACGGCATGCACCCTCGATATCATAGGATGACAGTGGCACTTCACTTCCATGTTATCTCCCCAAAAGTCCCAGTCTCATCATAAAAACGCATCAGACAGCTCCCAGTTGAGGGATATGCTGCAAAGTGCCGAAACGGACCTCTTCAAAACTGTGAAGGGCATCAAAAACAAGGAAAGCCTGAGAAATGATTGTAGCCTATTCAGGCTGCTGTAATAAAATACCTAAGATGATATGACTTATAAATAGCAGGGGTCCCTTTTATAAGGGCACTAATCCCATTCATGAGGGCCCCTTCCTTATGACTTAATTACCTCCTAGAGGCCTCACCTCCTAACACCACCACCTGGAGGTTATGTTTCAACATAGGAATTTTGGGGTAGAAGTCACAAATGTTCAGTCTAAAGCTGTAGCACCCTCACAGCAAGAGCTGGAAGCAGCATTCCTGAGTGTGATGCAGTACCTGGATGAGGTTCGAGGATAGAAAGAGGACATTGAATAAAAAGAAAATTGGAATACCGTGTGACCTTTAGTTAATATTAATGTGCCAATATTGATTCATTAACTATGACAAACATACCCCATGGTAATGCCAGATATTAATAACAGGGGGAAGTGGGTAGAGGGCAGATGGGAGCTCTCACCCTGCTGTTGCAATTTTTTAGTAAATCTAAACTCATTCTAAAATGAGATGCTGGCCTGGTGCAGTGGCTCATGCTTGTAATCCAAGTACTTTGGGAGGTCGAGGCAGGAGGATCACTTGAAGCCAGGAGTTTGAGATCAGCCTGAGCAACACAGCAAGACCCTGACCGGGTGTGGTGGCTCATGCCTCTAATCCCAGCACTTTGGGAGGCCAAGGCGGGTGGATCACCTGAGGTCAGGAGATCGAGACCAGCCTGACCAACATGGCGAAACCCCATCTTTACTAAAAATATAAAAATTAGCTGGGCATGGTGGCATGCACCTGTAATCTCAGCTACTCGGGAGGCTGAGGCAGGTGAATTGCTTGAACCTGGGAGGCAGAAGTTGCAGTGAGCTGAGATCATGCCACCTCACTCCAGCCTGGGTGACAGAGTGAGACTCCATCTCAAAAACAACAACAACAACAAAAATAGCAAGACTGTGTCTCTACAAAAAATAAGATAAATAAATGAAATGTATAATTAAAATTGTATTCTTACAATGCATTTTGAGTTACTCAGTTTGTAAGTATTAGGAACATACCTTGTAGGGACTAAAGTGTAATGAAGATTTTTTTTTTAATTTTTGTGTAGAGATGATGTCATGTTGCCCAGGCTGGTCTGCAATTCCTGGGCTCAAGCGATCCTCCCGCCTCAGCCTCCCAAAAGTGCTGGGATTATAGGCATGAGCCACCACACCCAGCCCTATAATAAAATATTTAATCAGCCGTCAGTGGATTCCTGTCCCCTGTGTGGCCTGGCAGTATGTGTTAAGCATTTGGGAAATGGACATGGCCCAGGGTGGGTGGCACCCTCTCTTAAAGACAGGAACGTGTACTTGGTAAAGTAATACGTGAAAATGAAAAGTACTGGAAAGAACATGGGCTTTGGAGTGGAAGACACAGGCTTGAATCCTCATTCTGCTTCTCAGTGTAAGTGTGTCAGGCCCCCCAAGCTTGCTGACCTCACGGCCCTGGATAATGGGGATATGCAGAGCAGCCTTGCTCTCAGGCTTATTTACATGCTTAAGGGATATAACATTAATGAATCCGCATAGTGCCTAAGATCAAGTGTCAATATGAGGGGAAAAATCTAAAATAGCAGTGATACAGTAAAGGCTGCAAAGCAGCATATGTTATTTGGAGAAATGAGCAAGAGTTGGAAGTAATTGCTATGAATGTAGAAGAGGTTGACAGGAGCAGATTGGAGAGAGAAATTCCGCCCTGGTGGCTAAGCCCAGGATGCGGGAGGGTGGGATAGGGCTGTGAGGCATAGCAGCTGGTGACCCTGCTTCCTGGAGGTCTGGGGCTGCGTTAGGAGGGAGGTGGGGTGCAGAGACTTTAAATACAGATCATTGTAAAATGGTGAATTGAGAAAGTCAGGGCTAGCCTGCCTTTGTCTTCTTCCCTGAGTGCCTTGCACACAGACTTCCGGAAACACTTGTTCGTTGCTTGATGGGTTACATTCCTAATGAGTGTGTAATCAACTCAAGAACATATGGACATAGAATAGGCTGTTGAATGTTTTCTTTTGCCTCCTTATGGTTGTGGAGTTGAACTGTGTGCCACATATGTTATAGGATTATCTAGCATCATTAAATAGAGAAAGCTGTAACATCAGTGCAGTAGGCTTTCTATATTTCCACATTAAAATATAATAAGTGCTGGGCACAGTGGCTCATACCTGTAATCCCAGCACTTTGGGAGGCTGAGGCAGGAAGATCGCTTGAGCCCAGGAGTTGGAAGCTACAGTGAGTTGTGATCGAACCACTGCACTCCAGCCTGGGAGACAGAGCGAGACCCTGTCTCTAAACACACACACACACACACGCGCGCGCGCGACATAAAGGAAGACTGCCCCCCAAGCCTTTTGGGGTTTTAAAGTACAAGACTTTTGGGGTTTAAGCACTGAAGTGTCGGGAACGTCCCCACCGTGAGGAATTGCTGATGAAGTGATGAGAAATGCACACGGAGTCTTGAGCCGTGGAGGTGAAGGTTGACGGAGCCTGCGTGAGCTTGCCCATCAACAAGACAGCAGGCACAGACAGGCCAGCTGTTGTGAGCTTGGCTTTAGGACTCCATTCAGTAGGCAGGAGGAGGGCTGCAGCAGAGGCAGGCTGTGGGTCCCTGAAGCACATTGCTGCCTTCACAGCTGGGGGAGCTCCCATCCAGCGCGGTTAAGCAGAGCCGGGTAAGGGACCCCTGTCTTTGCTCTCGGGGCAGTTCATCCCAGATGGGACTGGTTTCAGGACGCTTGCATGGTTTGGTAGGGGTTTGTAGTTCCCAGTGGCTCTTTTGTTCTGCTGTCTTGAAGGGCAGGTTGCTTGTCAGCTCACAAAGCTGTGGGTAAGGTCTGGCGAGGTACGCGAATGTGTTCTCATTGTTTATTGTTCTGCCTGAAGATGAGAAATAATGCAAATCAGGGTGCAGATTCCGGCTCAAGCTCTGCAGGCGTCCACGTACGTGTGAGGGCACGCTTGCTGGTGCTGCATGTGTGCCTGTGGATGCATGCAATTTTTGCAGCTTTGGGATTCACAGTTAGCTGAAAGCACACTGGAACTGGAAGGCAGTGCTCTTAACACCGTGTTCTAGGCTGGAATTCGTAGAGCCGTCATCTGCACTGATGGGACTGCAGCTCTCGGTATGTGGGACCCTTGCTCCATGTGAGTTCTGCAGATGAGTTCCGCGAGGGAGCTGGCTGGAGGATGCCAGCATCGCATGAAGACGTGCCTGCCTTGTTTGCCTTTTCTTTATCAGTAGCAGTAAGAAACAGGCATTCCCACTACTCAGACATTGAATATGGACATTGAGAAAAAATGGTGAGTCAGCTACATCCAAATGAAAAAAAATAAGTGGCGAAATCAGGTGTGCATGTTTAGTCATGAGAAATGCACCCTGAGTGCATTCTCGCATAGCCTGCTAATTGCAGTGAGATAATTTAAATAGAATGGAATCACCGTGGTTCTTGGCATTTTCCAGTTCTTTTATTTTGCTCTTTGGCTTGATTGTGACAGTTGAAGGGTTTTACTGTACATATGTTCCCCCCCTTTTATGTTGTGATAAAAGAAAGAGATGATTAGTTTTGGCCATATTTCTAAATGGTTGAAATGCCTTTGCTCGACTAAAGGAAGCTTTTGTGTGTGCAGAGCGTCGATGCCATTTTCACAGGGAAATTGTTGTATAAATATGTGTGCACACACAGGCTCTCTCTGAGTAGGTGTCATTTTGAAATGCATATTTTTAGCTGTTAGTTGAAAGGTAAAAAGGCAAAGGAGTTTGAAGAAAGGTTTTTGGAAATCTACCTGGCTAGCACTTACAGCTAAACAGCCCACTGCCTTGTAGATGGTCTTAAGATTTATGGAATGAATGGAAAATAATATTTTAATGTATCATATAAAAAACTGAAGATTTGATACCAAGTTGATGAATGCTTGGCATATTTCTTTTCATTACAAATTAGGACCTTTGAGGTCATGCTCTACAAGTATTTTTGATTGTTGCAGAAAAGTATTGCATGCGTGGTAGAGGCACGTTTATTTCTTTTGTCATACATAGTAACAATAACATTTTATACTATGTCCCTTTCTGTTTCTCTGCCTCCTCTCCCCCACCTCCCCAAACCAACACCATACCTCTTAAGGAAAAATTTGCAGGGGAATTCTCATCTACAGAGGCATGAACAACACACACCAAAGTGGTTTTTTACAGAGGGCTAGGAATAACCATACATGTTGGTGTCAAGAATATAGGCTGCAGAAGGCTCTATTGTGCAGCCAGGGGGACAAATGACCCTGGTGAATGCGCGCAGAATGCTGCTTGTTTTGCATGGGCTGACTGCTGTACCAGAGTCCGTCTATGAATTTTGGAGGTTGAAGAAAGAAGGGAATATTTTATGTGGCCCTTGGAATACATTTGCCTTACACCACCTTTAATTTTTTTACCTCTCATATGCATTAAATTTTTAAGAAGATGAGAGTGGGGGAGCAGTGGAAAGAAACTGGCGTCTTGTATCCACCCATCTTTCCCCTGTCCTTGGGCACTGATTTTCAGCTGACTTTTCCTAGAGCAGGTAAGACAGCCAGGTAATTTCTGGAAGGCTTGTAGACATCCCTGGATGTCTGAAGAGGTCCTAGAGTTATTTACTTGCTCATCTTTAAAATATATCAGCAGATACCTTGTTTAAAATTCCTGAAAGTTCACAGTGCCTCTTCACGTGTATACCTTGGGTCCTACTATGCGGGTACCATCTTGATTTCATAATGAAGCAAACTGGAGGTAGGGTGACTGGATTCTCACAGCCAGTTAGTGAAGAGCCTCGTGGGGCAGCACAGCTGATTTTCAGTCTGGTGGGCTTCTGCGAACTAATGGGTCGAGGTCCTCCAGGTAAGGCTGAATGTAGAACTGGCCCAAGAATTCCCAGTTATTCTCTTAGTAATTTTCACATCCCTTATCCAGTGTGCTGCAGGTGCAGTGAGAAGGAATTTCAGTTGGGACGTCTGGGGGTGAAGTACAGAAACCTATTAACCAGGTGGAGACGGCATGTGTGCTCCTCAGCCTGCGTTGGCATGGCTTTCAAAGCTGCCTGACCATTCTGACCCTCTGTTTCTTCATCCATAAAACAAGGGGCACAGATTAAATTATTTAGCATTTTTAAATTATTTATTTATTTCTACCATAACCTTGATCTTGAAGATCAAATTATTTCCAAGGTCCCTTCCAACTATAGTCATTTTTAGTTCTTAGGGAGAGAAGCCAGGGATTCAGATTTCCCTTCAGTCATATTTCCAACTCTGTGGGGTGATTTGTGGATGTGCTATTTTGCTCATTTGCCATCATTATTTGCAGGAACAAAAGCATATGAATATATATGAGATACATACATGTGTAATACCTTCGATATCTATTTACAAATGAAATCAGCTCTGTCAGCAAACTCAATTTTCTGCCAACAGGGCTTTGTTGATGGGAGTGCCCTTGACAGCTAAACCTACTTCGGTCTTCTTGTGGTGATGTCACATAAAGCCACTTACTGACAAGGTGTTCTTGGGTATAACTTGCATGAAATTTGTTATAAAATTATTCTGTTAAAAAATCTAGCCGGGGACCCTTAAATGTACTTGGAGGCCATTAAGGGTGGAAAAACTAGAAATACTCAGAAAATTTGCAATATTTATACCCATATATGTGTGTGTACGCATATATACCCATACACATACATATATGTACTACACACATTTTCTATAGTGATTATGCATATAAAGTAATTGTAATGTACAACAAATATCTGAAGTCTATTGGGTAAACAATCCGTTTCTGATTCTGGTTCAGCTGAGTTAGATGATAGGCAGGCAATAATCTGAAGTGGGAAGTTTTCACAATTTTAGGTCAATGCAATTGTGATAGAAGGAAGATTGAGATTTTCTCTTAATTACAAAGCTTTTCTAACTAGTTTTTAATATATCTTGCCACAGGGTCACCCAAAATCCAAAATTACTCCTGATTTTGTAAGCTTCACATATGTTTTTGAGAATGAGTATTTATACTAATCTGGGATTACAGTTTTCTAGGCTGGGATATACAGTTTTATTAACACTTCCTGTTTAAAAAATCAATTTTGCTAATTAAAACCATTTTATTAAGATATATAGACGTTATCGGCCAGGTGCAGTGGCTCACAGTAATAATCCTAGCACTTTGGGAGGTCAAGGCAGGTGGATTGCCTGAGCTCAGAAGTTCGAGACCAGCCTGGGCAACACAGCGAAACCCCATCTCTACTAAAATACAAACAAATTAGCCGAGCATAGTGGGGTGTGCCTGTAATCCCAGCTACTCAGGAGGCTGAGGCAGGAAAATTGCCAGAACCTGAGAGGCGGAGGTTGCAGTGAGCTGAGATTGCACCATTGCATTCCAGCTTGGGTGACAGAGCAAGACTCTGTCTCTAAAAAAAAAATAATATATAGAATTTCTGGGAGGCAGATATTACAAATCACCCTCAATCCTATGACCCAGAGTCTCCACTGTAGAACATGGAAGTGTAGCTGCTTTGAAGTTCTTGCAAATATGTATCTTTACACATGCAATTATATTATACATACTGTATGTAAGCTGCCTTTTTCTGTAACTTGTACGTGTATGGTACATGACATTCTAAAATATAACAACCCTGTTGCCATACTGTGGAGATTCAGGGCTGCTTTTGATGTTTGACAATTGTAAATAATACCGCAGCAGATATCTGTATGAAACACTTGCACTCTTCCACATTGATTTCCTTAGTATAAAATTCTAGACATGGAGTTGCTAGGGAGGCATTTAGAAAATACCACGTTGCCCTCCAAAAATGTGTGCTTGCTATTTACACTCTAGGCACCGATTGCCCGGGACAGTCCTACTTCTCCCAAAACTTTGTCAATATTAGACATGTTTTAAATTCTGTGGTTTGGTAGGCAAAAAAGTTATTTCATTTTTAACTTGCATTTCTTCAGGGGCTAGCAAAGTCAGATTTTTTTGGTGTACTGACTAGCCATTTGTGTGTTTTCTTTGTACATTACTCTTCAGCACATGTTCATTTTCCTACTGAAGATGAGCCCTTTTTTGATTATTGTCATTTAGGTTGCAGATACATCCCTGCTGTGTGCTGTGTGCCTTCCAGATGTTAGTGGCTGGTTCAGCTTTTTTGACATATAAGTGTGTTGAATTTTAGTGTTGTCGCACTTGCACCTGGAGCCTCTGTGTGGCCAGTTCTGCCTTTTTTTTTTTTTTTTTGGCTACTGGCTTCTGGTAGTTGTGCATTGCTATTATTGGTCTTGTTACCATGTGTGCCACAGCAGGTGTGACCACTAGGCGCTGTCAGCATGAATTCCCTAGGAGGTGTAGACTTCCATCTCAGAAGGCTGGTAGGAGAATTGTCTCTGGAAGAATTAAGTGCCCAGCTTTCCGAGAATCCTAACTCATCATAGCTCCCTTATTTTGCCCTGATTGACGGGAAACTCATGGTCCTATTGGAAGCACAACCGTAGGACCTCTGTACGTTCTAGGGTCTGGTCTGCTCTGCACACATGGGTGCCTGCCACTGCCTGTGCCTTTCTGCTTTTTGTTTACATTTGCTCTCACTGTGATGAGATGTTCATTTTGATGCTCAAATTGTGTGTGTGTTTTCCTGCATGAGCCATTTCTAAAGATTTCATCATTTAGGGTGTACATAGATCAAAGTAAGTAGGGACCACATACACATATGTAGAAACACGTTCTGAACACCAAGGAGCTTCACACTCACCAGTTAATATTGTTATTACAGTCATTGTTTTGTGAAAAACCTTAGTGGCCTCATATTGCTCTTAATGGGCAAGTGAGCCTACCAGAATCTGTAGTAATTGTGGAAATGTAACATTACAGTGAAAGCGGAGAGTTGGGACATGGCTCTGGAGTGGAGCTGGGGCTGTCCGCCTCCCATTTAGGATGGAATCCTTTTCTAGGCCCTTCAGCTTCAGCACACTTGAAGTCTAAGGATTTTGTTTGTCTGTTTGCCCCTATTGTTTTAATCACCGCTAGGATAAGAACTGCAGTCTCTGTGAAAAAAGGTCTTCAGGTGACATCAGTGTATTATCTTCCTGGTTAACAATTAGCATTCTCAAAGTCGGGCACTGTGCTGCATGCAAAGTTGAATCAGGCACAGACAGAACCTTCCTCAGAGGAGTTTGTACTCTATTAATAGGGAAGATAATTTAGAAATTGTCCTAGCCAGTTTACACTGCTAAAACAAATTACCATATACCGGGAGGCTTCAACAACAGACATTTATTGCTCACCGTTCTTCTGGAGACTGGTAGTCCAAGGTCAAGGTGCTGGCCTGTGGATTCCTGGTGAAGGTTCTCTTCCTGGTTCACAGATGGCACCTTCTACCTGTGTCCTCACATGAGGGCGAGCAGAGGGAGAAAGCAAACTCTCTCACGTATCTTTTCTTTTTATGAGACAGTCTGCTTCTGTCACCCCAGGCTAGAGTGCAGTGGTGCAATCACAGCTCACTGCAGCCTCAAACTCCCGAACTCCTAGGCTCAGGCAATCTTCCCACCTCAGCTTCCTGAGCAGCTGGGACTTCAAGTATGTACCACCATGCCTGGCTAATTTTGTTTGTTTTTGTGGAGATGGAGACTCATTATGTTGGCCAGGAGGGTCTCAAACTCACTACAACCCATCACACAGTACATTTCAACTCACTACAGCTCATCAGACAGTACCTCTCAACCCACTGAGTTTTTTGGTCTATAATACCCTGATAGAGTTGTAGAGGTGAAAAGAATACAGGTAAAAGTGTTGGGTAATATGAACACCTAGATCCATCCTAGATGTCTAGAAATTCACACACACATTTGTGGCTCAGAAGAGCATGTAGATATAGGGAACAAGGTGTAAGGTGAACCCAAATTCATACATTGCTTGTTACCTCTGCCCAGACCTTAGTAGCTTTAAGCTTTTGTCAATAATAGATCATACCTAATAAGTATTACACAACCCAGATGCCTCTAAAACTATTATTGAGGTGAATGAAAAAGTCTACCACAATAAGATAGTATTTATCAGAGAGATTCAGATATGATTTTTCTCTCTTTTAATCTAAAATATAGTAATTTAAAAAAAAAGTCAGCTAATGTACTATAAGCCATTGTTGGGAATCTTGGCATGAAATCCAGCTAGGGTACCAATTGTGTCCATATCAAATTTTTAGAAGCAGATACCCTGATGTGTTTATGAGTTTTATTTCTGGTCTGCCTCCTCCTTCTCAAAATTCCCTTTGTATACATTGAAAACAAAAAGCCAGCCAGAAAATCAATAAGATCACTTGATCATTACAGCATAAAGAGTAGAACAGTAGTGTTAGTTACCTTGCTGCATAACAAATCATCCACCAATTTGGTGGCTTGACCACCACTAAACATTTATTATCTCATATACTTTCTGAGGGTTAGGGAGGAGATTAGCTAGGTGATTGTGGCTCAGCATCTCCTGAGATTGCAGTCAACATATGCCAGGACAGCCGTCTTCCAAAGGCTTGCTTGGAGCTAGAGGGTCCGCTTCCAAGAGGGCACCCATATGTCTGTTGGCAAGAGGCCTCAGTTCCTTCCCACATAGATCTCCCTGTAGGGCTGCTTGAGTATCCTCACACCATGGTGGCTGGCTTCCCGCCTGTGAGTTATCCTCAGGAGACAAAAAGGAAGAAGTTGCAATGCCTGTGTAATCTGGTCTCAGAAATCACTCATTGGCACTTCTGCCATACATTTTTTTAATCAATTTATTGAGGTATGATTGACATATAAAAGGCTATACATATTTAATACATATGCTTTGATGAATTTGGAGATAAGTGTCTATATGCCTGTGAAATAATCACCACAATCAGTGCCTTAAATGGATCCATCACCTCTAAAAGTTTCCTACCACCCTATCAACCCTCTTTTTTGTTGTTGTCGTTGATAAGATCTACCCTCTTAGCAAACTTTTAAATGTACAATACAGAATTATTAACTACAGATGCTGTGCTGTGCAGTAGGTTCCTGGGACCGATTCATCTTGTGTAATTGAAACTTTGTGCCCTCTGGCCAACACCTCCCTGTTTCTCCTTCCCCCATCCCCTGGAAACCACCATTCATTCGAGTGTTTAAAATTTTTCGCGTAAGTGGGACCATGTAGTATTCTCCTTCTGCACCTGGCTTGTTTCACTTAGCATAATGTCCCATAGGCTCATCCATGTTGTCATAAATGGCAAAATTTCTCTCCTTTTTGTCTTTTTATTCCACTATATGCACACACATTTTATTCACTCATCTGTCAATGTCTGCTTAGGTGGCTCCGTGTCTTGGCTGTTGTGAATAGTGAACTAATAGTGAACTATTCACAATAGTTCATGCTGCAGTGAACATAGGAATTCTGCCATATTTTGCTTGTTCAAAAGGAGTCAGAGTCCAGCCTACTTCTAACAAGCTCCACTTGTTTGAAGGACGGAGTTTCAAAGGAATTATTGGGACTTGTTTATTTGTTTGTTTAAAGATGAGGTCTCTCTCTCTGTTGCCCAGGCTGGCATGCAATGACACAATCATGGCTCACTGCATTGTTGAACTCCTGGATTCAAGTGATCCTCCTGCCTCGGCTTTTCGAGTAGCTGGGACTACAGGTGCATACCACCACATTTGGCTTTTTTTTTTTTTTTTTTTTAATTTATTTATTTTGGTACCGGATCTTGCTATGTTGCCCAGGCTGGTCTCAAACTCCTAGCCTCAAGCAACCGTCCGGCCTTAGGAATCCCAAGTTCCTGGGACTCCCAGCATGAGCCACTGTGCCTGGCTGGTTTTGATAACTTTATACACCTCGTGATCAAAACAGTAAGTTCCAGAAAGCGCCTTTGTGCTCTTTACAGTGAAACCCTGCCCCGCAACCATCCCTCCCTGATGGGTGACTCTAGCGAGTGTTGACTCTTGTTGAGCTTCATGTAAACTGGACCCTGCTTGTGTGTTCTTTGGCAGCTGACCCTTCATTCAGGGTCATGCTCCTGGGACCCATTCTCATTGTGGTGTCTCTGTAGTTTTTCTAAATTACTGGCTAGTGTTCCTTACTGTGAATACAGCACCACTGGTTGATCCACTCACCAGCAAATGGGCAGTGTTTGGCCAGCATGAATGAGGGCTTCTGTTGTTTCTTTTGGGTGAGAGAGTTGTTTCTCTGGGAGTGATGGACTGGCTGGGTCGCAGGGCAGGTGTGTGAGAGTCTCCTTCTTCACACAGTTTCACTAGGACTCAGAGGCCATGGTCTTTTCTCTCGTGTGATGGGCTTCGAGACTTTCTAGAGTTCAGTTCGTGTAGCTGTCCTCAGCTTTTGATAAGGGACGTGTGTGTTCCAATAACACTTCGTTTATAAAACCAGGAGACAGTGGAGAGTTGGCCCTTGGTTTCTAGCTTGCAAACTCCTTGTCTAGGAGATGAGACAAATATTAATTTTTAAAACCCATGTGTGTATAATTGCTCATTTTGAAAGCACTGTGAAGAGAACACTAAGGAAGAGGAATGGGGAGACTTTTTACATGTGTGTGGGGAGTCTGATGAATTTGTCAAACCTATGATTTTATAACTTCTCTGGCCTCTTTTTAGTTGCTACTGGGAGCAGCGGTCCATATGTGAACCAGTGTGGAGCTCCACAAGCTGCCTTTTCAAGTCATTACAGTTAGCAGAGATGAACTGGCCCAGGGTTCAAAAAGCCTTTCTGGCTGGAGGAATGTGGATCAGTCCCTCCAGGCCTGGAAGAGGGCTGGCAAGTGGGGGGAGGGGGGAGCGGGAGGTGCACTCAATGTTACCATTTTCACAGATGAGAGTAATGTTATTTGATGGGTATGCCAAGCCAGTGATGACAACTTCAGGAATAGCTTTGAATATCTAAATGAAGTGGGTAGGAAAGTGGGAGATTAGGAGTTCGGGAGGGGAGTTCCTGTAAAGCAGAGGTTCCCAGGGCTGGCTCAACATCCACTTTGCCTGGAGGGCTTTCCCTGAAACAGACTTGCAGGCATGCCAGCCCTTGCTGTTTTCCACCTCTTCCCAGGCCTGGCCTTCCCATCACGGAAGGAGAGCCCAGCTCCCAGGGCTCACATTCTGGAACCAAGAGTGAGGCTCTCCAGGCACGGAGACAATAGAGGCCTGGAAAAGATCCCCAAAATGTGTGTGCTGAAGGCATACTCAGGGTCTGATACTTGAGGGGACATCACACATTATAATCTCCAGATCTAGGCAGGTTCTGTTACTGGGCACTAACCCTCGAGAAATCAGTGCCTGTAACTATGATTTGGATCATCTGTGCTTTGGATTTCTCTTTTAATCTTCTCTGTTTCCTCCCCTTCTTAACCACAAGTGATTTATCAGCCGCTCTAATTCAACTTCATTACTCTTTGCCATCCAAGTTCCTGCAAGCACAAATAAAACCCAAGGGAAGCAGCAGACCTTTTTATCCATCTGTGAAGACACTAAAGAAATACAGTTCATCCGGCTTTCTAGAGTAATTGCTTTCCCCAAATGGTATTAGAATCCTGGCATACAGGGAGCAGCTTCAGCAGAGATGTGGCAGTAGAGAAATGACTGACTTAAGGATGGTCCAGGGCTGGTGTCCTCCCTGAAGGTAGTTCCACAGGACACAAAAGTTGCAGAAGAGCCTGTGAGAACAGCTGTGTCCTTTGTCGTCACTAGCTGGTTTGTTCATTGGGCAAATGTTTTTGTGACTGAAAGCTGGGCATGCACAGGACAGCCGAACAGCCTCTAGCCTGCTGGTACTCACAGTCTGGGAAGTCCTATGGTAAATCAATATTTTGTTTGTTTGTTTTTTAGAGACAGGATCTCACTCTGTCACCCAGATTGGAGTGCAGTGGCATGATCATAGCTCACTGCAGCCTCCAAATCCTGGGCTCAAGCAATCCTCCCACTTCCGCCTCCTGAGTAGCTGGGACTAAAGGTGCACACCACCATGCCTGGATGATTTTTCAATTTTTTTATGGAGATAGGGTCTTGCTATGTTGTCCAGCTGGTCTCAAACTCCTTGTCTCAGGCAATTTGCCTCTCAGGCAATTTGGCCTCCCTAAGTGTTGGGATTACAGGCACGAGCCACATGTCCAGGCTTTTTTTGTTTGTTGTTAGAAACAGAGTCTCCCTCTGTCACCCAGGCTGGAGTGCAGTGGTGTGATCATGGCTCACTGCAACCTTGAACTCCCAGGGTCAAGCACGCCTCTTGCTTCAGCCTCCTGAGTAGCTACAGGCATGCACCACCATGCCTGGTTAATTTTTATTTATTTTTATTTTTATTTTTGTAGAGACTGGGTCTTGCTATGTTGCTCAGAGTAGTCTTGAATTCCTCCCACTTTGGCCTCCCAAAGCACTGGGATTATAGGTGTGAGCCACTGTGCTCAGCCTGGTAAATTGGTATGTCTAAGGAGAGAAGGGTTAGTCCCGTTGTTCCCAGGTGTTGAAACTTTTAAAAATGTCTCGAATACATTTCTGCATTGGTTGGTTGGTTGGTCAGTCGGTCGCTTGGTTGGTTTCTTGCCTCTGTTGGGCTCCATCACCTTCCCCACTGTCTCCTTTTTCTACTTCATCTGGCCTTTATGGGGTGCTATGTTGACAGAAGAGCTTTCCACCTGCACCTCCCCAGGGGTATGTGTCTGTAAGAGCTGCCCAGAGCCTGGGAAGGATAGTGGAAACACCAGGGACTCGTTCCGGAGACTTGTGCTCAGGATGACGTGGTGTGCCAGCTCTCAGCTGCCTGATCCACATTCTGAGGCCTGGTTCTTCAGTGTGCAGACACCTGCCTGACAGCGTCTGATACACCTCCCCAGGCTGAAGGGCAGACCAGCTACCTGTGATTCCTGATTAAAATGCTGTGCTTGACAGAATCACTTCTATTTATGCCCACAACCAGTGGAGGAGTTTCTAAATGATAACCCCAAGCTGTCAGCGTTGAACTTGAGTTGATGTTTGAGTTACCAAGCGTTCCACATTCCACGCTCATGGAAACCTGGCTCTGTTTGGAAGCAGCAATGCTGGGTCCTACCCCAATTGTCCCATGAGATAATTGTGCTCTGTGCAAACAGCTCTGGTCCCAGATCCTGGCTTTGTAGTATATACTCTCAAGAGGGACTCCTGGGTCACCAGAGATACTGCCCTATCCATTGCTATTCTTGGTGGTATGCTGGGGTGTAATAGGTGTGTATATGGCCTAAGTTAGCCTTTTGCAGAATAGGTAAATGAAAGGAGGAAACACCTCAATGTCATCCGTGGGAAGTGTGTTCACTCTGTCTCTTAATTGTCAAAATGAGGTAGTGCCATTGCCCAGAGCTCTTTTGGCACCTTTTATACCCCTCACCAGCTGGCTTGGTCTGCTGCAGGGGTGCCCTTCCCATCTCATTGGTTGGGTGTGTTGTGTTGTGCTTTGGGAAGAAGTTTGTATGGTGCTGGTGTCACAGAGGCCTGTGTCCAGGTCTGCTCCATTACATACTGACCCTTTGGTCTTATGTGCTCAGGGGGTGCCTGGCTCATAGGAAGCCCACACAACTCCTTTTCCCACACCAGGGCCTTTTTCTGCTGCTAGCTCACCCCATCCAATGCAACGTAGCCTGTGATCAGCTTGTACAGGAGAGGCAGCTTTCTGGGACGTAGTTGCCTGTCTAACATCACATAGCTGGCACGTGATGGATCCTGATTGGATATGTCTGCCCGGGAAAACCTCAAGTCACAGGCAGCTAGAACATCTTGAGCATCCCTAATCAGAAGGCCTGAAATCTTAAATGCTCCAAAGTTCAAAACTTTTTGAGCACCGGCATGATGCCAGAAGTGAAAAATTCCACAGCTGATCTCGTGGGATGGGTCGCAGTGAGAATGCAGGTGGAGACAGGGCAAGCTGCTGCTGGTGGCTGTTGCTGATGCCTGACAGCTGAGGCGCGTGTTCTGGTGACATTGCTGTGCTGCTTCCTTACCCTGGACACTTTCCTCTCTCACTATATTGATGGTATGTGGCGCTTTTCACTGTCAAGTGCTTATTTATGAGTAAGTGTAGGAAAATTATTGCTTGTTGTCAGCATATAAACTCAGAGTCCGGAATGATGGTGATGCCAAACAGCCAGATCGCGCACATGTGTGCGGAGAGACTGACGCTTTTGCTTTACAGTGGTTCGGTGGATACAAACTTTGTTTTGTGCACAACATTATTAAGCATAATGTACAAAATTACCTTCAGGCTATATATATAAAGTGTATATGAAACAAAATGAATTTCAGGTTTAGACTTGAGTCCCACCCCCAAGATGTTTCATTATGCGTGTGTAAATTCCAAAGTCCAAAAACGTCTGAAATTCGAAACACTTCTGGTCCCAAGCATTTCGGAAGAGAGATGTTTAACCTGTACTTTAGAAAGAACTCAGACACTAGAGTTCATCAAGGGCAGCATTTCAGCAGCACCTGTGTTGTGTGTCTGCAAATCAGAATGCATCCCTGTCCCATCATTGATACCAAGAGTAGTCATGAGGCCTACTGCGGTGGCTCATGCCTATGCTCCCAGCACTTTGGGAGGCCAAGGCAAAAGGATCACTTGAGCCCAGAAGTTTGAGGCCAGCCTGAGCAACATGGTAAACCCCATCTCTGCAAAACAATTAAAAAATTAGCCAGGCTATACTGGCTTTCACCTGTGGTCCCAGTGCCTCAGAAGACTAAGGCAGGAGGATCACTTGAACCTGGGAGGTTGAGGCCACAGTGACTCGTGATCACGCCACTGCACTCCAGCCTGGATAACAGAGCAAGGCCCTGTCTCTGTCTCCCCCCTACACCCCCAAAAGAGAAACAAATAGGTGAAGAGGACCCTGTGGTGTGTGTTCCTTAAGTCATCTGCAAGATTCAGAAATTTTCCCATCCTCCTCGTTAAAGATAATTGTTAACCCTATTCAGAAAACAGTGGTGGATTATTGATTACAGAGCAGTTCAAAACTGTTTAAATGTGTTGGGAACATTCATACACAAGGTCCTTTCATGGAGGACATAACCGTAGTGTCTTATCCAGCTTAGCTTTAATGCAACTTCTCCCCTTTTAAAATTCTACACAAAAAGTGAAAGTGATTGAAAACAACAAGTGCATGTACATCGTGTTCAAGTGAAGGCACAACATATTGCATGTAATAAACATTTACCTGCGAGGCCCTGAAGGAAATAGCCCAGCTCCCTGGCCTCTGTAAAGGTGCTTTCAGCCCAGAGAGGAGCATGGAGACAGGTGAACAATGGGATGATTGGAGAGAGTCCCCTTGCTGAGGCGTGACCTGGAGGTGGGGTGCTGTCAGGGCAGGACTGGCAGGGCTGAGGGCCGTGTGAGAAGGACCCAGCCATGCTGAGAGCTGTGGGGAGGCGGGAGCAGCACAGGGAGACTCAGAGAAATGGGTCCAGTGTTTTCAGGGAGCTCATCGTGGACAGATGGAATGTGGAGATGAAACTGCCACCTCTCATAGGTGGAAACCTTGCATTCAGACATAGGGCTGGATGTCTCAGCAGAAGCAAAAATGGAGTAATGCTAACAGGATCTCTAGAGCAGTTTTTTCTTAGCAGTGGTTTCAGTCCTGTCATAGCATGTTGGATGACTGAGCACATTGACAGTGGCCCTTCCTGCAGGTTTGTCCCCTTCAGATTAGTTCTGTTTGGCTTTGAGGTGCTGTTTTGGAGCCTCACCCTCCGTCTCCTTCAGCGGCAGGCAGCCTAAGGAGCATGACAGGGCCACGGGTTCCATGTCACAGGTTTCTGAAAGCTCTGCTGCTTGGAGCCTGGTGACCCTGTCCCCTCTGGGAACTGTGCAAGCAGCTGTCTCCTTGGGAACGTGGCATTAGCATGTTTTGCATGAGAATGAACACCAACCAATGCTGAATATCAATTGGATCCTAGAGTGCAGCTGCCTTTTAAATGTTCCTTTGTGTGGCTGAACTTCCTGCTCCAGCGGATTCCTGGAGCTTGTGTGAAGACACAGAGTCCTTAAGTCACCTTAGTGTCTTGCTTGCGCTATCTCTGGATCTTGCTGTCATCATTTATTTTATCCTTAGAAGTATGGCAAAGAGAAATACATACATATATAGAGACGCATGTCTGCACACAGACACAACACAGACACACGTACCTACACATGCTTACAACACACACAACCTGGGCACACACCCACAACATACATCTCCATAGAGACACAACACAGGCACACATACCCACACACATATGACATACAACACAGGCGCACACATGCAACATACATGGACACATGCATCTACACGCATGCACAACCCAGGTGTACACATGCAGCACACATCTACACAGAGACATACATGTGCATTCAGACACAAGCTAGACTCACACATACATCTACACATGCAAACAGCCCAGGCATATACATACAACATGCATCCATGCAGAGATATACATCTACACGCATACACAGCCCAGGCACACAGACAGTATGTGTACTTATATACCGACAGGCATTTATACACATACAACATGCATCTGCACACATACAACATAGACACAGGCAACATCTACATGTAGACCTGTGCACAAGCACAACATAGACAAATCACACACACAATCTACAGAGCTGCCTCTTGGGACCAGTTAAAAACCAAAGTTGGAGTATGACTTCAGCAGAGTCCTGAATTCCCATTTTTGGTCCTTTTCTTTGTGTTGGTGACCCTGATTTCCCAGATTCTTATCAACTGGGATAATAAAAACCAATTAGTGATTTTATAACTTGACTTTGCAAGGTAGGGGTGGGGGACAAACTTGGTCCAGGCGTCGTGGTGCTGCTGCAGGTCTGAATAAAGTGCAATGTTAGGACGGAGTGCCCTGCGTTGTTGCGTTTCTGGTGTGGGAAGTGATGACGCAGCACACACCACTCCCCTGAGAACAGAGCACCCCGCTCCTGTAGGGCGGTCCTCTAGGAAGATGGGACGGAGCCTCTGGGCGCCTTCTGACCAGAAGAGAAGCCAAGAGCCAGCCTGCTACCTGGTTTCTCGGTGGTCTTTTGCTCCATGTCATTGTTCACTTTTCACAGGGGCTTTGCTCCCTGAAGGGGAGTTCTCTTTTGTTTCTAGATGGACCTCGGAGCACTGCTGCAGAAGGCACTTTGCAAATAGCATTCCTTGTTAATTAGCGGGTGACCAAAGGCACTTGGATTTTAGTAATAAATCATAGTTCATTTAATTCTATTTCTACGATGTGGTGTGATATCAACCCACAGCTGTGGGTTCAGCTGTGTCCCCACCCAAATCTCAACTTGAATTGTATCTCTGAGAATTCCCACGTGTTGTGGGAGGGACCCAGGGGGAGGTAATTGAATCATGGGAGCTGGTCTTTCCTATGCTAGTCTCATGAGAGTGAATAAGTCTCACGAGATCTGATGGGTTTATCAGGGGTTTCCACTTTTGCTACCTCCGTTTTCTCTTGCCACTGCCATGTAAGAAGTGCCTTTTGCCTCCTACCATGATTCTGAGGCCTCCCCAGCCATGTAAAACTGTAAGTCCAATTGAACCTCATTTGGTTCCCAGTTTGGGGTATGTCTTTATCAACAGTGCGAAAATGAACTAATACATGGCACTTCAGGAATTTTAAAAGGGAAAAAAAGTTCAAGTGTACGTCAACTTTTTGAAATGAAATGAATTATTGAACACTGAAACATTGAGGCTGGGCACAGTGGCTCACACCTGTAATCCCAGCACTTGGGAGGCCAAGGCAGGTGGATCCCTCAAGTCCAGGAGTTTGAGACCAGTCTGGGCAACATGGCGAAACCCCATCTCTACAACAATACAAAAAGTAGCTGAGTGTGCTGATGCATACCTGTGGTCCCAGCTACTAGGGATGTTGAGGTGGGAGGTGGAAGCTGCAGTGGGCCCAGATTGTGCAGTCCAGCCTGGGCAACAGAGCAAGACCCTGTCTCAAAAATTAATTAATTAATAATATAGAAATGAAATGGAATATTGAATACTGAGCCATCGAATATTGAAATGCAATGTAGGGGAGACATCTGACCTGTGAGAGCACTTCTCAGAATGCAAGTCAATTTGGCAGCATTTTAATGATGTCATTCCGTATTTTGTAACCAGGCAGATGTATTGTTCTCTAACCCATGCATAAATGTGTTCAAGTTTTTTTTGTTGTTTTGTTTTTGTTTTTTAATAGAGTCTCACTTTGTTACCCAGGTTGGAGTGCAGTGGTGTGATCTCAGCTCACTGCAGCCTCCATCTCCCAGGTTCAAGTCATTCTCCTGCCTCAGCCTCCCAAGTAGCTGGGATTACAGGCACACACCACCATGCCCAGCTAATTTTTGTATTTTTTGGTAGAGACAGGGTTTTACCATGTTGGCCAGGCTGATCTCGAACTCCTGACCTCAAGTGATTCGCCCACCTCAGCCTCCTAAAGTGCTGGGATTACAGATATGAGCCACCGCATTTAGCCATTCAAGTTATTTTGATAACACTTCAAGTTAGGAGTTTGTTAGGGTCTGCCCAGTGCACATGAGAACTCCGGCGTCCTTGAGTTGGGTTGCTGTTGTCTGTAGCTCTGAGGTTGAGCTGTTTGGTTACAGCTTGTTTTGTAAGCCTGTGCTGTGTCTTCAACAAGACTTGAACTCTTCTGTCCTCTTCCAGACCTTGAGGACTTGAGCTCCTGACTTTGGGGTAATGGCACCCAGCCCTTCCCATGCTCCCAGTAGCACAGGTTGGAGGGCACATGGCCACAGCCTCCTTACAGCAGGGAGGGGAGGGCATTGGGTATTCATTAAACCCCGAGGGACTTTTCCTGAGGACACAGCAACATGACAGCCACAGGGTACTTGATTTGCTGTGCGCAGTCTGGGTGGGCTGGGGCATCTCTGAGGCTCAGAACACCAGGTGACACATCCACATTGTTCCAAGACACAAGTTCAGAGGCAGTGCAGCCCCTGGTCCTGGAACGAAGCTCTATGTAGGCGCTGGGTGCCGGGAAGAAGAGGATCGTCTCTTCTGCTTCACACTTAGACCGCTTGCTGCCCTTGTTCAGATCTCCTTTAAGAGCTCAAAGGTCATCTTCTGATGAGGATGACCTTTAGTAGCTCCTTCCCTGAAGCAGAGGCTGGTTTCTTACTCTGTTGGGTCAGAAAGAGCCATGTGCCAGCAAAGCCGTGCTGAGCTGATTCGTTGAAACATTGACAGTTGCTAGCCCATGAGATTTTGCTATAGCATGGATAAACACACATGTGAGGCCTGCCTGTGTGTGCTGCAGGCATGCTTATGCATGTGTGTGCATATAAACATATGTACATGTGATATGGGATAGTAATGGGAAGATCCATGAGTCATGGCCACTTCTGAAAGAAATAACCTTTCTTGGGTGCAGTGGCTCATGCCCATAATCCCAGCACTTTGTGAGGCTGAGGCAGGTGGATGGCTTGAAGGCAGGAGTTCGAGACCAGCCTGGCCAACATGGCAAAACCCC
This sequence comes from Saimiri boliviensis, assembly GCF_048565385.1. Classification (NCBI taxonomy): domain Eukaryota; kingdom Metazoa; phylum Chordata; class Mammalia; order Primates; family Cebidae; genus Saimiri; species Saimiri boliviensis. The sequence goes on from NC_133470.1 coordinate 6,719,577, forward strand.
ATCTCTACTAAAAATACAAAAAGTAGTCGAGTGTGGTGATGTGTACCTGCAGTTGCAGCTACTTGGGAGGCAGGCAAGAGGATCACTTGAGCCCAGGAGTTTGAGACTAACCTGGTCAACACAGTGAGACCCCATCTCTACAAACATGTTAAAAGTCAGCCAGGTATGGTGGTGAGCACCTGTAGCCTCAGCTACTTGGGAAGCTGAGGGGGCAGGATTTCTCAAGCCTAGGAGTTTGAGGCTGCAGCACGCTGTGATTGCACCATGGCACTCCAGCCTGGGTGACAAGAGCGAGACCCCAACTCTAAAAAGAACCTTTGTTGGTCTTATTTTTCATAATACAGTACTGATTTTCAAGGTTTTATTAAAGAATTGGTTTGCGACTCATCTTAGAAAGATTTACCTCTTTGTATATGGCAAATTTCCATAAGCCACATAAAAATACTGTAACTTGAAGTAAGTATTTCTGAATATAGCCATATGTGAACATTTTCACATTCATGTTGTTTCTAAAATTTTTCTTCATTTATTTCTGCAAAAACAAATGCTGTGTGTGTGTGTGTGTGTGTGTGTGTGTGTGTGTGATATGTGTGTGATGTGTGTGTGATGTGTGTGCCTGTGTCTTGAATGCTTCATGTTCTCTTGTGGGACATGCCAGTCAACAGCCTCATGTTGTCTGAGGTGTATCCAAACTCCCCAGCTTGCACAGGAGTTGCAGTAGAGAAAGATGTGGGAACGTGCATATGGATTTCACTCCTGAAAGTGGCTTAAGGGGCCGGGCGCGGTGGCTCAAGCCTGTAATCCCAGCACTTTGGGAGGCCGAGGTGGGTGGATCATGAGGTCGAGAGATCGAGACCATCCTGGTCAACATGGTGAAACCCTGTCTCTACTAAAAATACAAAAAACTAGCTGGGCATGGTGGCGCGTGCCTGTAATCCCAGCTACTCAGGAGGCTGAGGCAGGAGAATTGCCTGAGCCCAGGAGGCGGAGGTTGCGGTGAGCCGAGATCGTGCCATTGCACTCCAGCCTGGGTAACAAGAGCGAAACTCCCTCTCAAAAAAAAAAAAAAAAAAAAAAAAAAGAAAAGAAAGTGGCTTAAGGGGATTGTGAAGATCCAGGTCCAGTACCTTGTGGCAGGAGGGTGTTACTGGATTTGTTGGTTGATTCGTACTTGTTCTTCCTCTAGACAAGCAGATGCCCGGTGTCAGGAAGGCAGCCCAGGATCACAGCAGTACCCACCAAGTCAGAGCGCACCGAACCCACCCGCATTCTCTGAACTATCTCACTCCCAGGGAGCCCCAGAGCTGCCCCAGGAGGTCCGAGGACGAGCAGGAACCCTACCTCGAGATTATAGATACTCAGAGGAGAGCACCCCAGCAGACTTGGGACCCCGAGCCCAGAGTCCCGGCTCGCCCCTGCACGCTCAGGGACAGGACTCGTGGCCAGTGAGCTCAGCACTGCTCACCAAGAGGCCAGCCCCACAGAGGCCACCACCACCCAAGCGCGAGCCCAGGAGGTACAGGGCCACAGATAGCACACCTGCTGACGTTCCCCTGGCTGTCCCCAACAGGCCCTTCCCAACGCCATCCCCTGCGTCCCTGGACGTGTGTGTGGCCCACCTGTCCCTCTCCCACAGCCCCTCTGTGTTCAGCAGTACCCAGCCCCAGGACACCCCGAAGGCCACCGCCTGTGAGCGTGGCAGCCAGCATGTGAGCGGGGACACATCCCGTCCTCTGCCAGAAGCACTGCTCCCTCCCAAGCAGCAGCACCTGCGCCTGCAGACAGCCGCCATGGAGACCTCGCGCTCCCCCTCACCTCAGTTCGCCCCCCAGAAGCTGACGGACAAACCTCCCCTGCTCATCCAGGATGAGGATTCGACCAGGTACTGTCCTGCGATGGGGCCACTTGCGGTGTTCCCTCCCCATGAGGCTCCTTCCATGGGATGTGGGTTCACAGTGGGTCTTTCTGGGGTATCACCTGGGCACCTTGCTTTAGCTGAAGGCATTGGGCTTAAAGTTAGTCCTGGGGAATAATTGTGTGGAAGAAAGTGCAGCTTCAGTGCTGGTTGGATTTTTACCTCAGTGGTGGGCTGCTGTTTCCTGCAGGGAATGGTGGGAGATGTGAAGTAGGTGGTCCATCTTCCCCTTCTTCCAATCCAGATGCATTTTTATGTACATTACCCACAGGATATGCAGGTTAGAGGTGCGTTTTTGTGCGTTGTTGTTTTAATGCAGTCAGTATTTGTGATTGGAATTGAGTTTAACCTAAGCATGTGACCTTTAGGTGAAATTGGTATTTTTTATGGTGTCCAGTGTTTCTTACTCCTTTTCTTCCAGATTTTTTTTAATGTTAGAAAGCTAAGCTGGTTTATGCCTTTTGTTAAAGCAGAAGAATACTCAATCACATTTCATGGTGCTATCATCAGGATTTCAGGCATGGAATTACTGCGTCCATTGAGATGTTGATGGAAGTCAGTCAGGTGCTTGACCTTTCAAGAGCAGGGCCCAGCATGGTGGCTCACACCTGTAATCCCAGCACTTTGAGAGGTCAAGGCAAGTGGATTGCTTGAACCCAAGGAGTTCGAGGTCAGCCTGGGCAACATGGCAAAACCCTGTCTCTACTAAAACTACAAAATATTAGCCAGGCGTGATGGTGCACACCTATAGTCACAGCTTCCCAGGGAGGAGGCTGAAGTGGGAGGATCACCTGAGCCTGGGAGGTCCAGGCTGCAGTTAGCCATGATGATACCACTGCCCTCCAGCCTGGGTGACAAAGTGAGACCCTGTGCAAAAAAGTGCTGGCTATTTAGTTTTCTTCCCATGCAAACACCACCTCCTCGAGTGCCTTGAAGGACTGAGAAATGGATGGGGAGAATTTCCGCCTTGATGTCTAGAGCAATGGCTCTCAACCTAGGAGGTGGAGGACAATTTTGGCCCCCAGGGGACATTGGGCAATGTCCAGAAACACTTTTTGTTGTCCTAAGTGGGATGGGGGTGGGAGTGCTCTCAACATCTAGTAGTGGAGCCCAAGCAGTCTGCTCAGCGTCTGCAGTGCAAGGACGTCCCCCACAGAGCATTGTCTGACCGCAGATGCCAGCTGCTCTTAGGCTGGGAACCCTGCTATAGAGCCGCATGCCCGGCACAGGACCCACTGTCGCTTGTGCTGTGTAAACGTGAGGCAAAGAAAACCTAGTCGGCCGGGTGTGGTGGCTCACACCTATAATCCCAGCACTTTGGGAGACCAAGGCGGGCAGAACATGAGATCAGGAGATCAAGACCATCCTGGCCAACATGGTGAAACCCTGTCTCTACTAAAAATACAAAAATTAGCTGGGCATGGTGGTGCACGCCTGTAGTCCCAGCTACTCAAGAGGCTGAGACAGGAGAATCGCTTGAACCTGGGAGGCAGAGGTTGCAGTGAGCCGAGTTCATGCCACTGTACTCCAGCCTGGCAACAGAGTGAGACTTCTCTTAAAATAAAAAAAAAAAAAAGAGAGAGGAAGGAAACCAAGTCAATGAATACAAGTCCTCAGTCAGATAACAGGTATTCTCGCTGCAGAAAGTTCTCTGGGACCTCACTGCTGTAGAGTCTCAAGTCATTTTTTTTCTTAGCTTCTAAACAACTCAGCAGAGAAAACATATGACTGATACTGATCCTGTATCTCCAGCTGTGGCACTGTAACCACAGCTTTATCTGTGGGCCAAAACTGGGCGTTGCATCATTTAAAACGTTTCTGGAGATCACTCAACTATCCTTTCAACTGGTAACATTGTAAGGTTCTGAAAGGAAAGTGTCTTACTCCTTTCAGGCTGCTATAATAAGATCTCATGGACTGCACTGCTCATTAACAGGAGAAATTTGTGTCTCACAGTTGTGGAGGCTAGGAGTTCAAGATTAAGGCATGGCAGATTTGGTGTCTGGTGAAGAGCCATTCCTGTCTCAGATGACTGCTTCTCGCTGTGTGCTCACATGGCAGAAGAGGCAGAGGGGCTCCCTGGGATCCCTTTTCTAAGAATACTCATCCCCTTCATGAGGCTCCCCCGTCATGACCTCAGCAGCTCCTTCAGGCCCCACCTCCTAACACCATCACCTTGGGGGTTCGATTTCAACATACTACTTTTGAGGATTATGTTGAAATCTACATATTTATTCGGTTGATTGATTGATTGAGACAGAGTCTTGCTCTATCACCCAGGCTGGGGTGCATTGGTGTGATCTGGGCTCACTGTAACCTCTGCTACCCAGGTTCAAGTGATTCTCCTGCCTCAGCCTCCCAAGTAGCTGGGACTACAGTCCTGCACCACCACACCCAGCTAAGTTTTGTATCTTTAGTAGAGACAGGGTTTCGCCATGTTGGCCAGTCTGGTCTCGAACTCCTGACCTCAAGTGATCCACCCGCCTAACCTCCCAAAGTCCTGGGATTACAGGCATGAGCCACTGCACCTGGCCTCTTTCCCAGTATTTTAAAACCTGTGAAGGGAGATTTGATTATGTTGTTTAATTTTTTCTATTGGTCACATCAAATTTCTGCACAGAAAGGGGACACTTTCACATCAGCATAGGCTGATGTGAAAGTCAGTACTAGGCGAGCAGGGTTTCTGGGATGATGAGGGAGTACAGAGGCTTCTGCTTTTGCTGCTGCTTGGATAAGGTGGCCGGGTTTTCCTCCTCCATTTATTATTATTATTATTTTAACAGAGAGATGGGGGTCTCTGTGTTACCTGGGTTGGTCTCAAACTCCTGGGCTCAAACAGTCCTCCCACCTGAGCCTCCCACAGTGCTGGGATTTCAGGCGTGAGCCACTGCACCTGGCTGGGATTTTCCTTCATAAGTCTGACCTACCTAAGCAATATTTTTCACATTTAGACTTTGTAAATTTTCTTCACGAGGAAGCAGTTGTGAGGACTGTCTGTGAGTCCCTAGATAAAACACATACGATGTTAATGGACCCTACTAGAGAGAGGAAGGAAAATACACAGTTCATCTCAGCCTGAGCACCACTCCCTTGTGGATAGGGAAAGAGCCCTCCTGCATTCCCAGTCACCAGTGAAAGAGAGAACACAGCATTACATTTAGAGCATCGTGGCTGCCCTTGTGCTATGGAAAATTGGGTTCCTTTGTGTAATGTTGTAGGTGCAGTGTTGGGTGGACTTCATTAGAAACACATCCTCATTTGGGGTTGTGGAGTTTGGACTGTTCCTTTTTAATTCCCTCCTGACCCCCGGCAGATGGGGCTGCTTCTCCAATGCTCTGAAAAGCTCTTGAAAGCCCTGGTTAGTGTGGTCCAGCCTGGTGCCACTGAGAGCAGCCAGTGCGGGGCTGCCCCCAATGCGGGACCACGGCATTGCCGGGCTTGTTCCTCTTGTTATCTTTCCCCCAGCCCTCCAGGGGTGCTTTAGGTGCCTCTCTAGCCCTTTCACCCAGAAACTTTTTTTTTTTTTTTTTTTTTTTTTTTTTTTGAGATGGAGTCTTGCTCTGTTGCCCAGGCTAGAGTGCAGTGATACAATCTCAGCTCATTGCAACCTCTGCCTCCCAGGATTCAAGTGATTCTCATGCTTCGGCCTCCTGAGTAGCTGGGATTACAGGTGCACACCACCACACCCAGCTAATTTTTGTATTTTTAGTAGAGACAGGGTTTCACCATGTTGGCCAGGCTGATCTCGAACTCCTGACCTCAAGTGACCTACCCGCCTCAGCCTCCCAAAGTGCTGGGATTACAGGCCACCACACCTGGCTGAAACTAAAAAAAAAAAAAAGGAAATCTGTGTCCTTTGGGACTGACTTAGAGTAATACAGAACTGATGATTCCCTGCTTACCATGAGAGCCTATCTCACTGGTGTGCAAATGTGTGCAGGGCTAGTTTGAAGCACAGGGGGTTGGGGGGTACAAGGACAGTGTGGGGTGGGCTGTCCTGCACATGGCAAGGGAGCTTCTCCCAAGTGGGGCAGTGGCCCGACTCCCAAGCACAGCCCCTCTGGAAAGGAGCTCTCCCCAGGGCCTGAGAACTACAGGGGAGCCCGCAGGCCTGTATCAACCTAAGGACTGATGGGAATCCTGGAAAATGCCCATCCATGTGGGCTTCCCCTGCAAAAGGACATTTAACCGAACAGGGCTTGTTAAACTTTGTATTATCATTGGAAGAATGACAAATGATATTAAACAGTCCTCACAGCCCTCCGCAAACCCCTGGAGGATGCCCTGGGATGCCTCAGAGATGGCATTGGCAGTTTGAGCATGGAAAGGATGCTGGGGTCAGGAGGCAGAGGTAGGAGTCAGAGGGAGCTTCTTGAGGCCTCTGCCTTATCCAGGATGTGGGATCATGGAGGCTCTTTCGAGTCAGGCGGCTGGCTAGCGCCTTTGAGTCAGGTGGCTGGCTAGCGCCTTTGAGTCAGGTTCCCATCTGGAGGGGATGTGTCAATCAGGGTCTGTGGCTAGAGCATGCTTTGCGATTTCAGCAGACAGTTCTTCTTCCAGAATTGAGCGGGTGATAGACAACAACACCACGGTGAAGATGGTACCCATCAAGATTGTGCACTCAGAGAGCCAGCCAGAGAAGGAGAGCCGCCAGAGCCTGGCACGCCCCGCTGAGCCTCCCGCCCTGCCCCGCGGGCTGGAGAAAGACCAGATCAAGACGCTGAGCACATCCGAGCAGTTCTACTCCCGCTTCTGTCTGTACACGCGGCAGGGCACTGAGCCCGAGACCCCACACAGGGCCCAGCCGACCGAGCCCCAGCCCCCAAGCACCCAGGCGCCCCCTGAGAAAGACCGCTGCACCTCCCCTCCGGGGCTCAGCTACATGAAGGCCAAAGAGAAGACCGAGGAAGACCTGAAGTCGGAGGAGCTGGCCAGGGAAATCGTGGGGAAGGATAAGTCCCTGGCCGACATCCTGGATCCCAGTGTGAAGATAAAAACCACCATGGACTTGATGGAAGGCATTTTCCCCAAAGATGAGCACCTCCTGGAAGAAGCCCAGCAGCGGAGGAAGCTGCTCCCCAAAATCCCCTCTCCTAGAAGCACAGAGGAGAGGTGAGTAGACGTGGCCTTCCAGCTTGGGCGTGACTCTGCCTGGCATCTCTTAGGCTTGTAAAGGGAAAGGGGGCATGTCTGTTTCTCGGTTTTCATGCTTGCCTTTGGGGAAGACAGATTTTCATAAGGGCCCCTTGATGTTTAGCACTTTTTGGCTTTTTTGTGAGCCTCCTGGAAGAGAAATGGAGGGTCAGTAGTCCCATCCCAGGGTATGATGACTTTGGGCCTGACATGAAAATATGAAAATACACACTGCAGGCCACCAAACTGCCTTGGCCTGAGGAGGCCAGCAGGATTTCTGACGATGGCCACAGGTCTCCTTTCTCATAAGACCTCTGTTCTCAGTGGGGGTCATTGTCTACCCTGGGGAACAGTTGAAAATGTCTCTGTGGGGAGGGGTGCTCTGGGCATCCTGTGGGTGGAGCCCAGGGGTGCTGCTCGACATCCTACAGAGCACAGGAGGCCCCACCACAGAGATTCATCCAGCTCCCATGCATCCCTGGTGCCAGCATGAGAGTGAGGGCTTAGGTGGAATATATGTGTTTCTTTATGAAATTTTTTTAAATTTATTTGAAACTTTTTTACATCTGCATTTTTTAAAGTATTACAATTTGGCCAGGCACAGTGGTGCACACCTATAATCCCAGCACTTTGGGAGACCAAAGTAGGCAGATATTCGAACCCATGAATTCAATACCAGCCTGGGCAACATGGCAAAACCCTGTCTCTACAAAAAAAAAAAAAAAAAAATTACAAAAAATCAGCCAGGCATGGTGGCAGACACCTGTAGTCCCAGCTACTCAAGAGGCTGAGGTGAAAGGATCACTTGAGCCCAGGAGTTGGAGGCTGCAGTGAGCTATGATGGCGCCACTGCACTCCAGTGCGGTGACAGAGCAAGACCCCATCTCTTGAAATAGAAATGAAAAAAAATTGTGACAATTTACACCTGCCTGATGAATATATTTTAATTGGTTTTATAACTAGCACTTTTGGCATATCTCCTTAAGCCACTTGACCGCAAAGGCATGCGTGGTGGCATCTTCCCTGCTGCTGACATGTGTTCTGCCAGCACAGCATCATTCACGGGTAGGAAGGTGGAGTGAGCATGACACACAGCCAAGGAGGAGCAGCTGGACCAAGTCGACCCAGGCAGGGCGGCGCCGACAGGGCTGCTGGGAGGAAGGGAGAGGGTTGATGTTTGTAGATAACGTCACACGTGTCCTTGTCCTCATGGACCCAGGCTCTTGGCGGAGGTCATCTGTGCTCTCACCTCTATGGTGAAGATTTTAGGCATTCCTGCTGATTTGAGTTTTTGCCTTTTTAAAAAACTGTTTCACACACTTACGAGTGTCCACTTGGCAAGGTTGATTGTTTTCAGTTTTAACCTTGTCACCTGTTTTTCCCCCTTTGGCTGTCTCATCTTCCTGGCTGATGTCCTTTTGTGAGCACCAGCATTGATTTGTCACAACCCAGGGGGTGGTGCAGAAGGGCTGTTTGCATGCACGGTCCCAGCTCATTGAAGTTCCCACGCCTTTACCCAGGAAAGAGGAGCCCTGTGTGCCTGCGGCTATGTCCCTGGCCACCAATTCCACCTACTACAGCACATCGGCCCCCAAGGCGGAACTGCTGATCAAGATGAAGGACCTGCAGGAGCAACAGGAGCGCGAAGAGGATTCGGGGAGCGACTTGGACCATGACCTGTCGGTGAAGAAGGTAGGAGAGCCCATTCCAAATGACAGCATGCACGTGTCTAGGCAGGGGGAGGCATCCAGACCACACCATCCTACCCCAGCCCAGACTGTGTACCATGTGTCTGAGGGCATTTGTGTTCGGCTTTCACTCAGGACAGTGGAATTTGAAGTGATATTACTAAGCCCTCTGTGCCTAGTTCTGTGATCTAATCTTGAGCCATTCCACAAACGTCTCTTTGCTGTTTCTAATAGGATCCAATGTCAAATTAGTTTAAATAGTTGCCATTGTCTTTCACTTTATTTTATTTATTTATTTTTGAGACAGGGTCTTGCTCTGTTATGCAGGCTGGAGTGCAGTGGTGCGATCATGGCTCACTACAGCCTTGACCTCCTGGCCTCAAGTGATCCTCCTTCCTCAGTTAAAGGAAAATCATTTTCATATTAGAAAGTGGTAATTTTTATTTGAGATAGACTCTCCCTCTGTCACCCAGGCTGGAGTGCAGTGGCACAATCTCAGCTCACTACAACCTCCACCTCCTGGGTTCCAGTGATTCTCCTGCCTCAGCCTCCCAAGTCGCTGGGATTATAGGAACCTGCCACCATGCCTGGCTAATTTTTGTATTTTTAGTAGAGATGGGGTTTCACCATGTTGGCCAGGCAGGTCTCAAACTCCTGACCTCAAGTGATCCACCCACCTTGGCCTCCCAAAGTGGTGGGATTGCAGGCATGAGCAACTGCTCCCAGACTAGAAGGTGATTAACTTTTTGTTCAAGATATTATAAAGGGAATGAAAATTAAGGGTTTGGGTCCTGGGACTTCTACGGGCCCTCCATCTGGCACAGGGTACCATTCGCTTCATTCTGGTTGCACATTCCTCTTTTAAAAAACAAAGAATCCAAAATGTGTTGAATTTTTCCACACAGAACCAAGAAAATCATACCGTGGGGACCGTTTGAACTTAGGCCACACCCTAGATGTAGAGAACTGCATTCTTTGCTCACATGCCTTTGTTTCTCATGATACGATGAATTTCAGAAGTGGCATGGCATGCTTTGATCCTGCCGCCCTCATCTGCGGGGCACCCTGTCCGCCTGCTTTGGGAGGCTGGAGATGCTGGGCAGCCGCCTCACCAGATGTATGACTCCAGGACTGACTGAGTCGTTGTGGGCTGGAAGTCAGCCTGTACTTTAGTTCAGCAAGCGGGAGTTGGACACCTGCCCCAGAAGCACACGCTGTAAATCCCAGTTCTCCATGGTGCTGGTGACTCAGCCGTCCCATTTTCCTGCTTGATTTGACAAGGCGGCCACTGCTCCGTTACATTTTTTCCCTGCCTTCCCGCAGCCACATGCTCATGATGTCGCACATTCCTGCAACACGTGTGCAGGAAGAGGCATGTTCAGGGAGGAAGTGAGCACAGTGCAGGCAGGAACTTGGCAGGCCACCTGCTCTGTAGCTGCTTCAGGGGAAACCATGAGACCCTAATTCCACACACTTCCAACATTCCCAGGGGGACCACAGTTGTCCCAGTCACAGCATTGCTGGGTGGTCATAGAGCTGAGAGCGAAATCAGGGGACCCTCTGTTTTAGGAGAAGACTAAGGACAGAGGCGAAAGAATGGAAGCCCCAGGCAGGAATGCAGCAGAGGACTCTGGTGGCCAGGAGAGAAGCACCACGCAGAGATGGCAAAATATGGTTTTATACTTGGGGTAGCTCAGAAGGACTCTGCCCAGAAAAGAGGGCACCATGTTGAGTTGTGGGGCTTCTTCAGGAGGACCAGATAGCTGATTGGTTTCAGTTCAGAATCTTTGAGAAGTATGGCTTTTCCCTGGAGCCAGGAGGTGAGTACAGGGCCCAGACAGAAAAGATCTTGTTTCCCCCATAGAAGGGAACAAAAGGTGGCCTGGGGCTCGATCCTTCAAGCCTTGGCCCATCTTAGTGGAGGGGTGAGAGTGGCTGTGTGCCTGGTCTCTACTGCTGCAGGCTCTAACCAGAGCCTCCCAGAAAGCCCCTCACTACAAGAAGTAGCAGATTGGCCTGCCAGACGGTACGGCCGCAGTGGTGAGTTCTTCAGCACCTGGGTGGTGTGGACAGCCACTGATCTGTGTGCTGTCCTGGGCCAAGTCTTATCTCAGAAATCTTTGAAAGCCAACAGCTGCTCTTTCTACAATGGCCCTTTAACAAAAGGGAAATGATTTCAATAAAAATTTGCATATGACATGTAAAAGAACCGATAAAGAAACCTGGATACCTTCCAGAGGGCCCAGTTTCAAATTAACTCAGCCAAGGTAGATTTTTGAGGGCATGTTCATCCACTGGTGTAAAATCTACATTTCCACAATTGCTGAATAATAATGAAAAATTCCTGAGCAGCTCTGGCGAGTATCCTTCTAGCCACAGTTACCTGCATTGCTTGCAGTATTCCTTCAGGCTAGCATTGGCATCAGACGGGAATCTGGAAAGTTCTTCATGCCTGTTTCCTGTTTTGTGCTTTGCCTTCAAGTGATGAATATCTAAAATGTGGCCACATTCTCAGCTGTGAGATTCACGATTTAAACAGTGTCTCCAGATAGGTAGTGAGTAGGAAAAGACGCAAACTGCTTTTCCTCTGCTCTCACACCACGGCAACCAACACAGAAGACTTCGGTGACCACATGTGTGGAGGGTGTTTTCCACACACCCAGCGAGCAGCCACTTCTGCAGCAGACACCAGCTGGGTGGCCTCTGATTCAGTTCAGTTGTGACACTGTCAAGCTGGAGGTAGCATCACATGCCACGGGTTGAGGGCTCAGTCCCCAAGACTGCACCCCCGCCACACACCAGTCACAGGTCCGAGTCTCAGGGACTTCTGACCAACCACCTTGAAGTTGGGGTTCCCATGACCCCCCTCTTTGGCTTCCATTAATTTGCTAGAGTGGCTCACAGACCTCAGGGAAACATTCACATTTATGATAAACGGTGTTACAAGGGATATGCATGAAGAGATATGTAGGGCGAGGTATGGGAAGAGCTTCCATGCCCTCCCTGGGTACACCTCCCTCCAGGAAGCTCCGTGTCCTCTGCCTTCCAGAAGTCCCCCAAGCTCCATCCTCTTGGGCCTTTTATGGAGTCTTCATTGCATAGGCCTGATTGAAATCTGTGTAGAAATGTGGTTGGACAAAAAGGCTGTGATCCAATCCTCACGGACTTAGGAGAAAACCCCAACGTCTGTCTGTTGAGATTCTTGTCCTCTCTGTGCAACGTTCCTTCCTGCAGGTGAGCCGCAGGACCTTTTGGGAATACAGGGATCTTAAGACCTGCAGTCATTCAAGGGGGCGGAGGATTTCTTGATGGAAAGGTTGGGGAAGATTAGATCGTGCTTTGGGCAGGTCGAAGGCTGCAGGAGAAGGTCAGGGAGCGAAAGTCTGTTTTCTGAGGCGTAAAGCACCCTAACATTATAACAAGGGCTGCACGCACTGTGTACAGGAACTGTGTACAAAGCCCAGTGTAGGTAAATAAGTAGATCAGTACCTGCATGTATATTGCATCACAGGTAAGTAAACAGACACACAGATACATAGATACAGAGGGGAAAAAAAAAAAAAAAAAAAGAAAAGAAATGTAGACACATGTTTAAAATTGTAAGGGAAGAACATGTCTCGTCATTCTGAGCAGCTGGAACCTGACTGGAGAAGCCAAAGCAATGTCTCCATTCCATGTGGTCTTTCTGGGAGAAAGCTGTGCTGGTGACTCAGCAGCGAGGGTGGAGGCGTCCTGCGAAACTGCGTCCCGCTTTAATCTGTAGGAGAGGCAGGCGAGCTCAAAAACCCAAGGCAGACTGAACCAAGAGGAGGCGCTCCCCTGATAAGAGCTCATACCTTCACATTTCTGGGCCATTTTGGGGGAATACACACATGTTAGATGGAGATTCTCTTTAAAAGCATCTGTGTGTGTCTGGGCCCAGTGGCTCACACCTATAATCCTAGCACTTTGGGAGGCTGAGGCAGGAGGATCACTTGAGCCCAGGAGTTTGAGACCAGCCTGGGCAACATAGGGAGACCCCATCTCTACAAAAATAAAAAATTTATCTGTGTCTGATGGTGCATGCCTGTGGTCCCAGCTACTTAACAGGCTGAGGTGAGAGGATTGCTTGAGCGCAGGAGGTCACCACTGCAGTGAGTGGTAATCATGCCACTGCACTCCAGCCTAGGTGACAGAGCAAGACCCTGTCTCAAAAAATAAAAAATGAATAAATATATAAAAGCATCTATGTGAGGGAAAGACCTCACGCAATCAGGAAATAGGCTGCCTCGTATCCAGCATGTGTTTCTCCTGCTGTGGGGTTCACTTTTCCTGCTGAATACTCATCCAGCTGATGATTTTACCCTTAGATCAGGCGTCCCCAAACTTTTTACACAGGAGGCCAGTTCACTGTCCCTCAGACCGTTGGAGGGCCGCCACATACTGTGCTCCTCTCACTGACCACCAATGAAAGAGGTGCCCCTTCCTGAAGTGCAGCGGGGAGCCGGATAAATGGCCTCAGGGGGCCGCATGCGGCCCACGGGCCGCAGTTTGGGGACGCCTGCCTTAGATTATGGAGTCAGGGCAGTTGCTTCTCATCCCGCAGCCCATTGTTGGTGAGAACCGATACCTCCTGGGCACTTACTAGATCTGAGCATTGGGCTAAGTGCTTTACACACCGCCGTCCCTTTCACCTTCATGCCAGTCCCAGAGGTAAGGCTGTGACTCCTGTGCTGCTCTTGGGCACTCTGCCCTGCAGAGCTCAAGTGAGACTTCGATCTGTCATCTATCCGGGCCCAAGTGTGTGCCTCTCTGCTGAGCTCTGCAGACCCGATGGGATCAGTCTCTCAGCTTCCCCAGGGAAGGGATGACAGCACTGACAATTTCCGATGATCCACTTTGCATGCAGTAGTGTTGCTTGTTATGACAAAGTGAGCTTTCCTGTTCATTTTTGATCTGTGCACCTGAGTACTCTTCAGTGTCTGTCCTGCCATGTGCTCTCCAGAGCATGTGCCGGCATCACAGCCCCAAGGAAACCGCAGTGGTAGTGGAGATGACGCTGGTGTAGTCAATAGCATCTCAGGTGGGGAGAGTTCTTGGAAGGCAGCACATGGCATTTGTCCTAACCCTTGCCTCCTTACAATTCACCCTGCTCAGGCAAACACCCATGACACATGCTGTGGATGGATTCAAAGGCAGAAGGACTGCCATGGCCATGAGACAGGGTTCTTCCAGGCAAGACTTACCTGTTGGACTCCTTAAAGCCACCCCTGTAATTTCTCTCAAATATGGCATTGGAGGAGGAGGAGCTGTTTCTTTGTCCATCACTCAGATCAAAGTGTATGTTGCCACCTCACTTCAGGATGGCAGCTGATTTAAAAGGTTCATACTTTCACTTTTATTTTTGCTCTTTAAAAATTAATCACTTATAAATGGGGTATGGTGATACCTCCCTATAGTCCCAGCTACTCAGGGAGCTGAGGCAGGAGGATCACTTGAAGCCAGGGGTTTAAGGCTGTAGTGTACTATGGTCATGTCTATGAGTAGCCAATGAGCTGCAGCTTGAGCAACATAGCAAGACCAGACCGCTTCTCTAAGCAAGCAAAAAGATAACAATCATTTAGAAGGCTGGTGGGAAGGGGCATAGAGTGTTAGTGTCTAATAGTTACATGGTTTCAGTTGGGGAAGATGCAAGAGTTCTAGGGACGGATGGTGGCGACAGGTGGACGGCAGCATGAACGCACCACACACCACAGAACTGTGCTCTGAAAAATGACTAAGATGGCAAGCTTTATGTTATATATTTTTTTTACTACAATTTTTAAAACAGTCCCATCTATTGGCATTTTGGTCAAGTTGAAATCAGTAGGTTATAGTAAAAGATTGTCTTTTAAGTTCATTCGTATGCCTTTATTGGTCTTAAGTTTTTGTTTGTTTGTTTGTTTGTTTTTTTATTTTATTGCATTTTAGGTTTCGGGGTACATGTGATGAACATGCAAGATTGTTGCATAGGTACACACATGGCAGTGTGGTTTGCTGCCTTCCGTCCCCTCACCTGTATCTGTCATTTCTCCCCATGCTATCTCTTCCCACTTCCCCACCCCCCGCCCCTCCCCCATTTCCCCCCAACGGACCCCAGTGTGTAGTGCTCCCCTCCCTGTGTCCTTGTGTTCTCATTGTTCAGCACCCGCCTATGAGTGAGAATATACGGTGTTTGATTTTCTGCTCTTGTGTCAGTTTGCTGAGAATGATGGTTTCCAGGTTCATCCATGTCCCTACAAAGAACGTGAACTCATCGTTTTTGATGGCTGCGTAATATTCCATGGTGTATATGTACCACATTTTCCCTATCCAGTCTATCATCATTGGGCATTTGGGTTGGTTCCAGGTCTTTGCTATTGTAAACAGTGCTGCAATGAACATTCGTGTGCACGTGTCCTTGTAGTAGAATGATTTAGAATCCTTTGGATATATACCCAGTAATGGGATTGCTGGGTCAAATGGGATTTCTATTTTTAGGTCCTTGAGGAATCGCCACACTGTCTTCCACAATGGTTGAACTAATTTACATTCCCACCAACAGTGTAGAAGTGTTCCTATTTCTCCACATCCTCTCCAGCATCTGTTGTTTCCCGATTTTTTAATGATCGCCATTCTAACTGGTGTGAGATGGTATCTCAATGTGGTTTTGATTTGCATTTCTCTGATGACCAGTGATGATGAGCATTTTTTCATATGTTTGTTGGCCTCCTGTATGTCTTCTTTTGTAAAGTATCTGTTCATGTCCTTTGCCCATTTTTGAATGGGCTTGTTTGTTTTTCTCTTGTAGATCTGCTTTAGTTCTTTGTAAATTCTGGATATCAGCCCCTTGTCAGATGGGTAGGCTGCAAAAATTTTTTCCCATTCTGTTGGTTGCCGCTTCACTCTACTGACTGTTTCTTTTGCCGTGCAGAAGCTGTGGAGTTTGATTAGGTCCCATTTGTCTATTTTGGCTTTTGTTCCCATTGCTTTTGGCGTTTTGGTCATGAAGTCCTTGCCTACACCTATGTCCTGAATGGTTTTGCCTAGATTTTCCTCTAAGGTTTTTATGGTGTTAGGTCTGATGTTTAAGTCTTTAATCCATCTGGAGTTAATTTTGGTGTAAGGTGTCAGGAAGGGGTCCTGTTTCTGCTTTCTGCACATGGCTAGCCAGTTTTCCCAACACCATTTATTAAGCAGGGAGTCCTTTCCCCATTGCTTGTTTTTGTCAGGTTTGTCGAAGATCAGATGGTTGTGGGTATGTTGTATTTCCTGTGAGGCCTCTGTTCTGTTCCATTGGTCTATATCTCTGTTTTGGTACCAGTACCATGCTGTTTTGATTACTGTAGCCTTGTAGTATAGTTTGAAGTCCGGTAGTGTGATGCCTCCTGCTTTGTTCTTTTTGCTTAGAGTTGACTTGGCTATGCGGGCTCTCTTTTGGTTCCATATGAAGTTTAAGGTGTTTTTTTCCAGTTCTGTGAAGAAGGTCATTGGTAGCTTGATGGGAATAGCGTTGAATCTGTAAATTACTTTGGGCAGTATGGCCATTTTCACAATGTTGATTCTTCCTAACCATGAACATGGAATGTTTCTCCATCTGTTTGTATCCTCTCTTATTTCATTGAGCAATGGCTTGTAGTTCTCCTTGAAGAGGTCCTTTACGTTCCTTGTTAGTTGTATTCCTAGGTACTTTATTCTCTTTGTAGCAATTGTGAATGGCAGTTCGTTCTTGATTTGGCTCTCTTGAAGTCTATTACGGGTGTACAGGAATGCTTGTGATTTTTGCACGTTGATTTTGTATCCTGAGACTTTGCTGAAGTTGTTTGTCAGTTTCAGGAGATTTTGGGCTGAGATGATGGGGTCTTCCAGATATACAATCATGTCATCTGCAAATAGAGACAATTTGATTTCCTCCTTTCCAATTTGAATACCCTTTATTTCTTTTTCTTGCCTGATTGCTCTGGCTAGAACTTCCAGTACTATATTGAATAGGAGTGGTGAGAGAGGGCACCCTTGTCTAGTGCCAGATTTCAAAGGGAATGCTTCCAGTTTTTGCCCATTCAGTATGATATTGGCTGTTGCTTTGTCGTAAATAGCTTTTATTGTTTTGAGATACGTTCCATCAATACCTAGTTTATTGAGGGTTTTTAGCATAAAGGGTTGTTGAATTTTGTCAAAAGCCTTCTCTGCATCAATTGAGATAATCATGTGGTTTTTGTCTTTGGTTCTGTTTATGCGGTGAATTACGTTTATGGACTTGCGTATGTTGAACCAGCCTTGCATCCCCGGGATGAATCCTACTTGATCATGGTGGATGAGCTTTTTGATATGCTGTTGCAATCGGTTTGCCAGTATTTTATTGAAGATTTTTGTATCTATGTTCATCATGGATATTGGCCTGAAATTTTCTTTTCTTGTTGAGTCTCTGCCGGGTTTTGATGTTTGTCTCGTAAAATGATTTGGGAAGGATTCCCTCTTTTTGGATTGTCTGGAATAGTTTCAGAAGGAATGGTATCAGCTCCTCTTTGTATGTCTGGTAGAATTCGGCTGTGAACCCATCTGGACCTGGGCTTTTTTTGGGTGGTAGGCTCTTTATTGCTGCCTCGACTTCAGACCATGTTATTGGTCTATTCAGGGTTTCGGCTTCTTCCAGGTTTAGGCTTGGGAGGGTGCAGGTGTCCAGGAATTTATCCATTTCTTCCAGGTTTACTAATTTATGTGCATAGAGTTGTTTGTAATAATCTCTGATGATGGTTTGGATTTCTGTGGAATCTGTGGTGATATCCCCTTTATCGTTTTTTATTGCATCAATTTGGTTATTCTCTCTTTTCTTTTTTATTACTCTGGCTAGTGGTCTATTTTGTTGATCTTTTCAAAAAACCAGCTCCTGGATTTATTGATTTTTTGAAGAGTTTTTTGTGTCTCTATTTCCTTCAGTTCTGCTCTGATCTTAGATATTTCCTGTCTTCTGCTAGGTTTTGAGTTTTTTTGATCTTGCTCCTCTAGCTCTTTCAATTTTGATGATAGGGTGTCAATTTTCGACCTCTCCTTTCTTCTCATGTGGGCACTCATTGCTATATATTTTCCTCTAGAGACTGCTTTAAATGTGTCCCAGAGATTCTGGTATGTTGTGTCTTCGTTCTCATTGGTTTCTAAGAACATCTTTATTTCTGCCTTCATTTCATTGTTTATCCAGTCAACATTCAAGAGCAAGTTGTTCAGTTTCCATGAAGCTGTGTGATTCTGAGTTAGTTTCTGCATTCTGAGTTCTAACTCGATTGCACTGTGGTCTGAGAGACTGTTTGTTATGATTTCTGTTCTTTTGCATTTGCTCAGGAGTGATTTACTGCCAATTATGTGGTCAATTTTAGAGTAGGTGTGATGTGGTGCTGAGAAGAATGTATATTCTGTGGATTTGGGGTGGAGAGTTCTGTAAATGTCTATTAGGTTTGCTTGTTCCAGGTCTGTATTCAGGTCCTGGATATCCTTGTTGATTTTCTGTCTGGATGATCTGTCTAATATTGACAGTGGGGTGTTAAAGTCTCCCACTATTATTGTGTGGGAGTCTAAGTCTCTTTGTAGGTCATTAAGAACTTGCCTTATGTATCTGGGTGCTCCTGTATTGGGTGCGTATATATTTAGGATCGTTAGCTCTTCTTGTTGCAGTGATCCTTTTACCATTATGTAATGTCCTTCTTTGTCTCTTTTGATCTTTGTTGCTTTAAAGTCTATTTTATCAGAGATGAGAATTGCAACTCCTGCCTTTTTTTGCTCTCCATTTGCTTGGTAGATCTTCCTCCATCCCTTTATTTTGAGCCTTTGTGTATCCTTGCATGTAAGATGGGTTTCCTGGATACAGCACACTGATGGGTTTTGGCTTTTTATCCAGTTTGCCAGTCTGTGTCTTTTGATTGGGGCATTTAGTCCATTGACATTTAGGGATAGTATTGTTATGTGTGAATTTGATACTGTCATTTTGATGCTACCTGGCTGTTTTGTTGGTTAGTTGATGCAGCTTCTTGATTGTGTTGATGCTCTTTTACCATTTGGTGTGTTTTTGGAGTGGCTGGTACTGGTTGTTCCTTTATAAGTGTAGAGCCTCTTTCAGGAGTTCTTGTAGAGCAGGTTTGGTGGTGATGAAATCTCTGAGTGCTTGCTTGTTCACAAAGGATTTTATTTTTCCTTCACTTATGAAGCTTAGTTTGGCTGGATAGGAGATTCTGGGTTGAAAGTTCTTTTCTTTAAGGATGTTGAATATTGGCCCCCAATCTCTTCTGGCTTGTAGGGTTTCTGCTGAGAGATCTGCTGTGAGTCTAATGGGCTTCCCTTTGTGGGTAACCCGACCTTTCTCTCTGGCTGCCCTTAGCATTTTCTCTTTCATTTCAACCCTGGCGAATCTGACGATTATGTGCCTTGGGGTTGCTCTTCTTGAGGAATATCTTTGTGGTGGTCTCTGTATTTCCTGGATTTGAATATTGGTCTGCCTTGCTAGGTTGGGGAAGTTTTCCCAGATAATATCCTGAAGAGTATTTTCCAGCTTGGATTCATTCTCTTCATCACATTCAGGTACACCTATCAGACGTAGATTAGGTCTTTTCACATAGTCCCACATTTCTTGAAGATTTTGTTCATTCCTTTTTGCGCTTTTTTCTCTGTTCTTGCCTTGTCTTTTTATTTCATTGAGTTGATCTTCGACCTCTGATATCCTTTCTTCTGCTTGGTCAATTCGGCTATTGAAGCTTGTGCATGCTTCACGAAGTTCTCGTGTTGCGTTTTTCAGCTCCATCAATTCACTTATACTCCTCTCTATGCTGTCCATTCTCGTCAGCAGTTCGTCCAATCTTTTTTCAAGGTTCCTATTTTCTTTGCGTTGGGTTAGAACATGTTCTTTTAGCTCGCTGTAGTTTCTTACTACCCACCTTCTGAAGTCTGATTCTGTCATTTCATCACTCTCCTTCTCCATCCAGTCTGGTTCCCTTGCTGGTGAGGAGTTGTGGTCCCTTTTAGGAGGAGAGGTGTTCTGGTTTCGGGAGTTTTCATCCTTTTTGCGCTGGTTTCTTCCCATTTTTGTGGGTTTATCCACCTGTTGTCTGTCTCTGTCCCAGGGAGTTGGAGCTTTATGAGTTTCCGTTGCACTACTGCCTTTTTTGATTTTTCTTTCAGGTCTGACCCGCCCAGCTAGCAGCAGGCCTAGCCACTGCCTGCCCGCAGGGGCTTTGCTGAGCTGCTGTGGGCTCCGCCCAGCTGCCCTGGGCTCTTCCCTGTAGTCCTTTTTATATGGGCGTAGTTAGAACTGTCTGGGCAACGGTGGCCCCGCCTCTGTTATGGCGGACTCTCTCTGTTGTGGGAGGTTGCCTCGGCAACGGCAGCCTGCCTCCGTAGGGGTGGAGAGTCTCAGTAATGGCGGAAGCCCCTCCCCCACGGAGCCGGACTGTCCCGGTTCAGCTGTGCTTGGTTTGAAGGGCTCAACCCAGAGGGTTTCCAATTACTGTTTTTGTTTTGGTGGTTGTTGAGGGTGGAGGGCTGGGACCAACCGAGCCTGATCACCTGGCTCCCTGACTCAGAGTCTTTTCTTTTAAGTTGAACGACCCCGAGTTCCGGTCGCTTGTTGAAAAGGCGCCGGGATCTCCCGTGCTGCGACTCACGGAGTCGGCTCGAACTGCGGCGCCGGCTCCTGGCGGATTTTTTGCCTAGGAATCTCCTGGCCTGACTCGCTATTTCAGATGAATGGGCAACTCTGCCGTCTCAGGGCTCTGCTCGCCAGCTAAGAGGGCTCCCAGACCAGTGGCTTTTGTACGGAGAACCGCAGCAACAGGGCGTGGTCACAGCAGCCGCGCGGGCGGAATCAGCCCCACAGGGGCCAAAACAGCCACACCGGCTGGGACTGCGACACTGGCGACCCCTCTGCCTGGGTATCTCCTGGTCTGTGGGCAATAAGAGTTCGTCTGTAAATGCGGCGTTCACTCACCCTCTGCACTTTCACTGGGAGCTGAAGTCCTGAGCTGTTCTTAGGCGGCCATCTTCCCAGCATTCCCTGTTTGTTTGTTTTTATACGGAGTTTCGCTCTTGTTACCCAGGCTGGAGTGCAATGGCGCGATCTCGGCTCACTGCAACCTCCGCCTCCTGGGTTCAGGCAATTCTCCTGCCTCAGCCTCCTGAGTAGCTGGGATTACAGGCACGCGCCACCATGCCCAGCTACTTTTTTTTTTTTGTATTTTTAGTAGAGACGGGGTTTCCCCATGTTGACCAGGATGGTCTCGATCTCTTGACCTCGTGATCCACCCGCCTCGGCCTCCCAAAGTGCTGGGATTACAGGCTTGAGCCACCGCGCCCGGCCGGTCTTAACTTTTAATTGCTAGGCCAGGTGCGGTGGCTCACGCCTGTAATCCCGGCACTTTGGGAGGCCAAGGTGGGCAGATCACCTGAGGTCAGGAGTTCAATACTAGCCTGGCCAACGTGGTGAAACCCCGTCTCTACTAAAATTACAAAAATTAGCCAGGTGTGGTGGTGTGGGCCTGTTATCCCAGTTACTTGGGAGGCTGAGGCATGAGAATCACTTGAAGCTGGGTGGAGGGAGTTGCAGTGATCTGAGATCGAGCCATTGCACTCCAGCCTGAGCAACAGAGCAAGACCCTGTCTCAAAAAATAAAAACAAAATAAATAAAAATAATTGCTAGTGACAATAATTATATGTACAGAGCACTTAATCACGGAATTCAGTGCTGGACATAAGACTCGATAGTTTCTATGTGAGTCTTTAAATTGGAATTGCAAAGGACAGAATACATAGGTCTGTGACTCCTTCCAAAGATATGGGTTGAAACTGCATCTACCATGAGGAACATCGGGGCCACAACTCTGATGTTGTCTAATAGGGCATGAACAGAACGAGAACAGGTTTGTTTTATTTTTAAATGCCAATAATGTCATCAGGAATCATTCTCCTTTCCCATAGTCATTTAAATCTCCTATTATTTGATGATGCAAAAGTGAGCTTTCACACAGGTCGGCTGCACCTTTGGCGCAGGTGCACCAAGGCGGCAGTGAGCAGCATGGCCGGGGTGGGGCCGGCCTAACCAGTGTCTTCATGTTCCCCTGCCATCCCGTGCCCAACAGCAGGAGCTCATCGAGAGCATCAGCCGCAAGCTGCAGGTGCTCCGGGAAGCGCGCGAGAGCCTGCTGGAGGACGTGCAGGCCAACACCGTGCTGGGGGCCGAGGTGGAGGCCGTCGTGAAAGGCGTCTGCAAGCCCAGTGAGTTTGACAAGTTCCGGATGTTCATTGGGGACCTGGACAAAGTGGTGAACCTCCTGCTGTCACTGTCAGGCCGCCTGGCCCGGGTGGAGAATGCCCTCAATAATTTGGACGACAACGCTTCTCCTGGCGATCGGGTAAATGTAGATGAGTCTGATTTGGAAATTGGGGGGTGGTCTCGTGGGAAGGCTGGTTTTCGAGTGTCATGAAAGCTCCTTGGAGCCTAGCATAGCTTCCACGTGGCCTGTCCACCTCCTCCTGCATACCTTGTCGAAGCAGTGCATGCTCTATTTCTTCTCCTTCCTTTTACATGTATTTAGTTGTTTGTTAGTTTGTGAGTGGTAGGGTTTCATTCTGTTGCCCATGCTAGAGTGCAGTGGTGCGATCTCGGTTCACTGCAGCCTCTGCCTCCCTAGGTTCAAGCGATTCTCCCACCTCAGCTTCCCGAGTAGCTGAGCTCACAGGTGCTTGCCGCCATGCCTGGCTAATTTTTGTATTTTTTTTTTTGGTAGAGATGGGTTTCACCATTTTGGCCAGGCTGGTCTGGAACTCCTGAGCTCAAGTGATCTGCCTGCCTCAGCCTCTCAAAGTGCTGGGATTACAGGTGTGAGCCACCACGCCGACCTCCTTCCTTTTAATTGTGTGTGGCGGGGGCGAGGGGAGGGGAGGGGTGCTCATCAGATGCAGGGAGTTGAACCATCGTTGGGCTGCAGGGTTGCAAGATCTTCCCAAAGAACTGTCACCTCTTCTTGACATTTTTTCAGATATTCCTATTGACACCTGACTCTTACTGATAATCGTGTCTTCCTAGAAAATCACGTGTTTGTTTTTAACTTTTCTTTGACCACCTGTAAGTCCATAGCAGACATACCTGCCTCCTGACAATCATAAGTACTCAATGATAGATATTTTTTTGTGGTGGTTGTAGTTGTGATTTAACAAGAGGGCATATATCAGTCTAGAAGGAACGAGATAGTGCACCTCGCTTTTCTCCTGCTCCGGAGGCGTGCAGTTCTCAAGGCGTTTCTCAGTGGATCTGTCTTTCGTCTTTTTACATATGAACCAAGAGAAATAATAGCTGCCTTGTTGGCTTTTACCTCATAGGCCAAATATCAGTAAAACGGCTAGTTTTGTTTGCACAGAGCAGCCCTTCAGTGTGTTCGTCTGTATCATGAATAAAACAACCACTCTCAGAAGGGGAGCAGAAGCAGCACCCCTCCCCTGTCTCCAGGTGAGGGTGATTTCTCCAGGTGAGCACAGTTCACTGTCCTGGCGCTGGGCTTGGAGACGGTGCCCTTCTGTACTCAGCCGAGTGCTTAGTAACTGTCATGGAACTAGCTAGGTCAGGGTGGCATCGTGCCCGAGGGGGCCTCTGGCCAACACCCGTGCACATCCCTGCGTCTTCTCTGCCCTCAGCCTTCCTCATGTGCAGACACTCTCTGCAGGCTCAAGGGCTCCTCCTCCTCCTGCCAGGAGGGTTTAGCAAGCCTGCCCTGAATTTCTCTCGCGTCTTCCCACATGGCCAGCTGTCTCACAGTGCTGCCATGGAGCGCACCTTGACGCCAGGAGGGTCCCACAGTCCTTTGCCCTTTGCAGCATCTCAGAATTCTGTTGTTGTGAGTCCCTTGGTGACTTCTGCTCACCATTCAAGACAGGTGGGAGAGAGTCAGGCTCACACAGCAGGAGGAAACCCAGAGAGGCCCGTGGGCAGCTACTGGGGGCCTCAGGCTGGAGCCCGCTGCAGCCATGAGACATGTGCCCCAGGCCCTGGGTTTGTCTGTGTGGATCCCATCAAATCTCTGGTGGCATCAGGGTTTTCATCAATAAGTTGTGGGACACCCCCCACAAGTTGCCAGTGTCTTCAAGGGTTGACCAGTGCCCTGGCTTTCGTCCTGGTCCTCAATGGGCTTGTTTGTCTGTCAACAGCAATCACTGCTTGAGAAGCAGAGAGTCCTGGTCCAGCAGCATGAGGATGCCAAGGAGCTCAAGGAGAACCTGGACCGCCGCGAGCGCATCGTCTTTGACATTTTGGCCAACTATCTGAGTGAGGAGAGCCTCGCGGACTATGAGCACTTCGTGAAGATGAAGTCAGCCCTCATCATCGAGCAGCGGGAGCTGGAAGATAAAATCCACCTTGGTGAAGAGCAGCTGAAGTGCTTATTTGACAGCCTTCAGCCCGAAAGGGGCAAATAAGAGCTCGGTCCCCAGTAGAGGAAGGACATGGGGCCTCCAAGCTCCAGCTCCATTCCCAAGGATACTCGTGAAGACCCCACCCATGTTGGTGCCCTGGAGAGAGACTCCTCCCATAGCAAAAGGGCTGTTAGAAAAGCAATAACTTTTGTGTTTGTGTGGGATGATTTATTTAATTTTTTAGTTTCCCTTTTGATTGCTGAGAGCTGTTTTCCTTTACATATAACTACACGTGATGCTAGGCTCTGCCAAATGGTGAATTTCCACTGCACGGGCTATGGGCTGGGCCCATGGTGCATGCCGAGTGGTTACTGTCAGTGGGAGACCCGTTGTTCCTCCCGTCTTCAGATGCTTAGCCAACTGCTTGGACAGCAGCCAGTGCGTCATGATGTGCATGAGAGGGGAGACCCTGGTGCGCATCTTCTCTTGTGATTCATCCAGGCATGGGTGGCCAGGTTTTGTCCCTGCTCATTCAACAGCATGAGCATTTGTCTGTTATCTAATGATGTTCTCTGACCCAGCATAAATCGTGGTGGTGATGATGATGATAATTTATTAGCTTTTTGGAAAGGTGAATAGTTTCCTAATGGTTAAAAACCAACTGTGAAATGAACAGCCTGCATTGTTGGATTCACTAATTCTAAGATTAAATTGCCACTTAAATAATATGCATGCTTTAAAACACACTCACACACCAAGCAGGCAAATAGCTTTAGTCCGTCTCACCCATCATCACAGTTTTTCTGCAAAGTAAAACTTTTTGGTTAAGAGTGTGTCCAGTAATAATGTGCTTGTTAGCTGTTTCTCAAGACCAACAGAATATTTTTAAAGTTACTTTCCCGCCATGTTTTTTGTATGCATATGGTTGTCCGTGATAATTGGCTACGTTTCCATTTCTTCCTCCTTAAATAGTTTAGCATGGCATGAGGGCCACATTCCATGTACAGGAAGACCCTTCCTCTGGCTCTTCAGAGGTCCTGTGGACTGCACAACTCCTGAGCTTGGTCTTTTTCTGCCATGAAATTTAAAGATTCTGTGCCCATTTTCTTGATTGAAGTGGCAGGATTCTAAAGAGCGCCTGGTTTATTAAAAGAAAACACTGACATGCTGTCAATTTCCAATTGACAAGTCACAGACTGGGAGAAAATATTTGCAAATTGTGTATCTGACAAAAGGTTTGTGTCCAGGATGTACAAAGAACTCTCAAACTGGATAGTAAAAAAACAAACAGCTCAAGTAAAAAGCAGGCAAAAGACTTGAGACGCTTCACCAAAGAGCATACACACGTGGCAAACAAGCACACAAAAAGACGTTCAGCCGCCAATGGCTTGGTTATAATTTATAATTTACTTATTTTTATCTAATATAGATTCAGTGTATTTCCTCAAAAAATGTTTATCTAATTAAATGCATGTTAATTCTGAGTGAATCCCTTGGGTGACTTCACGTTTAGGTTGTATTAGGGCATTTGTTGGATCAATGATCATTTTATTCCCATAAAAGAAGTTTTCCAGTGGAATAGAGATTTCATTTTGTCAGCAGCAGTGACCACAGCCTTACCAAAGCACACATGTGTGTGCGTGCACAGATGCACACACATAGATGTCTTAAAAGACTGTAATCCACATGTCCTGAGCCAGAGGGGCCACAATGACGGTAATGCATTCCATAGAGCCACGTCCAAACTGGCAAGCTCAATGATGCAGGCAATAAACCACCTTTTTGGCAGCCTACCGATGCCAAAAGGATAAATGCCCTTCCAAAAGTGTGTATTTCTGTTAAATTAAGCTCTTGCTAACTTGGAAAATCCCTGTTTTGCCAGTGAAGCTTCTTTCTCCTCTCCAGCTGGTAGTCACTTGCTGTGAATGTTGGTCACGTCTGAAAAGGTGAAACTGGCTGTGCACTTATCCTCATCTTTCTCGCCCAGGGAGACAACCCAAGGAATTTCAGAGCATTTTGTTTGATAGAGCTTTTACCTGTTATTCTTTGCCCTCAAATACAGTATTGTGGTTATTTCGATGATGTGTGTAAAATGTGAATAATCCAATTTGTGTGTCTGTACCCGGCCTTTTGATGTCTTTAGGACTTTCTCTTCTACATAGCAATACATAGTGCTTGAGCATCCTTGTAGCAAATTGCATAGAGTCACAGCTGTCCTGTCAGTTCCCCTGTTTGCCTCTGAAATGTCTGGTTAGTGGGGACCCAAAGATTCTAGTGAGTTAGTGTCCATAACTCTGTATCTAGTTGTTATTATTCATAGAAAAGCAATCTGGTGCTAATGGTTGGCCCTGGTGTTCTTAGGTGACAGCTGCTCCCTCACCCTGTCGTAGTGAGGCTGTGGAGGGTTCTGCCTATGGGGTGTGGCCTGTGGCTTGTATCCTTCAGTCCACTGCAGCAAATGTGTGTAGATTTCGTGCTTGACACTTACCACTCACCTATCAACAGATCATCCTGCTTGACTGTAACAAAATAAATAGTGTCTCTTCAAGTGAATGGAGCATGTCTTTGTTTACCTACCTTATAGCTTTTGTTAAAAAAAAAAAAAAAAAAAATCCTCACCGTATGTCAGATTCTTAAGCCATCTGAGTAAACCATGGGATTGATGATAAGTGTGCAATTTATTTACACTAGTCGGTTGTAGTAAGGAAACAGTCAGGGACCAGGTCACATCAGTTAGCTGGTGTCCCAGTCATGCTGTATGACAAACAACTATAAAATGTCAGCAGTGTTCAGTGGAACGAAGTATTGGCTTAACTCATGAGTTTATAGATGAGCTGATTTGGGCTGGGCTCTGTGCTGTGTGCCTCTCCTCTTCCTTGTGGGACCAGCAGTGTGGCTGGATGTGTCCATGGCAGGGACACAAGACAACACGCCCTGTCACCAAGGGGCTTCTCCTGGCTTTGTCCTGTCACACCTGCTAACCTTCTGGCAAAGCACATCTGGCCAACCCTGGCATCAAAGGGTGTGGGACGGGCTCCACCTCTTTAGTGGAGGAACCATAAATTCACTTGGCACAGTGTGGACACAGGGAGAGGTGAAGAATTGGGGCTGTCCATGGGCTCCCTCTCACCCGCCCCATAGTGTCTACTGATATGGGGTGGCACCAAAGCAGCTGGGACCATGAAGCCAAGCTGCGTGGAGCAGATCCACCTCTGTCACTTCCTAGTTGTGTTGCCACAGCAAGTGACCCAGTCTCTGTGAGCCCCAGCTTCTTCCCTTGTAATTGGAGGTGGGCTGCTGTGAGCTCAAGTGAGTTGATACGTGTTCCTGTGCTTAGACACCATGTTTGATTCACAGCAGGGCTGTATAAGCTATGAATATGGCTCTCATCATTCTGCTGTGAACCTGGAGGAAACACTGTCCCTGTCATCAGATCTGCCCACCAGAACCACCCAAGAGATATGGTTCATTTCTGTAAATTGGTAGGATTACAGATGTTTCTGTTAGGAAACAGATTTGTGGGACCTGAAGGTTAGGCAGTCAGGGTTATGGGAAGACACTTTAAAAAAAGAAAAAAAGATGCAGTCTTCCTCTGTTGCCCAGACTGGAGTGCCATGGTGCAGTCCTGACTCACCGCAGCCTCCAACACCAGGGCTGAAGTGATCCTCCCATCTCAGCCTCCCAAGTAGCTGGGACTACAGGTACACTCCACCACACCTGGCTAACTTTTTATTTTTGCAGAGACAGCATCTTGCTATGTCACTCAGGCTGGAGTGCCGTGGTGCAATCTCTGCTCACTGCAACCTCCACCTCCCGAGTTCAAGTAATTCACGTGCCTCAGTCTCCTGAGTAGCTAGGATTACAAGTGTGTGCCACCATGCTCAGCTAATTTTTGTATTTTTAGTAGAGACAGGGTTTCACCATGCTGGCCAGGCTGGTGTCGAACTCCTGACCTCAAGTAATCCATCCACCTCAGCCTCCCAAAGTTCTGGGATTACGGGCGTGAACCACCACTCCTGGCCTTATGATGGTCAGATCTTAATTTATATGTTTAAGGTCTTGTTAAGCTTTGGGCTGTAAAGTAGAGCAGGTTCTGTGATTCGATCTAATATGTTCTAACAGTCAAAAATTAGAAACAGCTCTGATGTTTATCAACAGAATAAATAATGACGGTCTGCTATGTACAATAAAATACTGCTCAGAAATACAAAGGCATGGATTACTGAAACACACAAAATTAAAGAATGCATCTAAGAAACACTGCGCCAAGTGGGATATGGCTGAGGTAAGAGGAGTGCCTGCTGTAGGACTCTGTTTGTGTGAGGTTCTAGAATTGGCCAAGCTGTCCGTGGTAGAAAACATCAAAGTCATAGTTGTCTCCAGAGGGTGGGGGTAGGCACAGGGTACTTGGGGTGAAGTTCATGTTCTGCAAATGGACAGGGGCATGGGTTGCACAGGTGTTTGCAAAATAGACAAATGGGATCTAATTAAACTTAAGAGCTTCTGTACAGTAAAAGAAACAATCATTAGAGTGAACTGGCAACCAACAGAATGAGAAAAAATTTTTGCAATCTACCCATCTGACAAAGGGCTAATATCCAGAATCTACAAAAAATTAAAACAGATTTACAAGAAAAAAGCAAATCCATTCAAAAGGGTGAAGGACATGTACAGACACTTTTCAAAACAAGACATTTATGAGGCCAACAAACATATGAAAAAATGCTCATCATCACTGGTCGTTAGAGAAATGCAAATCAAAACCACATTGAGATACCATTTCACGTCAGAATGGCGATCATTAAAAAATCTGGAGACAACAGATGTTGGAGAGGATGTGGAGAAATAGAAACACTTTTACACTGTTGGTGGGAATGTAAATTAGTTCAACCATTGAGGAAGACAGTGTGGCGATTCCTCAAGGACCTGGAAATAGAAATTCCATTTGACCCAGCAATCCCATTACTGGGTATATATCATAAGGATTATAAATCATTCTATTATAAAGACACATGCACATGTATGTTCATTGTGGCAGTGTTTACAGTAGCAAAGACCTGGAACCAACCTAAATGCCCATTGATGATAGACTGGACAAGGAAAATGTGGCACATAGACACCATGGAGTTCGTGTCCTTTGTAGGGACATGGATGAATCTCGAAACCATCATTCTCAGCAAACTGACACAAGAACAGAACAACAAACAGCGCATGTTCTCACTCATAGGCAGGTGTTGAACAGTGAGAACACATGGACACAGGGAGGGGAGCATCACCCACTGAGGTCTGTTGCAGGGGAGTAGGAGAGGGACAGCGTGGGGTAGGGAGGTGGGGGAGGGATAACGGGGAGAAATGCCAGATATAGGTGACGGGGGGATGGAGGCAGCAAACCACATTGCCATGTATGTACCTATGCAACAATCCTGCATGTTCTGCACATGTACCCCAGAACCTAAAGTGCAATTATATATATATATATATATATATATATATATATATAAATATATATAAAAAATACAATAAGGAAATAAAATGAAAAAGAAAATAAATGGTGTCTTTCCTAATGCATGGGTTGCCAGTGGTCCTTAACAACTAAATCTCATCCTGGTGGATGCCACTTCTGCTAACACTTGTACTTATATATTGCTACAGCTTAAAAAAAAAAAAAAGGCATTACCTGCGGGTGATATGGGTTAGACACCAGCTCTAGGGCTGATGGGGAGAGAGAAATTAGGAGACCATGCAGGTGTTAGAAGTGGACATTAGCAAACATGCCCACCCTCCAAAGGCTGGCAGAGCAAAAGAGGCTACATGATGAAGCAAAAGAAGCAACCAAAGGATGACAGCTGCAGTGACCTCAGGACCTAGGACTGAGATGTGGAGGAACAGGATGACCAGCGGAATGTGGGGACAGAACGGAACGTTGAGGGAAGGCCTCAGAACTGGAAACCATGGCTACAGTGTTGATGAGAACTCCCAGCTGCCTGGACCAAAGCCCAGTGCTGAAGAGCCAGGCCAGATTACTGAGAGGAGCTATGTCCATGTCAGCCCTGCTGGACGGGTGAGCTGACTGCCCTCCCCTCAAGCCACCGGTTCACGTGGAGACCACGTCACTGGGTAGTGGAGGTTCGTTTCTTCTTTATTGTGTTTTTATTTTTATTGTGGTAAAGTATATGTAACATAAAATTTACCATCTTAGCCATTTAAGTATACAATTTAGTGGCAGTAAGTACATGTAATTGTTGAGTAACTGTCATCACTGTCCAGCTCCAGAACTTTTTATCTTCCCCAAATGAAACTCTGTCCCCATGAAAGACGAACTCCCCATTACTTCCCACCAGCCCCTGGCAACCACCACCTACTTTCTGTCTAGGAATTTGACTCTCTATTACAGGTACCTCCTGTATGGGGAGCAAGACAGCATTTGTCCTTTTGTGACTGGTTTCTTTCACTCAGTGTAATGTCTTTGAGGTCCATTTTTGTGGTGGTCTGTGTCAGAACTTCCTTCCTTTTGAGACTATGGATAGAAATCATATTTCTGGTGTCAGTAGAGACCACGTTTGGCTTTCATTGCCTGTGATTGCTTCCACCTCTGGTTACTGTAAATAATGTTGCTATGAACATGGGTGTAGAAATATGTCTTTGAGTCCTGGCTTTCACTTCTTTTTGGGTATACACCCATGCACACAAACACACACACACACAAACACACACAAGGAGACACACACACATATATAAAACAACATCCATATTTGTACATTCCTTTGCATCCTTTTCCAACTTAACAGTGACAATTTCCTGGATTAAAATGCTTTTGAAGACTTCACTGTAAATGGCTGAATAATATGCTGTATCCCCTGGAATAATGAAATTTACTTAAGCATCCATATTGCTTCACATATTACTTATCTCCAGATTTCTGTTATTCCCAATGTCAGCAACACCCCTGGTGAGCATCAGTGCCCAGACAGTTTGATCCCACTTCTCTGATTTGTCCACTAGAATTGATTCCAAGAAGTGGGAGATTGGGTCAGGAGACACCCATGTTTTTATTTTTGATAATATATATGTATTTTTCTGGGACGGAGTCTCACTCTGTTGCCTAGGCTGGAGTGCAGTAGTGCTATCTCTGCTCACTGCAGCCTACACCTCCCGAGTTCAAGCGATTCTCCTGCCTCAGCCTCCTGAGTAGCTGGGACTACAGGCGTGTGACACCATGCCTGGCTAATTTTTGTATTTTTAGCAGAGATGGAGTTTCACCGTGTTGGCCAAGCTGATCTCGAACTCCTGACCTCAAGAGATCTGCTCTCCTTTGCTTCCCAAAGTGCTGGGATTACAGGCGTGAGCAACTGCCCCCGGCCTTACTCTTGATATTAATTAATTAATACACTTTTACGTTTGTGTCTCTTTATGCGCACCATTTTTTCCAATTAAAAAAAAATAGACTTTAAGACATGAAAAGAAAAATCACCAGTAATCCTAGTATTCAGATGCATCTCGTTTTTTGTCTTCCCAGCATATTTTATGATGGGCAAAAATAAGATCATACTACTGTATATACTAACAAGTTTGTTATCTGCATTTTAGATTCAACCCATGATGGACATTTTCCCATGTTGCTAAATCTTTTTCTACTTTATTATCTGCAAAGTATTATAATGAATAAATGGCTTTGCTTTAACATATACTAGGTAGTAAAGCATATTTATATACTTAAATTAATCAATCTTCCATTGCTCGACAGCTTTTTTATTGGAGATAGGGTCTTGCTATGTTGCCCTGGCTGGTCTCAAACTCCTGGGCTCAAGCAAGTTTCCCGAGACAACTGTTTCCTGAAATATTTTTTATTACTTTCTTATTTTAAATAATCGTGCTTATTCCAGAAATATTTGAAAATACCGAACAGCCAGGCACCATTAAAAAATCACAATCTGAGTGTCATAAATGGACACCATATTGTGTGAAAGAAACCAGTCACAATGGCCGGGCTCAGTGGCTCACACCTGTAATCCCAGCACTTTGGGAGGCTGAGGTGGGTGGATCACAAGGTCAGGAGATTGAGACCATCCTGGCTAACAGAGTGAAACCCCGTCTACTGAAAATACAAAAAATTAGCTGGGTGTAGTGACACGCACCTGTAGTCACAGCTTCTCGGGAGGCTGAGGCAGGAGAATCGCTTGAACCCGGGAGGCAGAGGTTGCAGTGCGCCGAGATCATGCCACTGCACTCCAGCCTGGGCAACAGCGAAACTCTGTCTCAAAAAAAAAAAAAAAGAAAAAAGAAAAAAAAGAAAAAGAAAAAGAAAAAGAAACCAGTCGCACAAAAGCATTTACCATATGATCCCCATTTTGAAAAACAGGCAAAATAGAAATAACTGTGGGGATGCATGCTGAGATGATAGAACTATGAAAGCAAGCAAAGAAGTGGGAATATTGTGTATCTGAAATGAAACGGTGGTTCCATGGGTGCTCACCCCATCATCATTCATTGAGTTGCACACTTGTGTGCTTTTCTATATGTGTGTGACCCTTCACCATCCAAATGGCTTAGAAAAAACTCAGAATCTCTCAAACCCAGTTTAAAATGTCTCCTAACAGATTAGGATATAGCCTTTCAGTTCAATTTGTACCTCTGATTATATCATACATACTCTTTTGAAACATGTAATTTGTATTTGAAATATTATGGACATCTCCCTTTTGGTCACATAGAATGGCAACTAGAATGGCTGTCATGAAAAACATTAAAAGAACCAAATGTGAGAGAAAATATGGAGAAACTGGAACCTCCATCATTGCTGGTGCGAATATAAAATGGTGCAGCCACGTGGGAAAACAGTTTAGCAATTTCTAAAAAATTAAATGTACACTTACCACATGAACCACCAATTTCACTCCTAGGCATCTACACCAGAGAAACAAGGACATATGCCCATACAAACTTTTATATTCAGGTGTTCATGACAGCATTATTTATAATAGCCAAAACATGGCATCAACAACCCAAATGTCCAAAAGCTGATGAATGAACAAACCGTGGTCTATCCACACACTGGAATACCATTCGGCAATGAAAAGGGACAACCTTCTCATACCTGCTACAACATGGATAACCCTTGAAAATGTGCCATGTGAAAAGAGCCACACAAAACTATTACACCTTGTATGATTCCATTTGTATCATCAATGTTGGCGTATAGCTCCATCGCATGGACATAGCATAAATTCTTTCACCAAGCCCTATTGTTGGATTTGATGTTGTGTCCCAGTTTCCAATGTTACAAACAATGCTGTGATGACCATCTTTGTGGCTACATGTTTGTGGCCATCCTTAATTATGTCTTTACACCAATGCCCAGAAGTGCCAGTCTTAAGGTGGGTGCATTTAAGGCTTCTGGGAACTATTGCAAAGTGGCCCTGCACAGTTTGCTCAGACTGCCTCCCACCGGCAGATCAAGAGGGTCCAGGGTCTCCTTTCTCCATTACAGCCCCTCCCTCCTGGCACTGCTCACCCATTGGAGGCTGTCCCAGGTCCCAGGGACCCCCCCTCCACCTCACCATGCTCTGTATTTGTTTGTAGTTTCCTGGGTGCACTGCCACCATGACCTGTTTCTCCAACAATGACAACTGCGGATTTTCAATCTTCACCCTTGCCACCGTAGGATGGATCCTCTCCTCTATGTCCATGGGCCTTGTGGAGTGGCGAACATGGTACGTGAAAGGCACCCCACTCCACCCCCCTGCGGTCGCCTATGTGGGACTATTTAGAGTCTGCATTTATGAGCATCACACCAACAGGACCACAGCCATATTTTGTTACCTATACAGCTCCGAGGACACCTTTCTCCCTTTTGAAATTCATATGGCTCAATACTTCCTACTGACTGCCAGCATTTTCGGATTCGTTGGGAGACTCTTTACAATCTTTGCACTTAGGAACATGTCCTTGGGACTATTTGGGGGCAACACCTACAATTCATTCATTGTTTCAGGAATTCTCAACATTGCTGCTGGTATGTTTATCTTATTTGCTGTGCTCCAGAACTACGATGCTATCATAAGTTCAAAGGGGATCAACTTCCCACCATCTCTCCAAATGCCCTTCAAGCCAGATGTGCAGGAAGTTGGCATGGCCATTCAAGTGGCAGGGATAGCTGCCTTCCTGATGCTGTTAAGTGGGATATTGTCTCTGTTGTACAGATGTTCCCTATACGCCCAAGTGCTTGCTGAAATTTCAGAAATGTGAGTTTCCTGGTTGCATTGGCTTTGCAAACCCAAGATTTCTGGGAGTTTATGGGAGTGTTATTAGCATGCTCTACCAAATATTTCCAAGGACTCAAGACCATGGAGTGGGTAGTTTGGGACAGAAGGTGACCAACTGCCTCCTTCTGTTATCTTGTGTATCTGAATGTGGTGCACTGATTTGTTGGTTGAATTGAGAACTTTTATTAAAGAAAAAAAATCTTCCCACCTGCCATTTGGTCTTATTGCAACTGGATTTTAATTATTGCTGGCTAAAGCAAATAACCAACACCATAAACTAAGGGTAGGGAAATAAGAGTTTCTAAGCACATTAACTTCTCACATCTCCCTCTTAAACTTCTGCTAAAAACAATCATAGACCAAGCATGGTGACTTACGCCTGTAATCCCAGCATTTTAGGAGGCTGAGGCGAGAGGATCACTTGAGGCCAGGAGTTCAAGATCAGCCTGGGCAGCATAGCAATACTTGGTCTCTACAAGAAAAATTAAAAATAAAATAGCTGGGCATGGTGGTGCATGCCTGTGGTTCTAGTTACTTGGGAGGCTGGGGTGGGAGGATCGCTTGAGCCCAGGAGTTGGAGGCTCCAGTGAGACATGATGGCACCACTGCACTCCAGCCTGAGCCACATAGCAAGATCCTGTCTCTTGAAAAACAAAAATCCAATAAACAAAAAACCAAGAATGGACCTTATTTTCTATGTCATGGTAATAACATCTCTCTACCACGTACAGTTCTCCAAAATGTGCAAAGTAGAGAGGATAGCATAAGAAATCTCCTCACGTGCATTGCCAGATTCCACAGTTACTGAGATTCAGGCACTTCCGCTTTGTCCTTCCATTCTTTCCCCTTTCTAATCTACATTTCTTTTTCCTACATTTGTTTGTTTGTTTGTGGGGTTTTTTGTTTGTTTGTTTGTTTTGAGACAGTCTCACTCTGTTGCCTGGGCTGGAGTGTAGTGGCGTGATCTCGGCTCACTGCAACCTCTGCCTCCCAGGTTCAAGCAATTCTCCTGCCTCAGCCTCCCTAGTAGCTGGGAATATAGGCACCCGCCATCACGCCCGGCTAATTTTTGTATTTTTAGTAGAGACGGGGTTTTACCATGTTAGCCAGGTTGGTCTCAAACGCTTCACTTCAAGTGATCTGCCCACCTTGGCCTCCCGAAGTGCTGGGATTATAGGCATGAGCCAGTGTGCCCAGCCTCTTTTATCTAAGTACTTTAAAGCAAACCCCAGACACCATGTCTCTTTATCCCCATATACTTCCATATTGAACTCTTAAAAAAAGTAGTGACTTCTTGCATAACCATATATGTAAAGAACTGAGCAGTTATTTCTCATTATGAAATAGATGTTTAGATGCCTTAAAAATAATTCTGTACTTTTATTTGTCCCACACCAAGTGCTCACTCTGCCTCGGAAGTGTTCCATCTAAAACACTGCTCCCCCAACTGCGTGTGTGTGTGCACATACGTGCACACACACACACACTCACACACAGCAACCCCTCTACCTTTTTTTTTTTTTTTTTTTTTTTTTTTTTTGAAGCAGGGTCTTGCTCTGTTTCCCAGGCTGAAGTGCAGTAACATGATCAAGACTTGGTGCAACCTTAACCTCCAGGCTCTGGTGATCCTCCCACCTCAACCTCCAAAGTAGCTGGGACTACAGGCATGCGCCACCATGCCCAGCTAATTTTTTGTATTTTTGTAAAGATGAGGTCTCGCCACATTGTCCAGGCTGGTCTTGAACTCCTGGGTTCAAGTGATCCTCCTGTCTCGGCCTCTCAAGCACTGGGATTACATGTGAGAACCACTGTGCTTGACCTCATCTGCCTTTTTAATAAATGATTTTAATTTGCTGAAGAAAGTGGATTAACTTAATTTATTACCTCTAGAGGCTTGATTGGAATCCTGGTCCATTCTCAGAGGAAGAGTATTTCATAGGTGGTACTATGTACTTCCTACTGATTGCACTATGCCAGGGGTACATGGTCATTACCACTTTCAGTGATGCTAAGATTGGTCAGTGGATCCCTGAAGGGAATGCCTGATCCCTTTTGTAAGTGTCCTCATCAAACTTCCACCCAACCCTAATGGTTTCATCTACTGATGGTCCTTGTTTGAATAAACTATCACACCGAGAATTGTGAGTAGTGACCTTTCCTTTCTTCCATCCCTCCCCCTCCCTCTCTCCCTCCTTCCTTTCCTTCCTTCCCTTTTTCCTGCCTCCCTTCCTTCCTTCCCTCCTTTCCTTCTCTCCCTCCCTCCTTTCCTCCTTCTCTCTCTCCCTCCCTCCCTCTTTTCCTCCTTCATTCCCTCTCTCCCTCCCTCCTTTCCTCCTTCTCTCTCTCTCCCTCCCTCCTTACCTCCTCTCCCTCCCTTTTTTCCTCCTCTTTCTCCCTCTTTCCCCAATTCTTTCCTTCTCACCATTTCTCTTTCCCTCCTTCCTTCTCTCCCTCCCTCCCTTCTACTTCTCTCCCTCCCTCCCTTCTACTTCTCTCCCTCCCTCCCTTCTACTTCTCTCCCTCCCTCCTTCTCCTCTTCTTTCTCTCCCCTCTTCCTTCCTTTTCTCCCTCCCTCCTTCCCTCCTTCTCTCCCTCTCTCTTTTCCTCCTTTTCTCTTTCCCTCCCTCCCTTCTTTCTCCTTCTCTCCCTACCTCCTTCCCTCCTTCTCTTCTTCCTACAGGGATCTCTGTCCCCCAGGTTAGATTGCAGTGGTAGGATCATGGGTCACTAATCTCGAACTCTTGATCTCAAGCAACCCTCCCACCTTAGCCTCCTGTGTAGCTGGGATGACAGGTGGGTGCCACCATCCCCAGCTAATTTCTAATAAGTTTTTGTAGAAATGGAGTCTCATTATGTTGCCCAGGCTGATCTCCCACTCCTGGCCTCAAGCAATCCTCCTGTCTTAGCCTCCCAAAGCTGCAAGTGGTGACTTTCTAATGTGAACATTCTAGCCAGATCTATCAGCTGAATGCTTTTGTGTGAGGGCTACGCAGAGGCTGAAGTGGGAGACTCTCTTGAGCCCAGGAGTTGGAGACCAACCTGGGTGAGACCCCATCTCTAAGAAGAATAAAAAAGGTTTCCCTCATCAGCTGTGGCTATTCGGTTACTCTAAAATCAGTGCATACACAAAAAAAGGTGGAGTAAATGCTTCATTCTTTGCTCCAATTGTTGATTTCTAGAGTGAAAAAGGAGAATGTCCTAGTTACCATTAGGGTTAACCAATGTTTTGGTTGTTTTTATTATTTCTGTTTTCTTTTTCTTTTTTTTGAAATGGGGTATCGCTCTGTTGTCCAGGCTGGAGTGCAGTGGTGCAATCTCAGCTCGCTGCAATCTCCATTTCCCAAGCTCAAGCGATCCTCTGACATCAGCCTCAAGAGTAACTGGGACTACAGGTGCATGCCACCATGCCCAGCTAGTTTTTGTATTTTGTAGAAATGGCATTTCACCATGTTGCCTAGGCTGGTCTCAGACTACTGAGCTCAAACAATCTGCCTGTCTCGGTTTCTTAAAGTGCTGAGATCACAGGCGTGAGCCACTGTGCCCGGCCTCTTTTTCTTTTTTGAGTATCAACTCAGCCCTTGAGTATGAATTTATTAAATTGTTTCTGTGTTTTTATTTTGGAAATTTTCAAGTGCATTCCAAAGTAGAGAGGCTATGGCCTCAGCCACAATCATTATCGATATCTGACCCGCCGTGTTTCAGGCCTACCCTTCCTCCCTGTCCCATCTCCAGCTTGGATGATTTTAAATAAATCCCTGGCAATATGTTATTTTATCCACAAATACTTTTTTATGTATCTCTTAAAAATACAGACCTCTTATTCTTTTTAACATAACCACATTGCCACTATCACACCAAAAAGTTAACTTCTTTTTAAAATTTGTTTATATATATATACATACACACACAAATTGAGATGAGCATCTCGCTATATTTCCTAGGCTGGTCTCGAAGTTTTGGGCTGAAGCAATCTGCCCACCTCGGCCTCCCAAATTGCTAGGATTACAGGCATGAGCCACTATGGCTGGCCAGTCACTTCTTAATATATTCAAATACCCAGTCAGTGTTCACATTTCCCTAATTACCTCATAAATGTTTATAAGAGTAACCTGTGGGTTTTTATAAGTTCCAAATGTTTCACTCAATTGCATTCACCCTTTCCATTTATGATCGAATTGTCCCATCTTTGGTAGTAAAGCCATGATGGCATGTATGTCCTTTGACATGTCCTCATTGGCTTTTTTTTTTTTTTTTTTTTTTTTTTAAGATTAAGAAAACTTCTTTATTCAGGACAATCTTACCATACTATTTACCTCAAGCAACTCTTCACTTTATCAATAAAATTCACTCTACAAAATAATTGTTCTAAAGAACAAAATGGTAAGGAGAAGGACATATCAACAATACTGTTTGCTACACTCATCAGGTGATAAGGAGAGAGATATTGAAATTAAGGCATGTTTATTTACTCTACATCTTATTACCTTTTGTACCAGTGGTTTGTGACCTCATGGAAATTTCTCCCAGAAGAATGCCCATACACACAAATTATGCACAGGTTCTCAAAACTCTCCAGGAACCTAATCTTGGATTTTGTTTTCAAAATAAGTGACAATTTCCAAAAGTTATTTTTTTCTTTTTTCATTTTCTTTTCTTTCTTTCTTTGTTTTTTTTTTTTTTTTTTTTTTTTTTTTTTTTTTTTTTTTTGAGACCGAGTCTCCCTCTGTCATCAGTCTGGAGTACAGTGGAACAATCTTGGCTCACTGCAATCTCTGCCTCCTAGGTTCAAGCAATTCTCCTGTCTGAGCCTCCAGAGTAGCTGGGATTACAGGTATACACCACCAGGCCCAGCTAATTTTTGTATTTTTAGTTGAGATTGGGTTTCATCTTATTGGTCAGCTGGTCTCAAACTCCTGACCTCAGGTGATAGGTGATCCACCAGCCTTGGCCTCTCAGAGTTGTGGGATTACAGGTGTGAGCCACCTTGCCCAGCCACCAAAATTATTTTTTTCATGTACAGTCTAGAAATTCCCTTATCTCATAATCTGAAGCTTATTTTTTAAACAAATTAACTTTACCAGTTAAAAACATTCCTATAATATTAATGAGCACATATATATTTTGCTGAAACCTGTTTTATTAAAAAGCTTTGAGTATTGGTTTCTACATTTAAAGTTTAAGAAAAAATAGGAATTTTAATAAAATTGAATTGATACCAAAGTCACTTTCCATTCTTTCAAGAAACATGACTAAAAGTTATGTTAATATTTATTCCAGGAGCACAGCAAACTCTACATGCAGTATGATCATGTAGCAGTTTTATGGATGTCACTCCCATAATTTGCATGGTAGCAGTGATGTAGTCCCCATTATGCTTTTTGTCTTGTTATTAAAAATATTTTTTTTTTTTTGAGACGGAGTTTCGCTCTTGTTACCCAGGCTGGAGTGCAATGGCGCGATCTCGGCTCACCGCAACCTCCGCCTCCTGGGTTCAGGCAATTCTTCTGCCTCAGCCTCCTGAGTTGCTGGGATTACAGGCACACGCCACCATGCCCAGCTAATTTTTAGTATTTTTAGTAGAGACGGGGTTTCACCATGTTGACCAGGATGGTCTCGATCTCTTGACCTTGTGATCCACCCGCCTCGGCCTCCCAAAGTGCTGGGATTACAGGCTTGAGCCACCGCGCCCGGCCTAAAAATATTTTAATAATATTTTAATAACATTTTCTTGAAGTAAAATTCACAGACTGTAAAATTCACCCTTTAATGTGTCCAATTCAGTACTTTTTAGTATATTCACAGAGTTGTACAACCATCACTACCATCTGATTGCAGAACATTTTCATCACCCCAAAAGGAAACCCCATGCCCTTTAGCAGTCCGCATTAGCCTTTGAGGCTTTCTTTTTCACCCCTCAACAAGATTTCCAAGTGTATCTTGTACATGTCAGGCACAAGACCTTGAACCAGCTATGTGGTTCCTTTAGTGAGTCCTGGAGATGAAGATGGGATTTAGAAACCACAATTTGGGCACTGGTGGTGCTTATCCACTCAGTTGTCATTATATTAGGTCTTTTTAGTGAAAAGAACCAGAATATATGGGTGTTTTTTTGTTTTTTTGTTTTTCAGACAAAGTCTTACTCTGTTGCCAAGCTGGCATGCAGTGGTAAGATCTAGGCTCACTGCAACCATGCAACCACCACCTCTTAGGTTCAAGCAATTCTGGTGCCCCAGCCTCCTGAGTAGCTGGGACTACAGGTGTGTGCCACCACACTGGGCTAACTTTTGTATTTTTAGTAGAGATGGAGTTTTGCCATGTTGACCAGGCTGGTCTCAAACTCTTGGCCTCAAGAGATCTGCCAGCCTTGGCTTCCTAAAGTGCTGGGATTATAGGTTTGAGCCACTGTGCCTCGCCTGTAATGATTTTCTATTTATGATTATATCACTAGTTTGATAAACAGTTAAATTTATTCATTTTGGCTTTTCTATTTTTGATGTCACTACTTTTGTCTTTTTGACATAATTTTCTAGGGGATTATCTTTGTCTTTTTGATATAGTTTCCATTTTGAATATGTGGAATATTTACCTAATTTTCAAAGTCAAAATTATACAGCCATATTTATTCAGAAAAATCTGAATAAACTTATGTTTCTGTCTCTATTATATTGTCTCCCACCATAGGTAACTTTTACATTTCTGGTTCATTTTCCAGTTTTTTGGGTTTTTTCTCTTTTTGCAGATAGAAGGGTGTGTGTTTATATTTATTCCATTTCTTACAAAATACTATCATAATATATATATATATTTTTTGATACCTTGCTTTTTCACCTGACAATAAATTCCTGGAGATTGCTCTATATCAATGTGTAGAGATCTTCTCATTGTTTTTATGGCTGCATGGTATTCCATTGTGTGGATGTACCCTAGTTTATTCAACCAGTTATGTATGTGTATATGTGTATGTGTGCATGTGTGTGTGTGTGTGTGTGTGTGTGTACATATTATAACTTTGTGCATACCTCCTTCTGCATTTTTGCCAGTATACCTCTGGGACAGATTCCTGTGGCCACTGGATTAAAGTGTAAGCAAATCTGTAATTTAAAAAACTAATTGCAAAATGTTTCACTATAAAAGTGACCCATTTTGCACTCCCGTGAACAACCTATGAGAATGTCATCTTCCTCACACCATTATCAAAAGAATATATTGTAAAACTTTTGATTTTTTTTAACATAATAGGTGAGAAATTGTATCTCAGCATCATTTTTAATGTGTATTTCGTGGGGAAGTGTTTTGTTTTGTTAGAGATGCAGTCTCACTATTGCCCAGGGTGGTCAAACTCCTGGGGTCAAGCAATCCTTTCGTCTCAGCCTCCCAGCATGCTGGGATTACAGGTGTGAGGCCCCACAACCAGCCATGTATTTCTTTTATTAGTGAGGTTGAACTTTTAAAAAAATGTTTCAGGTCTGTTTTTACTTTTTTTAAATGTTCTCTCTCAGTTATCTATTGCTGCGTAACAAATTAACCTAGCACTAGTGGCTTAAAGCAAGACCCAAGTATTATTATCTCACAGCTTCTATGGATCAGGAGTTTAGGCACAGCTTCTGCTTCATGTTCTCTCACAAAGCTGCAGTCAAAATGCCAAGCTGGCCTGTGGTCTCATCTGAAGGCTCAGCGGGGAAGTATCCACTCCATTGCTTGCACACGTTGTTGCCAGCAGGAGTCATGCAGAGTGTTACTTTTTCTATTCAGTATTTATAGTTGTCAGGGAAGCATTAAATATTTCTTCTCTTTTGTTGTACTAATACAACAAACAGTTTTGTTTTGTAACTTGTATTAGGAGCATAGGTCTTGTTTACACAGATTTAGGTAACTGCTCCTGGGTCCCACTCAGCAGGTGTGAGTTTCATGAACTGTGGAATGGTCTCTGAGCATTCTCCTGGGAGCCCCCTGCTTCAGTGACACAGGCAGCCATGAACATAGGCTATGTCTTCCTGGAACTTCAGCAGCTGCCCAATTTCCTGAAACCCAGGAGTAACTTTCTTTCTCCAACCTTCACTCTCCAAGCCAGCCCATTCTTCCAGTCCCTAATGTCCTGCATTAAATTCTCCCTGTTTGAAATACCTAGCGTTTTCCTGACCAAAACTGACTGATGGGGCAGAGATAGTTATCAGTATTCCTGTTTCACATTTGATGATCTCTTGGCTGATAGCTTTCTTGCATGCTGCCTCCGAACTCAGGTTTTCTACTTCCCCCGAGGCCTAAAGTATCTGCAAAGCAGGGCTTCTCAAACTTGAAGGTGCATCTGAATCCCCTGGAGAGCTTGTTAAAACACAATGTCCTGGATTTCCACCCAGCTTTGCTGATTCAGTAAGTCTGAGTTGGGAATTTGCATTTCTGGCAAGTCTCTGGTGAATGCTGATGTTCTTGGTGCAGGGACCAGCTGCTGGGAAACATTCCTTGCTAGAGTCTTCCTCCTTCTACCTAAAGCTCACTCATTTTGAACACCTGGATGAATTATTAGTAATTTAAAAATTAACTCATCACTGATTACTCTGCTATAAATAGTTTTTTTCAAGACAGCTACAAAGGGGGCATTCTATTGTTGCTCCTTCCCATGTCTTACTGTTCTGACAGCACTGGTTGTTTTCAGTATCACCTCTTTACCTCCCACATTAATGGGAGCATGTCAACATTTTCAGGCACAGGGCAAACTGGCTTCTCATAGGGTGTGATATTTGATTTTGCAGTGGGAAAATTGAGCATAAATTCACTCCTTAAAGGAAACTTTTTTTTTTTTTCCAAGACAGGGTCTGTCACTAAGGCTGGAGTGCAGTGGTGCAATCTCAGCTCACTGCAACCTCTGGCCCCTGGGCTCAAGCAATCCTCCCATCTCAGCCTCCCAAGGATCTGGGACGACAGGCACACACCACCACACTTGGCTAATTTTTTGTATTGTTGCCCAGGCTGATCTTGAACTGCTGAGATAAAGCCTTGGCCTCCCAAAGTGCTGGGATTATTGGCCTTGAGGCACCTGGCCTCAAGGAAACTTATTTTTATTATTATTTTTTTAAGATGGAGTCTTGCTGTGTCTCCAGGCTGGAGTGCAGTGGCACAATCTCGGCTCACTGC
Source organism: Saimiri boliviensis (assembly GCF_048565385.1). Taxonomy (NCBI): domain Eukaryota; kingdom Metazoa; phylum Chordata; class Mammalia; order Primates; family Cebidae; genus Saimiri; species Saimiri boliviensis. The sequence continues at coordinate 6,763,086 of NC_133470.1, forward strand.
AACCTCTGCCTTCCCAGTTCAAGCAATTCCCCTGCCTTAGCCTCCTGAGTAGCTGGAACTATAGGCACGTGCCACCATGCCCGGTGAATCGTTTGTATTTTAGTAGAGACGGGGTTTCACCATGTTGGCCAGGATGGTCTCGAATCTCCTGACCTCATGACTGCCCACCTCAGCTTCCCAAAGTGCTGGGATTACAGGTGCGAACCACCCCACCCCGGCCAAGGAAACTTTTTAATTGATACTTAATAGCAAACAACAACAGATTACAATTAGGTCAATCTGTGACAGGAAAAACAAAGAAAGGGAAGAGAAGAGAAAGAAACTCAATTTCTGGAAGACCATCAGAACAATTGCTTGTCTCCATTTTGCATTAGAAACAGTCTGCATTGGAAACACAGAGAGCAAACCAGTAGTACTTGCTAATAGATTTGATGATGGGGGAGGGTACAGGAAAGTATATCAGATCTTGTTTTCTTTTTTTAGAGACAAGGCATGACAGATTAGATGAGCCATCGAACCTGGCCTCAAATGTATCTTTAACAATGAAGCATTAGTACAGTTAGAGTGGTGTGGGCCATTTCAGGATCACCTGTGGGGCCTTGTTCAAATCCCCCCTCTCCCCAACAAAGCACCTCCTCCCACTCCCCTGGTCTCACATTTGTGAATCACTACCTTAGAAGAATTCCCTGAAAATAGGAAACCAGACTTGAAAACTTTTCATTACCATGGTTACGTAACATTGCTCTGGAAGTTTTTGTTGTTGTTATTGTTTTGTTTTTGTTTTTCTGAGATGGAGTCTCGATCTCTTGCCCAGGCTGGAATGCAATGGCATGATCTTGGCTCACTGCAGCCTCTGCCTTCCAGGTTCAAGTGATTCTTCTGCCTCAGCCTCCTGAGTAGCTGGGATTACAGGTGTATACCACCACGCCCAGCTAGACTGCTCTGGAAGTTCTAGTCAGGGTGATGTAAGTCAAGAGACAGAGAAAAGAGGTATAATTCTCCTAGAAGGGTGTATGAATCTTTGTTCAGCTAAGATGATCCTATACCAAAAAAAAGCCCAAGAAAATCTTGGGAAAAGCTATTATACTACAACTGAAAGTTCAGTTATATAGCTGGATACCAAATACACAAACATCAACAATCTTTCTGTATTCCTACATGAGCCAGTTAGAATTGAGGCCAGGCGCACTGGCTCACACCTGTAATCCCAGCACTTTGGGAGGCCGAGGCAGGTGGATCACCTGAGGTTGAGGTTGGGAGTTTGAGACTAGCCTAACCAACATGGAGAAACCCGTCTCTACTAATAATACAAAAATTAGCTGGGCTTGGTGGAGCATGCCTGTAATCTCAGCTACTTGGGAGGCAGAGGCAGGAGAATCACTTGAACCCAGGAGGGGGAGATTGCGATGAGCCAAGATCGTGCCATTGCACTCCAGCCTGGGCAACAAGAGTGAAACTCCATCTCAAAAAAAGAAAAAGCAAAGAAAAGAAAGAAAGAAAGAAAAAGAAGGTAGAATTGAAATAGAGTACTTTCACAAAGCAACAAACTCTCAAATATCTAGTAATAAGCTTAATATGAAATGTGCAAGACCCGTGTCTGATGAGAATGATGCCAAGATTCTCAATGATGTGCAGGATCGCTTTGAGGTCAATATTAGTGAGTTGCCTGATGAGATAGACATCTCCTCCTACATTGAACAGACACGGTAGAGGACTCGCCCATTCTGGAATGTGATTGGCCTTCAGGAGAGGATATCAGGGTGGGAGTGAAGGAGACACTACTGCCCCCATCCCTGACAGCCCCCACCCCATGGCTTCCGTCTTTTGCATCACCACCACTCCTGAACCCCCATTTCTGATTTGTCAGAATTTTTTTTTAACAAAACTAAAAATGAAAAAAAAAAAAATGTGCAAGACCCTGTATGTTGCAAACTGCTCTGCCTTACTAAGAGCCAAAACGGAGACATGTCCCCAGTCCCAGATGGGGAGATTAAATTTTGCGAGGTTGTTCCACCTTCCAAGATTATTTTGTTGATTTAATGTGATGCTAAGCAAAATGCTTGTGAAAATTGGCAAATGAAAAAAATGAGCAAAACTTACATGTATTAAGATTGTTATAGTTTATTAAGTGTAAAGTTTATATCCAGAGAAAGCCAGTTGAAACAAATAGTAATCTCTAGTTAGTGGCATACTTGCTGAAAACTTAGGGGGATGTGTACTGATGGCTGCAATTTACTATGAAATGTGTCAAAGAATAAGATGGATTGATGGATGGATAGAAGAATGAACAAATGAATAGATATATGAAAAAGAAAATACAGTAATCTACATCTTCATCAGAGCAGAGAAATGAATAGAAAAAGGAAAATACAGTAGAATGTTAATGAGAAAATCTAGGTGGTATTTGAGTTGTTTACTCTAACATTGTTTCAACCTTGTTTAATATGTGAAAGTTTTAGGCTAGACACAGTGGCTCCCACCCGTAATCCCAACACTTTGGGAGGCCAAGGCAGAAGGATCGATTGAGCCCAGGAGTTAAAGGCTGCAGGGAGCTATGATCACGCCACTGCACTGCAGCCTGAGTAACAGAGTGAGACCCTGTCTGAAAAAAAAAAAAAAAAAAAAAAAAAGAAAGAAAGAAAAAAAGAAAGAAAATGTTCATAATAAAATGGGAAAAATACAGAGCAAAGAACAATGAAAACCAAAATGAATATAAAACATGTTTTCAGCTTGAAAAAGATGAGCTGGATGAAGATCGGGTGGAAATGAGCTAAAATATTAACTGTAATGAAATTATAGGTGGTTTTTATTTACTTTTTCATACTCCATGCATTAATTAAGCTTTTTCTTTCTTTTTAAAAACAATATCAAAGTACTACTTTTAATTTAGTTTAATTTTTTGAAACAGGGTCTTGCTCTGTCACCCAGGCTGGAGTGTGGTGGTATGATCTCAGCTCACTACAGCCTCAGCCTCCCAAGTAGCTGAGACTACAGGCACATGCCACCATGCCCAGCTAATTGTTTTATTTATTTTTTGTAGAGATGGGACTTCACTTTGTTGCCCGCGCTGGTCTCAAACTCCTACTCAAAAGACCTTCCTGCCTTGGCCTCCCAAAGTGTTGGAATTACAGGTGTGCGCCATGGTCCCTGGCTCAGGAGCTGCTTCTTATGGATGAGCAAAGAAAGTAGTTTCTTATGACACAATCTCCTCCTGGTGAAGATGTGAACATTATTGAAATGACAACACAAGATTAGAATATTCCATAAACTTGATTGATAAACCAGTGGGATTCTTCGATTTCTCCACCAGGTGACAGCATTAGCATATCAAATAGTAAAAATAGTCTCAGAGCACGGTATTTGGTCTGATATTGAACATTACTGCTAATTGACCAGCTGTTTATTTTGATATGTTACTTGCACAAACAAAGGATTAGAATGCTACATCAACCAGCTGGGCATGGTGGCTCACGCCTGTAATCCCAACACTTTGGGAGGCTGAGGCAGGTGGATCATAAGGTCAAGAGATCGTGACCATCCTGGCCAATATGGTGAAACCCCGTCTCTACTAAAAATACAAGAATTAGCTGGGCATGGTGGCACACACCTGTAGTCCCAGCTACTCAGGAGGCTGAGGCAGGAGAATCGCTTGAACCCAGGAGGTGGAGGTTGCAGTGAGCCAAGATTGCACCACTGCACTCCAGCCTGGTGACAGAGGGAGACTTTGTCAAAAAAAAAAAAAAAAAAAAAAAAAAGATTATTACATCAACCTAGTTGATAAACCAGTAACACGTTTTGAAAAGATTGACTCCATTTTTGAAAGAAGTTCTAATCTGGGTAAAATACTATCAAAAAGCATCACATGCTACAGAGAAATCTTTTGTGAAAGGTATAGTCGATGGATGCAGTAAACTTCCTTGCTGTATTATCTTGAGAAACTGCCACAACCAACCCAGGCTTCAGCAACCACCACCCTGATCAGTCCCCAGCCATCAGCATAGAGGCAAGACTCTCCACCAGCAAAATGATTACCACTCACTAAAGGCTCACATAATCCTTAGAATTTTTTAGCAATAAAGTATTATTTGTTTTTCAACATAGGGTCTCACTCTGTCATCCAGGCTGCTAGAGTGCAGTGGCACTATCACAGCTCACTGAAGCCTCAACTACTAGGGCTCAAGCTAGCCTCCCACCTCAGCCTCCAGAGTAGTTGGGACTACAGGCATACACCACCACGCCTGGCTAATTTTTGTATATTTAGTAGAGATGGGGTTGTTGCCATGTTTTCCAGCCTGGTCTCAAATTCCTCCCGCCTAGGCCTCCCAAAGTGGTGGGGCCACAGGCATGAGCCACCTCGCCCAGCCTGCAATATAGTAATTTCACTTAAGGGAACTACAGTTTTTTAGACATAATACTATTGCACACTTAATAGACTATAGTAGTCTGGGCATGATGGCTCATGCCTGTAATCCTAGCACTTTGGGAGGCCTAGGCGAGTGGATCACCTGAGGTCGTGAGTGTGAGACCAGCCTGACCAAAATGGAGAAACCTCATTTCTACTAAAAATACAAAATTAGCCAGGCATGGTGGTGGGTGCCTGTAATCCCAGCTACTTGGGAGGCTGAGGCAGGAGAATTTCTTGGACCTCAGAGGCAGATGTTGCGGTAAGCCAAGATCTCACCATTGCACTCCAGCCTGGGTAGCAAGAGTGAAAGCCCATCTCAAAATATATATATATATATATATATATGTATGTAGACTACAATATAGAGTAAACATAATGTTTATATACATTGGGAAAACCAAAAAAAGCATGCGATTCATGTTATAGTGACATTTGCATTATTTTGGTGGTCTGGAACTGAATCTGCAATGTCTCCAGGGTATGTCTGCGTATGTGTATGTGTATGTGTGTGTGTTTGTGTGTGTGTGTGTCTATGATGTTCATGGCAACATTTATTTTTAATAGTAAGAAAAAAAGAACTTAAAGCAACCAAGATATCTGAACAGGGTCAAACCACTAGATATTTGTATAAATGAAGAAACCTGATTATAGGTAAACAAAGAAAGAATCAAGTATAAGAACCATGTCCAAGATTAGCACCTAAATAGCAGAAAAACTGACTTTATACTGAGAGAACTGTTACACCGTGATTTGTGTATCTCTCCTGCCTAGGAACTCAGAATCTTGAGTCAATGGTAAAGTGAAATTATGGGTGATTTTTTCTTTCTTTGTACCTTTATGTATTCTTTGTTCTATATTGAGCATGTATTAATTTTTAATAATAAAAGTTATAAATAATGAACACATCTGGATTATATAAATTTACTGTACATTCATAAAACATTCTTCCGCCAGGTGGCAGCATAAGCCCCTCAAATAGTTTCAGAGTACAGTAGCCTGAAATTGAACATTATTGCTCTTCATTGCTCAGTTGTTTATTTTGACCTGTTATTTGAACAAACAAATTATTCATTATATTGTTAATTTTTATGAAAGAATTACTACATATTTATTGCAAAGTTCTCATACAGAATAGGATAAAACTCCAAATCACCTGTTGTGGCACTACTTGGATATAGCCAAGATTAACACTCAGACATTTATCTTCATGTTTACAGATGTGTGCTGGAAACAAGAAATGACATGTTTTTAAAGCAAAATGTGCCACCCACATACAACTGCTTTCTTTCTTTCTTTCTTTCTTTTTTTTTTTTTTTTTTTTTGAGATGGAGTTTCACTCTTGTTACCCAGGCTGGAGTGCAATGGCACGATCTCGGCTCACTGCAACCTCCGCCTCCTGGGTTCAGGCAATTCTCCTGCCTCAGCCTCCTGAGTAGCTGGGATTACAGGCACGCGCCACCATGCCTAGCTAATTTTTTGTATTTTTTTGTAGAGACGGGGTTTCACCATGTTGACCAGGATGGTCTCGATCTCTTGACCTCATGATCCATCCACCTTGGCCTCCCAAAGTGCTGGGATTACAGGCTTGAGCCACCGTGCCCGGCCCAATTGCTTTCTTTAAAATTTTTTTTTTTTTAATGTTTGTGGCCGGGCATGATGGCTCATGCCTATAATCCCAACACTTTGGGAAGCCAAGGCAGGCAGATCACCTTAGGTCAGGAGTTCGAGACCAGCCTGGCCAACATGGTGAAACCCCATCTCTACTAAAAATACCAAAATTAGCCAGGCATGGTAGCGGGCACCTGTAATCCCAGTTATTCTGGAGGCTAAGGCACAAGAATCATTTGAACCCGGGAGGCAGAGGTTGCAGTGAGCCAAGAGGGCGCCATTGCACTCCAGCCTTGGTGACAGAGTGAGAACACCATCTCAATAAATAAATAAATAAATAAATAAATAAATAAATAACAATGTTATTGTGGGTACACAGTAGGTGGATATAGTAGAAGACTACTGAGGAAGTTGAGGCTAGGAGAGGCTAGTTCATGAAGTTTAAGGAAAGAAGCTGTCTCCATACATGAAATTGCACGGTATAGCAGCAAGTGCTGATGGAGGGCCCACAGCGAGTTCTTCAGAAGACCTAGCCACAATCATGGATGAAGGTGGCCACACTCATCAACAGATTTTCAATGTAGATGAATGGGCTCATATTGGAAGAAGATGCTACCTAGGACCTTCATACCTAGAGAGGAGAAGTTAATGTCTAGCTTCACAGCTTCAAAGGACAGGCTGCCTGTCTTGCCAGGGGCTAATGCAGTTGGTGACTTTAAATTGAAGCCTACGCTTATTTGGCATTCCAAAAATCCTAAGGCCCTTAAGAATGATGCTAAATCAGGCCAGGCGTGGTGGCTCAGACCTGTAATCCCAGCACTTTGGGAGGCTGAGGCAGGCAGATCAGGAGGTCAAGAGACGGAAACCATCCTGGCCAACAAGGTGAAATGCTGACTTTACTAAAAATACAAAAATTTAGCTGGCCTTGGTGGTACACACCTGTAGTTGCGGGTACTCAGGGGGCTGAGGTAGGAGAATCTCTTGAATTTGGGAGATGGAAGTTGCAGTGAGCTGAGATGGTGCCACTGTGCTCCAGCCTGGGCAACAGAGTGAGACTCTCAAAAAATCAAAAACAAAACAAAACAAAACCAAAAAACGATGCTAAATCTACTCTGCCTGTGCTCTAGAAATGGAACAACAAAGTCTGGATGACAGTCCTTCTAGAGCATGGTTTACTGGTTTATCAAGTATTTTAAGCCCACTGTTGAGTACTACTCAGAAAAAAAGATTCCTTTCCAAATACTGTTGCCCATTGATAATGCACCTGGTCACCCAAGAGCTCTGAGGGAGAGCTGCAGGGAGATTCATTCAGTTGTTTTCAGGCCTGCGAATACAGCTTGCATTCTACAGCACATGGCTCCAGGGATCGTTTCACCTTCGGTTCTTATTGTTGAAGAAGTCCATTCATAAGGCTATAGCCGTCATGGAGAGTGATTCCTCTGATGCATCTGAGCCAATCCAGTGGAAAACTTTCTGGAAAGGACTCAATGTTCTAGATGCCATTCAGAACAGCCATGGGTTTCCCTGAAGACAGTCGAGGCTGCGGAAGGCAGGCTGGGGCAGGGCCCTGTGGCACCGCAGCACTGTGAGAGTGGAGTTGGACGCTTCCTCCTGGAGGTGGGGGTGGCAGCCCAGTGGCAGTGGGTGCTGAGCGAGATTTGCTGCAGCCTGGAAGTCTATGGTGTGGCCGTCCTCGTGGGCGCAGGGTACCCTCTTCACTGTGCCTGGGGAATCCGATTCTCTGGACCCGCCTCAGCTTGGCCCACTTCTGCATGTTCTTTGTACTGTTTTTTTTGTTTGTTTGTTTTTTGTTTGGTTTTTTTTTTTTTTTTGAGACAGTTTTGGTCTTGTTGTTCACACTGGAGTGCAATGGCAGGTTCTCATCTCACCACAACCTCCACCTCCTAGGTTCAAGTGATTCTCCTGCCTCAGCCTCCTGAGTAGCTGGGATTACAGGCATGCACCATCATGCCCAGTTAATTTTGTGATTTTAGTAGAGGTGGGATTTCTCCATTTCAGGCTGGTCTCAAACTCCTGACCTCAGGTGACCCGCCAGCCTCAGCCTCCCAAAGTGCTGGGATTACAGGCATGAGCCACCGCACCCAGCCTTATTTTTTTTGTTTTTGTGGGTATATAGTAGGTGTATATATCTATGGGGTGATATTTTGATACAGACATGCAATGCATAATAATCACATTGTGGTAAAGGGGGTGTCCATCCCCTTAAGCATTTATCATTTCTTTATGTTACAAACAATCCAATTATATTCTTTTAGTTATTTTTAACTTACAATACATTATTGTTGACTGTAGTCACCCTGTTGTAGTATCGAATACTAGATCTTATTCATTCTATCTATTAGTAATTGCAGTTTTATACCACTAACCATCCCACTCCCCACCCACTCCCTTGCCAGGCTCTGGTAACCTTCCTTCTACCCTCTATGTCCATGAGTTCAATTGTTTGATTTTTAGCTGCCACAAATAAGTGAGAACATTTGAAGTCTGTCTTTCTGTGCCTGGCTTATTTCACTTAGCAACAATTGTTTTCTAATGTCTCCTTTCACATTGAATGTATCTTGAGCATTTTCCCAGTATCCCTAAATGATATGGTGATTTGTAAACCGTGCACTGTGTTCCATCCTGTGGATGCACTGTGACTTGTTTCACTGATTTAAATTAGTCATTTAGGCTGTTTTAACTGTCCTTAAATTATAAAAGATGTACCATAGAGGCCGGGCGCGGTGGCTCAAGCCTGTAATCCCAGCACTTTGGGAGGCCGAGGCGGGTGGATCACGAGGTCAAGAGATCGTGACCATCCTGGTCAACATGGTGAAACCCCGTCTCTACTGAAAATACAAAAAATTAGCTGGACATGGTGGGGCGTGCCTGTAATCCCAGCTACTCAGGAGGCTGAGGCAGGAGAATTGCCTGAACCCAGGAGGCGGAGGTTGTGGTGAGCCGAGATCGTGCCATTGCACTCCAGCCTGGGTAACAAGAGCGAAACTCTGTCTCAAAAAAAAAAAAAAAAAAAGATGTACCATGTACAAAATATGCAGAGAAGAATATTACAGCCACTCAGTGAATCACTATTCAATTTTGATACATGTTAATTTGTTGCCATCTTTGCTTCAGACATTTTTAAGAAATAATAGTTTACAGGTAGAGTTGAACCGTTCCTCTATCCAATTGATTCCTGTCCTTCCATCCCACAAGTAATCTCTAATCTGAAGGTGGTGTTGATCCTCCCTAACCCTAATCACAGACTTTAACTACAAAAGTATGTTTATCAAACAATACGGTATTGTTCTGAGTTTAAAGTTTCACACAAAAGCATATCTTTTATTCACTTAACATTATGACTTAGACATTGACCCATGTTGACATAGACCTGGCTAATTATTTCTGTCCTATAATTTATAAATATACTCTACTGAGTGGGGTGGGGTGGCTTGCACCTGTAATCTCAGCACTTTGGGAAGCTGAGGTAGGCGGATCACCTGAGGTCAGGAGTTCAAGACCAGAATGGCCAACATGGTGAAATAGCATCTCTACTAAAAATGCAAAATTAGCCAGGCATGGTGGCGCTTTGGCTTGTGCTTGTAATCCCAGCGACATGGGAGGCTGAGGCAGGAGAATCACTTGAACCCAGGAGGTGGAGGCTGCAGTGAGCTGAGATCATGCCATTGCACTCCAGCTTGGGCAACAAGAGTGAAACTCCATTTCAATATATATATATCATACTATATATAATATATATTATATATCATAATACATATACACACAATACATAGTATCAAGTATATATATATGCACACACACACACACACACACACACACACACACACATATATACTTTACTAACACATTATTTTATTGACAAACACTTGGTTGTTTCCAGTCACCAGGAATCAATGTGCTTGGGATGCAGCAGGTGAGGACTAGTGCCACCAGGGGCTCTGCAGAGAGCAGGATTGAATGGAGACCGGAGGCCTTTGGCATTCCCAAGAGAGGAATGGCTGGGCCTCGGTGGTTCCCAGGATACTCCCAAATTGCACTCCCTAATGCCTTAGATTTCAGTTCAGCCAATAGCCAATGAGAATCCCATTTCCTCACATCTCGCCACCGCTGTGAGATATGAGACTCGGCTTTGGCCTCTCTGAGGTTAAGCATCTTTTCATGCTTATTGCCTAGCAAGGTTTTGTCTTTGTGAATTTCCTACCCAGAGCCTTTGCTTCTTATCCCTTTAGGTTTGTCTTTTTCCCATTGATTCGTAATTTTATAAAATATATTCTTGGCCGAGTGCAGTCACTCACGCCTGTAATCTCAACACTTCAGGAGGCTGAGGTGGGTGGATCACCTGAGGTCAGGAGTTCGAGACCAGCCTGGCCAACATGGTGAAACCCCAACTCTACTAAAAATGCAAAAATTAGCCAGGCTTGGTGGCAGGTGCCTGTAATCCCAGCTCCTCAGGAGGCTGAGGCAGGAGAATTGCTTTAACCCAGGAGGCAGAGGTTGTAGTGAGCTGAGATCATGCCATTGCACTCCAGCCAGCGGAACAAGAGCAACACTTCATCTCAATATATATATATATATATATATATTTATAAAGAAATACATATATTTAGAAATCTCTATATTTAAGAACATATATATATATATATATATATATATATATATATATATATATATTCTCAATCCAGAGAGGATCTCTACAGCAAGCATGTGGCATGTGCAAACTGAGTAATTTAAGGTGAGTTTAATGAAGGGACTGTGTGGGGCTCTCCCTATCCACCGGTTCCATATCCCCAGATTCAACCAATTGGGAATTGAAAAAATTCGAACAAAAGTTCCAAAAAATGTTTCATTGGTTTGTTGTTGTTGTGGTGGTGGTGGTGGTGGTGGTGCTGTTGATGAGGTCTTATCATGTTGCCAAAGCTGATCTTGAATTCTTGGCCTCAAGCAATCCTCCTGCCTCAGCCTCCTTCTGTCTCAAATTTGTTCCATTGTGGCTGATGTGTAGTTAGACCTAAGATGGTTCCATCTGTACAGAATATACACGGACCTTTTCTTGTCATTATTACACAAACCATGCAGTGCAACAATTATTTACATAGCATCAACATTGTATTAAATAGTATACATAATCTAGAGATGATTTAAGGTGCACAGGGGATGCGCCTAGCTTATATGCAAATACTACTCCATTTTATATCAGAGACTTGAGTATCCTTGGATTTGGGGATCTCTGGGGGCATCCAAGAACCCATCCCCCACCACTCTGTGGATACAGAGGGATGGGCAACTATATTTCTAAAAGCAGGAGCAAGTTGGGGGCAACCAACAAGGGCTAGTTCAGTAGCAATGGCTGGCAGCAGTGGGTGATGTCTCAGCACACCAGGCCTGAAATGGCAAACAAAAGTGCTGGGTGACCATTTTCCCTAGATATCTCAGCATTCCCATGGGTCCTGGTTGCTGGCGGCAAAGGGCCCTGAGGAGCTGTGGTCAGTGCTGATTGGAGAGCCACCAGCCTTGGGAGCCGGAGATAGCATCTAGTAAAGATAGAGATTGTCTCCCTCTGCAGATGCATTCCCACATCCTAAAGCCTTCTCCGTCCCCTCCTAGGAGATAGGGGCTTACCTTCCAGCATTACAGCCCGAGAGCTTTTCCCTCAGCCTCTGGGCAGTGAGGGACATTCCAGGTCATGTCTATGGAGGGGACGATGGCAGGTCTAGAAACCACCCCGAGGAAAATCCAGCTCCCAACTCAGGGCTCCCTTCCTGTGGCCAACCTACGCAGCTGTAGGTGAACACCCAGCCCTCAGTATGGCCCGTGGGAATCAGGGTGGTGGGGACCAACCCAGGAGCTTGCAGGGCTGCTGATTTCTCCTGTGAAGAATACACAGTCTGTGTCTCTTAACAGAGCCTTGCAGTCTTTGGTCAGATGTGCACATGAAACCGGTGCAGGCTACCTCTTTCCCTAGCAGGAGGGGACAATCTCAGCCCTTTCTCAGTGTCTGACTTCATAGGAATGAGCAGAAGGAGAAGTGAACTGCGCTAACAGGAGCCACACTGCAGTGGAGGCATGCCGCCAGCGTGACATCTCTGGCTATGGTATGAAGCCAGCGTTTCCATGATGCCAAAGAGAACGGGAATTTCCAGGGGCTGGGGGAGGGTGGAATGGAGAGATGTCCGTCAGGGGGTGCAAACTTTCAGTTTCACCAGATGAATACATTCCAGAGATGTCACATATCACATGGTGACTGTAGGTGACAATACTGCACTGTGTACTTGAAATTTGCTAACAGGGTAGATCCCAAGTGTTCTGACCACAAAGAAAAAAACATAAGTATGGGATGGGGTGGATATTTAACTAGCCTGATTGTGGGGATTATTTCACAATGTACACATATATCAAATCATCAAGTTGTACACCTTAAACATATATAATAAAATTTGTTTCTAATTTAAAAAGTTTTATAGTAATTTCCCCCACATAACTGGGCATACTGGCTCACGCCTGGAAGGCTGACGTGAGAAGACGGCTTGAACCCAGGAGTTTGAGACCAGCCTGGGCAACATAGCAAGACTCTGTCTCTACAAAAAATAAAAAATAGCTGGGCATGGTGGCGCATGTCTGTAGTCCCAGCTACTATGGAGGCCGAGGCAGAAGGATTTGTCTAGACTGGGAGGTTGAGGCTGCAGTGAACCATGATTGAACTACTGTAATCCAGCCTGTGGGACAGAGCAAGACCCCGTCTCTAACAAAACAAAAGAAAACAAAAAACCAAAGTCCCCCATACTTCTTTTGTTTGTTTGCTTGCATTAGATTTTGATCCATCCATAGTTTATGTAGTTGAGAAGTGAGATTGGGGTCTGTATGAGATAGGTGAAAGCTATCCTGTTTTAGAAAGGAGATTTTAAAAATGCAGTGACTTGGCTGGGCATAGTGGCTCACACCTGTAATCCTAGCATGTTGGGAGGCCGAGGCAGGTGAATTACCTGAGGTCAGGGATTCGAGACCAGCCTGGCCAACATGGCAAAACCCCATCTCTACTAAAAATATAAAAATTAAGTAGGCATGGTGGCACATGCCTGTAATCCCAGCTACTCGGGAGGCTGACACAGGAGAATTGCTTGAACCTGGAAGGCAGAAGTTGCAGTGAGCCAAGATCATGCCACTGCACTCCAGCCTGGGCCACAGAGTGAGACTCCATCTCAAAAAATAATAATAATTCAGTGACTTAAACTACAAATCTCACCAAGTGACTGAGGTGGACACTCGAGATCAGTGGGTGACCTGCTTCCAAACAGTCATTCGGGGATTTGGGTTTCCTCTTGTTTCCCCTCTACCCCCTAGGATGTTGTCCTTGTCTCCAGCTAGATGCTGGGCTGCCTCCATCTGTGGGTGGCAGCAAGTGGCAAGAGGAAAGACAGCGTGGAGGACACACACCTCTAGGGTGTCTTAAGTCCTGGGCCAGAATCCATACTTCTTACTTCTACCCACACTCCATGGACAACTTTAACATATATCCACCCCCAACCATAAATGGGGCCACCAAATATATCCATGTGTCCTGCAAGAAGGGGAGAATGGATTCCAGTGACAATTACCAGTCTCTGCCACAGAATTCAGCACAGATGTTCTCCAGGTGGCTGTAGAGTTGCTCAATGCTTTTTTTTGAGATGGAGTCTGGCTCTGTTGCCCAGGCTGGAGTGCAGTGATATGATCTCGGCTCACTGCAACCTCTGCCTCCCGGGTTCAAGCGATTCTCCTGCCTCAGCCTCCTGAGTAGCTGGGATTACAGGTGTGCATCACCACACCTGGCTAATTTTTGTATTTTTAGTGGAGATGGGGTTTTGCCATGTTATCCGGGATAGTTTTTTTTTTTTTTTTTGAGACAGAGTCTTGCTCTGTCGACAGCCAGGCTGGAGTGCAATGGCACAGTCTCGGCCGGGATAGTCTTGAACTCTTGACTTCAAGTGATCTGCCTGGCTCGGCCTCCCAAAGTGCTGGGATTACAGACCTGAGCCCCTGCACCCAGTCTGTTGCTTAAGTTCTTAAACATTAGTTTATCTGCTTATAGAATTTTAAATTATCAGGTATTTCCTTTCAGCTGGTAGAAGATATTATTCATTGCATTCCTGCTTCATTTGTTACTGGTGTGATTTTTTTTTTCAATTTTTTTTTATTGCATTTTTGGTTTTGGGGTACATGTGAAGAACATGCAAGATTGTTGCATAGGTACACACATGGCAGTGTGGTTTTCTGCCTTCTGTCCGCATTATCAAATGACTTCATTTTCCTTTGTAAGAGACTCTTTTTCCCTCTCTTGTTTAATTTTTCTCTTGACTTTTGTGTTTTGAAGTTTTAATATGACGTGTACAGGTGTGTATTTGTTTTTGTTTATCTTCTCTAAGAATTCATGTCTCATCAACTCCAATAAATTATCAGCTGCTGTCTTTTCTAATAAACGTTACCCTTTCCACATTCCCTCTGTTTTCTCCTTTGGAACTCATTAGATATGTGTTGAACTTCTATTATATCTTTTTTTTTTTTTTTTTTTTTTTTTTTTTTTGAGACATGGTCTTGCTCTGTCGCTCAGTTTGGAGTATAGTGGCATGATCTCAGCTCACTTGCAGTCTCGACCTCCCAGGCTCAAGCAATACTCCCTCCTTGGCCTCCCCAGTAGCTCAAACTACAGGCATGCACCACCAGGCCCAGCTAATTTTTGTAGTTTTTGTAGAGACAGGGCTTTGCCATGTTGCTCAGGCTGTTCTCCAACTCCAGGGCTCAAGTGATCCTCCACTTTGGCCTTCCAAAATGCTGGGATTGCAGGCATAGGTCACTGCCGCCAGCCTTATCTCTTATTTTTTATGTCTTCTAAACTTTCATTTCTCCCACCTTTTAATCCCTCTGTAGTATATTCACGGTAATTTTCTCAAATCTATTTCTCCTGCTCACAAATTTTCTCTTTAACTATTTAACCCATTCATTGCATTCATTTCAATGACATACTTTTTCCCCCCAGGAAGTTCTGTTTTGTTTTTTGCTAAATGTCTCATTATTTGGTTACAGTAACCTTGTTATTTTATTATAGTTTTCATTATTTCATATTTGTAATCAATGGAAATCAATTATTTTATGGCCTTTTTCAGATAGTTTTATTATCTTAATTTCTCAGGCTACTAATTCTCAAGTTTGTCGTGTCCACCGATTCTCCCTCATGGTAGGTTTCTCAGTTTTAGCAGGACTATTCCTGTGGGAGCCTTGGATGCCCTGGGTCATGGAAGAGCCCTGAAGAGTAGATTACATTTGTTTCTGCCAGATACACCAGGGACTGGGCTGGGGCCAGTTTTTCCACTAATTTCTCCCCTGGAATTTTCATGCCACAAGGATAGTGTGCGTTCACACACCACAACTCTGCATGCACTTGAGATTCTGTTTTCTTCTAAGATTGTTTTACATTCCGTCCCTTGGAGTGTCCACAGAAACCAGCTTCCTTGGCCGAGCGCGGTGACTCAAGCCTGTAATCCTAGCACTTGGGGAGGCTGAGGTGGGCGGATCACCTGAGGTCAGAAGTTGGAGACCAGCCTGGCCAACATGGTGAAACCCCATCTCTACTAAAAATGCAAAAGTTAGCCAGGAGTGGTGACGGGTGCCTGTAATCCCAGATACTCGGGAGGCTGAGGCAGGAGAGTCACTTGAACTGGGGAGGCGGAGGTTGTAGTGAGCTGAGATCATGCCACTGCACTCCAGCCTGGGCATCAGCGCAAGACTGCATCTCAAAAAAAAAAAAAAAAAAAAAAAAAAAAAAAAAAAAGCTTACTTGCTACTTCCCTGGGAGGATGAGAAGTTTACCTAGTCCTCCCTTTCATGAAAGAGGTGATCGGTCCATGTCCCAGCTTTATGCAGGAGTCTCAGTTCCACCCCGCTTCCTGTCTTGCAGGGTTAACATCTCAATGTCATGTCTTTTACTCTACTGCTGGAATGAAAACCTCAGCCCTTAACGGTGAGTGCCTAAGTTTGGATACAACCTCCTTCTGATCGAGGAAAGGGATTTTTCTTCCTAGCTTGTCTGTGTATTTTATGTTGGCATTCTATTTTATACAGCATGCCTATGTATTTGGAGAAATATGGAGGGTAGGGGATGTATTACCCAACCTGCCCAGTTGGCAGAACTGCAAGTTGGAGTCTGTTTCCAATTTTTCAATACTATAAATAATGCTATGATGAACGTCCTTGCTCATTAATCTTTATGCACATCTCTGGTTATTTTCCTTGGATAAATGCCTAGGAATGGTCAAAGAGTATGAACATTTGTAAGGTGTTTAATATATATGTAAGGCCCCATTGCCAGCCCCCAAAAATGTACCACTTTGCATTCCCTGGAATTCCTGTTTTCCGGTGCCCTTGCCAACATTTGGAAACTTTAAAAAAATTCACCATTGAGTTAGATTTTTTTAAATACTGTGAAAAACACATAGTGCAAAAACAGTACTTTTAAATGTTTATAACTAGTTAGAAAAAAATCAAGAGTTGGGCACAGTGGCACGCGGCTGTAGTCCCAGCTACTCAGGAGGCTGAGGTGGGAGAGTTGCTTGAGCCCAGGAGTTTATGGCCAGCCTGGACAACATAGTGAGATGCTGTCTGAAAAAAGGAAGACAGAAAGAAGAAAGAGAAAGAGAGAAAGGAAAGAAAGAAAACAAAGAAAGGAAAGAAAGAAAGAAAAAGAGAGGGAGGAAGGAAAGAAAGAAAAAAAGAAAGAAAGAAAATGAAGTTGAAATTTTGACATTGATACAGACAGTTTTATTGGAGCACAACCATGTCCATTTGTTTACATATTGTCTAGGGCTGCTTCAAACTATAGCAGCAGATGTGAGGCAACGTGGATGAGGCTGGAGGACATTATGTTGAGTGAAATAAGCCAGGCACAGAAAGACAAATACCGCATGTTCTCACTCATATGCAGAAGCTTAAAAAGTTGATCTCATGGAAGTAGAGAGGAAAATAGCAGTCGCCAGAGGCTGGGCGGGCAGAAGATAGCCAGAGGTTGGTTAACAGATACAAAATTTCAGTTGGATAGGAGGAATAAGTTCTGGTGTTTTACGGCACTCTAGGATGACTATAGTTAACAACAACAGTATATGTTTTTTTGTAGCCAGAACACAGGATTTTGAATGCTTTCAACACAAAGAAATTATAAATCTTTGAAGCGATGAATATACTAATTACCATAATCATTACAGGTCAATTAAAAAATGATAAAATGTTTTTAAAACTCCCATGGCAGAGGTGATGAGTACAGTCGGCCCTCTGCATCAGTGGGCTCCATATCTGTGGATTCAACCACTATTGGATTGAAAATATTCAAAAATTCATGAATGGTTGTGTCTTAACATGTACAGACTTTGTTTCCTTGTCACCATTCCCTAAACAATATGGAATAACAACTATTGACACAGCGTTTGCACTGTATTAAGTATTATAAGTAATATCTGGAGATGATTTAAAATCTACAGGAGGATGATATAGGACATCACTTTCACCATAATATATTGACTAAAATAAGTCCCAAGGCAAGCCCATTCCAGAAGAGGAGAAATAGACTCCACCTCTTGATGAGAGGAACAGAAAAACATTTGGACTGTTTTATATCAGGGACTTCAGCATCTGTGGATTTTTGTGTCTGAGGGAGTATCTTGAAATCAATCTCCTGTGGATACAGAGGAATGACTGTAGTTGCAAAAGAGATGGATGGCCTACAATGCCTAAAATATTTACTGTCTGACCATTTACAGAAAATGTTTGCCAACCCTTGTTTTAGATAAAATATGCCCATACGCAAATAATTGTGGTATGTCACACAGTGGAATACTAGCCATAACTGAGATGAAATGAACTACAATTACACACAATGGCACAAATGAATCTCATAAACACAAACCTGAGAAAAAGGAGCCACATACAGATGGTATGTGTCCTGCTGATATAATATTTAAGAATAGGCATGAGAACTCGGCTGGGCGTGGTGGCTCCCACCTGTAATCCCAGCACTTTGGGAGGCTGAGGTGGGTGGATCATGAGGTCAGGAGTTCCAGAACAGTCTGGCCAACATAGTGAACACCCTCTCTATTAAAAAGACAAAAAATTGCCGGGCACGGTGGATCAAGCCTGTAATCCCAGCACTTTGGGAGGCCGAGGCAGGTGGATCACGAGGTCAAGAGATTGAGACCATCCTGGTCAACATGGTGAAACTCCGTCTCTACTAAAAATACGAAAACTTAGCTGGGCATGGTGGCACGTGCCTGTAGTCCCAGCTACTCAGGAGGCTGAGGCAGAAGAATTGCCTGAACCCAGGAGGCAGAGGTTGCAGTGAGCCGAGATCGCGCCATTGCACTCCAGCCTGGGTAACAAGAGTGAAACTCTGTCTCAAAAAAAAAAAAAAAAATACAAAAAATTAGCCAGGTGTGGTGGCACGTGCCTGTAATCCCAGCTACTGGGGAGGTTGAGGCAGGAGAATCTCTTGAACCCAGGAGGCAGAGATTGCAGTGAGCCAAGATTGTGCCACTGCACTCCCACCCGGGCAAAAAAAAAAAAAAAAAAAAAGAACAGGCATGAATGGCCTGTGCTGATAGAAGTTAAGAGAGTGGTAACCCTTGTCGGCCATCATAGGGACTGGAGGAGTCCCTGAGAGGCCTCTCAGTTGCCGAGCAGCGCCAGTTCTATGAGTGAGTTTACTTTGTAAAAATGTTTTCAGGTTTGCACTTAGGATTTGTGCACTTATTTGCAGTCAAGTTATATTTCAACAAAAATTATAGAAAGAAAAAAATGTTCAGAGAGCACTGCTTGGCCACATTGGACTCCTGAGGAACTCTTTTTAGCTTTGTTCTGTGACAAATAGGAAGCAGGTTGCCCTTGGAAAGGCCTATATATTAGTTTCAGATATCTATTTTTGTGTAACAAATCACCTCTGAAATTAAAGGTTTAAATAACAATATATTATTATCTGGTCATGATTCACGGGTTGGGAACTCAGGCAGGGCTCAGTTAGTTGGTTCTTTTGCTGCATGTCACATCAGCTGCAGTTGTGCTTTGGGCTGCACAGCTGTCCAGAATGGTAGGTGCAAGAAGCCTTAACTTACATTGTTTGACATCTCAGTGCTCCTTTCCACGTGGTTGGCTTGGTCTGCCATACAGCATGGCAGTCTCAGAGAAATCAGACCTCTTACACAGTGGCTGGCTTCCAAAAGTAAGAAAACTGGGCTGGGAGTGGTGGCTCACCTGAAATCCCAGCACTTTGGGAGGCCAAGGGGGGGGGGGTGGATCACGAGGTCAGGAGTTCAAGACCAGCCTGGCCAATAGGGTGAAACCCCGTCTCTATTAAAAATACAAAAATTCACTGGGTGTTATGGCATGTGCCTGTAGTTCCAGCTGCTCCAGAGGCTGAGGCAGGAGAATTGCTTGAACCCAGGAGGTGGAGGTTGCAGTGAGCTGAGATTGAGCCACTGCACTCCAGCTTGGGCAACAGAGCAAGACTCCATCAAAAAAAGAAAGAAAGAGAGAGAGAGAGAGACAGAGAGAGAGAAAGAAAGAAAGAAAAGAGAGAAAGAAAGAAAGGAAAGAAAGAAGAAAGAAAGAAAAGAAAGAAAGAAAACAAAAGCATCTGCTCTCTTAAACCTGGGTATGGAAGTTTTAGGACATCACGTCCACGATAATATATTGACTACAGTAAGTCCCAAGGCAAGCCCATTCCAGAATAGGGGAAATAGACTCCACTTCTTGATGAGAGGAACAGAAAAACATTTGGGGCATTCTTTAATCCATCCAGGACTTTTTCTAGAGTGATAGCTCAGTCACCTGAAGCTCATCCCACTTCTTGGCGCCATTCCTAGGGTGCTAGAGCCTCAGCTGATTACTGAAGATACCCCATTCCCCTGCCCCTTTCTGTATTGTGGGAGACTTTTGCCAAACCATTAACGTAACATGTTTATGTTCCCATCACCTAAGCACTGTTTACATCAACTCAATCAAAGATACATACATCATCTAATAATTTGCAGAGAGAATTTACAGAATTAATTGAATTGGAAATTGTCAGCTTCGCATTAAAAACAAATAAGGCTGAGTGTGGTGGCTCACACCTGTAATTTGAAAACTTTGGGAGGCCGTGGTCAAGTACTCTTGAGCTCAGGAGTTCAAAACCAGCCTGGACAATAAAGTGAGATCCTGTCTCTACAAAAAATAAAAATAAAAATATTAGGCAGGCATGAGGGCACATGCCTGTGATCTCAGCTACATGAGAAGCTGAGGTGGGATGATCGCTTCATCTCAGGAGGTTGAGGCTGCAGTGAGCCATGTTTGTGCCACTGCACTCCAGCCTGGGAGACAGAACAAGACCCCATCTCAAAAATAGAACAAAAGAAAAAGAAAACAAATAAATGCTACTATGCACGCTGTTGAGCATAAAACTCAAGCAACATTGCTGAAACAGTGATTACTGTTACTTGAACTTTTGTCTAGATTGATGCTTCTTTTTATTAACCCCACCCATTTCTCTCCTTCTTCATCAATGCTTCTTCAACTTAATGTGCATGGGAATCACCTGAGGAGCTTGTTAAAGAGCAGCTTCTGATTCCAAGGAACCTGTTAAACAGGAGGTTCTGATTCTGTGGGCCCCGGGTATGGCCTGAGAACTCCCTCCGCTTTTTTTTTTATTTATTTCTTTTGAGATGGAGTCTCGCTCTAACGTCAGACTGGAGTGCAGCAGCACAATCTCGGCTCACTGCAACCTCTGCCTCCCAGGTTCAAGGGATTCTCATGCCTCAGCCTCCCGAGTAGCTGGGACTACAGGCACCTGCCACCATGCCCAGCTAATTTTTGTATTTTTAGTAGAGACAAGGTTTCACCATGCTGGCCAGGATGGTCTTGATCTCTTGATCTTGTGATCCACCCCCCTTGGCCTCCCAAAGTGCTGGGATTACAGGCGTGAGCCACTGCGCCCAGCTGAGAATCCCCATTTTTAATGAGGATGCTGATGGTGCTGCTCTGTGGACCACAGAGAATGGCTGACTCACATTGTTGTTGGCCACAATCAGACCACAGTGGAATTCAGCCAATCAGAGCTTGGTAACTTCCAAAGCCCATATGCCTGCAAACAGCATTATTAGGACCTTCCATCAACACTTCCTAGCTAAAGTGACAGAGTTAAGCTGGTTCTTTATAAGGTGCATAAATCAATTGGTTAGTGATGAAACAGTTTATTCAGATGACAACCAAATCACACACAAATACACAGACACACGCACACAAATCTATAAATGAGAGAGAATGTAAAAAAAAGGCAGAAAGTTAGATTCAGATTGTGCAAAAACAAATACACAAGTACCTTAGCAGAAAGGCAACTTGCATCATATCAGATCTTATCAGCTTCAGGCAGACTCTGGAGAGGTGAGCAAGCTTTCTGAGTTAGGGTGGAATTTATCTGATAAACAATATGGTATTTCAATTTGATATTTCAATATGGTTTGTCATTGACATAGGATTGCAAAGTTAAGTTTGTAATTTTTTTACATGAGCACATTAATTTGAACATTGTAAGGCCTTTCAGAAATGTTGATCATAGCCTTCAAGAGTGTTGTGTGTGCACAAAAAGGGATTTATTCAGGTTTACAAATTTCACAGTCAATTTATTTGAGTTACGAGTTCTAATGCCTAGTTTTTCCTTAACCTTCTAAGTTCAGTCTAGAAACCTTATTATTCTCTTTTCTTTTAAAATTCTATTTTAAGTCTAGAATAATAGCAACCACTTTTAAAGGGCCTTTGGAAAAGGCCTATTTACAAATTTAAACACCTTCATGCATTTTAAAATACAGTTAAAACTTGTAGCAGACTGCACTCAATTCCCTTCTTAATTACTTCAGTTGTCTCAATGAACAAATACATTCCTAAGTCTACAAACAACTCTTTTAAATGTGAGGAATTAAATTTCCATGGCGAAACTTAAGTTCTCTTAAAATGTTCCAACACTGTATATGATTTGGTTTTCATGAGCCTCAAGACAGTGACAAGAAAACAAAACAAAACAAAACAAAACAAAAAAACAGTTTTCAACTAAGATCACAGATTTACTCAGTTATATATTTTACAGTGATTTCCAAAGCTTAGAAATTCTTTTAAACTTTATAAATGCATGGAACGTCAAATATGCACAGATTCTTTCTGCACCCCAAATATAAATCCTATAGTTTTGATTCTCTTAAGAGTCTCTGTACTTTCCCTAAATCCTCCTGGAGCTGAAAGATTCACCCTCCTACAGCTGATTGTTACCACCCTAGTAACTGAGTCTGTGTACACACCCAAGATTTAGGTTGGACCCTGACTAAATTCTTGTCAGTGACCATAGTGGAGTACTTGAACCCTATTCACAATTGCTATGTCCAAGATGCCATAATTTATGGGAGGTTCTCTCAAGGCCCCTGACACTTAGTTTTAAGTCGTACACGTTATTGATTCTTCTACATACACGTGGATGTTTGTAGGTTGATGGCATAGATCACTTGAAATTTTGTATTTATCTGTTCTTAAGATGTGTATTTTTCCCTCCAGCTCTAAAGACCTTTGCACTTAAAGGAATCCTAAGATAGATAGATAAATGTCCTTTCTATTTGCTAATGAAGGCCTTTGGAATCCATGGAATCTTTCTAGAGTCTTTAATCAGATTTGGGTTTTGAGGCAGAATTTTCTTGGAGGTGGTGGTATTTTTCTTCCCTAAAGGCAGATCGTGTCTGGCATCTCTCTTTTTGTGACATCAACAGGAAGATACCTTTTTATGAATATTACAAATAATATTCAATTTTGGATACCTCAAATGGCTTTGCCCGAGTCACGAGCACTGATTTTGAGGTCATTTATTAACAAGAAGATGTGATGTTGGTGATTAACAAGATAGTTCTTTATTCATTTAACAAATATATCTTGATTACCTGCTCTTTGCGGATAGACAGTGAAGAATGAAACATGGCTCTTTTCCTCCTGCTGCTTCTTGCCTAGGGTTTCTCAACCTTGATGCTATTAATGTTTTAGGCTGGTAAATCTTTGTTGTCCAGTGCCTTGAATGAGGGTTAGCAGCCTACAATCAGTGTCCTCTACCCACTAGATGCCAGCAGCACCACCTTGCCTCTTCCCTCTCCACAGTCCGACAATCAAAAATGTCTCAGATATTGCCAAATGTCTCTGGGAGGCAAAGTCACCACACTGAGTACCACTGTTCGAGAAGAGATATTAACAAGTAAGCACAAATACAAATTCAGTAGGGGCTATTGGCTCATGCCTGTAATCCCAGCACTTTGGGAGGCCAAGGCAGGTGGATCACCTGAGGTCAGGAGTTCGAGACCAGCCAGGCCAACGTGGTGAAACCCCATCTCTACTAAAAATACAAAAATTAGCTGGGCATGGTGGCAGGTGCCGATAATTGCAGCTACTTAGGAGGCTGAGGTGGAATAATTGCTTGAACCCAGGAGGCGGAGGTTGCAGTGAGCCGAGATTTCGCCATTGCATTTCAGCCCAGGCAACAGAGCAAAAACTCCATCAAAAAAAAAAAAAAAGAGAGAGAGAGAGAGAGAGAAAGAGACATGATGTGCTACTAAGAGAAATCCTGGTGTCTTAGTCCATTCTGTCTGCTATAATAAAGTGCCATAGACTGGATCTGGCCATCTTTCTTTTTGTGATGTTAGCAGCCAGTGATGCTCAAAGCCGAGATCTAGTCAATCCTTATAAGTTCTTCTATTTGTTCATTCTAACTCTAATTTCATTACTCTTTGAGGATTATCTTTAATGCTTCTATAAAGAGCCACTTTGCCCATCGACACGTTGTATAGCCAGGGATCCAAGGTAAATCTGAACTTTAAGCAACTCATGGCCAATGTGGGCATTTCTGGTTTGCCTCTGGTCTATGCTGGATATAAGCTGCTACAGTTTATGGCTTGTACTTAAGAGGTCCTGCATGTCATGTCTGGGGATTCCGGGTTTGGTGGGATTTCTAGGGGCTATCATGGCAGGCTTCTGTTTCCTGTGATTTCCCTGCACTGATTGGGACCCCCTGAACAGAGTGCTATAGACTCTGTTCCCTACTGAAGCAGCAGCGGGAGCCTGGGGGCAAGTCTCCAGGCATGTTAGTTTCCTAGTACCACTGTAACAAAGTACCGCAAACTGGGTGGCTTAAACCAACACAAATTGATTCTCTCACAGTTCTGGAGGCCAGAAGTCTGGACAAGGTGTGAGGGAGGGACACTCTCTCTCTCTCTGAAGACAACAGGGTACAATCTGTTCCATGCTTCTCTCCCAGCTTCTAGTGCTTGCCAGAAATCCTTGGCATTCATTGGCTTGTGGCTGCATTATTCCAATCTCTGCCTCCATTTTTACGTGACCCTGGTGTCTGCGTCCCTTCTGCCCTCCTTTATGATATGATATCCGTCATATTCAATTAAAGGCCCACCCTACTCCAGTATCACTTCATTTTAACCGCATCTACAAAGACCCAATTTCCAACTACAGCCACATCCACATGTACCCAGGGCTAGGACCTCAGCATATCCTTTTGTTGGGTGGGAGAGCACAATTCAATCCCCAGGACCAGAGAACCAAGAGAGTCAAGAGCAGTGGAGGGTCTTCCTGCCAACAGGGTCATGCTGACCTTGGGGCGGTAACTGTGCTGGCAGAGGAGGCTTGGGCAGCAAGTAGTTTGATTTGCAGGGACAGAGATGCTTTCCCCAAAACAGTCTCCTCTGCTGTCACTGAAAATTGTTGTCTCTTTGGAATTTTCAAAGTGCACCTGACTAGAAGTCAAAGGTATGGACAGAGCCCACTTAAAGGGCTGCTGCCTCTGCAATTGTACAGGCTCTGGTGCTCCAAAGGGCCCGTGCTTATTTTAGCAGCCTATTGTTACCATCTGGAAATTCTTGAGATTTTTTTTTGGAACAAGGGGTCCTGCATTTTCGTTTTGCACTGCAGGATGTAGAGCACAAACTATGTACCCGCCCCTGGGTTGGGACATCAGGCAAGGGAGATGCATAGGAAGCTAAGGCAAAAGTCGAGCTCTGTTACAGTGTGGTTGGCCTGCAGCTGGCTTCTTGTCCATTTCTACTTCTGGGCCAGGGAAGTCAGACTGTACATTCCCGTGCAAGCCTAAAGCTGAATCACAAACAGATCCAGGCTCTTCAATGTCCTTATCACGTAGAGCAAGCGTGAAAGTGGCTTGTGATTACATTTTGCTCAGGGATTGGCGTAGGGTTTGGCACCTCTTAAATGATAAATAAACCCCTCTTGATTATGAGGTGAAGTAAGGCAAATACTACCCAGATGGCTGTGTGATTCAATATTGTAAAGTCAGTTTTTTTAAATACCTATAACCCCACACCATCCTCTTCCATGGGGTGTAATATGATACTTTTCAAACTAACAGCCCTGGGGTGGTCATTTCAATGAGTTCCCCTGTGATGCTGTCACTGCTGGTCCACCAGCCACACTGTGAGCAGAAAGAGTCCTAGAAACAGGCCAGATGCATTGGCTCACACCTGGAATCCCAGCACATTGGGAGGCCAAGGCGGGCAGATCACTTGAGTCCAGGAGTTTGATATCAGCCCAGACAACATAGTTAGACCCCATCTCTACAAAAAGTTAAAGTATTAGCCGAGCATGGTGGCTTGTGTCTGTGGCCCCAGTTACTCAGGAAGCTGAGAGGGGAGGGTTGCTTGAGCCCGGGAGGTTGAGGCTGCAGTGAGCCATGTTTGTGTCACTGCACTCCAGCCTAGGTGACAAAGTGAGACACTGTCTGAAAAAAGAAGAGAGAAAAAGAAAGAGTCATAGAAACAAACAACAACAACGAAAAACTAGTTATAAAGTCAGGAAGTGGGATGGTTAATTTCTTTTTTTTTTTTTTTTGAGACAGAGTTTCGCTCTTGTTACCCAGGCTGGAGTGCAATGGCGCGATCTCGGCTCACTGCAACCTCCGCCTCCTAGGTTCAGGCAATTCTCCTGCCTCAGCCTCCCGAGTTGCTGAGATTACAGGCACGTGCCACCATGCCCAGCTAATTTTTTGTATTTTTAGTAGAGACGGGGTTTCACTATGTTGACCGGGATGGTCTCGATCTCTCGACCTCGTGATCCACCCGCCTCGGCCTCCCAAAGTGCTGGGATTACAGGCTTGAGCCACCGCGCCCGGCTGGGATGGTTAATTTCATGTGTCAACTTGATTGGGCCACTGGGCCACACGGTGCCCAGATATTTGGTCAGACATTACTCTGGGTGTGTGTGTGTGAGGGTGTTTGTGGATGACATCACATTCGAATTGTAAACTGAGGGACTTAGATTGCCTTCCCAGTTTGGGTGGGCCTTGCCTAATCAGTGGAAGGCCTGGCTAGAACACAAAGGCTGAGTAAGAATGTGCTTCTGCTGTGTGACTGCTTGAGCTGGAATGTTGGGCTTTTCCTGCGTCTGGACTCAAACTGAAACACTGGCTCTTTTTGGATCTCAAGCCTGCTCACTTTCACACTGGAACTGACACCATCAGCTCTCCTGGTTTTCAGGCCATCAGACTTGGGCTGGAACTGTGCCAACATCAGCTCTCCAGCTTGCCAACTACAGATCCTGGGGTTTGTCAGCTTCCATAAGTCCATGAGCCAATTCTTTATGATAACACACTCTCTCTCTCTCTTTCTCTCTCTCTCTCTCTGTGTGTGTGTGTGTGTGTGTGTGTGTGTGTGTGTGAGAGAGAGAGTGAGAGAGAGAGAGAGAGAGAGAGAGGAAGTTTGGAGATAGATACACACACACACACACACACACACACACACACACACGTATTATATTGCATCTGTTTTTCTGTACAGCCCTGATGAATACAGGAGATCAGATGGGATAGCTGGGCTTCAGTCTTAGGGTTGATGCATTTTAGCACTGGCCAGGTCATACTGGGCTAGTTTCTTACATTAGCTGAGCCTCGTTTTCCCACTATAAAGTCTAGGCAGTATAAATGTTCTCCTAAATTACACATTTGAGTCCAGGAGTTTGAGACAAGCCTGGGCAACATAGTGAGACTCCTTTTCTACAAAAAAGGTGTGGTGGTGCATGTTTGTAGTCCCAGCTACTCAGAAGACTGAGGTGGGAGAATCATTTGAGCCTGGGAGTTGAGTTGGAGGCTGCGGAGAGCTGTGATCGCACCACTGCACTCCAGCCTGGGTAACAGAGCAAGGCCCTGTCTCAAAAAAATAATAAAGACAAATTATACATATCTCATAGGGTTTCTTGACTTGAGCACTGGTGTCATTTGGGGTAGATCATTCTCTGTGGTGCTGGGCTTTTGTTGTGGGCACTGCAGGATGTGTGCCAGTATCTCTGGCTTTACCTACTAGATGCCAGGAGCACCACTCTCCCAGTTGTGCCAAGCAAACATGTCTCCAGGCATTGCCAAATGTCCCCTGGGGGACACCATCACCCCCCAGTTAAGTTGCTGATATATAACAATCATGTTGGGTGTGTTGCTTCAGGATCCAGTAAGGTTACCTGTGTCCAGAAATGGTTCCATTCATGCTACAAGAGAGGCTAATTTTAATGCTAGTGTCACCAAATGAAAAACAAAGATTGCTCATTTGTGAGTGAGATAAATTTTCCTTCTTATCTCTGCAAGCCTGAGACTTCTGAGCTGCTCTGCCTGGCTCATAAAGCAGAGGTCTGCAGTTTTAAGTATCTGTTTTTCCAAATACACAGGGGACCAGAGTCCTAATCCTGAATAAGAAAGAAACCAGCCAGGAGGAAGCATCTTGAGGCGTGCTGGCTCACAGCCGCTGCCTCTTCCTAAAATTATGGTGTGCTTGGAATACATTTTGAATTGGCCCCTTCACATTTTGTTGAATGGAACCCATGGGAAGGGAAGGAAAATAAGTAAAAGTGTAAGGTTGGAAGAGGAGACCTGGAGAGGAAGTGAGTGACTCCAAGTTTTCCAAGTTTGGGAGAGAAATTGGTCTACATTTTTAAAACATCTGATTTTTAATCACCCAGGCACAAATGCAGTGTTCCTAAAGCATGACAGCCGTTTACTGATTCCAAGGATGATGATGTTTTGTGATGCGCCCCCAGACACAGGGGAACGAAGCACTGAAATGAACCAAACGCAGACTAGCTGGTTTATCCACACAGCTGACGTTTTGGGAATACCCTGCATGTCTTGGGAGTGGAAGATTAGGACATGAGAAAAACCTAAACTTTCAAACTGGACGCATCGACACAAATCAAGGAGGTCCCAGTTGAGAAAAGTGCTTCCCATCCACACACAAAATCTAAACAGTGGCTTTTTTGAATGAGTCAAATAAGTGTCTAAAGTTTATGTCTTTACATAAAGCCATGAAATAAAACACCAAGAAATAACCTCACCCTGTCCCTATTCCAACTCCTGAGCCTGGGGAGAGGTCCACTTAGGGATCTTTGCAACTCACTCTTCCTTTGATGCCCCTAAACTAGCAAGACAGGAATGAACAAGAACAACATCTTTTAATCTCCTCCAGTGCTTGTGGATTTGCATTATTTAAATATATGAGAAACACCCATAATTGAGTAATTATTCCAGTATTTAAAGAATGCCTAACAACGAACCATTTCTTCTTCAGACCTAATCCAGCCCATTTCCGTTTTCCTCTTAGCACAATGTGTAGAATTACCCAACTTGCCGCTTCCTAGAACACTTGATTGTTTATACAAGGTAGGCAAGCCTTCTCTGGAGATATTTATTTTTCTCATTTTACACTTGGTGATTGTACCCTTCACAGATTTTCTTTTTCTAGATGTTTATTAACTACTGAATGTGTATAGATCCCATTTTGTACTTTCCTTTTTACAAATAAAGCTTATCCTTTAGGGGAGGGCTGGGGAGAGAAGGCAGAATCTAATAGTAAACATCTTCACGCTCTGTCTGTGTTGGAGTTACTCCTTAACCATCATTTTAAGGAAAGTATTCTGCGAGTTAGAGACCAGTGCATTTTAACAGCTTCAGAAAGGGGATTTCCCAGAGGGTCTGGGAGGAGAACAAAAGCATTTGCATCTCCTTTCCCCAGAGCCTAAGTGGATTTTTCCTGAACTGCTTTTCCATGTGAAGTCTTGGTGGGAGGATGGAGCACTACGATGTTCATGCTTTTGCTGTTGGCAGGGCTGTGGTTTTAATGTGGAGGAAATAAAGAATGTCGAATTGTGCATTCAGTTAGGACTCAAGACTCCTTTACCCTGCAGTGTTTTGTGTGTGCATGTGGTTTTTAGTCCAATATGGAAAGCCCCGCTTGACTCTAAGAAAGACAGGCCTTATTCTCTCTAACAATTCACACACACACACACACACACACACACACACACACACCCGGGGGGGGGAGAGAGAGAGAGAGAGAGAGAGAGAGAGAGAGAGAGAGAGAGAGATATTTCCCGATTTATGGCAAAGCTGGGAAGTCAAGAGTTCCTTCATCCCCCCTACCAACTTCTCTTCCTTCCCATCTCCATTCACAAGTCTTTAGGGACGATCAGCAGACGCCTGGGGCTAACACTGCACTCAAGTGGAGAAGGACTAATGCTGTAATAAAGAGGTCTGGTCACCCTAAGTGCTGGCCTCTTCCTCTCTGGTTCAGCCCCTTTTAGGAGGAGAAATGCAGTAGCCTCGCTTCTGTTCTCTCAGGCAGAGAGCGTCCAGTGGCAGTGGGTGGGCATGTGGATTAAGCTTTCTCAGTGAGGGTCTCCAATCTCTCTTCTTTGGTATGCCATGTCACACTCCTTTGGCCTCTATTAATGTGCAACTGACAGCAGGAATGCCTCTAGATGTTATGGTGATTAAATGAGCTCGTATTTGCTAAGTGCTTAGATGACAGCAAGTCTGCAGGAGCCTATCTTAGGTCAGGCTCTTTAGAAAGGGTGCCTGAGATGGGGATTCTTGAGTGAGTGGTTGGTTGGAGCCATGCTTATACACGGGTAAGGGAGGCGGAACTGGGCAGGGCAGGAGCTGGCAGAGCTGTGATTTCGGGAGAAGTCCAGCCTCAGCCTGATCCCATGGGGAGCTTTGAGGTGTCAAGGGCCTTCGAGTTTGTCCCACCAAGGCAAGGAAACTGCACGGTCAGCTCCTGGGGGTGGGTGTAACCTCTCAGAAATCTCTGTTAGTGAAGGGTCATCCTCACAGTCCTCCACAAGAAGGGAGCCTGCAGCTCTACAAGTAAACAATTTCATGACAGCAGCTCCATGTGCCAAGAGGCAAGAGCTCAGAACTTGGGAATCTGAACACCTGAGCCTCAGTTTCCTCATCTGAGCCATCTTCCCTTTGGTCTCACAAAGCCTCCCATGAGTCCCCAAATTGAGGCTGGCACTCTGGCTTCATCTGTGGACAAGTCACAATTGTATCATAAGGGCCTATTTCTGTGTTTAGTCCCTGAGGGAGCGCAGGCTGGAGCACAGACTATCCTCTTCTCTGCAGCCTCTCCACACCCAGCGCAGTGTCTGCGAATGGGAGGTCCACACATATTTGCTGCCTGCCTGAATGGGTAGAGCTCTTTCACCTTGAGCGAAGACTCCTGGGCACTGCCTCTTTGAACTCCTAATTGGATGCAGCTTCCCCTACCCCTTGCTCTACTTGATGCTTTTTTCAATCTTGGCTTTTCTTCTGAGTCCTTCGATGTGTGGTGTATGTGTTCTTCTCTTTCCACCGACTCTCTGCAGAAGTCAGTTTCACTCCAATATGCTCCATCCCCATTCAAAGTACTTTTGAGTGACAGATTTGTGTCCAGATTTGTGAGATTCTAAAAGGGCCGGGGAGGGTAGAAATGAAACTTCAGAACGACCATGTTGGGTGGTAAGGTAAGATGGCAGTGGCAGCCCCGTTGGCGAGAAACCATGCCAACTGGAAGGGAAGACGTCAGAGCAGGGACACTCAGCACTTGGGGCATTCCCTGGCACATGCGACATCACAAAGTATTTGCTTTTTTATGGTCCCCTCTTTCCCCTGGACACGTAATAATTGTGCATGTTTAACTAAAAGGACTCTTGGAGTGGAATTTGTGACATAGAACATTCAGGTAGGGGTAGATACTTGGGGAGCAAGAAAGTTTCTGTGTTGTAGCGGGAGGAGGGGGAGAAAAGACTTTCCTTGGATATTTTCTTGGACGTTGCTATACCTTCACTTTTTTTTTTTTTTTTTTAAAGACAGGGTCTCTGTTCTGTTGCCCAGGCTGGAGTGCATTGGTACAAACTTGGCTCACTGCAGCCTCGACCTCCCCAACTCAAGTGATCCTCCCAACTTAGCCTCCCAAAGTGTTGGGATTACAGGTGTGAGCCCTTCAGAACATGGCAGTTCTGAAGCTGCATTTCCACCCTCTCTGTGTTGGGATTACAGGTGTGAGCCACCAGACCCAGACCCACATTCTTCTTTTTCTTCTTCTTCTTTTTTTTTTTTTTGAGTCGGAATCTGTTGCCCCTGCTCTGTTGCCCAGGCTGGAGTGAAGTGGCAATTTTGGCTCACTGCAACCTCCGCCTCCCAGGTTCAAGCGATTCTCCTGCCTCAGCCTCCAGAATAGCTGGGACTACAGGCGCGCGCCACCATGCCCGGCTAATTTTTGTATTTTTAGTAGAGACGGGGCTTCACCATGCTGGCCACGCTGCTCTCGAACTCATGACCTTGACATCCGCCCGCCTCGGCCTCCCAAAGTGCTAGGATTACAGGTGTGAGCTACCGCGCCCGGCCCATTCTTCTTTTTTAAAACAACATTTCCCCTCATAAAAGTAATAAAATGGTAACATTTTACAAAAAATTGGAAGACAGACAATGTTTAAAAATCCAGCCAAAGGAATGCCAACTCTTGTGAGCATTTCGGGACATTTTCCTCCAGTCTCTTCCCCTATGTATCTGGGTTCTAATCAGGCTCTACCAGGTATTTTTCTATCACTGTAATTGTTTAAAAATCTCCCGATACTGTCCTGCATTTCCTGGCCTAACGTGCTGCGGCTGTGGCGACCCACAGCTGAAGTAGGTAGGGGGTTTAGAGCAAGACACAGCCCTAACTCTGGAGCTTGAGCTCCAGCTCCAGCTGGGAGCCTGTGAAACATTAGTTGCGGTCTATGCTGAAAGCTGCGGGAGTCGGTCGGCTTCCTCCCTAGCAATGGTCTACTTGGGTCTCCGCTCAAAACAATCAGACCCCACAAATAGGGTGAAGACTCAGGGAAGGTCAAGGAGCTCCCGCCTATTGTGGGGACCCAGGTCAGCCCTTTTGGGGCTGTCCTGGCGGGGGACGCGAAGTGGCCAGCTGCCCGCTTCTAGTGGCGTCCTCCTTGCGCCGCCCGGAAGGACCGGCCGCGGGCTCCCGCAGCTCCTCAGCTCCCTCGGCCCCGCCTTCAGGGGCTTTTCCCACCTTCTCGGGACCAGACGGGCTGTGTGGGAGACCCAGGGCGCAGCCTCCCCGCAAGTGCGCAGAGGGTCTCCCCAGACAGCCAGAGTCCCGGAGCGGGTGAAGGGAGGGGACTGCCCGCTCTCTCGGGAATTGTTTGCGCCCGAGGAGTCACCCCAAGCAGGCCGCGCCCGCAGTCCGGGTGGGGCTTCGTCCTCCCCGCCCACCTTCCTCTCAGCCGGGGCCCGGGGGCGGACTGACGCGGCGGCGCCCATCCTGGCCCCCGTGCGGTTTCCCGAGGCCGGAGGAAGGTGGTGCAGCTGGAGGGAGGACGACGGAGTGGGAGGAGCAGGCGGAGGGGTGGGTGGGGTGGGGTGGGGTCGAGGAGCCGAGCGCCGAGGAGGACCCCGAGGGAGACTGGGGGCGGAGCAGTCAGCGACCGGGAGCCGCGGAGGACGCGGGGCCGGGGAGGCGGAGCAGTGAGAGTGGGTGGAGAAGCAAAGGCGGCGGGAGGAGCAGGAGCCTCCGTGGGAGATTCGGGAGGAGCAGCCGGCAGGGGAGGAGCCGCGGGGCTGGGTGAGAACGGGGCGGGGAAGCCAGAGGCGGGGCCTGCTGTCGCCCCGCCCCCTCCCTCCCGAGCCGCGCTGAGGAACGAAGATGGCCGGGCGCGCCGCGGGAACGGAGGCGCGGCCGGCAGCGGCGGCTCCTAGGCTGTGACTTCGCGCGCGGCGGCCACCCGGGCTACCCGAACGGAGTGGGCTGCGCGGGCAGCGGCTCGCAAGGGCGGGCGGGCGGGCGCCGGTGCAGGGGCGCCGGGCGGAGGATGCGCCGGGAGCGGCGGGCGGCTCCCCGCGGCCGCCCCCGCGCCCCGGGCGCCGGGCCTTAGTACTGGCGGAGGAGGCGGCGCGCGTGGGGCGGCCGGGCGGCGGCGGGGCCCGCGCCGTCATGCCTTGGTTGAGCGGAGGTCGGCGGCGACGGCGGGGACAGCCGCGGGAGGCCCCGCGGGAGCCGCCGCCTTCCGCGCAGCCCCAGCGGGAACCGCCGCCGCCGGCGCCCCCTGCCGCGGTCCCCACGCCCCCCGCCCCCTCGGCGCCGCCGCCGCGGGTCCGGGAGAGCGCCGAGCTGCCGCTGCCCGCTGGCTGGGAGGAGGCGCGAGACTACGACGGCCGCGTCTTCTATATTGACCACAACACGCGCCAGACGTCGTGGATCGACCCCCGCGACCGGTAAGCGGGCCGGCTGGGGGCGCCAGACCCGGCGCGGGCGCTACGACCCGGGCCGCCGGCCGGCGCCACCGCGGATGCGCTGGGGACACGCCCCGCCCAGCGCGGGGCCGCCGAGAGCCCCCGGGCCCGGGCAGAGTTCGGAGCGCCTCCATCCCCGGGACCGGGGGACTCCCTGGAGTGCTCCGGTCCTGGCTAAGATCGAGGCGCCCCCATCCCTTGGGCCCAGGGAGAGGATTGGAGACACCAGGACGCCCTCGGGGCTGGGTGAAGATCTTTGGTTCCCGGGGCCCGGGAGAGGATCCGCCCCCCAATACCCTGACTCCCAGGGCTCTGACCAAGAATGTAGGTGCCCCCGCTCCAGGCCTCGGGTCCTCTGAGCGCCGAGGCCGGCCACCTCCCGGTTCCCCGCTGCTGGGCGGACCCTCTGATTTGGTTCCCTCACGTCACCCGCTGTCCGGCGCCTGGGAACTGGGCGCCTGGAATTTCCTCTCCAAGGGCTGACAGATGGCCCTCTTTTCCTTTCTCTGTGGTAGCCTCGCCCATCCCAGTCCCGGGCGTCTGCTGCCCACTGCCTGGGCTCTGGCTCTGCAGGTGTTCCCAGACCCGCGGTGTCGAGATGAGCTGTCACCTTGGGTCACAAACGTGCGCCCCAGCTTTGGGGTGCGGGTTCCCCGTGTGGCGGGCTCGGGCTGGTTTCCATCCAAAACCTAATGCCAGATGGGCCCTTGAGGGATTCCCAACCCTTTTGGAGTTGGAGAAGTCTGTTCCCAAACTCTGTTGGTTGCTCTTTAGCGCCTTGAAACTCGTGAGTTAAAACTCTGTTTGAAATAGCCTTCTGTACTGCAGCCAGAATGCAATATGATTAGTCCCATATGCTTTTGGAATAAACGAAAAACAAGAGTTGTATTTTAAGTTTCCTTTTTGTGCAAGATATGCATGGGGTACAAAGCTATCTTATTCACATATAAAAACACAATCATTAAGTAAAAACCGATTCTTCTGAAAGCACTACCAGATCTCATTTAATTAATTTCATGTAATGAAGCTTTTCCTTAACTTTTTGCTTGATCATCTACTGGTTTTGATTGTTCATCTGCTTTTACAGATACGTATTTTGTGTGGACTTGGGAATTCTGTGGACACCAAGTGTTTCCACAGGTTTTTGATGTCTTGCCCTTTCTAGAGCAACTCTCCTCCCAGGGCCTGAGTGCCAAAAAGGAAACACCACAGGCTTCCCAGTGATTTGAAGACTTGCAAAGGCCCAGTGTGGTGACATTGTGCCTGCTTCCTCCTACCTGCACTGGGAAGGCGGCCTGCATGGTGCTGGCGTTTGAAAATAAACTTTTGAGGAGAGAAGCTGCTGAATTGTTTGAAGATTTCTGAGTTCACGCAGGGAAAAACAAAAGAAAGCAAAACAAAAAGGTCGTGGTTCCCTAACATTCTCACTGAATGTTGCAGACCTCTGGCCTATATCAATCCTAGTACAATTTTATGGGCTAAAAGATGCTTAGTTATTTTGAAAATCAGGTGAGATCATGTTATAATTTTAACCAAAGGCTAGAGCCCCAGCTGTTTGATCAAGCCTTGGATGGTTCTGGAATTGGTAGAACTGCTTGGAATGCAGTGCCCTTTGATACCGTATGTATGTTAAAAGCCTAAACAACTGGAAAATGAACCAATTGAAAATAGTGTTTTGCTTAGAAAAGGCTGAGGCTCACTTTCTGAGGGTAATATAAAACAGTTGTGGTTATATTGGAGTGGAGATTCATGCTGAAAGGTATCAGTTTGAGGATTTTTCTTTTAATGGTACAAACTGTGACAAACGTGAGCGGACCATACAGAAACCAGCTTGGAGAATCTTGCTTTCCCTGTATTTCAGACGCATTTCCTATATTCCTTTTTTCCAGAAATCAGTTTGTTACTGAATAACATTTTTCACTTTTTCCAGACAATCACTTGTTACAGGTTTTTAAAAAGTCTCCGTTCTAATGCTAAAAGTGTCAATTGGGTGAACAAAAATGGGTATTTTACCTTTTTTTGTAAAGTAAAAACATGCGTGTACTTTTATGAGATGTTGTTTTTATAGTGAGTAAAAATTCAGCAGGGGACAGCTTGAACTTCAGCTCCCATAATACCTTGCCCGAAATATGTATGGAATGTTCAGCAAGCCACAAACATTTAAGTGGAGTCGGCTGAAGGCTGTAATAGTCATTCTTCTTCCTCTTTCAAAACAGAACCTGGCCGAGTTTTATAGGTGGCGGGTTATCCTTTAAAGTTGTAATTAACTTTTATTATATGGGAAGAACTGTATGTCAGAGGGCAGTGTTTTCTCTATGCGCATCTGAGAGTTAAAACCCTTTTTAAGTCCCATTTGAGTCACACAATTGGAAAATGGTATTCAAGAAATATGAGTACTTTCACCAAACAGCTTCTACATAGAGACCCGACAGGAGAAAAGCAAATAAATAATAGCTTTTGATTCTTTTTAAGAAAATAAAATTATGGTGGAATAAATGAATGTAGTAGGTTAAGTGCAAATTGTTGTTGACTTTAAACATCATTTCATATAAACTTTAGTAAAAACTGTATAGCATAAAATATGGTTCAACGGTTATAAACAAAATCTCTTCTCGAGTTTTATAGTAATTCCATTCAGTGTTGTGTTTAACATTTGATATTGCCAGCTCAGAGCATGTAGGTGAAATTATTGGGACTCTGTTTCTTAAAGTTACAACAAAGAAGATACAAGCCTAAGGATAAATCTTTATGGATGTGGCTACAGATATATATACAATCTCAATATTTTAAAAACCTAATTTATTAGTTTGATTATAAGCCTACCTTCGGTTGGCTGAGCGTGGTGGCTCATGCCTATAATCCCAGCACTTTGGGAGGCCAAGGTGGGAGGATCACTTGAGATCAGTTCAAGACCAGCCTGGCCAACATGGTGAAATCCTGTCTGTACTGAAAATACAAAAATTAGCCAGGCCTTGTAGTGGTGTGCACCTGTAGTCTCAGCTACTTGGGAGGCTGAGGCAGGAGAATTGTTTGAGCTTGGGAGGCAGAGGTTGCAGTGTGCTGAGATCATGCCTCGGCACTTCAGCCTGGGTGACAGGGTGAGACTGTTTCAAATAACAAACAAACAAAAAAACCTGCATGTGATTTAAATTATTTCTGTAGATTGATACTGTGCATATACTGTTCATAGTTCACTGGGAATCATACCCTAAAACTTTGTTAAAAACTACAAAGTTAGGCCAAGTGTTCTGGTACATGCCTGTGGTCCCAGCACTTTGGGAGGCCCAGGTGGCAAGATTGCTTGAGTCCAGGAGTTCAAGACCAACCTTTGCAACATAGGGAGACTCTGTCTCTACAAACAAACAAAATAGTTACCTGGGTGGAGTAGTGTGTACCTATATTCCTGGCTACTCAGGAGGCTGAAGTGGGAAGATTGCTTGAGCTGGGGAAATCCAGGCTGCAGTGAGCCATGATCGTGCCACTGCACTCCAGCCTGGACAACAGAGTAACACCTTGTTTCAAAAAACAAACAAAAAACCCACACTAAAAAACAAACTACAAACTTAACTTATTTCTATGGCTGGTAATTTTCTTGCGTGAATCTTGTGTGGTTTACAGTAGTGGTACACTAACATATTAACTGAATATATTAACTCAGAGTACCTTGACCACCTTATGAAAAGGTATTTACCATTTGGGCAGAAAATATGGGAAGAACATTTTTGCCTCCTTTGTAGAGATTCAGTATCTTTGACAGTTGTGTTTACATGTATGTCTTGCATGGTTGCTTGGGAATTATCCTATAGATGGACTGAGTGGTTGAAACCTCATGTTCCGTTTCCTGTACAGTACTGGAAATGCCAGCTGTGGGCAGTTTAAGTATAATGGACAATATCACATTTGAGATCAAAGTGTAAATAATCATGCAGATGGCGGAAGAGCAAGATCATGTCATAGCATAAGCTCTTGGGGACCCATTTGCTCACCAGATGGGATTTGACCTGTGCTACATGGAAGAATTCTGTGGTATCTTAAAAGTCCTCTGAACAGGCTTTTGCTTTAAGGGGAAAACAATCCATGGCTCTGGAATTTGCTAGGTTGACCCCATTTAACAGCCAAATAACATCATTTCTACCTTCTTGGAACCTTTATTTAGTTATTCAGTATTAACTAATAGGAGGTTGACTATATTTATCCCACAGAGTCTATTTCTGGATTATATAAACTGTCCTGGTTGAGCTTTCTGATAAACAGGTAATGATTTCTCCCTTTTCTTTTTTTTTAAGGTGATAGTGTTTGTATGATCATGGGGAGCATCTTGTTTTTAAGGATGTAAGGCAGGTGTCCCCAAACTTTTTACACAGGGGGCCAGTTCACTGTCCCTCAGACCATTGGAGGGCCGCCACATACTGTGCTCCTCTCACTGACCACCAATGAAAGAGGTGCCCCTTCTGAAGTGCGGCAGGGGGCCGGATAAATGGCCTCAGGGGGCCACATGCGGCCTGTGGGGGCCGTAGTTTGGGGACGCCTGCTGTAAGGGCTCAGTCCCTGAAAGAAGTGTCTCTTGCTTCCATTAAGATCACCAAGCCTCATTTTTTGGTCTAATATCTTTCTTTTCCTTTCCTTCCTTTTTTTTTTCTTTTTTTTTTTTTTGAAATAAAAGTGAAAGGAAAAGTAATAAAGTAATTCATTTTCAAAAATAGCTCCCAGATATTTGGAAATCTGCAAGTTTCTTTCTCTTTCCTTTCACTCTGATTTGGGAAGTGGAAATAACGCATATCACCATCTCTGATTAGGTTCTACTTCAGGAGACCATGGGTCAGAGACATGTTCATGGTCATCTGGTGAGCCTACGGTAGGCTTCTTGACTTCCAGCCCAGATCCTTTGGCTAATGGTGTCTGCCTTTCCCATAAATTTGATAAAGCGAATCTGATGGAATAAAAGCAAAGTTAAATTCTACTGAATTCAGTTATCCCCATTTAAATCTAATAAAGTGAAGCAATATTTATGGAGATTCTTGGCCTTCTGTATGCAGGGACAGTATGTGGAGACCAAGCTGGTCTGAGAGGTGGCAGACAGACACATGAAATGAAGACAACAATGGTTGCAAGGCATCCTAGGACTGATTCAATTTCTCGGATAATGATCACTTCCGAGAAAAGGAGGGCTCACTTGAGCCTGGGGTTGTCTTTGTCTTTGCGCATCCTTCTGGGTGAGGGCTTCTCATGATTTTCTGGCAATAGAAAAGCAAGATCATCTATAGGGTGATCCACTCAGTCCATCTATAGGATAATACCCACACAGCCCTGCAAAACGTACTTGTAAACACAACTGTCAAAGACAGTGAATATTTACAAAGGAGGCAAAAAATAGTTCTTCCCATATTTTCTGTTCAATGGTAAATACTTTTTTTTTTTTTTTCTTTGAGACAGAGTCTTACTCTTGCCCAGGCTAGAGTGCAGTGATGTGATCTCGGCTCACTGCAACCTCTCCCTTCTGGGTTCAAGCAATTCTCCTGCCTCAGCCTCCCAAGTAGCTGGGATTCCAGGTGTGTACCACCACACCTGGCTAATTTTTGTATTTTTAGTAGAAATGAGGTTTCTCCATGTTGGCCAGGTTTGTCTCAAACTCCTGACCTCAGGTGATCCACCCGCCTCAGCCTCCCAAAGTGCCAGGATTACAGGTGTGAGCCACCGCACCCAACTGGTAAATAGCTTTTCATACAGTGGTCAAGGTATATTGAGTTAATATATTCAGTTAATATATTAGTGTGCCACTAATGTAAACCACACAAGACTCATGCAGGGAAATGATAAGCTAACTTTGTAGTTTGGTTTTTGTTTTTTTGGTGCGGGCTTTTTTTTTTTTGAAAAAAGGAAGATCTGGGCAACATAAGGGGGAGCAGGAGAAAAGTGCTGGCCTTGAGGTGCTGGGTGTGTGCGGAATAAATGAGGGAATGAATCAACTCGACTGACCCAGAGATGTCCTGTAAGGGAGGTAAGACTAAGACCAGAGCATGCAGCTCAGAGTCCCACAGCTTTGGGGCTGGAAGAGCTAGGATCATCTTGTTCAAATTTTCTTTTCTACTTGACAGCCACAGCCAAGGGGTATGTTCTGCCAGCTATTAGAAGGGCAAGTGACTTGAGCTGGGTCTTCTGACCCCTGTTTGGGTGCTCTTTCCAGAAGGCCACCCAGCTGCCAATCCACACCCATTTTTAAGCATCCTGCCTCTGTTCATTCATTCATTCATTCATTCAACAACTGTTCATTTGTTGTATAATTTCTGAGTCTAAGGGACTCTTCCAGGGTTTGGGACTCCAGTGTTGAGCAACACCAGACAGGCTGCCATGGGGCTTACCTTGTGCTTCTGTCCTTTTCCACGAGGCCTCACCATGCTGTTCCTGCCTGCAGGTTTCTCCCTGTAGGGATCTCTTGGCTCTGTGATTGTAATGGACACGTGCAGAGTGCTCTAGGATTTGCATGGATGTTTTCTTTCTTTTTTTCCTTTATCAGCTTTTTCAGTTTGAATTGCATTAATCTTTTCATTGAAAGCCCATGATGGCTGCATGAGGTATAGGCAATTGTGATAAAACTGAGGCCAAGGGAGACTGACTTAGTGGCCTCACTTCGTATAGCCAATAAGATCAGCATCTGTTCCACTATGGAGTTGAGCCAGGTCCCCTGTCTGTTCTTGAACCTCCTTTGGCTAGGTAACTGTGTGCGCCTTGCACCTTGCTATACCCACTAGTTAATTTGATCTTGAGTTCATTATTGTTTGATATTTAATCCTTCCTGTGGTATAGTGTCCCCTCAAAGATGTCCACGTTGTAATCCCTGAAGCCTGTTAATAAGTAACCTTCCATGGCAAAAGATACTTTGCAGATGTGATGATCATGGATTATGTGGGTGGGCCCACTGTCATCACAAGCACCCTTACTAGAGGGAGGGAGGAGGGCGAGGTCAGAGTCAGAGATGAAGATGTGACAACGGAAGCAGAGGTTGGAGTCAAGTGGCCATGAGCCAAGGAATGCAGGCAGTCTTTAGAAGCTGGAAAAGGCAAGGAAATGGACTGTTCCCTAGAGCCTGCAGATGGAATGCAGACCTGCTGACACCTTGATTTTTGCCGAGTGAAACTGATTTTGGATTCCTGACCTCCAGAACTGTAAGATAATAAATTTGTGTTGTTTTAAACAGATTTGTGGCAATTTGTTACAGCATCGGTAAAAAAAACTTACCCCACACATGCATTGTCATCTTAGAATGGAAGCATCTGGTCGGCTTGGTGTCTGTATAACAACCACAGCAGCTCACATTTATGACATGCTCAGGCAGGTACTGTGCGAAGCATTTTACACCTTTTTTCTCTCCCTGGCTTCACACAATATTCCCAGAGAGTCCTTATTTCTTGTGCAAGCATGAAATGTCACTCACATTGGGACTCGCATCAGATGTGCTGTACCAAACATACCTGATGAGCTAGCCAAGTATGGGGGCAGGGAGAGGTAGGCTTTCTGAGAGAAGAGGCCAGTTGGAAACGATTGGAGGTTTTCTAGGCGGTCACAGGCCTGAGCTAGAGCAGTCAGGGTCACTCAGACTGGAAAAGGCGGGAATTGTGTCAGAGACATTGTGAAGTAAACTCAGTGCAGAAGATTTAGCTAATGCTTAAACGAAGGCAGGTGAAATTAGGAGGGCAGCAAGGGAATCTCACTAGCACCTAAGGAGGAGACGGACTCATTGGGGGCAACTGAAAAGCCTTTTATTAACCCCGCTCAGAAGCTTTCATTGGTGGTGGTGGTTTTGTGTGTTCAATAACTCGGTTACATAGAGAAGCATGTTGTGTTGGTCAAGTTACTGTATTGCTGATGAGCAATGTCCTAAAAGGTGTCCAAACTAAGAAAGTGTTTTTTTTGTTTGTTTTATTTTTGGAGACAAGGTCTTGCTCCATTGCCCAGGCTGTGAACTGCAGTGGCATGGTTATAGCTCACTGCAGCCTCCAACTCATGGGCTCGGGCAATCCTGTACATGACCCTGGTCTAAAGTAACCCTGGCGGTGGGTTAATTCCTTGTTGTTGGGGCTGTCATATGTAGCATAGCATGTTTAGCAGCATCCCTGGCCTGTCCCCACTGGATCTAGATATTAGTAGCAAACTCCCTCACCCGCAGATATCTCGAAAATGTCTCCACACATTGCCAAGTGGCCCCTGGGGCAGGCAGCATCCCTTGGCTGAGAACTGCTGAGCTACTTCTGCCTGGTTACAATGCTTCATCTTTAGCGGCTGAATTTGTTTTATACCTATTGTCAGTTCCTGAGATACTATGCAACGGAGGCCTGTTTCTGTGTTTCCATGAACAAATGTCAAACATATTTACATGAAAATCCCCAAACTAGTATATGAAACTGGGACCATATATTACTATAAGTGTGTTCTTCAATTCTTGGAATACTCTTAACTGATAGGTATTGACTGTCAGGAATATACATATATGCAGTGGAACAGAAAATGCATCTGTCCACACTTTAGTGTTCTGCAGCAATCAGGAGAGCTGGCCGTTTGAGTGTGTGTGTGCATGTGTGTGCATGTGCGTGGGTGTTTGTGTGTGGAGGGAGAGATCGGGCTGCCTGAGATGCTCTGAGCCATTCAGTGCCCCAAGCCACTGAGTTCCCCCTTCTGTGGAGGAAGAAGGGGTGAGAAGAGTAGAATGCTTCAGCCTTTGCTCAGAATCTAGACATACAGAGCAAGGACATCTTGAAAGGCTGCTATGGAGCCGTGGGATCTTCAGCATTTTTCATCTGCAGGGTTCTATTTTCATTTCTTTAAAGTGGAAGGGACTGAGGGAAAGCATGGAGAGGAGGGAGGGATGTTGATGTTGAAAGTGAGCGGGGGAGATGGCTGCACCAAGCCTGGGGTGACCAGCCCTGCAGTGGCAGTGGGTGGATCTTTGAAGCAGGCGGGAGGTGCCCCAAGCAGCTTCTCTACCCGAGGCTCCATTCTCAGGAGAGAGAGCATCTACCAAGTTGGGTGTGGTGTTTCCAGGTGGCCGGGAGCTTGGCCAGGAAACCATATAGTCATTGCAGGAGACGTGTTTTTTCTGTCACTTAGAGCTCTGTCCTATGCACAGGTACCTATCTTCAGCATGGGGGAATCCTTGGAGTATGAGGTCAACTGGATTTGCCCTGAAAATTATCCCCATTAAAAAAAATTGAGATATAATCCACATACTATAAAATTTACCTGGGCACGTGGCTCATACCTCTAATCCTAGCACTTTGGTAGGCTGAGGTGGGCATATCACTTGAGGTCAGGAGTTTAAAACCAGCCTGGCCAACATGGTGAAACCCTGTCTCTGCTAAAAAAAACATTTAAAAATTGGCTGGGCGTGGTGGCAGGCAACTGTAATCCCAGCTACTCGGGAGGCTGAGGCAGGAGAATCACTCAAATCTGGGAGGCGGAGGTTGCAGTGAGTTGAGGTTGCACCACTGTACTCCAGCCTGGATGACACAGTGAGACCCCATCTCAAAAAAATAAAAGCGTACCGTTTACTGGATTTCGGCATATTCACCAGATTGTGCAACCATCAGCCCTATGTAGTTCTGAATACTCCATGAAGAAACCCTGTGTTCATTAGCAGTCAGTCCCCATGCCCCAGCCCCTGGCAACCACTAATCTGCTTTCCGTCTCTATAGATTTGCCTGTGTCATACATTTCACAAGGCTCTCCCTGTATATTTCTTTGCAACTTCCTATGAATCTGTAACGATTCCAAAATAAAAAGTGAAAAAGAGATTGAGAATGAAGGAACCAAGCAGAGATCTAGTTATTTATAGCTTAAAAATAAATCTAATCTTTAACTCATTTAGATTTTATTGTGCTTTGTCTATATATAGTACTTATCATATAGTAGGCTCTCAATAAATATTTGCTGAATGTAATTATGCATGTAGAGACCGGTTTTAATTAATTTATAATGATCCTTTGTGTATTGCCGTATTTCACTGAGTTTTCCTCATGTACAGTATTCTGATGTTTTCAAGAGCAGTCCCTCCTTGCAAGCAGTCAGAGCTCCCATTTTATTGGGGTGGCCACACCTCTGGATTCTGGGGATATGACCCTGTCTGCAGTTCCTGGTGATGTCCTGATTGCCCTAAGCCAGTGGGTCTCAAGGGAGGATTCCTTCTTCCCTCCCCCTATCCCCAGGGCATTCAGAAACATTTGGAGAGGGTTTTTTTTGTTTTTGTTTTTGTTTTTTTTTGTTTTTTTTTTTTTTTAAAGACAGAGTCTCGCTCTGTTACCAGGCTAGAACGCAGTGGCGTGTTCTTGGCTCACTGCAACCTCCGACTCCCTGATTCAAGAGATTCTCCTGCCTCAGCCTTCCCAGTAGTGGAGATTATAGGCACAGGTCACCACGCCCAGCTAATTTTTATATTTTTAGTAGAGACGGGGTTTCACCATATTGGCCAGGGTGGTCTAGATCTTCTGACCTTGTGATCCGCCCACCTCAGCCTCCCAAAGTGTTGGGATTACAGGCGTGAGCCACCTCGCCCGGCCGAAATTTTTTGATTGTTGTACCTGGGGATAGATTCTGCTGGCATCCAGTGGGTAGAGGTCAAGGATGCTGCTGAACATCCTACAGTGCATAGGATAGACCCCTTCACAGCAACAACTAATCTAGCCCTTAATATCAATGGTGGCTGAGATTGCTCTAAGCCAATCATACAGCATCTGGGCTTGCAATTGGCTGAGGCAGGAGCACATGACTCAGACCCGTTCAACAAGCTGTGAGGGGAGGTATGAGACAGGCATAGTTGGGGAGAAGGCTCCTTGTCTCCATAGACCTACATGGAAGTAACTCCTGCTAATTGATGCTCTGTCTCCATGGAAACCTGGAGGTGGGCAGCCACACCAGTGCCCCCAAAATCAGGAGGGAGCTGGCTGAGAAGCTGAGGGTGGCAGAGTGGAAGGTCTATGTCTTTGATAAGGTGGATGGATGGATGAATTAAGCTTTGGTAGCTGTCT
This sequence comes from Saimiri boliviensis, assembly GCF_048565385.1. NCBI lineage: Eukaryota > Metazoa > Chordata > Mammalia > Primates > Cebidae > Saimiri > Saimiri boliviensis. Next base: position 6,807,754 of record NC_133470.1, read on the forward strand.
GATCTCAGTACCTTTTCTTACACGAAATGTGATAACAGCATCTCTTTATCCTTTAAAGCCAGAAGAATTGGAATTTCTGTTATTTGCAGCCAGTTAAGGCATTCTCACTCATGTGTTTTCTGTTCCTTGCCACCCTGTAGTTTTCATTATTGGCATAAGATCGGAGGTTTAGGCTGCCACCGAGCTGCTATTCCCTCACTTATTAAATATTTATCTCCTTTTCACCCTATTTATTATGTAAGTACTAAAATTATAATACTGCCTATGTACAGTTATTTTCTCTGTAGTTTTGTTTTTCGTGTTTGCCTTAGGAGATAGTTGTAGGCATGGAATGAATACAACCCATTTTTTAAGATTTGTTTGTTTTCAAATATTTTTATTTTGGAATATTTTAGAGTTACAGAAAAGTTGCAAAGATTAGATGGTTTCCCTGTTATTAACATCTAATATCACCATGGTATATTCTGTAGTGATGTTTCTTTGTCAAATCTAAGAAGCCAGCCTTGATAACATTATTAAGCAAACTCTAGACACTCGGATTTTACCAGTTTTTCCAGTAATGTTCTTTTTCAGTTCCAGTGGTTTTTTAGAACTATTAAACTGTTGGCATTTGTATGGTTCAATCTAATCTTTGTAAGTTTGTCCAACATCTTTGTTTGGTGTGTATTCTTTTGTGTAGTTGACAGCCTTGTTAGACCTGCTCCAAGGCTTCATGGTAGAGTGCAGGGATTCTAAAGGATTTTGGAATCATGGACCCTGGGAAATCTGACACAAGGTAGGGATTCTGTGTTCAGAAAAAGGCACCAGCATGCAGAAGCTTGCATATGCTTTCAGGAGGATTAGAGCTCTCTGAAAGCCCAGCTGTGGTTCCCAGAATAATGGAGGCTTGGTTTGAAGTGAGCAGACACCCTGAGAGATGTCTGCCACGCACTTACTCTGTTATCGTTGAATGAATGCACACTCACATATTCACCATCACTAGCTCAGGTATATCATAAGAGATTAAATCAACAGTAATTCAGGGAGAACCTTCTATGCTTTCTCCACCCCTGCCCTCATACCCAACCCAGCTTTAAACTGTGGTATGCAGCCACTGGATACATTCCCCAAGTAGTACATAAGTTTCACATGTAAAGGGGAGCTATAGATGAACCTAAAAAATGTGACACTAAGTGAAAGAAGCCGATGTGGACACAACATAGTTGTATGATTTGATTTTTGCAGAGTGTTCAGAGAAGGCAAATCCATAGAGATCGAAAGTGGATTAGTGGTTGCCTGGGGCTGGGGGTGGAAAGGGTGGTGACTACAGATGGGCAGAGGGGATCTCATTGGGGTGATGGAAATGTACTGAAATTGGATTGTGTGTTGTACAACTCAGTAAACTTATAAAAAACATTGAATCTTACATATAAAATGGGAGAGTTTAAGTAATCTAAGTATGTAGATTATACCTCAATAAAGTTGTTTAAAAACAATTTTTGTTGTTGTTTGCTTGTTTTTAGACAGAGTCTCATTCTGTTACTCAGGCTGGAGTGCAGTGGCATGGTCTTGGTTCACTGCAACTTCTGTCTCCTGGGTTCAAGTGATTCTTCTGCCTCAGCCTCCTGAGTAGCTGGAACTACAGGCTCATGCCACCATGCCAGGCTAATTTTTGTATTTTTAGTAGAGATGGGGTTTCACCATGCTGGGCAGCCTGGGCTGGAACTCCTGAACTCAAATGATCTACCCACCTTGGCCTCCCAAAGCGCCGGGATTACAGGTATAAGCCACCATGCCTGGCTGTTTACAAACAAATTTTAAAGCAAATCTGTTTTTAAATTCAAGTGGTTACCTTGATTTGGTAGTTGGGGAAACCAGACTATGTATATTAGACTTGGCAGCCTCTAACCATGCAAAAAGTGTTTTTGGGCTTCTCAAAATGTCCATACAATTGCCAGGGAACCTTGCCAAGAAGCCGCATGTTAACATTGCCCAGGAGTCTTGCCAACTGTAAGGGGAGGATACTACCATGTAACAACCCAGTCATCATTACTAGATTAAAAATATAGTGGGTTTTTCACTAAGGCAACTAACTTTTTCATTGAGGCATTTATCTTACAGGATGACTCATTAGTACCACTATTTGTTTTATAAAGTTGAAATGATATCTGGTTACCTGGCAGTATTTGGAGTCAAGTGAATTTTGTGTGGATAAATGACCAATTAATACTTGGCCTTTAAATGTTAACATTCTTTTCTTTCACACATTTATTTTTGTTCTTTTAATTGTTTTTGAGATGGAACCTTGCTCTCTTGCCCAGGCTGGAGTGCAGTGGCACAATCTTGGCTCACTGCAACCACTGCCTCCTGGGTTCAAGTGATTCTCCTGCCTCAGCCTCCTGAGTAGCTGGGATTACAGGCCAGCACACATTTATTTCAATGTTTAATATTAGAAGTGTTTAGGGGTCTTTATTTAGAAGTTTGGTGATGTGTTTGTGACCAGAAATAGGCTGTAGGGACTTAACTCTAGTTAATACCAATTAGCCCTTGGTCAAATTGGTTTCCTTATGTGTTGTTTCACTTAAAGTTACAGTTTCCATGGATCTATTGAAAACATTAGTGAGGGCTTACTACTTACTGTGCCACTAACTGCAGGGACTACCTAGGTGTGGGTAGCCCTGATTTCAGACATGGACAGCTTTGAGTCTGACTCGGGGCTGCCATTTGCTGTGTCTCCTAAGGCAGGTTATTTGGACCCTCTGAGCCTCAGTTTCCTCTCCCATAAAATGGGGACAAAGTATTTGCCCTCCGGGTTATTTTGAGGACTCGATAAGATTAGGTAAAGGTCTTAGGTGAGTGTCTGGTGGAGAACAGGCACTCACATGTTCTTGGTCCTTGTGGTCATATTAAATAGTCCTTCAGCTTTGGGATACCTCAGCGTCTTTAGTCTTTTGCCTATCAAAACAGGCACCTTTAGCTGGGTGCCTGTAATCCCAGCACTTTGGGAGGCTGAGGTGAGTGGATCACTTGAGCCCAAGAATTTGAGACTAGCCTGGGCAACATGGCAAAACCCTATCTCTATAAAAAATACAAACAATAGCTGGGCGTGGTGGCATGTGCCTGAAGACCCAGCTGCTTGGGAGGCTGAAGTAGGAGAATCATTTGAATTTGGGAGGTAGTGGCTACAGTGAGCCAAGATCTCGCCACTACATTCCAGACTGGGCAACAGAGTGACACCCTGTCTCAAAAAAACAAACAAAAAACCAAAATTTCCTCCCTCCATGATTCCACTTCTGCTTCTGAGTTGCCTCCTTATTTTCCTTGTAGTTGGGTAGCACTGGAGGCTTAGCAGTGTAAAGACAAGTGCTCAGAATTTATGATAACTATTTTTCCTCTCCAAGCAGCTGTTCTTTGCATTCTCATGATTTTGTGGCTGGGGAAGCGAAGTTGCTGGAAGTGAAATGTTACTAAAGAGAGATAACAGATTAGAGCAGAGCCATCGAGATTTTTCTGTCAAGCGCCAGATAGTAAATATCTCAGGCTTTGAAAGCCATAGGAATTTTTTTTCTCTCTCTCTCCCTCTTTTTTTTTTAAACCCTAGGGACCTGCAGATGGAGGCCATGAGGATTTTGTTGCAACTGCTTGACTCTGCTGCTATAGTACAGAAGCAGCCATAGACAATACAGAAACGAACAGGCCTGGCTGTGTTCCAGTAAAACTTTACTTGCAAAGACAGGAGGCAGGCTGGAATTGACCCACGTACAGTTTACCACCCCATGATTGATGTCATTCTATCTTTTTTTTTTTTTTTTTTTGAGGCAGAGTCTCACCCGGTAGCCCAGGTTGGAGTGCAATGGCACGATCTTGGCTCACTGCAACCTTCACCTCCTGGGTTAAAGGAATTCTCCTGCCTCGGCCTCCTAAGTAGCTGGAATTACAGGAGTGTACCACCATATCTGGCTTTTTTTTTTGTATTTCTAGTAAAGACGGGGTTTCACCACGTTGGCCGGACTGGTCTCAAACTCCTGACCTTAAGTGATCTGCCTACCTAGGCCTCCAAAGGGCTGGGATTACAGGCATGAACCACTGTGCCTGGCCGATGTTATTCTTGTTTACTATGTTAATATGGTCTTGCAACAAAATGACGGACTGTGTATACAGTGGTCATCCCATAACATTATAATGCTGTATTTTTACTGTACCTTTTTTATGTTTAGCTGTATTTAGACACAGAAATACCATTGTGTTACTGTATTGCCTACAGTATTCAGTACAGGTTTGTATCCTAGGAGCACTAGACTCTACTGTATGGCCTAGGTGTGCAGTAGGCTGTATCAGCTAAGTTTGTGTAAGCCCAGTGTGTGATGTTTGTACAATGACAGCATTGCCTGACAATGCGTTTCTCAGAATATATCCTCATCGTCAAGCAATGCAGAACTGTACAGCCAATGCTTTTGTGTCATACACTTTCATTATTGCTGCATTAGTTTGGTCACAAATCTGAAAATACTCTGAGTATGTATGGAATTACTGATTTCTAGGAGTGACATAGTATTCTGGAACTTGGAAATTATAGTACTCAGTGATGCTAGAGACTGAAAGCAATTCATATTGTATGATTAGACTTTGTTGCATAACTAGCAGTCACTTAATACTGGACAGATGTTAAGAATAGAAGTTGGCCGGGTACAATGGCTCATGCCTGTAATCCTAGCACTTTGGGAGGCTGAAGCGGGAGGATTGCTTGAGGCCAGGACTTTGAGACCAGCCTGGACTACATAGGGAGACCCTATCTCTACAAAAAATTAAAAATTAACTGGGTGTAGTGGCACATGCCTGTAGTTCCAGCTCCTTGGGAGGCTGAGGTGGGAGGATTGTTTGACCCAAGAGTTTGAGGCTGTGATAAGCTATGATCACCATTGTACTCCAGCCTGGGTGACAGAATAATACCTTGTCTGAAAAAAAAAAAATAGAAGTTGATTCAAGGTCAAGATCTTCAGCCATATCTCAGCACTCTTGTACAGTACCTCGGAGGCAGTTGTCGTATGTGTACCAACAGCTTTTCAATGTATGTTTAAATGTGCAGGTGAACTTACTTTTGAGACAAAATTAAGTTTGCCCAAATTTCTGTGCTGTTTGGGTCTCGAATGGAAGCTCACAGCTCAGAGTTGAGGGTGGCATGGGCAGCTTGTCCATACTGATGCCTGGGAAAGTCCTTGCTTTTGTGGAGTCACAGGCCAGTGGTGGGAGATGGGAAAGTGGGTGAAGCTGGTTAGAGAGAGGCAGCAGAAGACAGTGAACATTTCATACAGAGTTGGCTTCGGTATATTGCTGGCAGCCTGTGCCCAAGGTTGTAAAAGATCTTCCCACCTGGCTGGGTGCGGTAGCTCACACCTTTAATCCCAGCACTTTGGGAGGCCGAGGCAGGCAGATCACGAGGTCAGAAGTTCAAGACCAGCCTGACCAACATGGTGAAACCCCATCTCTACTAAAAATACAAAAATTAGCCAGGTGTGGTGGCAGGTGCCTGTAGTCCCAGCTACTCAGGAGGCTGAGGCAGGAGAATCTCTTGAATCCTGGAGGTGGACGTTGCAGTGAGCCGAGATCGCGCCATTGCACTCCAGCCTGGGTGACAGAGCAAGACTGTCTCAAAAAAGAAAAAAAAAAGATCTTCCCAACCTTAGGTTCACAAATGCCACTAAAACAGTGGTAACGCTGAGCCAGGCGTGGCTGAGCCCCTTGGGACATTTGCACTGTCTGGAGACATTGTTTTGCTCTCCCCACTTGGAGGGATGGGGTATGTGCTGTTGGCACCTAGTGGGTGAGCCCAGGGGTGTCATCCACACCTGCTGTGCAGGGCAACCCCCCCTAGAGAGTGAGCCGCCCTGAGTCAGCAGAGCTGGGGCTCATACCTACTTCGGGGCTCCAGTAGCAAGCTGTTCTCGTTGGGCGTTGCCCATGTGGCGCTTCCGGTGCAGTGGTGGCAAATAGCAATAACTGAGCATGTCGCCATATTACAAGGCACAAACTGGCAGGGTGAGGTTGGCAGGTCTGTGGCTGGGTGGGTGACCATTTTGTGGAGGGCGGCAGGAGAGGCATTGTTTTTCAGATGCCTGTAGGAGGGGAGGAGGGAACCTGAGGTGTCTAGGGTCACAGGCTTTCAAGGAGAAGGAGCTACAGGTTCTGAGACGAAAGCAGTGGGCCAGCAGGACAGTGATGGGGTGAGGCGGCTGCGGCAGTGCCTCATGGACCACTGCAGGGTCTCTGGGTGTGACTCTGAGCAAGTAGGGGAGCTATTCTGTTGGGAGACTTAACATTTCATGGAGGTTTTTCTGACTGCTGAGGGGGACTAGGAGGGCAGGAGCTGAAGTAAGAAGACTGGTTTAGTCTGAGATGGCAGCTGCCCCTGGGGCCGAGCGATAGGGGCTTAGGCCAAGGAGGAGGCACTAGGGCGGCTTTCTGAGGACCTGGACCCTGCGATTTGGTCCTCTGTCTGCTTCACCCTAGCTCCTGAAACCCTCCCTCAGAATCCTTGCTGGCTTGGGGAGTAAAGAGTTCTGCCAAAGTGGATATCAAGGCTGTCATGCGTGGATCAGCACAGGAGCTGGGGTTTTTCCCAGACTGCTTTTTGGCCTTGCTGCTGGTGCTGTAAGGCATTCTGTGGATCAGGAAGTGCTGTGCAGCGCATTCATGATGTGCCTGTTATTTTAGGAGTTGGGCTGTGTCCTAAAAAACAGTGTCTTTGGCAGGGCGTGGTGGCTCATGCCTGTAATCTCAGCACTTTGGGAGGTGTATGCAGGCTGATCACCTGAAGTTAGGTGTTTGAGACCAGCCTGGCCAACATGGTGAAACCTCGTCTCTACTAAAAATACAAAAATTAGCTGGTTGTGGTGGCATGCCTATAATCCCAGCTACTTGGGAGGCTGAGGCAGGAGAATTGCTTGAACCTGGGAGGCAGAGGTTGCAGTGAGCCGAGATGATGCCACTGCTGTTCTCCAGCCTGGATGACAAAGCTAGACTCTGTCTCAAAAAAAGACAGTGTCTTTAGGGAATATTCATATGTGCTTTTGGAATGCCTGTGTAATGCTTTAAGTTCTTTGTTTAGAAACTGATATTTTATTATTTTTTAAAAAAGAAGTGATGATCATTTGCTTTCTAATAGCTGGGTGGTTTGTATCTAAAATGGTGACTGAAGTCCATGGTGACCAACTCTATAGTGCTTTAACATTTTTCCCCGAGGGTAACATTGCACATTTTCTTCAGGAGCACTGTGGCGCTATTTGATTTGCTGTAGATAATACTGATTCAAAAGGCGTTCCAGATATGTCATTCTGTGACTGACCTGGCCAGGTTAACCCAAGATTGTCATCTTGTTAATCTCAGTATTAAAAGCCAAAGCACTAAACCCCACCTCCCTGAACGCTTATCGTAAACCTCCAAAATGTCACCATGGATGTGGCATATTGACAAAAATGTCAAGGATTACCAAGAATAGCTTCTTGCGTTCACATGTAGTTACAGGCAAAGGACAGAGTAGCTCTTGCACTTTAAGTGCCACTGCAGTGGCCAGAACCAATAATTCCTGTTTGAACAACTCCCGGCCCTCAGCTTTACCTCAAGGCTTTAGACAGACTTACTTTCAATTTTTATGTAGGAGCACATGTGCTTATTATGCTTGAGAATTACTACTAGAGATAATTCTCTTTGTTATGCTATTTGCCACTCAGCTCCTTTTAAAAGATAGATGACACTGAAGTTTTAGGTAAGCACATGACTGATAAAATACTTGTTTTTCCTGAGTCATTGTCAGTGTCTCAGCTATAAACCTAGTGCCAGCTCAGTAAATATTTGATGGAATCCAAAGTCTGCATTTTCTTAAGGTGGGCCATTTTTTTCTCTTGTTATGTAAGGTAGAGAAACGCATCACTTTCTTCCCATTTATTTAGGAGTGGTTAGTAGCCCTTCTCTCATCTGTTGGAGTGGTCATCCCTTTTCTGCATCAGTGAAAATAACACCCTAGCTTTTCACTTCAAGCACAAATGCTACTTTTGTCTCATTTTTTGGAGTTATAAAACCATGTGGATTAATCCCAACCAGGTGGTGGGGAGCCAGAGCTAAGCTGTTTCCTTCACCCTGTGACCCAAACGATTAGTTTGTGGAAGAACGCTTTCCAAACCCACAGGAAGTTCACAGACTGCTTGGATTCCTTGGGAGCTCTTCAGTATCAATTGTGTAGCAGAAAAAGTCAGCACGCCTCTGGGTCCTTCCTCTCTTCTCCATAGTCTTTTTTATGTCCAACTCGTGTTGGGTTGCTTTACCTCTCCACCCAGAGTTAAAGAAAGTGAGTATCTTGGCGTATTCCAAACTACTGAAATAAATGAAAATCAGGAAATTTTCCATGAAGCAAACCAATGTACCGAATGACATAATGGTACCTCAAGCATAGAAGTTACTGGAATTGGTTTTGTGAAGTGGTTGGCTGGTAATGTTTGCAAAGCTGGGAGGTGTAAGAAGTGGTTGGGTTTTTTACTCACCAAAAAGGCAGCCCTACATTAAAGTTATAGTTCTCATATTAATGAATGGCTTTTAAAGAAACTGATGTTCTTCAGTTCTTTTTTCCTCCCATGGCTTGCTATGAAAGTAAAGATGAAACAGAAGTATGACTGTTAGGCCATCTGTTACTAATTAGGTCCTATGCTTACTGGGATCAAAAGATGGGATCAAACTAAGAACTCTCCAGAAGCAAGAAAAAGAAGGTGTGTAAAAAAGGTGTCAATTGTAGCATAGTTTGTTTAATAAAGGACCAAATGAATTTTATGTACAGCGATCCTTCATAGTAACTACCTCTACTCCAGTGGAGTTGTTTAATAAGACAATGTCTCACCATCTCTGACCACTGTTACTTACACCTGATTTCTGAAATGCCTCTAAGAACTCTTCAACGGCGAAAAGAATCGGAACATCATAGGCTTGAAGCCACAGGCATCAGTTCTATTTTGAGGCTGGTCTTACTCCTCAGATTTCCCACACGAATCAAAAGTGTTGGCCCATCTGCAGTCATGTGGCTGGGTCCTTCCTGCTGAATAACATCTCTAACCACAGATGGTAGCCAGCTCCAAGTTAGATTGTTCTTTCTTTTGTTGAGCTGGCCATGGCTACAACTGAAGTTTTACCTGCCCGTCTGGTCTTGTTGGTTCTCCTAAGAGCTCATTCATATTCATATTTGCTTTTATTTGGTGTTCATAATGAGCATACAGTGGTCTGCTGATTTGTGACCACCACTCTCTGGTTTGTTTGAAGACTATGCAGACTAAACTGTGTCCATTATTTTGGGGGCATGATTATGAATCCATTCACTGTTCTGGTTATGTTGCTTTCGAGTGCCTCATCTCTGTGATGTGGCCATTACCTTCATTTGCTGAATGTTGCACATCTACTTATATTGTTTTAAAATGCATATTTTCTAGGAAGAGAGAGCAGGCAGAAATGTTATACTCTTTATGATGTGTATAGTATCAGGTAGAAACTCTGAGGTGTTGGCCACAGAAGTGCCCTCTCTACATATCACACACACTGTGTGTGTGTGTATGTATATGTATATATATATATATATATATATATATATATATATATATACACACACATATATATATACACACACATATATACATACATATATATACATACATATATATACACATATATATACATACACATATATATACATACACATATACATACACATATATATATACATACACACACATATATATACATACACACACACACACACACATATGTGTATATATATATTTATTTATATTTATATTTGAGACAGAATCTGGCTCTGTCACCCAGGCTGGAGTGCAGTGGCACAATCTTGGCTCACTGCAACCTCCACTCTCAGGTTCCAGCGATTCTCATGCCTCAGCCTCTTGAGTACTTGGGATTACAGGTGTGTGCTACCACACCCGGCTAATTTTTTGTATTTTTAGTAGAGACAGGGTTTCACTATGTTGGCCAGGCAGGTCTTAACCTTCCTGGCCTCAAGTGATCTGCCTGCCTCAACCTCCTAAATTATAGGCCTGAGCCACTGCACCTGGCCTCCACTTGTATATTGAAGGTCGTGTGTATGTGTATACAATATCCTAATTTGGTGCTTGTCAATCCTAGCTGCATGTTAGATTAACCTGAGAGCTATACATTTGTATTTATTTGTATTTGTGTGTGTGTGCGTGCTCACACACACACGCACACACACACACACCTGTGCCATCCTAGGAGGCTCTGATCAGTAGGGCCCAGGAAACCCCCTGATATCCATCTTTCCTCCATTAAAAAAATCGGGGTAAAATTAACATGACATAAAATTAAACACAGTGAAACCCAATCTCTACTAAAAAATACAAAAGTTAACTGAGTGTAGTGGCACACATCTGTAGTCCCAGCTACTCATGAGGCTGAGGTAGGAGAATTGCTTGAACCTAGGAGGCGGAGGTTGCAGCGAGCCGAGATTGTGCCACTGCACTCCAGTCTGAGTGACAGAGTGAGACACTCTGTCTCAAAAAAAAAAAAAGAATATAAAAGTAAACATTAAACATTATTTTGAAGTGTACAATTCGGTGGTGTTTGGTATTGTCACAGTGTTGTGCAACCACTGTCTTTAGTTCTAAGACATTTTCATCACTCCAGAAGACTCTGTACCCATTAAGCAGTAACTGCTCATTTCTCTCTACCCCAAGCCTCAGGCAGTGACTATTCTACTTTCTGTCTTTATCGATTTGCCTATTCATGCGGGAAATTGGAGGAGCAAGATCAACCTCAAGATAGAAATGATACTTGTGGCTTTAAGCCTATGATATTCCAGATCTGTTTATTGTAGAGAGTTCTGTTCTCACAGGTATTTCAGAAATCAGATATTAGTAATAGTGATCAGAGGTGGCGAGACGTTGCTCTGTTAAACAATTCATATTAATAGAACCATAGAATATATGCCCTTCTGTGGCTTCTTTCACTTAGCACAGTGTTTTCAAGATTCATCCATGTTGTATTGTAGCATGTGTCAAATACATCATTAATTTTATTTTATTTTATTTTTTTTTGAGACAGGGTCTCTCTCTGTTGCCCAGGCTGAAGTGCAGTGGTGTGAATCACTGCTCACTGCAGCCTTGACCTCCTAGGCTCAAGCAATCTTCCCATCTCAGCCTCCTGAGTAGCTGGGACTATAGTTGCATGCCACCACTCCTGGCTAAACTTCATTCCATTTTATGGCCCAGTAATATTTCATTGTATGGCTAGGCTATGTTTATGTTTTTTTGATCTGTTCATCAGTTGGTGGACATTTAGGTTGTTTCCCTCCTTTTGACTATTGTCAAATGCTACTATGAAATAAAGGTGGAAGTATTCGTGTCCCTGTTTTCAGTTTTTTAGGGTCTGTACCTAGGCGTGGGATTGTTGGGTCAAATGGTAATTCTGTGTGTAAGTTTCTGAGGAATTGCCAGGCTGTTTTCTACAGTGGCTGCACTGTCTTACTTTTGCACTGGCAAAAATATAGGAGGGTTCCAGCTTTTCCACGTCCTTGCCAGCACTTGTTATTTTGTGTCTCTGTTTATGGTTTGGCTTTTTAAAAAATGGCTAGCCTAGTAGGTGTGAAGTGGCATGTTATTGTGGTTTTAGTGTACATTTCCCAGTGACTGATGATGTTGGGCATCTGTTCATGTGCTTGTTGGCCATTTATCTTTTTATTTTGAAAAATATCCAAGTCCTTTGCCCATTTGAAAATTGGTTTATCTTTTTGTTTTCGAGTTTTAAGAGTTCTTTATATATTCAGACTAAAATATATAAATATGTATTACTAGATACTTACTACATAAATGAATTTCAAGTGGCATCCTTTTTTTGAAAAGTGCTCCCAGTGGGTTCCATTAGCAACCAGCCTCGAGCACTACTGATCCGGACCAGCAGTTCACTCCTTGGGGCTTCTTACAACACACCTGGGAAGCGTTCTTAGAAAAAAAAAAACACAGCCCTGTCCCTCAAGCCACTCGGGTGAGTCTCATAATACATCCCCACCCCAAAGGGAACAAACATCAAACTAATACATGGCAAAGCAGTTGTTTAAGGTAACTGGTGACCTGATTAAACAGATGACATCAACAAGAGAATCCTGTATTCAAAGGAAATTTTGAAAAAAGCAAAAATAGAGAATCCAGTGGGTCTGCAGAGAATCAGCTGCTATCAGCTTCCTGCTCCCGGTTCCCTGCTCCCCGTTCCTGGAATGTCCTTGCAGAGCATTTGTGAAATGTGCAGTAGGCTGCCCTTTGTCCCGATGGCTCATGTGACAGGGTGGCCCACCCCATCAAGGTACCATCAAGACTTGTCATGTTGTCCGAACTCTCAGGAGGTGATACTTTGTCCACCTGAAAGGCACCCCAGCATTCATGCATAAGCCCTTGAGCTGTGCAATGCTTAGTTCTGTGGGGATTCGTCTGGTTGGGAGAGCACTCTCAGTACTTGTTTGAAATGTCCCTTCAATCGTGTCAGTGTGGCATATTGAGGTTTTCTACCCTGAAGAACAGTATCTTCAGCCTGCTTTGCTCCCACCCCAAGTACCCTAAATTCCAAAGCATGGCTGAGGGCCAAGCTCAAAACTGAGAAAGTGGGATGGTTCTGGGGCTGTTGGTGGAGCTTTCTAATGGAAGAAGTCCTCCATCTGATAGCAAGCTGGGCATGGGGGCAGAAGAGACAGGGTTCCCAGGGTTTTCTGCTTCATAGGAACTCTTATGAGGAAACCCCATCCATGGATCTGGCATCCACCCTAGTGGTTCCCTTGTTGCTCCTGGACCCATAGGGGCTGGAGAGCCTGCCGTATTCCATGTGAGTTGTTCTTCCTTCCTGTCACCTTCTGCATCAGTTTGACTCCCTTTCCCCCACCCTTGTCTCCCACTGGTCTAAAATAAATTAGTTATGCACAGATGTTGGGAACAACATAGGGATTCCTGAGACCAGATATTGATATGTGGGAAAAGGGAAGAAAAAGAGCACTGTGAAGGGTTCAATTCCACATGAATGCATGTGTTTTGTTAAGTTCCACGTCAGGGCAAAGGCTTTTATTTATTTATTTATTTTTAAAATTTTTTTGCAAAATGTATTTTTTTGCTGTGCATTTTCTATAGGATTATCTTATATATATTATATTCAGTGTTACAGGGAAGAAGGCAAAGGAAAATCTGTTTCGGTCTCTTGGTCAGCCATATATGTCATGCATTAGCACATGCTCTGTATGTCAGTTTTAAAGATTCATTACTATTTCAGAACCATTGTCTCCCTCCATAAAAGGAGAGGCTGGCTCTGGTGTAATTGTTGCATTTTACTGTGTACTCCATGCAGAAGTATACTGAGTTTATATATTTGGCTGGCATTTTTGTTTTCTCTCCTTTCTGCCAGACTGTATGCTGTCAGGGGTTGCCCTCAGTTGTCCTGTTTCTCAGAGCTTTTCCTGCACTTGGCAAGTGGCAGTGCCCAGTCTTCCACAGCTGGGTGGATGAATAATTATTTGATGACAGTTCCGAAGATATTTTCATGATTCAAGGTGGAATTCTCAGTTTGAAAAACAGATGCTGGTGAAAATTACTTATCATGTGCTCTCCATATATGGGTCCTGTTTACAGTATAGGAACAAATAAACAATAAATGCTTCACCCCAAGTCACCCAGACTTGTCGGCACTCTCACACACCAAGCATTTCTCCACTGGATTCCAACTGGTATCCTGTAATTCAACTTACCTCTGACACCGTCTATCTAGAGTTACAGTCAGATCCCATAGGTTAAGGGCTCAGTTCCACAAGACTGCCCCCACTTCAAATGCCAGTCACAAGTAGCAGATTGTCACTCCTACTTCTGACTGATCAGCTATGAATTAGGATCCCCATGACCCCCTCCTTGGTTTTGATTAATTTGTGAGGACTGCTTACAGAGTTCAGGGAGACACGTTCCTCAGTTTATTGTGTGAGTAAAATGTATGATAAAGGATACAGACAAACAGCCAGATAAAGAAACACACAGGGCGAGGTCTGGAAGGCTCCTGAGCACAGGAGTTTCTGCCCCTATGGAGTTGGGATGCACACAGATGTGTTTGCCAACCCGGAAGCTGTCTGAACCTGCCACTTTAAAGGGATTTTTGTGGAGATTTCATCACGTAGGCATGATTGATTATTAACTCAGTCTCTGCCTTTCTTCCTTTCTCCAAACTTCCAACCATGGCTTGGTTTTTCTGGTGTCCAGCCCCCATCCAGGAGCCCACCAAGAACCACCTAATTAAAAAAGACCTCCCATCACTCAGGAAATCCCAAGGGATTAGGAACTCTGTGTCAGGATTCCAGGGTCACAGATGAAATATCAGAACAAAAGATGTACCTCCCATAGCTGTGTTCCTGCCTTTGAGGGAATCTCTTGTGTAGTACCCGTATTGCTCAGGAAATTCCAAGGGTTTTAGGAGCTGTGTGCCAGGGCCCTGGGGCAGAAGCAAATGTATACTTCTTCGTATACCACAGTATCACACTTTGACCCTGCTCACCTGGAATCTTCCCTGTCCATTTAGATTTGAGGCATGTGGGGGACAGATGAATATTTACCTGTGAGCCTCACTCATACAAGTGGTTCTCAACCTGGACTTCCAGTTCAAATGATCTAAAGAGCATTTCAGAAATACTGTTTCCTGTGTTCCACCACAGACCAGTTAAATCCCAATCCAAATGGCCCCTGGCCGGGGTGGAGATTCACTGGCTATGGGACTCCATCTTGCTTACAATAACCAGTGAATGTCGTTTTTTTTGTTGTTGTTGTTGTTTTGTTTTGTTTTGTTTTTTTTTTTTAAGATGGAGTTTTGCTCTTGTTACCCAGGCTGGAGTGCAATGGCTTGATCTCCCCTCACCGCAACCTCCGCCTCCTGGGTTCAGGCAATTCTCCTGCCTCAGCCTCCTGAGTAGCTGTAACTACAGGCACGTGCCACCATGCCCAGCTAATTTTTTTGTATTTTTAGTAGAGACAGGGTTTCACCATGTTGACCAGGATGGTCTCGATCTCTTGACCTTGTGATCCACCCGCCTCGGCCGTCCAAAGTGCTGGGATTACAGGCGTGAGCCACCGCGCCCGGCCCGGTGAATGTTTGCTGATCATTTCAACCCCTTCATGACCTTGGAGAATAGAAATGGGGTTTGTAGAGGGGAAAGAGGTGGAATAACTAGAAATGCTATTGTATTATTTTCATGGAATGGGAATGGGAATGGAGTATGGGGAGTGAGGCTGGGGATAAGGTTTGATGTTCTGCTGACCATAAAAATAATTTGTATTTGTGTCGAGTAGCTTTCTCCTCTCAGCTCCCATAGGTGGTCCCTGCCTTTGAGTGAATCTGTTGTATAGTGGCAATTTGTTATGTATTTGGTCCCCCGGTGAGCTGAATTCCTTGAGGTTAACTCCTGGCACTGAACATCTCAAATAGCTTTCCTGCAGTGAATATTTAAACAAATGAATAGCATTTTGCAGTTTTTTCATAGTGCTTTTCCTAGGGTGCGGTCCCCAAGCCCTCTCATCCTTAGCCAAGATTACATGCCCAAGGCTTGCGAGCATCATTTAGACCAAGCTTCATGCATGCCTTGCCTGGCAGGAGCTCTCTGTACATACCATCTGTTTGCCAGGAAGACTTTGCCCACCTCTGTGCCTTGGCATGGTCATTACAGACAAATGCCCACTGGGGTTGGGCCTAAAACCAGATGGCAAGCTGACAGAGGGGTAACAGGGAGTGGTGGGTACTGTGGTGAACTAGTGAGCAGCCCCTTCTAAAGGGATAGCCATAGTCAGCTTTAAACAGTTACTGTCTTTGGGGACTGTAATCCCTGTGTGCCAGCCCTTCTGATTTTCTTTTTTAATTTTAAAAAATTCTTTAATAAGAAAATGGAGTTTCCCTATGTTGCCCAGACTGGTCTCGAACTCCTGGGCTCAAGCGATCCTCCTGCCTTGGCCTCCTACAGTGCCAGAGGGAGCCACCACACCTGTCCCCTTCTGATTTTCAAGGGAGTTAGACATTCTGGGTTTTGAAATGAAATCTGAGTTTTAATGTTGGCAACCTGTTGGGTTATTGGTAGAGCACCCCAGGGCCAACACAGCAAGCCAGGCGGAACACTTCTGCAGTGTGCAGGTGGCCCTGAGCAGTCTTGGAGTCATGTGGTTTCAGCTCTCGCCACCTGGCTTGACCCTCTCTAAGGCAGAGAAGAGCAGAACTCAAAAAAATTCAATTATGGCTCCACTTATCGTCAGGGATCATGGGAAGAGGAGGCTACTTTAGATTCTGGTTGAAAGCTTCCTTTTAAAAATGGCTTTTAGTTTTGTACACACACCACAATCCCATCCATTCCTCTACTGACAATTACAGCTGTATTGGGGTGTCTTCTCTAGTCTTTTTTCTTTTTGTAAATAAAGAAACCCAAATGTGATTATATATCAAGTAATTTTTTTTTTTTTTTGAGACAGAGTCTTATTCTGTCACCCAGGCTGGAGTACAGTGGTGCAATCTCAGCTTACTGCAGCCTCCGTCTCCCAGGCTCAAGTGATCCTCCTCTCAGCCTCCTGAGTAGGTGGGACCACAGATGTATGTCACCACACCTGACTAATTTTTTGTATTTTTTGTAGAGACAAAGTTTTGCCGTATCACCCAGACTGGCCTTGAATACCTGAGCTCAAGCAATCTGCGTGTCTTGACCTCTCATAGTGCTGAGATTACAGACGTGAGCCACTGTGCCTGACCTTCAAGTAATTTTATAGCCACCCTTTCTCCTAACGATTTAGTCAAAGTACTTCCAAGTTATTACAATGTCTTATTGAGCACATTTTGAAAATTATCCCAGATAGGCCTCACCAGGGCAGGAGTTCTGGTTTTGTGGGTTTTTTTTCCCCTCCATACACAGTGCCTAACCAGAGCCTCATATGTAGCCAGGTATCCAAGGACTAACTATAGATAATTGTTGATATGCAGTAAGTTGTTGAATCACATCTTTATCACTGGACACTGGCTTGTCTCCTTTTTTTTTCTATTGTAAGTAGTACTGTGATGCACATGTTTATATCTGAAGCTCCTCACATAATTTAGAGAATGATCATAGGTGATACTGGTGGCAGTTGGGGCTGGATAATTCTTTTTGTGGGGCCTGCTCTGAGCATTGGAGGATATTGAGCAGCATCCCTGGTCTCCATCCACTGGATTCCAGGAGCACTTCTTTTCTGTAGTTAGTTATAAACAAAAGTATCTCCAGACATTGTCAAGTGTGCCCTGGAGGCAAAATGGCCCCTGGTTGAGAATCCCTACGCTAGTGCAATTAGTGGACTGTGAAGGGTGCCAACGTCTTACAAGATTTTAGACCTTAAAATATATGCTGCTTGGGAAAAATACTCCAGTGAACAGTTGTCCACGGCCTCTGCCTACTCCTTTGTTTCCCCTACACTCCTTCTCCTGATGGCGCAGGGTTCTCCCACTGCCCTTGACACTGGAGCCAGGCTGTCTGTATGTGGTTGGGCTGCCATAGGAGGACCACAGGCTGGGAGGCTTCAGTGACACACATTTGTTTTCTCAAGGTTCTAGAGGCTGGAAATCCCAGATCCAGTTCTATCTTGGTTAGTTGGTTTCTGATGTGGACTCTTCCTGGCTTTCAGATGGCCACCTGCTCACTGTGTGCTCTCAAAGGAGTGGGGGACAGATAGCAAGAGAGTGAGAGCGAAAGAGAGAGAGAGAGAGCACGTGAGTGAGCAAGCATGCTTCGGTGTCTTGCTTCTTATAAGCGCACAAGCCCTATGGGATTAGGGCCCCCCACTCATATGACCTCATTTAACCTTTATCACCCCTTAACAGGCCTTATCTACAAATGATTTGGGGTTTGGGTTTCAACATGAATTTTGAGGGTACCCAGTTCAGTCCATAGCATTCCACTCCTGGCCTCCTAAAACTCATGTCCTTCTCACATACAAAATATATTCATTCTATCCCAACAGCCCCAAAAGTCTTAACTCATTCCAGTGTCAGCTCTAAAGTCCAAAGCCTCATCCAGATCTCCTCTAAATCAGGTACGGGTGAGACTCAAGGTATGATTCATTCTGGGACAAAATTTCTTTCCAGCGGTGAACCTGTAAAACCAGACACGTTGTGTGCTTCCAAAATACAATGGTGGGGCAGGCATAGGATAGACATTCTTGTTCCAAGGGGAGAATTGGGAAAGAAAGCAGGTCCCAAGCAAGTACAAAACCTAGCAAGACAACTTCCATGAGATCTTAAGGCTCCAGAATAATCCTCTTTGGGTGGGTGCCCTACTTTCCAGGCCCATGGGGATGGCAGCATCACCCTCACAGCTCTGTGGGGTACCCCTCATTTGGCTGTGTGAGGTCCCCACCCTCTGAAACTGAGGATGAATGGCCTTGTCCCCTGGCCCTGTGTGGGAGTGGCAACCCAGATGGTCTTTGAATTGTCTTTGGGGTGATTCTTTGACTTTCTTGAAGAATAGTCCATGTACTCATCTGGATATATCTATGGCCGCATCCTATAGAATCCAAGATATCCAATAGCCTTGTTTCATTCCCTTCCAAGTTCTCTGTCCCTGTAGTTCAAACTGGCAGTGTCTCTGCTGGTGTAAGCCCATCTCTCTTCCTGGCTTCTGCTAAGATGGCTGATTAACATCATGGGTAACCTCTCTGTGGAGTGACTATCCAGCCACTTCCTTGGTGTTTTCTCCATAACAAGCTCCCTCATTTTTTGTATCCATCCATCTACCTACCTATCTCTCCCTCCCTCCCTCCTTCCCTTTGTCCAGTCAGCCATGCCTGCCTTCATCCCTTCATTCATCCTTTAGTTCATCCTTCTATTCCTCCTTCCATCCTTTCTCCATCTCTCCCTCCACTCATCTATTCATCTGAGTATAGTACACTCCAGGGAAGGTCCTGGGAGACAGGACCTCTGTGGTCCTTGACTTTGTGGTATGCAGAGTCTAGTTGGGGGCATCTGAAGACACTTGCCCTTCAGTGAAAATTCAGGGTTGCCTGGGCTTGTGGTGAGGCTCTCCAGGGAAAGGGGGCTGTGGATGCCTGGAGTGAGAAGACTGAGTTAAGGTCATTTGTGAGTGTAGAGCACTGGACTGGTTTTTTGGAAGATGCAAAGACAAAGGGCCTTTGCCCTTGCAGCCTTGTTCTCTGAGTTTCGGTTTCTGGACCATCATGTCTGAAAGCCAGGTGAATATGACCCTTTGGCCTCCCTTGGTTTCTGGACCTGGCAATTACCCCTTCCTTCTGACATGTCCCCTCTGCCATCACAAAGGCAACCTCGGGCACTTGAGGTTTGCGTCAGCAAAAGGAACTCACTGTGGAGACCTGATAAGCAGTGTTCCAGCGATATGGGTGGCCAGGCAGTTCTGAACATAATTAAGCAAGCCTGATTTACCTGACAGTTCTCTTGGATGGCAGTCTGAACCCTCAGCTGCTGGCTCAGTCTTGGGGATATGCATGGACAAGTCTGAGAGAGCAAATGTAGTTCAGAAAAATGGCGGCTTACTTATTCTCAGTGTTGCTTTCAGTCTTGGAGACAACTAGGTGTTGTTCTTTTGTTTTGACCAGCCAGCTGTCCTGCCCAGCCGAAGCTCAGCTCTCCCTAGCCAGGGCTCCAGGTGGGGCTTCTATTCCTGCCTCATGGTCACGTGCATCAGCCAAGAGAAGGAGCTCAGGGCACAGCCACAGGCCTCCCTGTTTGTATGGCTGAAAGCTGATTCTGCAGGCTTCCTAGTGGTGGTGTAAAGATTGGAGGAACCTTTGCAGATGGCTGTGTGTGTCCTCCAAGGGAACTCATTCTTGCTCAGCATGCACAGTCGGCCTCAGATGGACTTGGCCCAGTGCACGTGAGCCAGGCCAAGAATACACCAGCTTCCCCGAGGCTGCATGCAGGTTTCAGTGGTGGTACTGGAGAGGCTCAGTGTGTATGATAATAGCCTTCCAGATGCTTGAGGATCCGGAAATTTCTGCCAGAGTAGCAGGGGCATATGGTGACACCCACTGGTTTGGTTCCATGTAGTATAGAGTTTGGAATAATTGTTATGATGCTGAGTATTTCCTGTGTTCTTCCGGGTGAAGAACTTGACTTCTAAAGAAGGATTTTGGGCTCCCTACTAAGCTACCTCATGCGGTTGCTGATGGGTCTGGCCTCCGCGTGTTTTGGATCAAATGTTGTTGCCCATGGTCCTGCTCTGACTGTTTTTTGTTGTTATTGTTGATTCTTGTGAGTCAATATTGAGCAAAATGACAGAGTTCCTCCATCAGTGCCTGTTATTTCGTTTTATATTTATATTTAGACTTTTTTTTAGACGGAGTTTCACTCTTGTTGCCCAGGCTGGAGTGCACTGGCGCAATCTTGGCTCACTGCAACCTCTGCCTCCCAAGTTCAAGCAATCCTCCTGCCTCAGCCTCCTGAGTAATTGGGATTACAGACACCTGCCACCACGCCCAGTAAATTTTTTTTTTTTTTTTTTGAGATCGAGTTTTGCTCTTGTTGCCCAGTCTGGAGTGCAATAGTGTGATCTTGGCTCACTGCAACCTCTGCCTCCCGGGTTCAAGTGATTCTCCTGCCTCAGCCTCATGAGTAGGTGGGATTACAGGCCTGTGCCACCATGTCCAGATAATTTTGTATTTTTGGTAGAGAGGAGTTTCTCCATGTTGGTCAGGCTGGTCTTGAACTCATTCCTGACCTTGGGTGATCTGCCTGCTTTGGCCTCCGAAAGTGCTGAGATTACAGGTGTAAGCCACCGCATCTGGCCAATTTATATAGTTTTAGTAGATACGGAGTTTTGGCATGTTGGCCAGGCTGGTCTTGAACTCCTAACCTCAGGTGATCTACCCCACTCATCCTCCCAAAGGGTTGTGATTACAGGCGTGAGCCACTGTGCCTGGCCAGTGCCTGTTATTTTAGAGGGGGCTTCCTACATCCTCAGGACATCTCGAGACCAGGAACACCTGGTCTGCCTAACCTGTTCATTTGACATACCTGTGTGTCAGGCCCCTGGTAGAGGTCTGTGATAAAGGCAGCAGGCACCCCATTCCTGCCTTCTTGAAGGGGAACCTAGCATTGTAGAAATCTTTACACTCATCATGAGTTACCACTTTGATGGGCATGCATTAATGCAGAGACACTGCAGAAGACGTCACACTCCATGTCCTCCCTATGCCACTTAACAGGGAAACCATCAAGGTCATGAAAATGGGCACAAATGATTAGAAAGTGACCGCTGGTGTTGCTGTCCCTCTTGCAATGGTATGGAGCTGAGATGATGGCCAAGCTCCTGGGCAGTGGCCTCCTGGCAGAGTCAAGAAGGATTGTCCTGGCCCAGTGCTTGTTCAGACCCCTTTGTTCCTGACTTGCTCAGACAACGGGCTCCCTTCTGCCCACACCTTAGCCTCTCTCCCTGCTGTTCCCTGCAGCCTCTTTTGACAAAGTAGACCTGCTGATGACAAGCCCTGCTTCACTTCCCAGTGGCGTCCTGCCATCTGCAGAACCCATCTCCTTATCAGGGTGGCCCATGTTTTTTTCGGGAGGCTTCCTTTCACCACACCCACCCTCACCCCACCTGGGTGGGGCTAGGGCGGGTCCCAGGTCATCTGGGACTGGCCCATCATGGCTCAAGTATCCCCAACTCCTTCCCTTCCCAGGCAGGTGAGAAGCAGCCTTGCTGCTCCTGTTGGGCCTTGAACCGACTGCTGCTAAAACTCACCCATCCCCACAAGCTGCGCTTGTTTGCCTGGGTGGCTCTTCCCCTGTGCCTGGAGCTTTCAGAACATGGTTCCTGAAACTGGAATTCCCAGACTGGTAGCATTTTGCATATCTTTGAGGCAGCATCTTGGGTGTACGTGAAGGCACATTTTTCCAGGCAGGAGATTGATGACTTATCTCAGATTCCCAGAGAGATCCAAGACCTAAAAAGAACCAGTGCCTGGGGCGGCTGCTCTCCTCTGCATCCTTTCCTGACACATAATTAATATGCGCAGGCTGGATGACTGGAGGTCACAGATGCTTGGCATTTCCCAACCCCCCCCCCACCCCGTGCTTTTGTTCATGGATTCAGTTGGTGATATATACAGTGATGCATCTATAAATAGTGGAATCCTCATGCCCCAAAGAAAACGATTTAAGTGACTGCTGAAAGTTGTTTGTTTGGTTTTTTTTTTCCAAGTGGAGGGTGTTAATTAATGCCAAAAAAGGCAGGTGATAAAATCCTTTTGTTCTTACCCTTGGAATCCTAGTGTAAGACTTTCTGCAACTGGGGTCCAATACAAACCAGAGAGGGGAGGGGACTTGATCTTGGCAATATTGGAAAAGCTTTAATTGATACTATGGAGCCCAAAGGACTGTGACATCTCTACCCTGTGTGCCGCTTGTCGTCTGAACGGATGGCTGAGACGCATCCTGGGTCGCCTTCCCTGTGATGCCATTTCTAAAGAATGTTGTTGTTCAGCCCCTTCGCTGTCCTTGGCCAGTGTCGTTTTCCTCGCCCAATTCAGTTGAATTTACTTCTTCCGTCCATTGTTACTCTTTGTTTCTTTATTTCCCAAATCCTTCCTTAAAATCTCTCCTTTTTTTATTTTAAAATATCCCTTCCTGTTGTATTCAGTAGTGAATTAAGGACCAAAATATTAGAATACTGTATTATTTTGAAAGGACTGTGTTAAGACTCCCAGCTAAAATTTTGCCAATATGAAAAGTAAAAGGCTGATTGATGGTTTACTTCTCTAACTAGACTCTCACCAGAGTAATCACTGTTAGAAATTTGTCAAGAGGGTAAAGGAGATAAAAACATTATTTAAAAGCAGAATACGGTACACATTATGCTTCTTCCTACAAAGGGCTCTTGGAACCCCTGAAGCTTGCTTGGAATCCGTTCTCTGAGTTCCATGTGGAAATGCAGGGAGCTGGCTGGCTCTGGCACAGCTTCCGAGTCCTTGAGTGCCCTTGCCCATATCCTGGTCTCACCACTTCTCAGGTGTGTGTCCCTAGCTCAGTTTCCCCTAGGCAACATGGGGGTGGTGATAGTGGACCTGCCTCTTCAAACTGTCTTGATGATTAAGTGTTTGGCTGAGCACAGTGCTGGGCTTTGCTGTGTGGCTGCCATGTTCGTTTGCACACCTGGCAGTGTCCTGTGCAGTGGCTCTGCACATTCAGTGCTCTAGTATTTACGTGACATATCTATGTCCTGCAGCTTTGCCTGTCCAAGTACCGTGGATGGTCACCAAAAGTAAGGAGCCTATTTTAATCACATACACAACCAAAAGAAAACTTTATGACATGTACATACTGTACTGCCCCTAGGAAGTGTGATGTGTTTTAATATTTTCTTTTTAAAATAAAATACTGCCAGGGACCTCCTCACTCAGTTTCACTGCTCACTGATAGGCTGTGACTATGGTGTGAGGGCCCTGAGATAGAGAGTAATGGGATGAATGAACACAAAGGATTGGAAGTAATTAGTTTTGGGAATGTTTCAACATGTGTCCAGATATTTGGAAGATATTCTGGAACATCCACCAGCCATGACATGGAATTTACACATAAAAATCTCCAGATGCGTCTAACAGCTTCAAGTGAGTGAGATGACAGTGAAGCTAGTGATAGCATCCAAGTCTTGTGTTTTTTTTTTTTCTTTCCTCAAGTATTTCATATGACTTGGAATCCTTAAATTATTTTTTCCTCACTGTAAATGGAGTATTCAGTAAGGACCTCTGTGTGTGTGTATATATTTTAAAAACAACTTTAGTGAGTTATAATTTCCATATCATAAAATGCACCCATTGTAGTACAGTTCTATGAATTTTAGTCAGCTTTGTGGCCGTCATCACAATCAAGTTGTAGAACATGCCCATTGTCTCCTGCCATCCCCAGTCCCACTTGCCTGACCACCACTGGCTGGTTCCTTTTAGGGAAAGGCATATTTCAGAAGTCAGACTCTCCTGGGTGGTATCATTTCTCTGCCCTCCCTGATGAGGGAACTGCAGTGGCTGGGGTTCTTCCTGGTGGCCGGCCAACCTGGTCTGGAGCCAGTGAGGAGGACCCATTTGGGTCCATGGGAAGGGGCTGGCTATGGAGGGCTGGTCTGTGTGCCTGTGGACTTGTAAGCAGCTGTGGAATGAAGGCTCGGAGCTGACTTGGGAGCCCCCTTATGAGGTCCTCTAGCCTGCACTGGCTTCCCCTCTTAGCGCTTTGCAGCCACGATGCCATTCTTAATGTGACAAGCCTGAGTTTCCGATCACTCTGGTAAACAGCTCCTGAGCACCTGTTATGCCCAGTCCCTGAAGAGGAAGCCATGCATCTGTCATACTGTAGCCCATTCTCCCTGTGATCCAGTCTCTCCAGCCTCAAATCTACACATCTACTCATGAGCATTTCCTGTCCAGACCAGTACCATCTACAAATAGCTCTAGAGCTGCCATAGACAACCCATTTTGGGTGGCAGACTCCAGTCAGCATTGATCAAGTAATTCTGACTCATCCTGTATATGCCGTGGAGCACGTACTGGGCAAGCCCTGAAGCCCTGTGGGGGTCAGGTCAGCATTGGAAGAGATGCCAGCCTTGCCCTGAAGGAACTCGTACTAGGGGAGATGCAATATTTATTAATGACTGCATTCTACTTAGAGTTTTAAGAAATGCCACCGAAGAGATCAAGTGCTGGGGTTGGCCAAAGAAAGGCCAGCGTGCTTCTGGCTGGGTCTGGACAGGAGGAATCTGGGCCACATCTTAGAAGAAGCATTAGCATTCGAACAGGAAAGGGGTGGGAGGGAAGCTTGGCAAAGGGAAAGAACAATCCAGGTTTGGGGATAGCAGTTCCCGTGGGTTGCTGGGAATGCAGATAGATATGAGGGGGTTGGAGGGAAGCCAGGCGTTCCCTGTATGTGGTTTTGTGGTCTTAGAAATGTGGTTCCTTCAAAATTCCCACTAGTGGCTTGTGGAGGATGGCATCTCAGGCCAGGTCTTTCTTAAGTGATGCACCTGTGCACCTGTGATCATTTGCAGAATAAAATTACTGTAGAATTACCTGAGAGTCTGACATTGTGATATCCAGTGCATTAGCCACAGCCACACGCAAATGAGCACTTGAATTGGGTCAATCCTGAAATGAGATGGGCTTAATCTGTAAAACACACTGGGTTTCAAAGACTCCATTCACAAAAAGAATGAAAAGTATTCCATTTATAATTTTTATAGTCATTACGTGTAAAAATGATAGTATTTGCAGTATAGTGGGCTAAATAAAAAATGTTTTCAAATTCATTTCACTTATTTTTACTCTTCTAAGAAGTTTTGCATTAAGTATGTAGGCTCTCATTCTGATTCCATTGGACAGTGCTGCCCCGGAGAATTCTTTGTACCAGCTGGGCTAAAGTTTATCTTTATTTTCCTGTAAATGGTGTCAATAGAGCTTATATATGGAGGTGAACAGAGTGTTTTCACATCAGCTCAGGAGTGTGCTCTTGATGGGCTTGCTCAGGAATTCCTTTTCTCTGTTATTGTCTCAGAGGGACCCTTGCTGGGGGACATTCAGATGTTGGCTGTAGTTGGGCGCCCCTCTGGATTTGGTTTCCTTTGAGTGGTAGCCTCAAATTTTGGCCTCAGGTCAGCTTGCTTTTAGGTTATGTTCACTTCATACAGTATTATGCTGCTAAATCAGAATAATAATAACATTCTCCCAGTCTTTAGAGGCAAAAAGTAAAATGGAAGGAAAACAGACATTACTGGAGAATCTAATAGCCTCTGGCCTTCTGCTTCACTACCGTATAGTAAAACAGAAAACGGAGGCACAGCGAGACTGAGTCATTTGCCTATGCTCATCCTCTAGGAATGACTTAAAGTATAGTTTCCACAGTTTGGAGTTTTTCTCCCTTCAAGTTTTAAATAATTATTGCCGTCTATGTCTATGATTCAATAAAATATATCCTGAGGGACCTTAGACGTATGCAGTCATTATTTGGTGGCATTTTTCAGGTGTTTGGACTTCCATTGCACCAGTGCCTGAACACGTCTGAGAACCGGTAGGATCACTGGGGCAGCAGAGCCCGGGGGTTTTCTGGCTTTCTTGAATACCTCCTGGACTGATTTTCTTAGAACAGTTTATTCTTTGCTGGAGGATAGAACATCTTGCTAAGATCTTGTCTCTTTATCTTCTCTGGATACTCCCTTTCTGGTGGGCAGACCTACATTCAGGAAACCAGATTGTAGATCAAAAGGTGGCATGGAAAGTGTAAACAGGAACATCCCTGAGGTACTCAGGGATGTTCCGTCAAGCTCTGGTAGTCTGATGAAAGTCACCTTTCTTCCAAGGATAGATCTGTCTAAAAAAAGAGCTGTCCGAGTGAGGAATGATCCTGTAGTGCTCTAGCCTCCCGAGTCCTGCATTTCTTATAATCTAGGTCTTGTGATCCCAATCAAAGTCAAAATGCCCTTCTGTCCCCTTCCAGTTCTTTCTTAAGTGTTAATTGGCTCCAAATTGGTTTTTCTATGGTATCAGTTCCTGAAATTGGCTGGATTAATTTACCAAACACTTTAATGAAGGACTCTTGTGTTTGAGGGCTCTGGCTTAGGTGAATCCTTTCCTCCAAGGAACTCACAGACTATTAGGGGAGGTAGCCCTGTCGAATGATGACTATGCTACAAAGTGAGAAGCACTGTCCGGAATGGAAATATGGGCAGTGGTCTTTCTTACCCCTGCCTTGCAGGACTCCATAGTGGGGAAGGACAAACCAGTTCTCTCCAAAACATGGCTATACTTGGCTAACATTTTTGTGAATCACTAAAGATGCTCATGTCATCAAATGAGATGAAATATTCAGACTTTTCACAAATTCTGATTATTTCCTTCCTTTGTCCATATCTCCAAGTGTGTTAGCCAGCTAACTATACTAACAGCTCCAAAGTCTCATTGCTTAGCAGAATAGAAGTTTCTCACTCATGTCAGTTTAGTATGGGGCATGGGGCGGGTGAGGGGGGAGATCCAGGCTGCTTCTTTGGTGTGGCTTGCCCATTTCTTGAGGCTTTGCCATCTTCCAGTCGGTTCTTTGCTTTGGGCCCACAGGCAAGGGAAGAGGGAAGGCATGGGGAATCCTGCCAGAAGCTTCTGGGACAAGCCTTGGAAGGGGTATACATGGTTTCTGCCCACATTCCATTGTCTAGAGCTCAGTCACATGGTCTGGGCAGTCCATGGTCTGCAACGGAGAGAGACTGTGAAGTGTGATCTGTGTGGGCCCAAGAGGAAAAGGAAGCAGGGGTTTGGTGGACATGTAGCACTGTTGCGGCTCCATTGCTTTGGGGAACAAATGCTGACTCATAGGAGGCAGTTTTTAAGTATTGGCTCTACTGATAGGGTAGTACAATTTCATTGTGACAATTAAAAGATGCATCTGGCATGTTTCTCACTGGGGTTTTATGACCTAAGCGATATCCCTGCTGGGATTATCAATAACAGTGACCTTCAAACTCAGGCGAGTTGGCTGTGAATAGGCTCCCCCACCTCTGTCAGGTTGGCTGGCCCATTGCTTCACCTTGAAAAGGTATGCCCTGCAGAACATGCTGACACCTGGCTTTGCAGGTAGACATTCAGGAAGATGTAGGTGCCAGTGAGAGGAATTGTGTCCTGGGAGGCTCATGGTAATGTAGAAAAGTCTCAGTGAGATGGACATGGTTGAGGGCTAAAGGACAGTGCTACAGCTTGTCACCACTGAAGCAGTGAGACAGATCTTGGTGGTGTGCTCTTCATGTTTCAGATTGAAGACTCTAAGGCTGGTTGTCCTCTGTCAATGCAGGTTTACACTACACAGGCACAGGGGTTTACCTGCATCTGATTCTCTGTGGTCATTCCCTACCTCCCCGCAAAAACACCTGCCAGCATCCATGGTCTCTTGTCTTATGGATTTACTGCCATTCATAAAGCCTCTAAACATCCTTTTTTCCTTGAAATACACGTGAAGAGCTGTTTTCTTTTTATATTAGCATGGGAATTTGTCCATGAATTACGATAGTTTTGTGTTAGAGACAATGAAAATACTGGCAATGTATAATTTGTTTTTTTTTTTTTTTTTAATTCTCAAGAGGACTTAATATTTCCGCATGGAAATTACAAATGTTATTTAAGAATGATTAGTTTTGAGGCTCTATCACTAACAGTCGGGACACTCATGCTATGTTAATACATTGATGCAATGTTTAGATTGAGTTCTAGGTGTAATTATTCTTTGCCCTAAATTCTAGTCTTCTGGAATTGGACTTGATGACAAGAGCCAGTTCAATTCCTATGCATATTCTAAATAAATACCTTGGGTGAAAACACACACTTTAAATGATTATTCCAAATGGCTTTTCAGGATTCGTGTGACAGCTTTGTGGTACATTCACTACTATTTCAAACTTTGATATAGAAATGAGGAGTCTCTCTAAAAGAACTTATAAACTTTTTTGGGGGGGTGATCTACATCCCTTCGAATCTGATGAATGCCACGTTTCTTTCTAATTTCAGGGAGCTCAGGGACCCATTCACTGCTACGGGAGAGCCTTGGCTCTGAGTGTAAATGCTTGCCACCAAAGGCTTGGAGAAGCAACTAGCACAGCAAACAGGGTCAGATTCACCACATAAGTAACCACAAGTGGGCTGGCATCCAAGTTCCGGCGGGCTTTGAAACTCACTGTGAGCCAGGTAGCTTAGAAAAGGTGGAGGAAGTCATTAGGATTTCCTGAGGATTGGGTTGGAACTGAAACCAAGATTAATAGTATCCTCTCTGAATAGCATTTTAACAAACGTGAATTCGAACTATAAAGATCTTCTTGTTCCCTGAGACTGGAAGGTGTAGCACAAGCGCCAGAGCATTGCCCTGGCCTCCTTTTGATGGAGAGAATATGTGAGGGATCAGCAGCATTCATCCCTTTTCGCTGCTCCGCCTTCTGCTACCCACCTTCACTTTCCTACAGTTTGGTCCAGGGAGGGTGTGGGCTTCAAGACATGGGTCTGCCACTGACTGCCCTGACCACCACTCTCTGGCCCTGCAGTTAACCCAGCTGCTGTCTTGTGGTCAGCAGAATAATGGCTTCCAAGATGTGCATGTCCCTAAGCCCTGGAACCTGTGAATATGTTGACATTGCATGGCAAAAGAGACTTTGCAGCTGTGATGAAGTTAAGGATTCTGCCCAGGGTAGATGATCCTGGATGATCTGGGCAGGCCCAGTGGTCATGATGAGGGTCCGTATAAGTGGAAGAAGGAGACAGAATAGAGAGAACCAGAAAGATGGCATCCTGAGAAAGACTCGCCTGGCCATCCTGCCTTTGAAGATGGAGGAAGGAAGGGGATACTAGTCAAGGACTACAGGAGGCCTGTAGAAGCTGGAAAAGGTACAGGAGCAGATTCTCCCCAGAACCTCCAGAAGGAACGCAGGCCCATGGACCCATTTCGACTTCTAATGTTGAGAACTGTGGGGGAATCTATTTGTGTTGTTTAAAGCCACATGGTCCAGGTGCCCCTCTCTCCAGGGGCCCAGCAGGATGGAATAGGTGTAGGCAGAAGGGAACAAAAGAAGCTGGGCTGCGCCTTCTTCCTTCTCTCCCCTCTCTGGCCCTGGAATGACCAGCAACTTGTATTTGTTTGCTCTGCTGAACCAAGAAATGTGGTTTGTGAAGGGGCGAATCTGCATCCAATGGCTCTCTGGGTGGTGGCTAAGGGCAGAGAAAACGAGTGACCCTGGGGTTGATGCTGTTGTGGGGGTGGGATGAAGAGACAGTGGCAGCTGGCCCAGGAAGTCCCCCACCTTCCAAAAACGCTATCAAACCTCTTGATCCCTGAAGGTCAGCCTGCTTAGGCCGTGTGGATTCATCTGGAGCCTGGGCCTGAATACATTAAACATATCCCCAGAGGGCAGTGAAAAAGACTACTTCTGTCTTTGCAGATGGGAGTGTGAGGTGATGGGAGAGTGCTTTCGCAACATGTGTCATGCATTTACTATCAGCTCATCTCCCTTACTTACACTAAAGAGCAGAAAGCTGGGACATACCCACGTGGATGACCTGGGGTGCCTGGTAAATAAGGACACTGACAGAGCTAAAAGATGAGAGGTGATACCCAACTGAAATGCAATAAGTAGATGACGTTGTATCTAGTATGATATGAGCTATGGAAAAAATGTACTACACAGAAGAGAGGAAAAAAAGCTAAAATGTGAATCCAAGACTTCTGGATCTTGAGTGGTTATATTCCCTGTAGACATTATGGTCTGAATTTTTGACATCAAATTTAAGATATGAAGGTAAAAGCTTCATGTCCTTTGACCTTTAAATTTGGTTCTGGGAATTTTTTTCAAAGAATAATTATAAGTACAGCTTATGAGCTTTATAGACACAGATATTCCTTTTATCATTTTTATAAAATTGAGATATATTTCACATGTGACATAATCACCATTTTAAAGTATACAATTCGGTGGTTTTTAGTATATTCCCAAGGTTGTACAACAATCACCCTATCCAATTCCAGAACATTTTCTTTCTAAAAGGAAACCCTGTACCCATTAACAGTCACTCTCCATTCCCTCTTTCCCCCAGCCCCTAGTGACCACTGGCCACTTTTTGTTTCTATGGGTTTGCCTATGCTGGACGTTTCAACATGGAACCTCACAGCATGTGGCCCCTGTGTCTGGCCTCTCACCAGCACAGTGACTTCAGGGTTCATCTGTGTTGTGGCATGTATCAGTACAGTTGACCCTTGAACAACATGAGTTTGAACTGCATGGGTCCACTTACTCTTCTGCCTCTGTCACCCCTGAAAGGGCAAGACCAACCATTCCACATCCATGCTGGCCCACTCAGTATGAAGACAAAGATGAAGACCTTTATGATGATCACTTCCACTTAATGAATAGTAAATGTATTTTCTCTTCCTTGTTATTTTCTTAATAAGTAAGACTCTGGTAAGTAGTAGGCTGTTAGTGGTTAAGTTTTTGGAGATTAAAAAGTTGTACATGGATTTTGAAAGTTCGTGGGGGTCAGTGCCCCAACCCTTGCATATATTCCTGCATTCCTTTTTATGTGTAAATACTGTCCCATCATAGGGACAGACCATGTTTTATTTATCCATTCATCAGTTGATGACTGTTAGTTTTTTCCACCTTTTGGCTATGTGAACAGTGTGGCGATGAAAATTCATGTACAATGTTTTGTGTGGACATATGTTTTCATTTATCTTGTGTATATACTTACAAGTAGAATTGTCGCATCATATGGTTATAACTCTGTGTTTAAGTGTTTTGAGAAATGGCTGAACTGTTTTCCAAGCATGAGTGGCTCTCACGTGTATTATATTAGTGAAAATTTGGAAATAAGGTAGATGTCAATAGTAGGAGAGTGCTTAGGCAAATTCCGTTAATCCCTTTAGGGAAGGATTTGTACAAATGGAAATTATTTATTCAGCAGGAATTATTGAACACCTGCTTCATGCCCTGTCTTGGACCAGCTCAAAGACGATTGAGATGGGGCCATTGTTCTTAAGGAGTTTGAGCTATTCAGCTATTCCATGTGATGTTTACAAATAATTTATGACAAGGGGGACAGAATTCCTATGCTCTAGGGGTAGGCTAGCTCCAGTAAGTTTTGGAAAGACTCAAGGTAGGAATTAATCAACATGTTACAAAGTTAAGTGGAAAAGGCAGGATAGAGAATTGCACATACTGTGTGATCATGAGTATGTCAGAAAAAAACAGAAACAATTTATTTAAAAAATGTAGAAAAACACACTAATATAGGAATAGTGGTTGCCTTTGGGCAGTGGTGTGAATGAACATTTCTCTCCTATTTAAGCGTCTCCTAAATTTTTTGTAATAGAAACAAAAATTCCCCCAGTCTGTCTGTGGTGACTGGGAAGGAGTGGGTGGGGAGAATCTAGCATCAGGTTTTTGGGGAGATAAGAACTTCAGAACCCGAGATGGCATCTCTGTAGGTGAAGACAGAACCTCAGAGGAAATACCAGTATGCACACTGCTAGCCTGCACCCCATCTTCCTCCCCTTCTTAGCCACCTCTCTCCTTTTGATATCCCCTGCCCATCTTGGTCCTACCTGGACACCAGTGATGCCCCACTGGGTAGTTAATAAAGATGCTTTTTATGATTTTCAGAAAAAATTTGATCTTTAAAGTTATTAGAAGCCTTAGTAATGTTTTTAAGAAGACAAATTGAATTGCTAATCTATTTGCTCAAATTGTATTATCTAATATTATTTCCATGTATTAAAAAGGATTCTAAGGTCAGAAATGAGCAACTGCCCTAACCAGCTGATCTACTGACCTTGAATATTCCAGAATGCTCTACTTTGGGATTACTGTCAATGTTGGGAACCCCATCACAGTTGAAACTGACTAGAATTGGGGGTAGGGGAGTATGATACTCAGAGAAACAGGGATCTTAGAACAAAGTGCTTATTTTTTAGTTCTACCTTTACTTTTTAATTATGTTCTTAGCATTTGAACTAGTAAAATCAAATATAATGAAAATCGGCATGGTGGTTCATGCCTGTAATCCCAGCAGTTTGGGAGGTCAGGGTGGCAGGATCACTTGAGCTGAGGAGTGTAAGACTACCCTGAGCAACACAGTGAGACTCCATCTCTACTGAGAAAAAAAAATTAGCTGAGTGTGGTGGCACATGCTTGTGGTCCCAGCTACTCAGGGGGACTGAGGTGGGAAGATTGCTTGAACCCGGGTAGTTGAGGCTACAGTGAGCCATCATTGTGCCACTGACTCCAGCCTGGGTGACAGAGTGAGACCCTGTCTCTGGGGAAAACAAAATGACATTTACAAAAATAGAAAATATTCCCCCTGGTGACACTTTAACCACAAGATTAGAAGCCCTATATCTTTGGTAGGTGTGAAAATAGCTTGGAGAATTAAAATTAGGTGTAAATAAATTCCTGATGCCTTTGAGAGTTTGAGTCATTGGATGATGCTGTAATAGAGGAGAATCTGGGAGATGTTGAGGTGTCAGGGTCTTTTTCATTTGAAGCTAAATGTCTGCAGTTGTGTGGTTTGAGCTCTCCTGTTTTGTTTGTAGACTTTCCTGTCTCCTTCCACTTACTAATGGACTGCTGATTTCTCTGTGCTCCTGCTTGTGATAGTGCGCACCTTTCCACTTTTAATTTTTCTCTTCTGTTTTATTGTGAGGGAAGTAAACTGCAGTATTGCCATTCCCTTGTTTTCCTATACATGTGAATAAGCATGGGAAAGCTGAAGGACTTTTGTGCCTGGGGGAAGGGGATAGCTCAGGGCTCCTTTCCTGAAGAACCGTAAGTATTTGAACATCTGCAATTCTGCTTTCGACTTTACACATAGTCCTTGACATATTTTTGACTCTTTTTCGCCTGCATCAAATTTCTTTTTGATTTCAACTTAGTCCTGTAAGGTTATCTAAGGGTTTAGCCTTTCCACACATCCAGCAATTTCTACTTTTCTCTTAACTGTATACAGTTCATACAGCCCCTGTGCCAGCACTAGCGTTTTCATTTTTTCTATCCTTTTATTTTGATAAAATAGTACAACCAAAATACATTAAACCAGATGTAAGCCAGGCTGCTGTGAGGCCCACAAAGCTGGTTCCTCCATCTGTGGCTCACCTTGGCTCTACCATCAGATACTTCTGTGTCTCTACCAATGACAGTTTTTAAACCACGCAGCAAAATGTAAAAATTGCCCATATGACATGGATGGACCTAAAGATGCCGAGCTCTGCAAACTGAACTTTTTCCCACTCGAAGGTCTGGATTCTGGGTTCCTTGGGAAATCCTGAGAAGTGTGAATCTGGCATTGAAGGTCAGTTCAGGGGTGTGTCGGAAATTGCAGGTGTGTGTATGTGGAGGCAGCATGGCCATGGCTTCTGAGCGAAGACGTGAAGGACTCTCTTAGGAGTAAAGCCGATGTGCTTTGGGATTATTCTTGTATCAAAAGCTGCTTTTTCCTCCAAGATCCCTGCTGGAGTCTGGTTGAGTGAGGAGACTAAATAGCTAACCTTCATTTATGTGGAGGATGTGTACAAATGTCAGAAACATGACCACAAGTGGTGTTTTGTGCCCAGTGACTGAGAATGGATGTGGCTCCCAGGCAGTGGAGACAGTCGGGGTTTGGCAGTGATGATTTGTGTAGGGTCGAGCTGGCCTTTGCAGGGCTGATTGGATTGGGATATTAGAGGGGAGGAGAAAGCCTCTCCACAGGCCCAGGAAAGACTGAGAACAGGTTGCTTAAACTGGAATGAGTGTGATGTTTTGGAAGGTGAGTGAACAAACTCATTTACCTGGAAAAGATATTTTGTGTGTGTGTGTGTGTGTGTATGTGGCGGGGTAGGGAGTTGAAGCAGAAAGAGCCAGAAGCTTTGTATAGGCTTGGCTTGGGGAGGACTTTTCACACCAGCCCAAGGTGTTTGCCCTGGCAAACTCAATGCCGTGAATTTATTTCTTTTTTTCTTTTTTAGGGGGGTGGAGTTTCGCACTGTCGCCCAGGTGGGAGTGCAGTGGCACAACCTCAGCTCCCTGCAACCTCTGCCTCCTGGGTTCAAGCAGTTCTTATGTCTCGGCCTCTCAAGTAGCTGGTACTGCAGGTGCACACCACCATGCCCGGCTAATTTTTGTATTTTTAGTAGAGACTGGCTTTTGCCATGTTGGCCAGGCTAGCCTTGAACTCCTGACCTCAGGTGATCTGCCTGCCTTGGCCTCCCAAAGTGCTGGGATTATAGGTGTAAGCCACCATGCCCAGCCCAGTGCTGTGCGTTTCTGCATGGAGAGCCACTGTGCTTGGGGAACAGTCTTTGGACATCAGTGGCTCCACTCAAGTGGGAGGATGATCATCGGCAGGATAAGGGATCATGGGATTGTCTAGGATGAAGCCGACCACCTCACTGAGGTTGCTGATTGTCCCCAGATGAGGCCGAGATCTCTCCTGGGTGACCCTGACCTCATCCTGACATGCAGGAACCATGCTTTTTAGCCAGCAAGAGCCAGAAAACAGTCCTTGCTGAAAAGTTACCACCAAAAGAACACCAGTGTTCTACACCTCCAGATATTTCTCCTCTGACGATGAAAGAGGAACCAAGATTTATTTGGCTCTCCTTTGACTGGCCTGAGTGCAGTGCTGTTTACAACCAATTGATCACAACCAATTACAGATTTTTTTTGTTTCTTCTCCTCTCCCACTGCTTCACTTGACCAGCCTTTAAAAAAAAAAAAAGATGTAATTAAATAGACTCTAGAACTGAATAACTCCTCTGAAGTGATTTATTCAAGACTGAAGTAATGTTACCTGCCAAGAGCTTTCTTGGGAGAAAAATATCATTTGATATTGGTAAAGTTTAGAGTATTCATGATAGTTGGGATGTGCTATACAAGAGAAAAACATGAAATCCCTGGCCCATAAATGTTTTGGAATGACAATTAGGAAAATACATCTAGACGTTCTCAGTGCTGTTATTGAAAATCATGCCAGAATTTGGCTCCGCAGTGCTATAATGATGGGTTTCTCACCTATATTTGTTTACTTGATCTTTTTTTTTTTTTTTTTTTTTTTTTTTTTTTTAAATAGGGCCTTGCCTTGTCACCTAGGCTAGAGTGCAGTGAATCATGGCTCACTGCAGCCTTGAATTTCTGGGTTCAAGTAATCCTCCCACCTCAGCCTCCCTAGTACCTGGGACTACAGGTGTGGGCCTAGCTAATTAAAAAAAAAAATTGGGTAGACATGGGGCTCGCTGTGTTGCCCAGGCTGGTCTTGAACTCCTGGGCTCAAGCAGTCCTCCCATCTTGGACTCCCAAAGTGCTGGGATTACAGATGTGAGCCACTGCACCTGGCCAATATTTGTTGATTAAATGAGATCATATATGTAAATGTGCTTAGAATGTACCTGTGCATTTGCATTTTTCTCTGGAGGCTTCTTTGTGAATATCATTATGTTAGAATAGCAGCAATTTGCTCAGAACTCAGTTTGTGTTAAAGTAGGGTTGTTTTTGCTGTGATTGGGTCCCATTTAGGGACCCAAATCATGCACAGCAGCCTGCTGTTATCTGCCTGACTAGGACCCTCGGTACAGCACACCATTCCTGACTGGTAAAGGCATTGTGCTGCAGTCATCAGTTCCTGAGATGGGACAGACTGCATACAGTCAGCTCACCTTGTGATGCGAGTTTTTGAGTGCATCATGTTTGGGAGGACATATATGACGTATTTCACCTTCTATATATTTCTTGTTTTTATATTGACTCTAACTTCTTAAAACCATGTGTTTAAAATGAAGATTAAAACTAGTGTTCTGATGGTGTTTATCAGTTTTTAAATGCTCCTGGGGAAAGACAGGCTTGTTGTCAAACCAGTTGAAGGAAATCACGTGTCCAAAATTCATACTGGTCCCTTGGGGCTTGGCTGTGGTTGTGTCAGTTTCTCAGGTCCAGGGACAGAAGAGGTGGGAGGATTGACTTAGTGAAATGTAGGTGATCGGATTCCCATGCATAGCAGTCAGTGTGCATTTATAGAGACAGCCCAAGAGATAGCTGCCCAGACTCAGACAATTATAGGTGTGTCTCATTTTATATGACAGCTGTGGTCCTAACACTGTCTTGTCAATCAGCGTGATCATGGGGGATCAGGGAGGGTAAAGCTCTACTTTTAAAAATCCATCTGAAAACTCTTTACTTTATCTCTCGTCAAGCCCAAACTTCCTTAATCAGATTTTCTTCAAGGAGAGATGCCTGTAGACAAAGTGCTTTTGTTGTTTTTCTCCAGAAAAACAAAAAAAGACTCTGAAATTTCTGATTCCTACTGTATAAGAAATACAGGAAGTATTTAGTGGGGGGTCTCATTGTATTGGTACCTTGCTTGGCTCTTTGCATTTGGCCAATGGTTGATGTTTATTAACTCATGACCACTGGTAGATGAAAGTATTGCAAATGCATTTTATATAGATTGAAGCCAGTGTTCGTGTGTAATGTATGGAAACTGAAAGTTGTGAGGGAACATTTCTCAGGGAATGAGAACAGAGCATAGGTGCTCTCTGATTTTTCTGGAAGAGCTACATTCCATTGTCATCACCTCATTAAACATGCTGCTTGAAAGAAGATGCTTGCTTTACCTGTTTTGTTAGTAACCAAGTATCTCTTTTTGCTCATATTTAAAATTGTACTGTGAGATACTGGTGTTTCTGATTGCCAGTGTACTAATACAGTTATTGATTATTTAGACAAAGCTGGTGAATTTTCCAACCAAATATTTGGAGCAAAAGCAGTCAATTAGATTAGATAAAGCAAAGTTATACAAAACTGACCTGACTTTCAAGTTTGTTTTCATAATTTTTATTTTGCAGGATAACAAAGCCATTGACTTTTGCCGATTGTGTTGGGGATGAACTGCCTTTAGGATGGGAAACTGTATATGATAAACAAATTGGAGTTTACTACATGGACCACATAAATAGTAAGTAGTGTGCAAAATCTGTGGCATTCTATCAGAGATGCGAAAAACTTTCTGTAGAGTGAAACAATCGTTACCATCCAATGTAGCATTAAATTGGGTTTTATAAATATAATCCAAAGTTTTCATTAGCTCAGTTCTTCACAAAGTAAAGCAGTTCTGTAGCTATACCTTGCTTATGTCTTGCTGGGGACTACATATAATATGTTTAATGGAGGGTTTTAATAACTAATACAAGGAATAAATTTCCCAGGCACCTGGAAATAGAAATACCTCTCATAATGAAAAAGTTATTTATTGCAGAGTGGATCTGACAAGTTACTGGAATAATAAGTGCCCAAGTGTTTACTTTCATCTTGTCTTATACATTTAACTTTAGCTTTCATGCACCAAACTTTTTTGGTGTGTGTGTGTGCGCGCGCGTGTGTGTGTGAAGGGAGGAAATGGTATAGAGACCATAGCAAAAATGTTGAGTCTTTGACCATGCCAGCCTCCTTTGTAGAACTATGTAGAGCAGTGGTTCTCATCCTGGGTGATTTTGCCTCCCCCACCCCAGACACTTAGCATTGTCTGGAGGCATTTTCAATGGCTGTGCCTGGGAGAGGTGCTGCTGGCATTCAATGGGTAGAGACCAAGGATGCTGCCAAACACCGTACAATGCACAGGACAGTCCCCCGAGACCCAACAGAAAGTGAGGCGACCTTAAATGTCAGTGGTGCTGGGGTGTAACAACCTGTTCTAGATCTGTTCTCTGTCCCTCCATCTTAGCTGTCTCTTCGTCAGCTTTCTTCGATGGGGTCCCAGCTGGGAATCCATTTTTCACTCTCTCTCTTCATTCTGGCTTCCTTCAGTGGCTCTGCCATTGTCATTTTGCTGCCAGGATATGAAGCGTGGCTTCCCCTTGACTTACTTTCTGTCCTTCGGTTGGTGAAGTGCGGGACAGCTGTGGGGTCTGAGGGTGCATGGTACCCCCACCTGAGTGATTTTGAAGCTGTTTTCTAGGCCAGTCCCATGGCTCCTCGTGTCCCCACTATGTAATCGACCCAGGTTGGTGTCTTCAGGACTGATTCCTGCATTGTCAGTTGCTGGTGCCCAATATCTGAGTCCCCTGTCTCAGATCTTGGGTCAGTGGGGTTTTGGTGCCTGGCAGCCATTTTTGGGCACAGTTGCAGCTCTTATGCAGAGGCTGGGCAGTGGTGATTGGAGACAGGGGATACATACCGTTATGGCCCTGCTACCCTCCCAGGCAGGTCCAGGTGGCAGAAGGACTTCTAGGTGGCCCTGCTGCTTGCTGGACAGGGCAAGTACCTGGCAGAAGAGAAGCTGAGAGGCCCCAGTGGCCCTCTGCCAACCTGGCACTTCATGGCTGTGTGTGTTTGGGTAAATGTGGCCGTTTGAGCTAGGCTTCCCAGCTGGTAGTCTTAAGGGGCAGCTCCTGACATGTGAGAGCTGCTCTCTTCACAGGGCCACCATGCTGTGGACCTGGACAGATGCCCATGACTTCATTAACAGGCTTTGTCCTTCCTGGGGCTAGGTGGTATGGATACCCCAGGCCCACTGAATCTCATCTCTGGTACAAGAGCAGGACTCTGATTTTGGATGGTTTGTAAATTTTCTCCTGTGAGCTTTTAAGCCCTGGAGAGGCTTTCTAGGAGGGGCCCTGGGTTGGTGTGTGAAGGGGTGAGCAAAGGATATTGACAGGAAAGCAGATAGGGTATTTCCAAAGGAGAACTTACCTGGAAAAATTCTAGCAAGCACACCTTTGTGTGTATGTGCGTGTGTGTGTGTGTGTGTGTGTGTGTGTGTGTGTGTGTAAACAGACATAATATAAAATTTACCGTTTTAACCATTTTGAGGTAGAAGTCACAGAACCTAAAAGGAGCCATTGTTAAAGCGAGCAGTTTGGTAGCATTTGGTACATTTACAGTGTTGCGCAGCCATTACCTCTATCTTATTCCGGAACATTTTCCTCACCCCAAAGGGAAACTTCATCTCCATTAAGCAGTCATTCCCTATTCCCCTTCCCCCAGCCCCTAGTGACTCCTAGTCTGCTTTCTGTCTCTATGAAATACCCAGAACAGGCAACTCCACAGACATGGAATCAGCTGCTATGTGGCCTTTTGTGTCTGGCGTCTTTCACTTAGCTGTTGTTGAGGTTTTCCCATGTCATAGCAAGTATCAGAACTTTATTCCTTTTTATGGAATTGTATTCCTTTGTATATGGTTTATACAAACCACTCTGTTTTACGTACGGAGTGAAAGGCCCTGAGAATATAAAGGTGACCAAGGCTGTGTCCCTGCCATCTAGAGGCTGTAGTTTAGGTGGGAAACAGAAAGGATATAAAAACACTTATATGCCCAGTGTGAGGGGGAAGAAGGGCAGCCCACGTAAGCAGGGGAGAGACGTGTGTTCCTAGAGGATCAGAGAAGGCTTCAGAGAAGAGGTGCCTTTACAGCGTGTCTGGGAAGACAGCAGGCCTTCCTGTGACAGAAGGGGACTGAGTCGGCATGGCAAAGGCACTGGGAAGCCAGCCAGGCATCTTTGGGGACTTCACGGAAGTTCAGTCTGTGTAGAGGATGTTTTTGGGGAAAAGGACAGAAAGTAGAGATGAAGCGGATGAGCGAGTTTCGGGACTCTTAGATCAGGCTGAGGAGATTGGACTTTGTGCTTTTAAAGAGGTTTCTGCATGACACCATTGCAGCCCAGTTAGGAAGGTCACTTTGGAGAGTGCACTGAGGATGGGTTTTGGTGGGATGAGACCAGAAGGCCCTGAGAGTCTGTCTGAAGTAAGGGCAGACAGAGACAAGGGCGTGTCGCCAGTCATTAACGTATCCAGGGGCAGGAACCTCCAGTTCTTCATAACCCACTGAATGTTTCGGGAGGAAGAGGAGTGGGATTCTTTGAGGATGAGTCCCAGGTTGCACTCCCAGGCTGTCCCCACGGTTAGATCCAGATGATGCAGCTCCCCGTGAGTGGAAGACAGGAGAAGCAGGCATGTGCTGTGTGGGGTTTGGTTTTGTTTTGCTCTTAATGGGGAAAGGTGGTGTTGAGAATGAGGGCTGCTTTGGATGAATGGCTGGGAAAGACTTTGGGTCCATCCCTGTCGAGTTGCATCCAGAAGGCAGGCAGGAATGAAAGGCTGGAGCCGGGGAGAGGGGCTGGAGCTGGAGGTAGGCACAGGCCCTTGGAGAGCTGGACAGGGAGGAAGCAGGAGTAGACGTGAGGGAAGCTATGGTGGGAGGAGGCAAGGAAGTCAGTGAGAAATGGGAAGAGACTGCATGGTCTGGTCTGAGAATTGAAAGGAGAAGGGGGCCATCCAGGCCAGGGACACAGTAGAGTTTCCATCATCTCACGCAGAAGGAGTCAATGAGGAAAAGGTCATAAATAGCAATTAGTGTGACAGTTCTGAGCTCACGTGGGTTCATCTCCTCCCGTGCTTATTTTAAGTGAAATAATTATTTGTTGGTGAAAACGTCATCTCGTATTGTCTTCCCTCCTGCAATGGACTGTTTCACGTCTGTAGAGTTTCCTTCTCAACTTCACTGCGGATATATAAATAGAAAGTGTTCCACACTTTGGAAAGGTTGGTGATATAAAATCTTCCATAATATGCATCCTGGTAATTAATTAACTTTCACATTGATGAGCTATATCACTGCATGACTGTTGGTCA
Organism: Saimiri boliviensis; assembly: GCF_048565385.1. Classification (NCBI taxonomy): domain Eukaryota; kingdom Metazoa; phylum Chordata; class Mammalia; order Primates; family Cebidae; genus Saimiri; species Saimiri boliviensis. The sequence goes on from NC_133470.1 coordinate 6,848,933, forward strand.
ACCTAAGGATTTTACTTTTAAGCCACTTATATTTTAGCCTTTTTAAATTTCAGAGCTTACCCAGATTGAAGATCCAAGAGAACAGTGGAGGCGAGAGCAAGAGCGCATGTTGAAGGAATATTTAATTGTAGCCCAGGAGGCTCTCAATGCCAAGAAAGAAATCTACCAGATCAAGCAGCAGCGGTTTGAGCTGGCCCAGGAGGAATACCAGCAGCTGCACAAAATGTGTGAGGATGACAGCCGCTCCTATGCCAGCTGTGAGTTGACTTGTCTCCTGTTAAAAGCCATTGTGACTTTAAAAGCCATCTCTCTGCTAGGTTACCCGGAAACACTGAACCTTCCTTGAGCAAGATAGCTTCATAAAGGTTCTAATCGCACACTGTTAGGTCATCAGTATTCAGCACTGAAATCAGATGGGCACCCAGTAGCCACTCTTGTAGCAAGGATTTATCAAGGGCTTACTTTGTGCCCAGGCACTGGGTTATGGTTGGTGATGACTAAGGAAGGAAAGTTCTCTGCCCTTGAGCTCACATTCTGGTAGGGAAGGTAAAAAATAAACAAACAAAATTTCAGGTAGCAATGTATACCAGCCTCCTGTCTCATGCATGTCAGTTTTGAAGAGGGCTTCCCTCAGAGACCACTGCAGTTAACACTGCTTGTCTGGGATGATCTCTTGGGAAATCCACACAGTGGTTTCATTCATCCTGGGTGGTAAGACTCAGGAGACCTCAGCCATGTCAAGCCTCCTGTCTCTTTGTAGAGTCCTCTTGTGGGCTTTAGGCTTTATTAGGCAGTACATGGAAGGAGGAGGAACATGGTAGAACCCAGAGAATTGGGGGACTCTCCTTCTGCTCCTCAGATAAGATGACCATGTACTGTGAGCTGTTCTCTAAAGGGTTCTCTCTTTAGTTTTGGAGGCTGCCAGGGGAGGTCGGGGGGGCCTTCCATTTCATTAGTACTCAGCAACTGCTCAGAGTTGAAGAAACCAGGTCCACTCTCAGAACCCAAAACATCTTGCTGTCACACAGTCAGTCACCACATGAGCCAGTTCCTTCCCAGAAGAACTGACACCCTCAACAGCCCCCAACAGATGTACACGACTGTGACTGTCCTGGGCATTCGTGAGCTTGGAAAGAATGGGTGAAAGTTGGTACCACTGGGTTGAATTTTATAAAAACCTGTGTGTTTGAGACTTGGGGCCTTTCCTGTGCTATTAGTGCCATGTTGCCATGGCAGACATTAAAGACATAGCCATAGTTTTATTCTGTGTTGCAAGTCAGAATGGAGGTAAGGCCAAGGGGCCACATATCTTGTGCTCTGTTTTATTGCAGTAACTGTTGAGGGAGCAGAAGCCTTAGAAGCTGTGGCCAGGGGTGGGGTATTCCCTCTGCAATAGGAATTGAAGATCTTTCTATTACCATGTATCCTGAGGGAAACTGGGAACTCAGGTTTAATGATGTGTTGCTTCCAAGCCATCTTATCTCCATCTCTGCAGATATTGGCACATACCTGATTTTTTTTTTTTTTTTGGCTTTGTTTTGTTTTTAACTTTCCATCAGAATGTGATAGGTCAGCTCTGTGCAGAATTTTAGAGGCCGGTTTCTTATCTCCACGGTTATCTTTTCTCGGAATGTCTTTTTCTCATTTTGGTATGAGGGTAATACTGGCCTCATAGAATGAATTGGGAAATGTTCCTTCCTCTTCTATTTTCTGAAAGAATTTGTGTAGGATTGGTATTAGTGCTTTCTTAACTATTTCATAGAATTCACCAAAAGAGCCACCTGGACCTGGAGTCATTTGTGGAATGTTTTTAACTACAAATCCAATACTTTTAATAGGGAGGTATCCAGATTTGTTACTTCTTTTCGAATCAGTTTTGGCATTTGTGTTTCAAAGAATTGTTTATTTCACCTAATCTAAAAATCAGCTAACTTTTCTATAAAGGGTTAGATAGTAAATATTGTAGACTCTGTGGACCATACAATCTCAGTGGCAACTATTCTACCCTGTGGTTATAGTGAAAAAGCACTCAGAGACAACATGCAGACAGATAGATGTGCCTGGCTATGTTCCACTAGAAGTATCAAAACAGGTAGCAACCTAGCTTTGGTCCACAGGGAGTTTGCTGCCCAGTGATCTAAGCTGTCAAGTCTATGAAGTTGTTTGTACAGTTCCCCTTTTAGCCTTTTAATCTCTGTAGGTTTTGAGGTGATGTCCTTTCTTTAATTGCTGATATTAATAATTTGTGTCTTCTTAATCAGTATAGCCAAACTTTTATTGATTTTTATTTTTATCTTTACAATACACTGGCTTTTGCCCTGTTCTCTCATTTCTTGTCTGTTTATCTCACTGGTTTTTCTTCTTTATTATTTCTTTCCTTCTACTTAGTTTGGCTTTAATTTGTTCTTCCTTTTCTAGCTTCCTAAAGTAGAAATTTAGGTCACTGATTTTACATCTTTCTTACTTCCTCACGTAGCCATTAAAGGTAAGGATTCACCTCTAAGAACTACTTTAACTGCATCCCACAAATTTTGATATGCTATATTTTCATTTTCATTCAGTTCAAAGTAATTTCTCCTTTTTTTGGTGGTTTTTGACCCATAGGTTGTTTAGAAGTAAGTTAGTAGGACCTTTTAAAGATATGTTGTTGTTTATTTCTAACTTAGTTCCATTGTGGTCAGAGACTATGTAACATTTCAGTCTTTTGAAATCTATTGAGATGACTTTTATGGCCCAAAATATTGGTCTTTTTTGTCTGTTTGTTTGTTTTTTGTTTTGAAACGGAGTCTTGCTCTGTTACCCTGGCTGGAGTGCAGTGGCACGGTCTTGGCTCACTGTCTCACTGCAATCTCTACCTCCTGGGTTCAAGCAATTCTCCTGCCTAAACTTCCTGAGTAGCTGGGACTACAGGTGTCTGCCACCATGCTCAGAAAATTTTTGTATTTTTAGTAGAGATGGGGTTTTGCCATTTTGGACAGGCTGGTCTCCAACTCCTGACCTCAGGTGATCTGCCCACCTTGGCCTCCCAAAGTGCTGGAATTACAGGTGTGAGCCACTGTGCCCCGCTGGTCTTTTTGATGATCAGAACCCCATGGACTTGGTGCCTTGATGTCACCCTAGCTGAAGTATTGGCTTATAACTGGTTCTGAGACCATATAGTTAGCAATTCTAAACATTTCAGAAAGCTGCTTGGTAGGAGTTAGGTTGAATGGTATAAAATTGCCGTTTTTATATCTAAAAAAGGGCTGAATATTAGCCGTTCTTATAATCTAACCTAATAGTGTGTTTCTTTCCAGCAGTCTTTGGGTACCTTACCTCTTAGATGCTTGGGTTTGGTTAGGTGTCCAAAGAGGCTCTCAAATCAGTCTTTCAAAGAATGGAATGGAAGGAGTACAGATCAGGAAAACTTGGCAGGATGCTTCTTGCCAATGATTGAACAGAAAAATTGAGGCCGGGTACAGTGGCTTATGCCTGTAATCCCGGCAGTTTGGGAGGCCGAGGCAGGAGTATTACTTGAGCCCAGGAATTCCAGACTACCCTGGGGAACCTGGCAGGACCTTGTCTCTATTAAAAAAGAAAGAAAGAAAAATTGAGTCTAGAGAAAGTGTGTATTATGTACTGGCTACTACCAGTGCAGCCAGGAACTCAGCTGCAGTGTGTGTGGGGACTCTGGACTGGATGCCCTTAATGATGTAGGCATTTGAACATCCTGTCTGATTCCACATCCACTCTGAGGAGCAGTGAGGGGGAATCCCAGTGTAGTGCCAAGCTGTAGGTTAAGGCTATTCAGTACTTCGGCATCCTGTGGAGTTGAGAACCCTACAGGATCCTATGGGATCCAGATTTCACGGGCTTTTCACTTCTTTGATGTTTGGGCAAATAGGGAATTCCACTGAATTACATTCCTTCTTGTGCCTTATGGGATTTTATTAATGCCCATTAAAAAGATATACTCAAGAGGCTCTTTTTGAAGTAGTATCTTTCTTCAGCAGAGAAAGCTGATGATTCTGTTACTGACTTGAGGTCCTAAGGTGCTCACTAGATTCCATCTCCTGACCTGCCAGAAGTCTCTGTGTGGATACCATCTCTTCCTCCACTTGTGTAGGTTGCCTTCGAGGCCAAAAGTGGGCCTGCCTGTTTTCATGAAAGGGCTAGAGATTCCAGTGGGTCTTCCTGGGGCCTATCAGCTTATCAGGGAAAACGCCAACTATGAATGGAATCTAGGAGTTGATCCAAGTTGTTTATCGACTTGCTGCTGTTCCTAGGGCTTCCACCAAGCTCTCTCAATCTGCCCTTTATCCCGAACTACCAGTTAACAACAGGGAAAACCCCACTAGAATGGACTCAGATGAATTCTTTCTGGCCACAGAATAAAGTCCAATGCGGTGATCCCGTTGGCGTGACCATGATCTAACAGATGGCTTGTACACCCATGCCAGAGGGCCTGGACCCATGTTAGGAGCTGCTGATGTCAGCTTCCATAGCACACGTTGACTCTGTAGCCACATGGGTCTCACTGTCCAGATCTCTTTTAGTGCTAGTCATTTAACACAGGAGGTGTCTCCTTTTTCTGATACTGTGAACAGAATAACATCTGGACTTAATTCCTACTACTTCCTTCATGGGTAATGACTTGAAGTGAAAGGGACCGATATCCAATGAACTGGTGTTTTCTATGCATTGTTCTAAGTGTTGCCTAAGCATTGCTTTGATCAGTGTTGTCATGTACGTGCTGTTTTCTTTATTGTTCACACGAGCAACTGAATATCAGGGAGGCTAAATTATTTCTTCAAGATTACATACCCAGCAGATGGTAGAAGTTGGATTTGAGCCCAAATCTGTGTGCGTTGGTGGCCTTCAGTGCTCTGTATAGTTTCCTAGACATGGAAGAGGCCACTGAGAACAGCTGATGATGTTTTTGGTTCCCCCATCCAACTTTGTGGTTATCTGAAAATAAAGACTAGTTATAAATTGACAAGTTTTCTGGCAGTTTTGCAGCAATAAAAGGGGCAAGTGTAAGGCACAGCACTTTCTAGATCTTGACTTTTCTATGGCCCATGTAGGATCACTAAACTGTTCATTTATTTTTCAACAGCTATTAGCACCTGCTGTTGGTATATACTAAATGATGGGAACATGGTGGTTTTTTTTTTTGGAAACATAGCCTCACTCTATCACCAGGCTAGAGTGCAGTGGCATGATCTCTGCTCACTGCAACCTCCGCTTCCTGGGTTCAAGTGATTCTCCTGCCTCAGCCTCCCCAGTAGCTGGGACTACAGGTGTGCACCACCATGCCCAGCTAAGTTTTGTATTTTTAGGAGAGACAGGGTTTCATCACATTGGCCAGGATAGTCTCGATCTCTTGACCTTGTGATCTGCCCACCTTGGCCTCCCAAAGGGCTGGGATTACAGGCGTGAACCACCACGCCTGGCAGGAACATATTTTATCCCTAATGATTGCTTACTGGGAAAGATGAGGCAATAATGTGTGAACAGAGGAATTAACTAGAACAGCCATTTCTAATGTGGGAGCAGGAGGTGGGAAGGGGAAGTGCATCTCACCTATACCCTTCACACATTTCCCTCAAGATGTGGAAATCATTGGAAGAAAACTTTGTTCATTGGAGAGGAAAGATTTTGTGTCAATATTGAGCCATCTGGTAACTAAGAACATCCAGGTCTTGACCTTTTTTGTCCCTGCAAGCAAATTCAGATACTTGGCTGGGTGCTTTGGACACATGTGTCCATGAGGGTAGGAACCCAACTCTGCTTCATTTCTATGAGCTTCTGAGCTAGCTGCCTGGTGGTGCCCAGGCCTCAGTTGTGCTTTCTAGAACACTGAGGTGACACTATTCAACAATGAACTCATTCTCTCTGAGACATACCTGCTAATTTTTCTACAGCTACATTTTGTAGAGTTTTCTTTTACTTTCTTTATTGCAACGTGTTCTTCTATTTGCCTGCTTTTTAACACTGAATATGTTCAGTATCTCAGACACATTTTTGCCTGGAGTTATTCCTTTATTCTTTCTGAGAAACTCTATTCCCCAGACACATTCAGATGAAGCATATATGATCATTTGCAGGACCTTTTGGAAGAAATTCTTTCATAGGGTAGAATGATAGTCTAAACCTCAGGTCTGCAAACTATGTCAAGCCTGTGGGCTGAATCCTGTCCACTGTGGGTGTTTGTAAATAAAGTTTTATTGGAACACAGCCATGTACATTTACTTACCTATTGTCTATAGCAGCTACAATGGCAGAATTAAGTATTTGAGACAGATTGTATGGCTCACAAAGCCAAAAATATTTACCCTCTAGACCATTAGAGAAAAAGTTTGCCAATCCCTGGTCTACACCTATAGTTCTTATCCCTGGCTACAAGCTAGAATCTTTAAAAACTTGCTGCTTGGACTCACCCCAAGAGATTTTGATAGAACTGGCCTTGGGTGGGACCAGGCTTTTTTTTTAAGCTTCCCAGGTGATCTCCAGGGTTGAAATCCACTGGGCTAGATGGAGTGTGAATGGCCCTTGTAGCAGCAGGAATATGACTTTGTTTACTATCCTAGTTCCTAGGAGCTACTCAGAGTCTACATCGAAAGTGTTTCTGGGTGGCTGGGAAAGAGTCAGCCTTATCTCTGGTGAGAAAGTGCTGACCCACCCTGAATTCTTGGATTAGGTGGTGGTGAAGCTTGACCTTATCAGCCATCAGTCCTGTTGGCATTCTTTCTGAGGCTTCAAGCCTGTCTCACAATGACTGTCTTCCGTTGGTGCTCTCTCTGTTTTGTTTTTTTTTTTTTTTTTTTTTTTTTTTAGACAGGGTCTCGCCTTGTTGCCCAGGCTGGAGTGTGGTAGTGTGATCTCCGCTCACTGCAGCTTCAATCTCCGGGGCTGAGGCGATTCTTTTACCTCGGCCTCTCTAGTAGCTGAAAGTCCAGACACGCGCCACCATACCTGGCTAATTTTTGTACTTTTTGTAGTGATGGGGTTTTGCCATGTTGCCCAGGCTGGTCTCAGACTCCTGGACTCAAGGAATCTGCCTACCTCCACCTCCCAAAGTGTTGGGATTACAGATGTGAGCCACCACACCCAGCCTCATTGGTGTTCTCACTGTTGAAGGATTTCTCATTTGCTGTCTTGGTTAGGAAAAGGGCTGTAGGCAATCTATTCCCATTCAACCTTTTGTTTTCCTTCACACAAGCATGTTGGAGTGGGCAGGAGGAAAAGGGATCATGGAGCATTTTTCCCATGTATTAGTCGGCAAGCTTGATTTTGAAAGTTGCAGCAGGGCACATGTGTTTCCTGAGAAATAATCCCCTAGTCTGTCCTGGAAAGAGAATTCTTGGTTAGGATTTGGTAGTATCTTGGGTTACTTCTGTAGATCACCCCCAGGTGGCCTTACTTGATTGTATTTGGTCCTTTGCTTATATTGCCTTTAAAAAAAAAAAACAACCCATCCTGCCCACTTTGATGGCCTTGTGCATTTCTCCATCTGCCTCTCTAGTAAATAGTACCTGTCAACCTGGAACCTAGCAGAGCTTGTCAGCCTTTCACCCAGAGTCATTCTTGGCTCCCTTGAGCAACTCCTAACAATGCTGATCCCTGGAGGCCTACACCTGGTCCTCAGGAGCAATCTGGCCCAGAGGATGTCTTTGAAGGATTGCTGGTCTTTTCAAGAATGTCTTCTCCCTGGGGTGACCTTAGGTTCCACATAGCTCAGAGGATTCCTGTACCTAAGAGAGAAAGAGACAGATAGACACATGGACACGTGCATTTCCCCATTCAGTAATCTGTAAAATTGAAATTGAGAGTTAAGTATGGGATTTGCAGCATTTTGAGTGCTAAATACACAGGTCAAGTTCACCTATTGGGTGGTGGGCATTGTGGAGCTGGAAGGCCATGTCTTCTTCTGGGAAAGCTAGCCCAATTGAAGGATCTTTGGCATCTGACCCACAGGATCCCAAATTCTAGACACAAAGTCTATTATGAATGATGGCATAACCTATTATAGATCAAGTCCCTACAAATTGAGTCTTTTAATCTATAAAATGGGCAAGGAAACATAAGTATTATTTCACCTTCACAAAGATTTTATGAGAATAGATTAAATAAATGTGAAAGGCATCCTATAATAGCAAGGTATAATAATTTACATTGCTGTGGTTCAGCTAGGCTATAACCTTGTTATTATTATCATCTGAGGCAATGTTATATGCCTGAGCAGACTCCATATGCTATTTAATAGCTCTGTCCACTCAACTTTTCAAGAGAGAAGAAAGATTCAGAGGTGAAACTCTGGTCTTTATCATAAGCTTTGAGATTGGAGACATGTTTTAATAGAGGAAGATATTCCTTTTTATAAATGTTGTGGAAGGCCAAGTGCGGCGGCTCATGCCTGTAATCTCAGCATATTGGGAGGCTGAGGCGGGTGGATAACTTGAGGTCTGGAGTTTGATACCAGCCTGGCCAACATGACGAAACCCCATTTCTACTAAAAATACAAAAAATTAGCTGGGTGGTGGCAGCAGCTATTCGGGAGGCTGAGGCAGGAGAATTGTTTGAACCCAGGAGGTGGAGGTTGCAGTGAGCTGAGATCATGCCACTGTGCTCTGGCCTGTTTCCAAAAGAAAAAAAAATTGTGTAGTGCATGCTGTTACGGGGTCTGGAGTCCTGAGCTGTTCCTTAGACTCTGTAAATGGTTCTCATAGACTTATCATGAGATCTGAGGAACTGAGAATTTTATTTATAAATTGGATTATATTATTAAAAGTTATGCCAGTGTTCACAACTATGCTTAGCATTTGAAGATAAAATGTATTCACCATATTAAGTACTTGAGTAGACTTTTCCCTTATCCCAGTCCTGGAATTTTATAATTTTATAGAGATCATAGCAAAAGTAAACATGAATGAGATCCATATAATTAAAAGGTATTCTGTCATTTATGATGGTTTCAGCTACAACAAACAAGACTAATTCTCATGGGCCTGGACAATAAGGAAATTTATTGTCACATAGCGGAGTCCTCTGGAGGTGGGGTGGGATTCCCCAGAGGTGGATTCAGTGGCTCAGTGGTGTTATTGGCTTGTCAGTTTCTCCCTCTAGGAGTGGGTACAGGCTGGGCTGAGTCTTTTGGGAAGAGGTGGGTACCTAACACCTCCAGGGTTCTGGGACATAGGAAGGAGAAATGGGGGAAGGTTACTGTTTAGATGTCCAACAGTATCCAAGACACCTCTCCTATGTATTTCAAGTCTCTTTGCTAATTTTCTTTATGAACCTGCGCAGACTGAAGAAGTTTGATACTGATGCGTTGTGTTTTTTTTTTGTTTGTTTTTTTTTGTTTTTTTATTTTTTGGTGCAGTGGCATGATCTTGACTCACTGCAGCCTCTGCCTCCTGGGTTCAAGCGAGTCTCCTGCCTCAGCCTCCCGAGTAACTGGGATTACAGGCCCCCACCACCACGCCCAGCTAATTTTTGTATTTTTAGTAGAGACAGGGTTTCACCATGTTGGGCAGGATGGTCTCCATCTCTTGACCTCGTGATCTGCCTGTCTCAGCCTCCCAAAATACTGAGCCACTGCGCCGGGCTGGTACTGATGTTTAACATTGCAGTGAACTTTGTTGAACTTTGGCGATAGGGTTACTTTTTACCTTTAATGGGAAAGATCCCAGGTGATAACTCTTGGTGTTGTGTCCCTCCCACTGCAAGATGACAAGTTGACACCTGTGTTGTAGTGTTGTAAGCCAGGATTCAGCAAGCCCTAACCTCATAGCCTCATTTGCGTATTATCTCTATCCCAAGTAAAAGGCCTTTTAGCTCAGATCTGGGAAACTTAAAGTCCCAGGAGTTTAATGTGGAGATTCTTCTTTAAATTATTTCTGTCTTTTGAGGGCATTGTTGGAGATGTTACTTTCATTACTGATCTTAAATGAAACCAAAGAGTCAGGCAAGATGAAAGATGTAGGATTCGGAAATAGGCAGTATTGTCTAAGAAAGAATTGTTTGTAAAATGTTTTACTCCGTGTCTTTGAGAGATCATGAGTCTAAGTATAAGAAAATTGCAGATCAAGTTGACAAACATTTAGCTCCTCCAGTTGTTTATTTCCAGTAGATTCAGTTGTTTTGAATTCTGACTGAATGGGACTTAGAGATTTTCCATGGAACTGTTATTAAGATAGGAGATCCGACTGCTCAAATGAACTTCAAATGTGGTTCTAATTGAGGTTTGAAGTAATTGTGCTGTTGAATCTACTTGGTGTTGAGCCATCCTTTGCAGTATATAGTCCGCAAATGATTTTGAATTGTTTTCTTGTTGCTGGCACGTAAGTTATTTGAATGACAGCCAGCCTTTGGTTCTCACATCAAAGGAGTTAAAGAAAGGACTCTGTCCCTGCAGATGTGTCTTCCGAGCAGGTGATGTTAATGTTAACCGGGAGGCAGATGGCACGAGTGGGGTGGTTCACAGGTGAAGACAGACCATCATTCCACCAGCTAAGCAAAAGAAGGGAGGCCACACAGTAGTGATACAGAGCCCATGGCTTCAGAAACCTGAAGAGAGGAGGCAGAAGCATCAGGAAAAAGCACCACAGGGCGGTGGATGAGGTGTCAGAAATTAGGAATAGCCACTCGCTGCTCCAGCTGCTGTAACACTGGAAAAAGCTTGCATCTCTCTGTGCACAGAAATTTGCTGACTGTGCCTAGCGTGTAAACAGCTCTGTGGCTCTTATTCATCCCTAGGTATTGGTTACTCATGATAACGATGCCGTGTCTGTAAAAAGACTTTAAATCATGTACACTGCATTGTTTAGGAAAGCATTGAGCTATGTGATGTCTTTTAGCTAAACATTCATCAAAGCAAGTTATTAGAGTAAAAGCGTGAGTGCCTCACTTTGGTTTCTGTGGGGCAAACAACTTGGGGACCCATCTTTTTCTCAAGCCAGATGCTGACGTATTACCAGAAATCTGTCTTTTTTATTTTACAAATTTCTAAGGTTTTTTCCTTTCTTGCATGAAAAATTATTCATCTGGAGAATATAGGTGTGAAGAAAATAAAATTAAAATAATCTTTAATGCAGCCACTGAGAATCACTGCAGTTAACTTTTTGGTTCTATCTTTCTAGTGATTTCTGTGTATGTGTTTTAAAAGAAAGTAAAAATAGGTTCACACTGCATGTGCTATTCACATATTAAGGATAGTTTCCTACATCATCATCATACCTCTTTCCGTATTCTCCCATGTCTATATGGTACTTAACTCTAGAAGTTTTATGGTAGAACTAAACAGACTTTTGACTGACCTATAGCCATATATTTTATTATATGAGATCCTATAGAAAGTCCTGATGCAAATATCAAACATCAGGAAGATTTGAGGATGTTAAATGTCAGTTCTTTAGGAGCCAGTGCCCACTCATAAAGCTGAGATTTAGAATTAAATGCCGTGAGTCAGTTCCTTATGCGTATGTATTTTGAAGGACCCATTATAAAATAAAATATTTTCTTTCTATTTAGCATTCTCTGGATATTCAACAAATACAAAGTATGACCCACACCAAATTAAAGCAGAAATAGCAAGTCGTCGGGATAGGGTGAGTAAAACCCATGTTTTTACAACCAGGTGGATGGAAGCCTGGGCCCTCGCAGCCTAGGCCACTGCTGGTGTCCTCTGGTTGACTCCTCATGGAGGGATTGCTCCTGTAGCAATGTTAGACCAGACGGGTTCTGACACTCCTTCCCTGGTGACACCTGAAATACCATGTTTCATCTCTTCAGACCCTTGTCTTGGTTGTCTGGGAAGGGAAACAGTTTTGTTGCATTTGGGACAAAGCACAAGAAACATCTTGGCAATGAAGTCTGCTCCTCTCTTGATGTGTCATTCCCTGAATCAGGGTGTATCTTTTAGTGCAGTGAAATTTTATCATAGCTAAGAAAAATACAGGATAGCTTGTTCCAAGTACGAGCTTCCAGGCCTAGCCCCTGAGTTTGACATGGGCGTGGAGCAGGTCCCAGGATCTGTTTTAGGAAGCACTCCAGGAGCCATTGAGTTTCAGGTAGTCAGAGAGCACGCTTCTAGACACAGTTTCATGTATGGGTTCTGAGAGGAGTAGGTAGAAGGAAAGATGAAGAATGTCTTAGTAAATTTGACTAATGTAATGCGTAAACCTTGAAAATGCAAATAGTTGCTGGTTCCCCACTTGCATAAGAGCCTGTCAGTCGTCTGGGATTTTTGTATCTAAGCACAGCAGCTCTTCTAGAAAGGCTGCTTATGCATGTGAATGGAAGTTCATAGTGAGACTAGATGATCCCCTGAACTGCAAGCTGAGTAGAAACTCAGATGGCAGTGCTAATAACAACTGTAGAAATCATTCTTCAGAGCTGGTTTTTGGAAAAAAAAAATATGATTTGTCTTTAGCTTTCCAGATTAAAACGAGAGCTGACCCAGATGAAGCAGGAACTGCAGTACAAAGAAAAGGGGGTGGAGACCCTGCAAGAGTGAGTTGTCTGGACACTTGTCCCAAAGCTTCATGACCTTCACTTTCATGCCTTTATTTCTGCTCATTATTTTCCAATGCTAATTTAAGAATCTCTCTTCTCCTTGGAGATACTTCATTGCTTTCAGTGGAAATACTTGGGAAACAAGACCTTTATTTTTATGTTTATGCACATTTACTCTAACTGTGTAAGACACTCATGGCTAATTACATTTAAATTTGACTTTTTCTTAGTTTTAGTCTTTTAAACTTTTTGTTCTAAAATTGACATTTAAAGTAAAAGAAAATTAAAAGTTTAGTTTCCCAGTCCCAGTAGCTGCATCGGAAGTACTCGGTAGTGACATGTGGCTACTGCAGATTTTCTCCACCTTTTAACTCTAGCGGCATTTGGGGTTGGATCATTCTTGTCTTGGGGGGAGTATCCTATGCACTGTAGAATGTTGTCTTGGCCAGATTGGCCACGCCTGTAATGCCAACACTTTGGGAGGCTGAGGCGGGTGTATCACCTGAGGTCAGGAGTTTTGAGACCAGCCTAGCCAACATGGTGAAACCTCATCTCTACTAAAAATACAAAAAATAGCTGGGTGTGATGGTGGGCACCTGTAATCCCAGCTACTCAGGAGGCTGAGGCAGGGAGAATCACTTAAACCCAGGAGGCGGAGATTGCAGTTAGCTGAGATCATGCCATTGCACTCCAGCCTGGGTGACAGAGCGAGACTTCATCTCAAAAAAAACAAAAAAACAAAAAAACAAACAAGGGAATATTGTCTTTACTCTTTACCCACTAGATGCCAGTAGCACCTTCCACCCACATTGTGACAAGCAAAAATGTTTCCAGACATTGCCAGGTATCTCCTAAAGAACACATTTACTTCCAGTTGAGAACCACCATGCTGATGGCTGCTGTATTGAATACCATAGGTGATAGATTTCCATTATCACAGAAAGTTCCTTTGGCCATTCGAGTCTATAGGTCTTCTTCCTGTTCTCATTTTTACAATTAGAACTTTATCCCTACCAAGAGATTGGGAATGAATTTTTTATAATTGGTGAGCTGTGTCAAGTCAGCAGATTTCATGCACTGAAGGTGGTATTTTAGAAATGGCACTGGTGTGGCTCTGAAAGTCTGCTGAGCCATTCTCTCCATTCATTGACTTTCCTTGCTGAACTTGGCCATGTGCTTCATGCCTTCTGCATCTACTTTTCTCATCTGTAAATGGTGATTGATTTGGGTAGTTTGGCATGCTATGACAAATAACATACTGTTTAAGGTGGCTTGAACAGCAGATATTTGTTTGTTACAGTTCTGGAGGCTGGAGGTCCAATATTTGGTTCCTGATGAGGGCCTGATTCCTGATTTGCAGATGACCATCTTGTCACAGTATCCTCTCCTGACTAAGAGAGCAACATCTCTGGTCTCTCTTCCTTTTCCTAATCCCATCATGGGATCCCACCCTGTGACCTCATCTAACCCTAATTGCCTCCCAAAGGCCACACCTTCAAATGCCATCACATTAGAGGGTAAGGCTGCCACCTAAGAATTTGGAGGACACACAAACACATAGTCCATAACAGCAGTCATTGTGCTCAGTTGTGCAGGGGACAGCACTAGCACCTGGTACATGGCCAGCCCGAAACAATTAGCCCGACTCCGTGTGGTGACTGTTACTGATGCAGGTGGGCAGCATGTCGCCCTTTTTCATCCTGTGTGCAGATGAATTCAGTGACACACGTGACTGCAGCACCACTCTTTATGTGGAGGTAATAAAGGAGTGTGAGGGACAGATGTAATTATCTCGGCCTCATATGAAGGATAGTCAAATCCTGTTGTTTAACATGAGGTTGAGATAGACTTTCTCAATCATGCAGGATTGGGTGAGTTCAGGATTCTTTGTGTGTCTGCTTTTTTATTAAGGTCACATGGGCACCAGGGGAGATAAAAGAAAAGTAAGCTGGGTCCTGTCTCGAGGGGCTTGACTTTCTCTGGTTCTGACCCCAAGGGCTGTTCAGATGATTTCTTCAGAAACACTGTCATGCCAAAGGCTCCTCCACAAGATGGCTTTTGATGAACCTCTTAATGTATTTAGTGTGATGTGAATTCTTTTAACCTAATTGCCTGCTTTTTGCTTTCTCTGCCATTACCCAGCTATGTGTGTGTGTGTGCATTTTGGATCTATAGTCAGAGCTTCCTTTTATTAGCCCTAGTCTTGCTCTTGTCGCCCAGACTAGAGTGCAGTGGTGCGATCTTGACTCGCTGCAACCTCCGCCTCCGGGGTCCCAGTGATTCTCGTGCCTTAGTCTCCCCAGTAGCTGAGATTACAGGCGCTTGCCACCACACCTGGCTAATTTTTGTATTTTTAATAGAGATGATGTTTCACCATGTTGGCTAGGCTGGTCTCAAACTCCTGACCTCGGGTGATCCACCCGTCTTGGCCTCCCAAAGTGCTGAGATTACAGGTGTGAGCCACCGCGCCAGGCCTAATACGTAGTTTTAATCTTAGGCATTGTGCATGCCAGAGGTTGCAGTTAATGTCATTCTCACTTGCAGCTCTGAGGAAGGTGACTGGGGTTCAGAAAGAGTCTGAGTTTGCTCAGAATCTCTGAGCATCAGCAGGGAGCCACGTCTGGGACTTCTCTCATGGCTGTGGTTTCTGTAGTGGGTCGCTGGGCTCAGCGCCTGTTGTTTTGCGTGGGCTCCATCATCCTGGTGAACCCCATTTCCTTACTTGAAGACAAAGGCCAAATAGCAGAGTCAGCTGAAGATGGACTGATCTAGAAAATAAAATGTGCTGCTGAGTGAGAAAACCCCCTTCTCCTTGGCGTCGTTAAGATGTAAATTCATCTCTTGTAGTTGCAGTGGTTTCAAGAAGAGGAAAAGGCAGCCTCTGTTTCCCTAGGGGCATTAGTCAGAGAAGCGGGAGCCAGAAAGCGAGAATTTTAACTTTACACCTGCAGCCAAAACGGAGCGCAAGTTGTGCTCCTGGAAGAGAGACGGGCCAGTGCTGTTTGGATTTTCTTTCTGCTGCTTTCATTATCAAGATCCCACGATTGGGAACAGCAATTGTAAACTTGCCCCTTGCCAAGGGGAGGCTCCTCCTGCCTGCCAGAGCTCATGAGAATACCCACCCTCCCCCTGGAGGCCAAGGAGTGGCCTGGGGAAGGCTCTGGACCTGGCCTTGGTCCTGAGGGGCCCACCCTAAAGCATGCCTGGCCAGGGGGCAAGTTGGCTTTTGGGAGGGAGCTGCTGAGAAACGTTGTTTCCTGGGCACGATGCCTCGGCTGTGTCTGAGACTGCGTTGTCACTATGCAGGTTTACTTTATTCTGGGACAGACACAGCCTCACAGGAAGAAAAAACACAGGCACCCGTGCCACTCTTAAAATATTTTTGGAAGTGGAAGATAATCTGGTAGCCTTTCTCTGAGTTCCATGGCTTATCAGATGAAAGCAGCCTCATGATTTTTCTAGTATTGAACATTGGGCTTTTATGTTTGGACCGAATCATGCAAATGTATATTTTTTTATTGAGAAATTTTAAAAAGTCTTTTCAAGCATTGAAAATGTGATTACCCCATCTCTACTGGGAAATCCTGACTACAAGTACAGATAGCACGTGAGCTGTTGTACATAAAAATGAAGCGTCTCTGATTTTATTACCAATATTGCTTTAAGGCAGTGGCCCGAGATTTTCCTCCAGAAAATTTCCTGCTGTTCTTGCTTCCCAGAATATCCAGTGTATTCTTTTCCAGAGTACCTCACCAGGAGTTTGGCTGCTTAATAACATTTTAAACTTGCCTTGTTTATCTTGGTGAATTTCCTGGCTAGCAAGGAAATTCATCATTACACTTGGGTCCAAGTAAGGAAAAAAGAACCTTTGTATTTTACTTTAAATCTATATACATTGTTGATTGTTGTAGAGAGGAATTGGCCACAGATATGTTCACTGGGTTAATGATACAGTATGTACACGTGTATGTGTGTTATATATGTATCTATGTGAAGTGTATATATGTAAGCTTTTAATGATGGAAAATTTCAAACATAAAAGTAAAGAGAATAGTATACTGAAACCCTCCTGTAACCCTCACACCATTTTACCTGCACAACGGCCAGTCTTGGTTCGGTGGTGACCCCACCCCATTTGCTAAGCTCTCACTGCCTCATTGAAGCAAATCCCAGAATCTCATTTAATCCATAAATACGTCTCCTAAAGTTATGGACTCCTTTTGAAAATACCTATAATTCCTGTATCCTACTTAGCAGGCATCTTGTGTCCAGTGAGCTCTCCTATTTCTTCAGGTGTTTGGGTCCAGTTTGGGCCACAGAGTGCCTTTGGTTGATGTGTCTCTTAAGTCTTTTCGTCTCTTCTCTCCTTCCTTGTTTTCCCCCTGATAGCTTATTTGTTGGAGAAAGTAATTAGGTTGTCCTATAGAATTTCCCTAATGTTGGGTTTTGCTGCTGAAATTCACACGATACCATTGAACATGTTCCTTTGTCCTTTGTTATTGATGCAAATGGGCGAAATTGTTTGAAAGGCTCGATCTGATTCAAGCTGGATTTCTTTTCTTTCTTGACTAAAAATGTTTTTTAGGTGGTGCTGTTACTTCCATCAGGAGGCACCCACTCTCTGGTTGTTTCCTTTTGTGGTGTGAAGATTATCGATAGGTTCTGGCCTTGTTGGCCCAATGCTTTCATTTATATTAATAACATTTCTCATCAGCTTTTTACATAAGTTATGCATGTGTATCTTTCAGGATAAGTTCCCGAAAGCGGGCTTGATAGGTTAAAGGGTGAATGTATTTGTTGTATTATGGGTTGAGTATTTCTTATCTGAAATGCTTAGGACCAGAAGTGTTTTGGATTTCAGTTTTTTTTTTTTTTTTGGTTTTGAAATATTTGCATTATATTTACTAGTTCAGTATCCCTGATCCAAAAATCTGAAACCTGAAATGCTTCAGTGGTCATTTTCTTTGAGTGTCATTTCAATGCTTAAAAAGTTTCAGATTTTGAAGCATTTTGATTTTCAAATTTGCAGGTTAGGGATACTCAGCTTGTATTGGACACGGCCAGATTCCTCTGCTGAGGGGTTACCCCGTTTTGCCTTCCTACCACTAACATATGAGTGTTCTCGTTTCCTGTGGCTTTGCCAACAGGATGTGTTGATAAGCATTTGCATTTTTGCCAGTCTCATATGTGAGAGATAGTATCTCAGTGTAGTTTCAATTTGCATTTCTCTTGAGGCCTTTATAAAAGTCTTGAGAAAATAGGAGCACCATTTATAATGAGTAATTAAAGTTTTCAGAAAAATTGAGCTTTTCCAGTGAGAGATCTCCTGGACTCTTGCCCTGAAGTTTCTGAAACTTTTTGGAAAAATTATCTTACTGTAAACTTACTACTAGTGTCCAGAGGCAAAGGGAAGACTCAGGACCAGGATGCATGCAATGCTTCCCAACTGGGTGACGTGCGTGAACGGGTCAAGTGTATCAACCGATATAGGCAAATTCCCCTCTATAGCTCCTGCCTGAAACTCTAGAGCTCTAGAATGTACCTTGTGTTAGATTATTATTACTTTTTTTTTTTTTGAGATGGAGTCTCGCTCTGTGGTCTAGGATGAAGTGCAGTGGTGCGATCTTGGCTCACTGCAACCTCTGCCTCTCAGGTTCAAGTGATTCTCATGCCTCCGCCTCCTGAGTAGCTGGGACTACAGGTGCACAGCACTACACCCAGGTAACTTTTGTATTTTTTAGTAGAGACAGGGTTTTGCCATGTTGCCCAGGTTGGTCTCTAACTTCTGGGCTCAAGCCATCCACCCACCTCGACCTCCCACAGTGCTTGGATTACAGGTGTGAGCCTCTGCTCCCAGCCCCTTACGTTAGATTCTGAGTTGTCCTACAGCTGGGAAGCTCATTTAACATTGCTTTTCTCTGCGTTTCCTGCTTGTGTTATTGGAGGCTTTTCCTGCCATGACATCTATAATGTCCCTGAGCACTGGCTTGATGGCAGAATATGATTTTGAGGAATACTGCCTGATCATCTTGTCCATGGTGTGCTGTTTCCACATCCCGCCTCTGATCCTTTTCACAGCTTCTATCACCATGACTCTGGGCCAGGCATTAATGGGAGTCTCCATCCTTACACAGTAGCCACGGGGTTCTTCCATAGCTCATGCTCTCCTTGTGTTCCTCCTGTGGCTCTCTCTCACCTGGAACACAAGCCAGACTCTACATAGGCTGACCCCTGGCCCTGCCTCATTTCCCTCTAGTTTCACCTTTGAAAGGGATGTCCTGCCTTTACCATGGGTACTTGCAGCTCCCTCTGCCTGGAATGCTCTTTACCCCAGATTCTCACATGCCTGCTCCCTCCCTTCCATGGGCCTTTGCTTAGTGACATCTCGCGAGATCCTGACTTAACCATCCATCTAAAAATGTACTCTGTCGGCCGGGTGTGGTGGCTCACACCTGTAATCCCAGCACTCTGGGAGGCTCAGGCAGGTGGATCACCTGAGGTCAGGAGTTTAAGACCAGCCTGGTGAACGTGGTGAAACCTCATCTCTACTGAAAAATACACAAATTAGCCGGGCATAGTGGCGGGCCCCTATAATCCCAGCTACTTCGGAGGCTGAAGCTGGAGAATCACTTGAATCTGGGGAGTGGATGTTGCAGTGAGCTGAGATTGCACCACTTCACTCCAGCCTGGGCAAAAGAGCCTGAAACTCCATCTTAAAAAAGAAAAAAAAGTACTCGGTCTCACTTTATCCCCAAACTCAACTTCATTTTTTTTGAAGGCATTCGTGACTGCCTGACCTAAGGATGTGCCTTTCATTGTCTTGTCTCCTTGGCTCGAATCGTGCTGCACGAGGACAAGGACTTGGCTTTGTTCACTGCTTCATCCTGAAGACCCAGCTGGTTCCCAGCACAGGGTGGGGCTTGGGAGTAAATGCAGATCGACTGGGTGCTGGGGGGAGTGGTTGAAGTCGCTGCTGCTGCCTGCTAGTAGCCATCACAGGGTCCATTTCTTTCTTGGACACTGGGACACTGAGTGAGGGCAGATCTTTCCTTGGCCAAAAGTTTTGTCCCTGGGCTGCAGGAACTCAGAGAGGCCTCTAGACATCACCCAGTCTCCATCTTGCTAACTGTCATCTAGCATGGCCTTCTCTTCCGCATTTTGTGTGGTATTGTGTTTTGGCCTTGGTTTTAAGAAGTCCTTGCTGTTCAAATCACAGAAAGGGATGCTCACCAGATGTTGCACTAACTAGGTTCCATGAGGTACATTCTTAGGCACTAGGTGAGACTCTGCTTCATTGATTTCTTGATTAACTTCCCAATTGGGTGATGTTAAACCCATTTGTCTCCTTAAAGGCGAGGCACTAAATCCTTCTAAGCATGCAATACCAGAATGAAGCATTACTGCATATTAGCATTTTCTGTCTGAAGGGATTTAGTGGTTTCAGGAGATAATGGGATAGTTCAGTTAGAACAGGCTTAAAGTAAGGATCTCCCATTAGCATAGCACCTAAGGTACGGCCCATGCGAAAACCCCAGCAATACTCAGATAACAGTGAAACGTACAGAAATGGTCTGGAAACAAAAAGAGCATTGTTCTCGGTTGTGGGACAGGTCTGGTGTTCCACACAGGTCCTGCTGTTGATAGAAAGCTGCCGGAAGCTTTCTGAAGTTCACCTAAGGCCCTCTGCCAGAGCTGCTGATGGAGAAGGCAGAAGTTGTAACAAACCTTTCCATTCTTTTGGGTTGTAATCTGTGATATTAACACAGAATATCTTTAGAGCCCTGGCAGCTCTTTGCTTCAAGATGTGGGGTTAAGAAGTTATGCGGTTTTACTCTTATTTTTACTAGTGCAGTTCTCTTGACATCTTAAATTGAGCAACCAGTATGGAAACTTTAGGGTGGCAGGAGGTAGAGGTTGACAATAAACATCTCTAAAATGCCTTTTCAGTCACACGAGGTTCCTCATCTGAAGCTGTATCTTCTCCTTTTCTCTCCAACCCATTTCTTTCAAAAGCACACCATAAAGAGCACCAGTTTACTTTGGAATGACATTTGACTGGTGATATGGGTGGCCTTCAGGTTTGACGCAATGGGCATTTAGAGGCTTTGACTTTGAATATATTGCAAACCAGGTGATGGAGCCAACAAGTCCTAGTGTGGGGGGCCTTGGCCGTGAACTTCACTTTGCTTGTTACTTGCTGTGTTACCCTCAGCAAATAACTTAATGTCCCTGAAGCTGAATGCAAAATGTAGAGGGTGCAAAACGAAGACTGTGCATCTGTGCACTGAATTTTGTTTTCATACTGCATAATAACTGATGTCCTTGTTTATTCTCCTTTAGCAGTTACCACTTTTCTATCATTTTATTTGTGATGTATGGTAAAGGCACTTTCTTGCACTCAATTAAAATTAACAGAATAACACAGTTCTTTGGCAGTCACAGATCTTGTGATTTTTAAAATGAACTGTAATACATTGATATTTTTTAAAAATACCAAATATTTGAGCACATCATCTAAATTGAACCAAAGTTTTATAGGGAAGAGTGAGAGAGAGAGAGCGAGAGAGAGAGCAAGAGAGAGAGAGAGAGAGAGCGCTCAAATAAATGAATTTTGCAGAAGTAAAAGAAAACCTTTACCGTCCTTTGATCACAATTGAAAAATGGAGGTGGTTGGAGTTCTCTGAAACATAGCTTGCCCTTGTTTAAAAAAAAAAAACAAAAAACATCTGGACCTGCCTTGCCCACTCTGAGAGTGGCAGATGCCATGCTCAGCAGAAAGGGGCAGCACCACACCCCATGATTCTGGGCAGGCTTTGGAGTCTGTCTGTGGGTTTGAATCCGGCTCTGCCAGATACTCACTTGTCATCTGGGCCATTTAGTTAATTGCTCTGAGCTTCAACTTCATCATCATCAAATCTGAGGAGATTATGCTTATCTCCTAAGGGGAGATTAAGTGAGAGGATGCAGCAAAGACCCTGTCACCTCATAGGTCAACTATTTTAAAATAAGCCTTAGTGCTTTGAAATGTATGGCCTTTTATTTCTGTCTTGCATTCAAGACTCTTGGTTCCCCACACAGCATCTGCTGTGGAAAAACACAGAGGCTTTGCTTCTGTTTTCTATTTCCTACATCATGTCTTGGTGTTTTTGAGATCCCTCAAAGAGAATGGCTGTCTGTAAAGGAGCTCACCCCCAGCCTGAGCTCCTGAAGTGGAGAGTAATAATAAGAGGCTCCTCCAGTCTGGTGCTTCTAGGACCTGGTTGATGGATCATTGAATCTCCTAGTTCTACCTATAGGGGTTCACCTTCAGTAGGGACCCCTGGAGTCGATATTTGTTCTGGTGATCAGCTGGGTTCTGGGGCCCGGTTCTATCCTCAGACTTCTGTCTCTGTTTTTCCCCTTCACATCATTCAGCCACACAGCGCCCTCTGTGCAAATTTCAGTGAATTACATTGATTTTTTTTGTTGCAAAGCTAGGACAGCTAAGGTAGTACAAGGTAGCGCCTTCCTTGAGTACCGCAATTGACTTCTATAGGTCTGGCTAAGTTACCAGCAGTGAATGAGAAGGCCAGCCATTTTGGTGGAAGTCGGGCTGGTTTTGAGGGTCAAACAAAAGAGTTTTGAAAATGTACAATGGGTTTATATGCCTACTGTCACCATTCTTGCTATTGGTGCCCACATTTTAGTAGCCATCAAGTGACCTGCTGGTATTGTGCTGGGAACTTTTTCTACTTTGTTGCCAAATCTCACAAGGGCCCTCAGGTGACATAGACTGTTAAAGTTCACCACCCCGATCATTTGGATGAACTGTTCTGTGAAAGAAGGGATTTAATGAGAGCAGAATAAAAGGAAAAAACATGCCCACTGCCCAAACTTTAGTTCATGCTCACTTGTTTTAACTTTTGGTATGGAACACTCTATCATTAAAGATATATGGACCTAGGCCGGGCGCGGTGGCTCAAGCCTGTAGTCCCAGTACTTTGGGAGGCCAAGGCGGGTGGATCACGAGGTCAAGAGATCGAGACCATCCTGGTCAACATGGTGAAACCTTGTCTCTACTAAAAATACAAGACATTAGCTGGGCATGGTGGCTCCTGCCTGTAATCCTAGCTACTCAGGAGGCTGAGGCAGGAGAATTGCCTGAACCCAGAAGGCGGAGGTTGCGGTAAGCTGAGATCGTGCCATTGCACTCCAGCCTGGGTAACAAGAGTAAAACTCCATCTCAAAAAAAAAAAAAAAAAAAAGATATATGGACCTTTTAATAAAGACATATAAATAAAGACTTCTGCTTTGTAGGAACAGACAAGACAGTGTGTATTTGAGAAACCTACAAGTCTGTAACAGCCATTATGGAAGTGCCTGCAGGGTCCAGCCACGTTGGCATTTGGGAGTGTCACTATTCAGCATGCACGGAGTGCTCCTACCCGCTTTCCTCGCGGCAGGACTCAGGACAAGTGTTCATAAATATTTTATGTGTAGCTGATGGCAATCACAGCAATGCTGCTGAGCCCCAGAGCGCTATTCAAAGGGAGGCAGTGGCTTCCTGTTTGTGTTACTTGCCCTCCTCCTAGGCCGTGGATGCTGATAGCTCAGGTTGATTCCGGTGCCGAGTTTTGCTTGAGTTTTGACGTATTTTGGCAAGGAATTTGTTAATGATAATAAAATACCAGAGTTGGAAAGTTATTTACTTTTTTTTCCCATGAGTAAGGAGATTCTGCATTATCCAGATAATAACAATCACTGCAAACACCACACACCAGGCCTCCTGCCAAGCAAGCCCTTTCCTCGCATTTTCTCATTAAATCTCATGCCCATCCCATGGGAGAAGTATTTTTAGTGTCCCCATTTGAGACAGGAGGAAGCAGGTGGAAAGAGGGGAAGTGACTCACCCAGGCCCCACAGCCAGTGAGTGGCAGAGTTGGGTGCCACTTGCACCCAACAGCACATCAGAGGTTCCTGTGATTGGTGAGCCAGGGAGTTTGGACTGGCAGTGAATGATCCAGGTTTTCAGGATAACATGGAGGGAAATATTGGAAACCAGAACCTGTGAACTGGAGGACCTGGAACCTGAAGGAAGCCAGTTGCTTTCCAGAGAAAGAATTCATTCCACTCTGGACCAAAATTTCTCAAATTCCTTAGCCTTAAGGCTTCCCAGACTGGAGCCTCAGGTGTAGGGGACGTGACAAAGGACATGCTCCAGAGGCCACCTGCCCTTTGAAGGCAGAACCAAGTCTTGTTTTGTTCTGTGCTCTGCTTCCAGCCCCAGAGCCCGGCCTGTTGTGCACAGGAGCTGGCTTGGAGGATGGAAGCATGGAGGAAAGGTGGGAGGAAGGGGAGGAAAAAGGGAGGGAGGGATGTTGTCATTTTCCCTGGATGGGCGTTTGGATTGAAGGAAAGAATTGAAGACTTTGGTAGGAGAAAGAGAGCTAGTAATAAATTAGAACCAGAATGAAATAAGAGTTTTAAGAGACAGAAGAGTTGCTGGGTTTTGTACAAGGCACCATTATTGAAAGCTCACTACTTCTTGCTGTGTCCCATGTATTCGTCCTGTACACAGATCTCATTCATATGTTTAGTTAACAAAGCTTTTGACCACTAACCTGGGGCTAAACATGTCCTCCTCTCAGAGAGAGGAGTTTACAGTCTCGGGAAATTACTCAAGCCAGCAATCTTGTTGCCTGATCGTTAGCGGAGGACGTGGGCCTCCCGACTCGAATGTCTTCACCTGCCCAGGGTGCTCCTGCAGCAGAGGGTGTTGTATTGACCGGGAAGGAGGGAAGCTTCCATGTGGTCTTTCTTTTTCTTTGCCAAAATATTGCTTTTAACTTTTTCCACCTTTCTATGAAGCTTTCGGGTTTTTGTAGTTGTATGTTTAATGGAATGCTAGGATCTCATGTGAAATGACATTGATTTTTCTGTTTTAACCAGGATTGATCGGAAGATGTCAAGTACTCATACCAGCTACAAACTGGATGAGGCTCAGGCTATCATGAGTGAGCTCCGGACCATCAAGAAGGCTATTTGCACAGGCGAGAAGGAGAGGCGGGACCTGATGCATGTAAGCTGCCTGCCTGCTCACGTGTTTTATTTTAGGAAGTTTTTAATATACTTACGTATTACGTGTTAAATAGTTATTATGTATATAACATATATGTATATATAATATAAAGACACACACATACATATATACATATCCCCCAGTGTATTTAAGTAAGTATGTAGTCATCCCTCTGTATCCTTGGGGGAATGGTTCCAAGACACACCCCCATCCCCCAGGATACCAAAATCATTGGATGCTCAAGTCCCTTGTAAAAAATGGTATAGTATTTGCATATAAGCTCCACAATCCTCCTGTGTACTTTTCTTTTTTTCTGAAGACAGGGTCTCTCTGTCACCTAGGCTTGAGTACAATGGCACAAAAATGGCTCACTGCAGCCTTGACCTCCCAGGCTCAAGCCTTCCTCCCACCTCAGCCTCGAGAATAGCTGGGACCACAGGTGCACACCATTATGCCTGGCTAATTTACATATTTGTAGTAGAGACAGGGTCTTGCTATGTTGGCCAGGCTGGTCTCAAACTCCTGGCCCTGAGCGGTCCTCCTGTCTTGGCCTCCCAAAGTGCTGGGATTACAGGCATGAGCCACCATGCCTGGCCCCTCCCATATACTTTAAACCATCTCTAGATTACTTATAATACCTCCTACAGTGTAAATGCTATGTACATTGATATTACACTGTATTGGTTTTTTTCTTTGTGTTATTTTTTGTTTTTGTTTTTTTCCCTCGGAATATTTGCTATCTGTGGTTGGTTAAATCTGGAAATGTGGAACCTGTGGATTTGGAGGCTGTTTCAGTTTTCTGGGGCTACCATAACAAGGTAGCACAAACTGAGTGGCTTTAGAACAACAGAAATTTGGTCTCTCAGGTTTAGAGGCCAGAAGTCCAAAATCAAGGTGTGGGCGGGGTCACACTTCTGCAGCCTGGAGGGGAGGATCCTTCCTCGCCTCTTCCAGCTTCCTTGGGTTGTAGACACCACTGTGATCTCTGCCTCCATAGTCACATGACTGTCTCTGTGTCTGAATTTCCTCTCCTGAGAGGACACCAGCCATTGGATAAGGGCCTACCCTAATCCAGTATGACCTCATCTTAACTAGATTACATCTGTAAAGACTATTTCCAAATAAGGTCACACTCACAGGTTCCTGGGGTTAGGACTTAAACATATCTCCTGGAGGAACATAATTCAACTCCCAGCAATGGGTGATACATTCATATTGTTCAATAATCAGGAGAATTCCATAGGTATGTGATAGGAAGTCTTGCTATTGCTCCATCCTCCTACTGCCCCTAACTGCCTTTATTAGCTTCTTGCCTACCCTCCCAGCATTCATGTGGGCACACAAAAACAAGAATATGTGTTTAGCTGCCCTCATGCAGAGCCAGGTCTGTGATACTCTTCAACACCAGCTTCCTCGATTAACAGCAATATCCTCTACCTTTCCCCATATCTGTACACAGAGAGCTGCTCTTCCCTTGATATTGTTGCATAGTATCCACCCACTATGTGCGTGCATTTGTATTGTATAGCTGGGATCATTATAGCTTTATATTGCTTTATGTTTTTTCCCCTTGAACTCTTGTAGTTTCTGTTATTTTTAGAAAAAGTTGAGCTTTTGCAAATGCAAAAAGCTGCCTCTATGGTGGGGAACTCAGGCAAGGCATCTGAGGGGCTGGCCCTAGTGCTGCACACGGTGGCCTCAGAGAGGCCAAGGCTGGGAGCACTGCATGACCTCATGGCGCCAAGTGCTGGAATGCATTCAGTGCTTTCTGTTACAGCTTTTATTTTTCATCTGCTTCCCTAAGTGAGCACCTATTGCCTGCTGGCATGTGTCTAGATTCTGTAGAGTGTAAGACCCACAGGACAGATCAAGCAAAGCTCAAACTCGGAGCCAAAATGAGACAGCTGCACAAAAAACTACCCTGCCTGGGCAGTGCTTCCTAAGGTCAAGGCCGTCAGGGACTTGCAGAGAGTCCTTACGGTGCTTGTGAAGATGCAAATTACCAGGCCCCACCCCAGACTCACTGAATTCGAATCTCTGGAGGTAGGGCCCAGAAATATGTATTTACAGATAAACTCTACAGGTTGTGATAGCTGGATGGTTAATCGTTAGATTTTTTTGGCAAACAGGTAGCACTGAGAATAGCTACCGTTTACTGAGGTCTCTGCGCAGCTGACATCAAACATGATGCCCTGTGTTTGTTACCCATCACCGACACCCCGGGCTGAACTTGGTTGCATTCCATGGCAGAGACACAAAGGCTTTACGCCATGAGGCCAAGCAGGGCTGCCTGCCCTGGCCTCTCTGAGCCACATGTGCAGCACCAGGGCCAGCCACTCATTTGCGTTGCTTGAGTTCCCACCGTGGAGGCAGGAGATAGAATTTCTGGAAGCAGCTTCAGGCCCAAGCACCTTCTTTGAGTTCTCCATAGCTTCTCAGACTCTGAGAAGCTCCAGGAAGACGCACAGGCAGAGTCTTCTTCTGTCCAAATTAAATCAGTTGTTTTGCCTTTCTTATGTGAACTTAACTCTATTGGCCCTTCCCAAGAAGGCTTTGTCTCCATCTCAAACCAGTTTCGTGAGTTCTATTGCACTTGGGCGTTTTTGGTTCTGGTGTCTATGGCAAATCTGCTGAAAGTGAATATATTTAGAGGTCTAAAAGAAATGGTCAAAAATCTGATTTCTGGTTGGGTGCTATGGCTCATGCTTATAATCCCAGCACTTTGGGAGGCTGAGGCAGGAGGATTGCTTGAGCCCAGAACTTGGAGAACAGCCTGGGCAATATAGTGAGATCTGATCTCTACAAAAACGAGCAAACAAACAAACAAAAGTTTAGCTAGGTGTGGTGGCGTACCTGTAGTCCCAGGTACTCAGGATGCTGAGGTGGGAGGATCACTTGAGCCTGGGAAGTCTTGGCTACAGTGAGCTATGATTGTGCCACTGCACTCCAGCCTGGGTGACAGAATGAGACCCTCTCTCTCTCAAAAAAAAAAAGTGGGATTTAAAAATTTCTGCTTAAAACTGTCACACGGAGAGATTTCACATGCCAGAATGCATACTTACTCTAATTTTTGGCAAACCAACATACATAGGAGATTACTTTCTACCATGTAGAATCACTGAAAAATCAGGTTTATAAAAAATATGTAAGCTAAAACAACAACTGAATGAACTGAAAAGAAATACGTGAGCATTGTCTGGGAGCTGCTTCCCCCTTCCCTGTGGTTCTTCTATTACGACCTCAAGGCAGCATTTATCTCTGTCAGACTCATTTACATCTTGGATAGAAATACTTATATTTTTCTTTGGGAAACATGAAGGTTTAAGAACCAGTACAAATGGTACCATAATGTCCACTGTTTGATTCACATGCTGCCAGAGGGACTTACTTGCAATGTGATTTAAATGACTAAGAAGTTTATTAGAGGCACATGTGATGAAGGGCATTTATGTGAAGTCTAACGAGCATGGGGTGGGGTGAGGCAACTGTTGAGTAATATATAAAGCAGCAGACCTAAAACATAAATGAGAAGACCACTTCTGGAGGGAAGAGAAACATCACTATCTCGGTTCAAAGAGCTCATCTCATTCTGTTCCAGAGCCTGGCCAAGCTGACCGATAGCTTCAAGAACAGCTGCTCCATCACCGACTCTCTAGCGGACTTCCCTCACCACGCAGGCGTGCCTGGTGATGCTGGCGTACCCCAGCAGTTCTGTGATGCGGGTTCCCAGACTGATATCATCGGGGAGGTATCTGCGCACCAGGGGAAGAAATGCATCGGGAGAGGGGATGGCTGCGTTAGTGTTGCCATCACTGGTTTGGTGTAATTTTCCACGTTCACTTGAGAAATATCTTCACTTTTGTGCCATTAAGTTTGAAGAAAAAGTACTGTGTCTCACAATATAATTGAATTGCTTATACCGCTGCCCTTATGATTTGGACTCTTACAAATGACGGACTCCTTGTGAGAGTTGAGTTTTACTGTTCTTTTGACAGACGTATGACTTTTTAGAGCATGGGTCCCCACACTTATTCTGTGAAGGGCCAGATAGTAAATATAGTCAGTATTTTACGCTTTGCAGGTCATTCTGCTGGAACTGCCCCACCCTGTCACTGTAGTGTACAGGCAGCCATCACAGAGATGCCTTGCCGGCATGTAAGATTAGAGCCTCAAGCTGGCCAAACGTTCATTTACAGAACAGCCAGTGGGTGGGATTTGGCTCCAGGGCCACAGTTACTGATCCCTGCCTTAGACCACTGATTTCCAAAGACTTTATAGCTGTGCCACCTTGGGTGTTGCTTTATTGCTGTTTCTTACTCTTCTAAAAGAATGTCAGGAAATTGAATTGAATTAAAAGCCATTTTGTTTGAGACTTGGAAGAATGTCATAATGCCTCCTTTGTTAATTGGTGAAGTCTTGAGTAGCCACAAAACCAAAGTTAGGAAAATCACCATTTGAAGCAGGGTGGTGGATATTAAAAGGCGCTACTATTGTAATATCATTGAGTGAAGTTTGACGTTAATTAGTTTCCAAATGGAGAAGCAGTCTAAGGAGCTTCTTTTTTTTTAAGGATTATTAAGTAAAGATGAGGTATCACTGGAATGCACAGTACCATCTCCCAAAATTAAATAAATAAAAGAAAAGGAGAAAGAAACAATTGATGGAAAACTCTGGGGTTTAAATAATTAGCTAATTAATATTTGAAATCTTGGCCAATAGTGCCTCTTTGAGGGGAGTTAGGAAATCATGGCTCTTCATGTCTTGGGTGTCCTGGAACAGTCCTGTTTTCAAATTTGCCTGCATTGTTTCAAAAGTATACCTGGCCATTTTTGAGTAGGCATCTTCGTTGGATGAGGGAATATGGTCACCATCTGGAATACACACAGAAGAATCTGAAATTCAAAAATATTTGGCATTTTTGCCTAAAGATTTTGGAGTGAGAGAAGGAAACAAGTATAAGACTCATTGAATTCGTGAATAATTCATTGCTGCTTATTGTAAGATTAGAATTAGAATTTAGTTTGAGAGAAACAGTTAAGATAGAAGGTTCTCCAGTGATTTAGGTCAGCCCTTCTAAAAATGTCAGGCGATGAGTGGTGGCTGGTTCTGCTGCTTTAGTAGTCACTGCTCACTATTGATGAGCCCCTGCAGTTTACTGGGGTGACCCTGGGTCAGCAGGTTCGTAGCTGTTACCTCAGTTTAAATAATTGTTCCCATCGTTTGATGTGCAGGAGACTGAGATGCCAGGTTACCTACGGTCTTATAGCCAAGGAGAGGCAGGTCTGGGTTTGAAACATTTCTCATCCCTAAACTCCTGTACTTTCTACCATATCATGTTATTATAAAAAAAAAATAGATCAAAAGGCTATGACTGTATTAGCTAACCATTGCTGCATAACAGATTTCCCCAAAACCTAGCCTCTGACAACAACGCTCCTTTATTCTCTCATGCTTGATATGGTCCAGGAGACTGGGCTGGGTCTTTTATTCCAGGTTCTCTCAGGAACCTGCATTCAAGGTGTCAGCCAGGGCTGTGGTCTCATCCAAAAGCTCACCTGGGGGAGGAGCCACTCTTAAGCTCATGTGATTGTTGGCAGGATTCAGTTCCTCATAGGTTGCTGGACTGAGGGCTTCAGTCTCTTGCCATGTGGGCTGCTCCAGCATGGCAGCCTGCTTCATCAAAGTGTGCCAGCGGAGTGAGTCTGCTAGCACAACAGAGGGCAAAGTCTTTTGTAACTTATTCACAGAAACAACTTCCCATCACCTTTGCTCTGTTCTAGTGGTTAGAGTCAAGTGATAGACCCAGGCCACTCTCAAGGGGAGGTAATTTCACACGGGGAGAATCCCAGGAGGTGGAGGTCACTGGGGCCATCTTAGAAGTCTGCCTACCTCACTTTGTGCTTGTGTTGAGTCTGTTTTGTGGGGTTGGTATTGCTATATATCAGATGCACTTTTTGAGACTGGATATTTGCAACCACAGGGTTGCACATGCCATAGGGCTGCATAGGAATTATGAAGCAGGAGTCCCTTGGATCCATTTGGCTGTCTTTTCTTTTCACTAAAATGTGCATTTAATTGTCAAAGACAACTACAAAATCAAAGCTTAGAGAGAGGTGCATACAGCTTTGAAAAGAGGTTTGAGAGATGACGTGCATTGATCTTGATGAAGAGTTGGTTGTGAGGTCACTAATAAATAGGGGACTGAAATGGCAAGTAGCTCATCTCCACTGTGGACAGTTTTTGGAGCTGTGGCACTGCCACTTAAATATATTTAAACTGAGGAAGCCAGAGAGGAGCATTGGATGAGACCATTTAAACATGTATAATTATGGCCAGGCATAGTGGCTCATGTGTAATCCTAGCACTTTGGGAGGCTGAGGTGGCCAGATTGCTTGAGCCCATGAGTTGAAGACCAGCCTGGGCAACATGGTGAAACCCCATCTCTACAAACCAAAAATTAGGCAGGCATGGTGGCTCATGCCTGTAGTCGTAGCTACTTGGGAGGCTGAGGCAGGAGGATCACTTGAGCCCAAGGGGTCAAGGCTGCAGTGAGCTGTGATTGCCACAGTGTACTCTAGCCTGGACAACAGTGTGAGACCCTGATTCAAAAAAAGAAACCATGAACAATTGTTACTCTGGTTGGAGAATGCTCATTCCCTTATAAGGCACTTTTTCATCTTGTCATTCAAGGCAATAAATTTGCAAAGAAATTTTTCATCAATAGATCAAAACTAGTATTGATAAATTCGTTGCTAATCATTCAAGTTAAATATTTTCAGATACTTGTTGATGGGAAGTTATTTCAAAAACATAAAGACTTGGTGGTCATAATATGTGGTCTAGTAAGGTCAGACAACAGATGGAGCCGATTTATTGAAACTAGAGTTGTATGAATATTTGCAGGAATGAGGAAAGGATTAACCAAAGTGTAGTACAGTTACTTCCCATACATTTCTTTTTTTGTTTTGTGTAGGATTTTGTTGCCCTCCATAGAATTGGTATGAAAATATTTAAGTACATTTTCTCGCCACAGAGCACTGCATGTAGAGGCTAACTCTATCGTGGTACTCCCTGAGCTCTGGCATTTTGAGACCTTGCTGGCTTTCCTTTTGTCCTTGGTTCTTTTACATGCCTTGTGGCATCAGAAGGCATCCACCAGCCCAGACCTCACATAACTAGTCCAGCTTCCTCAGACCGTGGGGCTTCTCAGTAGAACATCATTATTTTACGTTTACTGAGGAATTAGAGAATGTACTGCACAAAATGGGGTGACTGGTTTTTGCCTTTGTATCAACTTTTTTTTTTTCTTTTTGAGATGGAGTCTTGCTCTGTCACCAGGCTGGAGTGCAGTGGCGTGATCTCGGCTCACGGCAACCTCCCCTTCCTGGGTTCAAGCAGTTCTCCTGCCTCAGCCTCCCGAGTAGCTGGGGCTACAGGAACGTGCCACCAAACCCGGCTAATTTTTTGTATTCTTAGTAGAGAAGGGGTTTCACCATGTTGGCCTGGATGGTCTCGATCTCTTGACCTCACAATCCACCCGCCTCGGCCTTCCAAAGTTCTGGGATTACAGGTGTGAACCACCGCACCCAGCCTGTATCAACTTTTACTAAGTAATCTCCTACTTCTTCTAAAACTTAATTTGTGGTGGTTGTTTGGAATTACAGAATAGATAGATATGCTGCTGCTGTAAAAAAAAAAAAAAAAATCCTACCAGTTTAGGCAAAAAGAGTCTTCCCCTCTCCCTGCCCCCTCCCCCAGCCACAGGAGGCCACAGAGGGTTATTCAGTGTTTCCTTGCAGACCTTGCATAAATTGAAAGTGAAAGAGATGAAGAGTATTTCTCATTGTTGCCGAAAGTTTAAGTGAAGTTGCTAATTTGGAAATATGTTCTTAATATGTGTTTCCTTTCTTTTTTCTCTCTCTCTTCTATTCCGGAAAGTTTGTCTTTGATGATAAAACAAGACTTGTAGACCGAGTCAGACTTAATTGGCAGTATGAAGAAGCCAGAAAGAGGTAAGAAGCGCATTTTTCCAACCTCACCTTCTGCTTGCTTACTTTCTCCCGTGGAAGGAGGCATTGCAGAGTTCCGGTGAGTGACTGCCTGCATCTGATTGGAGAACACCATCTGACAGAATATCAGGTCAAGGATCTTCATTTACATGTAGCTTAATGCACACATATGAGAAAATTTCAAGTGCTTTTAAAATGTGCAATTCACAATATTGCAAACAGGCAGATGTGATTCCATAACAATAGAAACTGTTTTGGTGCTGTCATCCCTCGTAGTTTAGAACCTCTACCTTCCTTCCCTTTCCTCCTTCCAATAGACCGAGAATCAATTACGGAGAGTATCGTAAGTGAAACCACTTGATATTTCATGTGTGTGGCTTCTGACTCTATAGGCTAATGGGCAAAGCCATGTATCTTGGTTATAAGACATTCAATAAGCATTAGGTCAACAGGTGAGCAGTACCCAATTGATTTCATTCTATTTGTGTTGTCATGTGTCGCAAACCACTGGCCTCTTGCAAATTGCGGCTTGACTCAGTTTGTGCACTTGTGTTTCTCTTTCCTCACTTCCCTCCCTGCCTCCTTCCCTCCCAGTCTTCACCCTTGGACATGGAGAAAGCTGAGAGGCTTCCAGACCCTCGCGTGGTGCAGCATTTCAGGGCGCCTTGTGTCTCCTCTCCCGCACAGGGCTCCTGTTTTCATTATTCTTATCCTCGCTGGCTTTTGCATTCTCTTTTTAGAGACTTTCTCTCATTTGTGTCTTCTGGAAGGAGTCTTAAAACCCAATTCTTTCCAAATAAGTGCTTCAGAAAAGTATGAAGCATATCTTTTTAAAAAAGTTTCTTGAGTCACAAATGAAATATTATCTTGAGGGGCAGCGAGAGCAGGATGTCGGGTGGGGTGAGGGGTTCTTTCTGTAAGCTAAACAGTTGGGCTTGCTCAGCACACTGTACCATTCATGGATGTCTGGAAAGCTACTTTGTTGGCTTTTTTAAAACTGTAAAAATAGCAACAAAAGCCCATCATATGATTCAGTGCTTCAGGGCCAACTGAAACGGACTTGGGCCGTCTGTTTTCTAGGAGGTTTTCTAACCAGTGCCTCTTGGCTTTTTAGGATGGACTTGTAGTGGGCTTTAAATTTCCCCACAGAATGGTGCCAAGTTCATTTGCCAGTACTGATCGTCTCTGTGGTGACATTCTTCATTTATCATGCATTCCTTCTCTTTAGCCTGCCAGAGTTTGTGAGGCACGATTGTCTCTTCTGTTTCTGAATGTATTCCTCTGCTCTCGCCTGTTTCTGGTGGAGCTGCAGAGTGTGGGTGCTGGAATTTGCTTTGCTGGATTAAACGCAGCAAATAGATCGTTGCTACACTTAGGAATGTGATTGTTACGTGTTTGGCTGTGACATTTACCAAACATAGCAAGTAATTTCTTTGTTTTCTAGAGATGGTGCCAGTATACGGTGAGTAACCTAAATGTTGGGATAATACGTTTGGGTGAAAAGTCAAGTATTTAAGAAAATTTTTTCAAGGGACAGGCACAGTACTTCATCAGTTCTTTTGAATAAAATACCATATTATTTCAAGATGCCCAGAACCTTGTTAGGAAATGCACTGCAGCTACAGGGGAAGGTTCAACCTTCCAGTGGCAGGAGGGACATCTCAGCAACGCCTCCGTGTGCTGTGTTGGAATGTTTAAAACTCAGAGATGTCTTTTCAGCTCCACCCGGGTGAGCTTGCACTGGTGCTGCCTGTCCTTTTCCCACTAGCGAGCTGGTGCTCCACACAGGGAGGGACGCCTTAACCCTCCAGGAGACGTCCAGCAGTGTCTGCAAATGTGTTTAGGTGTCCCAACTCTGGGGCAGGTGCTTCTGGCATCTAGTGGCCACTCGACATCCTGTAGTGCACAGGATGGCCCCCACAGCAAAGACTTACCTGACCCAGCATGGCTGCAGTGCCAAGGGCCAGAAACCTTGCCCTGGGGCGTCTTCCTGTCTTGCTCCTGAATTTTCATGATGCGTGGACAACAAGGGGCTTAAACGAGCAGGTCACCTGCTGACTCACAGGCCTCAGCCTGATACTCATGCCTCACTCACCCTGTTCCAGCCATATTGGCCCCTCGGTGTTCCTCAGACGTGCCAGCGTGCCTGCACTGAGCAGCCCTTTGGGCCTCCCACTGGGCGTCCTCCCCACTGAGCCAACTCTTGACCTAGCATCTGCAGCTGGCGTAATGATGGCCCCTCAGGGTGTCTACATCCTGATCACTACAGCCTGTGAAGATGTGGCTTTCTGTGGCAAAAGGGACTTCGCAGATGTCATTAGATTAGGGATCCTGAGATGATGGGGGAATAAGCCTGGATGATGCAGGCGGGCCCAGTGTCATCACAAGGGTCCTCATAAAAGAGAGACAGGACGGTCAACAGCAGAGAGGGAGATGTGAGGTTGGAAGCAGAGGTCAGAATAGTGTGGAGCATGGAGCCAGGAGCCAGGGAGCATGGGCAAGCCCTGGAAGCTGGAAGGTGCACAGAAACAGATTCTCCCCTGGAGCCTCCAGAAGGAACACAGCCCTGTAGACACATTTTCGACTTCTGCCTTCCAGAACAGTAAGGGAATAATAGATGTTGCTTTGAGCCATTAAGCTTATGGCAATTTGGGGCAGAAAAGAGCAAACCCATACAGTGCCCTTGGCCTGGAATGAGGTGGCTTTTCCCCAGGTTGTCACATGACCTCTGCTCTCCTTTTGATCACCTTGTTAGAAAGGTTTCCTTGACCATCCTGAAGAAAATGGCACCACCCCGTTCTCGCCCCTCTCCCCGCATTTGCTGAGCAAATGTTATTACCTAAGTGTTGTTTACTTTCTTATTACCTGTCTCTCCCTGTGAAAATGTAAATAACCCACATGAATACAGGGAGTGTATGTCATTGCTGTAAGCCCAGCAGCTACATACTCAGTGAATATTTATTGAATGAGTAAATGAGGGTCCTATGTGGTTGCATTTGCTATTTGGCCTTTGCCCCAGGACTGGGTGAGCCAGGGCAGTCCCCAGGCCAGGTCAGCTCCAGGCCAACTGCTCTGCTCCTGGGTCCCTTCTTCAAACCTCCATCCAGGTGTGAGCCTTGGGGTCTCTCACCTTGACTTGAGAAGGGAAAGGGCTTCAAGACGTCGGTGCATTTAGGGATTGAAGGTAGACAGGGAACGGTCTCTCCCTTTCAATGACTATGTTTAAAGTGTGATACGTCAACACACTGAGCTAGACTCACAGTTCTTGGCCTTCATGGACATTTGAAAGGGCTACTAGCCTTTGAACTCCATAATCAATCCTCTCCTTGGACGTTGGAGAAAATGGCATTGAAATTGGGCCCTGAAGGAGTGTTGGGGTTCCAGTTGCCCATCCGTTGGGGATGGGCTTTCTCAAGTAGGAGTGGGGGTCAGGAGTGGGGGTGAGGTGTCAGTCTGCAGCAGCTGGACTGACCTGGAATTGCAAGGCAAAGGCCAGCCAGGGTGGAATCAAGGATGCGTGAGCAGGGAGACAGGCCATGGCATGGGGGCCATGATGTCCTGAAGAGGTGTCAGAATTGCTGGGTACCTTGGAGTTGGGAAAGTTAAGTGTGAGCCATTCAGATGGTGGTATGTGGAGGAGGGCCATTGGAGGAACCCAGATGGCATAGAGATGAAGTCACCCAGCAGCTGAGCTCACCTTGGGAGATGGAACACAGGGAGAAAGGAGGAGATGCGAGGACTGAGCCTGAGGAAGTCCAATCAAGGGCCTGGCAAGGATGAGACTGGCCAGAGGGTGTGGTAACAGGTCCAAGAGACGATGGCTGGCGCTGGAGGAAACAAGAAGAGGAAGTATACCTGAGAAGACACTTGTCTCTACGGGCCCAGTGGCTGTGAAGGAACGGAAAGCAAGGGGTGCCATTGGCTGACAGGCAGGCCTCTGCATCCCAAGCCCAGCCTGAGATGTCCCTGGCCCATGGTGCATGGAGAAAAGGAGGGCCAGCGGCAGGTTTTCCCGAAGGCCACTCGCTGCTTTCCATTCAAAGAACTCTCTCATTCGGAGACATATGTACATACATGTAATATATATTTTAATATATTCAATACATACATATATTATATAATACATATTTAATATGCGTATTATATATTTTTTTCTGTTAAAACAACTTTCTCTTATAAACTAATGATGATAGTTGATGTTAATTGGTTTTTCCAAAATCTTTACTTGGCAAAATACCAAGCTGGGAGTCCTAAATTCATGCCGTCAGCACACTCCCCCTCTTAAATTTGACTGGCCTGGGGGAAGTGCAAGAGAGATGCTGCTCTCCCTGGAATTAAAGGAGGAGGATGGCCTGGAACAGAGTTTCCAGAGGCTCATGGTAAAGTGGAGGGTTGTTTCAAAGGCAGATCTTGGTTTTGACAATGAGTTTGGTGTGTTCAGTGGACCTGAAGCTGCTTATAAACATTCTTGATGTGTTCTTGTCAGTGGAATCTGCAGCGGAGATGGCAGTTTGCTGTCATTGATTGCAGCTCCCTCAGGCTCTGGTTCCCTGATGGGGGGGGCGGTGCATGTGTCCAGTTCCCTTGGAGTGATCGTTTCTGCCTCTGATCATTCTACATTGGTTCTTATAGTAAAGGCTTGACCAGTAAGTGCCTGCCCACCATGTGAACTACTCAGCTGTAGGTCACAGAACCCTCAGCAGCCCAGGTGAGGCCCTAGACTTTACATAGCTTGTGGCTATGTAGGACCATATTAGCTCCCCTCTGTCCCATCCCCATAGACAGATGGAAGGCTAGGAAGGTTGATGTCATCAGGTCTCCAGCACCCGATCAGTGATTTCATTACAAGTGCTTTTTCTGAGTGTTCTGTTAGACTGTCTCTAAATGAGGCACGTGAGGAGAACAATATAGACCTGGGAAGAGAGCAGTGGCAAGTGGTTTTCCGGCAAGAACTCAGTCTTGTAGAACAAACATTAACATTCCAGGAGCCAGGTGCTGAGTGCCACAGTCAAAGCATGGCAGCTTTGAGGTCCTGTCTGTGGACTCTTTACTCAGCCCCCTTGACCAGGCTGGGACACAGTGTCCTTGATATCCCTGTGAGTGTCCCTGGAGAAGTGGTGTGCTATGAGCAGGAAGACATCATGTACCCCCATCAACCCACCAAAGCATGAAAAAGAATGTATTGCTTTTAGTGGCAATGGTAGCAAAGAATAATGCGTTCTTCCCTGCTCCCTCATTCTGAGCCTAATGGACAGCATGTGCCCTTTCTTCCTGCCCATGTGGACTTCTGTTATATTAGTGCCACTATTCAGTGTTGTCCTTTTGTTCTGCTACTTTGCCCTTGGCCATTAATCTCCCAGCTCTCATTTCTGAAATCATTTCACCCTGCAGGCTTAGCTTCCCTACTGCATTAGGGTTCTACAGAGTGGGGGTAGGAGGAGAAAGGAGAGAGATTGGTTTATTATAGGAGTTGGTTCACGCCATTATGGAGACCAGGAAGTCCTACCATCTACAAGCTGGAGACCCAGGAAAGCCAGTGGTGTAATTCAGTCCAAGTCTGAAGGCCTAAGAACTGGGGGGTGGAGGGTGGAGTGGGGTGGCTGGGTGGTCCTGGTGTAAGTCTCAGAGTCTGAAGGCCTGAGAACCAGGAGCTTTGGTGTCTGAGGGCGGAAGGTAGATGTCCCAGCTCAATAAGAGAGACAGAATTCACCCTTCCTCCACCCTTTTGCTCTATTCAGTCCCTCAATGAATTGGATGGTACCTACCCGTGAGGTGGTGAGGGTGGTTCTTCTTTGCGCAGTCCACTGATTCACATGATTATCTGTTCCAGAAACTCCTTCACAGACACCCTCAGAGATAATGTTTTACCAGCTATCTGGGCATGCCTTAGCCCTGGCAACTTGACACACAAAGTGAGCCATCATGCCTGTCCTCTGCAGAACCTCCTGTGGTTTGCTACTTCTAAACAGTGGAGAAGTTTATGCCTTATGCATTTCGGAGGTCTTTCCTTGCACATATATATTTGAGATTGTTTTTAAGATGTGGGAAATTGTCAAAAATGCTGAGTTCTGGACAATGAGGGATTTCATATATATTCAGATTTATTTTATTTTATTTTTGAGACAGGGTCTCACTCTGTCACCCAGGCTGGAGTGCTGGAGTGCAGTGGTGTGCTCTTGACTCAATGCAACCTCCACCTGCCGGGTTCAAGTGATTCTTGTGCCTCAGCCTCCTGACTAGCTGGTATTATAGGCATGTACCACCACACCTGGCTAATTTTTGGATTTTTAGTAGAGATGGACTTTCACCATGTTGGCCAAGGCTGATCTGAACTCCTGACCTCAAGTGATCCACCTGCCTCAGCCTCCCAGAGTGCTGGGAACTACAGGCATGAGCCACCCCACCCAGCTGGATTTCATATATATTCAGGTTTAAAGGAAGTTTGTGGAAGTTGAATTCTTAATTCTGAGTGGTGATGTGATTTCTAGAGAATTCTCTGGTCAGATGATCCCTATCATGATGACCAGTTTCGTATTTTTAACTGTGGGCCCTGTGCAATGTACCAAAAGGACTGCTTGCACCTTTCCCTTCAGGATTCCCAAGGCAGACCTAACGATAGTATTTTCACATTACTTGTTTAAAAATTTAGAAATTTTAAAAGTGAAGTTGAAAGAAAGAGCAAGTCTTCTTGAAGCAATCCCGGTGACGCAGATGGCTTCTTATTTTTAACTTAAGAGCACTTGTTCCAGGACTGTGGACAAACTGTAGCTGTTGCCATAGAAACACTCTCAGTCCAGATAGGAACAAAACATTCGGTCCATCCAGTTTCTCTGCCTCTTAGTTTTTGTTGCCAGGATCAGGCCTGCTATTCATCAGTTGTTGGGGATCACTGTAGTGTTATGATTCCAGTTGAATTTGATCAATCACTTGAATTTTTTCTTCATTTCTCAAATGACTTCATATCTGGGTTTTAGGGGTGGGGCACAATTGTGAGAAATAAGGAAAAGCATCTTTGCCATTGCAGCTCTGTCTTCCGCATTCGGGTCAATGTGAAGAAGCCTGTAGACTTCCTGCTTTTTATTTGATGCAGTTGCTCTCTGAAGATCTGTCTGTTGCAAAGGGAGAATATGTCAGGGCTGGGAAGTCGAGGACAGGGTGAGATATTGGTGTATTAGTAGACCTTTTTTATCCCACATATTCTAGATTCAGACTTCTCAAACTTCTGACATTAAGAGTTGAGTAGAATGCACACTGGTTTATCAATACTTAGTTCAATCAGCTGAAGTGATGTCATTGTTCGTCTGACTTAGATCTCAGCTGATGTTTTCTTTAACCTTTGCTTTTTATTTAAATGGGTATTTACCACAAGAAAACTAAGAGACAATGTAAGACATATCAAACCTGTAGCCATAATTGCAATCTGAAGGCATGAGGCTCTAAGCTGACACGACGTCCTGGAATGTGCCTTTGGGATCTCTCACGACTCTTCACCATGGGTTAGGACCGTGGACTGCCTGGAGTTCTGCTTGCTATTCCAGTAAGCAGCGGGATTTTAGTAACACGAGAAATGATACTGTAGAGTGCAGATTTTTTTGTATAAATTCAAATAATTGGGGATTATTCTTGATATGCCTCAATACTTTTTATTATTAAAAGTGCATTTTTTTTCCTATAAACATGCAAATCGTATTTAAGATTTTCATGTGAATCATGAGAGTCTAAGTCATTTCTGCGGCATAAATGCAGACTTCCGTTCGTGGTTTAATGGTCCCTGGGTTGGAACGGAAAAGGTGTTTGGGCAAAAATCATAAGGGAAAAATGATTCGTATTTTATGTTTGTCTACATTAGGCCTGCTCAGGGAATAGAATTTGGGAATCACGTAATAAATAAACCTGCATGCTTGATTGAACATTTGCTTTCTTCACTATCAGGACATGGGGACATATATTTTAAGGCTTTTAAAAGCATTTGGGAGAGATTTTATATAGGCCATAAAATGTATTACCTATCAAAAATAAGAATCACTGAAGAATGTAGTTGACTCACAGAAAAAAAAAATTCTTTCTAATTTTAAGCTGCTATTAGTTCTCTTTACAAATAAACTTGGGAAAGTTTTGTTTGCAAACTTTAACCATGACCTTGCTCTGCTTCCATGTATTTAATGTCACTGAGATGATATTTCAAAGAAAAGCCTTTCTGGAAATTGTTTTTCCTTTAATATCCAAAATTGGAACAACAGCACTTACAGGAGCGAGGCTCCAACCAGTGGATCAGCTGTCTGGCGTGGAAGTAGAAGAAGGTGCATTGAAACTCAGTACATCTGTGTTTAGCCTTAGGCAGGAAGTCTGTTTCTTCAAGTAAACCTAACATACTAAAGATACTCCCTGCAGATGGCTCGTTTCCGGCCCATGGCAAGGTAGACAAGGCATAGGATTTTAAAGGCAGCGGTGTCTTGTCTGGCCCGTGGGAACATAAGAACAATCGATTGTTGAAGGAATCCTAGTACTTTTGGCTTCCAGTACAGACAGACAGACGTGCTTCTCTAGACCTTGCTGAAGCAGGCCCCAAATGTTCATACCTAAAACATGGGGACAAATAAAGAAATTGCACTTTCCAATATATACCAGTTTCTTCTAGATTAATGTATAGCTCTGAAATGAAGAAGAGATTATTTTTGTTTTGAAATTATATTATTCAGGCCCCACAATTCTTAGGCACCGAAATGTTTGCCTAGTGTTCGGCACAGCCGAAACAACATTTCCAGATGGGTTGCAAGAAGTCAACCTCATCCAGACTTTATTGCTGCTAGAAAGGTCGTCCCTTGCCATATGTCCTTGCATATTTTTCCTGCCAGCTGTGGGAAGTGACAGGACATGGTTTAATTTGGGCTGCTGTTCTGTTTCTTTATGCCTGCAGCAGGAAGGTCTTTTGAAACTTGCCCTTTGCCTCTGCCTCTCCTCCCTCCTATAATTCATTTTTCTTCCTCATTCTTTTTTTTTTTTCTGACAGTGCATATTACTTGAGATTTTCCTGGAAAGGGTGTGATTATCTGGAATTGGATCTTCTGCCACCTTCAACAACCTGAATCCTTGTAGGCTAGCAGCTAACCTAGAGCTGGCAGACTCAAATGGAATCTTGATCTCTTCATAGTTAAGGCTCAGAAAACTCAAAAGGAGTGCTTTGTAAAATACATCTGTTTATGTTATATGCATGATAATTAGTATGAGGACAAAATGATCGGGTGAACTTATAGCGGGGGCTCAGATAGACTTTCCTGTGGATCAAATAAATGGAAATGAAAAAAAGTATGAGGATGCAGATTTGCTCATTGGTCTTCATCTTTTATATTTATTTTTTGTCTTGGTCTACTGTAGAATGTTCCAGAAATGTCATTGGGTATAATGTCTGATTTGGCACTGACTTATTTGTGGGTTTGCTTCTAGTGTATTTTCCTTGGGCTTTGGGTATATGACTGCCATAAATTTTAATTACACTAATTAGGCATACGTGGACGCTTAAGCCCAGTTGGATTCCTAGCCCTGTTCAGCTGCCTCTGTCATTAGTTTTTCTGGTGACATTGTTTGGCACCATCTTCGAACACATTTTCCGGAAATTAGTTTTAAGTTAGAAAATAACTCGTCTAATAAAGCTACTGACATTCAACTAGTTTCTTTACCTTGTTGGAGAAGTGAACTTGAGTAAAATGCATACATTTAAACTATAACTTGTACTCCCGTTTCTTTCCATAACTGTGGGCTTTCCGACTGGTTTGGTGCCTAGAGAGGGAGTCGCACCCGATCCTCATGAATCCATGGACTTGTGCTTGTGCTCGTGCCTAGTTTAGGGAGCCTGACTTGGCACAGGGCTGGGCAGCAGGTTTTAACGTGTCTGGCAGTACTAGTCAATTGGGGATATCCACATGGCTCATAGTGTAGAGGAAGATTCTGAGGTCTAGACCCAGTAGGGAGGAAGCCAGCTGTGATTAGTGCCATGTACTGTGGGCACAGGACGATGCAGTCTCAGGAGCACCTCTGCCCTGCATCTTCCTTGGAGGATACAGTGCTGCGTGTGCCTGCCGCATCCCTGTTCTCACAGCTCTTGGTGATCTCAGAGAACTGTTTGGATTTTGTTTTTGGTCGAGTATGCCA
The DNA here is from genome assembly GCF_048565385.1 of Saimiri boliviensis. Taxonomy (NCBI): domain Eukaryota; kingdom Metazoa; phylum Chordata; class Mammalia; order Primates; family Cebidae; genus Saimiri; species Saimiri boliviensis. The sequence continues at coordinate 6,891,644 of NC_133470.1, forward strand.
AACTGTGTCCTCCACAGCACGGGGTTCAGGTTGAGTTTGGCATTTCTAATTTCTCCCTAGAAACTGATATCCCTCATCTTTAACCTTACTTTCTAGTCTTATTTTTAAAGGATGCTTTAAAAATACAGGCCACATCTGTTTCACTTAATGTGCATTCAGTAGCACCTCATGACACAAAAAGTAATGCGGTCTGTTAGCCAAGCAAGCACTTGGAAATTTCTAGGTGTGGAAACTGATAGGAGCCTCTGTTTTTCCACCTTGAGGATTGTGGCTCTTTGCATCCACCCACATCATCTCTTGCCAACAACCACGCTCACAGGGCTGCCTCTTGTCCTCTCATATATTTACAGGCATGTTTGTTCACTATGCAATGCACTCAGCTTTTGTCGAGTTCCCACTTGCTCTCTGCAAGGTGTTTTGAATTCATGTGTGGCCAGGGGCTCTAGTGCAGGAAGCACACAGAACCAGAAGACATGGAGCACGAGGCTTCAAAGGTTTTCCTTTCTGGAGCCACGTGATGAGTGCATTTCTCTTTCGCTATTTTGCTAAGGTGGCTGTCCATGGTTAGGCACAGCTGAGGAGGCGGGAGGCCGGCAGCATTTTGCGGGGTTCAACATGCTGTTTAGCTACTGATGAGGATGAGCAGGAGAAACAAGCAGACTCCCTCTTGCTCTGGGACAGTTTCACATAGGAAATCAGGAGTCTGAGCCACCCAGAGAGAGCATGGGCATGTTGAGGGCTGCTGGCCTTTTTGCGAGTTCTTTGGAACCAGCACGATGGGGTTATTGTCATCTTGAATCTCAGGCTAAGAGAGCTTCAGTAAAGGACTTCTGCACCATTTTTTAGGACCCATTGTTTCCAAATCCTTTTGAGTGTAAAGGTCACTTGGTGCAATCATTTCACTGCTTATTTGGCAGAGGGAGTTTACAGAATCAGTGTGAGACGTGGAGCTGTAAAGATGGCGTTTTCAGCCCGCGATGTCCTTGTTCTCTCCCTGTCTCTCTCGCAGAGTGTCGAACATCCAGCAGCAGCTGGCCCGGCTTGACAATGAGTCGTGGCCAGGCACGGCCGAGGCTGACAGGGACCGGCTGCAGCTTGTCAAGGAGAAGGAGGCCTTGCTGCAGGAGCTTCAGCTCATCATCGCACAGCGGCGCTCTGAGGGAGACGTGGCCCGGCTGGAGGAGGAGCGGGAGCGCCTGGAAGAGGAGCTGCGGCACGCACGGGCCACCTCTGCACAGGGCGCCACGGAGAGGTGGGTCACAGGGGGACACGACCTCCAGCAGAAAGCTGGCTGGAAAGACTACACAGGGTGGCTTGCGTGTGGCTGGAGGGTGTTCTTGATAATTACTCAGAGCCTCTCTCTGCATGAGATGGCAGGTTATGTCAAAGGCTGGGCCTGCCTTCCACACTTCACAGCAGTTTCTCTGTGGTTATCATCTGGGCTTTAGAGAACAGCCTCTCCCCATCATGTTAACATCTTGTCCCCTTGAGCTCACATGAACAGCTCCACAGAGAATTTAATAGACACTTGGATGATTTGATCTGTTCAGATGCTCTTACTCCTACTATTTCCCAATGGTCTTCTGTATATTGGGCATCCTTTATGCTTGCATGTTCGTGGGTCATCTTCAGAGGAGACAAGTCTGTGGTTTGACACTAGGGGCTTACGGCAGCCTCAGAGGGAAGCGGTGGTGTTTGGAGAGTTGAACTCAGAGTCCTAGGCAGAGGAGTTTGATTTTTCCTGAGATGGTGGCTTGCCCTGTCACCTCACCCTGAGTAAACTGCGAGTGGAATCTAAATGTGAAAAGGGACTGTGCAGCTGAAGCTTTCCGCTGTACTCTTGCGCATTCTGCATAGGAGGGCCTGGGAGCTCCTGTTGCTTCTCTGTGAATCGGGGTGGACTTGGCCCCACAAATGCTGCCTGCCCCTCAGGGCCCTACACCCATGCTCCCTTGACTGTGGCTACTGTCAAAGTCTGTAGCCCTCCATGAAGCCAGTGTTAGCCCCTATGCCTGGGTTCAAAGGTGGGGACAGCAAAGCCGGACCAGCTTTGACTCACATGGGGGTCTCATGTGGGACCAGCCCAGGTGCTGAATCCTGGGACTCAAGTCCTCAACCAGGACCTAATCGCCCCAAGTGTGTTTCCTGAATCTGCTACTAAATGACATTGGCCAGAAAAGCACATCCCTGTGTGCTAAGCACTTGCACGCAGATCGCATGAGGATGGGGCTGTTGTAGCTCTGGACCTTCTGTGCCAGTGCACACAGGGTGCATTTCTCCATGTCACCTCCCTTCATTGGAGGGGTGCTTGCAGTTTACCAACATGGGGCCACATGGTAGGAGGCTTCCCCCAGCATAGCCTGGCAGCATGAGGACACCTGGCATGGCCCAGGGGCAGAGAGAGAGTGAGGTTAGCACCTTAAGGCTGAGCTGTGCCAGCTGTGGAACTGGGCCCAGTCTGCCCATCTCAGCTGCAATGTCATCAGCAGCAAATGGGAGGCATGTGCTGGGCTGGGGGTGTCATCAGGGGGACAAAGAGAGAGATGTGCTCCTCCTTCAGGCCTCCCACTCGTTGGGCCTCCCACCCCAGCATATGATACATGTGGCGGCCTCCCAGCTGCTCAGAGCCAGCGTCTCTGGAGGGAGCTGGTGCCTGTCTCCTGGGCTGAGGGAGCAGGCTTGAGGTGAAGGTCACATACCCTAGATAATCTCTCAGATGGCTCCTGTCAACGCTTGTGACATCCTTTATTTTAGTTTGCTCATGTTAGTGCGTGGTGGGCATTTATACAAGATACTGATGTTCAGCAGAGAACCCCAGGACTCTGTTGCAAGATGTTTGCCATCCTGAGAAATTCTCTTTCCAAGGATGGCTGCTTTTATTATAGGGGTGATTGAAAATTAAAGATGTATCAAAAAGCAAAAATTCGGGCCGGGTGCGGTGGCTCATGTCTGTAATCCCAGCACTTTGGGAGGCCGAGGTGGGCGAATCACAAGGTCAGGAGTTTGAGATCAGCCTGGCCAGCATGGTGAAACCCCTTCTCTACTAAAAATATAAAAAAATTAGCTGAGCATGGTGGTAGAGGCCTGTAATCCCAGCTACTTGAGAGGCTGAGGCAGGAGAATTGCTTGAACCCGGGAGGTGGAGGTTGCAGTGAGCTGAGATCGCGCCACTGCACTGCAGCCTGAGTGACAGAGCAAGACTCTGTCTCAAAAAAAAAAAAAAGAAGAAAAAGAAAAAAGTCGGTTTTGCCAAACCTGAAATAACATTTTCCTTTGTTATAATTGAATGGCATCTTTACAATAAAGTACTTTATGTAAAGTAAATAAAGACAATAAATTCAACTTTATATATTTTCATAATCTGTTAGCTTACTTTCCTGCTCCTTTTCATAGCAGTAGTAAATATTCCTTGAATTGGGGACACAAGGCTGTGTGCTTTAGGAGTTGGGCCCTGGCCAGTTTTCCGCCAGGAAACTGTATCCCCTTTTCTTTTTGTTGAAAAAATATGTACAAAAGTCAGGCAAATGTCTAAGACCCTCGTATTAGCAGTTTATGTCCCAGCCAGTTTTTAGGTGTCTCATTTATTGCCAGCATGCGCCCTGTTTGGTAAGGAAGTTACGTTTTTGGTCATCTGCAACTTTCATAATAACAAGCATCAAGTTAGACTGCACATGTGGGCACTCGTGGGCACTCATGGGTGGTCTTGTATGCAGATGCACTGTCTCTCTCATGCTCCGAAATGCGCCTGTTCAGTATAGTAACAAATGCAATGTATTGGCTAGTAGCGGGCAGTTCGATCTAAACTTTTTCGCTACAGATAAAACAATCTGAAAATACATCATGAGTAAAGACAGTCTAAAACCGTGCACACGTACAAATGTATCTATATGTCATGTGTGTGAAAATGGACAGGACTGGAATGTGCCGATGTATTTAGCGACGGGTTGGAAATTCTACCCTGGTCACTCAAGAGTGGAGTCAGTTTTCAGTAAGAACTCAATTTAGTTTCTATTAATTTGAGATTTGAGCTAATAGAATTCAGGTTAGGTTAGACTTTCTGAAAAGCATTATGAAAAAAGTTAATAGCCTTGGACTGGGCTTTGGTAAATTCCCTACAACAAATTGCTTTCTGGGGCTGGTCACTGTTTGCCACTGGATACGCTCTGTTGGTGGTGTCTCTGCCCCTGGGGTCCTCTGTGATTTAATAGTGTCCCGGCGCTTGAGAGAGTGTGATACAGAGAGTGGGTTCCAAGTTACAGCTCCAAAGCCCAATGAGGGGTGTATTGTGAACTTCCTTTTAAAACTCTCTACTCTCCATCTTCTGAAAAAGATGAGGTTTTTGAGGATATCTCGCTTGATAGGCATTAGGTAGGATGTAAGTATCATAGTAAATGTTTTTCAGTAGTAAAATGTGCCTTGGCTTTGGGTTCAAGCCAGCCTGACCAAGCTTTGAACTTGCATAGTGGAGGCAAGTTACTTTGTATGAGTTTCCTCATCTGTAAAGCAGGGGTAGAATCCAAAGAACAGTAAGGAATAAGGCAGTGCTTCTCGCCTACTGTGACACACACAGAGCCACTCAGTGGAGCTTCACAATTGCTTTTTAAATGTTACTATCGTTTGTACAAGTTATCAAAACATTTCCCTTAAAAATTAAGATATCATAGGTAAGTGGAATCTTGGAACATTCTGCTCAAGAGTTTATTATAGTTGTTCTCAAACATTTTGGTCTCAGAACCTCCTTTCTTTTTTAATTTTCTTTGAGGAGGAGTCTTGCTTTGTCACCCAGGCTGGAGTGCAGTGGCACGATCGTGGCTCACTGCACCCTCCACCTTCTGGGTCCAAGCAATTCTCCTGCCTCAGCCTCCTGAGTAGCTGGGATTATAGGTGCCCGCCACCATGCCTGGCTAATTTTTGTATTTTTAGTAGAGATGGGGTTTCACCAGCTTCGCCAGCCTGATCTCCAACTCCTGACCTCGTGATCCACCCACCTCAGCCTCCCACAGTGCTGGGATTACAGGCGCGAGCCACTGCGTCTGGCCAGGACCTCCTTTCAGTGTTAAAATACTGAGGATCCCAAAGAGCTTTTGTTTATTGTGATTTTTTAAAGTTATTTTTCCTTCTTGTTTTGTTTTTCTTTTTTCCCTACCCAGTGACATATCAAGTGTTTATGTGGATTTTTATGTCAGTATTTACTAATTTAGAAGTTAGCCCTGGAGAATTTTAAAAATATTTATTTATTAAATATAACAATAGGCCAGGCACAGTGGCTCATTCCTGTAATCCCAGCACTTAGGGAGGCTGAGGCAGGAGGATTGATTTAGTTCAGGGAGTTCAAGACCAGTCTAGGCAATGTGGCAAAACCTCCTCTTTACAAAAAATACGAAGGTTAGCTGGGTGTGGCAGCACATGCCTGTGGTCCTAGGTACTCGGAGCCTGAGGTGGGAGGATGGATTGAGCCTGGGAGGTGGAGGTTGCAGTGAGCTGCGATGACACCACTGCACTGCAGCGTGCACAACAGAGCGAGACCCCATCTCAAAAAATAAAAAAGACAATAAAATCCTATTATGTGTTAATATTAGTAACATTTTTATGACTAATAACTTTATTAAAACAAAAAGCCATAGTGAGAAGAGTGGTCTGATTTGCCATTGTTCTGTAGCTCTTTAGTGTCTGGCTTGCTGGAGGGTAGCTGCTTTGGCATTTGACACATTTGGCTTTTTTTTTTTTTTTCTTTTTTCCTTTTTTAAAGCCCATTGTGATAGGGTTATTTTGAGTGAATATGTGAAGACCATCTGACTGCCTATGGATATGCCACTGGGAAGGAGGGGACCTCATAGGATCCCTGAAAGGGTTTCAGGGATCACAGGGGTCTTTGGATCATGCTTTGAAAACCATTGGTTTTAATGTATGATACTGAACTTGAAAGTGGGTTGTGTCGTGGCTTCATTTAGGACAGTGCTTGTACTGTGCCGCCAGCTGAACTACACACAGCACCATTTGGGATTTTGTTTGCATCAAGAGAAACAAAGGCTCATTAGGATTTATTGGTTGAAACTTGTAAACAAATTCAGACTGGTTTGTCTTCCTTATTGTAAGTTGGTGGCGCATCTGTTTCCTTGATGGATGATAGTTGGTCTTTGTTGATCAGTCCTCATTTGCCATACATTATTTTATCTATTCAGCATGAGTTCTTTGAGCTGGAAATTGTGGTCTCCATTTTTACAGATAATGAAATTAAGTACTCAGAGAGGGTGAGACATTTGTCTAAGGCCACGTAGCTCCTGAGTTCATGGCCAGGTAGGCTTGTCTGAGTCCCAGGCTACTGTCAGACACTGCTTCTGGTTTCCTCTGACCCCCACCTGACCAAGCTCCTTAAACCTGTCGGGCACGTCCCCTTTCCTGTTGGTGGAAAGAGGAAGGCTTTAAGGGTGCCTACTGCAGCCACACGTCACAGTGTCATCATTTGGTTTGTAAATCAGGAGTGTTTCCGTCTAGAGGCAAACATTCACGGACTTGTCCAGCAACTGTTTATCAAGTACCTGTCTGGGGTGAGCTTGATTTTAGGCTATGGGATTTCTGTAGTAGGAACAGATTTTGTTCTAGGAAAGTACAAAGTAGAAAAAAGTAGAAGGAAGGAAAACAAAAATACCTCCAACCCCATGACCTGGAGATGGCCACAGCTGCTATTTTGTTTCATTTGCTTCCAATGTTTTAACTGTATAGATTGTAGAATTATATTTGTTCTTGACTAGAAGGAGGCCTAGTATGAAGGAATCTGATTTGCTCCAAGGAATTTCAGCAGATGACTATGTATTCTGCATTTGAGCTCATCTGCTGGTTATCTGTCCTTCTGCTCACCTACCTGTTCTCCCATCCATCCAAGCAGGTATCCATCCAGCCACCCAGCCAGCCAGCCAGCCATCCACCTCACCCACCCATCCAGCCACCCACCCATGCACCCATCCAGCCACCCCACCCACCCATCTAGCCACCCACACCCATCCAGCCGGCCATCCATCCATTCACCCACCCAGCCAGCCATCCAGCCACCCACCCACCCATCCAGCCGCCCACCCACCCTCCCATCCAGCCACCCACCCACCCATCTAGCCAAACATCCAGCCATTCACCTACCCAGCCAGCCATCCAGCCAGCCATCCACTCATCCAGCCACCTGCCCAGCCACCCACCCATCTAGCTGCCCACCCATTTGTCTACCTGTTGTTCACGCAGCCACCTACCCACACATTGACCCATTCCTGCATCCACTCCTCTCATGCGTCCCCTCCTCTGTGCACTGTGCCTGGAGCTCCGGCAGGCACTGCTCAGGGTGCCTGGGATGTATTTTTCAAATGGGACAAAAGCAGTCTCTGTGATCTTGGCACCTGTGACCTGGGTGCTTTTAGAATGGGTGATCATTGCAACCTAATTCAGCTGGGTGGAATTGATAGTGGAGTGTCTTGTTATGAAAATATATTCCCTGTCTTTCAAATGTACTCATTGACTGTTACATTACCTACAGGATTCTGCTTCAGGAAAAAAGAAATTGTCTACTCATGCAGCTGGAAGAAGCCACCCGCCTGACATCCTATCTGCAGTCCCAGTTAAAAAGGTAGGTTCTTTTCAAAGTGAAAACTGTATTTGATCATTGTGTTCCAATGACTGGTACAGGAACTTGCTTCTCTCAGCTTATTTTGGTCCTACTGGAGCTTAGCCTGAAGTGTTGTTAGCACGGGATGGAAGAGCAGATACATTATATTTTTCACATGCTACTGTGTGACTCAAGGAATATGGAGAGAACCAAATTTGGCTTCAGGTTAAATAAGAGGCCTGAAATAAAATGTATTCAAGGATTTTGTAACCTGATTAACAGCTTCAGAAGTGTACATCTATATATATGCTCACTTTTATTCTATTTTATTTTTAAAGGATCTGAATATTTTTAAGATAGTAAGATTTGGCTGCTCCAGAATGGCCCTGTGCATGTTCCTCAGCCCTCACTATATGGTAGAGCACAATGTCAAGGGCCTTAGATGTGTCATTCTCACAGTTATTCCTCCTAACCATGTCCGAGGTGGGAACTGTTCTCATCCCAGCCCTAGTGAGCCCATGGGAGTGCCAAGGGGGTGAATGGCTTGACCAGGTGTACCTGGCTAGTTTGTATTCCAGCTGGGACTGGGACTGGGACTGGGACTTGGGCATGGGATCTGCTGTTCCCTACTGCTCTCTGCCACCCTTTCTGTACTCTCAGGGTGAGCAGGGGGCGGCTGCCTTGCCATCTCAGATGGCCATGCTGTCTCATTTCAGCCTGTGTGCCAGCACCCTGACGGTGTCCTCGGGTAGCAGCCGCGGGTCCCTGGCCTCCAGCCGTGGGTCTCTGGCCTCCAGCCGGGGCTCCCTGAGCTCGGTCAGCTTCACTGACATCTACGGCCTCCCACAATACGAGAAGCCTGACGCTGAGGGTGGCCAACTTCTACGCTTCGACCTCATTCCCTTCGACTCACTGGGGCGAGATGCCCCCTTTTCAGAGCCCCCAGGCCCCTCGGGCTTCCACAAGCAGAGGCGGTCCCTGGACACACCCCAGTCCCTGGCATCGCTGTCTTCCCGCTCCTCCCTCTCCTCGCTGTCACCCCCAAGCTCGCCCCTGGACACACCCTTCCTCCCTACCTCACGGGACTCGCCACTGGCGCAGCTGGCGGACAGCTCTGAGGGGCCAGGCCTGGGTGCCATGGACAGACTGCGGGCACATGCCTCAGCTTTGGGGGACGAAGACTTGCCAGGCATAGCAGCCCTTCAGCCACACGGGGTCTCTGGAGACGGGGAAGGGCCACAGGATCGAGGACCCCCACCGGCCGGTGCTCCTGTGGGCGGAAGTAAGTGTGGATGTAGCCTCCTGTTGGGTGAGGGTTAGCTACAGGGAGAAAACTGTTGGGGCCAGAGTGAGGGCGGCTGGCTTTCCAGGTCCATGGTGAGCTTTATGTTTAAGAACATGGATGGGATCAGCAAGGGCACACACCTGCCCTTTCTGGTCTGTGTTGGGGAAAGATCATTGAAATTGACAAAGTTGTCTTTCCTAGGTATTTGGCTTGTTTTCAAAAAGTAATTGTTGAAAACCAGGGTAAGAAGCACACAGTCTTCTACATTCAGAGGCTTCTAGAGATGGACCAGGGCCTTCATGACTTTTGCAGTGTGTGTCCGCCGTAGACTGCTACACTAGCTGCTGTCTGGCCGCAGCCAGTGGAAATCTCGACTTCTTTCGTGGCTTCGACATTGTCTCTTTATCTTTTTAGTTCTCATAGTTTTCAAGAATATAATTCTATCAAATGTGGAAGTGAAAATAATTGTGTAATTTCAAAGGACATGCCCATAAATATCAGTCATTTCTGCTGAATTGGTTTCTCAGGTGGTTCTTCAAATCGAGAAACATGAGCTCTGTGGAGCCTCATCCACACGGTTGGTGTTAGTTCAGCTCCTCCCTGGAGCCAGGGTCTTTCAGCTTGGAGCCTGCTTAGAAAATCAGACTGCTATTGAAGGGAATATTGACCCCATATGCTTTCCTGAGCCAGCCTGTGGCAACTTGATCTTCCTTTGGTTTTAAAGATTATCAAGAACAGGGTCTCCCATTCCTGAAGTTCAGCCCATTTAATTGAGTTATTTGCACAGCAAAAATGTTTTCAACATTCTGTTTAGGCAAGCACTAGATAATTCGTGCAGCAGAGTGGATCTCAGCCTGGGGTGTTTTTGCCTCTTGCCCCTGGGGGACACTTGGCAATGTCTGTACACATTTTTGATTGTCACAACTAGGGGGTGAAAGATGCCCCTGGCATCTAGCAAGTGGAGGCCAGGGATGCTGCTAAGCACCCTACCACACACAGGACAGGCCCCCCCCAGCCCCACAGAGAATGTTCCATCCCTAAATGTCAACAGGGCTGAGGCAACTAGAGAGCAGAACTGGTGTGGTGTAGTGGAAGCGGCTTCAACCTAGCACCTGGAAGGCCAAGATTTTGTTCCTGCCCTGTCCACTCTTAGCTGTGTGACCTTGAGCTCATCCCTGGACTGAGTCTCACCTTTTCCACCCTTGAACACAGTAACCTTTGTGACCCCTTCCATTCACCACCATTCTGTTACCCAAGAGATAGATGGATTGGTAGATCATAGATAGGTTGATCATGTCTATAAAATAGTAGTCTGTTGACGCTTATGTGCATAACGAGAGGCCACCATGTTCTGAGACTGCCCCGTGGCTTTTTGGCATCTCTGTTATTTTCGTGTCTGCCCCTGGGTTTACAAACACACTTTGGTATCCCCAGATACGTTGTTTCTGAAGTCCACATGTGCAGGTAACCTTCATTCACTATGTTCCTCTTTATAACCACAGCTTCATTGCGCCATGTTTATTCCATTCAGTCAAAAAAGAAGTATCCAATCAGGACTTTTTTCTTAGTCTCCCTCCTCTCCCCCTACCACCTTTTCCTTAAGGGATTGAGATTCCAGAATTCAGTCAGGTTAGGCATAAAATCTGCACAAGGCCCAACGGCCCCTTTGGGTCAGAGGAGAGGCAGAGTGGGAGGGAAAAGGACTGATTTAATTTCATATCCTGATTTATTTATTTTTCCTTCACTTTCGGTGGCAGGTGCTATAATAGTTCAAACTACTTAGATTGGCAAGTTATTTCCTTACGTGTGTAGACACTACCATCTGGTGGTGGAGTTTTACATGTGGTTCGTGATGATTTCTTGTATTCGTGATGATTTCTTGTGTTACACTGCCATCGTGTGGCAGACTTGTATATGACATTGGTGATGAATTCTTGTATAACACTGCCATCTGGTGGCAGATACTTATATGGCACCGCCGATAAATTCCCAAGTAACACTGCCCTCTGGTGGTAGATTCTTTCTTTCTTTCTTTCTTTTTTTTTTTTGAGACGGAGTTTCGCTCTTGTTACCCAGGCTGGGGTGCAATGGCGCGATCTCGGCTCACCGCATCCTCTGCCTCCTGGTTTCAGGCAATTCTTCTGCCTCAGCCTCCTGAGTAGCTGGGATTACAGGCACGCACCACCATGCCCAGGTGATTTTTTTGTATTTTTAGTAGAGACGGGGTTTCACCATGTTGACCAGGATGGTCTCGATCTCTCGACCTCGTGATCCACCCGCCTCGGCCTCCCAAAGTGCTGGGATTACAGGCTTGAGCCACCACGCCCGGCCTGGTGGTAGATTCTTATATGATATAGGTGGGGGATCTTGTGTGACACTGCCACCTAGAGGTGGGTTTTTATGATACTGCCATCTTGTGGTGGTTTCATATATTACATCGTTCTAAGGACATTTATTTGTGTCCTTAGAAACTTGAAATAATTGACCCTGTTGGGTGTCCCCAGAGGGCCAGGTTGGGTAGCCAGCTTAGGCATGAACACAGGGGGTTCCTCACTTCACTGAGGCTGTGGGAATGGCTGAGCCCAGTGGTGCTCATCATATCACCCCGCCGCATCCCCTGTCATCTGTGCTGGGAACCGTGCTGTCTAGTTTGGCCCTCAGCATATCTTAGTAAGACAAAATTTTTGTATGATAATAATCAAAGTTGTCCAAATCTGCAAAGGAGCCTCTGAATGATTTCTTCCTTGTATTTTCAATCAATCAGAGGAAGCAGAAGGCAGGTCAGAAGAGTGGGGCAATACACTGTAATCTTTCATGCTATTTAAGCATTTTTGCTAAGTTTTGTCTACCCTGGACTTTTTTAAAAGTCAGATGTGTTATTATTATGAAATACTTACGTATTTTCATCTACCCATTAGTATTTACTAATTAAAACCCATAAAAATCTTGACTTTGGTCATCTATTTATTGATATTTTATGATACTGATACTCTGTTTAATATTGCTGGCTTAAATTCTGCAGTGTTTTCACTTTGTGCCTTTTTTTTTTTTTAATCTCTTCTCATGCGGCTCGACAGAAGTGCTCACTGTAAGTGGCCTTGGGAGTCCCCACACTCACTGTTGTTGCTCAGGCCCTGGGCACACCTTTCTGCTGCGGATTGATGTATTCAGGATGGCTGGGGTGTGGCCAAGGAGGGTTATCTTATAGCTGTGATTCACTGCAACTTAGCACTTGTCCTCATCATTATCTCATTGTTAATATTCATGACGGCTGCTAAAGTTGTGTAAGAACTTTCCTAGATGCTTTCACTGTTCATTTCCTCTGTTCTGTGTTTGTTTCTGGAATGTAATGGTGTTCATTGCTGTCGTGTGTCACCTGGCAGCTTTGCTGTGCTGTGGTTTTCACTCTATTTTCTTCCTTTTTACCAAGCAGTGTTCACATCTTTGGCTCTTACTGTCTGTCTGTACTGAATGATGAAAAGGGAGTAAAGAGATTTTCACATGAACATGGGTAAGATTTGACCCTTGTCCCCCTGACAGTGCTCCCAAGGGTCCACTTCTGTGCCTTGAAGCCCCAGGGCAGACATCCAGGGTATGGAACATGGGGTCTGTGCTTTTTCTCAGCTGGCCAGTTGCCGATGGGAGTTCCTCTTGGCAATTCCTACTTCCACATGTTCTGTGGATCTAGTGACTCAGCCTGGGCTTCGAGGATTAGTTCCTTCATTTCTTTCCTCTCTGCATGGAGACAATGATGAGAGATACATGTGGCCTGGGCTGGGGAGTTGCAGGTGCTTAGGCTTGTTGCTTGGTGCTATTTCCTTGCGAGCATCTACAGCTGGGTCTGGGGACCATGCATGTCAGGGCTGGGAATGTAAATGGAGTGGTGGTTTTCTTTGCTGGGTATTGATGCAGTGGATGGAGGGGCTTCCATTTGTAGTTGAGGGCCAGGCATTTGGGTCCTTCCGTGTGGCAGGGATAAAGAGGAGAGCTGGCTTCTGGAATCCTGCTCTGCCTGAGAAGCAGTGCCTCTGGCCATCCCAGGATGGAGGCCAGTTTCCAGTCCTGGCTGATGAGGAAGAAGCAGTGAATTCCCCAAGGTGTGTCATGGCAGGCCTTTGGGAGGTTCACTGGGCCTCCATTTGACCTCACGAGGCCAAAGGCTGCAGCCCCATGTGTTTTGTGCGCTGTTGAACATATTTGTATTTCATTGGCATGAATGATAATTTGGTTGAAAGGAGAGATGGTCGCCTGTGGACTCAGTTTAGGAAGGCAGAAATGTCAACACCTTTCGTTTCTAGAACTTAGACAAAGAAAAGTGCAGAGGCGCTTTCAGCAATAGTGGATCGCCCAGCTGGGGTTCCAGTTTGATTCTATGTTCCAGCCAAGTGTGCCCCTCCAGAAAACAGACTCCTGGGATCCCAGCTGCAGTTACTGCAGGAAGGCCATTTGCATGTTTGTACTGGTTTTGTTAAAAGGAACTTATTGCCATGAGGAAGTGGGTAGAAATGGCTGATGAAATGTTCAAAGGAAACATTTCAATGGCTATTTTTGGCTCTTGAATGAAATAGATGTCAAAGATAAAAATAAGCTGCCCAGGAATAGTAGCTGCTAACCCAGAAGAGTGGCTGGGAAGGCTCCTGCCTGCGGTCATCCAGACAGCCAGGCCTGAGCCCTGGCTTCCTCCCCTGGGGCCACAGGCCTCCTAGGTGGTGTTTTCAGAGGTTGAGTCTAGGTTCATCTGTGTCCTCTGCTTTGAAGGTTGCTAATTTTTGTTAGGGTTTACTTGGATAAATGGTTTTTCCTGAGCGTAAAATCAGTATTTGTTTATGTTTATTGTACAAAACATGGAAAATACACAACAGCATAAAGAAGGGAATGAAAACCATGACTTCTTGGTGAGTGCTGCTTCTGTTCCCATCGGGGTAATGCTGCTTTCCTGTCTCGTGGGTGTGAGCAGCTTTCAGAAAGTGCCATTTGAGGGGCCAATCACCATCATCTTATGTTCTGTGTGCTCATTAATGGGGTGGAAAGAGATATATGAATCCAAGAAGTAGCCAGAAGTTCATTTCTTCAATTTTCCAATATGAAAAACAACTAGAGCACAGCATGTCTCCACGTGTGTGTGTGTCCTGGTGACTCTGGAGCACTCAAGGACTTAGCATGTGCTCTGGCATCGAGGACCCTGGTCCCCGGTGCTCTTATTTCCTGACCCTGTGTGTGTCCCTTATTTGCAGCAGTGACTCTTCGAGAAGACAGTGCCAAGAGGCTGGAGAGGAGGGCACGCCGCATCTCCGCGTGCCTGTCAGATTATTCGCTAGCCAGCGACAGTGGGGTGTTTGAACCTCTAACCAAAAGGTCTGAAGTCAGTCTTGCTATTTCCTTCTCCCTCCACAGAATCACCTGTGTTACTGGCAATCACGAAAAGATTCCATACTGAAACTTTCATACATTGACACTTTGTTTATTTTTCCAGGAGTAGGATATTTTTCTAGCTTCTTTCACCTTTGGGTGATTGGGTTTTAGAAGGAAGTCCTTCTCCCTGGCCCTGGGGGCCTAAGGCTCGAGTCTGATGGAGCTCAAAAAGGAGAATCAGTATATAGGAGAGCCCTGCTTTTCTGGAAGGGACATTCATTCATTAGAAATGAATTTCCTCCCTTCCTTGTTTTCTTAGCTACGGGAATGGTTTCACAGTGACACAGCACCTTTTAGAATTCCATGCTTTATTTTGATCGGGCATCTTTGATGGCATTATTTCTTCATACAGTTTAAGTCTCAGGTTTCTAGAAGACAATTCACTTAAAGTTAATTTTTGGACATTTCCCCAAGTATCACATGTGGTTTTAAAATGTATGAAAAGTTATTTTCTTATTCTTATTCTTATTCTTATTTTCTTTCTTTCTTTCTTTCTTTCTTTCTTTCTTTTTTTTTTTTTTTTTTTGAGACAGGCTCTTCTCGCCCAGGCTGGAGTGTAGTAGTGCAGTCATAGCTTACTGCAGCCTCAAACTCCTGGGCTTATGAATTTCTCCCACTTCAGTCCCACAGGTATCTGGGATTACAGACACGAACCACCATGCCTGGTTAATTTTTGTATTTTTAGTAGAGATGGGGTTTCATCATGTTGTCAAGGCTGGACTTGAACTTGTGGGCTCACCAAGTGTTGGGATTATAGATGTGCTCTATCACACCTGGCTAATTTTGTTTGTATTTTTAATAGAGGCAGGGTTTCAACATGTTGAATGGGCTAGTCTTTAAGTTCTGGCTTCAAGTGATCCACCCATCTTAGCCTCCCCAAAGTGCTGGGATTATAGTTGTGAGCCATTGTGCCCAGCCGCAAAGTTATTTTCCTGAAACAAGAACAACATAAAAAAGAAATAAGCTGGGCGTGGTGGCTCACACCTATAATCCCAGAACTTTGGGAGGCCCAGGCAGGTGAATCACCTGAGGTCAAAAGTTCAAGATCAACCTGGCCAACATGGTAAAACCCTGTTTCTGCTAAATATACAAAAATCAGCAGGGCATGGTGTAATCCCAGCTACTCAGGAGGCTGAGGCAGGAGAATCGCTTGAACCCCGGAGGTGGAGTCCACAGTGAGCCGAGATTGTGCCACTGCACTCCTGCCTGGGCAACAGAGCCAGACTCCATCTCAAAAACAAAACAAAAAAAAAGCCCCAGCAGTTTGTAGGTGGGTACCCAGTGAGATGCCTCATGGATTTTGGGTACCTGCCCTGTTCTTTCAGACACGTGATGAACTCAGTGACTGACATCACAATCTAATAAAGCCCTCTCATAGCATGAGGGAGCTTCTGCAGATTCTGCAGCGATTGGTTGCCTCTGGAATGAACTTGGTTGCATTTCCCCCTGTGTTCAGGAATGAAGATGCTGAGGAGCCTACCTACGCAGACACGGCCAGTAATGGAGACCCCCAAATCCACGTGGGACTCCTGTGAGTACAGACCCTACCCTGTTGCCCTTCAGGCTGGGCTGGAGACTGGGCCCACCCCATGGCTCCCACCTGCACACATAGGGCTGGAGGGACCCTTGTGACTTGAGGTCTCAGGTGAGGGGACAGAGGTGGCAGGAAAGAGTGACAGGGAAAGTGGCTCCACTGCCATCTTCCAGTATGGAGGTTCACAACTGGGAGCCACCACTTCCTGGAGCTGGGGGCCCCAGCAGAGTGTGGCTCTCCAGGACAGTTGTGCCTGTATCTGCCGGGAGTTCATTCTGCTCATTGCAGCACAGGTAGTGGGCTCCCTCTCTCACCCCCAAGAAGGTAACCAGCTGGTTGGCAGCACAGCAACTTTTGGTTTCTGATTACAGTGTCAGTAAAGGCAGACTGTGAGGCCCCCCCCCAAGGGAGACAGGGTGTTGGGGTCCCAGCCGTTTCCTTTGCTCACTCTTGTCACTGAAGTCCAGGGTGCCTCCACCCAACACGGGGGGCATTTGGTCATTCTTTGTTATGGGAACTGTGCCGTACCTGGGCTTCACCCACTATGTGCCACCTCCTCCCCACAGTTGTGACATTGCAGATGTCCCCTGGGGATGGGTCGGGGGCAGAATCCCAGTTGGTGGATGGCCGCTGCTGCAGTTGAGTTGGAAGGATGGTTTTCCCATGGGCGCCTGCCATCCATGACTCGCATCTGGTTTCCTAGGCGCGACAGCAGCAGTGAGTGTCTCCTGGTGCATGTGCTGCAGCTGAAGAATCCGGCAGGGCTGGCGGTGAAGGAAGACTGCAAAGTGTAAGCCAGGCCTCAGGGTGCTGCACAGCCGGCCACATGGCTGGGGAGGAAAAGACAGTTTGGGAGCCCCAGTTTCCAGGAAAGCACCAGGGAGTGTCTGTCTGAATTGTAAAGTCCTAAAGAGAGTCTAGCGAATGGTTTCAGGCTGGTGCAGGTGCCGGTGCCAGGCTAGTGTGTGCCATGTCAGTGCGGAGGAAGCACTTGCCTGCGGCGTGCAGGACTGCGCTGAATGCGTCTTCCTGTTCTTGGGGATAGGAGTTGCTGATGCTGTTGTGCTCTGCCCTGTGATCTTGGGGGACCTCTGTCTGGGACCAGGGAGTCCTTGGCTGAACAGGGAGAAGGAAATAGGCATTGGGAGCAGCTGGTGACTTTGGCCTCAGTCATGGGACTGTGGCCTCTCTGAGCTCCATGGCCCCAGATGGGGACCCGATAGAGGGTCCCACTTACCCAAGCAGGTGACCACGCCTGTAATGGTCCGTTCAAGTCACAGGGTGATTTGGTGAGTCTTCTAAATGCCTCAGTTACCCGTCAGTGTGAGCAGCTGGAGTTTGGCTACCCTCATGACCTCTGCAGCACTCACAGAGGGTTCAGCCCTTCCCATGTGCTTGACTGGGGGCAGGGAGGGTGGGAAACACAGGGTCCCCCATGGGTGATGGGCTGAGAAGGCAGTGGGGGAGACATGCAGAGAGAGCTGAGGGGTGATTCCCAAAACGATGGGGAGCAGCAGGGCATGGAAGTGTCCACTGTCTTCAGCCCAGGCATGGAAGTCCTCCTCCTTGTGGGTGACTTCCCCCACCCTGGGGCACATCGGTCTCTGCTTAGCTGAGAAAGGAACTTTTTGCAAAGGACTCTGCAACTCTAGCCACAGGCACCCAAAGTGGGCTGCATGGACGGGGGGAGGGCCTGCACGCATTGTGTAGGTTGGGCCTGCTCTGGGACCATGCCATAGGTGAGCGCCACCTGCACGTGCTCTTCCGTTCCCCATTTTGGTTGCAGCCACATCCGCGTCTACTTGCCCCCACTGGACTCAGGCACGCCCAGCACTTACTGCTCCAAGGCTCTGGAGTTCCAGGTGCCGTTGGTGTTTAATGAAGTGTTCAGGATCCCTGTGCATTCCAGCGCATTGACATTGAAGTCGCTTCAGTTATACGTGTGTTCAGTGACCCAGCAGCTGCAGGAAGAACTGCTGGTATGGCGCCCGGCGCTCCACCCGTCCCTGGCCTCCTTCCTTCCTCTGGGTTTCAGTCCGTCAGCCTTCATTGTGTATGTCTTTCTTTCCCTTTTTTCTCTTTTACTCTTGTCATGATTTCTTCGTTTTTGTGTATCTTTGCTTTCTGGCCTCCCTCTCTCTCTCCTGCCTCTGTCTCTGGTTCCTTCCCTCCCTTCCCCTCTGCCAGCCTTCCTTTCTCCTGTGGTGGCTTGCTTACAAGTTGCAGACATGTTAAGTGGTCTCTGGCTGGAATTACAAACGGGGATGATCCAAACAGTGATGTCATCAAGCGTCTTGTACTTTAAATGTGTTCTTTCAACTAGTACTCGCAAACCCGTAAGATGCCTCCATGGCAGCCTCATCTTCAGTCCAGGGAACAAAATAGGGTTGACAGATTTTGCAAATAAAAATACAAGATAGTCAGCTACATTCGAATTTCAGATAAATGATACATGCTCTTTAAAGCGTGAGTGTGCCCCATACAGTGTTTAAGACTCGAAGGGAAACCCTGTGTTGTTTATTTGAAGTGCAGATTCACCTGGGTACCCTGCATTTTACCTGGCAACTCTGGGGCAAGGCCTTAGGGGAATCCACAGTTTGTCCTCAGTATCCTGGCCATTGGGGTGCATCCCAGGTGGGAAGCCAGGGTGGATTCCTTCCGTGGCTGGAGTGTTCTCCCTTGGTCCTGTCCACTCAGGGGCACAATTAAGGAGTGTAGCGTTCTTCCAATTGCAGAGATTCCTGACAGGATCTGGCTCACTGGGGCAGTAGAGCTGTGAGCCTGGTCTAGCACTCCAAGATGGCCATTCTTTGCCCTGTCTGTTCCTTTCCACCACTTTCTGATTGGGTGGAACAGGCGACCAGGGAGCCATCTATCAGGCTGCTCTGCAGCTGCTCTCATTGTGCTGTACTCCTTTACATAGGAATGAAATCTTTTATGTGTTTTTTGGTTAAGATTGAAGGGTAGGCTGGGTGTGGTGGCTCACGCCTGTAATCCTAGCACTTTGGGAGGCCAAGGCAGGCGGATCACCTGAGGTCAGGACTTTGAGACCAGCCTGGCTAAACCCCATCTCTACTAAAAATACAAAAATTAGCTACATGTGGTGGTGTACATCTGTAATCCCAGCTACTCAGGAGGCTGAGGCAGGAGAATCTCTTGAACCCAGGAGGTAGAGGTTGCAGTGAGCTGAAATTGCACCACTGCACTCCAGCCTGGGCAGCAGAGTGAGACTTTGTCTCACCAAAAAAAAACAAAAACAAAAACAAACAAACAAACAAAAAAAAAACTGAAGGGCGAACTCGATTTTTTTGAGGCAGGGTGTCACTTTGTTGCCCAGGCTGGAATGCAGTGGTGTGATTTTGGTTTATCACAGCATCCTGAGTAGCAGGGACCACAGCTGTCCATCATCATGCCCGGCTAATTTTTAAATTCTTTTTGTAGAGGCAGAGCTCTGTTGCCCAGGCTGGTGTCAAACTCTGGGCTCAAGCAGTCCTCCCACCTCAGCCTCCCAAAGTGCTGGTATTACAGGCATGAGCCACCTGACCTCCTGAACTGGATATTTTAAAGGACTCTAGTCATTATGACAAAATCATTCAGTGTGTGTTCTGGCATTTTCTTTAACACTCCTGCAGGGCATTGCTCAGATTAACCTGGCTGACTATGACAGTTTGACTGAGATGCAGCTGCGCTGGCACTCCGTCCAGGTGTTCACCAGCTCCGAGCCACCGAGGACCCGGGAGCCCGGGTGTGTGGGAGAGAGCTCCACCCGGGAGCCCGCACGCATCGTCTCCATCTCTGGCAAGACGGTACTTGGCCCTGCTCTAAGGAGCTGATTGCTGCTGCTTTCATGACCCTGCGACTGGCTTTGTCTTGGGGAAATCATGATGTAAAGTCAGTGTCATGGGGTAAAGAAGTCGAGTTTCCATATGGCCATTGCAGGAGAATGTTTTTTGTTAATGCAAATGTGTTCATGGTCAAGGATGGTACACTGGCTACTTTTACATATGAGCCCTCAGAGCTATAGGAAAAGACCACATGGATGTCTCCGCCACAAATGTGGTGGGGTGTTTCTTCTCACGGAAGGGCAGCAGAGTGGCCTCTTACGTGTGCAGTATGGATGCCTGCTGTGTGCTCAGGGTCTGCTGGCCTGAGCTGTTCTCATGTGCCCCTACTCCTGCAGGACGCGGTGACGGTGCTGCTGGCCAGAACCACGGCACAGCTGCAGGCAGTGGAGAGGGAGCTGGCAGAGGAACGGGCCAAGCTGGAGTACACGGAGGAGGAGGTCCTGGAGATGGAGCGCAAGGAGGAGCAAACTGAGGCTGTGTCTGAACGGTAAGAGCCAGTCGGCGGGCAGGCTCCGGCTCATGCCCTCCTGGGAAAGGAGCGTCGATGGCCTTTGGGCAGAAGGCTTGTGAAGTCTGTCAGGGGGGAGCATATTTTCTCTGGGGAGGCAGCTAGGGTGCCAGGTGGCATGGCTCTCTCTGAGGTGCACTTGCTTTTCTCAGCCATGCCTCCATAGAATGTGCTGGGCGGTCCTTAGGCACCACTGCCCAGAAGTTAGGATTCTAGTGGTAATTGAGTGCTGGTCTGGACGAGGGCAGCCCCCTGAACTCTCTCTCCCAGCTCTCACATGTGCTTTTCACCTTTTCCATCTGTCCGTCCTGGAGTTTCTTATTGAGAGTGGGGCTGTTGGGTCACTGCCCTCTGCCAGGAGTGGATGCGGTAAAGTTCCTTGAAGTTGTTGGGTTTTTTTCTTTTTTAATACCTTTATTGAGGGGAAGGGAGGGAAGGAACCAGAGACAGAGGCAGGAGAGAGAGAGGGAGGCCAGAAAGCAAAGATACACAAAAACGAAGAAATCATGACAAGAGTAAAAGAGAAAAAAGGGAAAGAAAGACATACACAATGAAGGCTGACGGACTGAAACCCAGAGGAAGGAAGGAGGCCAGGGACGGGTGGAGCGCCGGGCGCCATACCATTCACCTATTTAAAAGGCACAATTCAGTGGTTTTTAGGACTGAATGGGCAGAGTAATTTTTTTTTTTTTTTTTTTTTTTTTCGAGATGGCGTCTTGTTCTGTTGGCGAGGCTGGAGTGCAGTGGTGCGATCTTGGCTCACTGCAGCCTCTGCCTCCTGAGTTCAAGCAATTCTCCTGCTTCCATCTCCTGAGTAGCTGACACTACAAGCACAGGCCCCCACAGCCGGCTTATTTTTTTGGTATATTTAGTAGAGACAGGGTTTCACTGCATTAGCCAGGATGGTCTGGATCTCCTATCTTTGTGATCTGCCTGCCTCGGCCTCCCAAACTACTGGGATTACAGGCGTGAGCCATCACACCCAGCCCAGGCATGGTAAATTTTACAGCATTTTCTTTTCATCGCACACTCTACCTATCCCTAGCCAAATACGCTTCCAGGTTCCCCTCTCATTCCCTGCAACCACAAATCTGTCCCCTGTGTCTATGGACTTGCCGGTCTGGACACTTCCTACAAATGGGATCGCTTTCTGCTTCACATGAAGTAGCCTATTGGTTAATCCTTGGCCCTGTGGCAGTCTGCATGCCATAGATGAGTGATTCTGGTGAACAGGCGCCTCTGCTGCCTGGGCTTATGTTCATAGTCTCTGGAGATGCTTACATATTGCTGTACTTCTACATCTTTCCATAAAGTGTGCTGTCTTTCAGGGCCTTCCTGCTGCTTTCCAGTGGCTTCCCCGTGGCTTCCCCTGAGTTTAGTTTAGAGAGGAATTTATTTTGGGGAGCGATAGTGCATGCCAAGGGGAAGGTGTTCTATTCAGGGATGGACAGGAGCTGGGAGGGATTTGGGGCTGAGTGGTGTGCTTTTCTGGGATCTTCAGTGGCTGCAATTGGTGATAGAGAAAGACCCTTTTAATGAAAGTCCTTGAAGAGCTATCTTCCCTGGAAAATAGAAGTGCCCTTTTACTTTACGAGAGACACAACTGTCTTTGATCATTGGAAAGAAATAGGCTTTATTGCATACCCCTACTACTGCGCTCTAAGAGTAGCATGAAATATGTCCCTTTTGGTGACAATTTGGGCTTCTGCAATGTCCATGTTTAGGAGTTGGCAAGCAGACTCAGTGGATAGCGGCTGTAGCAACTGCACCCAGACCAGCCCTCCATACCCAGAGCCCTGTTGTGTGGGTATTGACTCCATCTTGCGCCACACGTTTGCTGCTCAGGCAGGGCCTTATGGCCCTGAGAAATTTCAGCCCTCACCTCTTAAGGTAAGTGGAAACATTTTGCTGTATATACCTGGTACTGCCCTGGAAGGAGAGGCTGTGTGACCCCAGATTCTTAATGGGAAGTGTGAGGAGATGGGGGAAGATACACCAAAGGCAAGCAGAGAAGGGGCTCCCAGAAAGGAGAGCCACATGGCTGACCTGCACACACGCCCAGTGGCCTGAGTGTTGGGCACACAAGAAAGTTGTGGCATAAAATGGACACTGCTGTTGGATTAGAGGGCCACGGCTAAGGCTGGATTTACTGTGAGCTGAGGAAAAAAAGTGATTGGCCTGAGATCTGTAAATGGCTTAAATAGGTACCACTGATCCATTCCCACCTTCAGGGACAAATGAGGCTCTGAGGGTCCATGAGTCCCCCAGGTTTTAGATATTTGGAGTTCCTCTTCCCCTTCTGTGAAGTATAGAATAGTGCTGTCCTTTCCCCCTTCTGCTCATCTGCTCCTAGCTTGCTGTGACCCTGTCTTTAGGGGAGAAGTCTCTCGTGTTTATAGTGCCTACAAGGTTAGGGAGGCCACTGTGTCAGTGCTGTTTCATGACTTTATTTCCCCACTCTTCAGCTCACAAAAGCATTTTATCACCCTCACGCTCCTGCCCTCAACCAGAAGCACAAAGTGAAATCTGTCCCCAGCAGCTTCCCAAGCTGTGACCCACACAGCAAGTTCACAGTTGTTGTTTTGGACCAGGCGGCTGGTCATGGCCCTTGTCTGACTTTCTGAGATCTCAAAAAGCAGCAGCCCAAGCCAGGGCAAGTGGCTGTGGGAGGCATATTTGGTGTTCTCCCTTCCCTCAGCTTTTATTTTGAAAAAGTTAAATCTGCAGAAAAGTTGCTAGAATAATGCAACAAATATCTATACACCTCATCTAGATCCTACAGTCGTTAGTTCATCACCACATTTGTATTCTCCCTTTCTGTGTGGGCATCACAGATACAACAAAGTTAGTATAGTGGGTGAGTAGGAAAAAAAAGAAGAAAAACTCCCCACTCACCCTTGAGAGGGAGACACCAAAGGAGACATTGCTAGCATATGCTCACGTCACAAAGAGCAAGGGTGCTTCTGGAGAACGCAATGGCAGGAAAGTGGGCAGACACTTGTAGAGAGCTTTGCAGTTTTAGAAAGGGTTCACATTTAAAAATGTAGATTTATGTTTACATTTTACAAAGGTCAGGATGATAAAATGGTGCAGCTGCTATAGAAAACAGTATGGTAGTTCTTCAAACCATTAAAAATAGAAACACCAGAGGATCCCACAGTCCTGCTTCTGGATGTGTCTGGGTGTATATCCTAAAGAATCGAAAGGATCTTAAAGAAATATGTACACATCCATGTTTGTAGCAACAGCATTATTCACAATAGCCAAGAGATGGAAGCAACTGAAGTGTCTCTCCATGGTGGATGAGTGGATAAAGAAAACGTGGTCTATCCATGCAATTGAATATTGTTCAACCTTCAAATGGAAGGAAATTCTGTCATGCTACAACATGGATGACCTCTGAGGACTCATGCTTCGTGAATGAGCCATTGTGAATATTTATTTGGTCCTCAACTCTTTGAGTTGCATGGTTTCTGGCATACAACTCCTAAAATCCTTAGAATCTGAAAAAAAAAAAATCTTTTTATATGCTAATGAGTTTACTGGTGGCTGATGAAGAAAATAGAAAAGCACAAAAAGACAAATACCATATGATTTCACTCATGTGAGATTCCTGGAGTAGTTGAATTCACAGGGGCAGAGAGTAGAATGGTGGCTGCCAGGGACTTGGATGGGCTGCATGGGCATGTTACAGAACCGAGCTGGGGTCCACCCACCCAGTGCAGTAAAGCCAAGTGTCTGTACCAAGGTGTTTTGCAGGGCTAGAAGGATGGCGTTTATTTGCAGGCACTAAACAAGGAGAATCAGGCAGTTCATGCTTAAGACCTGGCCTCCCCATGCCTTGCAGGGAAGGGTTTTGAAAGGCAGAGGTAAATTTCAGGAAAGCAGAAGTCACAGGTAAAATCATAAATCAATACATGGAGGTTACACATTGCTTTTGGCCTAAAATGATGGGATATCTTGATGCAGGGGCTTACAGGACGTAGGTGGATTCAGAGATTTTCTGATTCCAGTTGGTTCGTGAGGCAAAGCTTTGTCTAAAAATTTGGGGTCAGCAGAAAAGATGGTTAGCTCTGACTTGTGGGTGTGACTTCCTCCAGTCCCCTCAGGAAGAGATTCAGAATAAAGAGCAAGGGTCAGAGTGCAGTCCTCAGCTCCCTCTTATCTAAGGTCTGTGCCAGTGAGTCACTTTGGTGGGGGTCTGGGTTTCTGAAGGACAATCGGAAATATGTTAAGATGTCTTTGATTTCTTTTTCTTTTTGCTTTGCTTTGCTTTTTTTTTTTTTTTTTTTGAGACAGAGTCTTGCTCTGTCACCCAGGCTGCAGTGCAGTGCCATGATCTCAGCCCACTGCAACCTACGCCTCTTGGGTTTAAGCAATTCTCATGCCTCAGCCTCCCAAGTAGCTGGGATTACAGGAGTGCACCATCACACCTGGCTAATGTTTTTGTTTTTTTAAAGTAAAGACAGGGTTTCACCATGTTAGCCAGGCTGATCTTGATTTCCTGGCCTCAGGTTATCCGCCCTCCTCAGCCTCCGAAAGTGCTGGGATTACAGGTGCCCGACCAAAATGTCTTTAGCTTCTCTAGAGAACCAGACATCTCTAGACTGTACCTTCCTTGGCTATTGATTTAGACTACTATTACCTTGTTGCTTATCAAGTTACTTACTTACATCTCAGGGATAGTGAGGTGCCTGGAATCGCCCTTGAAGGAATGTGATTTTTCTATATTTCTGTGCTCGAAGGGTCTTCAGGCCCCTAAAATGGGGTCTCTGCTTTATCTCAGGAGTGGGAATGGGGAGTTCCTGTTTGGGGGAGAGGACAGAGTTTCAGGTTTTCAAGGTAAACAAGTTTTGGAAATCTGTTGCACAACAGTGTGAATAGATGCCACTGAACTGTACCTGCACAAACGATTAATTTGACCAATTTTGTTGTGTAGTTTTTCCCCACAATTTTTAAAAGCAAGGTTCCAAAAGGCCTCACTGAGAAGGCAGTGTTAGAGTAGAGGCCCTCAAGGAAGGCACTGAGCTGTGTGCAGAAGCGTGGTCAGGTGGGAACAGCCGTCATGTGTTGTGGGGGGTGCTGAGGACGGAGGGAGCAAAGCGGCACCCACCCAGCATCCTGCCTTTTCTCTGAGGGCATGAGAAATTGATGGGGTTTGAGCCCAGTGGTGACATGATATGACTGAAGCTACTTTGTTAGTGTTTTCTAAAATAATTTGTTGAGTTGAAGTTCACATAACATAAACTGAAGCATCAGTGGGATTTGGTCCACTGACAGTGGTGTTCAGCCACCACTTCTGTCTAGTTCCATGACGTTTCTATCACCCCAAAGTAAAACGTGTCCCCAGTGAGCAGTCACTCCCATTCCCGCTTCCCCCAGCCACCTGCAGCCACCAAATCTGCTTTCTAGTGGTACGGATTTTCCTCTTCTGGATGTTTCCAGCAATGGAATCTATACTATGTGGCCTTTGGCACATGGCTTCTTTCACTCAGCACAATGGTTTCCAGGTTGATTTACATGTTAGCATGTATAAAACCTCCGTTGGTTCTTATGGCTGAATGCTCTTCCCTTGTGTGGCTAAGATTACAATTTGTTGATCCTTTGATACATCAACGGACATTTGGAATGTTCCCACCTTTGGCCTGGCCAGTTTTCCTGTGATGTCCCTGGTTGCTGTGTTAAGAACAGATCTAAGGGCAGGGAGGTGTGGAATTGGGGAAATTGGTGAGGCACCCACTGCACTCATCTGAGCACAGGCTAATGGTGACCCAGGTGAAAGGTTGCTGACAACTGCAACAAACCCACTTGATCTTCAACACAGAACCAGTAGGAATCACTCTTGGACTAGATATGCGTGCGCAAAAGAGATCAGGAGCCTGGGACGGCACTAAGGATGTTTGTATGAACAAATGGAAAGTTGAGATCCTTGTGAGAGGAGGGGCTGGGATGGGGTTGGGGGATATCAGCCTTTCCATTGTGGACGTACCACAGCTAACCCCCAAGTGAAGAAGTGAAACACATGGCTATTCCCATAAGTTTACTGCTTGCGTTACAAAAGAAGTCATGGTCAAGCACGAACCACCCCTAGGTTGATAAGGAAACCAACACAGAAGATCTGTTTCCGGAAGAAGCAGCCAGCCTCCTGAAGGAGCGGCCCAGCCGCCGGGCCCGAGGGTCACCTTTTGTTCGGAGTGGCACAATTGTCCGTTCCCAGACCTTCTCGCCTGGAGCACGAAGCCAGTATGTTTGCAGAGTAAGTTGGAATTCCTTCGTCACTGTCTGTAATGTTTTGTCTTCCATCCCGTTTGTGATTTTTTTTTCTGCTGTTTATACTGAAAGGCATATGTATTCCCACCAGTCATACCAATCCATGAACTATGGACTTTATCGGTATGCAGTGATGACACTGGTGTTGTGGAGTGACCTCCCCCAGCCTCTGCCATGCTTCACTAATTCTGGATTTGTTCAGGATTCAAATTCATCCCCTCCCCTGGTTTTCAGTGTTGTGTATGTCCTGAGCTATGGACAGGAAACAGGGAGAATCATTTCTACCTCAGTGTAAGGAACAAGTGGAAGCAGGGGCTGTCTTGAATGGATTCAGCTGGGCCAGAGGGTGGGCCACAGCCCTGGAGGGTCATGGCGAAGGGGCAGTGAGTTCTCACCCACGTGTAAATTCCCAACCTGCGGATGACAGTGGGTGACGCTCAGTGGTTCTCAGCCATGGCTGCACCTTGCAGTCACATCACATGGGGGGATTCAATAGGTCCTGGTACCTGCCTACCACCCCAGAGATTTGCCTGCCATTGGTCACAGGTAAGGCCTGGGCATCAGAACTTGCGGAATCACCCGGATGGTTTTAGCATGTCACCCAAGACTGAGAACCCCAAGGTGGGTGGAGGGAAGCCTCGAGCCAGTGTGGTCAATGAAGGTAGGACAGAGTGACAGTGCCAGCACACGTGTACACAAAGGGCTTTTAAAAAAGGATAATGGCTCATGACACGGTGGCCTGGAGGGGCCATTTGGTTGAGAACTGTGACCCTTTCTGCACCTCTGAATTGGGGCTGCTGAAGGGGGCACCTGCCCTGGAGGCGCTGGCTTCTTGAGGGCAGAGCCAAGGCAGATCTTTGGAGAGGATAAGGCCTCCGACCCTCGAAGGAGATGCTGTAAACACTGAGAGGGGCCTAGGTGGCCAAAATGGCCTCTCAGCCATGTTGATGAGACCTGCTGCTGGTGTCCCATCGGTCCAAAGTGTCCCTGTGGAAGCTGATGCTCAAGCGCTTGGCTGGACATTCTAGATGGAAGGTCACGCTCACCGCCATCCTTGTTCCAGGTCCCTGCCAAGCCACCAACGTGCCGGCTGGAGGCTGCTTATTGAGGAGGGGAGGGTGGGAGCAGGCAGCGCTTTGCTTACCCGGAGGAAAAGCTCTTGTGTGCCTGCCTAACAGCTGCACTTACTAGCAATGCTCCTGGACATGTCGCTGTTCTTCTTTGTGTTTGTATGAACGCCGTGCAGGTATGCTGCTGCACTTCCTCAGTAGCTTTACTGTCGTGGAAAGTAAGGCCATGAAGGCAGGGATGTTGGATTTCACACAGATTCACACTGATCCCGAGGTGAGCCCCTGCCACCAAATGAAGGCTGCAATGACTTGGCTCCCATAAAGATAACATTCTTTACTTTCCTGTTTAAAAGCATACCCTGTCCCTGGATAGATGCAGCTACAGTTGGCAATGTCAGCTTGTCCTGCTACCAGGGATGAGTTTCTTTTTTGGAAGCTGCTTTTCCCAGTGACTGCCAAAGCCACAAATATAGCACATGAGAAAGACTGAGGAAAAGGGAACCATACTGAGGGCCGTGCTGGCCTTTGTGGGCCTGTGCAGGGCATGAAACGGCGTTGTTTTCAATCACATGGAACTTTTGTCGGCTCAGTTAGCCTGGAAACTGGGGGAGGGTTTCATTTGCTTTGTTCTGTTTTTTTTTTTTTTTTTTTTTTTTTTTTTTTTTTTAATTTTAGCAGAAACTTGTTTAAATTGAAACCCAAAGACCTGGTACAAGCACCAATAATCATAAGTGCACTTGAGGGCCTGTGGAGAGGATGGAAATCATCTGTTCCAGGACTCCTAGTACGCACAGAGAATGAACTGAATTGCTGACAAATTGTTTCTGAACATCATTCTTTTTGGTGCAGCTTTATCGTAGTGACAGCGACAGCTCAACGCTGCCCCGGAAATCCCCCTTTGTCCGAAATACTTTGGAAAGACGAACGCTTCGCTATAAGCAGGTATGTGTCCTGTAAACAAATGTGGAATCTGTGCTTGCCCTGCAAGTCATTTTTACAAGCCTTAGAAGGTCATATTTAAGGTCATGTAAATTAAAAGGGAGTATTTCTATTTCTTGTTTACTTAACAGATGTAATGCCATAATGTTGCTAATATTTCTTAAGATAGTATGATTTCAGAGAATCCATGATCTTCACATTCTTCAGTATAATAACCATTTCTACATAATAAGCTCTTTTCTCTTTTTTGACAGGAGAGTATATATAGTTTAGAAAAGTTGAGTTTTTCAACATATTGCTTTTCTGGGCAAGGATCATTTGAATATGTGTGTGTGTATACATGTATATATATATATATATGTTTGTGTGCATGTATGTGTGTGTTTGTGTGTGTGTGTGTATATATGTATATATATATATATATATATATATATATATATATAGAGAGAGAGAGAGAGAGAGAGAGAGAGAGAAGAAGGCAGACACACAAACCCCGATTTCCATGTGGCAGTTGTGCTCCACTGCATGGAGGAGTGGCTGCTGACTGGGAAGAATACGAGACTTCATAATTTGGGCCAGGTAGGGTGGCTCACACCTGTAATCCCAGTACTTCGGGAGGCTGAGGCGGGTGGATCACCTGAGGTCAGGAGTTTGATACCAGCCTGTCCAAAATGGCAAAACCCTGTCTCTAATAAAAATATGAAAAAGGCAGGAGAATCACATGAACCTGGGAGGCAGAGGTTGCAGTGAGCTTAGATCACGCCACTGCACTCCAGCCTGGGAGACAAAGCAAGACTATATCTCAAAAAAAAAAGGAAGTGCAGAAGTGTGTCTCAGCAGCAGCACTGCTGACATTTCAGACGGGCTCATTCTTTGCTATGGGGGCAGTGTCCCTGGGCTCCACCCACCAGTTACATCCCCTCACACACACATCAGTTGTATGTCCACAGACATTGCCAGCTGTCGTTTGGGGGACCAGATTCTCCTGGGTGAAAACCACGAAGCTCTGCTGTGAATTTAGCAGTGCTTTTAAAGAATTTATATTTGTTAAGTTACAACCCCATTTGCATTTAAATTCTGTGTATGTGCACAATAGTGTTGTGTGTGTAAAAAGCATGCCCTGACTCAAGTCGCTGGCGATTGGCGAATGGATTTGTGGTTTTGCTACGGTAACTGCTCTCCCAGGGCTCTGTCCCCCATTGGATGGGAAGTGCTGCTCTTAGCTCCACACACAAGAGACTTGGCCCTTGTAAGGGTGTTTCTGAACATAGGTATGTTTGCTTGCGTAAGGCTTTTATATGGAGGAAAGCTTGCACGTGTCTGTCTGTATGTTTGCGTGGGTGTGTGTATACTGTTTTTAAACAACAAGCACTCGTGGTTTATAACATGCTTTCTTTCCCCGTGTACAGTGGATTATTAAGATTTTTCCATGTCCATATATTTTTTCAACTTGTTACAATGACTACATTTTATCCCAGCCTTATAATTTATTCAGTGTTTCCTGCTGTTACAGACTTAGGGTTTTTTTCTGTCATACGCCTTAATTGGACCACGTTTGCACGTCAGCAGTTAATGCCTTTCAGATACAAGTTAGCTTTAGACATATATATATTCTCAAGTGGCACTTCAGAAAGATTGTGCCCATTTTTGATCCTGCCAGTCCCATATAAGAGTGTCCGTTGCTGCACACTTCTGCCAGTATATAGGTCATCATTAAAGAAAAACAGGCTAGGCATGGCGGCTCACGCCTGTAATCCCAGCATTTTAGGAGGCCAAGGCGGGTGGATCACCTGAGGTCAGGAGTTTGAGACCAACCTGACCAACATGGTGAAATCCTGTCTCTACTAAAAAAAAAAAAAAAAAAACCAAAAATTAGCTGGGTGTAGTGGTGGACACCTGTAATCCCAGCTACTTGGGAGGGTGAGGCAGGAGAATCACTTGAACCCAGAAGCCGAGATTGCACCACTGCACTCCAGCCTGAGCTACAGTGTGAGACTCTGTTTCAAAAAAAAAAAAAAGAAAAAAAGAAAAACAATTTGCTGTTACTAACCTTGATACTGAACTAGAGATTTACATTTCTCTTGCCCACATCTGTGTTTTTTAACCTTGAAGGTGCTTAGAGAAATATGTGTGCCTGACCTGTCTCCTGTTAATTGTGGAAGAACCTTCTAGAAGGCTGGAGCAAGGGCTCACAGCCAGCATCTCTTGCAGTCCTGCAGGTCTTCCCTGGCCGAGCTCATGGCCCGCACCTCCCTGGACTTGGAGCTGGATCTCCAGGCATCGAGAACACGGCAGAGGCAGCTGAACGAGGAGCTCTGTGCCCTCCGTGAGCTGCGGCAGCGGTTGGAGGACGCCCAGCTACGCGGGCAGACTGACCTCCCGCTCTGGGTGCTTCGGGATGAGCGTCTCCGAGGCCTGCTGCGGGAGGCCGAGCGGCAGGTGGGATCCCCGGTGGCCAGCTCCTTCTTGTGCCTCCCTGCCCCCTGCTCCAGGCTCTGAAGGGAACATCCCAGATATGAAGGTGGTCCCTGAAGTGCCCCACCACTGGGCTCTTGGAGCCCCTTCTCCCTCTTTGGGCTGCGAGGGTGGCATCTCTGTGGCTCCTGTGTGCATCTGGAGACTGTGGGTGCTGGAAGACGGGCCGAGGGCCCTCTCCACCTTGTGGGCGGAACGTTCTGGTTCCTCAGTCGCCAGGCCTGACTCCAGCCACCCCGGTCACTGTCTCCTGGGAAGAATTCATTGGCGGGGGTTGTGGGTGAGGTGGGCCTTTCTCCCCCCGGGGTCACCACTCACTGACTGGTTGGTTGTGGTTGGTTCTTCTGGGCTCCAGGGCTGGCAGTGAACTTACTCATTCTTCCTTAAAAAAGTAAAATCAAGAAAATCATCTTGTTGATCCAATGTTGCTGTTCCAGACAAGACAGACCAAACTCGATTACCGACATGAGCAGGCAGCTGAGAAGATGTTGAAGAAGGCCTCCAAGGAGGTCTACCAGCTGCGCGGCCAGAGCCACAGAGAGCCTATCCAAGTGCAGACCTTTAGGTATGGCGAGGCGCCAAGGCCGCCCTTCGGCCCTGCTTCCTTCTTACGCTGGTGCCTTTGGCATGGTCAAACGTACAGGAGTCTGTTTTTGTTTTTTTCTTTTGGGATGAAGTCTTACTCTGTCACCCAGACTGCAGTGCACTGGTGCAATCTCATCTCACTGTACCCACTGCCCCCTGGGCTCAAGGGAGTCTCCTGCCTCAACCTCCCCAGTAGCTGGGATTACAGTCTTGCAACACCAAACCCGGCTAATTTTTATATTTTAGTAGAGACTGGGTTTTGCTATGTTGCCCAGGCTGATCTCAAACTCCTGACCTCAAATGATCTACCTGCCTCAGCCTCCCATAGTGCTGGAATTAGAGGTGTGAGCCCCTGTGTCCAGCCCCATGAGTCTTTAAAACCCAGGGGAAGTTGAGAACAAAACAGGAATCCACTGCAGCCAGCAGCCTCACTACCAGGAGCATATTTTCATGTTTTTATTCTTATCTTTTCTTCCTATAGTTTTTTGTAATGGCTCTTCTAATCACAATGTGGGTTCAATTTCGTATTTAGCATTTTTAAAATTAACATATTTCATGTTGCTACGTACTGTTATCTTGTTTGACTGTAATGTCTCCTCTAATAGATACAATTTACCCAATGACTCTATTTTATAGTATGCCACTTATCTTCAAATGCTCACCATTATAAATAACAGTGATATACATACACATACATATATGTGCCCCCACCTCTGGATAGGGTCTTGCTCTGTCACCCAGGCTGGAGTGCAGTAGCTCAGTCATGGCTCATTATAGCCTTGACCTCCTAGGCTCAAGGAATTCTCCCACCTCACCCTCACAAGTAGCTGGGACTATAGGCACAGGCCACCATGCCCTGCTCATTTCTTAGAGATGGGGTCTCACTGTGCTGCCCAGGCTGATCTCTAACTCCTAAACTCAAGTGATCCACCTGCCTCAGCTGCCCAAAATTCTGGGATTACAGGCATGAGCCGCTGTACCCCACCACATTTGCTTTTTCAACTAACTTTTGATGAAGGCAAAGTGTACCAGCAGAAAAGCTGCATATCATAAACACATGGTCCAGTGAATTGTTGGAAATTCACTATCCCGAGAATCGACCATTATCAGCACCCCCAATTCCACACTAGAGTAACCACCACCTTGAATTATAATAGTATAGATTGGTTTTGCCTGCTCTTGGATTTTTGCAGATATATTGGTATTCTTTTGTGTCCATGAAAAGATCAAGGTGAAATTCACATAACATAAAGTGACCCATTTTAAAGTGAACAGTTCAGCCTTTGGCTCATTCACCATATTATATTACACAAGCACCCCCTCTGTCTAGTTCCAGAACATTTTTACCACCCCAAAAGTAAACCCTATTCCCACTAAGCAGTCTTTCCCCTTCCCCCTCCCCCAGCTCCATCTCTAGGGATTTGCCTTTCTGCGTATTTCATGGGAATGGGATCATATCTTACATAGCATTTTGCATCTGGCTTCTTTCCCACAGCTGAAGGTTTTCGAGCATCCATGTCGCAGCATATGTGACAGTGCTTCCTTCCTTGTTAAGGCTGAATAAAATGGGTCTGACTTTTAGGCCTAATTTTTGTATACCTTTAATATTCACATAGTTTTCACTTTTTAATTTATTTGTTAATGTGACAGGTATTTCCTGAGCACCTAATATACACCAGGCAGTATTCTAGACATTGGAGATGAAGGAACCCCTGCCCTTATGGTGCTTCATAATTAACATTTGGAGACTCTGGATGCAAGCACATGTGTTGTTGGAGACTTAAATGCAGTTTGTTGTGTGAATAAGAAAAGCCATGATTGATATGAGAGCCATCAGCTTTTCGTGTCTTCATATCAGCTTCTGACCTGTGATTCTCTCTGGTCCCAGGGAGAAGATAGCATTCTTCACCAGGCCAAGGATCAACATACCTCCTCTCCCAGCCGATGACGTCTGATCGAGTGCATTGTGCACATGAAGTATTTATCTGCCTGTTTTATTTTCATGAAGTTCTTAGACTAGCTGAATTTGTCTTTAAAATATTTGTGCAAAGCTATTAATATACACATTTTGTAAAAAAAAAAAACACGTATATCTATACATATATATTTTATAATAGTGACGGCAACAGGGCTTGGTTTTTCCTTGTTGTGAAATCGACATCTCTGAAGACAGGTTATTTTATAAAAGATCAAGTATCATGTTAAGAATGTACAGTTTTTATGCTGTTTTATTTGACTTAAAGGCTGGAAGACAGAAACGAAGTGAGTTCAGGCAAATTCACTGTATTGTAATTTATTTATAGTACTTTTTTTTCCTTGAAGGAAAATACTGACTTTAAGATGTATTTTAAGACTGAAATTTTGTTCTTCAGTACTTGTCATGCAGTAGAATGGAACTTGGGGCTGGTTTTGTTTTTGACACCTGAAATGCAAACACTATATGCTAAATTTGTCACACGTATCATATGTGCATTTACCATGTATATTGTACACGCTCACTCCCTTGATGTCATGTTAAAGTGCCCCCTGCAGTGGTTCAGTCGTGACTCGGAAGCGTGTGTGTGTTGCAGAAGTCAGTCTCCGGCGTGGGCCGTGTGCTAACCGCTTATTTCTGTGTTGTCTTCGGAGGCATCTTGCTGTGCTCAGCGTGAGTCTGAAGCAGGCACCAGAGCCTCTGGTGTACCGGGCTTCAGCCTGTTTGCTCATGGTGGCTGTCTGTGGGGCTTCAGCCTGCCTGTCCTTGGTGGCTGTCCATGCTACCCACCTCCCCCCAGCCTACCCTGCCTGGCTGTAACAGACCAGGAGGGTGGCAGAGGAACGCCTGCCACGCCACTGTGTCATGAGGGAAAGTGAAAGGGAACCAGGAACTAGGAATGCCCATACTGGTTGACTTCATGGGTGAATCTAGCTGTTAGGACATAGACACGATCATCTTTGAAGGTGCTTTTTTTGTGGGGAGGGAAGGACATCTGGGTAACTAGAACTACCCAGCGAGAGTCCACAGGAGAGGATCGGGTTTGATTCAGAAGGCCCCCTGTACTGGAGTTGACCCAGTATTCCTCAAGAAATCTTAGAACTAGCTCATGAGGAAAAAAAAAAATTAATGTAATAAAAATATGCCATTATTCTCTGAAATGCCAAATGATATAAATATTTTGCCTAATACATATTTATTGTAGATGAAAAGCAGTCTTCTCGATGAGGCCTCGATTCGAGTACATGGGGTGGGCCACGGGAAATGTCAGAGGAATCAGAACTCGGCACTCTTCTTCCTGGACCTTTCTTCCCTTCCCTTGGAAATGTCCCTTTGAATCAGGCCTCTCTCTTCTCATCAGTCTGTAGCTTTACCCCCTTTGTATAACCTGCTTTCCTTTTTACATTTATTAAAAGTGGATTTTGTAAAAGCATTTCATTGACACGCGACCTATCACGGATAATGGAATTCGTCAGTGGTGGTAAGACTCAACTCCTGATGCTTTTCACAGTTCTTGTCTTTTGCTATGTATTTCTGCCTCTAGTTGTGCATGTTTTGCTTTTTTTTTTTTTTTTTTGGCCAATTCCTTTTTATATGTGCCCACAACAGAGGTGGGGAGACACAGAGCACCCTGGGTCCTTCCCAGCACTCCCGGGCAAGCCCTGTCTCCAGGCCCCAGCTGTTGAAACTTTCAAGGGCAACGAACAACCATCCACACTGCTGGACCCTCGGCTGGTCAGGGGCAGCTCATTTCCATCTTGGCCCTCAGACACCCAGCCTGTGTCCCACAAGGATCTCTCCAAGAGGGAGGGATTGAGGCTACTTTTCTGCCAACCCCTATTAATTGTAATGTGAGGAGACCCACTGTGTCAGTGCAAGAAGGTCCAGACAAATGTTTTCACATAAATTTCACTGCCCAGCCTGCACAGATTTCCCTTTGAAGTACTTCCCTTCCACCGTGACACCCAAAGGGTTTTTTTTTTAATTTTAATTATTTAATTTTTTTTAAAGAGACAGGATCTTGCTTTGTAGCCCAGGCTGGAGTGCAGTGACATGATCATAGCTCACTGCAGCCTCATCCTGCTAGGCTTAAGTGACCCTCCTGCCTCAGCCTTCCAAAGTTCTGTTATAACAGACATGAGCCACTGTGCCTAGCTTATTTTGATTTTTTTTTTTTTTTAAGAGTCAAGCTCTCGTTCTGTTGCCCAGGCTGATCTTGGACTTGGGAGCCACCATGCCTGGCTAGCTTTTTAAAAATAGAATCTCACTGTTAGCATGCAAGAAACAGATGCAGCCCCTGCTTCCATATCAGTCCAAGGATCCGTTGTGTTTGCCACCTTTCCTTTGAACCTCCCCCCGCCCCCTGCCTGGGCCTGCTTTTGCAGCTGAATGCAGCCATGTCAAGCAAAGAAAATCAAGACGAAGGAAGGCCAGAGAGCCAGGTGGTTCCCTGTGGATACACGTACAGGCAGTGGCGGCCGCCCAGGCAGACAGAAGGATACCAAGTACCCTGTGTTGCTTGTCATTCATGACGTGGTCTTGGAGTATCTGGCTAGATCAGACTCCACGCTGCCCAGAAAATACCCCACATGCCAGAAACGTGAAGTCCTATGAGCTGAAGGGGCGTTTCCATCTATGTTTCCATCTGTCCATCTACTAGGCCTCAAGATAAAAAAGACGCTGCCAGGTTTTAGGAGCCATTCTGGTCTCAAAACCATCAGGATCCTGCCACCAGGGTTCTTTTGAAAGAGAATCACATGTAAAAGGGAACTTGGCTTTCACTTCATCTAATCACTGAGTTGTCAGCTTTGATTGATAATTGTAGGAATAAGTAGCCTTCTGTTGCGGGAATAAGTTATAATCAATATTCATCTCTTTGTTTTTGTCACTGTTTTCTAATTGTGTCATTTGTACTGTTTGAAAAACATTTCTTCTATAAAATTAAACTAACCTGCCTTAAGAACAGAGTGGAAATGTGTGGCTTTATGGAGAAAAACTAATTATGGAAACGTAAATATATAAAAAAATGTGTGTTTTTAAGCATAAAAATAGAGTTATAAAATCAGAGAAAATCGTAAGCTGAACACAGCCCTCATCCAGCTTCAACACCATCAGTCATGACTGCCCTCAAATCTATCCCTCCAGCCCACCTTCTCCTCTTAGAACTTGAAGCAAAGCCCATACAGCTTGCTGCTTCATCTTTAAATATTTCAGTATGTATCACTAAAAGAGAAAAAACATGCAATAACCTTATCACATCTTAGCATGTAATAATGCTTTACTGTTACTGAATAGCCAAGGCTTTCTCTTCCAGTTGTCTTCCGTCATTCTTTTTTCAACTCTTTGAATCTAAACATGACTCACTTATTGGGATTTTTTTTGTCTGTGTTTTTCTTTTTTGGTAATAGTTTTCTTGATAACTACCCACTTAGTGGGTGCCCAGTGGTATCTCATTGTAGTTATTCACATGCCATACAATTCACCCATTTAATGTGTATCATTCATTGGTTTTAGTATGTTCAGAGTTGTGCAAATATCCCAGTTTTCATCACCCCCCCCCCGCCAAAAAAAAAGCCTCCAAACTCCCATTCCTCTGAGAGCCCAGCAACCAGTAATCTACTCTCTGTCTCTACACAGTTGCCTGCTTTGGACATTTCATATCAATGACGTCAAAGAATATGTGGCCTTCGTGTCTGGCTTCATTCACTTAGCATAATGCCTTCAAGGTTCATCCACGCTGTAGTGTGTGTTGGGACTTCATCCCTTTTGATAGCTGAATCATCTTCCACTGCATGGATGGGCCACATTTTCATTTGTCAGTTGATGTACACTTTGTTTCCACTTTTTGGCCGTTGTGAATAATGCTGCTATGAAATTGCACATTCAGGCTTTTGTGTGAATATGTTTTCATTTCTCTTAGGTCAATACCTAAAAGTGGAATCACTGGGCTACATGGTAACGCTATGTTTAACTCTTTGAGGACCTGCCACACTTTCCACAGCAGCTGCACTTTTTCCAGTCCTACCAGCAGTGCACTGGAGCTCCAGTTGCTCCACATCCTGCCCAACACTTGCTATGTCCTTTTGCTTATAGCCGTCTTAGTGGGTGCCTAGTGGTATCTCATTGTAGTTATGTCTGGCTTTTTTTTGAGATTGAGTCTTGCCCTGTTGCCCAGGCTGGAGTGCAGTGGTGCAATCTTGACTCACTCCAGCCTCCACCTCCTGGGTTCAAGTGATTCTCCTGCCTCAGCCTCTGGAGTAGATGGGATTACATGTGTGTACCACCACAGCCAGCTAATTTTTGTATTTTTAGTAGAGACAGTTTCACCATGTCGGCCAGGCTGGTCGTGAACTCCTGACCTCAGATGACTGCCCACC
The DNA here is from genome assembly GCF_048565385.1 of Saimiri boliviensis. NCBI lineage: Eukaryota > Metazoa > Chordata > Mammalia > Primates > Cebidae > Saimiri > Saimiri boliviensis. The sequence goes on from NC_133470.1 coordinate 6,929,509, forward strand.
TTGGCCTCCCAAATTGTTGGGATTACAGGCGTGAGCCACCATGCCCCACTAAGTCAGGTTTTTATTTTGCCTCTACCCTATTTTTTTCCCTCTGGTTACAGGTAACCGTTGAAAAGAGATTACTGTTTATCCTTGCTTTGTTCTTTTAAAATATAAGTAGTTATGTAAACGTGTGTACATGCAGATATATACATGTGTGCATATACACATGTACATATACTTATGACTATACACAAATATGAACACATCTGTATTTGTATTTCTCTCCTTTCTTGGGCAGATGGTAGCACAAAAGCACACTTCTTTACCTGGCTTTTTTCGCTTAAAAGTATATCCCAGCCAGTGGTGGTGGTGCACACCTTTAGTCCCAGCTACCTGGGAGGCTGAGTTGGGAGGATCCTTTGAACCCAGGAGTTCAAGAGTAGCCTGGACAATATAGCGAGACCCCATCTCTTAAAAAAAAAAAAAGAAAGAAAAATAGATATATCTCTGAGACCACCAAAGTCTGTATTGGCTGCTATAACAGTTTACCACAAGCTTCAGGGCTTAAAACAACAAAAATTTATTTCACAGTTCACAAGGCCAAAAGTGCTAAATCGAGGTGTCTCTTCAAAGGCTCTAGGGGAGGATCCTTCCTGCCTCTTCCAGCTCCTAATGCTGCTGACAATCCTTGGCTCTTCCAAGGGACATGACTCCAGTTTCAGTCCCATCGTCACGTCACTGTTCCCTCTGCCTTTCTCTCCGTCTTCTCTCTCACAAGAACATCTGCCATTGGATTAGGGCCTACCCGGTTAATCCAGGATGATCTCATCTCCAGGTCTCTAATTACCTTTGCAAAGACTCTGCAAATAAGGTCACATGCCCAAGTTCCAGGTAGACATATCTTTAAGGCCACTATTCACTCCACCACGATCTGTCCTCTGTCCCCACCCCCAAATTCACATCCAATCCACAAGCAAAATACATTCACCCCATCCCCATATCCCCCAAAGTGATACGTGTAGGTATTCCTTTTGTTTTACCTTTGCACACATTAGTGGATGTACCATAGTTTATTCAGCCATCTTCTGGTCGCTTCTAGTCATGCTATTAAAAATAATTCAACCAGCTGGTACAGTGGCTCATGCCTGTAATCCCAGCACTTTGGGAGGCCAAGGTGGGCGGATCATGAGGTCAGGAGTTTGAGACCAGCCTGACCAACATGGTAAAACCCCGTCTCTACTAAAAATACAAAAATTAGCTGGGCGTGATGGCTCGTACCTGTAATCCCAGCTACTCAGGAGGCCGAGGCAGGAAAATCACTTACACTCAGGAGGCAGAGGTGGCAGTGAGCCAGGATTGCACCATTGCACTCCAGCCTGGGCGACAGAGTGAGATTCTGTCTCAAAAATAATAACAAAGTGTTCTGCAGACGTCTTTTCACATTTTTGCCAGGATTTCTTTTTTATTTTATTGATAGAAACAGCATTGCCCTACTGCCCAAGCTGTTCTCCAACTCCTGGTCTCAAGCTATCCTCCTGCCTCAATCTCCCAAAGTGTTGGGATTTCCAGTGTGAGCCACTCTGCCTGGCCTTTGCCAGGGTTTTCGTGAGTTACATCCCAAGAAGTGGGATCTCTTGGTCAATGATAATGCATGTGGCATGTTGCTGGGTGTCACCGCATTTCCTCATAGCAGCTTTACCATTTTGTATTCTCATCAGCAATTGATGAGACAGTTCCCTCACAACCTCAGCAGTAGAATGGTGTCACATGTGTGTGTCCTTGCCAATTGCAGAGGTGAGAAAACATCTCAGCACAGTCTAAATTTGTGCTTATGAGCAAAGCTGCTCTAATTATAGGGCTCGTTGTTAAGTTTTAATATCAGTTAGGGCTAGCCCTCCTTCCTTTCTTCTTTCTCAGTGCTTTCCTGGATATTCTTGCTTATTGTTCTTCCAAAGGAATTTTATAATTTTCCAGCTCCAATGGAAAAAATTATGGAATCTACTGGAATTGCATTAAACTTACACATTTGTGAGAACTGATGTCTTTATGATGCTGAATCCTCTTATCCAAGAATGTATTATGTATTTCAATTTGTCCAAGACTAATTTTGTGTCTTTCAGGAATGCTTTACAGTTTTACTCATATATATTTTGGATATTTCTTGATAGGTTTTTGCCTATTTTGTTTTCTGTCTTTGCATAAAGACAGAAAATAAAGATAAGATAAATACAAATACATGCAAGCTATTTACCTTTTTTCAGACTTTGGTGGAGAAGCTAGTGTTTCCCCATAAAATGAAATTGAGACCAAGCGTGGTGTCTTGTGCTCATATCCCAGCATTTTGAGAAGCTGAGATGGGAGGATTGCTTGAGCCCAGAAGTTCAGGACCAGCCTGAGCAACATAGGGAGACCCTATTTCTACAAAAAAAAATACCAAAAATTAGCTGGACATGGTGGCATGCACCTGTAGTCCCAGATACACAGGAGGCTAAGGTGGAGGAATTGCTTGAGCCCCAGAAGTCAAGGCTACAGTGACCCATGTTCATGCCATTGCACTCCAGCATGGGTGACAGAGTGAGATCCTGTCTCAAAGAAAAGTGGCTGGGTGTGGTGGCTAACGCCTGTAATCCCAGCACTTTGGGAGGCCAAGGCGGGCAGATCATGAGGTCAGGAGTTCAAAACCAGTCTGGCCAACATAATGAAACTCTGTCTCCAGTAAAAATACAAAAAATTAGCCAGGTGTGGTGGCAGGCACCTGTAATCACAGATACTTGGGAGGCTGAGACAGGAGAATCGCTTGAACCCCAGAGGCAGAGGTTGCAGTGATCAGAGATCACACCACTGCACTCCAGCCTGGGTAACAGAGTGAAACCCTGTCTCAAAAAAAATAAAGCCAAAAATAACTTTTAACAATGCTACTGTGGCCAAATTTTACTTGCTGCAGTTGCTGAAGCAAAAAGAAGAAAACCTTTCCCTCCTGGCTACCTATGGACCCACTCTTCTACAGTCCCCAACTTAGTTAATTCCTACTTGTCCTTGGATAGCTTAAGCATGCCTTCTCAAAAAGGCTGGAAGTGGTCTCCATCCCTGAATAAATCTGGCCCCTCTGCTATGTACATGTATAAGTTTGCTAGGGCTGCCATAACAAAGTCCCACAGACTGGGTGGCTTCAACAACAGACATTGATTTTCTCACTGTCTAGAGGCTGGAAGTTCAAGATGAAGGTGCTGGCAGGGCTGGTTTCCTGAGGCCTCTCCCCTCAGCTTGCTGCCTCCTCACATAGTCATCACTCTGTGCACGCAAGACCCTGGGATCTACTCTTTTTTTTTAATAGGGACATCGGTCAGATGGGACTAGGGCCCCACCCTAACGGCCTGATGTTAGAACATAATCACTTGTTTAAAGAGCTTATCTCCAAACATAGTCACATTCTGAGGTTCTGGGGAGTTGGGACTTCAGCATATGAATTTGGGGGGACATAATTCACCCTTGGCAGTATTTTTCCACATCAGTCAACACTTCTTTCGATTGGGAAGACCTGTCTCATGACTGTCTTTTCCATGGACTATAAGAGGCACTCGGCAGAGGAACACAGTCACACCAGAGTGTGACTGATTCTCAGGCCTTGCATTTTACCTGGTGTAGACGGAGGGCTCCCTAAATAGGAACCTGATGAATCAATGAGCCAAGGCTCTGTTCATTTCCAATGGCTGCTATAACAAATGGCCGTAAACTTGGTGGCTTAAAACAACATGTATTTACGCTTTTCCTTTTCTGGAGGGGAGAAGTCTAAACTGGGCCCAAATGGGCTAAAATCAAGCTGCCAGCAGGGCTGTGTTCCTTCTGCAGGCTTGTGGGAAGATTCTGTGTCCTGGCCTCTTCCGGCATCTAGAGGCCACTGGCATTTGTTCGCTTACGGCCCTATCCTCCATCTGCAAGGCCAGCAGTGTAGCAGCTTCAAATCTCCCTCTCTGATCATGGCTTCCATTGTCATATCTCCTTCTCTGACTCTGACCCCCCCCCCTCCCTTTTATAAGGACCCTTGTGATTACACTGGCGGCACTGAGGCCACCAAGGACCATCTCCCCACAATCTTAGGATCCCTAATCACATCTGCAAAATCTCTTTTGTCATGTAAGGCAACATCTTCACAGGTCCTGGGAATAAGGGGTGTTGGAAATAGATGCTTGGTGCTGCAAAGAAAAATTAGCAGTGAGACAAAGGATCTTTCAGCAATGCAATTTTTACTTCCTGGACTGCAGGAAGGGTACTCTCACTAGCCATCTTGCCATGAGAGTACAAAGAACAAAGGGAAATACACAAATTTATACCTTACGCATTTGGGGTTGTCCTTATTGCTGTGTCTGATCTCTGTTGGCTGGAGCCAGACCTCACAGTCTAAACTAAAACCCGATTGGCTAACAACTTAACACCTTTTCTAAACAGGTAAAAGCAATGGAGAGCAGGGACATGCCTATGAGCACATCCAGCACAGATACCTTGCTTAAACTACAAGGACATAGAGTGTACTATGTGCCCATAAGCATGGCATGTTTAACAGCTACATAGGATAGGGCTTAACAAAGTTATTAACACATTTATGATTTAACAAGAAAGGAAACTTTAAAAAGGAAGTTTTCTACTTACCACAGGGGGTGAACATCTTTGGTGAGGTCATGCTCCAGCCCACCCTAGAAGCACTGAGCTTTGACAGACTGGTTCCTGTATTCAGTACATATGTACTCTGGCATCGCATCTCAAGTTTTGCTTTGGAGCAAGTAATCAGATGCTCCACTCTTTTCTTAGAAGATTTCCAGGCTCCTGGTGAAGTCCAAAGGCAGAGGCTGCACATTCAGTGGCATTTGGAAGCATCTTGTCTGAGACCTGTGGCTAGAGGCACATGGCCTTCTGGAATCTGTGCCTTTCCATCATTCCCACCAACAGACGCTCTGGCCAGATTGCTTTTTCTACCATGCAATTACAGGCAGAATCCAATGAGTAATAAACACAAATTGTTTTATTGCAATGGAATTTGTTTAAAAAATTGCTTTACTGTATCATCTAATAGAATTATCTGCGATGATGGAATTGTTTTATATCTGCACTAAAATGTAGTGACAAGCCACATGTAGCTCTTGAGCATCTGACATGTGGCTAGTGTGACTGAGGGACTGAATTTGAACCTTTAAGTTAAATTCATTTTTATGTAAATAGCAACTGTGGCTGGTGGCTACCAGAGTAGAGCAGTGCAATTCTAGAGAAATCCCATTTCCAGCCCAAGGCACCTGGACAAGGAGCAGTTTTTCTCAGAGGCCAAGTCCGGGGTGAGAAAAGCTGTTCACTGTCCAGGTGCAATAAAACAACTGACTTCTCTTGTCCGTGTGTGGTGGAGATGCCGTCAAATAATGGCTGCTGTGCATCAGTTTCCAGCTCCCCATTCAGTAGTTCAAAGGAAGCTATGGCAGGAGAATTTACACCATGATAATCAGCACATGCTACGAATCAAGGCTCACTCTCCATGTCCCGCCCTTGGAAAGCTGGGTTATTTAACATTGACCGACATGCCACCATGCATATGCCAATTGGAGGAGACAGGCCTACTGAATTGCCTTGGCACCATCTGAGTCTCCTGGCACTCACAGAGAAAAAGGGGATAGTGGCAGCTCCACAGTTCTTATCATCAGAGAGGAAAAACATCATATGGTTTCTTAAGGGATGGCAACATTTCTCTTAGCCTTTAGTACACGGGATCTTTTTTTCAGGCTTTCTAGAACAGACGATGTCCTTGACAACAACTCCACTGCAAAAGCGGAGGGATGTCAAAGCTGTTTTTGTCACGTCAGTCGAGGCCTTTCCTTTGGATAGATGTCAGGGCAATGGGGTCCGAGTTTAGAACTTTGGGATGTCTGCTGAGATCTGTGAACACGGCCTAGAATGCCTAGAAAAGGCTAGATTGCATATTCTTATATTCCATGTCACTTACCTGTCCCCAAAGTCTTTTAGGAGGCTGGCATGTGCATTGCCCCCAGCTAGGTATGGAGGCAACTCATTCATTCATTCATTGAAGACTGTATTAAGGTGTAAAGGAGTTCAGGACACAAAGATAGATGAAAGAGGGTCCTCATCTCCACGTTTTATGATGGGCCCCCCATTTACAGAATAATTTACCAGATACTCAGGGCTGGAATTTGGAGGAGGTGAGGGAGGCACTCACCTTGGGTGCAAAATGTAAGAGGGCACCAAAAAAATCAGTAATCAAGATAAGATACTGGCCAGGTGCGATGGTCCACACTTGTAATCCCAACACTTTGGGAGGCCAAAGTGGGTGGATCACCTGAGGTCAGGAGTTGGAGACCAGCTTGGCCAACAGGGTGAAACCCTGACTCTACTAAAGTTAAAAAAATTAGCCACATGTGGTGTGTGTGGGGGTGCCTGTAATCCCAGCTACTCGGGAGGGTGAGGCAGAAGAATTCTTTGAACCCGGGAGGTGGAAGTTGCAGTGAGCCGAGATCACACCATTGCACTCCAGCGTGGGCGACAAGAGAAAAACTCCATCTCAAAAAAAAAAAAAAAAAAAAAGATATTATTTATAATATCAAAATTAGTGCATAAAATTACAATGTCCAAAGTATCAACATTTTCGATAGACAGGCTGTGGGGGTTTGTTTTACTCCCCCTCAGTATTGTGCCAGGGAGCACAGTCAATTCCAGTTAGCGAGGGGTTACTTGGCCAGGATGTCTCTGAAGAGGAGGTTTATGTAGGTACAAATAAACTGGGCCACGGGGACCATTATACATAGTTTCTGTGTATGTGTGTTTCAGGTGTAGGGTCTTTATTGACTTTCTCCACTTGGTTCAAAATGCAAGAGGATATCTTGACTATTGTATTTAGGAGTGCACATCTTTCCTTGTGTCTCAAGTTTCAATTAGGCGCTGCTTGTGCTCTTTCCAGAGTTCTCACTTAAGCCTCACACACCTCCAAGTGCTGGATACTATTACTCTTCCTCCTTCTCCCTGTTTTACAGAAGGGAAAAGTGAGGCTTGCAGAAGCTTGGCAAAACAGTACAGGCAGTAATATTGTAATACAGCCATGTAATATTTCAAGATGGTGCTGATTAAAGCTGTTGGCAGAGAACATTTGGGAAAATTTTAGTTATGGTGTAACAAACACCGTATCCCAGAGACAGTGCTACACGCTGGGCTTTCAAAGAACAGGTAAGTGCAGCTCCCCTCTGTCCCTCCAGGAGCTCATGGGTTAATGTGAGTAAATGATTTGGGTTGAAGCTGGTGAGTGCTATGCAGAGGGCCCCAGGGAGCTGTGGCTCCGAGAAAGGTGGAGGAGATATTCAGAGAGGCGCCTGGGGAAGAAGCGGGGGTCCCAGCCAGAGAAGACCCAGCCGGACCCCAGGGTGCTCCAGCCTCCATCAGAACAGGAGGCTGATGTCATGGCTGTCTCTGAGCCTCTCTGCAAAATGGGTGCACAGCAGTAGATCTGACCTACTCCTGTTAACCAGCTGCCTCAAGAATCAGATGATGTGACGTGCTGCAGAGGAAGGCTCTTTCTACGGGGTGCACGTGCTGCATCAGTATAAGGGGGTTTGGCCAGGCGCGGTGGCTCACACCTGTAATCCCAGCACTTGGGAGGCTAAGGCAGGCAGATCAGTTGAGATCAAGAGTTCGAGACTAGCCTGGCCAACATAGTGAAACCCCATCTCTATTAAAAATACAAAAATTAGCCGGGCGTGGTGGCAGGCACCTGTAATCCCAGTTACTCAGGAGACTGAGGCGAGAGAATCGCTTGAACCTGGGAGGCGGAGGTTGCAGTGAGCTGAGATCACACCACTGCACTCCAGCTGGGCGACGAAGCGAGACCGTCTCTGTCTCTCTCTCTCTCTCTATGTATATATATATAGAGAGAGGGGCTTGGACACAAAGATGCAATAGGGTCCTCCAGGTTTTCTAAAACCCACCATTTATAGAATAAATGATTAGTGAGTTTTAATAATTTAATGGTGAGAAAATGTCAGTTTAAAAATATAAAGTGCATCCGAATCTATGAAAATTTCCCATCCACCTCTGTGCCCAGCCACACAGTTCTCCTCCCTAGCAATAACACCATAGCAATTCCCTGTGTCTATTTTCGGAGGTGGGCGATGACACTTCCCACCTGCCAAGAGTTCTACCTTTAAGGGATTTAGATTGAAGCAGAGCTTCCAGCACATCATACAATGGGGAACTCTTGAAAATGGCTGGGAAATGGAACATCTTCAGCACTATTGGTATTTTGGGCCACAGTGTTCATTGTCCCAGGAGGTGGGAGTGGGGAGGGAGCTTTCCTGTGCACTGTAGGATGCTCAGCAGCCGCCCTGGCCTCTACCCACTCGATGTCAGGAGCACACGGCTCCTTCCACTCCAGTTGTGGCTACCAAAAATGTCCCCTGAAGGAAAGGGAGTAATATCATCCCCCATTAAGAACCACTGTTCTAAACCTTGTGTCACATCTGTAGAAAACTGGCAGATAAGAGAAAAAATGTAGAAGATTCAAAGGGATAGGAAAGAGAAATCTGTGAAGACAAGGGAAAGAGCCTGTGGTCCTAAGTTACTCAGGAGGCTGAGGTGGGAGGATTGCTTGAGCCCAGGAATTTGAGGTTGCAGCGAGCCAGGATTGTGCCACTGCACTCCAACCTGGGAGACAGAGCGACACCCTGTTCCCAATGAACAAACAAAAATCTCAAAGGTTATTATTCTGTAACTATTGAAAGAATATTTTCATGAAGGATGGCAATAACCAGCTTTCTATCTCCACACAGGGCAAAATAAAAAGTAGGTTTAAATGGAAGAGAAATTAAAACTGGATATACAGATGATTAAATATTTACAATGGCCCCTGAATGGCAGTTTCTTTCCTAAAGATCTTAATGAGCAGAATAATCTAGGATGGCTAGGAATTGTTCCCTCAGGGCTTTGTGGTTAAAAGTTCAGAATCTTCAAGTAATGAAACCTGCATTTAAAAAATTAGCCCAAACTGTTTATTCCATAATCATACCTACATGGTGGTTTTAAGAAAACAATTTTTTTTCTTGCTATAAAAGCAATGCATATTCACTGTGGAAAAATTAGAAAATATCACCAAGCTTAAAAGAAGAAAAATGTAAAACACTCTTAATCCCACTAACCAGGGAGATACCATGTTTGATACTTTAGTGAATTCATTTCCTAATAATTTCCTATGCTGTTTGTAAAGGTATACGTGTAGATATAAATGTATTACACCTACATAGAAACAATGGATCACTCAGCAAGCACATAATGCTTTGAAGCTTCAATTTTTTCCATTTAATCCACTGCAAATGTCTTTTTCCATTCGTAAGTGTGTACCACCATATTAGTTTTGATTTTTCCACTGCATAGATGTCTTATAATTTAAAACATCCCCTGTTTTTGGAGATTTAACTTGCTTCCAGTGCTTTGAGATCATAAATAATATTGTAGCAAACTTTCCCTAGTCAGGAGTTTGCATACCCTTCTTCCCCCACCCCCACCCACCCCCACGCCCCAGGGCAGATTCTTGGACATCAAGTTGCTAGAGCAAACGATACCAACAGCTGTAGCTCCCTGAGTAATTGGTGAAACTGTATTTGTAAGGCATTTGGTAGGAAAAATTCTGAACAGACCACCAGAAAATTGTTCAATTTACATTCCCATGGGTGGTATTGGTTTTTGCTTTTTTGTTTTGTTTTGTTTTTTAATCTTTGCTAAATTGACAATTTGAAAGGCGAGGTTGGAGGGTGTTCAGAGAGCTGTCATTCTGTTGAGAATTGCAAGGCCCAGTTATGGGCCTTGTCTGAATTGCCCGTTTGCTGCAATTTTTTTTTTTTTTTTTTTTTTTTTTTTTTTTTTTTTACAATTGAGCAATCACCTGGAAAAAAGAGAAGGGAAAACTATCCTACTGCAAAGAAACTACTCCAGGATGAAGAAGGTTGCCTGTATTTCGTCATTTCAGCCAAGCCGGAACACGGAGCAAGGCTGTCTGCACTGTGCTACCTACCATCCTCTTCAGTCTGCAGGGCATCTGATACACCCACCACCTCCCATTGATTCTGCGAACTCCGGTCACAGAATTCCGTGCAGCCCAGCCTCTGAGGGTGGGGCGTCCTGTCTCCGGGACGCCGGGTTTTCTCTGGACACGAATGCCCCAGGGGTAGGAGGCGAAGGACACTGGCATTGCGGGCCTCCGGAGCCAAGAGGTGACCAGGCTGGCTGGGCAGGGCTGACTGGCTGGGCCGAGCACGTGATGCTCTGAGCCTGCCTCCGAGGCCCTCTGGGCGCCTGAGGCTGAAATCGACATTTGCCTTTGGCAGGAAAATGAGCTTGTCACTTTCTGCCTTCATCAGACCCTCAACCCCAAGGAGCAGATTGCGGTAGCATTTTAACTTTATATCTCAGAATCTGAAAGCGGAAGGTAAGCTGCTTATCACTCAGAAAAACAAATTTGAGAAGAGTGACCTAGTAAACTACACTGCGACTTTCTTGATTTTTAAAACCTGGTGTTGAAAATAATTGATCGCTGTGAGAGTCAAGGGCTGTATTTTCCCCCAAATTAGAGATTAACCTTCTGAACAGAAATTTGGTTAACTTGTAGGGAATGATGGCATAAGGACCAGGGTTAAATATAGAAGGACAGGAAAGAAAGCTGCTGGAATAAATAGCAAGTAAACTTAACTCTAACCTGCTTGTAAAACAATTGGTTTCATGTCTCTTTCAGGGCTGTGAACAAAGGGAATGTTAAAATTGTGATTTTTAACTCAAGTGAAAGTAAATGAATCTACTTGTCTGCAATTGGAATGCAAATAAAAGCAGTCTTTTGTCCTTTTACATTTCAAGAACGCTTGTGTGTTTTAGCAAAAGAAACGTTTATACATGCAGTGCTTAAGTTTGAAATATGCTATTTCAAATTTATGAAATTATTACAGTTGTAATTTTCTAAAGGTTTTCTAGGCAAGGCTGTTTCAGTTGTGAATGAGAAATGTTGACATTGTACATATTTTCTGTGATAGTAAGATGACTCATTTCTTCAGAATGCGATAAAAATTAGAAAATGTGAAATAATGAGTTACTGTAAATTAACTCATGTGTGAGAGATTAAATGTCCCGCCAGAAGATGTAAGAAAACACACAAATACAACCATGCTCACGTAATAGTGCTTAATTTTAAACCAACACATATTTAAGTAAGTAGTAGAAAAACGCAGTATCACCATTTTTTCCTTTGGCAAATGCAAATTATTATTGGAATGCAGCTATTCAGAGTAATTAAAGCATTATTCATCTGTACAATTAGTATAATGTTCCGTAATGAATTGCTTTGAACCGAAGTATTTGGTATGATAGATGATATACGAGTTGAAACATGGAACCTCTATGCAAAGTGTGTCCATGCATGCTATATTTTGTGTCATTTTGATTTGCATAAAATGTTTATTTCTCCACTGCGTTTGATAAATACTAATTTTAAAACAAAACATGAAATTGTATTTCCTTTCACTGTAATCCCCTTATTGCTAATTCTTTCGAAATCCTATTACACGCCTGGAGCCTGTAATAATTTGGATTTCTCCTCCTGTGTGTTGTTTTTTCATAATTCTTCGTGAAAGGTCAGGCAAACCGCACACATCAAGCGAAACGCCCTGTGGGGCGGCCAGCGCGACGGTTTCGGGCCATCGCCCCTCACCTCCTCGGACTTTCAGGGTCTTCCTCCCAACCCCGCGCGGACTTCTCCGCCTCGGCCGAAGGGGTCACGTGGCAACGTGGGGCCCGCCTCCCGGTGACGTCACGGCGCTCGCAGCCGTCGCGCTGAAGAAAGGATGCTCGAGGATGCTGTCCAGGTGGGCGGCCGTGGGCACGATGCGGCACTGCAGGTAAGGGGCGCGCGGCGCCCAGACGCCCTCCCCGGCGTCCTCGGCGGCGCGGACGCCGCAGGTGAAGCCCGGCCCGCGGGCCTGCAGTCCGGCTGCGCCCCCCAAAACCCAAAGTGGGGCCTCTGGCTGCTGCGGCGCCTGCTGCCCACAGCTGCCTGATGCAGCTGCATGCACCCGGCAGGGGATGGCGCGTGGCAGGCCCACGCATGACTTGGGTCTTGGCGTGCCCGCCCCGAGAAAGTGGGCAGGGGCCAGACACAAAGACAGGGGGAAGGAAAAAAAACGCTCCGGAGGGGGAACAAAATCTGAAATGACCACACTGCATGCATTCTAAGTAGAGAGAGGGGCTTTTAAGAGGTACCTATCAACTGTTTTCCTACTGTCATTCTGCTTCTTAAATAATGACATGGTTAGTAATTACAGGCCTTTGTCCTTAGTAATTAGCCTCATTTCTTTCAAAGCAAAAGCGGACTGGGGAATGGAAACTTCTTGGTTAGCAATTTAAGAGCCAGATGTGCAATCTAAATTGCTTTGCATTATTTTGCAAGGTTCCAGCATTTACAAGGCGTACGTCAGAAATGTATGTTTTCTCCTTCCAGGTGTTTAAAGTAGATTAAAAAAAATAACAGTATCCAATAAAATAAAAATAAATTGCAGCCTCCAAAGATATCATGTGAGTGTAAGAGACAGCTACATCTCTAAGAACCAAATGATCTTTAGCAGAGGGTGGTGGTGGAGATAACAGCAAAACCTGAGAATTCCCACAGTTCTTTTTAATTCCCTCGCTGATCATTCGCATGCTGAATGGAGGGGCTTGATGACTCAGCGGCAGATGGGGGGTAGGTCAGGTGACTTCAGTTCTAGCATGACAGTGGGTTGGGGATTTTAATGGACTCTTTCTACAGCGTTTACATTCCTTTCTCCGGGTCAGGAAGAAACTGTAGCCAGGACTTGTGTGGGCACCCTTAGGGGGAGAATGTGGCTTTTTTTCCCCCTCTAAAACCTCACCCTTCTGGAAGCTTTCGTGTCAGTAAACTGTATTGGAATTCACATTATGAATAATTTGATCCACCAGCAACGCTGGGGGGGGGCCTGTAAAGCAATGCTATTTTCATCAATAATTAAAGGAGGCATTTCTTTCAGAATTTGGGATACCCAGATGTGTTGCTACAGTAATTTAGTAACTTGTTTGTTGCAATTTTCTTCCTTTGGTTCAGTTTGGTTACAACAATTAAGATCCTCGGGTCCCTACCCTCCCTTGTCCCCCAGCCCAACCCTAGATAGATCAAAGCAGATGATAGAGGCGGATCTAATAGAGACCTAGATTCCACTTCTGGCTTTGTGGCTGTGCAACCTTGGACAAGTCATTGTGTCTTTGGTCCTCGACTATCTTGTCCTCAAAGTAACAAAGGGATTTAGGTCGGGGTGTCTCAACCTTGGGCACTACTGGCATTTGGGGCCAAATAACTCCTTGTGGTGAGGCTGTCCTGTGCTTGTAAAATGTTTAGCAGAATCCCTGACCTCCACCTACTAGATGCTAGTAGCAACAACCTCCCACCAGCCCCCAGTTGTGACAATCAAAAATGTTGCCAGACATTTTCAAATATCCCCTGAGGGCTCCATTGCCCCCTGTTGAGAACCATGGATTTAGATGATCTTGAAATGTTTTTTGGGCTCCAAGAATTCATTTTCTTATGATTGGTTTGTTGCCAAGCCCTTGATCAGAAATCTGATTTCCTTTCTTAATATTGTATATATTGGAAAACACAGTGTGAAGGTGTTTTTATGCTGTGAATTTCCAGAAATAGCTTCTGTGAAAGGGGGAGGAGCTGTTTGTATGCCATTTGTAACTGGGAGGCTAGCTTGGCAGAAAGGAGTGTGTTAGGGAAAGAGAGAAAAAACAGCACTAGATGAATGTGTGTTGAAAGCTGCCGGGGCTTCGTGCTCAGCAGACCTGGAGCATGTCTCTGGACATACTCACTCTAACCCTGGGTTAGACCTAACAGCGGAGAGTCCATTTCCTTATCTGTAAAAATGGGAATAACAGTGTCCACTCAGAGGTGCCGTGAGGATGAAATGACATGATATCTGGTGCTGGTGTGGGACGTGGTTAGGATAAGAGGGTGGTGATGTTTATGCAGCTAGCAGGAGGCAAACACAAACTGTCTGTACCAACAGCAACAGGGACACTCGCTCAAGGGAGACATGGTCGCGTGCTTTAAGCATCAGTCCAGGGCTTGCATCTAAAGATCTGGCTTTGACACTTAGGAGGGTGACCGTGACTGCATCACTTCACCTCGAAGAGCTGCTGGCGAATCTGTAAAGCGGGGCCAACTGTACTTGCTGAGTCTGCTGCTTGGCTGTTGGGAAGGGACGGATGGAAGTGAGAGGGTCTGCAGGCTGGGAAACTCCTGAGAAACAGGAAGCAGGGATGGCAGCCGCATTGACATGTTTATTGTGTTTGTGTATGTGGAGGGTGCTCAGGATGGCCAGAAAACATTTCCCTGTGCCCCAGGCTTGGGACTTTGATGTGTCCCTCCCCTGCGTTCCCTTGCTATCGGCTTCTGCGCTCTATCTGCCTGGTCTTTCCTGGCACCATGAAAATGGTCTCCTGGAGGAGTTGAGAAAGCCCTGCTGGGGAGGTTGGTCTTTGGTGAGGGAGACCCACTGTGCAGAGGGCTGGGGTGAGAGCAGCTGGCTTCATCCACTCCCGATGCCACTGTCCTCACAGGCTTCAGTCCATGGCCATCCCAGGGCAGGCCTGTCACGCTCCTGTGTGCCTCCCATGGCCTTGGTACTCTGTGTGAGCCATCTGGCTTTGTCTCTTCAACAAGGCAATAACATGGAAGACAATTGTAAAAAGGGAGGTGGGTTATTCTCTATCAAATGAGACTTAAGAGACTGAATAGCCAAACATCACTTGTGACCCTCAGTTGGATTCGGCTTGAACAAACAGGCATTTTGGGGACACCTGGAGACTCTTTGATATGACTGGCTATTAGATGACATTAGAAGACTGCTGCTGCTTTGATTAGATGTGACGATCTGTGATGCGGTTGCAGCCCCTCAGATGCAGTGATCCCCATCCCTGGCAGGTGCAACTCACCCTCTTCCCTGGGGTTTGGGCTGGAGCAAGTAATGAACTTCCAATGAAGACAGTATGGCAGCAGGGGGTGGGGTGGCACTTCCGCCATGAGGGTGCAAAGGAACTTCCACCTGAGGTGTGTTTTCTGTCTTGGATTGCTTACACTGTGGCGGGATCAGCTCTACAGAAGGGTCCATCTGCCATGGTGAGGACCCGAGGCCCATTCCAACAGCCTGAGAAGAACTGAGGCCTGCTGACAGTGTGAGGGTGTGAGTGGGCTTGGAGGCAGGCCCTTCAGGCCCAGTTGAGTCTTCTTTTTTTTTTTTTTTTTTTTTTTTTTTGAGCCAGAGTCTTGCTCTGTTGCCTAGGCTGCAGTGCCAGTGGTGTGATCTCGACCCACTGCAACCTCTGCCTCCTGGGTTCAAGCGATTGTCATGCCTCTGCCTCCTGAGTAGCTGGGACTATAGGCACACGCCACCACGGCTGGCTAATTTTTGTATTTTTAGTAGAGATGGGATTTTGACATGTTGGACAGGCTGGTCTTGAACTCCTGACCTCAGGTGGTCCACCTGGCTTGGCCTCCCAAAGTGCTGGGATTACAGGCATGAGCCACCATGCCTGGCCCCAGTTGAATCTTGAGATGGTTGCAGCCTTGTAAGACAGCTTGAGCTGAGGTACCAGTTAAGCCACTCCAGGGTGCCTGATACAGAAACAGTGACATGGGACATGTTTGTGTCCTGCTGCATGCTTTGGGGTAATTTGTTAGGCAGCAGTAGGTAGCTAATACATGTGTTTATGTAGAAAAGTCTTATTTTGTAGAGATGCATACTGAAGTGTTTAGAGACAAAGTGTCATGGTAGCAATCATTTACTTTTTTTCTTTTTTAAAAATGATTTTTGAGATCTCTTTAATGTATGATTTAACAGAAGACAGATGAATTCTCATACTTGGTTCTACATTCAATCTGTCTCAATATCACATGTGATGTAGCCTCTGGACAATTCTACTGTATGCTCACGAGAGAATGAGCTTAGAAAAGGCAATTAACAATGTCAGAATATTGTGAAATGTTTTTGACATTATGGACCCCCTTAAAGGGTCTTGGGGAGCCCAAGGAGTCCCAGACCACACTTTGATAGGCTTCAAGATCAAGAATTCACTTTATTTATTTATTTTTTTAAATGGAGTCTCACTCTGTGGCCCAGGCTGGAGTGCAGTGGTGCAACCTCGGCTCCTGGGTTCAGACAGTTCTCCAGCCTCAGTCTCCCAAGTAGCTGGGATTACAGGTGCCCGCCACCATGCCTGGCTAATTTTTGTATTTTTAGTACAGACAGGGTTTCACCATATTGGCCAGGCTGGTCTCGAACTCCCAACCTCAAGTGATCCACCCACCTTGGCCTCCCAAAGTGCTGGGATTACAGGCGTGAGCCACCATGCCCAGCTAATAATTCACTTTAAAATGGTTCAGTTAAATGAAGAAAGAGAAAGAGATAAACCAGGTCGAGCCAAACGTGAACAAGTGTTCAGTCTGACTGGTGTTATTCATTGGATTCTTCTGCATGATGTTCTGTGTAATTGAAAATGTTCATAATAAAATGTTAAGAAAAAAGAAAAGAAATGTACACCCTTAGACATGTTGGAGATTCTGGTTGAGTAGGTCTGGGGGTAAAGCCCAGGGCTTAACCTGTGCTCAGGTGCCCACAGTAACATGGGCCAGAGCTCCCAGCCACTTTGACCCAGAGGTACTCGCCTTACCTGCCTTCTCTCCACCTGTCACCTCCCTTGCTGTACCAGACCAAAGGGGGGTTTAGTGTGATGACGAATCTCTTCTACTGACCTGGGAGAAGAGGTATGTGGGGATAGTCCCCCTCCTGCCCCTTCCCCCATACACACTTTCCCTTGGTAACAAGACCGTTGTTTATCCACATTTTCAGTGGGTGGCTTTTTTATGTGCAGGAATGGGTTTCCTTTATAGATTGTGATAAGTATTTTTTAAATGACTTTCTTCTGTTTCTTTCATTTCTTTTCCTTTTTTTTTTTTTTTTTTTTTTTTTTTTTGAGATGGAGTCTCACTTTGTTGCCCGGGCTGGAGTACAGTGGCTTGATCTCAGCTCACTGAACCTCCACCTCCCGGGTTCAAGCGATTCCCCTGCCTCAGCCTCCCAAGTAGCTGGGGTTACAGGCACGCACCACTATACCTGGCTTATTTTTGTATTTTTAGTAGGGACGGGTTTCACCATGTTAGCCAAGGTGGTCTCGAACTCCTGACCTTAGGTGATCTGCCCACCTCGGCCTCCCAACGTGCTGGGATTATAGGCGTGAGCCACTGTGCCAGTCCCTTAATTCTTCATTCAGCAAATATTCCTTGGGTCTGTGCATCTAGGTCAGGGTTTCTCAACCTTGACACTATGGATATTAGGGGTCAGATGATTCATTCTTATGGGGGGCTGTTCTGGGCAATGTAGGGTACTGAGCAGCATCCCTGACCACGATCCACTAGTTGCTAGCAGTACCCCCTCTCCCAGTTGTTATAACCAAAAATGTCTCTAGACATTGCCAAATGTCCCCTGGGGGACAATATTGCCCTCAGTTGAGTCCTACAAGTCTAGGCAGTGGGATACATGCTGGGGCCAAATGGACAAGGTTTCTGCCCTCACGGGACTGATTTGAACTGAAGGAAGAGGAAATAACTTGGATAGGATGTGTGTTGAGTGAAAGGATGGACAGCACTGGACCCCAAACGCTGGTTAGGGAGGGCACGAACCCCTCTTTGAGGGCTTGCACTTGAGCAGAGATCCGAATGGAGAGAGAGCCACATGAGCATTGGGGGCTGAATGCGCAGGGCTCAGGGAACAGCTGATGAAAAGGCCCTGAGACCGGGCAGGACTGGAAGCCTTTGTGGAAAGCAGGGAGGTCAGCATGTGCAAAGAAGAGTGACCTCGAGAGCCGGGGTGGGAAAGGTGCTCAGAGGGGTGCAGGGGGCAGGCCATCCAGTAACACAGTCGTGATGTCAACCCTGGATTGTCCTCTGTATGATGGAAAGTCACTGGATACTCCTGTGTTGGGGAGTGACATGTTGAGACTGGGTTAAAAGGACTGACTGCTGTCAGGGGCAGAGTCAGAGGTATGTGAGAGAGAAAGCAGGTGGCCAGCGAGGAGACTAGGAGGCGAGGATGGAGGCCAGATGGGGACTGGCCAGGGTGACCAGGTGAGTTGGACTGAGCAGCTAACCTCTTTAGCAGCAATATTGTCTTAGGTGCCAGAGTGGGCCCTTGGTGATCAAAGAAGCCTGGCGTGGGAGGGTCACATGGTAGCGTGTAACTACAGGGCAGGGCGTGGAGGCTGCACGTGTCCTCACACACCTGGCTTAGTTGCAGCATCACCTTTGATGGGCGGTGGCTCCCAGGGACAGCAGAGGAAATGGCCATGCACATTCCCACATGACACCTGAAAAGCTCTCTTTCCAGCTTCTTGTCATGGGTGAAGTCTCCCAAGCCGTCAGGCCACCAGTAGCCCCGGTGATTCTGGGTACATAGCTTGCTTGCTGTCCTCGTGCCTAGCACGTTCATTCCTGCCACTGAGTCTCTGAATTGGCTGTTCACTGTGCCTGCAGGGTCAACCCCCATACCTGTTCTCTTGTTCCCTTCTCCAAGTGGAGCTTGTCACCCTGCGCCACCTGTCGTGTGTGCTCCTTTGGGACGCAGTGCACCTGCAGTCAGAGTTCACAGAAGCCCCTGCCTGCTGGCTTGCTATCTTCACACTGTTCTTGACAGGGTCCTGCCCTGCCTCAGGGCCTTTGCACTGGCTGTTCCCTTAGCCCTGAGCATTCAGCCCCCCTGTATTCAACAGACAGTCTGTTGTTGGCTGGGTTGAAAGTAGATGTGAGGCCACAGCCTTCCCCGCAGATGGGACTCGAACCCCTCTTGAAGCCACAGAATAGGAGAGTCCTGGAAGGCTGGGGTCAGGCCCTTGACCTGGCCCTGGGATGACGTGGGAAGAGCAGGGTCATGAAGGAGAGGCATCAGGTGGGTGCTCCCCTTGAGGACGGTGTCCCCCTCTTCCCATCTGCGGCTGTTGGGGCACCCAGGATGGGTCTGGAGTTTGCTGATGTGAGAGCTGCCCCGACACCCTGTTTCCTTGTGAGGGAGGCTGCTCCTGCCCCTGGGTACTGGGCCTGCGGCTCCTCTCTGTGGCTGCCACCCCCCTGGGCCTTGTCCGGTGGTTTCACAAGGCTTCCCGACGGCCTGACTGTCTTCCTACCTCTTAGCTATTTGTTTCCCTTCTGGGTTGATTTGGCTAAATGCGAAAGTTATTTTTCACCCTCCACTGTAGCCCTTGGAGGCGCTGGTTGGGTGAAAAGGCCTTTGTGGTTAGCAGATAGGAGGCCCAACCGCCACGATGACAGCCGGGCGATTGTTCCTCTTAGCTTAGTCACACCTTGCACCACCTCCCCTCTTCCCCTAAACACGGAATTGGCTCAAATGTCAGCCCTTACGTTGGTGAGAGTGGCCTGCCTCTCTTCACCATGGCGTCCAAGGATGCCAGGAGCAGCACATGAAAGCCACTGTTGATGCTTTCCAGCATTCATCCTTTACAAACTTGCTAGTCATGAGTGGCTCCTGACATTTTCTTTTTATCTGTGAGGGGGTGTGAACCTCGGGTAAGCAGAAAATAGGTTGTGGTGGCGAAAACCTATGAGAAAATGGTGAAGGAGAGGCTAGGCCGTGGAGATCCCAGAAGCGAGGGATCTCCCACCTGTGCTGTCTTCAGCAGCTGTGATGGCTTGAACTGTGTTCCCACCAGATTCCTAGACTGAAGTTCTAACCGTACTTCAGATGTGACCTTATTTGGAGATAGGGCTTTACAGAGGTCATGAGGGTGAAATGAGGTCACCAGGGTGGGCCCTAATCCAGTATGACCCATGTCCTCAAAAGAAGAGGACATTTCAGCACAGACACATACAGAGGGAAGACCATGTGAGCAGAGTTAGGGAGGTGACAGACAACTGCAAGTGAAGACGGAAGCCTGGAAAGAAAGGATCCTTCCCCCAGAGCCCCAGAAGGGACCCGCACTGCCAACACCTTCGCCTCAGACTCCTGGAGTCCGGAACTGGGAGAAAATCCTTTTCTCTGATCACAGAGGGCAACCCAGGGGCCTTTAATTAAGCTCTTCTCACACAGTTTAGGAGAAACGTGGCCCCCAGTGCCCTCTCCATGAAGGTACGTGGGTCCTGAGGTAGCAGAGGCCTGCCTGCTGACGTGGAGACAGGCCCCTGGGACCTGAGCTGGATCCAGCTGCCCCCTCACTGTGTGTGAGTCTTAACCTCTGTGGCGCAGTTTGCTTATCTGTAACTTAGCTGCAATGTTGGGCCTGAGGGAGGCATTACTTCATATGTGGGGAGGTACTTATAATGAAGCCAGGGACACCGAGCCCTATACAAAGGCTTGTTACTGTTATGGGAAGAAGTCTCTGGGGAAATTCCAAACCCTTGGCTCTTGGCACCAGCCACACAGACACCTCATGGCCCAGCCCTCCTGCCCCTGGGATGGGGGTATAAGAACACTGAGGCCATTGTGTCATCCAAGGCCACATGTGGTTGGCCTCATCCTGTTTCCAACATGTGGGGTGAGTTTCAACGTGGAATGAACCGCTGCATGGCCCTGGGTTCATAGGAACCCTGCCATGGTCACACACTGGCTGCCCAGTCCTATGGAAGTCAGACTGTGGTTGAAGGAACACGGAGAGTGCTGGGGGTTGAGGAGGAAGTGGGAGGAAGAAAAAGGAAGTGTCTCTGCTGGCTCGAGGCAGATTTTTGAAACAGGCACAGTTTCTTTCTGGGTATCCTTTTGCTCTGAGCTTCTCCCTGTTTAAACAACTCTTTGGTCATGTGGCCCTCCGCCCCTCACTGGGAGGCTACCACCTGGCTCCTGTCACTGTCAGCGCCTTCTTGTCTTCTCCCCTCTGGTGTTCGGAGGGTTAGCTGGAAGGGGTGGAATGAGTCCTGGCCACCTCATCATCTAAAGGTGTCCACATTTTAAAAGCAAGACGCAAAATGATTTCAAGTGAATTTGAAATTGCTGAGGTTTCAGGCAAGGTAGAATAAGGCAGTGAAAAGCGTTGGTGTGGGAGCCAGCCTCCAAGATGGGCCTCGACCATCCTACCTCTGAGTGTTCCTACTCTGCACGATCCCCTCCCATATGGAATCATTCAGGGCTGACCTGTGTCACCAATAGGATACTTTGGAAGTGACAGTGTGTGACTTCCAAAGCTAGGACATTAGAGACTGTCCTGCTTCCCTTGGACCACCCCCTCTGGAGAAAGCCAACTGCCATGTCATGGAGACATTCAAGCCATCCTGTGGGGATGCCAGCAAGCAAGTTGGTTGCTATATGAGGGAGCCCCCATCCTGCTTTCAGATGACAGCAGCCCTGGCTGACATTCTGACCACAACCTCCTGAGAGACACTGAGCCAGAAAGACCTAGCCACACCGCTCCCACTTCCTGATGCATAGAAACTGTGAATGGTCAGTGTACATGGTAATTAGTGATGCAGCATCAGATAACGGATGGCTGGTAAGGGTGCAAAACTTTCTGGGAGGGGAGGCCCAGTGCTGGCCTCTCCTTGGGTCAGCTCCCCAGCCTCTGGCCTTGGCTGTCTTCATTTTGCCCCTTCTGAAGCTCTACTTTTCTCTGATTGTTCCGTGTTTGTTCATGGTATTTTCTCTCTTTCATTCCTGGGTTGGAGAGGAGAGGAGCTTCATGCAAAGTTTAGGTCTATTGATAAGTTAGGGCATATTGAGGATGAATTTGGGTATATAGATTTTTAGTAAATGGGCAATGGTCTGTATTTCATGAAAATGTAATAACCCCCTGTATCTCTTTATAGCCTTGAGACTTCAGTAAAATATTCCCCAAATGCTAATGGGCTTTGGCTGTCTGGGCGTTAACTTTGAGCACTCAGCATTTGCAAAGACCGGATGTCATTTTCAATGCCAGCAGCCCCCTTTGCCTCTAGCACCAGGGAAACATGCCCCAGCCTGTAATGCAGCATGGAGCCCATGCCCTCTGCTCACCGCACAGGGGAAATGCCGACTCCAGCGCCTTTGCTTTGTCAGATTTCTGACCTCAATTATTTCAGTAGGAGGTCATTTTTGTAAGAAAGGATGCAATGGGTGTTTGAAAAGAGAAAGTATTTCACAGGCACTTCAAAGAAGTGTTGCAAGCATGCCAATGCAAAACCTCACTTTTGTAAAGTGAAGCTGTGAGATTTAATTCCAGCTGATACCTTGTTTGGATTGCCTTTGGTCAACCTTTAATTGAAATCCACGTGCAGAAAAATACATAAACGGTAACGGTGCAGCTTGATGAATTTTCACAAGATGAACACACCTGGGTAATAGTGCCCAGATCTAGAAATGGAAAATGACCAGCTCCTAGAAGCCACTCTCATGTCCCCTTCCAAGGGTAACTGCTATCCTGAATAACACCACCAGTTCCTTCTGCTTGTTTGGGACTTTATAGGGATGAAATGATGGATCCCTTTGTGTCTTTCTTTTACTTGACATTAGGCTTGTGAGCTTCGTTGTTATTATGGGATGGAGTGGTACCTCTTTCCTCATAGCCCTATATAGCCTAATACCTTTCCCTGTATGTAAAGTGCCTCTTTTCTCTCATTGCTTTTAAGAGATCCTCTTTTTCACTGGTTTAACAATTTGATTATGCTATGCCTTGGTGTAGTTTTCTTCCTTTTTGTGTGTGTGTGCTTGGGGTTTGTCAGCTTCTTCTATCTATTGGATTATGTAGTCTCATAGTTTAAATCTTTGTGTAAACAAGATTTCCTATATTGAATGTTCTGGTCAGTGTATCCACATTTATTTCAGAGAAACTTCTTGAGAGACTTTAAAGGGATTTTTAAGCCAGTTTCCCTCTCAAGCTCTCTCCTCCTCCACTTGGATAAAAACAGTGAAGGGTTTGTCTTGCTGAGCTGCTAAGGAACCCTCAGCTTGTGGTGCTTTTAGCCTCTGTTATAGGTCCAGAGTCCACTCCCTTGAGCTCCACGGAGTCTGTGTTAAATGCCTGGATATCAGGAAGACGCCTGTTTTTGTCAGCCCTACTTTTTTCATGAGTGAAAAGGAACAAGAGAAACAAGATGAATTCAGAGATTTTTTTTTTTTAAAAAAAGTAAGGAAAGGAAGGTATGCCCTTCAGACAAGCATTGTTACAAATTATTTTTTCTTTTGTAAAAAATATGTTTGTGCCGGGCATGGTGGCTCAAGCCTGTAATCCCAGCACTTTGGGAGGCCGAGGCGGGTGGATCACAAGATCGAGAGATCGAGACCATCCTGGTCAACATAGTGAAACCCCGTCTCTATTAAAGATACAAAAAACTAGCTGGGCATGGTGGCACGTGCCTGTCATCCCAGCTACTCAGGAGGCTGAGGCAGGAGAATTGCTTGAACCCAGGAGGCGGAGGTTGCGGTGAGCCGAGATCGCGCCATTGCACTCCAGACTGGGTAACAAGAGCGAAACTCCGTCTCAAAAAAAAAAAAATAGGTTTGTTAAAAAGATTTTTCATTTTGCTACATATTATAAAACTGGTGGGTGATGGTGCACATTTCAAAATCACTCACATTTGACATGGCCAGTGACTTCAGGCTGCCCTACATAGCCTTTTGTTCTGTGTACATGTACAGATAAAACATCTTTCTTGTCTTGATTTTTTTATTTTTTTATTTTTTTTGAGACGGAGTCTTGCCCTGTTTCCCAGGCTGGAGTGCAGTGGCGTGATTTGGCTCACTGCAACCTCCGCCTTCTGGGTTCAAGCCATTCTCTTGCCTCAGCCTCCCGAGTAGCTGGGACTACAGGCGTGTGCCACCACTCCTGGCTAACTTTTTGTATTTTTAGTAGAGATGGGGTTTCACTGTGTTAGCCAGGATGGTCTCAATCTCCTGACCTTGTGATCTGCTTGCCTTGGCCTCCCAAAGTGCTGGGATTACAGGAGCGAGCTACTGTGCCCGGTGTTTTTTTTTTTTTTTTTTTTTTTTTTTTTTTTTTGTGAGGTAGAGTCTCACTCTCTGTCACCTAGGCTGGAGTACAGTGATATTATCTCGGTTCACTGCAACCTCCACCTCTGCCCCATTCAAGCGATTCTCATGCCTCAGCCTCCCAAGTAGCTGGAATTATAGGCGCATACCACCACACCCAGCTAATTTTAGTATTTTTAGTAGAGACGGGATTTCACCATGTTGGCCAGGCTGGTCTTGAACTCCTGACCTCAGGTGATCTGCCTGCCTTGGCCTCGCAAAGTGCTGGGATTATAAGTGTGAACCACCACGCCCGGCCTCTTATGTGGATTCTTGAGCATGCCTATGCAGTGATGTCCAAAGCATTCAATAGCTGACTACTTGATAGAGTTTTATATCTACTGATGGATATAGTAGTAATAACACTCCTTGTAGAATAGAAGTAGTATGTGTGGCTGGCTAAGCTTTTTGTGGCTTAGTGGACACTATTTCAAAATAGCAGCGTTCAGCAAACACTTCCTTTTATGCAGGTCCAGATAGTAAATAGAGATGAATAACACAGGCCTCTGCCCTCAAGGAGCTCACAGTCAAATATGGGAGGAAGCATGTTTGTAATTAATCATTTGAACAAAATGCAGTTTCTAAATAAGATTGATGTTAAAAATATTAATAATATAAATAATATTACAAATTTTAGTGATTAAAACACCAATGACAAGCATGCAGGTCATGAAGGAGTGGAGAATAAGAAAGGAGAATAGGAAGGGGACAAAAGGCTATACTAGGCTGGTGGATCTCAACGTGCAGTTCCTGGATCAGCTGCAGCAGCCTCCTTTGGGAGCTTGTGAGAAATGCAGATTCCCCGGCTCCATCCAAGCCTTGCTGGATCTGAAACATTGAGGATGGGGCTTGACCATCTGAGTTTCCCCCGACCTCCTGGCAATGCTGATGCACGTTCAAGCTGAAGAACCACTGGTTTAGACCGTGATAAGCCACCAGGGTTCTGTCAGGAAGCTTGGGACGTGCCATTTTACTGCCCACGTTGTCCCCTAATTGCCAGAAACCTCAGCACAGCTTGGACCCTTTTGTTGGGCGACTGATCATTGTCAGCAATCAATAAAGTGTATCACGGAATTTTCTGGAATTCTTTTTGGTTTTGAGACAGAGTCTTGCTGTGTCCCCCAGGCTGGAGTGCAGTGGCATGATCTCAGCTCACTGCAACCTCCGCCTCCTGTGTTCAAGCAATTCTCCTGCCTCAGCCTCCGAAGTAGCTGGGATTACAGGTGCTCAGCACCATGCCTGGCTAATTTTTGTCATTTTAGTAGTGATGTGGTTTTACCATGTTGGCCAGGCTGTTCTCAAACTCCTGACCTCAGGTGATCCACCCACCTCGGCCTCCCAAAGTGTTGGGGTTACAGGCGTGAGCCACCGCGTCTGGTTCTGAATTCTTAAATGAAAGTTCTACTTTGCCCAGCTAGTACAGCTTACCACTTTCTTTCTTTTATGGACTGTGCTTTTGATGTCATTTCTGGTAATTCTTTGCGTAGCCCTAGGTTTTGCCCATTCGTGTGGGAGGGGTAAAAATCACTCACATGGGTTTATGCAGGCAAAGGTGTCACTGGCTGAAGAAATATAAAATGCCATGTGATGCTGCCTTCGTTTGGGTCCTCGCAGAAGTGAAACCTGCAAGGAGGTTTCTGGTGCGAGTTTATTTGGGAAGGGAGTGGGGAAGTGAGGCCAGGAATGGAAGGCAGCCATTAGGGCCGGGCTGTTAATGTCACACAATGGGCGACTGGAGCTTCATTCCACACTTTGGAAACTCTAGGAAATGGTGTTCGCTGTGTCATGGTTCCCCAAGATCACCTCTGGGTCCGGTGATTTCCTAGGAGGGCTCATAGAACTTGACATATGTCATATGCATGGCTGTGATTTCGTACAGTGAGCAGATACAGAGAAAAATCAACAAAGGGAAAAGGCTTGTGGGGAGAAGTCTGGAGCAAAGCTTTCCCAGTGGAGTCACACAGAACATGCCTACTCTTGCCCATAATGGGTTGAGACATGTGTGAAACGTCCACCAGGGAAGCCCCTTAGAGACTCAGCACCTGGGATTTTTGTTAGGGGCTGGTCACATAGGCATCCTCTGCCTAGCACACATCAAAATTCCAGACTCCCAGAGGGAAAGCAGGCATTCAATATAGATCACAGTATTTGGACAAAGAATTTAGGCACAGTGGGCCACTCTTATCAGCTCTGGGAATGGTGGGAACCCTCCCAAAATACAAATTCCCGGATGCCAGCCAAGGGCCACCATTGCAAACAGGCGTCTCTAAGGAGCAGTCTCAGGTCTGCTATAGTACGTTTTCTGCACAGGTCCAAAGCACATGCTTTGAAATAATCTCATTCAAGGGACAAGGGAGTGGGACATTTGAAGATGTCTGGTTTCCTCCAGACTTTGCCCTGCAAGCCTTTTCCCTTGAGACTCAGTTTTTCAGAGTCATCAATTAATTAATACTCCCAATAGTGCACTTCAAGCAGGCCATGTGAGCAGAGCCACACCTTCTGTGGGTTTCAAAACAGTGACAGTGACCTCAGACTCAGCGAGATGGTTGGAAATTATCTGGAGCTTACGGGAAGGTTTTCAGTGATATGAATGGGGCGCTGGCAGCATCAGATACAGTAGTTATTCTAGAAATTGGGTGGGGATGACAGAGCCATGTGTACAGGGTAGTTGATGTGCATGGGGTCATGTGGCAGTATTACAACTGTGAATGAAGAGACCAAGGTCAAAGCTTCCCTTTAACCTCCTTGGGGTGTGGCAGGGATGCTTGGTGTAGGACATTGCTGGGCCAGAGGTACAGGGTAGATGCCTCCTTCCTGTGTCTGCCCATTGGAGGAGAGATGGGAAGGGGTGTGTGTGTGTGTGAGAGAGAGAGAGAGAGAGAGAGAAGAGAGAGAGCATGCGTGTGTGTGTGAGAGAGACAGAGAGAGAGCGTGAGATCATTGTGGGGGCAGAAAATCCTGGTACATTTGCTGTATTTTAAACTTCCACTTTTAATATTTTAGTCCTGAGCAGTGTGAATAGGCAGATAAACAAATGTTTGCTATAGCCGCAAACATTCATGCCAGAACAGTTTTTCCCTCCATTTACACGAGTAAATTAAGAGAACTGTGCTCTGTTGTATAATTTGAAGATGGCTATTAATTTGTGTTGGATTGCATTTCTTAAGCATGTTATGTTATTCGAGGAGCAGGAGACCAGCTGGCCTGTCCACCCCCATAGGAGGCGCTGGTGGGGAAGCTTTGAAACTGGAGCAAGAAGGAGTGAAATGACACAATCTGATGATAATCACAGTAATGCCGGCCTTGCAGCCTGGTGACATTCTTCAAAGGCAACTAACTGCAAGACTGCCCTCCTCCCCTCACCTCTCAGACATCTCCAAGACCCTGCCAACCGCCAGATGAAACGAATCTTCCTAGAGCCTCGTGTGGTGGTCTCAGGCAATGCTTGGGATTGCCTTAGAAATTTGGAGTCTCAGATGCAGTCTTGGGCCCCATCCTAGCTTTCCAGGATCAGAATCTGCCGTTTGATAAAACCCTAAGGGATGCATGGCTCATCCAGGTAGAAGTCAGATCTCCCCTGAGGCCGTACATTGGCAGCACCTGGGGAGCTTTTAAAAATGCTGATGCCTAGGTGCTGCCCCAGGGACCCCGGTTTAATGACTCTGGGCAGGGCCTCCTCCTTGGGCTTTCTAAACGCTCCTACGTAGTTTGGCTGTGCGGTCTGGGAACCATGGGGCTCTCTGGCAGTACCCTTCTGGAATTCTCCTTCCTCAGCCTCCCAGGCACATGACTGCTTAATCCCCTCCCTCTGTGGCTCTTTCTCTGTCCTCTGCTCCTGGCTCCCTGATTTCTGAAGTCAGCCCAGTCTCTTTTCTTTCTTTGTTACCTCGTCGCCATTCAAAGTGCCTCTGCGGGGGCAGGAGCTTGTGAGAAACTTGAGCCTCAGCCCTGCCCCAGACCTGCTGAATCAGCATCTGCAGTTTAACCAGAAGCCCAGGGGATGTGCATGTACGTTGTCATTTGAGAAGCCCTGGTCTAGGTGACATAAGCTGGGAAAGAAACCCAGGGAATCTGCTGGAATGTAGGGAGCCTGGGCTCAGGAACTGGAAGGCGTCTGTCTGGGTCTCTGGCTTGTTTGTTCTCCAGCTCTTACAACATGCCACTGTGGACATTTGGGGCCAGATCATTCTTTCCTGTGGGGGCCGTCCTGCATTTAGGACATTGGGCAGCATCTCTGGCCTCTACCCATTTCATGCCATAGCAATCCTTCTCCCCAGTGGTGACAACCAAGTACGTCTGCAGGCATTGTCAAGTGTCCTGTGGGGCAGATGGTCTCAAGGGGACACTTTGGTGTCTGCCTCTGGCCTCATTCCCTCCTGCTGTAGACCCTTGTTAGGGCTGGTGGCCCCAAATCAGCCACTCCTCTGGAAAGAGAGACTTTCTTTCTCCTCCTCATCCATTTGTGCGGCCCTGCATGGGTCTCATGCTCACCCCCATAGCCGTTCACTGTGCCTGGTGGTTGGAGCACTGTCATTGGCCAGATTGGGTTGTGTGCCTCCTCCCCTGCCCCAGGCCAGTGGCCAGCTTTGTTAGCAATTAAAGGGGACTGGGAGAGTTCTGGGGAAGGCACAAATGGCTAATTTGGACCACTCTAGCACCCTTTAGGGAGCCAAGCCCTCTGCTGAGCTTTTGCTCAATAACAGGCTCATTTAGCAAATATCTGTTGTGTGGCAATGAAGAGTGGGTCCTGTTCCAAGGCCGGCATTTTATAAACAGTCCTGGGGACCGTCCTAGTAGGGTGGTCTTGTTAGCTCATTTTTACACGCAAACAGACTGTAGCCCAGCCAAGCTGGTGACACCCATGGCCATCTGCGGAGCCCAGTTGCCCCCTAATTCCCCCCACCCTGTGCCCCACTGTCAGTCCTACCTTTTTGTCACTTCTTTGAGTTTTTCCTCCCCTCCAGGCTGTCCTACACTGCCATATAGCTGAACAAATTGTAAAAGGAACACCCATGTCATCATGTCTCTGCTAAGGTCAGGAAAGACTGTTGCTGCTGTCGTCTTTGGTCCCCTCCCCAGTCCCCTCACCTCCCTGCCCCTCAAAATACTCTCCTGACTTGTATTGTGTTTACATCTCTACTTTTCTTTGTCGATTTACCAGTGAATTCTGCATTCCTGAGGTTTGTAGTTTATATCTGCCCGTTTTTGTATATGACATAAATGGGATCACACAGAGGATATTCGGATGCATCCAGATTCTTTTGCTCTGTATTCTTTGTTCATTGCAAGCATACTTTGGGAAGAGCTTGAGTCAAAGGGTGGGTAGATGAGAAGCCACTGAAGGTGACAGAGGAACGGCCATGGGTCAGAGAGGGAATTACCCTGGCATTACTTGGGCAGAGCTGGAGCCGTGGGCTATGCAATTAGGAGGTTGCGGTGACCTGGGTAGGAGCTCCAGCTAAGGGCCTGAAGGCCGCGGGAAGGATGACAGGTGAGGCCTGGTAGGCTGGTGAGGGTTGTTCTGCCTTCTCTTTCCAATGAGGGAGGAGTTACAGGTTGGACGAGATGGGAAAAGGGGTGCATTCCTCATACAGGCTTGTTGGACCAGCAGGAGCTGAACCAGCGGTTGTCTTGGGCTCCAGTGAAACCCCCTCTTAGACTGGGGCCCCCAGCATCAAGGAGCTGGCAGCCAGCAGCCACTGAGTTCAGCACCTCTCGTAATCTACAAGGTTGGAAGAATGGAAACTCCATAAAGGCTGCTTATGATGAGTCATTGGGGCTCCTGGAAAATATGTAAGAAAGGAAGCGTTCGAGGTGTTTATTTTTAGATGCCATCTGACCATGGCCTGTCTCTGAATTTGATGTTCTTGGGCCCTCTCCTTTGGCTGTGTGTTCTAGAATTTCTATTGTGTCCTGTGCATTTCATGGTGTCATGTGAACACTACAGGTAACTGTGATGATATTTAACACTTTGTTAGCACTACGATATGATCATATTTTTATTCATGAGCCAAGGCATCTGGAATCTTCAAGCATTCAGATCACTAATTACTTGGAGAAACCTTTTTGACTGTAGGATCTTACAGAAACCTCTCTCTCTCTCTCTCTCTCTCTCTCTCTCTCTCTCTCTGCGTGTGTGTGTGTGTGTGTGTGCACGCGTGTGTGTGTAATAGGAACTAATTTTTATTTTCCCAAAGCTTCAAGGTTGAAATGTTGCTTCTGACATTCTTTAGTTGCATTGTTGCGTTTCTGGAAACTCATTCCTTCCCTTAAATAATCCTAAGGGGAGTGACTGTGGCCACTTGTCTTTGTATATACCTATCCCTGTGGATCACAATGATTTTGTTGAGAAGTGAGGGCCGCAAATGTGCTGTAGCTCTGGTGCCTCGGACAGTGGCCTGGCAGGTAGCAGATGCCCAGTAAACAACCATGGTGTAAAACAGGGACCTGCAAAGCACAGCCTGCAGGCCAGATCCAGCCTGTTCCTGTTTTTGTAAATAAAGTGTTATCGGCAGGCAGCCACATCCCTTTGTTTACATATTGTCTGTGGCTGCTCTGCTCTACAATGGCACAGTCCGGTAATCGCAACACAGACTATATGTCCTGCAAAGCTGTAAAGATTTCCCATCTGGCTCTTTCTGGGAAAGATTTGCAACCCCCAACTATCAGTTAAGTTACTATGAGGAAACAGGAAGGAGAAAGTGGCAGGAACAGCTTGTAGGAGAGGCCCATGGGAGCCGGAGGTGGTTTTAGTAGCAGTTTCTACCCTGCCCATGCTAGCAGGGGACCCTGCCGGGACTTCTCTCTGGGGTGGCCTTCTTTGCTTGTCTGACTTATGACTTTCTGTTCCATCTGTCCAAGTCTTCTGGGGCCTAGCTAATAGAGCAAGTTGGCAAATAATCCGACGTGGTCTGATTTGGGAAGGGAATACTGGCGTAAACATTGGCAGGTTCTGTGGCACCTGGCCATTGCTGGGCAGAGGACAGAGGGAACAGGTGGAAAGGCTTCAACCACACCGTTTTATGGACAGTGTAAATACTGATGGCAGCACGAAGTGTAATGGCTCCAAATGGGAAAGCACCCAATTGTCACCCGCAGTAGAATGGATAACTACATTGGGGTTGATTCCTCAGTCAAATACTGTGGAACAGGAGTCGGCCAAGTTCATGATCCTATGGGCCAGCTCCAGTTCACTGCCTGCTTTTGTATGGCTTATGAGCTAAGAATGGTTTTTGCTTTTTTACATGGTTGAGAAAAAGCCAAAAGAATAATATTTTGCGACACATGAAGATTATATGGAATACATATTTCAGTGTCTGTGAATAAAGTTTTATTGAAACACAGCACTAGGCATTGATGTGTGTATGGTCTCTGGCTGCTTTCCAATGACAACAGTGGAATTGAGTAGTCCTGACAGAGACCACGTGGCCCAGAAAGCTTCAAATATTTACTCTCTGGCCCTTAACAGAAAACGTTTGGTGGTCCCTGTTACAGGGCAACGAGAATGAACAAATAGTTACACTGAACAAAATGGGTAGATCTTACAACATAATGTAGAACGGAAGAAGATGGAAACAAAATTTCATTTCTTTATAGTTCGGAAGCAGGCAGCGGTAATCTATAGTGTGAGGTTGGGATAGTGGTTACCCTTAGTGGTGGGTCAGGGACTAGGGGGGCCATGAAGGGGTGGCTAAGGGTTGGTCACATTTCATCCCTTGATCCGAGTACTGCATACATGGGTGAGTTCCCTTTGTGAAAATGTGGAGCTGTTCATTTGTGATTTTTGCATTTTATGAATAGATGTTTACTTCAATAAAAAGCTTACTCAAGAAAAGTGATTTCAGTCTGGCAGCTCCTCAGAAGGTTAAACATAGAGTTCTCATCTGACCCGGCAATCCATTCCTAGGCATATACTCAAGAGAAATGAAAGCACATGTCCATGCAAAGACTTGTACACAGATGTTCCTAACAGCCTTATTCATAATAGCCCAAAAGTAGAAACAACCCAAATGGCCGTCAGCTGACGAGCAGATAAACGAAATGTGATACAGCCACAGAACAGAATCTTATTCAGCAATAAATAAAAAGGGGTAAAGCACCAATACACACTACAGCCTGGGTGAACCTTGAAAGCGTTATGCTAGGTGGAAGAAGCCAGAGGCAAAAGGCCAATACTGCATGATTCTACTTACATGGAATGTCCAGAATAGGCAAACCCATAGGATGAAAAGTACATTAGTGGCTGCCTAGGCTGGGAGAAGGAAGCAACTGCTAATAGGTAGGGGGTTGCTTTTAGGGGGACGAAAATGTTCTGGAATTGGATCGTGGTGATAACTGGACAGCCTTGTGAATTTGCTAAAAACCACTGAATTGTACACTTTACAAAAGTACATTTTATGGTATGTGAATTACCTCTTTAAAAATGCTGTAGGAGTTTGCTGCTACAGACCTGTGTGTATCTGTACACATCCGAAGGAAAAGGTCTCAAGGTGAGACCTTTCTTCTGCTGCTCGTACATTCTTCCTGCTGCTCCTCCAAGTGCAGATATCTCGAAAGTTACAGATGGGGCAGAGGCTGACTTCCCCCAGGTAATCCAGACCCTTCCCCTAGGTCCAAGCCAGCTGAGTAGCACAGAGCAGTTTCTAAAATGTAGCTAACATGGGCATGTTAATTTTGTTACTTTTGTTTACTAAAACTGCAGTTCTAGGAAAAACAGGATAAACTGAAAGAGCCTAGATAACTCGCTTCCTGTACTTTTCCTGTGATTATGCCTGACTTCACCCCCATTTTCCTGATGTCTGTTTTCCTTTCCTCTGATTGGAGAAAAACAGGAATCGTTGTAGTAGCCACTGTGGCCCATTCCCTTAGCTGAGCATGGACTGCTGGCTCCTTGCTGGTTCCTCCAAGACTTCATTGTTTCCGAGCCAAAGAAATGGAGCAGTAAAACAAACAACAACCAAATCAAACCAACCAACCAAACAAAAAACATTCAAAAAGACTTCACTGCTTACCTGTAGGTTGCTTTTTATATATAGTTCTCGATCTCTTCTCAATCAAACTTTTTGGTCCCCACTTCTAGGTGTTAAGGGCCATAATGGTCACAAATATTATGATAACTTGAGAGGATCCCTTTTGAGGATGTGAGATGACCACCAAGAGGATCTCAAAGTTTTCATTTCACTGACACCGAAGAGTGTATTTCTTAGGATTTTTCTACTCTGTAATGATAGATAATCACAGCTGACAGTGAAGATAGTGCTGAACTTTCTGTAAAGTCCCAGGCCTAAACATTATCTGTAGCAGAGACAAATAGTTTTAATTAATGACAAAAGGTTTGCCTGTCCCTGTGAGGGTGAAAGGGGCTGGTGCTGTTTGATTCCCTGTGCCATGTACTGGGGTGAAGGGGCACGAGAGGGAGCATCCCAGGGTCCTGGCTTTTGAGAGCGGGTGCT
Organism: Saimiri boliviensis; assembly: GCF_048565385.1. Taxonomy (NCBI): domain Eukaryota; kingdom Metazoa; phylum Chordata; class Mammalia; order Primates; family Cebidae; genus Saimiri; species Saimiri boliviensis. The sequence continues at coordinate 6,963,029 of NC_133470.1, forward strand.
GCGAGGGTCAGCTGTGGTCACACAGCCAGACTGGAGAGTCGTACATGTCTCTTGGTTAGTGGTCTTACCACTTTGAACAGAGGTATTTTATTTCGGGTTTGAAAGAAAGCAGTCTCTAAACAGTCTCCTCAAAGTAAATGCTTTGAGGAGTTTTTAGGAAAAGATGTTTTGACTGTCACATATAGATTCATGTTTTAATGGCCTCACTGATTCTTGGTAAGTGGAAGCCTACAGAAGGTCCTGCAGAAGCTCAGTTGGACCAGCGCAATCTCCCTGAGCAACGAGTCCATCGGGTCTCTTCTGTCAGCTACAGACAGCAGAGGAGTGAGCAGATCAACTTCAGAAATAAGGCGACATGCAAGGGGGTAAAAAAGGGGTGTTTTCATGAAACATGATTTTCATTTTAACAAAGATTTATGAAGCGCTAACCATATGCCAGGCACAAATTGCTTTACAAATGTCAGCTCATTCCATCTTCTTCACAGCACCCTGAGGCAGGCACTGCTGCAATACCTACTTCATAGATGGGGGAGACTGAGGCACAGTAAGAAAGGTCCAGCAACTTGCTTAAGATCACATGGCTAGTAAGTGACAGAGCTGAGATCTGAACCCACACAGTGCTGTTCTGGAGTCTGTGTTTTAACTAGTATGTGTGCGATGCTGCCTCTCTTATGATAAACATCAGAATATAGAAGGACAAAGTATAATATTGAAGATCCAAATACGTCTTAGGGCCAATTTGTTTTAAGATACATCTACAGAGAAAACATACCAACAGGTTGTAGAAGTTATCTAGGGCATGAGGATGGATAATCCTCTTTTTTTTTTTCTCGAGACTTCTCTCTGTTTGTCAAGGTTTTGTAAGTTGGGTGGTTGGTTGTATGTTTTAAAAAAAATAGCCACAATAATACTTCTGATTTCTGGATGCTCTTCTAGAACTTTGCCATTTCCCCATCAAGAGGTGGAGACTACTTCCTCTCCCCTTGAACCTGGGTGCGACTTAGTGACTGCTTTAACAAAGGGCAAGGGGCAAAAGAGACTGACTTCTGAGGCTGGGCCACGCAAGGTGGTACAGCTTCTGCCTTCTCTCTCTTAACGCACTTGCTTTGGGGCCCAGAGCCTCTGGGTAAGAAATACTGCCAACCCAAAGTCACATGCTGAAGAGACCACATGGGGATCTTGGCTCACTGCAACCTGCACCTCCCTGGTTCAAGGGATTCTCCTGCCTCAGCCTCCTGAGTAGCTGGGACTACAGGTGCCGGCCACCACGCCCAGCTAATTTTTGTATTTTTAGTGGAGACGGGATTTCACCGTGTTGGCCAGGCTGGTCTTGGACTCCTGACCTCAAGTGATTCACCCACCTTGGCCTCCCAAAGTGCTGGGATTCTAGGCGCGAGCCGCTGTGCCTGGCCCCTACATGATCTTTCAACCCCAACCTCACAATAGACACCACCACCTCCTCCTGGGTTCCCAGCGAAGTCCTTTGAGGCTCTGCAGATCAGAGCCTGTTTATTCTCCTCAGGACCACTGCAAGTTCCATCGAAGTTTAGAGATATGATTGTTCTTTACAGTGACTTTTTGTTTCAAGCATTATTGCCTGAAGTAGTTGTTTGACAAGAAGTGTGGTTGAATTTTAGGTAGTATAAACTCCTTTATAATCGACTGTTCAAGTCCCTGCAGTTCTATCTGCTGACTGGGTTTTTCTGACAGGGGCTCCCTTGGAGGGTCAACAGTCTGTCATCACTTTTCCCATCACGGATATTCTTTACCACATATATTAAGAGGTTATTTTCATCTTGTTCGTGGAGAAATGAGAATGAAATCTTTGCTTTCTAATTTTACTCTCTTCCTAACGTCATTGATTGCTACTGACTTATGCGATGTGATCCTTCCCTGGGCACTCATCAGCGGGTATTGTTTTCAACTTGGCATGGCTCAAACCTCAAACTTTTAAAATTTTAAAGCAGTCGCGTTGCACCTATGATCAATAAATCAAGCACTGTGACCGCTTTATTGCTTGTAAGGTGATTACCCTACTTTGCCCGTAGTGACTCTTCAGTTTGATTAAAATGCAGTTTCATCAGGTTGTGGTTGAGTCCTCCACATACATAAATACATGAGAGAAGCCCGCACTCAAATGTTTTTATAACTACCCTTCAACTTTTTAACCATCTATTCCAGCACTTTTATGGTCCTTATCCTATAATTCAAATATCCATGCTCTTTGCCAAAGTAATTTTTATTTAGTGCATAATCCAACCTCTTGTCTCTGTAAGAGTGTATTCTTTTTACTGCTAACTAGTGGTGAGCCTTGGTCCCACTGCAAAGCCTTTCCTACAGCTAAAATGAGCTCCTGTACAATCTGCAGATCAGGCTCTGATGGTGGGAGAATATGAGAGATGGTGTTGGTTTGCTTGTGATTGTTTTCTAGATGAGAGGAGCTAGAATAATGGGAGTGGAATTATTATCTTGGACGGGAAAGGAAGACACATTCAACTGTGCCACTGCTCTGGCAGCAGGAACCCTTTTGACTGCATTTTAAGACATTAAAGATGAGCATCTGTCCCAGAGCTCTTTGCCCAGGGCAGTGTGCCACCAGCCTTTCATGGCTTTTGGCTCATAGCAGGTTGCCCCACCTCCCTTGCCCATCTCCAGGGTGGCCCCACTCACGCAGAGGGCTCCTGCCCTCTGCAGATTGCCTGGGCTCCCACCAGCTCATTAAAGTCTTGCCAGTATTTTCACTGTGCCGTCGGGGTACATTCTGAATATCCACGTTGACAGCCACACAGGCTGCCTGCCTGAGTGGTCCACTTTGTCTCCCAGGGGAACCAATTATTGCTTTGATTGCCATTATTTTCATTTAAACCCTATTTGCCCCTCTAGCCCTGTCATTTGGTCACCTTGCTTTTGCAGAATGTGAGGTTTTTCAGGAATGTATATAATTGATCCTCATTTGCAGATTCTATATTTGCAAATTTGTGAACTGGCTAAAATGTATGTGTAGCCCCCGGATCAATGCTCGTGGAGCTTTCGAGGTTGTTCATAGATATGTGTGTGTGTAGAGCAACAGGAAGTGCCAGGAGAGCCTGTTCCTCACTGAGGTCTGAGAGGGCGATGCTCTGCCTTCCTGCTTCCACTCTCCTCCTGTCAACAAGGGTGCTTTTCGTGTTCTATTTAGTGCCATGTTTTTCAGTTTTGTGCTTTTTCTTGTTGGTAATTTTGCTGTTTAAAATGGCCCTGTAGTGCAGTGATGGGAAACTGTCTAGTGTTCCTGAACATAAGAGGGCTGTAACATGTTTTATGGAGAAGCCTCTCTCAGGCATGAGTGATAGTGCTGCTGGCTGTGAGGTCAATGTTCATGACTCTACAATATCTATTAAATAGAGTATCTTTAAACAGAAGTACATAAACAAGGTACATTTTGATTGTTTGATGAAAAAATGACCAAAGGTTTGCAGGAACCTTACTCTGTATTCTCTTGGGAACAGTAGTTCAGTATTCAGTAATTTAGTATTTGAGGTGACTTTATAAAGCATAACTTCTGTGAATAATGAGAATTGAGTGCGAATATATTTCATTACAGCAGAGATGCCTATGCTGAAATAATTCTTATGTAAGAAAATAGGACACGTGGATTATTCTTCTGCCATGTCTGTGGCATGTCCCACTTACATATTTAACCACCAGTTTTCTTGCCCAGGTGTAATTAGCATGGTCAATGCGGGAGCGATGAGTGGCTCTGGAAACCTGATGGATTTCCTCGATGAACCATTCCCTGACGTGGGGACGTATGAGGACTTCCACACCATCGACTGGCTAAGGGAAAAGTCACGGGACACTGACAGACACAGGAAGGTAGGTGACATTACAAAAGGACACACTACAAATGGCTAAGCAATGCTTTCATTCAAAAGTTATTGAGCTGGGGCTTAGGTCCACATACGTGTCATGTGCTGGGTTAGGGTCTAAAGAAGAAAAGAGCCAGTGGGAGAAGCAGATACATGTACTAGCAGGCACTTTGGGCAGGACGCTGTGTCATATGGAGGGAATGTGGTGTAGAGGAGAGGGAGGGAACTTTGCAGGTGCCATTTCTGGACCCTGTTTTCTCATCCATGAGTATGGAGGTGATTATGCCTGAAGAGGAAATGAGATTATGTGTATATGAAAGCACATATAACAGTGCCTGGCTTCTAGTTGGCAATCAGTGTATATTTAAATGGACCACAATGGTCGTCTGTCAAGTGCTGTGTGATCTTTTAGGTTCGGTTAGGGAAGGGTTTTTCAGAAAGGGTAACATTTCATTTAGGTCTTGAAGGATGACTAAGATTTTGCCAGGCAGAGGAAGGGAAATGATTCTAAACATCAGAAATGACCCCCCCCCCACCCCCTTTGAAAACTTTTCCTTTTTTTGCATCTCTGGAAGTCTTGGCTCTTCAGAGGGAATGGCCCCCTTTTTAAAGTCACAGAGGCGCGAAAGAATGTGATGTATTTGGGCAATTCAGGAAGCTCTGAGGGTCTGGTGGGGGATTCCTGCAACGGAAGGGATAGGGGCGAGTGTGGAAATGGAGGCAGCAGGACCACATGGGGAACGGCCACGCTGGCGGTGGAGAGGAGTTTGTATTTTGTGCTGAAAGCCACAGAAGACAATAAAGATGCACCGCAAAGGGAGAAGCAGGAAGCTTGGAAATGAGTCCCGGAGACCGAAGGCAGTGACGTGCAGGTGAAGAGAGGGAATCAGGGTCAAGAGGCATTCCGAGGCGCCACGAACAGGATTCAGTGGAGGTGCTGGGGTCAGGAGGGGAGTGGGGTCTTGGAAGTGCGGTTATGGAACACTAGGTTGTGGCCTGACGGGGATGATGCCTTTGATGCCTAGAGGAAGCAAAGGGAGACTGGCCAACTGTGGGGAGGCCAATGAGTTCTGTGTAGATGCGTTGGCTTGAGCTACGTAGGGGACAGGTGATCACAGGTGGCGAGAACTCTGTGGTTCAAGGGTGAGGGAAGGGCCGGGGGAGAATGAGGTCCCTGCCTGCAAGTGGAGGCTGAAGCTTTAGAAGCGGCCATGGTGGCCTGGGTGTGCAGAAAGAGAAGGGAGGAGGAGGTCAAGATCCAAGGCAGTGCCCAGTGTTACCAGGTCCAGGGGAGGCAGGTGGGGAGCCTGCAACAAGAGGGGACCCCACTAAGAGCGATCCCCTGTGAATGGAGAGCGTGTTGTGCAGGGGGCTGCTCACAAGGTTATCCTCCATGGGGAGGTCAGGTAGGAGAGGAACCAGCGGCCTGGGGGCTGGTGGTGAGGGGAGAGCTGCTTCAGAGGAGGGTGAGCAGTGACATGGACAGTGTGACCAGGTCCCCTTGCTGCATGAGGGCTGGCATGAAAAGAGGAGGGCAATGTGAAGGGAGTCAGGTTAAGTAATGAAGATGTGGCAGCCTCTTGGCTCTAGCACGCAAGAACATGGGATTGAGGCAGCTTTCCCTCTAGAGCATGGCTCAGCCGACTGCAGCCCACGGGCCAAAGCCAGCTGGTACCTTTTTGTAAATAAACTTTTGTTGGAACTTAGCCATGCCTATCCATTTCCATATTTTTTATGGCTCCTTTTGTGCTACAGTGGCAGGGTCGAGAAGTTGCAACAGAGACCATTTGGCCTGCAAAGCCCAAAATATTTACTCTCTGGTCCTTTCCAGGAAACATTTGCCCACCACTGCTCTAAAAGGCTATGAGGGAAATACGATCTCAGGGGTGCATACAATTCTGTTAGCACAAGGAGGTGTGTATAGGTGTGTCCATCTGATATGGTAAATGTGATCTACGGCAGCTAATTCTAAGTTTGTGCTGCTAAATTTAACCTTGAAAACAAAAAGAGGAGATGAAGTCTTTGTTGAAGAGGCTTTTTAATGAAACCTAGCAATGTAAGTGAAGATAGTAACTCATGTTCAGAATGGAGACACTGAACCAGTGTCCCCCTCAGCACAGCTTTTAAATCATCGAAGATCAAATCACATTTAGTACGTGTTTTTTAATTAAGTGAATTCTTTGTGTGTGTGCTCAAATTCTTTGGAGACTATTGTGGCATCTTTATAGCTCTATAAAGTAGAAAGCTCATCTTAGCATTGCAGCACATAGCTGAAAGAATCACATTAGTGGGAATTTAGCTACTTGATAAAATTCATTTTATTTTTTTAATTACTCTGTTTCCCGAGGAAACAGTTGCAAGGAAAAAAGCATGAATTAGAAAATACATTTAGATCAACCTTTGTATCTGCTTTGTTCTAGATCACCAGCAAGAGCAAGGAGTCCATATGGGAGTTCATCAAGAGCCTGCTGGATGCCTGGTCGGGATGGGTGGTGATGCTGCTCATCGGCCTGCTGGCAGGTGCGTGGATGGGCATGCAGTGCTCCCACGGGAAGCTACTGAGGCCAAAACCCCAAAACATGAACCTTCTGGGAGGTTTGGAGTATGGAGCGTGTGTCTTTTACTCCCGTGGGAGGGATTTATTACTTGAAATATCTAAGGGCAAAATGCATGACTATATATTTAACCTAAAATCTGTCATCAATAAGGCATTCCCAAGGCACAAGCCCAGGCACAGGCCTCTGTGGAGCTGTGATGACAGAGCTAGTGGCCTGTCCACACAATGCAGAATTTTCTTATTCTACTGGATTTGACTGAAAACACATTTTTTTTTTGAAAGGTCTTGTTCTGTGGCCCAGGCTGCAGGGCAGTGGCATGATGACAGTTCACTGCAGCCTCTACGTCCCAGGGCTGAGCAATCCTTCCACCTCAGCCTCCTGAGTAGCCAGGACCACAGGCATGCGTGCCACCATGCTCAGCTAATTTTTGTTATTTTTTGTAGAGATGGGCATCTCATTATGTTGCTCAGACTGGTCTCGAACTCCTGGGCTCAAGCCATCCTCTTGCCTCAGCCTCCCAAAGTGTTGGGATTACAGGCGGGAGCCACTGAGCCCAGCCAAGCACATATTTTATATTCTGTTGTAGTTGGTTATACATATAATTTGTAATTTGCCATATACAAATTTGTAGATGGCAACAAAATCAGGGACTGTTTGGATCTTCAATAACAAAATGTCATATGAGATTTCCTTTTACTGTTACTGGTAGGCTCTGGGATGAACTTGAAACATTCTGCAATGCTCAGCACCATGCTGGACACCCACGGGAACTGAGGCAGGCTCCTGACCATCAGGGACTCTGCATATTTCCTTTTTAGAATCCCAACACCATGTTTGTGAGCAGTAGATGTTTCTAGAGTGAATGGATGCTGTCTGGAGGGGAAACCCATCTTTTTAATAGCAAACGCACCAGCCCGTCATGGAAATAGTTTCCTAAAACTTACGTCCTTTTAGGAGATTATGAAGGTTAATGTCTAAGAGTAAAAAATTTGGCATGATGAAGAGGTTCTTTTAATAATAATTCATCACATATAACAACATAATACTTATGGTTAGAGAACAGATCAGGGAATTGACTATACCATAGTAGTAAGTGCTCTAAAAAGCACGAACACTAAAGGGGCACAGAGTTTTGTGAGTACGGGGGATTTCAGTTTCCAGGTGATCTTTGATTTATTCCATAGATCATCGGAGGAGGGGCTTGGTTGCCAGGGAAGAGCTCTACCTTCCTCACCTGCCTCAGCATCCCATAAAGAGCTCAGAGGAATGCTTGGAGGGGGGATCCTTTCCTACTAGTCACAGATGCTGTCTGTCCACTTCTCCATGTCTGTCCTTCCTTTCCCAGTGGCATTTCCTGTTATGTACTGGTGGCAGCCAGGGCAGGGAATTAGACTTCATTGTCACAAGGTATTGGGTGACCAGTTTTGCTTGGCTGCTTCTATGAAGGCCTTTGAAGGTGGGCCCGGTGGGAGTTTGCTATGAATTTTTATGTCCTTGTTTAGAGTATTTGATAAAACCTTATAGTGTGTCATTATTCTTGGCTCATAGGAAGAAGAAATAAAAAGGGTAAATGAAGAAACTCAGAATAGGAATAGACGTTCTGATAACCGCACAGTTTAAACTTATTGACTGACCTAGAAGCCCAATTGGGCTAACTTTAACAAATCTGATTTTGACCAGCTGGCTTTATTATCCACTTGATTTCCATTAGGATGGGGAATTAAAAAAATTATGCTGCTGCCCGGGCTTCACTTAAACAGTGTCTCTGGAGAGTACCTCTGGCTTGAATGCAGCCTGCCCCTCCCCTCTGTGATTGTAACGTGCAGCCAGGGTGAGCACTGCTGGGCAAAAGGAGAGCCCATGGGCACATCAGCAGGGGAATACATGAGAGGGTGAGAATGGGTGATGCTGACATGAAAGGGCTATAGTGTTCTTTTGATTTGGATGCACTTTGAAGGGACAGTCAGAGCCATGTCCCACTCACTTCCATCTTCCTCAGTGGAATAGTGGAGAGGACCCTGGGTCTCATCGCCTGGCCAGCTGTCCCCTCACTGGCTGTTGTCTTTGGACTACCCTTATGGGTAGGTCCACAGCATTTCGGCAGGTGCTTATCAGGAGTCCCCACTAGGTGTCACTGTTGGACCATGAAAGAAAGCTGAGGCCTGCTGCAGCACAGTCAGAACCAGCCTCAGCAAGGAAGATTGGCTGTACAGTAGGGGGGATTGTGAATGGATGAGTAATGATGAAACTTGGGGTGATCATCGCGTTTGCCCCTGAATATCTGCAGGACCCTCCCATCTTCACATTCTTCTTCAAATACCACATGATGTCCCTTATATGTGGAGTCTGAAAAAACCAGTGTCGTAGAAAGGTGGCTGCTAGAGGCTGGGAGGGGTGGGGGCAGGATGGGGAAACGGATATTGATCAGAGGGTGTAAGTTTCAGTTAGACTGGAAGAATAAGCTTTAGTGAGCTGTCGAATTGCATGGTGACCACGGTTAATAATCATGTATTGTATATTTCAAAATTCCTAAAAGAGTAGACTTTAACATTCTCACCACAAAAATAAATTGGTGAGATGATTTATTTGATTGGTGTGAAGGTAATTGTGGTTTTTGCCGTTAAAAGCAACAGTAGGATTGAATTTTTAATTAGCTTGATCAAATCTTTCTGTAATGTATACATCGATAAAAACATGACATTGATACACACAATTATTATGTGTCAATTTTAAAAAGTTAAAAAGATCAAGATAATGAGCCCTCTACCTTTGTTTTTCCTTTGGATAGCTTTAAATTTGACCCTGTGGAAAGACCTCATGAAATACTAAATATTATGCTTCTTGCTTGCTGTTGCTAGGGGGCAGTGTTTACTTAGCTTACTCTGCAAACTAGCATTAAGCTGAACCAAACTTGCATCCAGGATTTCATGATCTGGAGAAAATTCTTTGAGCATGTATGATTTCTTTTCATTGTGTTTCAGTTTCCAACTTTAAATCAGGAAATAGTTTTCACCATTCCACAAGGTGTATGTGCTTCAAAATATGTACAGGATAAAAACACACAATGTTATGTATCAATTTAAAAATGAAAGAATAAACAAATCAGGAAATAATGATATCTCTCACTTAATGAGACTAATTATATATATTTTTATATTTGAAACCAAGTATTTCATTATTGAATTGCATGCTTAAAAATTTCAAACCTGTCTGATATTTAAAATTTTTAAAACGATAAAATTACATCCCTTCCTCTCTGAGCCTCAACCCCCTTGCCTGCTATATGGGTATATGTATATAAAGCTTTATTGAAATGTAACACAGATACCATACAATTCACCCATTTAAAGTATACAATTCAGTGGTTTTTAGTGTATCACAGAGTTGTACAAATATCACCATGGTCAATTTTAGAAGGATTTTATAATCACGAAAAGAACCATTATACCCTTTCGCTAGCAAGCCCCTGCACCCCAGCCATCCCCCTTCCAGCTCTAGGCCACTGTTAACCTGCTTTCTGTCTCTATGGATTTGCCTATTCTGGGCATTTCATATGAATGGAATCATACAATATGTGGTCTTTGTGATTAACTTCTTTCACTCAGCATAATATGTTCAAAGTTTGTCCATGTTGTGGCACGTGTCAGTACTTCATTCCTTTTCATTGCCAAGTACCATTCCAGCATATAGATAGACCACATGTTGTTTATCCACTTATCCATTGATGGGTATTTCTGTTGTTCTAGTTTTTGGCTATTTTGAAAACTATTTTTGGCCACTTCCTCAGTAGCTGGGAGTATAGGCATGTGCCACCATGTGTGGCTAATTTTTTTTTTTTTTTTTTTTTTTTTTTTTTTGAGTCAGGAGCTTGTCATGCTGTTCAGCCTGGTCTTGAACTCCTGGCCTCAAATGATCTGTCTACCTCGGCCTTCCAAAGTGCTGGAATTACAGGCATAAGCCACTGTGCCTGGCCCTTATACCTTTTAGCGGAACCTTTAATATACTTATTTTGTCCAGTGTCCTGTCCCAGGTGCAGTTCCACAAAGGCAGGTACTTGGGTCTACTCTTTTCACTGCTGTATTCCCAAGATACGGACTAGTAACTGGCATGTAGTAGGCACATGTTCAATAACTATCCCTTGAATGAATGAATGGACCTGAGTTTTCTGATTTTTCATTCATTTATTTATTGCAATCTTTTATTCAACATGAATATATAGTGCCAGCTATGTACTTGACATAGGTATATGGATACCAGGCCTGACCCCCACTGTGGCAGGATAACCAGATAATGAAACCTTTCTTACCTACCACTTATAGACTAGTGGAAGTACACACACACACACAAACACACACACACACACAGAGAGAGAGAGAGAGAGAGGAAGCAAGCTAATTGTGATATTAGGATGTGAGAGCTGTGGTGATGGGAAGAACAGGCAGCCGCAGGAATGCCAGGGAAGTACACCTAACGCAGGCTTAGGAAATCAGGAAAGACTTCCCAAAGGAGGTGATAGGAAGGTTGGAATCAGGACGATAAGTAGGAGCCTGACAGGAGGGGAGGGCAGTGCTTGCCGAGATGGTGCAGAGAGGAGAGCATGGCACATTCCAGGAACATGGAGTGGGCAGGGTGTGGGGCGTTAGTGAGAGAAAGGGATGAAGCTGGAGAGATCTGAGGGGCCAGCTGTCAGGGTGGGTGACCTGTTGAGGATTTGGGTGTTCTCCCAAGAACAATGGGTAACCATAGCAGGGCTTTCCATAGGGTAGTGGCACAGGTCGGTTTTGCATTTGGAAAGCCTGTTTGACCACAGTGTGGTGAAGCCATGGATGGGGCAGGACTGGGGCCGGAGATCAGAGAGGAGGCTCCTATAGCAGTCCAGCCAGTAATGACTTCAACATGGTGATCTGAAAGATAGCCCGAGTGGGGATGGGGGTAAGTGGAGTGATTCGAGAGAGATTTCAGAGGTGGAGCTGCTGGGATATGGGGTTTGCCTGGAAAAGGGTTGCTTCCCCAGATTTCTAGTTTGCACAGTAGTGTGCCAATGGTGGGCTCCTCTCTCAGCTGGGACAAAGCTGAGGCTGGGAGGAGGATGCTTTAGTTCAGTGTCGGATGGCAGTGGGCTTAAGTGGAGATACCTAGTAGACCCAAGGCAAATAGACTTGTGTTCTTGTGTTCTTTGACAATGCCTGTTCATTAGCTTTGACTGCCTGGGGCTCTGCTGCAAAGATTTGGGAGGGTAATTCCACAAGTGTGTGTCATGATTGATTAGTGGTGTCTGACATGGGTATGGCAAAAGAGTTGTGAAGGGGAATCCAGTAGAGTGTGCCATTATTGATTGGTGATGTCTGCCATGGGCATTGGAAGCTGACGGCTGGGCTATGTCGTGATTGGCTTTGTAATATAGGCAGGGGGCTCTATGTGCTTGGCAAAGCATAGCTTGAGATGTACATTTATACCTAATAGCAAATAGAAGGACGTGAATAAGGTTGCCATGGCCGAGAGCATAGTATAAAAAGAGAAAAGGGTTTAGGGTCAAGTTTTGAGGAAATGGCCTTTTTAAAGTTGGGTGGAGGAGTCAGAAAGATTAGAGGAGGCAGAGAAAACCAGAGAGCAAGGAGGAAAGCAGGAGAGAATGATGTAGAAGCTAAGGGAAGAGATGTTTCTAGAAGGGTGAAGTGGTCAGCAGAGTCAGATGATACTGAGAGCTCTGGAACTGGGATCAGCAAACTTTTTCTGCAAGAGGCCAGCCAATATTTTCAGATTTGTGGCCCATGTGGTTTCTGTCTCAGCTTTTCAGTTCTGCCACTGTAGCATGAAGGCAGCCACAGAGTGCATGTAGTTGAATGGTGTAGCTGTGCTCCAAAAAAACTTTATTTACAAAAACAGGCTGTGGGCCAGATTTGGCCTGTGGGCTGTAGTTTGCGGATCCTGTTCTAGAGGAATGAGCTAAGGCCATGATGAGTTAAGGCCATTGCCTTAGCTGCGTGGGAGTCTACTGGTAGGTTGAGGGAATGGACTGGGCCAAGGGAAGGAAAGAGATTAGATGGTGACTGGAGGGGAAAGTGGAACCAGGGAGGGTTTGTTTTTTTTTTAATGTTTAACTACTGATGGCAAGGAGAGGAAGAGGCTGAAGCTACAGGAGAAAGAAAGGGGAATGGGAAGAACGAGGCCCCCAAGGAGGAGGGAGATGTAGAGCTGAGGTCAGCAGCATCTGATGCAACACCAGGAGAAGAGAAGGGAGGGGTGAGCGCTGATGCCAGGTGTTGATGCCTTCAGTGGGGATGTGGATGTGGAACTGATCCTATAATAACAATGGAGTGAAAAGGCTGAAAAATGAAGATGCTTGAAAGCATTCTCTGCCTTTGTGAGAGACTAGAATGCATTATTCTGGAAAGAGACCCAAGGCCGCCTTTTGTGATCCATTTAACTGCACATTCCGTTTTCTTCCATTTCTATTGGTTTTTAAAGTAATTATTTAGTTTTATAGACCCATAATTCTTTATAATTAAAAAAATGCAGAGTTCTAATAAACAAGATTTCCCAAGTTTGGTTCTCATTTGGTGGCAAAACCTTACTCATTTATGATGCGAGGCTGTCATAGTTATGAGTCTATTTTGTCTGAATTATCATGTTTCCCTGAGAAATATTAATGTGTGCAATTCTATGATCCTGCCCCAGAAGCTGCTGAGAGAGTTCTGTCTTTTTATGGTGTATATACCTTATGTCATAAATTTGGAAAAGGAAGAATTGCGGAAGTTGCCCGTCTCTCCTACCCAGTGGAAGCTACCGAGCTTTGTATCTCTCCTTGGGCTCGTGCTGCCTTGCCCACACCATAAATGTTGAAGTGATGCAAGGTTCATGAAAGAGGCTTCCTATGTAAGTGACAGCCCCATTGCAAGTTTTTTGCCTGCTCTGGAATCTGGGCCATCATTGCTGATGTGCCCCTGCCTGGCCGCCATGTTGCACCTGGTCTCATTCTTGTTGCATCATGGTGCGAGTCCTCTTAATAGCTCGTGTTACTTCTTCCAGGCACCTTGGCTGGAGTCATCGATCTCGCCGTGGACTGGATGACAGACCTGAAGGAGGGGGTCTGCCTGTCTGCCTTCTGGTACAGCCATGAGCAGTGCTGTTGGACTTCTAATGAGACCACTTTTGAGGACAGAGACAAGTGTCCCCTGTGGCAGAAATGGTCGGAGCTGCTGGTGAATCAGTCAGAGGTGGGTGTTTGGTCAGGGTCTTGGCTGGGGACCACTGCCATTCCACACGTGCTTTGGAATGCTGCTGGGAGATTTGTGGATGTCTGTGATTTCACCTTCAAGTGCCTGCTCTGAAGGTCGTGGCTTAACGCTAGGATGACTGGCTTTTTCTAGCTCTAATGCTGTCACTCAAACTTTACCTGCAAAACCCTTCCCCACTGTTTCATGTGCACAGTGTGTGTGTGTGTGTGTGTGTGTGTGTGTGTGTGTGTGCGCAAAGCCTCGTATTTGGCTTTATTTTGTCATATTTGGCTTTATTTTTTCTTACCGAAGGTGGTTTGTTGATCATGCTGAAGAAATAGGGTTGACTTTTATATCTTCTAATTGAGGAGAACATATCTTTTTAAGTTATCCTTTACAAAAAGTAACAGCTTTAGTGAGATAAATTCACAGTTCGTATTGTTCACCCATTCAAAGTGTACAATTTAATGATTGTAGCATATTCAGTTTTGTAACCTTTACCTCAATCAAAATTTAGACCATTTTCATCATCCTTTCCAAAACTCTGTCTCCACTAGCAGTCACTCCCATGCACCCCAGCCTGCCAGTTCTGAGCAACCACTAATCTACCTTTTGTCTTTCTATATTTGTCTCTTCTGGACATTTCATATAAATGAAATCATACAATGTGTGGGTTTTCTGTCTGGCTTCTTCCACTTAGCATCATGTTTCTAGGTTTCTTCCTATTGTAGCATGAACCAGTACTTCATTCTTTTTGATGGCCAAATAATATTCTGTTGTAGGAATGGGCCATATTCTATTTATCTAGTCATTGGTTGCTTTTGCTTTTTGGCTATGATGAGTGATGTTGCTATTAACATTTGTGTACAAGTTTTTGTGAAGACATATGTTTCATTTCTCTTGAGTATATACCTGGTAGCAGAGTTGCTGGGTCAGATGGTTACTCTATGCTTAACCTTTTAAGGAGTGGCCAGACTGTGTTCCAAAGTGTCTGTATCATTTTACATTTCCACCAGCAGTGTATGAGACTTCCAATTTGTTCACCTTCCTGCCAACAGTTGTTATTGCCTGTTTTTGATTATCGTCATCCTAGTGACTGTGAAGTGGCATCTCATTGTGCTTTCAGTCATCGTCCATTGCATTTTATAACCACCTTACAGAGGATGTTCTGGGCCTTCTAGAAAGAGAATGCCCTAGGCACAGGAGATAATAGTGGTGAACCACAGACCCATAGCATTAGAGCTTCAGAGCTTTATTAAAATCTTAGCTCAGGAAAGAGTTAACTCCTAACTCATTTTAGTGGTTACCACAATGATTATGGGTTATTAAAGGATCTGAAAGCCATGTGAGGGGGAACCAGGTTGCCAAGCTTCACATTAGGGGTAATGTGAGGATCTCTCAAGCTAGAACTAATCTTGGAAGATACATGTAATCTATTTATACATCTCCTTCCTTCACTTTTTTTTTTTTTTTTTTTTTTTGCCTGACTGACTTACCACAGCTGAAGACATTTGGAATGCGCTTTGCCATTTTTGCTAAACCTTTTTCTCGGTGGAATTGAAAATTAATTCCTTCAAATCTCAGAAGTAGACAGGGATCTTGAAATCTCACACGTTCTCAGTGGTCTCCATTACTTCCAAAAAGAAATTCTCTACTTTGGTTGATGGGAGTGGGCAGACAGAATTGGCCATATGCCATATTTTTTTTCTACTCTCCTACTTGCAATGTGTGTTTTGGGAAATACAGCCATCCATCTTTTCGACTGTTTTTAGGATTTATACTTTGATTCGAAGAATTACCTTTAGTAAGAGTGAGAGTTATTTTTAGCCTCCAAAAAGTACATATTTAAGTGGGTGAAAGGTATTTCTTAGTCCGATTTCTCACCACGTAGGGTGTGAATATATGTGCTTATAAAGGCCAGAGCAGTCTCTTGGAACGTGTTTTTGCATTTAATAGGCACACATGTGGCTGTCCACAGCCTGATTTGTAGTTGACCTTGCTTTCCTGCCCCCCCCTTACTTAAGTCATCCAGATGGTGGCAAGAAGCTGAGGCCTAGAGAAGTGTGGTCTCTACCCAGCAGACCAGGCCCTTCCTGCATAGGACCTCAGACTGTATGTTTGGTTCAGAAGACATTCTCCACACCTCAGATATCTTGGAAGAAATGGTTCAATGACTTATTCTGAAAACGATCATGTTTTTCTCCTCTGATAGCGCCGCTCGAATGTTAGTGCACATAGAACCTCCTGGAGGGCTTGTTAAAAAAACATTTATCTGGGCCCCAGACAGGAGTGTCTGGTGTCTGGTTCAGGAGTTCTGGGGTGAGGCCTGACAGTCTGCATATCTTATAAGCTCCCAGGGGAGGCTGATATAGCTGGACCATGCACCCCACCTTGAGCAGCGGTATTCTAAAATGCAGACTCGACCCGTATTCATTGGCAGTGCGGGTGCTTGCTGTCGTTGGGTGTGGCCTTAATGAAAGTTAAGGGAGATCAAGTTACCATAGACAAGACAAAACTAATCTGCCAGGGTCTCAGAGGCAGGATTTTCCATGTTACACCTTTGATTAACTCTATGCAAGTGGTGATTAAAACCAAGCATCATCCGTGGTTGCCATTATTGCTGAGCCTTCCCCTGTAGAAGATGTATGTAAACAGCTCCCGGAGAAACACCCACTGCTCTGTTTGTGTGTACTGACTGTAGCAATAGCAACACCTGATAAACCTACGCTGGCCTCTTGGTTTATACAGGACAGGGACCAAACCTGCCCAATCCTGTCAAAGCTTTTGTTGTCAAGACAGATGGGGAGGGTTCGGGTCTGCTACTCAGGTCTGCTGTGGCTAATGTTTCCTTTTCTGTTTTGTGTCTGTTGTCTAGGGTGCCAGTGCTTACATTCTGAATTACTTAATGTACATCCTATGGGCGCTGCTGTTTGCATTTTTGGCCGTCTCCCTGGTGCGTGTATTTGCACCATATGCCTGTGGCTCTGGCATACCAGAGGTGAGTTCTGGCTGAACTTTTTGTACCAATAATAAGAATAGCAAATTCTTTTGCAGCACTGCTGTGCGAAGCACAGCTCCAAGCATTTTACTTCTACTAACTGGTTAAGCTTCACAATGAAACTGTGAGGTAGGTACTATTATTCTACATTTGATAGTTGCAGAAACTAAAGCACAGAGAGGTTAAGTGACTTGCTTCAAAAGTAACCAAGCTGCTAAGCTGCGAGTTGAACCCCAGCATTCTGACTTACGGATTTATACACTGTCTTCAAGATTTCTGCACTATTCCTTCTCAGATGATAAAAGCCTTGTCTTTATAAATCAGGCACAACTCTTAAAGCCTGCGGAATCAGAGTTCATTAACCACACACATAAACATGGCGTTATAATAACTCATCAGTGCATCTGTGATGTAATGTGAAAGACACAATAGTGGAGGTTTGTTGCTGTGAAAGTTCACTGATGATGAAACCTCTCTTGCCACGTTTTGCTCTTCTGGTGGCAAGCTAATAGCAGTGTTTAAAAAACTGAATTCTGCCTTCAGTACATTCACTGTGAATGTCCTCCCATGAATTTAGAGTTCTTATAAATAGTTTTCAGCACTTTCATGTAACCAAAGTATAAGGGAAGTGACCTCACTGATCAAGGGGAGTGCCCAAGACCAAACTTGACACCTACGAGGACCCACTGGGCAGAATCATGATAACTGAGCTGATTCCTGAAAAGCCCTGATGGTGGGAATTTTAGCCAGAAGTAATTTAAAAAGTTCTGGTATTATCGTTGTAATCCTTGCAGTTCGGTTCGTCTTCGGGTTGGTGCCTTAGCAATGTCCACAGGCTGTGGGCTAGAGAGTTTGATGATGTCGTTCTGAGCCGAGGATGGCAGTAAATCCACACCCTTTGGGAGGGCCCTCCAACCCTGATGGTGGTCCAGGCAGTTTGCAGAAAGGGCTGGAGTCATGAAAAGACAGTCAGAGGCAAAATTCAGCATGATCTTGTTTCAGGAAAGATAGAAAAAAGAAGTCTTAATATGTCATGCTGAATTTTTGATGGTTGATGTTAAAATATGGCCTCAGGAACCCGAAAATAAGCTGTATTACCATCCTATTTTCTCAGCACAGCCAGTTCTTCTATAATGCAGCATACACATTTCTAAATATCATCATGTCATGCAAAATCACACAACAGAAACCACCAGGCTTTATGGGGAACATGAATTAGGGGCACAAATACTCAAAACTTCATCACTGACACATATGACAAAAAGAGGAACCTAATAAACAGAGGAGCACAGTTGTACACATTAAATGGCTAAGAAACATATAAATGCCACAATAAATATGTCACTTTCTGCAAAGAACTTGAAGTTTGCTTGTGGAAGTGAGTGTTGGAAGGGCTGCAACTTGTGCCTTACTGTGAAGGGCATAAAGAAGGTTATCTGAAACTGGAAGGGAAGTTGAGACAGCAGGAAGAGATGGGTGTGGCACCCTGGTGTATGTGTGAACTGGTAGATGTTCCACTCGTGTGTTTTGTGTTTTCCTACATGGCTGGGTACAATTTTCTACATTTACCTGGTATTTCTCCTGGAGGAAATCTGCAAAAATAGACATAAAATTTGCATTATGCTCAGATTCCTCCCTAACAAGAGCAGCATTGGAACAAATTTGCATTTTCTTTTTTCTTTTATTTTTCCTTTTTTCTTTTCTTTTCTTTCCTTTCTTTCTTTTTTTCTTTCTTTTTTTTTGGAGACAGTCTCACTCTGTCGCCCAGGCTGGAGTGCAGTGGCACGATCTCAGCTCACTGCAACCTCTGCTTCCCAGGTTTAAGAGATTCTCATGCCTCAGCCTCCCAAGTGGCTGGGATTACAGATGCACACCACCATGCCTGGCTGGATTTTTGTATTTTTAGTAGAGACGGGATTTCACCATGTTGGCCTAGCCTCATGTGATCCATCCACGTCAACCTCCCAAAGTGCTGGGATTACAGGTGTGAGCCACCACGCCTGGGTTTCTTTTTTCTTTGTTATTATTATTATTATTATTATTATTTAATATAGAGGAGAGATCTCACTCCTTTGCCCAGGCTGGTCTCAAATTCCTGGGCTCAAGTGATCCTCCTGCCTCAGCCTCCTGTGGAGCTGGCACTGCAGGCATGTGCCACCATGCCCAACTAATTTTTGTATTTTTTGTAGGGCTTTGCCATGTTGTCCAGGCAGGTCTTGAACTTCTGGGCTCAAGCAATCCTCCTGCCTTGGCCTCTCAAGGTGCTACGATTTTAGGCATGAGCCACAGTGCTGGAGGCAAATTTGCGTTTTCCAACCAAGTGTCATAACTGAACTATTTTATTTGATGTCGAAAGCATCTCAGTTTGTGATCCCACTGCCCAACAGTAGGCATTTTTGACTCGAGCATTTCTCAAATAAGGAGATAGCCAATGGGGAATTGGTAGAAAATAGAAGCAGTAAGAGGCATGCTGGGTAGTCCATCTCTCCCTTCCAAGAACTGCAGATGTATGGCTCAGCTGGTGTCCTTATAGACAAGGGGTTCAAATATGACTTCTGTCTTTGCGGTGCTGGCTGGACTTTGTTGTCATCGAAAGTGGGCATCTTTATTGGTGGTAGCTGAACTCAGAAGCAGTAAAATACTGAGTTGAGCCTGCCTGCCTGCCTGCCGGCCTCTGCCGGCCTCTGCCTTCCTGCCTGCCTGCCTGCCTGCCTTCTTTTCTTCATTTCTTCCCTCTCCTCTCCTCTCCTCTTCTCTTTTTTCCTCTCTCTCTCCCTCCCTTCCTTCCTTCCTCTTTTTATTTATTTATTTTTGAGACAGAGTTTTACTCTTGTTGCCCATGCTGGAGTGCAATGGTGCAATCTCAGCTCACCACAACCTCCGCCTCCTGGATTCAAGCAATTCTTCCTCATAGCTGGGATTACAGGCATGCGCCACCATGCCTGGCTAATTTTGTATTTTTAGTAGTGATGGGGTTTCTCCATGTTGGTCAGGCTGGTCTCAAACTCCTGACCTCAGGAGATCTGTCCATCTCGGCCTCCCTAAATGCCAGGATTACAGGCATGAGCCACTGCGCCTGGCACTCTTCTTCCCTTCTCTTCCCCTTCCCCTTCCCCTTTCCCCCTTTCCCCTTCCCATCTTGTCTGTCTGTCTTTTTTATCTCCCCTTCCCTTCCCCTTTCCTTTCATCTCACTCTGTTTCCCAGGTTGGAGTGCAGTGGCGCCATCACAGCTCACTGCAGCTTTGAACTCCCAGATTCAGGCAGTCCTCCTGTCTCAGCCTCCTGAGTAGCTGAGACTATAGATGTGCATCATCATGCCCAGCTAATTTTTGTACTTTTTGTAAAGGTGGGGTTTCACCATGTTGCCCAGACTGGTCTCAAACTCCTGGGCTCAAGTGATCTGCCTGCCTTAGTCTCCCAAAATGCTGGGATTACAGGTGTGAGCCACTGCATCTAGCTGAGCCCTTGTTTCTTATGTGACAAAAGTACAAGGGATAAATAAACATGGATAAAACCAAAAAATGTGATGTTAAGTGAAAAAGCAAGTTGCACAAGAATACATAAAGTATGCTTGATAGAATATCTATAAACAGCTAAAATGAAACAATGTATGTGCTAAAACTATAGAGAAAGGTGAAGAAGTGGTAGGAAGTGGTGAGGGAAAGGAGGAAGTTACCACTGGGGAGGAAAACACAAGGTAGCCACTCTTCTGTTTCCTAAACTTGGTAGTGGGCACATGGGTACTTGTATTATTAATACTCTTTTAAGTATATATAAGTATGTGATAGATTCATTTCTCTATTTCCAAAATAGTTCATAATCTTTTTTTTTTCTTTTGAGACAGTCTTACTCTGTCACCCAAGCTGGAGTGCAGTGGCGTGGTCTCAGCTCACTGCAACCTCCGCCTCCCAGGTTCAGGTGATTCTCCTGCCTCAGCCTCCTGAGTAGCTGGGATTACAGGTGCCTGCCACAATACCCAGCTAATTTTTGTATTTTTAGTAGCTATGGGATTTCACTATATTGGCCAGGCTGGTCTTGAACTCCTGACCTTGTCATCTGCCTGCCTTGGCTTCCCAAAGTGCTGAGATTACAGGCGTGAGCCACCGTGCCCGGCTCATAAGAGTCTTTTAAAGAAGTTTCAGAAACCAAATGGAGATTCGACTCAGCAATAGCAAAGTCTTCCCTGTTATTATAGTAGAGCTGGAAATTTTTAACCTAAGAATGCAGTATTTTTCCCAGTTCTTAGAGGAGAGGGGCAGAGTAAAAAGTAAATGTAAGTAAATTATTCCTGGATAAAAAGAATCTCCTCCCAGTCAACACCCAACTAAATATGGAAACTGACTTCAGTTGAGACATGAAGCTGTTCTTCATTCTAGCAAAGATACTATTTAGAAAATATGTTTATCGTTGTCTGAGGTGATCAGCTGTAAGCTGCTATATGGCATGCTGTGTAAGAACCAACTTTGAATATGATGTATTTATGTACATTTAAAAAATTGTTCATCCTCCTTAGTATTTGCTTCCAAAACATTTTTATTACTTAGAGTGAAAATGCCCTTGGAAACATTTTTTAAAATGCAAATTTAGGCCAGATACGGGAGCTCTTGCCTGTAATCCCAGCTACTTTGGAGGCTCAGGTGGGAGGATTGCCTGAGGCCAGGATTTCGAGGCTGCAGTGAGCCAGGATCACACCACTGCACTCCAGCCTGGACGACAGAGCAAGACCTCGTTTCTAAAAAGGAAAAAAAAAAAAAAAGCAAATTTAAAGAATGGCTTTTCTTTCTATGTAATAAATGCTCGCCATAAAAGTTCTATAAAGCACATTTAAATGTGAATACTTGCCTGTAATCCCAGCACTTTGAGAGGCCCAGGTGGGAAGATTGCTTGAGCCCAGGAGTTCAATACCAGTCTGGGCAACATAGTAAGACCTCAACTCTACAAAAAATACAAATAAAATTAGCGGCAGGGAGCAGTGGCTCATGCCTGTAATCCCAGCACTTTGGGAGGCCAAGGTGGGTAGATGCCTTGAGGCCAGAAGTTCAAGACCAGCCTGGCCAACATAGCAAAACCCATGTCTCTAAAAACAATACAAAAATTAGCTGGGCATGGTGGTGTATGCCTGTAATCTCAGCTACTTGGGAAGTTGAGTCATCAGAATCACTTGAACCTTGGAGGCAGAGATGGCCGTGAGCTGCGATCATACCACTGCACTCCAGCCTGGATGACAGAGCAAGACTGTCTCAAAAAAAAAAAAAAAGCCAGGTGTGGTGGTACATACCTGTAGTCCCAGCTACTCTGGGAGCTGAGGTGAGAGGATCACTTGAGCCCAGGAGGTTGAGACTGCAGTGAGCTGTGATTGTGCCACTGTACTACAGCCTGGGTGACAGAGCCAGACCCTGCCTTAAAAAAAAAAAAAAGAAAAGAAAGAAAGTGAATATTTACAGCTTGTTGCACTTGGGACTTGAGAGAAAGCTGGGTGAGGGTGTCCTCTTTCTACTTGCTTCCTTTTGTCAGTGGAACCACTGTCATGTCAACTATATGAGAAATCATACCCTCTCAGAACTTACTCTGTGTCGATGTTTCAGTTTATTGAAAAATGCAAACACTCTTACAAATATTTATTTATTGTAAAGAGTTCTGATTTTCAGATTAACACCACCAAGTCACAAATCTGCAGTACATTTCATTAAAGCCCTGCTAGCTTCAGACTCTATGAATTCATATTAAAGCAAGTGATTGGATTTTGCCATCTACTGGGAATGAATTTGTCTTCTTTAGTCCCTAATTTGATCATGAGAATTTTATAAAATCATTTTAGAGAATTACAAAATACCTATTACATTGTTCAATTCACCATATGTCATGGCTGGCAAAGGCTCAGGTAATTTAGATGCTTGTAATTTTCTAAATTGTATTACGCTTTTAAACTATACCCTGGGGTCTAAATCCACATTAACTAACTGACAAAAAATTATAGATAATTTTATTCAAGGCAACACAAAAGGGCAGGATTGTGGCAGGTGTAATAAAACATCCCTTAAATAAAGGGATCTGAGATCCCAGAGCACAGGCTCAATTAAGTTAACTACCACTAGTTAAGGATGGGTCTAACCACCACCAGTTTGTCAGCCACGAGTTCAAGGCTAGGTCAGGAAACACCATCTGACTGTATAGCTAGTAGACCTTGCACATGTTCTGTTAGAAGGAGTTCACTAAGTCCCTTGGGAACATACACACTATTGGATGAGCGCTCTTCATGACCCTCCCCAAATCGCTCAAGGTGACATGATGCTCAGTAGAAGGAGTTGGTGAAAGAACAATGAGTGTTTCAGGGTTGTCCCTTAAATGCTCTATTGTGCTGCTCTTTTCAGGAGTCGAACAGTGCTCTCTACCTGGGCTGCATTTTAGACTCACCTATGGAGGCTGTAAAAATCCTCATATCCTGGATTCACCTCAGACCAATTATGCCAAATCTCTGAGGGGAGAGCCAGTCTGCAGAGTTTTCTAATTCCCCAGGTGACTCTGATGAGTGCCAAGTTTGAGAATGACTGTAGTAGCTATTTGAGAAATTGATAACTTGGCAGAGCAATGCCCACAAGAAGGTGTTTTGAAGTTAGATAAATGACACTGACAAGAGATAACCTTGTCCCATTACGTATTACATAATGGGAAATCCAGAAATTGACTATAGATTTCATTGACTGACTCACTTGGTGTCTAATTAATCTGTGATTACAGGCTTGTAAGTTGCTAGCTCAGCAGTAAACATTCAAACCATTTCAGCCAATTGGGGTAGTGATTGGAGGTAGAAAAGTAATTTGGTCATTGATGATGTTTTTGTATCCAAAAGAATACCATTTTGGCAGTGGAGAGGATCTTGGTGTATGAAGTTAATCATTGAGATATGTACCCAGTTAAATTCTAAAAGCGTTAGGCAAAGACTCAAGTGAACCTTTAGGAAGAAAGCCATTATTTAGTATTTACAAAATGCACAAGGTCTGGAAATGGAGCAAGATAACGCTCCCAATAGTCAAAGTCCTTTACATTACAAGAGGGTAGGATTTGACAGAAGAGAAAAGGGTCATCATGGATTCAAACATCTTTACATTCCCCAAACCTGTGTTATTGGAATGTTGAGCATCTTCTTCATTTTCTACCTTTAAGAATATTTTCAAACATATTGAAAAGTTGAATGAATTGGACAGTAAATACTCATTAATTCATCGCCTCCAGCAGGGGTTGGCAAACTTTTCTTATAAAACAATGACAGTAAATATATTAAACCTTGGAGGCCAAGGAGCAAGATGGAGCAACTATTCTCACGAGAAGGATAGTAGCCATTTTTTTATATACTACTTTAAAAAATGTTAAAACTATTCTTAGCTCGTGGTTCATGCAAAAATAGGCCGTTGGCCAGATTTGGACCATAGGCTATAATTTGTCAACTCCTGACCTAAAGTTCAATTGACATTTTGCTCTTGTAGGGGCAAACCATTTTTTAGGGGTTTGCGGATGGGCCTGAGAATTAAATTGACATATAGGACAGATCAGCAGGAGAAAAGCATGCAAGTTTATTTAATATGAGTTTTACATGCCATGAGAGCCTTCGTAAAGAGTGAAGATCCAAAGATGAAGTTAAAGTTAAGATTGAACACTTATGTGCTGAATTGGATAAGTAGTAATCTTTGAAAGTGTGACAAGGCAGAGGGGCCTGGGCTAGGGTTGTTAGCTGGGTGAAATGGCCAGGAGGATGAGGGTTAGTCCAACAAGGTTGGTTTGTACAGATTTCCCTCAGCCTCAGCTTCCTGTCCTTGATGACAGGAATGATGCTTCCTTTTAGTATAGGAAGGGCATCTTTCACATGGGAATTTCATCTCCTGCTTTTAAGAAACAAAATGAAGGTCAGGTGATCTTGCACCTGCTGTTTTTCAAGTGCCTTTAACCCAACATAGTCAGTAGTTTGCCAGAGTGGCATATTTTGGGGTGATATATATATATTTTAACAAAAAGATCTTGCTCCATCACCCAGGCTAGAGTTTAGTGGTGTGGTCACGGCTCACTACAGCCTTGGCCTCTTGGGCTCAAGCAATTCTTTTACCTCAGCCTCCCAAGTAGCTAGGACTCCAGGTGCATGCCATCATGCTCGGCTAATTTTTAAAACTTTTTTTGCAGAGATGGGGATCTCTCTATGTTACCCAGCCTGGTCTTAAACTCTTGGGCTCAAGTGATCCTCCCACCTCAGCCTCCCAAAGTGCTGGGATTACAGGTGTGAGCCACTGTGCCTGGCCAGGGGTAGAATATTCTTAACTACTTCCCTCTCCTTGCCTTGTCACATAATCGGCCAGCTCACCATCTCTTTATCTAGGATATTTTTTAGAGTCAAAAGTTAACAGTTAACATCAATAGGTATATGTATCTTCTCATTATAGCAAAAGGTAGTGTGAACGGGATAAAATGCCATAAATCAAGCAAGACCTTGATAATGATTGATGCAGTCCTCTTTAGGATCTTTTGGTACTCTAGGAATCCTTGAGATTTACCATGCATTGAATTTTTAATGTTTTAGTTATATTATTATATATTATTATATATATATTATAGTTATTATAATATATTATATATTATTATATATATTATAGTTAAATCAAAAATGAAAATGGCCTCTGTTCCATGCTATTGAGTGAATCTAAACTTTGAACATGTCCCTCAGAGGAATTACAGTTCTTTTCCTAGCCATGGATCGAAATAGTTCATTCCCTCATGTTCTCTATCCTCTGTTTCAGATAAAGACTATTTTGAGTGGCTTCATCATCAGGGGTTACTTGGGGAAGTGGACCCTGCTGATCAAGACAGTCACGCTGGTGCTGGTAGTGTCCTCTGGCCTGAGCCTTGGGAAGGAAGGGCCGCTAGTGCACGTGGCTTGTTGCTGTGGCAACTTCTTCAGCAGCCTTTTCTCCAAGTACAGCAAGAATGAGGGCAAGAGACGAGAGGTGAGCCAGCTCAGCTTCCATCTGTGGCAAAACTTTCTTCTTGAAGCCCCCTCCTGCTGTCTGACCTGCAGGTTTGCACGTTTGTTTTCATGGAAGGCCTTGAAGCTTATGTAGAACTACTTGTTTTGTAGGTGCTTTCAGCAGCAGCGGCTGCCGGAGTCTCTGTTGCCTTTGGTGCACCAATCGGAGGCGTGCTTTTCAGTCTAGAAGAGGTAAGAATGGGCAGCTGAGGGAATTCATCATAATTTTGAGCAGCAAGGCTCTTTGAAGGGTTAGAATCAAAGAAGTATTGGATAAGATTCCTGCAGTTAATTAAGGAGCCACAATTTCCACCTTTTTTTTTTTTTTTTTTTTTTTTTTTTTTTTTTTTTTTTTTTTTGAGATGGAGTCTTGCTCTGTCGCCCAGGCTAGAGTACAGTGGTATGATCTCGGCTCACTACAACCTCCACCTCTTGGGTTCAAGCAATTCTCCTGTCTCAGCCTCCTGAGTAGCTGGGACTACAGGTGCATGCCACCACGCCTGGCTAATTTTTGTGTTTTTAGTAGAGACAGGGTTTCACCATATTGGTCAGGCTGGTCTCGAACTCCTGACCTCAGGTGATTCACCCACCTGGGCCTGCCAAAGTGCTGGGATTACAGGTGTCAGCCACCGCACCTGGCCACCACTGTTAAATTCCTGTTTTTGAGTATTATTTTTAAAATTGCCAAGGTGATTTTTTTTGAAGACTTACAGCATCCTCTCTCTTTCTCATAACCAACTTAATTAAGCATTTTTTGTTTTGGTAACCCAAATGGATTATTCCAGAGGTTGGCAAATGTTTCTGTAAAAGGCCAGGTAGTAAATGCTTTCGGTTTTGTGGGTCATACAATTTCTGTTGAGGCTGCTCAGCTCTGCCATCACAGCGTGAGAGCAGCTGTGAACAATACATACGCAAATGGGCATGTCTGTATTTCCATAGATATTTCCTTATGGGCACTGAAATCTGAATTTTACAGTTTTCACATGTCACAGAATATTATTATTCTTTGGAATAATTCAAATCAGAAGATTTTTTCCCCTTTTTCAGTCAATTAAAAATGTAAAAACCATTCTTAACTCGTGTGCCATAGAAATGCATTCCCTGGGCTGCAGTTGACTTGCAGCCCAGAGTTTTCCAAACTCTGATCTACTCTGTCATCTGTAGAATCCAATCCAGAGACTTATTTGCTTCTAGGGGAGTCTCTGTGCCATAAACAGAATTATGATTAAATACTTTTATTTCTTTTAAAAATATAGCTCAAACCCACCTTGATTAGTGTCCATTCCACTTCTAGACAAAGATACTTCATCTAAGTATCTTTGCTGGTACATTTTGGTCATATTAATTCCAGGCTGATGGAGTGAGTGTGTCCACTCTTGGACTTAGAGTGTGACTTTCCTGTCAACCAGAGGGCCTGGCTCTGAGCAGCTCTTTCTCCGCCCAGTCTCTAATTTTCTACTTTTTCATCTCAGGTCAGTTACTACTTTCCCCTGAAGACCTTGTGGAGGTCATTTTTCGCAGCACTGGTGGCGGCCTTTACGTTGCGATCCATCAATCCCTTTGGAAATAGCCGTCTTGTTCTCTTTTACGTGGAATATCACACACCCTGGTACATGGCTGAACTCTTCCCCTTCATCCTACTTGGGGTCTTCGGGGGCTTATGGGGAACCCTCTTCATCCGCTGCAACATTGCCTGGTGCAGGAGGCGCAAGACCACCAGGCTGGGGAAGTACCCAGTGCTGGAGGTCATTGTGGTGACTGCCATTACTGCCATCATTGCCTACCCCAATCCCTACACACGCCAGAGCACCAGCGAGCTCATTTCTGAGCTGTTTAATGACTGTGGGGCCCTTGAGTCTTCCCAGCTCTGTGACTACATCAACGACCCCAACATGACTCGGCCAGTGGATGACATTCCAGACCGGCCAGCTGGTGTCGGTGTTTACACAGCCATGTGGCAACTGGCCCTGGCACTGATCTTCAAAATCGTCGTTACCATATTTACCTTTGGCATGAAGGTGAGTGAAAGGGAGGGAAGATGGGGTGGGACCCATGTCCTTCTCATGTCCTTCTGGGGACAGCACCCTATTCTCTAAAATAAAATTGCGATGGAAAAAAGGGGAACTGGCCTTTCTTGAATGTTCTCATGTGCCAGGCACTTGACATTCTTTTAATCAAAAGGAAATAACTTAATAAACAATAAGCTTATGAAATAGAGATTTTATTCCCATTTTACAAGTGAGGAAACTAAGGCTATGAGGTCTTAAGTGGCTTGATCAGACCCACAGCTATGGGAGACAGAGCCAGGCATCAAACCCACTTCACACATTCCCAGAACAGGTGGTGGTAACCACAGGTTTCCTGCTTCTGGCCAGGTGATGCCAGGTGGTGGAAAAAGCCCAGGTTTGGCTCAGTTTGGCTCAGTAAACATGCATTGAGTATCAGCTACATCTTAGGCATTGTGCTCAGTCTGAGGGATACCGATCCCCAAACAGAGAAGCTGCCTTTGCAGAGCACACAGCTCTGGGAGAGAGAGATGCAGACCCAGAGTTCTGACATTGTGGCGAGAACCACACTGGTATGACGGGAGCACAGAGTGAGTGCATCCCCCATCTGGGTAGGGCTGGGCATGATGGGCTCTTTGCACACATCCTGTTTGAAGGGCAGAGCTGTGGATGAAAACATATGCTTTCTTTCTTTTCCTTTCTCTCTCTCTCTGCCTCCCTGCCTGCCTGCCTGCCTGCCTGCCTGCCTGCCTTCCTTCCTTCCTTCCTTCCTTCCTTCCTTCCTTCCTTCCTTCCTTCCTTCCTGCCTTCCTTCCTTCCTTCCTTCCCTCCCTCCCTCCCTCCCTCCCCTCCCATCCTTTTCTGTTGCCCAGGCTGGAATACAGTGGCATGATCACAGCTCATGGCAGCCTCAATCTCATGGGCTCAAGTCATCCTCCCATGCAGCTGGGATCATAGGCATGAGCCACCACAGTTGGTGAATTTTTAAAATTTTTTGTACAGATGAGGGTCTTCCTGTGTTGCCCAGGCTGGTCCCAAACTCCTGGGCTCAAGCGATCCTTCTGCCTCTGCCTCCCAAAGCGCTGGGATCGTAGGCATGAGCTACCACACCACACCCTACAGCACATGCTTCCATTATTCTTGTTCCTAAAGCCAGAGAAGAGACAGCTGCTTTCTTCTTTCATTGGTTTAAAATCATTATGTTAAAATACTTTAAAAGCCCCTCCTAAAGAGCTTTCTTTTATGGAAACTGGAATTAAGTTGTTATTGCCTTTTTTTTTTTTAATTGTAAAATCCACAAAACATAAAGGATCATTTTAAAGTATACAATTCAGTGACGTTACGTACATTCACAATGTTTTGCAACCAACACCTTTATTTAGCTTTTAGAATATTTTCATCCACCAAAAGGAAATCCCATCTCCATTAGCAGTCACTCCCTGTTTTTCCTTCCCTCACCCTGGTAACCACTAATCTGTTCTGCCTCTAGATTTGCCTATTTGGGGCACTTCATATAAATGACATCAAACAATATGTGGCCTTTGGTGACTGGTTTGTTTTATTTAGCACCTTGTTTTCAAGGTTCATTCACATTGTAGCGTGTGCCACTACTTCATTTTTATGGCTGAATAGTATTCCATGATTTGGAGATCTCACATTTTGTTTATTCATTCATCCTTTGATGGACATTTGTTTCCATCTTTTGGCTATTATGGATAATGCTATCATTGTTTACTTAAATAAACTTTTATTAGAGTATATCGCTCATATAGAGATGTGTACAGCTTGATGGAGTTTCATAAAACATGCACACTTGTGTAACCAGCACCCAGGACCAGAAGCAGAAAATGATCCATACTGCAAAACCCCCTTTTGTGTTCCATTACATTTGCTTTCTGTGTGGTATTTCTATGAATTATCTTTTAAATTTTATTTGTTTTTATTAAAAATATAAAATAGAGACCAAGTCTCCCTGTGTTGCCCAGGCTGGTCTCAAACTCCTGAGCTCCAGTGATCCTCCTGTTTGGCCTCTCAGGGTGCTAGGATTACACACATGAGCCATTTTTCCCTGCCTGAATTGTCTTTTGTTTTTTTGGAGATAGGGTCTCGCTCTTTTGCCCAGGGTGGAGTGCAGTGGCACCATCATGGCTCACTGCAGCCTTGACCTACCAGGTTTAAGTGATCCTCTTGCTTCAGCCCACTGAGTCGTTGGGACTACAGACATGCGCCACCAATCCCAGCTAATTTTTGTATTTTTTGTAGAGATGGAATCTCGCCATGTTGTCCAGGCCCATTGGGAACTCCTAGACTCAAGTGATTCACCCACCTTGGCCTTCCAAAGTGCTAGGATTACAGGCATGAGCCATCACACCCAACCTGAATTGCCTTTAAAAAAAAAAAGTATCTAATGGCCAGGCACAGTGGCTCACACCTGTAATCTCAGCACTTTGGGATGCTGAGGTTGGTGGATCACTTCAGGTCAGGAGTTCAAGACCAGTCTGGCCAACATAGTGATACCCCATTTATTCTAAAAATACAAAAGTTAGCTGGGCATGGTGACATGTGCCTGTGGTCCCAGCTACTCGGGAGGCTGAGGCACAAGAATTGCTTGAATTTGGGAGGCAGAGGCTGCAGTGAGCTGAGATCACACCACTGCATATGAGCCTGGCCAACAGAGCAACAGAGACTCTGTCTAAAAAAAAAAAAAAAAATTCTAAGAAGTTATTTACTTGAGTGTGTAGTGGTCAAATACAAACCTGAATTTGTGCCTTATGAACAAGGTCAGGTGGACCTTATTAAACAGCTGACTGCCTCTGATCTGTCATCTCCTAGCAAAGGGATTTGTTTTTGTGTCTCAGGAAGATGCTGGTAACATTTTATGATGCTTGCTGAGAAAAATCTCCTTTGATGTTACAGGGATATAAATGATGTAGAATAAGGGGAAGCTCAGAAAGGAACAATTTCCTAAGGAATGTTTTAACTCTAGAAATCACACACACAAGGATCCAAACTTCACTTGAATTAGGTTAAAGATCTGCTTCCAGCCTCAGCTGGGTGACCACCTAGGGTGGGCATCATTGCAGCCGTTGTCCAGGGTCAGCAGTCATGTGTCATTTCAGTGAACTCAGGGAGTCAGGCATGTTCTATAGCACATGTGTGGTCACTAAATAAACTAAAATGCATTTTCATCCAGCAGAGTAGAGAACATGCTGCTACCAAAATCTTTCAGTTTACATTCTATTTCTTTGCTGCCCCTACCCTGGCTTGAAAATATTCAGAATGCTTATTGGAAAATGCACTTCATTAGGAAGAGGAAATTGCCTCTCTTGTCTATCTCCGATGGGTGTTCAGCTACCACCTACTAGAGAGGGCAGGGAGCCATTGAAGTGCTTTCTGGAAGATCCAGGGCGGCTGCAATGATGGATTCAGCTTCTTTATTTTACCTGGGAGCAGTTGCAGGTCCTTCTTTTCCATTTTCATGCTGTGGCTTGACATTTAATTTTAAAAGCCATTCTGAATGACATGGCAAGGGGAGAGAGAAAGTGGTGTCTCAAGTGACAGATGCTCACTTTCAATGTTATTTGCAGTGGGGCTTATCATTCTTTAATCCACAGCAGGCAAACCCAGCCAGCTTTTGAAGGAGAGGGAATCAAAGTATAAAATTGCGTTCTGTCTAAGTCGCAGTAGATATGACTGACTAAGCAGGTCAAATCATTTGTCCCACCTTTCCCTAGCTGACCTATTTTGCAGAGTTGCACCTCCTCTGAAGACTGAAGCTAAATGCAAGCCTGTTGAGGGGGAATGTGTTTCCTGGGGGTTGTGAAGCAGGGACTCAGTCTCCTTCTCTCATGTCACTTTTCTCTGTGTCTCCTCAAGATCCCGTCGGGCCTCTTCATCCCCAGCATGGCTGTGGGTGCAATAGCAGGCAGGATGGTGGGAATTGGCGTGGAGCAGCTGGCATACCATCACCATGACTGGATCATCTTCAGGAACTGGTGCAGACCCGGTGCAGACTGTGTCACACCAGGGCTTTACGCAATGGTGGGGGCTGCGGCCTGCCTTGGTACGACCACGGTTGGGCAGGGAGGGGGACTGCGGAACTGATCTGGCTTAGAGGGCTGCCAAGAAGAAAGACATGGACTTGGACATTTGCATTACTTAGGTTAGGCTAGGTTGTGTGGCTATAACAAATAAACCTCTAAACCACAGTGGCTTAACACACCAAGGCTTATATCTTGCTCACTATGCACACACCACACACACACACACACACACACACACACACACACACACACACAGAGATACCCTTAACTTACGATGAGGTTTACATCTGGATAAATGGCATCATGACTTGAAAATATTGTAAGTTGAAAACGCATTGAATACACCTAACCTACCGAACGTTGTAGCTTAGCTTAGCCTATCTTAAACATGTTCAGAACACTTACATTCACCTACAGCTAGGCACAATCATCTAACACAAAGCCTATTTTATAATAAAATTGAATATCTCTTGTAATGCATTGAATACTGAAAGTGAGAAACAGATGGTTGCCTGGGTACTGGAGGCATGGTTTCTACTGAATGCCAGTTGTTTTTGTACCATGGAAAGTTGAAAAGTCGTAAGTTGAACCATTGTAGGTTGGGATCGTCTGCAAATTAAAAACATGGTTTAGCAGAAGGTTATTCTCCACCTAATCATTCAGGGTCACAAAGATGGGTCTGTATCCTGTCTATAATCCTTAAGAATCTCTGTGATTTTTCCAGTTTATGGGGTTTTGGAAGAGCACCATGCTTGCTTAGTCAGAAGCTTGCAGAGCCCATGTAGGATCCACTCACCAAAAAGCTAGCTGTGTGGGCCAGGGTGAATACACAACACAACATCCCTCACTGGAGCAGAGGCCCCAGTGAGATGCGACTTCTGGCTCCCCAATGCAAAGCCACATTTGCCGGCCTGGCCTGGGTTCCAGAGGCCCTGTGCAGGAAGCATATGAGAGTGTCTGCTCAGAACAGGTGTGATGGGAATTTACAGCCTGCCTGTCATTTTCCCCAAATCATGGCCCTATGAGCTGCCTGGGTTGCACTTTGGAATCTTACTCCTTCCCTCTGTTGCAGGTGGAGTTACCAGGATGACAGTGTCATTGGTGGTCATCATGTTTGAATTAACAGGGGGTCTGGAATACATTGTGCCCCTGATGGCGGCGGCTGTGACCAGCAAGTGGGTGGCTGATGCATTTGGGAAAGAAGGCATCTACGAGGCCCACATCCACTTAAATGGGTACCCTTTCCTCGATGTTAAAGATGAATTTACCCACCGCACGCTGGCCACTGATGTCATGCGGCCTCGGCGGGGAGAGCCGCCGCTGTCGGTGCTCACCCAGGACAGCATGACTGTTGAAGATGTGGAGACGCTCATCAAAGAGACTGACTACAATGGCTTCCCTGTGGTGGTCTCCAGAGACTCTGAGCGCCTCATTGGATTTGCCCAGAGGAGGGAACTGATTCTCGCAATAAGTGAGTAAAGAGAGGGAAGTTCACGTTTTGCCAAGAGCTGAATGGTATACTTTGTACCCCTAGCATTATCCAAGATTTCTGAGGTTATGTGGATTAAGCCAGGGGCTCTCAAGCTTTCACATGTCTCTAGTCACCCGAGGGTCTGGCTCAAAAGCAGATTCTGATTATGCAGAGCTTGCGGTTGGGGGGGACCCAGGACTGCATCCCTCACAAGTTCTCCATTAATGCT
The DNA here is from genome assembly GCF_048565385.1 of Saimiri boliviensis. Lineage (NCBI taxonomy): Eukaryota > Metazoa > Chordata > Mammalia > Primates > Cebidae > Saimiri > Saimiri boliviensis. Next base: position 6,996,410 of record NC_133470.1, read on the forward strand.
GATGTTGCTGGTTCCCATGTCACACTCTGAGGAAAAAGGCTTTAAACCCAAGTCTTAGGTAGACGTCCTTGGTTGGAAAGTGACTGCATGTTTGCAGGCAGCTCCCTGGCCTTGCTCCGCTGCCACCTTTCAGCAATTGTTGGCTAAAACTGAGAAGGAAGAGAGGACAGCCTGGAGTGGCCCAGGCAGAGCTGTCTCAGAGAATTTCAGGTGGAACAGCCGTCTGGCTGAGATTGTGAGTTCTCTGCCCCTGACACCCCTTGGCACCACACAAGTCTTTTGCTTCACTTTATGATATGACATTGGATTCCACAGTTAGAGGCCCTTGCAGGTAAAGGCGCAGATATCACTGGAACCAATTTTGTGAGATTATTTTTCTGTTGTGTTTGAATGACAATCAGCTGCACTGAGGGCCAGGCTGTTGAGTTGGGGGAGGAGAGTATGGGATGATGCCCAGGTCAGGGTGTCCCAAAGACAGGCGACTCAGAGAAGTAAGACCATGGGCCCCATCAGCCTAGGGATGGCTCAGTCAGAAGGGTAAGCAGGAGGTAGGAAAATTCCTAAGACAGACGCGCCTGAGGGCCAGAGGTCTGGTTGTGAGTTGCTGGGATTGTAGGCAAGGAGGAACAGTGAGCCTTGGAGGGGTAGAGTCATGCCAGGCCTCAAGGTGGCAGGGGTAAGGACCAGCATAGCACATCCCGGGCACACGGCAAATGCATGTGTCATCCTGCTCAGCGTCCTTGCTCTGTGATCTGTACAACATTCCAGCATGTCATAATAGACCAAGGCCCATGGCATGGCTCCCACGTGCACACCACAGTTTTACTCTACATCTTCCAGAGTATTCTTGAAGCTTGTCAATGGGACTTTTCCTGGCCTGATGTTGGAATGGCCCACTGTGAACACATTTCCACAATGCAACTGCTTACTTATCTCCCTGACCTTTGTTTCCTGTTTCCAAGGCACCCTTCTTCGATTTCTAGAACTTCTTCCCAATGTTAAATAGCTTTAAAATATCTTTAAGGCATGTTCATCAAAGGCTTTATAAAAATAAGTTTAGATGAGCTACCCCCTCCCATTTTAGCTTGACACTCAAACATTTTTACCTTCCCCAAAGCAAAAATTGATTTTGTGTTTTAGTGTTCAGCGATGCTTCCCCTTGCTATAACAGGTAGGTAGGTCCTGTTCCTTAACAGGTAGGTAGGTGCCTTTGTGTAAATATTGCCTTGTAAATAATGAGTTTTTTAAAGTTGTTTAAGTAGGGTTGGGTTTGTTTAAAAGTACTATAATCAGCAGCCTTTAAAAATTTTATTCATTCTCTAGAATCTTTTAAGCAAAGGTTGAAATTTTAAAACTAAGTCAATAAATGTCACAGAATCTATTATCTATTGTATAGCTCCAGGCACACCTGCTAAGACGCAGCTTACTAATTTTGCTGAAACCTATTACTGTAATCAAGTGGGAAGCAGTAATTGTCATCAATCGGTTAGAGAAGAAATTTAAACTTACCAACCAAGCACTCTCCTAGAAGCTGTGTTTGGAATGTCTGAAGAGGCACCACACTGTGTAAATACTACCTGTATGCTTTCAATCAGACTAATAATATAGAAGGTGCTATTTACATGGTTTGTGCAAAGGCAAGGGGTGTTTTGCTCTGAGGAATCAAAAAGCTGTTTTTCTGGTCTGTGGAAATAGAAGAGCCCCTGTATTCTGGTGGATAAATACAGGTGCATGACCTATATTTGAGGAATCTTGTGCTATTTTATGAGTATAGAAATATGATAGCATTTAGCTAGACACTATCCCATTCCAATTTCACTTTCTAGAGGAAGTGGGAGCAAAGATTATAGACAGTTAGATCCAAGATAGTCTGGATCAGAAAAGAAAGGTAAGTGAGGTAAAGAAGAATTTTTCTTACATATCATGTTTAAAAATTGTAGCAACTGCTCACATGAAGTTGAAAATATTTTGTTATGTTTTGGAATGCCAAAGCACAGCGTTATCTTTGTTAGCACTCATTAGCACCATCTGGGCAATGTGACTCTCTTCACCATCACATACTAGCACATGGGGCCGTATGTGACTCTTGCTCAAGTTCCTGGCAAATAGGCCTTTGTGTCTCATTGCTCTTTGCAAATATGAGGACTCATCTGTACTCAGCAGGGCTCAGGGGCTTCTCATCTTGAGTTCAGCAGTTAAGTAAGGGTTCAAAGAGGACTCAGTGGGGAGTCTCAGAGATGATTAAAGGGTGGAAAGTTGGAGTTTCAGGGGAGAGTTAAAGAAACTCTCAGGTTTTTTTGGTTTGGTGGATGATTTATTAGGTTGGTACAAAAGTAATTACAGTTTTTGCTGTTACTTTCAGTGGCAAAAACCACAATTACTTTGCACCAACCCAATAATAATGATCCTCCAGCATGTGGAAGATGCTTACTTGCAGAAAGGGGTCTACGTCCAACACTGAACAAGAAGTGTCAGATCTGTCAGACAAGGGAGAAATAGGTTTATGCCTGGGAGGGCTGTTAGATATTGGACTAGGTCATGGAGAACAGTGGTGTCCTCTACATCTTTCTGTTGGGGATGTTTATATATATACATAGACACATAGAGGGATTTCTCCATGCTTTAGTAGACAGACAATAACTTGTAGAATATTCTGCTCTTTATTCTGTGTAGTGTTTACTTTCTTTTCTTTTCTTTTCTTTTTTTTTTTTTTTTTTGAGACGGAGTTTCGCTCTTGTTACCCAGGCTGGAGTGCAGTGGCGCAATCTCGGCTCACTGCAACCTCCGCCTCCTGGGTTCAGGCAATTCTCCTGCCTCAGCCTCCTGAGTAGCTGGGATTACAGGCACGTGCCACCATGCCCAGCTAATTTTTTGTATTTTTAGTAGAGACGGGGTTTCACCATGTTGGCCAGGATGGTCTCGATCTCTTGACCTTGTGATCCACCTGCCTCAGCCTCCCGAAGTGCTGGGATTACAGGTGTGAGCCACCGCGCCCGGCCTTAGTGTTTACTTTCTTATCATAACATCTTTGTACTGACTACTTCTGTGGTTGCTTTCAATTTTCCATTTTAACCTATATCATGAATTATATCTGTCTTATGGATGCATTAAAAAAATTTTTTTTGAGACAGGGTCTCACTCTGTTGCTCAGGCTGGAGTGCAATGGTGTGATCATAGCTCACTGCAGCCTCTACCTCCTAGGCTCCAGCAGTCCTCCCACTTCAGTCTCCAGAGAAGCTAGGACTACAGGCTTGCACGACCATGCCTGACTAAGCATTTTTAATTAACAGAATGATAGACTGTTAACCTCCCTAAAAACACAATTCAAGTGGGAGTGCTCCTCCTCAGCACTGCTGACATTTGGGGCTGGATGATTCTCTGTGGTGGGGCTGTCCTGTGCCTTGTAGAGTGTGACCAGCGTTCCAGGGCTCCACCTAGTGGAGAATGATTGTTCTAAAGCCACTTAATGCCCTAACAAATATGTGATTATTTCCAATTCTGAAAAATTTCTTGGCCTATCACATAGTTTGTGAAATTCCTCTTACCCACGCTTTTTAAATAACCATCTCTACATCTGGCATATGAACATATTGCTGTTAGAAAATGGAATGTTAAGTAACCTTAGCAGGTGCTCATAATATGTACATTCCTTTTTTTTTTTTTTTTTTTTTTTTCGGAAACTAAGTCTCACTCTGTTTCCCAGGCTGGAGTGCAGTGGCACTATCTTGGCTCACTGCAGCCTCCACCTCCCAGATTCAATCAATTCTCCTGCCTTGGCCTCCCAAGTAGCTGAGACTACAGGCGCGCCATCATTCCTGGCTAATTTTTGTATTTTTAGTAGAGACAGAGTTTCACCATGTTGGCCAGGCTGCTCTCATACACCTGACCTTAAGTGATCCGCCTGCCTCAGCCTCCCAAAGTGTTGGGATTACAGGCGTGAGCCACTGTGCCTGGCCTAAAATGTATATTCTTTTTGAAGAGCTGTGGCCACTGAGTCTCATTCTAGTAGAATATATGACAAACCTCCCACATTAAAGACAGTTTTAAAAGGTTATTTTTAAAACATTTAAAAATGAAGTTTATTACATTTTTTCAAAGCAAAAGTAATACACACTCAAAATATTGGGGAAATCAGAAGCAAAGGGAAAAATTTAAAAAGGTACCTACATTCTTATCACCATAGAAGAAGACATGGTTGATATTTAGCTCATTTCCTTTTTGTCTTTTAGGTCTTTTTAAACGATGTATTTTTGGTTGTATTGTTTTGGTTTTCTTTTCATTACAGACTCCCAAGTGTTCCTGGATCTGTGAGTCTCTTTTCCTGTAGCACTGGCTCATCCCCTGGGTGAGGAGTTAATTAGTTTATCCTTTCACATGGGAAGTATTTCTTAAGTGTCCACCATGTGCTGATACCATCCTAGAAGCTCAGAGTCCAGGGATGACAGCACACTGCCTCTGCCCTCTGTGAACTTACATGCAGGCATTCTGGTGTCTGATGATTTCTGGTCCAAAATGAGAGTAGCTGTTCACCCTAGTAGAGAATTCCAAAGAACTTTCTTGCTGGTTCTTCTTCCATTCACTGGCTTTTGCATGTTCCTAGCACCTCTACCCGCAAAGTTTGAAGCCTCCTGTGAGTCTGTAATAGAGTTCCAAAGTGGCCTAGCAGAAGCTTTCTGAGGAGAGTAGCAGTTGCCACTGTGGGAATAGCAAGGTGCATAGCCCAGCTCTCCGGCTCTGACCCCAGCCAATGCCTATGCTTTTGTTGGCACTCATTACCACATGGGTTTTCCTTCCTGATGCCTCTTATGTGAGATAGATTCAGTTTTACGTGGCAGGCAGAACAAGATACACTGACATTTAGTAGACTGACTCATTCATTCATTAATGTGTGTATTTGGCAAATATCTGTTTTGTGTCTACTGTGTGCTAGGCATTGCCCAGACACTCGGAGTGCACTGGTGAGCAAGAGTTCATTGAGCCTAGTGTCTATTAGAATCAGGGCTCCTAACACAATCTGTAGGTTCAAAGGAAATATAAGCTTGTTTTTTATTGTATTATAGCAAGTGGATTGACCATGTATTAAATTGTATTTGGTTTTAGAAGGAGTTCAGCAAATCCATGTCATCAACTCTTGATTGGGGTTTGTGACTTGATCCAATCCTGACATTCGCCCAATGGTTGAAATTGATGGAAATCCTGTTAGTGGGACTTTAAGAGAATTGGCTGGTCTGTGGAAATGAGCAAATAAGTATGTATTGCCAGTTGCCTCTCTGCCTTACTGGGTAAGGACAGAATCATCTTGGTTTCAGGGAGAAGTACACAGTGTATATCGAGCAGTCTACATTTGAAAACATGTTGTGCATCAAAGTTGTCTGGTATTTGTGTTAGACTCATACCCCATTTGATGTAACTTGATTTAACCTGACCCATATAATGTGCAGGCATTTGCCCAGCAGGCCCTCTGTTCCTCTTTTAAACAGAGACCCTTTTTCAGACTCAGCCTGACCCCAAATGCTGCCAGTTTTCCATTAGAGTACTCTATTGCACTAAATGGCCTTGGAGGAGGCAGTTAGAATTTTATTTTTGAAAGAACAATATAGGTGAATAGTAGTCTTTGAGAAAGCAAGAAATGTATGATAGAAAACAGGATCCATTTTAAAGCAAGCTTTGCTGTACATTTTCCTTAACCTTTTCCCATGAACCAAGAGACAGATTAAAATTCCAACAGAAGGAAAATCGCCTTGGAGAAATATCTTGAGACCGATGGATTTATTTCATGTGTGACTTAAAATAGCCTGCGTTTCTAGCACCACGTTAAGCTGTATTTCTAATGAGTTCCTGTTACCCTACTTTTCTTCAGCTTTCTTTCACGTGGCCTTTCTACAGACAGAAATAGGCTAATTGCTAACATAACAGTTTTACTATCTTTCTTTGAGAGATCCATGAAATGGCCCATTTTTAAGACAGGAGATCCAAAGTGTAGGCGGGATGCAGCTTTTCTGGGGTTGTTTCTTTGGACCCAAGGGTCGCATTTGTGATCGAGCTGCATTTCTGGGCTGTGAGCCTGGCCTGGCTGTATTGGTTTCTTGTTCCTCCCAGGATTCATAATGCCATTTGGGCCAGTTATAAGTTCATAAAAAGAAAAACAATGTATTAAGGTCATCGGGCAGCTAAGTAAGTTTCTTGTCACGTCAAACTCCAGTCCATGATGAGGTGAAGCAGCATAAGGAAAGCCAGAGTGCAGGGCCCTGGGCTGTTTGGGGTGCCTGGAGTCCGGGGGGAAGCAATGGATGTCCCCAAAGGGGCCATCTGCATCAGGCCCATCTTGGCAGACTTTGGCAACAAATGATCCAGTCACAGCAGGGGACCCTCACACAGCATTAGCTGCAGAGAGATGCCAATTCCACAGATGTTTGGCTAAATCCCCTTATTAAGAATGTGTGGTTCATCCTTCAAACCCCTTTTGTGTGGGATTCTCGATGCTTTGTAAGAGTGTGGGGTGGGGAGTTGCTCAGCAAGGGGTTTTTGTGTGGCTTATTGTTCCTGCTCGCCCCATTCTAGAGAATGCCAGACAGAGGCAGGAGGGCATCGTGAGCAATTCCATCATGTACTTCACAGAGGAGCCCCCTGAGCTGCCAGCCAACAGCCCACATCCCCTGAAGCTGCGGCGCATCCTGAACCTCAGCCCATTCACAGTCACAGACCACACCCCAATGGAGACGGTGGTGGATATCTTCCGGAAACTGGGACTCCGGCAGTGTCTGGTGACGCGGAGTGGGTGAGTAGCCTGACATGTGGCCAGAATGACCTAGGGAGAAAAAAAATGAGTGAGACATGGTCTCAGCCCTGAAGGACGTAGAGGGCCACGGGGTGGAATAGTCCTTGACAGAGAATGACAATAAGCTGTGGTGAATGTGTTGAGAAGGAAATGTACAGGGGCTTGGGACTTAGAGCTGGGTGGCTGTGCAGCCAGGGAAGGGGGTGGTCCAGGCTGGGCTGCCGCCTGGGTTGAGGAAGGTTGAGGGTTGAGTAAAAAGGGGCGGAGCCACAGGAGAAGGGCTTGGTGTTACTTTTCTACCACCCCATGTGATACTTGGCTAAGGGAGGAGGTACAGCCAGTTATGCTATCACATGACCTATGCAGTTCTCAAAATCATAGCACTATGCAAAAATTGAGCCATGCAAACTACAGAACTTCCGGGAAAAATGAGGTTAGTTACACAATACTCAAAACTTCATCAGTGATGCATGACATAAAAGAGGTGAGAGCCTAGTAAGAATGGTAGTACTGAGCCAGGCGATGTGGCTCATGCCTTCAGCTCTTCATGTAATCTCAGCACTTCAGGAGGCTGAGGCAGGAGGATCGTTTGAGCTCAGGAGTTCGAGACCAGCCTGGGTGGCAAGACCCTATCTCTGCAAATAAACTTTTATAAAATCAGCCAGGTGCGCCTATCTTCCCAGCTACTCCGGAGGCTGAAGCAGGAGGATCATTAGAGCCCGGGCATCCAAGGCTGCAGTGGCCTGGGACTGTACCACTGCGCTCCAGCCTGCACAGCAGAGCAAGATGCTGTCTTGAAAAAAGAAGAGTGGTGGTACCATGTTATGCATTAGTTAAATGGTTAAGAAATATAGAAACACAACAGAAATATGTCATTTCATCTTGAAAAGGCCTGAAGTTGGCTGTGGGATGAGTGTCACAAGCTCTGCCACTTATGAATTACTGGGAAGGGGTGGAAGGAGGGGAACCTGAACTCAAGGGGAAGTGGTCACAGCAGGTGTGGATGAGTATGGCTCCTCACACATGTATGAACTGAGGTAGCTTGTGGATGTTTGGGGGGCCGGACAGGTGTATTTTGTGTATGCTGATCCCACTGGGTTCAGGTGGGTGCAGTTTTCTGCATTTGCCTAGAGTTTCTCATGGATGACATCACACATAAGCAAAAGTGAAATTCATATTATGCTCAGATTGTTCCCGATATATCAATTTGTTTGAAACAGCCGGGTGCGGTGGCTCACGCCTGTAATCCCAGCACTTTGGGAGGCCAAGGCGGGTGGATCACAAGGTTAAGAGATCGAGATCATCCTGGTCAACATGGTGAAACCCCGTCTCTACTAAAAATACAAAAAATTAGCTGGGCATGGTGGCACGTGCCTGTAATCCCAGCTACTCAGGAGGCTGAGGCGGGAGAATTGCCTGAACCCAGGAGGCGGAGGTTGCGGTGAGCCAAGATGGCGCCATTGCACTCCAGCCTGGGTAACAAGAGCGAAACTCCGTTTCAAAAAAAATAATAATAATTCGTTTGAAACAACTTTGTTTTCTAAACAAACATGATTGGAGAATGGACAGATTTGATGACCCCATAGCATTGTCTGTGCTGACACTTTTGTTGTATTGTCACAAATCAGGAAACCAGCAGTGCAGCGACTGAGGGTCCACTGTAGTAGCTCCAGAGGTGAAATTCCTTAAGGGCCATTCTGTGGCCTCTTAATGTCCCAGGTTCCATGGTTTCAAAAGTTTGTGTAAGGGAAGGAGTTGGCTTGGTCAGGGTAGCCTGGAATCTAGGGCTATCTGCCCATTTTCTTCCTGTATGGGCTGGAAGTAGGAGGAGGGAAATGGGTTCTGGAGACATTGGTACCTAATAAAGTTTAGGCCTTTATAGACTCCAGAGGCTCAACTATCTAATATAGCTTATATTTCCAGAGCCAGCACACTCTAGTTTAACACAGCAGTTCTCAAATGGGATAATTTTACCTCCCAGGGACATTGAGCAATGTCTGGAGACAATTTTGGGAGTCATGACTGGAGGGAGGGATGTTATTGGCATCTAGTGAGTAGAGGTCAGGGATGCTGCTAAACATCCTGCAGTGCACAGGACAGCTCCACAACGAAACATCTGGCCCAAAATGTCACTAGTCATGCAGTTGAGTGACCTTGGACTGGATGTCTGTGTGTAGCTAAATGAGCAATTGTGTTTGTTTCACTTTCTTCCTGCTGTCCTGGTAGCAAGCTCAAAGGGGGACAGGCTCTGCAATTTGCGCATTTACCCGGAGAACTCCTGGCCAGCAGAGCAAGCGTCCTCCTTAGCTCTGACTGCAGCCAGAGAGTGTCTTGCCTGTGGGAGGTGCAATCAATAGGGAACAAATAAATGAGTCCTTGTGTTTGACAAGGCTAGAGATCATTTCTGCTGATGAATTTTAAAGGTGCTCAAGTGGTTTTTCAAACGAGTGTGGATCAAAATGCCCTAGAGGATTAAAGTTCCAGGCAAAATCCAGATTTCTGGGCCCTACCACAGAGCTATTGATCCCTGAGGTCTAGGATGAGGCCCAAGAATGTGCATTTCTAATAAGCTCCCAGTCGATGCCATTGCTGCTGGTCTGGGGACCCTATTTTAGGAACCACTGAAGTCGATTTATGCACTTGAGTTTCCAGTGCTTGGTATAGATATACCATTGTGATTGCCCATGCTGTCTCAAGTGTGTAGCAGTTTCTTCTTTCCTTTAAAATAATAATCCAATGTCAGTTATCATTGGAATTTCAGTTCAGGCAGGAAACTCTGCCCTTAATGCCCGCTCACACTTCGCAGAACCCCACAAAGTCTTCCTGTGAAGATTTGGGTGCCGAAATTGGCTCCGAATGTGTTTCAAGAAAGCAAAATCACACTCTGTCTCGTTCTACATCTTTTAAACAAACACAGATGCTGCTGCGTTAGTGCTGGCAAGGGATCCTTTCTGCAGGGTCTTTCATCTCCTTGGGCTTCTTGCCAGGGCAGGCGCGTCTCCGGCCAGCTTTCCTGTTTGATGTGCTTGCTCACCCTGTGCCTTCCCTGCTTGGGATGGCCACAAGCCTTAGCTCCACTGTTGGCCTGGACCACCAGCAGCATTTCTAAGGTCTAGGGTTCAAGGGCCATCATGAAACTGGACCAGGAACCAGAATGCTGCAATCTAGGAAGCCTCCAGTTGCTAAGAGCTAATTTGGATGAGATTTTCCCTATGAAAGTTTTAGAAAGGAAAAGTGCATAAGGGAGACGGTGTCAAATTTCCCCCAAGCCCTGCTAGGTGGTCCATCGGGGCCTGGACAGGGTAGCTTTCGCAGAAGAACCCAGCTGCTTGAATCTGAATTATGTCCTTGGTCATAGATCCGGCCGTTTATAATTCACTGAATTCGCTTGAACTGCCACCCAAAGGGACTGGAAGTTCAAACACTTGATTTAAATCAGATAGGACATTTCATGCCACTAACGAAGCCTGCTGGATTTGATGTTACCTCCTTCTGGGTTGATGTTTGGCTTTCTTCTTTTGTGATAATTACCATCGCAGGCCAGGGCACAATTTATGCACGAACCCAAGGCAGCTCCTCAATTCATATTTCCCCAGTGCTGTTATAATCAACTTAACTTTTAGACATTACAGTCATAGAGCTTTAAAAGAGGTTTTCAGAACTGCAAATGCCCGATCTTTTGATACTGTCTCCAGGGTGAAGATAAGGAAACAAAAACCAAGATTTATAGATATGGGAGGGTTCCGTGAGTGTGTGTGCGTGTGTGTGTGTGTGTGTGTGTGTGTGTGTGTGTGTGTGTATGTATTCTCATCACTTTGCAAACACTAATAAGTCTTATTTTTTCAAAGCAACATTGGTTTAATCAACATTATATTGGGCATCTATTTTAGCTGGGAACTGTAGAGGGCACAAAAAGTGTTAAAAAAAAAAAAGCCAAGGAACTTGTTAACTACTAAGGAACATGGACATAATCCAGTTTAAGTGGTGCTACCCAAGGCAGGTGCTCCAGGGAGGACTGGTCTGTTTTTTTAAATTTAATTTTATTTTAAGTTCCAGGATACATGTGCAGGAAATGCAGGCTTGCTACCTAGGTAAACATGTGCCATGGTGTTTTCCTGCACCTATCCACCCATCACCTAGGTATTAGCCCCACATGCATTAGCTATTTATTCTGTTGCTCTCCCTCCCCCCAACCCAGTGTGTGTTGTTCCCCTCCCTGTGTCCATGTGTTCACATTGTTCAGTTCCCACTTATAAGTGAGAACATATGGTGTTTGGTTTTCTGTTCCTGTGTTAGTTTGCTGAGGATAATGGCATCCAGCCTCATCCATGTCCCTGCAAAGGATGTGATCTTGTTCCTTTTTATGGCCACATAATATTACTATGCAGAATACTATGCAGCCATAAAAAGGAATGAGATCACATGCTTTGCAGGGACATTTTCTTTATCCAGTGTATCACTGATGAGCATTTGAGTTGATTCCATGTCTTTGCTATCGTGAATGGTGCTGCAGTGAACATACCTGTGCATGTATCTTTATAATAGAATGATTTATATTTCTTTGGGTGTACACTCAGTAATAGGATTGCTAGATCAAATGGTATTTCTGGTTCTAGGTCTTTGAGGAATCACCACACTATCTTCCACAATGGTTGAACTAATTTACATTCCCACCAACAGTGTAAAAGTGTTTCTGTTTCTCCACACTCTCACCAGCATCTGTTGTTCCTTGACTTTCATAAATGCCATTCTGACTGGCATGAGATAGTATCTCACTGTGGTTTTGATTTGCATTTCTCTAATGATCAGTGATGTGGAGCTTTTATTTTCATGTGTTTGTTGGCTATAAAAATGTCTTCTTTTGAGAAGTGTCTGTTCATGTCCTTTGCCCAATTTTTGATGGTTTTTTAATTGTAAATTTGTTTAAGTTCCTTGCAGATTCTGCATATTAGACCTATGTCAGATGGGTAGATTGCAAAATTTTTCTCCCATTCTGTAGGTTGTCTGTTCACTCTGATGATAGTTTCTTTTGCTGTGAAGAAGCTCTTTAGTTTAATTAGATCTCATTTTTCAACTTTTGCTTTTGTTGCAATTGCTTTTGATGTTTTCGTCATGAAATCTTTGCCCTTGACTATGTCCTGAATGGTATTGCCTAGATTTTTTTCTAGGCTTTTTATTGTGCTGGGTTTTACATTTAAGTCTTTAATCTATCTTGAGTTAATTTTTGTATAAGGTGTAAGGAAGGGATTCAGTTTCAATTTTCTGCATATAGCTAGCCAGTTCTCCCAGTACCATTTATTAAATAGGGAATCCTTTCCCCATTGATTGTTTTGTTAGCTTTGTCAAAGATCAGATGGTTGTAGATGTGCAGTCCTATTTTTGAGATCTCTATTCTGTTTCATTGGTGTATGTGTCTGTTTTTGTACAAGTACTGTGCTGTTTTGGTTACTGTAGCCATTTATTATATTTTGAAGTTGAGTAGCATGAGGCCTCCAGCTTTGTTCTTTTTGCTTAGGTTTTTCTAGGCTCTATGGACTCTCCATCCAAAGCCAACAGAATATACATTCTTCTTGGCACCACTTAACACTCTAAAATCGATCACATAATTGAAAGTAAAACACTCCTCAGCAAATGCAAAACAAATGAAATCATAACAGGTGGTCTCTCAGACCACAGTGCAATCAAATTAGAACTCAAGATTAAGAAACTCACTCAAAACCACACAACTACATGGAAATTGAACAGCCTGCTCCTGAATGACTACTGGGTGAATAATGAAATTAAGGCAGAAATCAAGAAGTTCTTTGAAACCAATGAGATCAAAGAGACAATGTACCAGAATCTCTTGGACCCAGCTAAAGCAGTGTTAAGAGGGAAGTTTATAGCATTAAATGCCCACATCAAAAAGCTAGAAAGATCTCAAATCAACACCCTAACATCACAACTGAAAGAACTAGAGAACCAACAGCAAATAAACCCCAAAGCTAGAAGATGACAAGAAATAAGCAAGATCAGAGAAGAACTGAAGGAGATAGAGACATGGAAAACCCTTCAAAAAAATCAACAAATCCAGGAGTATTTTTTTTTTTTGGAAAAAATTAATAAAATAGACTGCTAGCTAGAGTGATAAAGAAGAATAGAGAGAAGAATTGAATAGACACAACAAAAAATGATATAGGGAATATTACCAGTGACTCCACAGAAACGTGAACAACCATCAGATAATACTATATCACCTCTATGTAAATATACTAGAAAATCTAGAAGAAATAGATAAATTCCTGGATGCATACACCCTCCCAAGACTAAACCAGGAAGAAGTTGAACTTCTGAATAAACCAATATCAAGTTCTGAAATTGAGGCAGTAATAAATACCCTACCAACCAAAAAAAATCCCAGGACCAGAAAGATTTACAGCTGAATTTTTTGTACCAGAGGTACAAAGAGAAGCTGGTACCATTTATTCAGAAGCTATTCCAAACAATTATAAAGGAGGGACTCCTCCCTAACTCATTTTATGAGGCCAGCATCATCCTGATACCAAAATCTGGCAGAGATACAACAATAAAAAAAGAAAGCTTCAGGCCAATATCCCTGATGAACATTGATGCAAAAACCCTCAATTAAAAAATACTGGCAAACTGAATCCAGTAGCATATCAAAAAGCTTATCCACCACAATCAAGTCGGCTTCATCCCTGGGATGCAAGGCTGGTTCAACATACACAAATCAATAAATATAATTCATCACACAAACGTAACTAAAGACAAAAAGCACATGATTATCTCAATACATGCAGAAAAGGCCTTTGATGAAATTCAACAGCCCTTCATGCTAAAAACTATCAATAAACTAGGTATTGATGGAATGTATCTCAAAATAAGACCTAGTTATGACAAACCCATAACCAATATCATACTGAATGGGCAAAAGCTGGAAGCATTCCCTTTGAAAACCAGCACAAGACAAGAATGCCCTCACTCACCACTCATAATCGACATAGTATTGGGAGTTCTAGCCAGGGCAATCAGGCAAGAGAAAGAAAGGAAGGATATTCAAATAGGAAGAGAGGAAGTCAAATTGTCTCTGTTTGCAGATGACGTGATTGCATATTTAGAAGACCCCATCGTCTCAGCCCCAAATCTAAGCTGATAAACAACTTCAGCAAAGCCTCAGGATACCAAATTAATGTGCAAAAATCACAAGCATTCCTATACACCAATAACAGACAAGCAGGGAGCCACATCATGAATGAACTTGAATTCACAACTACTACAAAGAGAATAAAATACAGCTAACAAGGGAAATGAAGGACCTCTTCAAGGAGAACTACAAACTACTGCTCAAGGAAATCAGAGAGGACACAAACAAATGGAAAAACCTTCCAAGCTCATGGATAGGAAGAATCAATATTGTGAAAATGGCCATGCTGCCCAAAGTAATTTTTAGATTCAGTGCTATCCCCATCATTGAATACTCATTGACTTTCTTCACAGAATTAGAGAAAAACTACTTCAAAATTCACATGGAACCAAAGAAGAGGAGACTGTTCTGAGCAGGCTTTCTGGTGGCAGGAAATTGTTAGAGTGTGAAAGGGCAGTTTAAGATGAGAGCCTGTCCACTAGTTGACAGCGGTGGAGCCCTTCCCCATGGCATAAGAACACCTCTAGGTTCTGGGTGCTCTGCCTGTGCGGGCTGAACCTCTCACAGCTGCTTTGATTTCCCTTCTGATCACAGATTTCTTAGTGGCGTCTTATAGGTATAAGCTGCTGGTCTTATAACTATTTCTTTTTTATTTTGAAAGGGCAATAGAAATCCCAACACTTGCAAATACTCAATTTTTAAAACTTCCTTCCACTGTTCCCTTGCCTCTCATTTTGCAATTATACTTTCTGAGAGAGAAGTCAAAGTCAGTAAGATAATTACTTCACCTGTCTTAAGCTCTCGTGAACAGATTCGTAGCATCTGAATGGTGAGTGGGACTTTGTGTAGCACTTGGGGCATTGCCTTTACTTCATCCATTCATTCATTCATTCATTCATTTAATAATAGCTTTATTGAAATAATTCACATATTGTACAATTCACCCATTTAAAATGCATGATTCAGTAGTTTTTAGTAGAAAATGAGTTGTGTGTATTCATCACCACAATTTTAGAACATTTTCATCACCCCAAAAAGAAACCCCACACCCCTTACCTGTTACCTCCTATACCATAGCCCTTGGCAACCACTACACTGCTTTCTGTCTCTGTGAACTTGCCTATTCCAGACATTTCATGTTGATATACTCATATATTATGTGGCCTTTTGTGTTTGGCTGCTTTCACTGAGCATCATGTTTTCAAGGTTCATCCACACTGAAGATGTGCCAGTACTTCTTTCCTTTTTAGGGCTGAAGCATCTTGCGTTGTATGGATAGACCACATTTTGCTGATCAATTCATTAGTTGATGGACATTTGGTTTCCCTTTTTAAGAAAAAAATATTTTTAATTTTTGTAGGTACATGGGTGTATATATTTATGGGGTATATGGGATATTTTGATACAAGAATGTAATTCATAATATTCATATCAGGGTAAATGGTGGCTCCATCACCTTAAGCATTTATCCTTTGGGTTACAAACATTCCAATTATATTCTTTTAGTTATTTTTAAATGTATAATTAAATTATTATTGATTGCAGTCACTCTGTTGCACTATCAAATACTAGATCATATTCTTTTAAACTGTTTTTTTGTACCCATTAACCATCCTCCATCCCCTCCTTCCCCTTCCTGCATTGCCTTCAGTTTTCAAATAAGGAGGTGAAACCCTAAAAATCAAAACGCTGCTCAAGGTTAAAGGGAATTGGTTGCAGAGCCAGTCCCGTCTGGATTCTTCCAGGTCTATCTCCTGAGGCACAGTCAGCTTCCAGGTGCCAGGAGGACCTTTGATGGAGAACTCTGCCAGCCAACCCTGACCCTTGAGGACATCAGTCCCCTCTGCACAGCACCCTTTGGGGCCAGCGACAGTGGAAAGTAGACCTGGGGGTGATGGGAAGATACACTGCAGCATCTTTAAGTATCCAGATTCCTGGAATGGCTGCTGCATTTTGGGATACCTGGTCAGTAAAATACTGAGGATATGGGGCCAGGTAATGGGATTCCTGTGTCCCACATTCATGGTATATTATAGATTCACCCACAGAGGTTCTTTCGTGTCTGAAAGCTCCTGGCTGGGAGTAACAGTGAAAGTATTTAAGAGCTGGCACCAGATAATTAACCCATTTGTTACTCATTTGTTATGAATTGTGGGAAGTTCAATGAAGTTCTATAAGGTGTGAGGTTGGCAGGGGACATCCTAGGGTGTCTAGCTCAGTAGCTATAAACCAACTGGTGTAGAACTATTTTAGTACTTTTTAATCTGGATGGTTGTTCTCAACCAGGGGCAATCTTCTTCCCCCTCCACAGGAGACATTTGGCATTGTCTGGAGACATTTTGGCTATCATGATGGGGGATGGGGATGCTGCTGCATTTAGTGGATAGAGGTCTAGGGTGCTGCTATATGTTCTACCATGCACAGAATGGCCTACCCACAACAGATAAGTAGCCAACCCAAATGTCACTAGTGCCAAGGTAGAGAAACCCTGCATAACACCTTCCTAGGTAGAGGGCTGGATGGGTGCAAGGAGTCCTATGGGCCCAGCTTGGGTCTCATTTCACTGCTACTGCATGGGAGGGGGCCTAACTGGGGACTTCTGACTGCCTATAAATAGAGACCCTTCCCAGTAACAAAGCCACCTTTCCTAGCTGTCACTGCTTCCTTGAAATTAGTTAGAATTATCAGAGCTAGAACAAAATTTACCTGACCCTGGGAGGAAACCTTGTTTAAAAATATTTAAATTTTTGTGGGTATATAGTAGATGTGTATATTTATGGGACCCATGAGATGCTTTGATACAGGCATGCAATGCATAATAATCACATCATGGAGAATGTGGGTATCCATCGCCTCAAGCATTTACCCTTTGTGTTACAAGCTATCCAACTATACTATTTTCATAGGCCTGTTTGCTATTTGCATGTCTTCTTTTGAGAAATGTCTATTCAAATATTTTGCCGATTTTGGGGTTCAGATTATTAAATTTTCCCCTATAGAGTTGTTTGAGCTCCTTACATAGTCTGGTTATTAATCCCTTGGCAGATGGATAGTTTGATAATGTTTTCTCCTAGTCTGTGGGTTGTCTCTTCACGATTGGGAAACCTTTTTTTCTTATGTGGGCCTCTAAGATTCTGACATGCCTTAGGTCTGGAGGCCTGGACTGCTCTTCTCAGCAGCAATACATGGCTGACAAAACAAAAGGGCAACTCTAATGAGACCAGGGCCCACTAAACCTTCTGCAACTGTAGAAGCAGGGTGATTTAGTAAAGTTTTGGGTAATAGTGCCCTTGAGAAAATGTGTATCTCTGGTTGATTGACTGCAATGGACCCTCATTATGACAGTTGAGCCCGAAGCAACTAAGACAAATTAGGATGGAAAGAAATGTTTTCAGGCTCTGCCAGCTGGACCCAGCAACCTTCCTATGTGAGGAGACCAGAGCCCTTGTTGGGCCTTGAATCTATCAACTGAAACTCACAGACGGGTTTTCCCAGGAGAACTCAGCATCTCACTGCAAAGAAGAGTGCTAACATTTGTTTCCTTTAGGTAGGTCTTGTTTCAGGGTTATACCAGCATTTAGGTTTACAGAACAATTGAGAAAAAGTACAGAGTTCCCATATATCTCCTTCTCCCCCAGCAGTTTCCCCTATTGACAATATCTTGCATTACTATTATATTTGTTGTAATCAATGAACCAATATCAATACATTATTAACTAACATTCGTCGTTTACTTTAGGATGCATGCTGTGTTGTATATTTCTGTGGATTTTGACAAATATATAATACCATGTATCTACCATTACAGGATGATACAGAGTAGTTTCACTACCCTAAAAATCCCCTGTGCTCTGCCTATTTATCACTTTCTTCCATCCCCCAAACCCTGACAACCACTGATCTTTTTATTGCCTCCATAGTTTTGCCTTTTCCAGAATGTCGCTTATTATGTAGTTGGAATCATTCAGTATGTAGCCTTTTCAGCCCAGGTTCTTTCACTCAGCAATACACATTTTGATTTTCCTCCACATCTTTTCATGACTTGATAGCGCTTTTGTTTTTATTGCTGAAAAATATCCATTGTCTGAATATGCCATGGTTTAGCTTATCCACTCACCCACTAAAGAATATGTTGGTTGCTTCCAGGTTTCAGCAATTATTAATGATGCAGACATCTTCTAAGAATAAGGACATTTTCTTTACATAACTACCAAACCATAATGATGTAAAATTAACAGTAACTCAATGTATCATCCAGTATCAAGTTGATATTCAAATTTTAACTTAGAATTCCATCAAAGTTTGTGCGTGGCATTGCTTTGCCTTTTTGGTCTCTTGTCTAGGATAGTTCCCTGCATTGTTTTGTTTTTTTATGACAGAGAGTTTAAAAAATAATTTCAACTTTTATTTTAGATACAGGGGTACATGTGCAGCTTTGTTACATGCATGGATTTCCTTTGAAGAGTCCAGACCAGTAGTCTCACATTCTGGGTCTGATTACTTCCTCATGATTCAATTTGGTTTAAGTCATTTTTGGCAGCATTCCAACATAGGTGATGTTATAGAGTCTGCTTTTCTGACTTTGTTGATGATAAGCTGCATTGCTTGGATGAGGTACTGATGGCCAGAGCCCTCCATTGTTAAGTTACATTTTTCTCTTTGTTCACAATCTCTAGAAAAGTACTTTGAGACTGTGTGAATTTTCTGTTTTCCAGCAACCATTCACCCAATGATTTTGGTATCCATTGATAATTATTGGCTAAGCTAATTAGTACATTGGGAGTTACAAAGTATTAATTATCAAATTCTGTCCTGTTTTCTACATTTATCAAGTATTCCTCCCCATTTAAGATAAATGATCACTGTAGGGTCATAACATATTCTTTTAATGCTTTTGTAATTCATATCATCATTATTCTGTTTGCTTAAAATGCTCTTTCACTATTTTCCTCTCTCCTAAAGATGTTGCTGTGAGATGGAGGGGAAGGGACTGTATTTTCTGTCTCCCTCATTGTGATAGACTGGGAAACCAACACAAGAAATGAATACCTTTTCCAAGACTGTTTAAGGTCCAGTGTAGTCAGAGCCCAAAACATCAGAATTCTGGCCTGAGTTTCACTAATTCGTGTTTATTTTACTGTGTAACTGATTTGAATACTACTTAAAATACTTACATCCCCTCCATATTCACTAAGAGACAAATTTGACTAATTTGGCCTTAATTAAATAAATGACAGTATATTACAATTGTGTTTTCTGATTTTTTTGTATATTATATTACACAGAGTAGAAACTCATTATTTTAATAGCTATACAGTATTTTAATGTGAGACTACCAGAGTTTGCTTTCTCATACACCTTTCTTTGGGTATAATGGAGATATAATGAGTAGTATTTTGCAAACTTACATGGCAATGGAACTTCTTTTTTCCAAAGAAGTTGTACACATCTCCTTCTCTCAGACCTTTCATTTTACCCAAGGGGCATGATATGTTCCTGCAGGTGGTCATTTAGTAAAAGAATGAAGCAAGAGTTGCTATGAATGGTTGTGCAGATGTGCACTGTATAATCCAGAGGTCACGATTTACACTGCAGTGTTTGTAAACAGTGCTCCTTGGCATTGTGTAATATTACAGTCTTGCTGGTCCCATACAATGAACTCTGGTAAGTGGCATTTTTAAAATAATTTATGAGATACATGTACAGAATGTGCAGGTTTGTTACATAGGTATACATATGCCATGGTGGTTTGCTGCACCCATCAACCCATCATCTACATTAGGTATTTCTCCTAATGCTATCCCTCCGCTAGCTCCCCACCCATCATCAGGTCCCAGTGTGTGATGCTCCCATCCCTGTGTCCGTGTGTTCTCATTGTTCAACTTCCATTTATGAATGAGAACATGTGGTGTTTTGTTTTCTGTTCCTGTGTTACTTTGCTGAGAATGGTGGTTTCCAGCTTTATTCATGTCTCTGCAAAGGACATGAACTCATCCATTTTTATGACTGCATAATATTCCATCGTATATATGTGCTACATTTTCTTTATCCAGTCTATCATTGACAGGCATTTGGGTTGGTTCCAAGTCTTCTCCATTGTGAATAGTGCCACAATGAACTTACATGTGCATGTGGCTGTATAGTAGAATGATGTATAATCCTTTGGGTATATACCCAGTCATGGGATTGCTGGTCAAATGGTATTTCTAGTTCTAGATCCTTGAGGAATCACCACACTGTCTTCCACCATGAGTGAACTAATTTACATGTCCATCAACAGTGTAAAAGCATTCTTATTTCTCCACAGCCTCTCCAGCATCTATTGTTTTCTGACTTTTTAATGATTGCCATTCTAGCTGGCATGAGATGGTATCTCATTGTGGTTTTGATTTGCATTTCACTGACGACCAGTGATGATGAGCTTTTTTTCATATGTTTGTTGGCTGCATAAATGTCTTCTTTTGAGGAGTGTCTGTTCATATCCTTTGCCCACTTTTTGTTGGGGTTGTTTTTTTTCTTGTAAATTCATTGAAGTTCTTTGTAGATTCTGGATATTAGCCCTTTATCAGATGGATAGATTACAAAAATGTTCTCCCATTCTGTAGGTTGCCTGTTTACTCTGATTATAGTTTCTTTTGCTGTGCAGAAGCTCTTTAATTAGGTCCCATTTGTCAATTTTGGCTTTTGTTGCCATTGCTTTTGGTCTTTGAGTCATGAAGTCTTTGCCTATGCCTATGATCCTAAACGGTATTGCCTAGCTTTTCTTCTAGGGTTTTAATGGTTTTAGGTCTTACATTTAAGTCTTTAATCCATCCTGCGTTAATTTTTGTGTAAGATATAAGGAAGGGGTCCAGTTTCGGTTTTCTGCATATGGCTAGCCAGTTTTCCCAACACCATTTATTAAATAGTAAATCCTTTCCCCATTGCTTGTTTTTGTCAGATTTGTCAAAGATCAGATGGTTGTAGATGTGTGGTGTTATTTATTTCTGAGGCCTCTGTTGTGTTCCATTGGCCTACATATATGTTTTGGTACCAGAACCATGCTGTTTTGGTTACTATAGCCTTGTAGTGTAGTTTGAAGTCAGGTAGCATGATGCCTCCAGCTTTGTTCTATTTGCTTTGGATTTTCTTGGCTATATTTGCTCTTTTTTGGTTCCATATGAAATTTAAAGTGTTTTTTTTTTTTTTTCTAATTCTGTGAAGAAAGTCAGTGGTAGCTTGATGGAGATAATATTGAATCTACAAATTACTTAGGGCAGTATAAAAATTTTTATGATATTGATTCTTCCTATCCATGAGCATGGAATATTTTTCCATTTGTTTGTCTCCTCTGTTATTTCCTTGAGCAGTGGTTTGTAGTTCTCTTTGAAGAGATCCTTCACATCCCTTGTAAGTTGTACTCCTAGGTATTTTATTGTCTTTGTAGCAATTGTGAATGGGAGTTCACTCATGATTTGGCTCTCTGCTTGTCTATTATTGGTGTATGGGAATGCTTGTGATTTCTGCACATTGATTTTGTATCCTGAGACTTTGCTGAAGTTGCTTATCAGCTTAAAGAGATTTTGGGCTAAGATGATTGGGTTTTCTAAATATACAATCATGTCATCTGCAAACAGAGACAATTTGACTTCCTCTCTTCTTATTTGAATACCCTTTATTTCTTTCTCTTGCCTGATTGCCCTGGTCAGAACTTCCAATACTATGTTAAATAGAAGTGGTGAGAGAGAACATCCTTGTCTTGTGCCAGTTTTCAAAGAAAATGCTTCCAGCTTTTGCCCATTCAGTATGATATTGGCTGTGGGTTTGTCATAAATAGCTCTTATTATTTTGAGATACATTCCCTCAATACCTAGTTTACTGAGAGTTTTTAGCACGAAGCAGTGTTGAATTTTATCAAAGGCCTTTCTGCATCTATTGAGATAATCATGTGGTTTTTGTGATTGATTCTGTTTATGTGATGGATTGTGTTTATTGATTTGCATATGTTGAACCAGCCTTGCATCCCAGGGATGAAGCCAACTTGATTGTGGTAGATAAGGTTTTTTATGTGATTCTGGGTTCACTTTGCCAGTATTTTATTGAGTATTTTCACGTTGATGTTCATCAGGGATATTGACCTGAAATTTTCTTTTTCTTGTTGCCAGGTTTTGGTATCAGGATGACGCTGGCCTCATAAAATGAGTTAGGGAGGAGTCCCTCTTTTTCTATTGTTTGGACTAGTTTCAGATGGCATGGTACCAACTCCTCTTTGTACCTCTGGTAGAATTCGGCTGTGAATCCATCTGGTCCTGGGCTTTTTATGGTTGGTAGGCTATTAATTACTGCCTCAATTTCAGACCTTGTTATTGGTCTATTTAGGGATTCAAGTTCTTCCTGATTTAGTCTTGGCAGGGTGTATGTATCCAGGAATTTATCCATTTCTTCTAGATTTTCTAATTTATTTGCATAGAGGTGTTTATAGTATTCTCTGATGGTAGTTTGTATTTCTGTGGGATCAGGGGTGATACTCCCTTTACCATTTTTATTGTGTGTATTTGATTCTTCTCTTTTTTCTTCTTTATTAGTCTGGCTAGTAGTCTATTTTGTTGAACTTTAAAAAAAAAACAGCTCCTAGATTCATTGATTTTTTTTGGAGGGTCTTTTGTGTCTCTTTTTTCAGTTCTGCTCTGATCTTAGTTATTTCTTGACTTCTGCTAGTTTTTGAATTTGTTTGCTCTTGGTTCTGTAGTTCTTTTAATTCTGATGTTAATTGTTGATTTTAGATCTTTCCTGCTTTCTTTTGTGGGCATTTAGTGCTGTAAATTTCCCTCTAAACACTGCTTTGGCTATGTCCCAGAGATTCTGGTACATTGTGTCTTTGTTCTCATTGGTTTTAAAGAAGTTATTTATTTCTGCCTTAATTTCATTATTTACCCAGTAGTCACTCAGGAGCAGATTTTTCAGTTTCCATGTAGTTGTGTGGTTTTGAGTGAGTTTCTTAATTCTGAGTTCTAATTTTATTGTGCTGTGGTCTGAGAGACTGTTATGATTTCCATTCTTTTGCATTTGCTGATGAGTGTTTTACTTCCAATTATGTGGTCAATTTTAGAATAAGTGTGATGTGATGCTGAGAAGAATGTATATTCTGTTGATTTGGGGTGGATAGTTCAGTAGATGTCTGTTAGGTCCACTTGGTCCAGAGCTGAGTTCAAGTCCTGAATATCCTTGTTAATTTTCTGTCTCATCGATCTGTCTGATATTGATAGTGGGTGTTAAAGTTTCCCACTATTTTTGTGTGGGAGTCCAAGTCTCTAAGAACTTGCTTTATGAATCTGGGTGCTCCTGTATTGGGTGCATATATGTTTAGTATAGTTAGCTCTTCTTGTTGCATTGATCCCTTTATCATTATGTAACGCCCTTCTTTGTCATTTTTGATCTTTGTTGGTTTAAAGTCTGTTTTATCAGAGACTAGGATTGCAACCCCTGCTTTTTTTTTTTTTTTTATATGCTTGGTAAATATTCCTCTATCCCTTTATTTTGAGCCTATGTGTGTCTTTGCACTTGTGTCTTTGCATGTGAGATGGGTCTCCTGAATACAGCAAACTAATGGGTCTTGACTCTTTATCCAGTTTTCCTGTCTGTGCCTTTAAATTAGGGCATTTAGCCTGTAAACATTTACATTTAGGGTTAATATCATTGTGTGTGAATCTGATCCTGTCATTATGATGCTGGCTGGTTGTTTTGCCCATTAGTTGAGATGGAGTCTTGCTCTGTCACCCAGGCTGGAGTACAGTGGTGCGATATTGGCTCACTTCAACCTCTGACCCCTGGGTTCAAGTGATTCTCCTGCCTCAGTCTCCTGAGTAGCTGGGATTACAAGTGCACACCACCACACCCAGTTAATTTTTGTATTTTTAGTAGAGATGGGGTTTCACCATGTTGGTGAGACTGGTCTCAAACTCCTGACCTCGTGATCCACCCACCTCAGCCTCCCAAAGTGCTGGGATTACAGGTGTGAGCCACGTGCCCTGCCCATGGCATCGTTTATATGAGTTGAAAGCAATGAAATTTTGGGAGAGGAGGCAATTTACATATATAGTCAGAGATGAATGTCAAACTTTATCCTCCCAGAAAGATAGAATTACAAATAGAATCACTTTTTATCTTATACTTAAAATTTCTTATACTTAAAATACCTTATACTTGGAATTCCTGTGGTATGGTCAAGTTTTGACAATGCCTTTCATAAACCCTTTTAAAATTGATTATAGTTTTGAAATTTAAGAGGATATACTAGTCATCATAGGTTTACTGCTGTAATAAACAAGCTTGCAATCTCTGTGGCCTAATGCAATAAAGGTTTATTTTTCTCACATGTTAGAGCCAATGTGGATTGCAGCAGGTGTGGGCTCTGGACCCAGGTGTTTGAATCTGGTGGCTCCTAAGTCAATCCTTAGAGCCCTTCACTGTCTCCTGTGTCTCTGGCTACCAGATGAGAAGAGAGAGTCGGGGGAAATGCACAGGAGACCTGGGAGCGGCATCTGTCACCTCCACCCACAGGCATTGGCCAGTGCTCCCACCATTGGCTCTGCCTAACCACAAGGGAAGCTGGGAAGTATTGTCTGTCTCTGTGCCCACATGGAAAAGGCACTGGGGTTTAGGGACAGGGATGAGTTGCTATTGCAAGGCTGACCTCTTTTCTCTATTTTGTTTATTTTCCAGGAGACTTCTTGGCATCATCACAAAAAAGGATGTTCTGAGACATATGGCCCAGATGGCAAACCAGGACCCCGAATCCATCATGTTTAATTAGCAACAAGGTGGCAATTATTTTCAGAAAAACACTGACTGTGTCATTTAAAAAGAAATAAATGATATGTTATTATTACAATGAAAGATCACGCATTGGGGACAGCAGAAACAAAAGCTTTGTTTGAAAGGAGGGGAAGAAGAATGAAACCTTTAAAAACAAAAGTATCAATGATTAGGCATTTTATAGCTTTAACCCCGTATGAGTTTCAAGCTGTGTTTCCTAATGAGTTTGCTACTGCTGTGGGGGCATGTGGGTGGGTGTAAATGATGTGATCTATACAAGTATGTGGAGCATGAATGCTGACTCAAGAAACTTTTACCCCTTCTGCTCAAGGCTGATGTTTGTAACTTACAAACACACGTGAAGCGTTGAGTCCAAAAGACAAAAGGGTATCAGCATGTCAGCGTCCTTATTTATTGGTTTTTGAAGTTTTGCTGCTATGTTACTGAATCATATTAAAGACATTTGCACTTACTTTGATGAAAAAGAAAAATTAAATTTGAACACAGTGAAAGCTGCAAGTATGTCGGTGGGTTTGCTCACAACCATCCCATTTCTTGCTCCTGTTCTCAGCCTATTATCTGGCTTATCCATCAGTTTCTGAACCAACACCAGGCACGCCTGCCATGATGAGTATGAAGAAATCATTTCTCTGTGCAAGACTGGCATCCTGGGCCTGCGCGATGAACTATTGGAGCATATAGTACTGTGCTGTCTCCTCCCATACAAAGGGACACATCGTTATTTTGAGGGTATACACACCCAATCATTGATTTGCATCTCCATTGCATTTGCTTCATTTATTTATTGCTTTTGCCCATGCATTCAATATTGATCATCTCAGCACTTCATGAGCCATAGCTGGTAGTCCCCCAGTCTGTTATAAGCGTGCTTTCATTTACAAGTAGCATATGCAAGAGTCCAAACAGGCTACCCAGTGTTACCACTTATTTTTCCTCTCAGGTCTTATCAGATACAACTGTGGAGAGGATGAGGCATATGAGTTCTCAGTGGGAAACCCTCCAAATGGATTGCAAGAGAAATACTAAATTGATTCTAAATCTGTTCCATTATCTTCTCTGTAGGATGCAAAATGTCCAGTTTGAATGTATAAGCATGCACTTCATACTTGCAATCACAGCACAGGAGGACAGCGTTAAATTTTATACAGCCAATTTGAGCACCGGGCATCTTTGTATTTGAACTTAATGACACATTTACTCTTTTAGTCAGGATTTTAGTCTTTTCTGCAGGAAAGAATTAAGCTATGTATTAGATCCACCATATGATCTGTGTAAGTAAGATTATCCCACTTGCCCTTGCTCTTAAGTCTTTGTCCCTGCCTTTGCACTGAGTGCCTCTCGTCCTTTTCAATCTCATTGTCACTGGATAGTGCTGCATCACTTAGGTGTGCATTTGGCTGCAAATAACAGAAAACCCAGCAAACACTGAAGGACTGAGTAAGAACCCTGAGAGGGGGTACTCCAGGACTGTCTCCATAATATCACTGGGTTCCCCATTCCGTTGCTATTTTGTTTTCACCATTTTTACCTTTTGTCCTCTGGCTTATTGCATCAGAGTTGAAAGATGGTTCCTGAACCATCAGGTATCATGTCTGCTTTCTAAATGGGAAGAGAAAAGGAGAGGCAAGCAACTAGGTACAATGTCTGTCAGGAAAGGAAAGCTTCCCCAGAGATGCTCAGCTTGTATCCATTGGCTGGAAGCCTGCCATGTGGCTCCTGGTAGCCACACACTAGTGTGGGAAGGAAAACATTGAGCTAGGCACCTGAACGACATTCGTATTATCTGACTAAGGAAGAGTGTTGGTCTTCGGGAGGGGAAGTTTGCCATATTGGATGCCATCATTATGTCCTTGTCATTGCCCTTCCTGTCTTCAATCTTTCCAAACCCCTGTGAATGTTCTTCTAACCTTTTTGCTCCCCATCCGTTCTCTCAGATTTGACCTAGAAGTCCCAGCCCAAATCCATAATTTCTTAGCCCTCATAAGAATTTTCATGTTGGACAAAAATCAAGCTACAAATGGGTTTTCATGAAACTTCTAATTAGCAAAATATATATTTTCTCTAAGTTAAGAAATTTTAATTCAGATCATGCTGACACACTAAGAACATTTGTGTGATTAATTGGTTCCTTCCTTCCAAAATAACATCCAATAGCCACCTCAGTATGGCAGTATCCAGTCAATAGTAGAGAATTTAATCATTGGTCCTATAAAAGAATAAAATTCATTGTCTTATTTATAGCATGTAAGCCTTGAGTAACAGGTCTTAATGTTAGTGTTGGTGTTGTGGTTTCCACGGAACGTTTACAAGTGAAGTCAGGTTCTCCTGGACTTTAAATCCTAAAAAGTCTTAACGACCACATCATGTAGTTCCCCTCTTATTGCCCTGTGGTCTCCTCAGAGTCAGTGCATGCTGGGAAAGAGTATTAGTCATAGCCTGGCTTTATAGAATCAGGAGGTCCTTTTAGTTGAAACAAATAGCTTCCAAAGGGAAGCTGAAACAGTGAAAAGATAGCCAGAGGTCAGTGAAACCACAGCCTTTCTTTCTAATCTGGCTGAGGCCAAGGGGGGGAATGAGAAGAAAATAAGCTTCCCGGCCAAGGTCACCGAGCAGGACCTTGGGATTTGCGTCTTCCCCAGTGCTTAGAGTAGAGATGTCTGCAAATTCATGGCATACAGTGGGAAGAGTTGCTTGACTGAAACAACCCAGTCTTACTTTACTTTGCAAATTGAGCCTCTAATTTATTGTGGGGTTCAGGCTCTCCTCAATAGAAGGCCAGAGTCAGAGGGGTGGACTAAGGTCAAGGAAGAGGAGTCTGTGGTAGGGACTGCCACAGCAAACTGCCTTCCTTCTGTGAAGTCCTAACTTGGCCATGTGGTCCACTCACCCATGGGCCCGGGGGCTCAGACAAACCCCATGGGAAACATGCTGATGTGCTCTGTCTCTCTTTCTTGTAAATGTACTTGGGTAGGGATCCTGAGAGTATTTGCTGTCTCCAAATGCAGAACTTACATCCACTTTATCTGGTGATCTGATGAATAGCACAGACATGTGGAGATAAAATAAGCATCTTTCAGAATAATGTTTTCTTTTTCTTCTTCTTCCAGAACTAAAGGCTTTAGACATTTCTAGAACTCTCTGGATTCTCTCTGAATCAGTTTTTAACATAAAAAACCACCAACACATCATGGGAAAGGCACTCTCTCATGACACACATCACCTGTTTCTTGCTTTTACTGAGCAAATGTGTTATACAAAAGCACCAAATAAGGGGACCCTGGAAGTGATGTGTGCATTTCTTCTAAGTGGATTTTAGTGCATCCCCTGGGAATACAGATGGTCATGTGGCTTTTAGGGAAAGGCAGAATGTGCTAGAAGTCAGTCATTCAATATACAATGCTTACTGTTACTTTGAACCAGGTAATCTCTGTTCTTTATTTGGTTCTTCCCAAAGACCTTACAAAGGAGATGTCCAAATAGATAGATTTTGAGCCTAATAAGTCACAGAAATGGAAAATTTTAGAGCAGTTTATTTAACTTAGGTGAGAACTGATTACTTTAAATTACCAATATGTGCAAATTCTCCTTAGTATTCATTATTAGATTCTGAGCTGGAAAAGATGAGAAACCCAAGGAGAACTATTGAATTACCATGCAATTGTAATATTATGCTTTCATTTTAACTTTGTGTGGGCAGTGTTTTATTAGACTAAGCTTCTAGCCTTTGAAATGATTTACATGAGGAGAGAGCCTGTATATCTGACTTGGGAAACATTAAGCAGACTCTATTTTCACTGGCACGGTAATAACTATTTATTTGCCATCCTAGAGGTGCTGGGAATGAGCCTACATGCAACTTTTATGAGATATATTCACATTTGGTGTTGGAATGACCACATAGCAAAGTGTTGTTGTTGTTTTTTTAAATTGTAATACTCTGTGTAAATGTTGGCACCTTATTAAATATTAAATGTTTGAACTCTATTTTTAAAAATAAAACAAGCACAGAGTCCACAACAAACATATTGTAAATGGAAGAGATACTGATTTCACAGTGTGTTTCTACACAGTAGAACTTCTGGAAACCTGGTTCCTGTGACTTGGTTGGACTATTCAGTAAAGTTAAAGACTCATCCTTAAGACTGATATACAGATTTTGAAGTCCATTCAGTCAGTTTTAAAATTCCTTGTTCTTGGCTGGGTGGGTGATGACCAAATACAAATTCAGACTGAGGCTCTCCATTTCCAAGGACTGGGTAGGAACACTGTCCACAGGCCATGTGTGTGTTTGCCCTGTGTGAAGGCTGGGAAGTACAGTTTGGGCAATGGTTTAACATCCATTCATTCTTTCATCCTTTCTTTCAACAGAAAATTTTCTATTTATTACTTTGGGAACCACAAGGGTTGAATTATGTCTTTTCCCATGAGTTTGTGTGTGTGTGTGTGTGTGTGTGTGTTTGTTTTACTTTCTACTTTACAGAAAATTTGGAAGAAAGACAAGAAAGGAACAAACGATGCCTACAGATCCTTGACCTAGAAGAGGTGCTATTTAATATGGGTGGTTAGAGGAATCCCTGCTGGTTAGGGAAGGGGACCAGCTGGGGGCACAGCTGGGGAAAGGGTATCCTCAGCAGAGGGGACAGAAACTGCAAATGTCCTAAGATGGAAATGGGTCTAGCCTGCTGGGGGCTCACCAGGGGTGGATGGCTGTAGCCTTGGGATGGGAGTGGGGTATTTGAAATTGGGTTTGTTTTCCCTTTGGGAGGAGGGTAGACACAGCAGATGCTTCAGAGTCTTCAAGGACCAGGTAAAGTCCTGGAATTCAGAGGAGTGACATGATTTGACTCATGTTGTCCACAAACCATTCTGGCTGTTGGACAGCAAGACTGGAAGCCAGGGCTCTGGATAAGGGTCTATTGCAAATAGGCCAGGCACAGTGGCTCACACCTGTAATCCTAGCACTTTGAGAGGCCGATGTGGGCGGATCACTTGAGATCAGGAGTTTGAGACCAGCCTGGCCAACATGGTGAAACCCTCTCTCTACCAAAAATATACAAAAATGAGCCAGGTGTGGTGTCAGGTCCCTGTAATCTCAGCTATTTGGAAGGCTGAGGCACAAGGATCGCTTGAACCTGGGAGGCAGAGGTTACAGCGAGCTGAGATCGTGCCACTGCACTCCAGCCCGGGCAGCAGTGCAAGACTCCATCTTAAAAAAACAAAAAGAGGCCGGGCGCGGTGGCTCAAGCCTGTAATCCCAGCACTTTGGGAGGCCGAGGCGGGTGGATCACGAGGTCAAGAGATCCAGACCATCCTGGTCAACATGGTGAAACCCCGTCTCTACTAAAAATACAAAAATCATTAGCTGGGCATGGTGGTGCGTGCCTGTAATCCCAGCTACTCAGGAGGCTGAGGCAGGAGAATTGCCTGAACCCAGGAGGCGGAGGTTGCGGTGAGCCGAGATCGCGCCATTGCACTCCAGCCTGGGTAACAAGAGCGAAACTCCGTCTCAAAAAAAAAAAAAAAAAAAAAAAAAACAACAACAACAAAAAGAGTCTATTGCAAATAGGTGAGTGATGATGGGAGCTTGCCCTAGAAAATTCTTGAATTCCAGTTATACAGTTGCTCCTCAGTATCTGTGGGAGATTTCTTTCAGGACTCCCCCATAGATTCCAAAATCCATGATGCTTAAGTCTCCTATATAAAGTGCTATATTATTTGCATATAGTCCACCCATGTCCTCCTGTCTTTAAACATTCTCTAGACTACTTAGCATACTTAGTTCAATGTAATGCTATGTAAACAGTTGTTACACTGCATTGTTTATGGAATAGTGACAAGAAAAAAGTCTGTACATGTTCAGTACAGATGCAACCAGCCATTTTTTCCCTGAATATTTTCAGTCCACAGTTGAATCCACAGATGCAGAACCCATGGAGATGGAGGGCTAACTGTAATTCCAAGGTAGAGCCAACAGATTTGCTGATGGAACTTGTAGAAAATGGCACAACCAAGTTGCTATTTACTGAGATGCGCTAGACTAGGTGAGGAGCTCCCTTTTGGAAAATGCTACATGAGAGATGTCTCTTAGACATTCAGGTTTGGAGTTCAGGGGAATCATTACGGTTTGAGATGTAAATGAAGCCATTGGCATATTGGTGGCATCGGTGGCATTTAAAGCTATGCCTGGAAACTTCTGTGGTCTCATGGTATCCTAAGAGCAAAGAGTATAATCTTTTTTTTTTTTTTGAGATGGGAATCTCGCCCTGTCACCTAGGCTGGAGTGTAGTGGTATGATCTTGGCTTACTGCAGCCTTCGCCTCCCAGATTCAAGCGATTCTCCTGTCTCATCCTCCTTAGTAGCTGGGATTACAGGTGCACACTACCACGCCTGGCTAATTTTCTGTATTTTTGGTAAAGGCAGGGTTTCACCATGTTGGCCAGGCTGGTCTCGAACTCTTGACCTCAAGTGATCTGCCTCCCTTGGCCTCCCAAAGTGCTGGGATTACAGGCATGAGCCACCGCACCCAGCCAGAATCATTTCCTAAGAATTTCAGTATTGAGTTTTCAGGGAGTCACACCAATGTCACAGGCTGATAGGACTGCACTTGAGTTCCGGATCCATTGAGTCCTGGCTCTGTGTGCCATTGTCAAAGGAACTGAATTCCTCTGAGCCTGGGTTTCCCCGTCTCTGTAGAGTGAGCTACTGCTCTTGCCACAGGAGCATGGCTGTGAGAATTAAATGAGGTAATTGCTGTACAGTAGTTGGCATAGAATATGACCAGGCAAATGGTAGACATTATCATCTTCTCTCATCATGAAGCCATCTCAGTAGACTTAATTGGAAATTACTTCAATTAATTTTGTGTTGTTAAAGAACATGTAACACTTTAGTTTAATTATAAGGCCACAGAAAGTAAACACAGATCAGACTAGCCAAATGCTTTTTTCCCAGTCTCTGCAGTCATTTTTCTAAAAAGCAAAACAAAACAAAAACTCAGATCTCTTAAGGGATATATTTTCTAAAAAAAAAAAAAAAAAAAAAAAAAAAAAAAACCTTCTGTCTCCAAATTAATAGGAAATTATAGAAGGAAGCCACTTGGTAGAAAATTCCATGTCTGTAACTTTATATTCAGTTGAAGAGCAAAAGCATCAGTATGCATGGATACTGAGCTATGTATTGATTAGTTTGAAATTTGGAACAAGAATTCATGGAACATAAGAAAGTGTATAGTTTGCTTATTTTTAAGCAACCTAAAACTAAATACCCTCTGCGCTTCCAGACAGAGAAAAATCTCTCCAGCATGGTGTTAATGTAGAAATTAGTCTGTTAGTAAAACTCATGAAAGAACAGCGTTTGTGGGCCTTGGACATTTCCTGTCACCATGATGTCGTTAAAAGCCAGAGGGGGAGAATGAACAAATAGGATTTGTCCACAAAGTGACAGCCCATCCATTTTAATTCTGGAGACGTAGCTAGAGCTAACGGATGGCCTTGCAAATAAAACCCTGGGTCATGTATGGGTTTCCTGGGCTTTCATGGGTTGAGAAAGGACTAGAAACGTCCATCTCCATCAACTACCATCAGGAACAGCATGCTTCGGCTGAGCATGGGGTGCCTGGTGTGCCCGTTGTTAAAACTCTTCCCCAGTTCATTGGTCGTCAATTGGCCAGAAAGAAGCTGCCATATGTGAAGGCAGATAGGGAGCATCTATTTCTGGCTTTTCCTTGACATTACATTTCATTAAAGAAATGTTTTTTCTTTCTGAATGAGCAATAAGCAGAGAGCACCTTGTGGGGATTTTTAAACCCCTTTACTCAGGGCTTGGCTCACAGAACGAAGGGAGCAATTGATGTGTGATTCCAGCGCTTGTTATGGAACATGTATTTCAAAGATGAAACAGCCATCCTCAATCCAAACAGATTCTGTCAGAGAAATTGAAAACACATCCATAAATTCTCGTCCCACAGACTCCTAACTGGTTGGATCCAGAGGATGCTCGCTGGTAGTAGAACATTCCTTCCTTCTATGGGACTCCATGTTCATTTCACGCACACACTCACTCTCTCAGGGCTTCCACCTGTTTCCAGCTGATACAAACCCAAGTGAAAATTGGGGCTAGCTCCCTTTGGATGAACAGGTTTCCTTTTCTGACATTTCTCAAACTTCAGCCTCTCCCCAGAAAGACATTTCCAGGAATGGCTGCTAAGTGGTTTACATGATCAGCAAGGAACTTTCTCCAGGAGTGGCCAAACCAAGTTGCTCTGTGGAGCAGGAGTCTCCACTGGTCATTAAAAAGCTAGAGAAAGGCCAGATGTGGTGGCTCATGCCTGTAATCCCAGTGCTTTTGGAGGCTGTGGTGGGAGGACCGCTTGAGGCTACGAGTTAAAGACCAGCCTGGACAACACAGTAAGACTGAAATCTCTATGAAATTTTTTTTAAAAATTAGCCAGGTATGGTGGTGAGTACTGGTGGTCCCGCTACTTGAGAGGTGGAGGTGAAAGGATCACTTGAGCCCAGAAATTTGACGCTGCAGCGAGCTATGATTTCACCACTGCACTCCAGCCTGGGCAACAGAGTGAGACTCTGTTTCGGGGGGAAAAAAAAGCTAGGGAGAAAGAGTGGGACTGCATTCAGTGGAGATGACTTCCTAAAGTGCCTCCAAGGTACAGTGTCTGCAGGATGCTGCAAGGTGCCAGAGGAAAGGTGGATTTTGCGGTTAACTAAATTGGTGGCTAGAGCATGAGAGTCCAGGAAGTCTTTTTAAAGTTTCTTTTGAGAATTTCTAGTTGAGTGACTGGGAGAACTAACTTAACCTTAATGCACTGCAGCCACATCATCTGAAAGCAGTGACTTGCTAATCAGAGTGTGATCTAGGGACTACCTGTGTCTGTATTGCTGGAGCAAGTCCCAGTTAGCAATGCAGAATTGCAAGCTCCATCCAGGTCTGCTGAGTCAGGCAGAATTAAACAACCCCAGGTGATTTGTGTGCAGAGTACCATTTGAGAAGTGCTGCCTTAGGTGACCAGGTGATCTGAGTTTACTTCCAGCTCTAAGATTCTCTTACTTTCAAAGGAAAAAGGAGTAATGGCTGCAGTGATTGGGCCACTGAAGGAGCCAGTCCAGAGAAACAGGGTGGAGAGAAGCTTGGCATGAGAGCTGTAAGTCCTATTTCTCAGTCCTCAAACTTTCCCATTTACAGCTTTCCTCCTGCATGATGCTCCATCTCAGAGATTCTCAGCCTCAGCACTAGTGACATTTGGGGCCACCCTGTGCATTGTACGATGCTGAGCAGCGCATCTGGCCTCTACCCACTAGATGCCATAGCACCTCTCACCTAGTTGTGACTCCAGAAATGTCTCCGGACATTGCCAAGTGTCCTGGGTGGGAGGGAGGTATGCAAATCTCCCCCATTCCTTCCCCTAATTGTATAGAAGAGAGCACTGTGATTTACAAAGCGTGGGAAAAGGGGGCACTCTTTGGTGTCCTTTCGGTGTTTTTCTTAACGCTGGATGAAAATTGCTAGTTTAAGGCAAAGACTGATGGGGACTCCTGTCCTGCTTCAATGACTCCCCACGGCTGGGGAAGAGTTCCCTCAGCATTTAAGCAGAAAACAGCAATTTAAGGGGAAAGGGTGCATTTGCTTCTTTCTGAGAACCTAATGGTGAGCCCAGGAAGAGTGAAGTCATCTTACCTGGGCATAAGTCTCATGCCAATTGGTGATTTCAAAGCGATTGGCTTACTTTCAGCTGCCTGTGTGACTACACTGTTATCCTTCCTCAGTTGCCTCCCACACTCAGACCATGCATACAAGCATGTTGACGAAATCACTCTTTGCTGGGTACATCTCATTAGAAAGATTCCTAGCCGCTTTCTTGAGTCAACTTGAACATTTTTGTGTTTTTATTCGAAACTTAAAGGAGTGGTCAGCCAACTATAGCACGTGGCTAAATGCAGCCTGTCGCCTGTTTTTGCAGATAAAGCTTACTGGCACACAGCCATGTGTAGCCGTTTACATATTGTCTATGGCTGCTTTTTATGTTTGTTCATTTGTTTGTTTTAGTCTTTGGCTGTTTTTGTGATACAATGGTGGAGTTAAGTAATTGCAACAGAGGCTGCCTGGCCTACAAAGCCCAAAATATTTACTCTCAGGTCCTTGACAGAAAAAGTTTGTTGGCTCTTGACTTAGAGTAAATTGGGGTCACAAAACCGTTGGATGGTCATGAAGAGTAATTTAACTTTCTTAGACTAGATGTAAAATATAAAGAAATGCTTCAAATACAGAATCAAGGAGAGATGTGTGTGTCAGTGGAATAAGGTGGATTTGTTAAAATGATTTTCCATCCTCCAAGTTTCTCCAATAACTTAATTTGTGCCAGAATGATCTGTCCTGACTTAGATATTAACTGAGATGTTTATGGCCTCTGTCAGAATTTAAATGTTTTCTGGAACAGAAAATGACACTTAACATTGGAATAGCACTGTGCCATTTATGAAGGGATTTTAATATTTGTGTTTGTCTCAATGGTCCTGTGTGGGAAAAAGTATACCTATTATTTAGAAGACAAAACTGAGGCTCAGAAGAATCACCTATGGAGATTTTGCAACATACCAATGCACTGGAGCCATGCCCTGAGATTTTGATTAAGTCCATCATGAGTGGGATCTTCCAACAATGTTATAAAAGGTCACCGGGTGAGTCTAATGTGAAATTGAGAACCCCTGGGCTCCAGGGACTTGCTCAAGTTGATATACCTAGGAGATGGTCTGGTTGGAGGAAGCTCAAACTTGGCTCTTCTTCGTGACTTCAAGTCCAGGAACATTTTTCTACAATATGACAACCCATCTTAGCTCAAATTAGTCTTTCAGTCCAACAGGTGTGTCTAATCCAGTGGTTCTCAAAGTATGGCCCTTGGACCAGGAGCATCAGGGTCACCCAGCAGTCCGTTAGAAATGTAAGCTCTCTGTCATACCCTGGACCTGGTAAATCTGAAAGTCTGGGGATGGGGCCTACTCCTCTGTGTTTTACCAAACCCTCTAGCTGGTTTAGAGGCAGCTCCAGTTGAGAACCACTGGTCTGTCCTGGGAAAGAGGATAAATTTTAATGGCAGTAAGGGGCTAAAACTGGAAAAATACCACACACACATATACATGTGCACACACACATACACACACACAACCAGGCCTGGCCCCTGGGAAATTGACTGGGTGCGGAGGGGCAGAATGAGCATGAGAAGTGATAAGAAAAGTGAGAATCTGTGCACGTCTGAGGAAGTGTGAAGGTACTCGGATGGCAGAAAAAGCAAAAGGACCTCACCAGCTCCCTGAGTTGAGCCTCTGCAGACTTCATCTTTCCTTGGGCAGCCCTGAAGGTGTTAACAAGAGTTTCTGCATCCTTTTGCTGGGCTGGCAGGTCAGAGGGATTTTTTTTTTTTTTTTTTTTTTTGGTTATCATTTCATTTTTTGTTTTCAAAGTTTTGGCTTTTCCTGAATCAAGCACTTGGTTGAGATGAACATTCTTGTGTGATTAAATGAGCCTCCTCCTGCTTGGAGCCAAAGTCACATTCCTTGCTTCGGTTTTATCCCAGGTGCTCCTTTTTAATTGCATTTTGCATTCAACTCTGCAGCTACCCCCTTCCCAGAGAGGGCTGGCCCCCTAATCACTACAGTGCTGTTACCCCTGCAGCTGGGACTTCAAAGGCCCCAGAAATCATATTGTAATGTGAGCTCCAAATCATCCCTGAGATGAACACAGAGAGGCATCGTCAGTCAAAACTCATCAAGGGGAAGGGATACCTCTGTGTGGCATGAGGGTGACAGAATCCAGCCTCACTCTCAGTCCCCCTCAGGGACTCCCTTTCCACGGCATTGCCATTCCCTATCTGAAAACCACACCAACACATACATAATTCAAGGCTGTGCACTGGTCGCCCAGAGCGAGGGGACAGACATGTATGCCCAGGAAAAAATGTTTGTTTCAAGCAAACGTTCACAGCACCAGCTGCCACTCGGGGAAGACAGGCGGAGGAAGCTCCCGCAGACAGACATGGGAAAGTACAAACGATGATTACAGGCTCTGAAATGGAGCTGTTGTTGGGGGAAATCACAGCATCTGATTTGGGTTTTGCTTTTGTAATTAGTGGACCCAGAGAATGTCACGGCAAAGCACATGCTGTTTCCAAAATGGGTGGGACCATGTGGGCTCATGACGGCTTCAACTCTGCACTTTGGAATTCAGGTTTGACTCCAGGAGTTAACAAGAGCAGGCCCTGCTTTACATAGCAGCTTCATTTGAAGTTCCAAAGCCCAGTACCTGGAAGCAGATGGGGTAACTTGTGATTCTATTTTATTTCTTTAGTCTGGAGCCAATATAGAATATTGATTTCTAATGTGGGAATTCTGAAGAGGAAAAATTAGGGTTGACTGTTTTGGGGTCAAATCTATGAGTTTCTCAAGGCCAAAGAGCCGTGTCTCCATTATCTTTCTTCAGTGTCAGTTCTCGTATGTTGTGTATTGATGAAAACAATATAATATATGCTTTTGAACAATGGATAAATGCTGAAAGCCTGTTCTTTAGCTGTGACCTTTTAGAGTAAATCAGGAAAGTAACCCTGGCAGAGTTTTCTGGAGACATGGAGCATTTCCCCAAAAAAGACCCATCTGCCATTGTGTAAAATGTCACATAAAACATTGCGTGTCCAAAGAAAACAGTAATCGGCTTGGTGTTTCATGGCCTGAGAGGAGCTGCTTAGTTCAGAAACCCTAAACTTCCAAAGAATGAATATGAAAGTGGAATCTGAAGATATTATGTGCCCTGATGTATCTTTGATCAAATTGAACCTGCAAAGAAGTGTGACAGACTCTAAAAGCTGCAATGACTAACCGCTCAGGAAACCCATGCCAGTGACTTTACTGAACATGTCACATCAAAGGGGAAAAGTGCCCCACTGACTGCAAAGTTCTTTGGTATTCAATGTGGAGAGAGAATAGAAATGAGATTAAATTTCAGTATTTCTGGATTTGGTTAATAGATTCTCTCTGTCTTCCAAATATAAGAACTTTAAGTGATTCTGTTGACTGAGTAGAAAAATATCTGAAGGGCACATTTCATAACTAGGTCTAAGGGCAATGAAAACATAAAACCATAGATAAGAGAGAATATCATAATCTTTAGAAAAGTAGTTCAAAAATTTTTTCAGCTGTGACATCCAAGATGATGTCTAGACACTGTGACAGGTAGACCCTGGTTTTGTAGGACATCCCAGGACACTATTTCCAACTTGACTCTGAAGGAGCTAATATTATGCCACCCCAAAATATGCTGCTCTGGCATAATGACTATTTTGAATGAAAGGAGCTTAAACAACAACAATAACAACAAAAACAGGTGCAAGAAGTTCACTCTGATCTTCATTTTGTTTCTTAAAAGCAGAAGGTGAAATTCTCATGTGAAAGACATCCTTCTTACACAGAAAGAAATAACAATCTTATCATCAAGGATGGGAAGTTGAAACTGAGAGAATTCCATACAGACCTTGTTAAAATAACTCTTATCTTTTTAGCCTTCCCACATAATTTAGTTGCTTTATTCACAACTTAACTATTCCCTGTCTAATTCAGTATATAAGTGACTGACTTATAACTGCTTCCTTGGGCCTTCATAACCTTAGGAGGGCTCCCATGCTATGTAAAACTTGGTATTAAATGAGTCTGTATGCTTTTCTCCTGTTGAGCTGTTTTACTGCAATTTAATAATTGGGCCCTGCAGAGACTCTAGCTCCCTCCTCCCTTCCAAGAGCCTAGCTCCATCCCACCACTCCTTCTATGCTTGAGATAGAAAATGCGATTTCACTCCAGTCTGTGCCAGCCAGAGTGTCCCCAGTCACCTTGGATTCTCACATTCTTCAGAGGGAAGCAATTGCAAGTTAAATCAGTCCCTGTTTGCTAAAATGCATCACCTCTTATGAGTTGTGTTGATGGGGCCATTCATTAAAAAACTTCAGCCTCACTTATTTATTTTTTTTATTGCATTTTAGGTTTTGGGGTACATGTGATGAACATGCAAGATTGTTGCATAGGTACACACTTGGCAGTGTGGTTTGCTGCCTTCCGTCCCCTCACCTGTATCTGTCATTTCTCCCCATGCTATCTCTTCCCACCTCCCCACCCCCCTGCCCCTCCCCCATTTCCCGCCAACGGACCCCAGTGTGTAGTGCTCCCCTCCCTGTGTCCATGTGTTCTCATTGTTCAACACCCACCTATGAGTGAGAATATACGGTGTTTGATTTTCTGCTCTTGTGTCAGTTTGCTGAGAATGATGGTTTCCAGGTTCATCCATGTCCCTACAAAGGACGTGAACTCATCGTTTTTGATGGCTGTGTAATATTCCATGGTGTATATGTACCACATTTTCCCTATCCAGTCTATCATCGTTGGGCATTTGGGTTGGTTCCAGGTCTTTGCTATTGTAAACAGTGCTGCAATGAACATTCGTGTGCACGTGTCCTTGTAGTAGAATGATTTATAATCCTTTGGATATATACCCAGTAATGGGATTACTGGGTCAAATGGGATTTCTATTTTTAGGTCCTTGAGGAATCGCCACACTGTCTTCCACAATGGTTGAATTAATTTACATTCCCACCCACAGTGTAAAAGTGTTCCTATTTCTCCACATCCTCTCCAGCATCTGTTGTTTCCCGATTTTTTAATGATCGCCATTCTAACTGGTGTGAGATGGTATCTCAATGTGGTTTTGATTTGCATTTCTCTGATGACCAGTGATGATGAGCATTTTTTCATATGTTTGTTGGCCTCCTGTATGTCTTCTTTTGTAAAGTATCTGTTCATATCCTTCGCCCATTTTTGAATGGGCTTGTTTGTTTTTTTCTTGTAGATCTGCTTTAGTTCTTTGTAAATTCTGGATATCAGCCCCTTGTCAGATGGGTAGGCTGCAAAAATTTTTTCCCATTCTGTTGGTTGCCGATTCACTCTACTGACTGTTTCTTTTGCCGTGCAGAAGCTGTGGAGTTTGATTAGGTCCCATTTGTCTATTTTGGCTTTTGTTGCCATTGCTTTTGGCGTTTTGGTCATGAAGTCCTTGCCTACACCTATGTCCTGAATGGTTTTGCCTAGATTTTCTTCTAAGGTTTTTATGGTAATAGGTCTGATGTTTAAGTCTTTAATCCATCTGGAGTTAATTTTGGTGTAAGGTGTCAGGAAGGGGTCCTGTTTCTGCTTTCTGCACATGGCTAGCCAGTTTTCCCAACACCATTTATTAAACAGGGAGTCCTTTCCCCATTGCTTGTTTTTGTCAGGTTTGTTGAAGATCAGATGGTTGTGGGTATGTTGTATTTCCTGTGAGGCCTCTGTTCTGTTCCATTGGTCTATATCTCTGTTTTGGTACCAGTACCATGCTGTTTTGATTACTGTAGCCTTGTAGTATAGTTTGAAGTCCGGTAGTGTGATGCCTCCTGCTTTGTTCTTTTTGCTTAGAATTGACTTGGCTATGTGGGCTCTCTTTTGGTTCCATATGAAGTTTAAGGTGTTTTTTTCCAGTTCTGTGAAGAAGGTCATTGGTAACTTGATGGGAATAGCGTTGAATCTGTAAATTACTTTGGGCAGTATGGCCATTTTCACGGTGTTGATTCTTCCTAACCATGAACATGGAATGTTTCTCCATCTGTTTGTATCCTCTCTTATTTCGTTGAGCAATGGCTTGTAGTTCTCCTTGAAGAGGTCCTTTACGTTCCTTGTTAGTTGTATTCCTAGGTACTTTATTCTCTTTGTAGCAATTGTGAATGGCAGTTCGTTCTTGATTTGGCTCTCTTGAAGTCTATTACTGGTGTATAGGAATGCTT
This sequence comes from Saimiri boliviensis, assembly GCF_048565385.1. Classification (NCBI taxonomy): domain Eukaryota; kingdom Metazoa; phylum Chordata; class Mammalia; order Primates; family Cebidae; genus Saimiri; species Saimiri boliviensis. The sequence continues at coordinate 7,037,004 of NC_133470.1, forward strand.
GTGATTTTTGCACGTTGATTTTGTATCCTGAGACTTTGCTGAAGTTGTTTATCAGTTTCAGGAGATTTGGGGCTGAGATGATGGGGTCTTCCAGATATACAATCATGTCATCTGTAAATAGAGACAATTTGATTTCCTCCTTTCCAATTTGGATACCCTTTATTTCTGTTTCTTGCCTGATTGCTCTGGCTAGAACTTCCAGTACTATATTGAATAGGAGTGGTGAGAGAGGGCACCCTTGTCTAGTGCCAGATTTCAAAGGGAATGCTTCCAGTTTTTGCCCATTCAGTATGATATTGGCTGTTGGTTTGTCGTAAATAGCTTTTATTGTTTTGAGATACGTTCCATCAATACCTAGTTTATTGAGGGTTTTTAGCATAAAGGGTTGTTGAATTTTGTCAAAAGCCTTCTCTGCATCAATTGAGATAATCATGTGGTTTTTGTCTTTGGTTCTGTTTATGTGGTGAATTACGTTTATGGACTTGCATATGTTGAACCAGCGTTGCATCCCTGGGATGAATCCTACTTGATCATGGTGGATGAGCTTTTTGATATGCTGTTGCAATCGGTTTGCCAGTATTTTATTGAAGATTTTTGCATCTATGTTCATCATGGATATTGGCCTGAAATTTTCTTTTCTTGTTGAGTCTCTGCCGGGTTTTGGTATCAGGATGATGTTTGTCTCGTAAAATGATTTGGGAAGAATTCCCTCTTTTTGGATTGTCTGGAATAGTTCAGAAGGAATGGTATCAGCTCCTCTTTGTATGTCTGGTAGAATTCAGCTGTGAACCCATCTGGACCTGGGCTTTTTTTGGGTGGTAGGCTCTTTATTGCTGCCTCTACTTCAGACCATGTTATTGGTCTACTCAGGGTTTCGGCTTCTTCCAGGTTTAGGCTTGGGAGGATGCAGGTGTCCAGGAATTTATCCATTTCTTCTAGGTTTACTAGTTTATGTGCATAGAGTTGTTTGTAATAATCTCTGATGATGGTTTGGATTTCTGTGGAATCTGTGGTGATATCCCCTTTATCATTTTTTATTGCATCAATTTGGTTATTCTCTCTTTTCCTTTTTATTAATCTGGCTAGTGGTCTGTCTATTTTGTTGATCTTTTCAAAAAACCAGCTCCTGGATTTATTGATTTTTTGAAGAGTTTTTTGTGTCTCTATTTCCTTCAGTTCTGCTCTGATCTTAGTTATTTCCTGTCTTCTGCTAGGTTTTGAGTTTTTTTGATCTTGCTCCTCTAGCTCTTTCAATTTTGATGATAGGGTGTCAATTTTAGATCTCTCCTTTCTTCTCATGTGGGCACTCATTGCTATATATTTTCCTCTAGAGACTGCTTTAAATGTGTCCCAGAGATTCTGGTATGTTGTGTCTTCGTTCTCATTGGTTTCGAAGAACATCTTTATTTCTGCCTTCATTTCATTGTTTATCCAGTCAACATTCAAGAGCAAGTTGTTCAGTTTCCATGAAGCTGTGCGGTTCTGAGTTAGTTTCTGCATTCTGAGTTCTAACTCGATTGCACTGTGGTCTGAGAGACTGTTTGTTATGATTTCTGTTCTTTTGCATTTGCTGAGGAGTGATTTATTGCCAATTATGTGGTCAATTTTAGAGTAGGTGTGATGTGGTGCTGAGAAGAATGTATATTCTGTGGATTTGGGGTGGAGAGTTCTGTAAATGTCTATTAGGTTTGCTTGTTCCAGGTCTGTATTCAGGTCCTGGATATCCTTGTTGATTTTCTGTCTGGATGATCTGTCTAATATTGACAATGGGGTGTTAAGGTCTCCCACTATTATTGTGTGGGAGTCTAAGTCTCTTTGTAAGTCATTAAGAACTTGCCTTATGTATCTGGGTGCTCCTGTATTGGGTGCGTATATATTTAGGATCATTAGCTCTTCTTGTTGCAGTGATCCTTTTACCATTATGTAATGTCCTTCTTTGTCTCTTTTGATCTTTGTTGCTTTAAAGTCTATTTTATCAGAGATGAGAATTGCAACTCCTGCCTTTTTTTGCTCTCCATTTGCTTGGTAGATCTTCCTCCATCCCTTTATTTTGAGCCTTTGTGTATCCTTGCATGTAAGATGGGTTTCCTGGATACAGCACACTGATGGGTTTGGGCTTTTTATCCAATTTGCCAGTCTGTGTCTTTTGATTGGGGCATTTAGTCCATTGACATTTAGGGATAGTATTGTTATGTGTGAATTTGATACCGTCATTTTGATGCTACCTGGCTGTTTTTTTGGTTAGTTGATGCAGCTTCTTGATTGTGTTGATGCTCTTTTACCATTTGGTGTGCTTTTGGAGTGGCTGGTACTGGTTGTTCCTTTATATGTGTAGAGCCTCTTTCAGGAGTTCTTGTAGAGCAGGTTTGGTGGTGATGAAATCTCTGAGTGCTTGCTTGTTCACAAAGGATTTTATTTTTCCTTCACTTATGAAGCTTAGTTTGGCTGGATAGGAGATTCTGGGTTGAAAGTTCTTTTCTTTAAGGATGTTGAATATTGGCCCCCAATCTCTTCTGGCTTGTAGGGTTTCTGCTGAGAGATCTGCTGTGAGTCTAATGGGCTTCCCTTTGTGGGTAACCCGACCTTTCTCTCTGGCTGCCCTTAGCATTTTCTCTTTCATTTCAACCCTGGTGAATCTGACAATTATGTGCCTTGGGGTTGCTCTTCTTGAGGAATATCTTTGTGGTGTTCTCTGTATTTCCTGGATTTGAATATTGGTCTGCCTTGCTAGGTTGGGGAAGTTTTCCTGGATAATATCCTGAAGAGTATTTTCCAGCTTGGATTCATTCTCTTCATCACATTCAGGTACACCTATCAGACGTAGATTAGGTCTTTTCACATAGTCCCACATTTCTTGAAGATTTTGTTCATTCCTTTTTGTGCTTTTTTCTCTGTTCTTGCCTTCTCTTTTTATTTCATTGAGTTGATCTTAGACCTCTGATATCCTTTCTTCTGCTTGGTCAATTCGGCTGTTGAAGCTTGTACATGCTTCACGAAGTTCTCGTGTTGCGTTTTTCAGCTCCATCAATTCACTTATACTCCTCTCTGTGCTGTCCATTCTCGTCAGCAGTTCGTCCAATCTTTTTTCAAGGTTCCTATTTTCTTTGCATTGGGTTAGAACATGTTCTTTTAGCTCATTGTAGTTTCTTACTACCCACCTTCTGAAGTCTGATTCTGTCATTTCATCACCCTCCTTCTCCATCCGGTCTGGTTCCCTTGCTGGTGAGGAGTTGTGATCCCTTTTAGGAGGAGAGGTGTCCTGGTTTCGGGAGTTTTCATCCTTTTTGCACTGGTTTCTTCCCATTTTTGTGGGTTTATCCACCTGTTGTCTGTCTCTGTCCCAGGGAGTTGGAGCTTTATCAGTTTCCGTTGCACTAGTGCCTTTTTTGATTTTTCTTTCAGGTCTGACCCGCCCAGCTAGCAGCAGGCCTAGCCACTGCCTGCCCGCAGGGACTTTGCTGAGCTGCTGTGGGCTCCGCCCAGCTGCCCTGAGCTCTTCCCTGTAGTCCTTTTTATATGGGCGTAGTTAGAACTGTCTGGGCAATGGTGGCCCCGCCTCTGTTATGGCGGACTCTCTCTGTTGTGGCAGGTTGCCTCGGCAACGGCGGGTTGCCTCGGCAACGGGGGCCTGCCTCCGTAGCGGTGGAGAGTCTCAGTAATGGCGGAAGCCCCTCCCCCACCGAGCCGGACCGTCCTGGTTCAGCTGTGCTTGGTTTGGAGGGCTCAACCCAGAGGGTTTCCAATTACTGTTTTTGTTTTCGTTGTTGTTGAGGGTGGAGGGGTGGGACCAACCGAGCCTGATCACCTGGCTCCCTGACTCAGAGTCTTTTCTTTTAAGTTGAACGACCCCGCGTTCGGGTCGCCTGCTGAAAAGGCGCCGGGATCTCCCGTGCTGTGACTCACGGAGTCGGCTCGAACTGTGGCGCCGGCTCCTGGCGGGTTTTTTGCCTAGGAATCTCCTGGCCTGACTCGCTATTTCAGATGAATGGGCAACTCTGCCGTCTCAAGGCTCTGCTCGCCAGCTAAGAGGGCTCCCAGACCAGTGGCTTTTGTATGGAGAACCGCGGCAACAGGGCGTGGTCACAGCAGCCACACGGGCGGAATCAGCCCCGTGGGGGCCAAAACAGCCGCACCGGCTGGGACTGCGACGCTGGCGACTCCTCTGCCTGGGTATCTCCTGGTCTGTGGGCAATAAGAGTTCGTCTGGAAATGCGGCGTCCACTCACCCTCTGCACCTTCACTGGGAGCTGAAGTCCTGAGCTGTTCTTAGGCGGCCATCTTCCCAGCATTCGTTCAGCCTCACTTATTTGGGGCTAGATGGCTGGGAGAGGCAGATTGAAAACTGTGTCTTGCCAAAAGAACATTCGTTTAGCTGGTATCTGATTTAGGATCATAATACCTCTGGCCATCATTTTTTATAGAGGTGAAGCCAGGTGAAAATGATCGATTGAAGGGCTTTAACTTTGGCATAAGATGGACATGGTTTTGAATCCAGGCTCTGCTAATTCCTACCTGTGTAACTCTGGGCAAATCATTTAACCTCTCTAAGTTTGATTTTCTCATCTATAACATATAGCAATCCATCTACCCATACAAACTTGTTGGGCACAGCAAATGGCAGAGCATGAATGCCCAAAAATGTGATTGTAGCAGAGATAACCAGTGCTCACCAAATCTGTGTTTTCCTTTTCTTCATGGGTTCACAGCTAGACTACATTTTCCAGCTCCCCTTGCAGTTAGGTATGGTCAATACTGGTTCTAGCCAATGGAATGTGTGTAGGAGTGAAGCCTGTAAAGCCCATGAGCAATCCCCTGCAATCTTCCTCTCTGCTGGTCTGGAATGATGATGACCCAGAATGACCTTGGAAGCCATGTGTTGATAATGGCAGCTCTGCTGTCAGCTTGGGCCTCTGAATGACTGAGGAGGAGGAATTCCCAGTGACTTCTTTACTTGCCCAGAGCTGTCATGTGAATAAGAAACAAATCTCTGTGGTGTTGAGCCATTTTCCACTTTGGAAGTAAATCTGACAAAGCAGATAGTATATCCAGACTATGCAGTTATTGCCACTATATAGTCTTAGAATGCTGGGTAGTGGCATAATGAAGCTAGCTTGTACCAGCTCTCAAGAGCTGATGGTTACATTTGCAGGTGTTTTATGGGCGAGTTGATGTCGTATTCCTAGCTTAAAATCAGCCATAGTGGAAATGTTTACACCACAGAAATTGGCAAATACTATAAACCAGTCTTTCCTCCTCTCCCTCACTGGAGCATTTACTAGCACACCACTGACTAAGAATATATCTTTTCCCTCTTTGCCTTATCCCAAAGCCTCATAACTTAGTGCATTACATATTGGCATAACTCAAAAAGTGTTTGTGGCTACAAGTCAAGACTAGTCTTGAATAAATTAAAAGAGGAGACATTGTGAAAGGATGAAAGCTAATATTCAGGGGTAGACAGAGCATATGGTGAAGGAGAAAGAACAGTCTAATCTTTGTCTTTCTGAAATAGGGATATCGGGAGCTAAGGATACATTTTTGTGTCTTGGGTCTCTTTGGAATTCAGGTCTTTAACCTTTTTTATTTCCCCTGTCTGGACTGGTTGTCACTGCTCCATCAGCAAATGGATATCTTCCAAAGTACAGTGAATCTCCTCTCACTCCCAAGCACTCCATAATGACAGGCACTGGGGAAAGTGTTTTATTCTCTTCATGTTCCTCTAAAGAGGCTGTGGCCAGTACCAGGGGGCTGTCTCAGTTTGAGTTCCCCCAACAGCAGAATCCCCTGTCTTGGGGGATTCAAGTGCAAGTCATTCATTTGGAAGGTGATGCCAGGAAACAGCATAACAGAGTGGGGAAGAGGTGAAACAAAAAAGGAAAGGCAACGAGCAAAGTGTGCTTTACTCCGCAAATTGCAGCTGTTGGCTGCTGGGGTAGTTTAGAATATGTGTCTCAGAATTATCACTGCAGAAAGGAAGGAGGGGACTGGGGTATTTATTAGCTCTCTTGAGTCAATGTGATGCCTTCTACCTAAGATGCTTATAACCTGTCCAGACAACCAGGCTGCCTCTGTTCTTTCATTACCTAGCCCCTGAGAATCTTTTTACTCCACTGTGACTTCCTTGCTACACCAGAGGTGAGCTGACTTCTTTATTCAGAACTCTTAGTATGGATGTCACATGTATTCTCTTAGCTGCCCTTGACCCTGACTCTGTTAATATATTCAACCTGACCTCTGTATGCCTTCAGTGCCCTTCAGTACATTCATGGATAAGAAGAATGCTTTGAATCACAATCTCAAAAATGACATAATTGGAGGAGTCCTCTCTTATGATCCAACATGATTTCTACCATCCTAGATTAGATATACATTTCACCAGGATTTCTGCACTGTGGTAGACACAAAAATTGCCCCCAGGAATGCTTACATCCTAATCCCTGGAACCTGTGAATATGTTACCCTGCATGGCAAAAGGGCTTTGCAGATGTGATTAAGGAGCTTGAGGTTGGGATATGATCCTGGGTGCGCCAAGTGGGTCAATGTGATCATGAGGATCCTTATAAGAAAGAGACAGGAGGGTCTGAGTCAGAGAAGGAGATGAAACAATGGACGTAAACTAGAGTGATGTGGAGTCTTGAGTCAAGAAATGTGAGAAGCTTCTAAAAGCTAGAAAAAGCAAGGAATAGATTCTTCTCTAAAGTCCAGAGAGAGAATGCAGTTGTACCAACACCTTGGTTTTTAACTCATAAGATCCATTCATACTTCTGCCCTCTGAAACTATGAGATAATAAATTTATGATGTTTTAAGCCACAAAATTTGTGGTAATTTGTTACAGCAGTGATATGAAATGAATACACCCACTGTTCACATAGTAAAAATTATGGATTTTTGACTTTTTTTTTTGGAGAACCAATGTCATTGTGATGTTTAGCTATCCTGTGTGCTTTCAGAAATTGGCTTTGTGGACTACTGTAACCAAATCAAGGTCAGAGCTTGCTGTCATGAATCTGCTGGTGGCCTCTCAGGGCAGAGACCCTGACCTCACATGTAGGTAGGTTGTCTGTTGCTGGGAGCGAGATCTGCTGTTGATGGCACTTGCTGATTATAGTTCACTTATTTATGGATTAATTGCTTCTTTTGATTACCCACACAATTTTTGTGTGTGTGGATAATCCTTTATCCAAATAATCAAAAATTCAATGCCCAAGCACGCTCCATTTTGGGGCACTTGGAATCCAAAGATTTTATAGCTCTGCTCCCCTGCTTCCTTCAAAGGAGAAATATTTTATGTTATGCTCTTCTTCCTTCAAAGCAGAAATAGTTTTTGTTCTCACCAGATTGGTTGGCTAATTTATGAATGTCCTTCATTCTGGATAAAAATAGCAAATATTTCCTGAACACTTTACTATGCCAGTCAAACTCTAGACTGAGCCCATTTGATGTTCACTACAATTTGAGTCACTCTGAACTAAGACACCATGGCTGTCCCCATTTTACAGATGAGAACATGAGGGCTGGAAAGGTTTTGTGGCGTGAGAATGCTCACACAGCTAGAGTATGGCAGAGCTCTGCTCTGAAGCCAGGCAGCCTGATTCTCAAGCTCATACTTCTACCCAGCAACAGCACTGCTATGCTCTTTTTGGAAGTGGCCCAAGTTCACTCCCAGAAACAGAGGTAAAGTTAACAACTTGCCTTAACTGGTAGTGGGAGAGGCCAAGAGTCAGGAGGCGAAAGCAAAGCCTTTGTTGCACTTTCTCCTAGACACACCCTTGTGTGACAGGAGGGACTCCCGGCGCATGTGATAGTCACTAGTTTCCTTTCTGTTTCTAGGACATTGGTCTCACCTCCTACCTCATAAAGAACCAAAGATGATAATTTTCTTACGTTTTGTGATCAAAATGGATTAAAAAGGGTTCCTGCTGTGTTTAGTGGTGGTTTATGGAGAATGTCTATGTCAACAAAATGTCTGCATCAACAAAAAAGAACCTTCCTAGTCATTTCTGCATTTCAACTCCCTCAGTTTGATGGTGTTTCCCATCTGCCTCACACATTGATGGTATTCGTCTGCTGTTCAATTTGTAGAATAGCTGGGCAGCCTTTACAGAGCTCCAGATTTCCTTCCTTTCAGATTGGAGGGCATGGTGCTTACACAGTGGTTCTCAACCAGCAGTGACTTTGCTCCTCAAAGGATGTTTGGCAATATCTGAAGACTTTTTCTTATTGTCACAGCTGGGGGAGGATGTGATGGGTATCTAGTGGGTTGTATTCATTTCCTGATGTTGTTGTATGTATCAAACTATCACAAACTTGGGGGCTTAAAATAACAGATATTTATCCTCTCACAATTCTGGAAGCCAGAAATCCAAAATGAAGATATCAGCAGGGTTGGTCCCTTCTGGAGACCCTGAGGGAGAATCCTTTCTGTGCCTCTCTCCTAGGTCCAGCTGGTCACCCACGATCATTGACATTCCATGGCTTGTAGCAGCAGCACTCCAGTCTCTGTGTCTGACTTCGCACGGCCTCCCCCTCTGTGTCTTTGCCTCTCAAATCGTCCTCTCCTTTCTTTTATATGGACATCTGTCATTGGATTTAGGACCCAACCTAAATCCAGCATAATCTCATCCTGAGGTCTTTAACTTGATGACATCTGCAAAAACATGCTATTTACAAATAAGGTTACATTCACAGGTACTGGGGTTTAGATCTTGAACATATCTTTTCAGAGGACACTATTCAATCTCCTACATGAGTAGATGCCAGGGAGGCTGAGACACAGCTGACAGCACAGGACAGCCCTCTCACAAAGAGGCTGAGAAACTCTGCATGAGTGAGAAATTGGATTGCAGCAGAGAATACCTTTCCCTGTACTTTAAGCCCTTCAGCCAGCTGTGCTGTGCAGTGTGACCCAGTGCAGGCAATGCAATTAGATGCCAGCTATTACCTCCTTTTTTCTCAAGTGTGAATGATTGTTTCCAATGAGTGGAGGCCATTTGTGCCCAGTAGGTGGCATTCAAATACCCTACATAACCAAGCCTGGCGTGCAGATGACACAACAGGTAAGAAATGAATGCAACTTGCAGAATTGTGTGGATTCAGGTTTATAAATCTATAGTTTGCATCTTTCTCATAAATGCATGTTATGAACCTCTGATTTCCCAACATAGGCCCTCAGGGCTTTCCCCTTCTCCAGCCTCCTCCTCACCTTAACGATTACTCTTTTGGATTCAGTGTTTTATGGAAATTTATACCAGGGGTCCCAAACTTTTCCCGCAATGAGCCAGATATTAAATATTTTAGGCTTTGCAGTCCAAAAGGTAAAAATGAGAATACCATGTGAATTCTGAGATAACAAGAAAGAGAAGCCTTGTGGTGCCCTGCGCCATTTGATTGGGTGGCTGCTCCTGGGTGGCGGGCAGCTGTCTGCTCAGGTGCCATCTACTGCAGACTTTCTCTAGGGGAAGAGTGACCGGCCTTTGAATCCCAACCCTAGGCTCTAGGAGGAAGTGGGAGGGCCTTGAGTTGGGGAAAGATTGCTACCATGATCAGTTTCGCTCTCTGTCCTGGTGACACCCAGGTCCTCATGCACCCTTCTGTCCTCTTGGAGAGCTGGGCCATCTCAACTTGGGCAGCTGGCTGGAGGGTCCTGGACTGCTTGATGCTCAGCAGTTTCCCACAGCAGAGACCTCACTGTGTAGGTGGTGGCTAGTGTGGACCCTGATCAGCACCACTGGCCTGGGAGGTAGGTTGTGGGAACAGAAGTGGAAATAGGGGCAGAGGGCGATGTCCTGGCTGATCTCCTCGCTCCCAGTGGCAGCTTGCTCCAGCAAGGTCTGTGGGCCACACAAACTCAGGTGGTGGGCTGGATATGGCCCATGGGCCATAATTTGCCAGCCTTTGGTTTGATTTGCAAATTTTGCAAATGAATTGAAACAATGTTGAAAGCAGTGAGAACCATTTGAGACCTCTGTGCTAAGCTAGTCCATAGTTGTTTGTTTTTTTTTAATTTACAGATTAATACATCAAGGCTTAGGAAAATGGACACTGCCAAGCTTCTCTTTGCAAATTAACATGCGGGCTAAAGAGATATCCAGGATCAGGGAGCTGAAAGGAATGCTTTTGCCCTTTGCAACTTGAAGTTTCCTCTGCTCCTCCATACCCCAACCATCTTGCTAGAGTACACAGTCCAGCAAAATGCAAGCACCAGGGATCAGATTCTATTTATTCTTGTGATACATACTTCAGTTTTGGCAAACAAATGTTTTGGGAACAATGACCAAAGAATTTGTCTTTTCTTTTACGATATAATCTTTTTTTTATTCTTTTACGAAGAATAAAAGAGCAGTGAACTCCAACATCTGAAGTTTCAAATGTCGTGACCGTGTGCTGCCTATGCCAACTGTCTGGCATTTGCAATATGAATGCTTTGCTTAAGACAAAATGCTTTCCTAGTCAAAGCCCCAGAAAATGATCTGCTATCACAGCAGTGACTGCTGTCTGTCAGCAAGTATCTTTTCCTTGCTTACAAACTTCATCAAAATGCCTTCTCAAAAACCAGCTGTCACCTCCCCTTCTATTCAGCTAACCTCACACTGTTTCCTCCCGGGGATGCATACTTACCCAACCTCTCGAAGCCAAGTTAGATCAGGTTTGTGGGCTGTCAGCTCTTGCCCTCTCCCTTTGGAAATCCCTCCTGATGCAATTTGAGCTGAAGACATTTCCAGAGTCCTTCATTGTGCACAAATTCTGAATGAAATAGATTTAACATCTGTTGCTCTGCCATGGAAGTGATCAATAGCCACCAAACCCAGATATTTTTAATGAAGAAATGTTAAATCTAGGATAACAAATGAGAGATTTGAGTCTAGGAGAGGGCAGAAAAATGAGTTTTAGGCCTTCAAAACCATGTTCCTGTCTTAGTCAAAAATAGCCTTTAGTGATCTGATTGGCACTAACGAAGGAGCTATCTCAGAGAGAAGATTCATGCTTATCTTGTGACTGAAGATGCTGAAATGGCTCACTTGCACCTCCAGGTCCAGATCCTTGCCAATGCCCAGACAGATGGGGTCCCTGTGTGAGGAAAGGAGCACTCAGTGTGAGTTCTGCTACTTTCTGAATCTTTTTTCATCTTCTATGGCACCTGCTGTTTTGCTGCTGAGGTTTCTTCTGGGCCTGTATGACATGCCTGTAATTTTGAGGTGACAATGAGCAATGCCCTCCTCCTCCACATAAGTATGGGCTTGCGGGGCTACATCCTTGTCCTTCTCATCTGTACAAGCTCTGTCTGCTACCTTAGCCTGGGTCTTGGTTTTGACCATCCCTCCCCAGTCTCTGGCCTTGGTCTGTCTCCAGAACTCCAGATTGGCTTCTTTATCTTCCTGCTTGGATGCAGCTGAAGTTCCCTTAGGCCAGGCGCCCCCAAACTTTTTACACAGGGGGCCAGTTCACTGTCCCTCAGATCGTTGGAGGACCACCACATACTGTGCTCCTCTCACTGACCACCAATGAAAGAGGTGCCCCTTCCTGAAGTGTGGCGGGGGGCCCGACAAATGGCCTCAGGGGGCCTCATGCAGCCCCCGGGCCATAGTTTGGGGATGCCTGCCTTAGGCACTTCAAACTCAGTGTGCCATTTACGAGAGACACATGTTAGATCCAAAGCCACCAAAAGGTTGAAAGATTTCATATCTGGAAGCGATTTGGCATCTCCAAGGAGATTTGGCATCCCCATACCTCTGGGATGAGATGGATGAGGAGGAGTTAGTGATGTTGCTTCATGTTACTAGAGTTAACTGGGAGGGTAGAGAGATGTTGGGAAGGTAGAAGTGGTGGTGTCATGGGGGTATGATGGCGACTTAGAAGAGGAAAATGGAGTTGTGTTGATGAGTTCTTTTTGGTTGCAAATCACAAAGACTTAAGTGAGCTTAAACATACATACACACACACACACACACCCCACACACACATTCCACACATGCACACACCCCCACACACACCAAAGGAAAAAAAATTTTCTAATTTTGTTGGCTCAAGGAACTAGGAAGTCCAAAGAAGTCGTTTCAGGAACAGCTGGATCCAGGTATTCAAACAGTGTTGTCATAGACTGGGTTCCCTCATCAAGAAGACTGAGACAAAGGCTTGTGTGAGGGTAATTTTGGATGCAGCATGGGAAATGGAATGCAGGAGACCTAAGAGAAGCATGCAAAAATGAGTTGGGTGGCACCATGGGAAACTGGAGCTCAATGCCATATGGGATCTTCAGGGCAGCCTTATGGAACCCATCTTAGGACTGCCCTTCTTGAAGACAAAGGGGGAAGCATTTATCCACCAACTCTGTCCCTCATTCATCAAGTGTGCCCCACTGGGTATTGACGTCTCTCATATGGATGGGCTGCATAGGTGAGTGCTGAGCCAGTTCCACAGGTGTCTTACAAGAGAGAAGCCGCAGAGTAGAAAGTGAACTCATGGCAGTCTCAGAGGAGTCTGAGGTTAGAAAACACTGTCAGGCTGCACCTGCATGAGGCTGGTCAAAGCCTACATGGAGCTGGTGTCAGTAGCAGTGGGTTAGTCAGGGCAGAGACCAAGAGGATTTGAAGTGGTCCTTAGGTGTCTTATCTGTAACCAGCAGGTCTCTATTTTCTTGTCTCTTGTTCAATCTCTTGATTTTGCTTGCCTCAGCCTGATTCTTAGACAAGTATATCTGCGTGGTGACAAGATATCCCCAAAAAGCTCCAAGCTTTTATGGTCCTTAGAGTTAATTACTGCAGAGAAAGAGACCTTGGCCACTCCACGCCTAATGTTCAAAACTGATTTGGATTGACCTACCCTGGGGTATGTGCTCAGTCTGTGACCATGAAAGCAAGAGATCTTGACTCCTTGCCCTGTTAGAATTACATGGAGTTGGGAGTGGGGCTATTTCCCAATGGAAGGGTGGCTGGCCATGGCAGACATGAAGATGTGATGCTCATATCTTTTCTCAAGCTTCAAGAAAAATCTTGCTGCTAAGCTTTGAGGAGTGTATTTGGCTGACTGTATTAGCTTTAGAGCCAAGGATATGGACTTCTTAGAGCAGTTCCTGACCAAGGACTGAACAAGGCAATAAAGGCTTGTGGGACTCCTCTAAGAGCAATCTTTCCTCTAGAGCTCTCTGTTGGGTTGATGGAGAAGTTGCCAGGTCAACCTCACAATCTGGAAGCTTCCTCTGCCCAATTCTTCTTTTTTAGGTGTTACTCTCCAACATGTGTTGCATTCCTAACTCCATCTCTGTGCATGCTTCTTGGAGAACCCAGCTGACACATGGGCAGATGAAGAAATAACCGATGTTCTCTCAAGGGATAAGAGAACTTGGAAGATGAAGGAAGGGAGAAGGAATGAGAAAATCCGGTTTCGAGTGGGTACAGCAAAAGGCTTCCAATACCTTCTTCTTTGGCACTTCTCTTCAGAACAACTTCCAAAGGTGGCCTATGAATAGCACTGAAAGTGGCCCTGAAAATAAGAGGCAGACCTGGCACTTGAAATCTACATCTTCAGGTTTTGATGTCATACCAACTGCAGGGCCTGCACTGCGCTATTGTAAGACAGTGGGCTGCCTAAAGACAAGGAGATAAATACAAACAGTACATGCTCTCTAGGCAAGCCATGTGTGGGCAAGCCTGCTTCTCCTTGCAGAGGCATTGACTCTGCACAGAACCTCATGTAGAACCACCTGGATTCCAAAAACCACTTTCCATACGAGTTGCCTTCTGCCAACAGGCACATGAGGGAAGAGAACGGAGCTCCTTTGTGTGTAGGTTGGCCCTGCTAAGTTGCTGAAATCCAAGGTCTGAGGAAGGGTCAAGAAACATGTTAACCTAGACTCAAGTGTTCTCATTTCTCTGAGCTACTCTGTCTAATGTGTCTCCAAACACCTGGTTTGTGCATCATTGGCCTTGGGTTTACAAATCGGAGTGAATTTTATAGGAAGGTGGCACGTAAAATTATAGGTCTATAAATGGCCATAGTAAGCCATCCAAGTAAAAGGCTTAAATTCCAAGTCAGATGGTATGAAGAAAGTGAGCTGAAATTGCTGTTATTTTCACTGGCAGGAAAACAAAAATGCATAAAATCCTTATTCTTCTGAGTGTACGGGAATCAAAATTCATTCCCATAGTGACTTCTTGAGCTCTAAATGCAAGGGAGCAAAATAGAAGTTCTAGTTCACCAATCTGACTTCAGATCTCTGAGATTTGATGTGAATACAAATCATGGTTTTCTGTGGTAGCTTCACATTATGCATCACTGGCTGTGTCATGAAATTTTTCTTGTGGTCCTAAGGGAGAAATTTAAGGCAAACACGACTAGGATCGTTTTTGTAGCTGAACAAATTTAACAAGCAAAGAGTTATGTGATTGCTACTTTGTAGTTTAAGGAATTGGGTTCTTTTTGTGCCCATTCCTGTTAAATCACAAATGACAACAAAGGTGAATGACTTTAGTTTATATAAGTTGTATCAATCTTGGTAAGATCCAGCATTACACCAGCATCATCTTAGAGAGGCAGGTCTGGAAAGTGATGATCAGCGGTTCAATTATATTACATTCTTTCTAAAGCAAGGTGATTTTTTTAAAAAATATTTTTTGTTCTGGGGTACATGTGCAGGGTGTACAGGTTTATTTTATAGGTAAATGTGTGCCATGATGGTTTGCTGTACCTATCAACCCATCACCTAGGTATTAAGACCAACATGCATTAGCTATTCTTCCTAACGCTCTCCCTCCCTCCTCTACCCTACCCCCTAACTGGACTCAGTGTGTGTTGTTCCCCTCCATGTGTCCATGTGTTTTCATTGTTCAGCCCCCACTTATAAGTCAACATCCCTTCACGTTAAAAACTCTCAATAAACTAGGTATTGAAAGAAAATACCTCAAAATGATAAGAGCCATTCACAACAAACCCACAGCCAATATCATACTGAATGTGCAAAAGCTGGAAGCATTCCCCTTGAAAACCGGCACAAGACAAGGATGCCCTCTCTTACCACTCCTGTTCAACATGGCATTGGAAGTTCTGTCCAGGGCAATCAAGCAAGAGAAAGAAATAAAAAAATATTCAAATAGAAAGTGAGGAAGTCAAATTGTCTTTATTTGCAGACACCATGATCCTCTATCTAGAAATCAGCTTATCTATCTGATAAACTGATAAGCAATGTCAGCAAAGTCTCAGGATACAAAATCAACATGTAGAAGTCACAAGCATTCCTATACACCAGCAATAGGCAAGCAGAGAGCCAAATCATTAATGTATTTATTTCTTTAGAAGTAGAAAGAATTTCCCCTTGGCTGTGAGAGAGTACAGGTGCATTCAGGGAAGAAATCTTTACTGGTGCAGTCAGAGAGACAGGAGAGTTGAGATGCAGTGAACTGACTGTTCAGGCAGTGGAGGAGGTGTTGCCAGGTTTTGGGTTTTCAAAAACAGAAAGTCAAGTTGAATGATCTCATCAGACATATTGGGCTGTGGGGAATCGACTCAAGCTAGTCAAACACCTGAAAGACTAAGAGATAACACAAGATACAAATGGAAGCACTACCTTACATGGTTGGGGTATTCGTACCAACCACCCTGAAGCTTTCTGTCCTGGTGTCCAGGCATTCAAGGAGTGGGCTTAGAAATGAAAAGACTGGGTGGATAGCAAGAAATTAGAATTGAGGCTGGTGGGTGGTCCCAAGGGCTACTCTGTTCAGGTCATGGTGACTCTAGTAAATCATACGACTCTCTTAATAGTATTTATCTTTAAGGAATAAGAGTTTTTATATTCGTCAGATTCAGCATCTGCCTCTTTCCTGGATAAACATTTTCCTGATCTTCAGATAGATTAGCATATCCCACATATTAAAAATAGCCTTGTAAAAAAAGAAATAATGTAACACCATGGAATAGTTTATAATCACTTTCCAGACCTACTTCTCTAGAATAACATTGGTATAATTCTGGATTTTACCAAGATCAGGAATAACTTCCTCTCCTTGATAGTCTTGACTATCTCATTGGAAGTTTTGGGATAGTCTTTCAAAATACCAAGAGATAGGCAAACGAGGAGTTTTTCTACAGTTTATTCTATTTTTCCTATGAGATAGTATCAAGTAATAATCACATATGAATGAAAGTGGGTTTCTAAGTCCTTTATTGCTGAGATTTTTCTTTATCTTTCAAATGTTGGAGCTGGGGGTGCCAATTCCAAGATGGGGGTGCAGGCAAGTGGAGGAGTGCCAGTAGCCAAACATGGCTGGCACATGGCTTTGTTTCACCTGGGGCAGAAATGATGGCAATTGGTGATATCTGTTGTACTTTGCTCTCATCATAGGAAGCACTGAAGGACATGCTTTCTCTCCGTTTTCTCTAGTAACATCATTAACATAGCAAGTTATAATTTGGGAACAGGGGAAGCTTTATCTCAATTTTACACTTCTATTTCTAGTTTTTTCCCTTCTGCAGCATGTCTAAATTATATTTGAAGTTGAAACAAGGGTCCTGTAGGACCTTGCAATAATGCCAAAAGTGTCAGTTTAGGAATCCTTTCTTTGGGACAAGGAAAAATGGACACACTGTCAGTGACCTGACCTAGAGCCCCATGCCTGTTAATCTCTAGATTAGCCAATGATTTTTCCAGAGCAATACATTGTTCATGGAGTTCTGGATATCTCCCAGACTCTTTTGTCACCCATTTGCACACACACTCCTGACTTCCTAGTTCCATTCATGATATGTGAATGCTGTCTGTTTAATTTTCTGAAAGTAGTCTTATTTCCTTTATAAGGCAAAATGGTTAATATTTGTCAAATTTACAATGCATTCCCCTAAATTTCCCAGCTTCCTTTGAAGTTAAGAGGAGGTCATCTGACAACTTCTACTGAATGAATTATGTGAGGACATGGCATATGTTATGTATGAGCCAAAGAAGTGTAGAACTGATGTGCCTCTTCCATCTTTCTTTTTCAACCATGGCAACCTGGGAATTCACATATTGAGATGGTAGCCTCACCAGATGGAGGATGTTTGGATCCCTGAGTCACCAGATGGAGGCAAACTCTAGCCAACTTGCATTGGAGTTCATGTAAGTGAGAAATAAACTTATGTTGTGCTAAGCCTTTGAGATTTTTGTTTCAGCAGCATAGCCAATCTTATGCTAACCGAACCTTATTTCCATGTTCCTATAAAAATGCAGTCTTGGCCGGGCGTGGTGGCTCAAGCCTGTAATCCCAGCACTTTGGGAGGCCGAGGCGGGTGGATCACGAGGTCAAGAGATCGAGACCATCCTGGTCAACATGGTGAAACCCCGTCTCTACTAAAAATACGAAAAAATCAGCTGGGCATGGTGGTGCGTGCCTGTAATCCCAGCTATTCAGGAGGCTGAGGCAGGAGAATTGCCTGAACCCAGGAGGTGGAGGTTGCGGTGAGCCGAGATCGCGCCATTGCACTCCAGCCTGGGTAACAAAAGTGAAACTCCGTCTCAAAAAAAAAAAAAAAAAAAAAAAAAAAAAAAAAAAAAAATGCAGTCTTCTCTATGAACTGATTACAGATATAAAAGATTTGGAAATTTCAGACTCAAATATCTGAAGTGTCAGAATAGGTTAGGTGGAGAAACATTCTGGCCAGCTTCCTTAGGGCCTCAAAATAAACAAATGAACAAAAACAAAAGCAAATACAAACCCAAGTTTTCTGTTCAAATAATATCCTCTTCCAAACTACTCAGGATCCCAGAAGTTATATGGTTTGTCAATACAGAACTGAAGAATACTGTTGCACTATCTCTTCAGGAATATTAAGTTACTTACAAGATGGGTCAGAGTTGGCTTGAAGGTGTTAAAGAGTGTCCTTGGTGGGGTAGGGGTGGAGAGCTCTATGGAAAATTGTGCATTCACCAGAGTTTTCTATATTCCTGTCCTTTATCTTCTGGCATTTGTTCTGTAGGTACGGGGCTAGAGTTGATTATCTTATAGGCCAGGGGTCCCCAAACTACGGCCCACAGGCCACATGCGGCCCCCTGAGGCCATTTATTCGGCCCCTGCTGCACTTCAGGAAGGGACACCTCTGTCATTGGTGGTCAGTGAGAGGAGCACAGGATGCGATTTGCATCCTGTGCTCCTGGAGTACTGTATGCGGTGGCGCCACAAAGCGTGGCATTGCTCACATACAGTACTACTTCTGGTGATGCAGGATGCACGCGTCACGGCTCCAGAAGAGCGTCATATGATGCACATCTGGTCTGCGGCTGTGGCGCCCCACATCAGCGGAAGCAGTGTGAAATAACAGCAGAAGTAGGAAGAAAGGCAAAGCACTATAACCATTACTACACAGTACAATGGCCCCCATACTCCCCCAAATGTACAACAACATCATGGCCCCTATAACCTCCCTTTGTCCAAAAGGCTCCCCCCACATGACTACACACCGTGTTTCCCCTATTATAAGACCCTGTCTTATATTAATTTTACCCCCAAAAGATGGGGGCTGTCTTATTTTTAGGAGGTGTCTTATAATAGGGGAAACATGCAGCAGTGGGCTTCCCACAGAAGAGGCCCACCGCTGCTGCAGATGTCCAGGATGCTGTATACACAGTGTCACAGGCTGATCACCGCCATCCCTGTACACAGCACTGGAGGTGGTGCTGGGCCTGTGACACTGTACACTGCTGTCTGGGATAGTGGAGGCAGCAGCGCTGGCTGTGAAGGGTCTCACACCTTGCATAGTCCGGCCCTCCAACGGTCTGAGGGACAGTGAACTGGCCCCCTGTGTAAAAAGTTTGGGGACCCCTGTTATAGGCAGACTATACACACACACACACACACACACACACACACACACACACACACACACACAATCATTCTAAGGGGAATTAATTATTTTGAAAAAACAAACCAATTAGTCATGAGAAAAATCAGGACATTGTCGGACTTCCTTATATTTTGGGGATAGGGCTCAGTATTGTTTTTATTTAGGTTGACATTAAGAAAGTGGGTTAGGTGTGGATGAAATTTCGGTAACATCTTTTAGAGGTTAAGGGCTCTAAAGCTCTTCATAGGACCCTACTCAGATATTTCTTCAGAATTGTATCTTGTATCCAATTATTCTCAAATGGCTGCTAATAAGCATTAAATAAAAATTAAGCATTGTTTAGAAATAGCAGAGGGCATTTACATTTTAGAAAGGTAGGGTTGGGTTGGTAAGAGTTTGTGGCAGAGTCTAACTAGTTGATTACCAAACTGGTTTTCTTTTTTTCTCTGACATACAACTTGACTGTATTTCCTAGAATTCCTTACGGTTAAGTAGAGAATGTGTTGAAAACCATCTCCAGGCCTAGTCCATCAATAGTCTCCATGTGATTCTCCATATCTTTCTCTTTCCTTGAGGGATGATCTATGCAGAGCATCTAGTGGAGGAGGCCCCAGGGATTTAGAGCTATGTAGATGGGAGGACCCTGGGTCTTTGAATGACTGTGGAACAGAGCCTAACTGATAGCCTGCATTGAACTGATATGTATGAGAGAAAAACCACTGGGAGTTGGGAGTTGTTTGCTGCAGTGATTAAACTACCCTGACTAATGCAGCCCTCTTAGCTAATCATAGTTTATTCTTTCCTACGAAATGTGCACTGTATGAAGCAGGTTTTTAGGTGCCCTAAACACCTCTGCTAAAGCTCCAGGGTTTGAGGGTTACCACAGAGGGTTATCTGTGGAGAATTTCCAGATGTGTCCTTCCAAAAGTGGTATTGATTATTCCTCTTTCCTGACAACGTCGTGACAAATTTTTAGCTCTTTTATGTAACCTGTCACACAATATTTAAATTATTGTTAATGGTGTAACTTGAAAACATTACACAAAAAGGGGGATTTAGTTCATATTAGGAAGTGGTCTCCAAAGATGGCCACCATAAATTCTTCTCTTCCAATCATGTGCATGTGGCTCCACCAACCAAGGAGCAGAGTCTATTTCCTCTTCACTGGAATCTAGACTGGCCTAGTGACTTGCTTCAACAAATAGAATATGGAGAATATGGCATTCTAGGACTTCTGAGCACAAGCCTTAAGTGGAATGGCCTCTTTGACTTCATCTCTCTACAGACAACTGCCATTTAAGAATTCTGACTATCCCGAGACTACCACACTGTGAG
Organism: Saimiri boliviensis; assembly: GCF_048565385.1. Taxonomy (NCBI): domain Eukaryota; kingdom Metazoa; phylum Chordata; class Mammalia; order Primates; family Cebidae; genus Saimiri; species Saimiri boliviensis. Next base: position 7,057,144 of record NC_133470.1, read on the forward strand.
AAAGCCCAAACCAACCACGTGGAGTGCCCATGTGGGGAAGCACTTAGGCACCAGATGTGAATAAAGCCTTCCCTTTTTTTGTTGTTGTTAAGACAGATTCTTGTTCTGTTGCCCAGGCTGGAGTGCAGTGGTATAATCTTGACTCACTGCAACCTCCATCTCCTGGGTTCTAGCAATTCTCTGGCCTCAGCCTCCTGAGTAGTAGGGATTATAGGCATGTGCCACCATGCCCAGCTAATTTTTGTATTTTAAGTAGAGACAGAGTTTCACCACCTTGGACAGGCTGTTCGTAAACTCCTGACCTCAAATGATCCACCCACTTCAGCCTCTCAAAGTGCTGGGATTACAGGCACGAGCCACATGAATGAAGCAAGCGGCCATGAGTCAAGCTTTCTTGAACCTTCTCACCCAGCCCAGATGCCAGCTGAATATAGCTGAGTGGGCGGCTCCAGCCAAGGCAAAATAGACCAGAAGAACCATCCAGCTGAATCAACTCACAGGATCATGAGAAAAAATAAATTGTTGCTAGTTCAAGCCACTACGTTTTGGAGTGGTTTGTTATATAACAACAGATAACTGAAACAGGAGGGATTCTAGGTGTGAAGTTTTGATTGATTAGGAAAAGAATTATAAAGTCTTTCTTGGGATTGTTCATTGTTGTATTTTAAGTCATGAAGGCAGAAACATGACTTTCAAACAGGTCTCAGAAAGGCCATTGTGCTCAGAAGACTGCAGTGGCCACTTTCCCATGCATATGCTTGAGGCGAGGCAAATATTTGTTAAACAAAAGTGTTTACTTTTTCTTTTTTTCTTTTTGTTTTTTTTTTAGATAATGTCTTGCTCTGTTGCCTAAGCTGGAGTGCAATGGCACAATCTTTGCTTACTGCAACCTCTGCCTCTCGGGTTCAAGCAATTCTCCTTCCTCAGCCTCCTGAGTAGCTGGGATTACAGGCATGTGCCACCATGTCTGGCTAGTTCTTGTATATTTAGTTGAGATGGTGTTTCACCATGTTGGTCAGGTGATCCAACAAAAGTTTTTTGAGTGGAAGTGATTATTCACTTACCTCTCATTTTCTATCCTACGCCATGAGCTCTTTTAGGGGAATGATCATACACTGCCTGGGCACAGAACAGTGCCTCAATGAGGGAGCAGGCTTTACAGGTTTATTGACTAAGTTAATGCTGGACATGGTGGGGGAGACCTTCTCCTTTGAGGGAATGAGTAAGCCATGAGAAGCCCTTGCCTTACCCCAAATGTCTCACCTAAAGGTCACCTAAATGTCTCACCTAAAGGAAGTGGCTAGATGAAGAAAGCTTTGGTGCACTGCAAGAGTTGCAGTAAGTCAATAAATATACCACTATGCAATGCAAAAGGGAATTCAGTTGCCACTCAATAGAAAGAGAAAGAAATGCCATATCATTAGACCAGAAACCATTATCTGAGAATAAAGATCAATCAAATTGCATTTGAAACACTCTTCCTATTGTTCTTAGAAAGTGTTCTTTTCTTGAGAAATGATTTAGCACTTACTATCGACAACATGATAACCCCTGAGAACAATAGCAGAGATGGCTCTGCACTAGGAAAAGCAAATGTGAAATGGAGCATACCTGGACAGAAATAAACCTGGTGGAGACAAAATATGCAAGGGCTGTTACTTATCTGTTTTGGCCCACATTCAGGGTATAGCTATTTTGATTTCATTATCCAGATAGAGATAATTCCTAAATCAAGTTATGACCATAGCCAGAGGAGTTCTTTAACTTGGAACTTTGTGAAAATAAAAGGGTCAGCTGAGAAGAGATGAATCATGCTTTGGAAAGAAAACTATATCCATTTAAATATTAAGTTGAATAAATCTTTACCACAAACTTTAAAGAATATACTGCAGGGTTCTGTTGTAACTTCCAGTTACTCCTTTTTAAGTAACTGATGAAAACGTTTAGCTTGTTTGACCAAGGGACCCAGGGTGTTGAATTCAGGGTTTGTTTGTCATCCATCCATCCACCCATCCACCTGTCTCCCATCTATCTATCCATCCATTTGTTCATTTATATCAACATTTGCTGTTTTCCTGGTGCTGTGTGTGCTGTGCCATTGGTGATATTAACAAGCTGGTAATCCAACAGAGTGTAACAAATGGTTTTCATGTGGGAACCCACCGTAGCATCACTTTGCTATTCTTCTGATTGAACTCCAAACTGTTTTTGACCCATTTCATTTCATACCAGGCATGGATACTTCCTTGTCTGAAGACCCAGCCTATCCTTTGTAGAATCCTTTTTTTTTTTTTTCTTTTACAATTGACCAAACTTTGCTTGAAGCACAAAACATTTAACACTGTGTTGTTAAGGGTGTCCTAGCTCTCTGACATGCTCAAATACTGGAAGCTTGTTTTGCTCCCTAATTTGATATGACCTGATGATGAATGAGACATTTCTTATTTCCCATTTCAACTGAGGCCTCAACACTGAGAATATGTGGCAAGTCTCTGCATTCTAGGGCGAAGGGTTGTGTTAGGCCATTTGTACTACCATAAAGAAATACCTGAGACTGGGTAATTTATAAAGAAAAGAGATTTAATTGGCTCATGGTTCCGTAAGCTGTACAGAAAGCATGGCACCAGCATCTGCTGGGCTTCTGATGAGGCCTCAGGGAACTTTTACTCATTGTGTGTCACATGGAGTTTGAGGAAACAAGAGAGAGAGAGAGGAGGAGGAGCCACGCTCCCTTAAATAATCAGCTCTCACATGAATTAGCAAGAACTCACTCATCGCCAAGGGGATTACACTAAGCCACTCATGAGGGACCCACCCCCATAACCCAAACACCTCCCACCAAGCCCCACCTCCAACATTAGAGATTCAGTGAGGACAAGCATCTAAACCATATTGGGGTAGATCATGTATGTAGGATAAGGTCAGAGATTATGTTTGTCCAGGGGCCTTTAGCCTATCACTCACCTCAAAGGTGTGTAAAGGCAGCTGAGAGTTGATTGAAGAAACTCGAGGATGTATAGAAAGTGTCAGTAGAAATACATTATCCAGTTATAGCCACAAGACCAGAGGAGAGCTTAGAGTGAAAGTCCATAGAAAATCTGGGCAAATGACCCTCAGAGTTTAGAGGACACAGAGACTGCTCTCTGACACCTGCCTGGACATGTCTAAAGTCTAGAGGCTGGCAACCTCTGTGAGGACAAAGAGGAGAAAGAAAGTTGCCATTGGGGCAGCTTCAGGGTTGAACGTTCATTCTGGCAAAGAGGCAGACTTCCAAGGAATAGACTGGGTACTCAGGAAGAGACCCCTCTCAAGAATACTGCTTGCGGCCCAGTGTGGCGGCTCATACCTGTAATCCCAGCACTTTGGGAGGTCGAAGTGGGCGAATCACTGGAGGTCAGGAGTTTAAGACCAGCCAACATAGTGAAACCCCATCTCTACTAAAAATACAAAAATTAGCTGGGCGTGGTGGGGCATACCTCTGTAGTCCCAGCTACTCAAGAGGCTGAGGCAGGAGAATCGCTTGAACCTGGCAGGCAGAGGTTGCAATGAACTGAGATTGTGCCACTGCATTCCAGCCTGAGCAACAGAGAATCTGTCTCAAAAAAAAAAAAAGAATACTGCTTACTGCTTGCCTGGGAGAGATGGTCCATAGAAAGAACCTGCAAGGGGAAATAACCAGGAATACAGGTGACAGGTGGTCTCTGGAGACTATTCTTGCAGTAGGGGAGACAGAAGTGGGAAGTTCCCAAAGAATGGTGGGGGTTATGGTCTGAATGTGTTTCCCACAATTTATATGTTGAAACTTAGTCACCAATGTAATAGTATTAAGAGGTGGGGCCTTTAGGAGGTGATTAAGTTATGAGGGTGGAGACCTCACAAATGAGATTAGTTTCCTATAGGCTTCCTAGCCTGAGCTAGATGCATGCTTAGAGTTAGAGGAGGGTAGTTTTGCTTTTAGGCTATACTGGGCTCCTGGTCTGCAGATTCTCAGTGGAAACACATAAAGTTGTTTTTTAGCTTGGACCTTACCAAATGCAGCTTGGGCATATCAAGAATGGTTTTATGATCCTATTACTCTTTGTCTTAATTTGAGTGCTCTGCTGGCTACTGTCTTCTGGGTTCTTTGCTGCAATTAGTATTTAATGTGGAGTAGGGATGGGAGATGTATGCTAAGTTCCTTTCATTAGAGAGAGTGGGCCGAATTCTGAGTTAAAAATGGATTTAACTATTGGGTATCATGACATATCCTCTGGCATCCTTCAATATCCTTTTCTAAGCCAGGCAGGTGACAGGTTGCTTTCCTTGAGCCATTTCATGGCCAACATTTAGGAGGCTTCATGGCCTTCAAGAAAGGCTAAGATATCTGATATCTTAGAAATTAAAAGATTTAGAGAAAACTGGATTATGTCTGGAATCTCATAGTGGAAACCAAGGCAAATAATGATTAAGACTCAAGCTAAGGTTGTGGCAGGGTGGAAAAATAATTGGGGATGGATTTGGAGAGGCAGCCTCCCATTTCACTTAGTGCCAGTGCTATCCATCTACTGACCAAACCTCTGTCCTTGGAACCATCCTGAACTATTAATACTTCTGTATAACTTCATATTCGATTGTGTCAAAAAGATTTCATTTACTCCTGAAATGCTTCTTAAATCTTCCTCCTTATTTCCAGTTTCCACTATTTCTGATGAACTTCCCTATTGTTTGCCATTCCTTTCCAAATAGTCTCCTAACTGGGCACTCTGTTTCCTGCCTCTTTCTTCAGGCTTCACTCTGCATTGAAGCTAGAGTAATCCTTCTAAGAATCCAAAACGTCAGAGCTGAAGATTGTGGCCCGAGCAAAAGTATTTGTGCCCGCTATGTTAGGCAGAATGCCTCCCTCCCCCCATACTCATGCTCTAATCCCTGAAACCTGTGAGTATGTTACATTACATGCCAAAAGGGGCTTTGCAGACATGATTTAGGTTATGGACCTTAAATTAAGGAGATTATTCCATATTATCCAGGTGGGTCCAATCTAATCACATGAGTCCTTAATAGCAGAGAACTATCCTAGGCTAGATAGAGGTGGGGAGATGTGGAAGAAGAAGAAATAGGAGAGATTCAAAGCATAAGAGGGACTTAGGGTTGCAGGACAGGGCCACAAGAAAAGCACTAGAAGGAATGTGGGCAACCTCTGGGAGTTAAAACAAGACTCCAAGCCAACAGCCCACAAGGAAATGGGGAGCTTTGTCCTGCAGACATAAGGACCTGAATTTGGCTAACAACCTGAATAAGCTCAGAAGGAGATTCATCCTCAGATTCTTCAGAAAGGAATGAAGCCCTGCCACACCTTGACTTTGGTCTTGTGAGACCGTAAGCTGAAGACCTGTTGGGTTACATTGTGCCAAAACTTCTGACATGCAGAACTATAAGGTAATAAATTAATGAAATTATAAGCCACTAAATTCGTGGCTATTTGTTACAGTAGTAATAGAAAGCTAATACACCTACTCATCTCAACCAAAGGGGATAAACAAAGAAGGACTGGGAGGTTGGGGAGTGCATATCAAAGAAGGAACTATTTCACCAAATATCTGGGAGCTCTAAAGCAGAACCTGCAAAGCCAGTTGGCAGACGAAAGAGAACATCCCAGACTCTCCTGTGAAAGTTGCAATGGAGGTGGGAGTCAAATTGTGTCTTACAAACCTAAAGCGACTTTTAGGTTCAAGCACACAGGTAAAATAGAGTGAGAGCAGGAGGTGAGGTTCAATTAAAGGGGACTTGTTGAAGCACAACCCTCTCACCTTCACTTGGGGAAGCAGCCTGGTTAGTACTTACATCTGGGTACAACAATGAAAATTCTCTAAAGAAAGTGAGCGCACCATCTCACAATATCTACGGCTCATCCAGCGGGTGTTCATGTCTGGATCATTACAAGGGGCATCACAAGTGGAGTCCAGCAAGTAAGGGAGAGTGGAATTGGGCAAAATGTTCATCTTCCAGAGTAGAGTGTTAATATCTATCCAATCTAGTTGATAAGACAATAGAGGATGAGCTCATACTCATTTCCCTGTAGCCCTTCAACCTCCACCTTAGCCCAGGAGCTTAGTGCTGTTCTCAGTTGGAATGTCACCTTTCTGACATTTTTCGGTGAGCTATTATTTAGAGTTTTGGTGAGAAATGACAGAAAACTGAAAACAAGAGATCACCTACAGGGGTGAGACTGAGGTAGGGGCAGGTAGCAGCAGGGCTAAAGACACTGCTTTTCATTTCATAAGTCCTTACTATTTGACTTTTCATCATTTAAAATTATTACATTAATGAAAAAGATCAAGTTATTTATAATAAAGAACCACAGACCTTGTCTGAATCATTTTTGTTTTAAAAATCCGACAGTCCTCACCACCAGTCCTGGGAGTTTCAGTCTCATGGGTCTGTCACCATGGTGCGGAATGATTTTCTGTTTTCCTTGCTGAAGAAAACCAAATGGAGTTCTTATAGACCAGGTCAACTGTCATCATCCCTATGAAGCCCCCATGACCTTTGGCACTTAATTAGACTTGTTCACATAGTACCTAGTTTCCATATTTGCATGTACATTTCCATTGCTATTTTGTGAGTTTCTTGAAATATATGGCAGTATCTATTTCATAGTTGAATCCCCATTCTCTGACGCAGTGCTGGGTGTTAGGAGAGGCACAATAATCCTTTGCAAATAAGTAATTGAATATTGCCTTTTGTGACTTTTCCTATCTTAATTTATTTTAATCACAATTTTACCTCCGTCTGATCCTGACATTTAAGTTCTGGTCTCTCTTGATCTGAGGGGGCTTTGAAGTTCATTTTAACCAGATTTTGCCTAAGGAAATATATTTCAGCAATAGAGGACTCCATTATCCCATGTGACTTGCCCCAGGCCCCTAATCCCTCTGGAGATAGTACTAGTTCTTCGTGAACACAAACAAGGAATTTTAATGCACATTCAACTAGAAGGCTTTCTCAACCTTTGTCCTTTTACTTGCCAAAATAACAGAGCATATACTGTAGGACATAAAATTTAATAAGCTTGCAAAATTAAAAAATAGGTTATGACTTGTGCTAACATCTTCATTTCCATATAAGATGGAAAATTAATAAATGCACATATTCAATTTTTTCATTCTTCTACCTCACAAAAGTGTTGAGGCAGCCTGCAAGAAATGGAAACTATCTCTGAGACATTATGCTGACCAGCGTGAAAGAACAAGGACTTAGCAATAGAGAATCATTCACCACGAGCTTTATTCCAGTTGTTTGTTCTCATTGTGCATTTAAAATATGCCTCCATATTCAAAAATTTAATTCACTCATAATTTTTCTGGACTCTACTTATTGCATAAAGTGAGACATACCTATAGACCAGGCGCCCCCAAACTTTTTACACAGGGGCCAGTTCACTGTCCCTCAGACCGTTGGAGGGCCGCCACATACTGTGCTCCTCTCACTGACCACCAATGAAAGAGGTGCCCCTTCCTGAAGTGCGGTGGGGGGGCTGGATAAATGGCCTCAGGGGGCCACATGCTGTAGACAGTAAAAAGGGAAACAGACTGTCTTCAGCTGACCAGGCAATCAAAAACGTGTTCAATGGAATCCACAAGAAAGAAAAAAACCTGCTTGCTTTCTGGGTGGGAAAATAATGAGTCATCATATACTTGTGATAAATAGAATTATCAATTCATAAATTCCAAGTAATAGGTTTTCACTTGTCAGGGACTAATGATCCATTCTTTTGCTTATAGGAAATACCACTGTACAGTTCCTAGTATGTGCAGCTGCCAACTTAGATGTTGGCAACTGCTGGTCTCTGGCCACCTCTAATGAATGAGTTCTGCTTATTTTGATGCTGCTTCCAAATGGAAGGAATAGTAACACCTTATACCAACAGCTGTGGAGGTCTACATCTTCTTTTTCAAGGGAGGAATGGGCTCCAAATACATTCTATTTTTGGCAAAATTTGTTCATGACAAGTCGCCAGTAGCCTGATACAGACTGCCTGACCTCAAAATAGAAAAGGTCATCACAGCTTGGGTATCCCAAAGCTGAGCTAGACAAAAGCTTTCACAATTAGAAAGGTCTTTTTCTCTCTCCATTCTCTCTATAGGATATGAACCAGGTCACTGTTTGTTTGAGGCCTTAGCTTCAGAGATGAAAATACTTAATGGTTTTGAGTCCACTGATTGCTCATCCATGGAGTTTATTTCAGCCCTTAGAATACATGAAACTTTGTCATACAAACAGATTTCCTCATTTTCTTTACCTGTATTTTCCGTAAGAAATGAATCATCAAACACACAAATGTGGTATCATAAAATTCATGCACCTTAAAAAAGAAAGAAATCTATGTACATAGATTCTTAGCTAATACTTGTTACATGTAACTTTCTTTGTGACTATATAACCTACAAGCTCATTCTTCCACTCTTTTTGTGCTGATTAATTTTTTCAGCTCATGAACCATGTGCATTTCCTCTATCTCCTGTTCCTGTATATTAACATCCCCATGCAGATACCGAACATGCTGGCTCCAGGTTTTGTCTCCAGCCTGGAACTTCCATTACACTAAGTCCTCACTTAACGTTGTCGATAGGTTCTTGGAAAGTGTGACTTTACGCAAAATGACATACAACAGCAGGTCTTTGAATAAAGTTGTTTTCTTCAATATTGTTTACTTATAACATTGAGGAGAAAAAAATTTGGTTTCATTATACTAACCTGGTGTGGTAATTGGTGTGCCAGCTATGTCTCTTAGACAAACATAGACCTGGAAAGTCTTTATTTAGAAGGCTGGAGAGGACTTAAAGGGTGGAATCTAGACAGGTGGTGGACAGGGGTGAACTGGCAGGAGACCAGAGTTCTAAATCTTACCCTAGTAATTGCCAAATTTGTGACCTTGGACAACTCAAAACAATCTGGCCTCTACTTCTTCCTCAGTGAAGGAAAATGATTGGCTCAGTGTTCCCAATGAGTCCATCAATTCTATGATTCTAGTCTCTAGACCTGCACTTATCTATAGTCACCCGAACTAGAGGGTCTACTTCTCTGGAACTTTGTAGTTGTGACTCACGATTACTGCCTCTGTTTTTGTTTGTTTTGTCTTGCCTTTTGAGACAGGGTCTCACTCTGTCACTCAGGTTGGAATGCAATAGTGTGATCATGGCTCACTACATCCTCAACTTCCTGGGCTCCAGTGATCTTCCCACCTCATCTTCTCGAGTAGCTGGGACTACAGGCATACACTACCATGCCTAGCTAACTTTTTTTTTTTTTTAAATAGAAATGAGGTTTTGTCATGTTCCCCAGGCTGGCCTCAAAGTCTCGGGCTTAAGCAATCCTCCTGCCTTAGCCTTCCAAAGTGTTAGGATTATAGGCATGAGCCACCATACAAGGCTAGTTGCTGCCTCTTACTTATTTCACAAAATTAGTCATTTCTAATAAACTTAAGATTTGTGCCATATCTCTATACAACCTCTATTTTTATTTTCTATATACTTTTCTTCTAATTGACTCATTTTAAAAAACTTAATATTGAATCATTTCATTACATTAAAGAGATACATGGGTTAGTATTTATGGTAGCAGAAATAACTATAGCAAAAAACAAAACAAAACAAACAAACAAAAAAACCAACCATTAACTAGGGGGAGTAACCCAGAATTATTGCTGCAAAGGCTCAGACAAATAGACCCTCTAGTCTCGGTGATCACCTGTTAATGGAAATCTAGCAACCATTTTGGCAATACTATCCTTAACAAATTAAGAAGAAATAGAAATATTTTCAGATGAACGGTGAGAATTCATTGATAGCTGGCCTAAACTACAAGAAATGCTAACAGGCATTCTTTACCCTGAAGGGAAATGACATTAGATTACAACTTGAATCTTCAAGAAAGAATGAAGATCAGTTCCCATTGTGCTAGCTAATGTTTTAACTATTTCTTTTAGACAGGTACAGGGTTAGAATGTAGCACAGGGAGCAATGTCTGGGACACTATGATGTTGTATAAGGCAGTCAACAGCTACAATGAGGTGCTTCTATACAATGTTTCTTCCCAGAGACCCTATCTAGAACAGCAACCTAAATTAGAGTCACCATCCAATTTTCCATGATCCATCTGCCTTTTTAACCATCATAATACAGAGTTTAGTGGAGATGGGTAGGAATTCCCATCCTGCATCTTTCATGTCTCCAGTGGTGCTTCTAATCAGCATGGTTGCCCTGGGTTTGTGGTGTTGGTCATAATTTCCTTTCTTGCTATGGAGGGAAGACTCTGAAATCTTCCACTTCCCTTCCTACCACAGGTTGGGAGCAAAGTTGGCATTTTGCCTGTTGCTGAGAATACACTCAGGATTTGGGATAACTAAGCTCAGGGTGGGTTTAGGGTTCCCCTGGGCTTGCTATTATGTTGACACAGATCAAATTCTGTTTAACTTCTTATCCCCATTAAGCCCCAACTCTGACTAATGGGCAACAGAAACACTCTGGTTACAGAGAAATCACTTTTAGCTCAGCATCTAGAAGGGGTTCAAATGCTGGCTACCAAAGGAAAATTATCCCAAACATCTGCTGCTTTCCTTAATATTACATTCCCATTTATCTCTTCAATAATTATTTTCCTTGTCACGTATTTAGGTCTTACCTCTTACTCTGAGAGCTCTTCATGAGAAGACCCCCATGTACTTTTTTAATATATTGTGTAACCCCAGGTCATACTTCTACAGAAACCGCACACATACCCACAATTGAAGCTGAGAGTTAAGGTTTCATCTGACCATTCAAATGCAAGGTGGTGACTTAGGAATGGAAAACCAAACACCGTATGTTCTCACTCATAAGTGGGAGCTAAGCTATGAAGATGCAAAGGCATAAGAATGATACAATGGACTTTGGGGACTCAGGGGAAAGGATGGGAGGGTGAGGGATAAAGGACTACCCACTGGATACAGTATACACTGCTTGGGTGATGGGTGCACCAAAATCTCACAAATCACCACTAAAGAACTTATTCATGTAACTAAACACCACCTGTTCCCCAAAAAGCTATTGAAATTTTAAAAATCCTGAAAAAGTCCAATGCCTCCACCTTTACAAAGTTGGGTGATATGAACAGTATTTTACATTGCTGTAGCAGGAACCCAAACCACCCCTGGGATGATGTCTATCTACTCGGAGTTCTCTAAAATGAACTTTTGCTGACAAAGAACCGATCTCCCAGGTGAAACTTAAAAAGAATGCAATGTTCCCATTGCCTTTCGGTAGCATTTATAAACCCCCCACCTGTGGGAGCTCAGTACTAAATGTCGTGCAAAGCAATGTATGTCAAAAAACAGAGACCCTCTTCTTTAAGTGTTATAACTGAAAACAGACCTCTGCATTGACTCTGTTGGCCATGCTAGATGCTGCCTCCAAAAAGTTTCTATCTGGTCCATGACTCTTGGTGGTAGTGCCATCTACACATGGGAAGGAACCAGCCTCTCTTCTTCCACAAAGCTCCGAGCTTCTGTAATTTTAGCCCCAGCAAAAAGATCTCTAAAAGAACAGGCTTGTGGATGATATGCCCTGAATCTGTTCATCCTGATTGTGAGTTGCTTCTTCCCTTTGGGATTCTCTTACCTGATTTCTATACCCACCGCCATCCTGCTTTCCTTGGAAAAGATGCTGGTTTACTGTGGACATCAGTCCCTTCCTTGGTTCTGATTGACAGAGATGAGAAAGGCTTTGCTTTGAATGCATTTAATTGTAATAAAGCAATAAATTAAGAGGAAAAACCAGAATTACAATTTAGAAAGACTTGACTAATCCCCAAAGAGCTAAAATGATGTGAAGACAAAAATACATGTATGATAACAACACAGATTAGCAAGACTAACTCCTGTATAACCATTGCCTTTCATACATTGTCTTTTGTTATCCATAACAAGCTCCTTTCAATCATACCTGAGTTTATACTAATGAGATGACTTGTAGGGGAGGAGGGCTGAACAGCTTCAGGATGAGGCTAGTTGACAGAAAAACTAACCACACGACTAGAGAGTTAGAACTCTCCGCTGCATCCCTGACCCCTGGTTGGGGAAGAGGATCTGGAGATTCAGTTCAATCACCAATAGCCAATGAGCATGTCAACAATGCTTACAGAAAACCTCAGTGAAAACTGGACAATGAGGTTTGGGGGAACTTCCTGGTCAGTAAATATATCAACGTACTGGGAGGGTGGCATGTCTCATCTCCCTGCAGACGGAGGCTCCTGTGCTCAGGGTCCTTCCTGACCTCACCCAATGTACCTCTTCATCTGGATGTTTGTATCTTTTATAATAAACTATTGTAACTATAGTGCTTTCCTGAGTTGTGTGAGTCATCTTAGTGAATTATCAAACTCAAGTGTGGAGCGAGTCATGGGAACTCCTGAATTTGTAATCGGCTAGGCAGTAGTCCAGGGAGCCTGGGGACCCCATTTGTGGGTAGGGTCTGAAGTGAGGGCAGTCATGTGGGACTGAACTCTTTACCTGTGGGGTCTATGCTAACTCCAGATAGTTAATGTCTAAACTGAATTAAATGGTGGGAAATCCAATTAGTGTTGGAGAATTGATTGTTGTAAAAATGACAGTGGTTGACAGGTCCATTGGGACGTTCAAAATGAAATATCTTTTTCTTTTGGTGAAAGCCTAACTGTGGTTACTTATGCACAAAAAGGTGTAGTAAGCCTTTAACAAAGATCATCAAACCGAATGGAACACTTAGAAAACTGTAAGATATTGACCAGGTGCAAAGGCTCATGCCTATAATCTTAGCATTTTGGGAGGCAGAGGTGGGTGGATTGCTTGAGCTCAGGAGTTTGAGACCAGCTTGAGCAACATGTCGAAACCCCAGCTCAAAAAAAAAAAAGTAGCTTGGCATGGTGGCACATGGTTGTAGTCCCACCTCAGCTACTTGGGAGCTGCTGTAGTCCTTCAGCCTCAGCTACTTAGGAGACTGAAGTGGGAAGATCACTTGAGTCTGGGAGGTCAAAGTTGCAGTGAGCCGTTGATTGTGCCACTGTACTCAAGCCTGGGTGACAGAGTGAGATCCTGTCTCAAAAGAGAGAGAAAGAAAAGAAGAAAATTGTAGGATATTGATAGAGCATCATTATGTCATCTAATTTGATCATAATTGTACACTTACAGCAACATTAGTTCTTCTGGTTTCACAGATGAACCAATAGTTGCAACAACCGATTAAACTGGATTAATTCCCTGGTAGTGTACATTCTGTAAATCTATCACAAAATGGTTCTGTGGCAAAATAATATTCCATTTTCCTTAAAATACCTTAAATATTCAGACAAATTGGTAAGCATGGCCACTTTTGAATGTGGCAGTGTTGTCAGTTATAGAACTAAAAGAAATAATTGTGGGTTGGGGGGAGAAAGGTACCCCTCCCTTTGGTGGGTGTTTTCTGAGGGAGAACATCTTCAGGCCCAGTGGACTGTGGTCTGCATGTAACCTGCAGCATGTAGCACATATCAATGAGATACAAGTATCTAACACGGGACTGTATCAGGGGCTGGTCTTGGCCTCTGTGGTCTGAGGACTCTTGACTATGATAGGAAGGCTGCTATTATTTCTGGTGTATTGGTTTCCTACCACTGTTGTAACAGATCACCACAAACTTAGTGGCATGAAACAACACACATCCATTGTCTTATAGTTCTGAAGGTCAGAAGTCTAAAAATGGGACTAAACAGGACTAAAAGCAAGACATCAGCAGGCCTGGTTCCTTCTGGAGGTTGTAGAGGACAATCTCCTTATTGTCTTTTCCAGCTTCCTTGGCTCATGACCCTCTTCCAGCCAGAAAAGGCATCACTCCAAACTCCATCATGACATTTCCTCTTATTCTCCTGCTCTGCTTTCCTGGTATAAGGACCCTTGTAATTTTATTGGGTCACCTAGATAATCGAGGAAAATTTTCACATCTCAAGATCTTTAAGTAAGTCACATCTGCAATCCCCTTTGCCATCTGTATTAGTCAGGGATTTCTAGGGAAACAGAATTAGTAGAATATGTATGTATGTGTATATATATATATATACACACACACACATATATATATACACATGAAGATTATACATTATATGTATATGTATTATATTTCATGAGGCTCATGAAATTATGGAGATTGAGAAGTCCCATGATGTGCTATCTGCAAGCTGGAGAACCAGGAAAGCTGGTGGTATAACTTAGCCCAAGTCCAAAGGTCTGAGAACCAGGAGCTCTAATGTCCAAGGACAGGAGAAGATGGACGAGAGTTCCATCATGAACTCTCATCCATCACATAGTACCCAGTTCAAGATGACAGTGAGAGAATGTTGCCCTTTCTTCACCTTTTTGTTCAATTTGGGCCCTCAACAGGGTCTTCCTTCCTTCCTTCTTTTCCTTCCTTTATTCCCCTCACTTCCCTTCTTCCTTTTCCCCTTCCCCTCCCTTCTCTCTTTTTCTCCTTTTTTCTTCCCTTCTTTCCTTCCTTCTCTTGTCTTTCTTCTCTCCCTCTCTCCTTCTCTCTTTCCTTTTCATAAACATTCAGTGAGTACCCTTAAAAGTCTTCAGTGCCCCCAACTCAAATCAGTGCAAATATTTTAGAATGGTTAACTCTTCAAGCTGGGTCAATGAAAAGTCAGGCAAAGCCGGTGTTGTCAACTTTACCCTTTTGTAACATGACCAAGTGGCAGGGGGTAAGCTGGGCTAAGATTCTGCCATCCTGAAAGAGGTACTTATCCCTCCACCCACAGCTCTTTGTCTTTGAACCTTTACTTGCCTCTTTTTCTGCACTGGTTAGAACAGGGTAGTAATATTACTTTTTAGGGTGGTTGTTAAACATAACACAGGGAACAATGTAAAAATCTTAGTAAAAGATGCTGTTGTGGTTTGCCTAAGGCAAAATCTGACCAAGACCTCCCCTTAAACATTGAGAAGACAGAGTAAAGAGTAAAAATGACTATAAAGGAATAAGTGAATTAAAGGAAGACTGTGGCTTTATTTTGTCATTATACTTGACCCCCTGGGATTACTAAGATGGCCTGGCACTAAGAGGTACTAACACTGCCAGGCCCTTTCTAGCAATTACAGGCCTGGTGTTTGTGAGCTCCAACTGGCCCCACACAGATGGCTGCTTGGCATCTGCTGTTAATGTGCACACAGGCTTTTAGAGACACACCCCGTTCGATCTGTGTTTGGAATATGATTTCTGTTGCCAGTCTGTCTGCTTGGTACTATGTGACTTTATGAAAAGCAAAATGAAAACTCCCATTGCTTAAAAAATCACCACCCAGAAATGGCATTTATTGTGACAGATTAGCTAGAAAAAGTTTGGTATTAAAGAGCAATAATGAATATGAATAGAACCCGTGGACCCTGTTAATATCAGTGACCACCATCCTCAATAGCAGCGACATTTGAGGAGGCTCTGCTGTTTGATCTTTTTTCTTCCAGCTTATATTGACTTTTAAAGTCCACCCTACATCTAAAAATGCCAATGGTAAGAAAATGTGACATTAACCTGAAGGTCATAAAATTTAAAGCAGTTCATTAAAAAAAAAAATGGGGTGGGGGGATGCATTTCTTGTGTTTTCTTGAGATTGTCTTCTGAAAAGCTGAAGTTTAGATATTATATAGAGGTGTGAGAAGCACTTACGGATTTTGGGTGAGGGAAATAGTAAAGTTGATTAATAACCGTGTCTCATGAGTGGCAACAACACAAGCTGTATATATCATCTGAGCCACCTGCTTCAGAGCTTTCTTGGGGGACTTGTTAAAAATGTAGATCTAGGTCTCTGTTCTTGAGGGTTACAATTCAGTGGGCCTGGGATTGGGCTTGGGAAATTGTATTTTTTTTTAAACTACATGTGTTGCAATTTGTCATCTGATACTCTTATATTAAGATGAGCAAAGCATTTTTCTTTTTCACAAAAGCATTTTTTATTGCATTTTAGGTTTTGGGGTACATGTGAAGAACATGCAAGATTGTTGCATAGGTACACACATGGCAGTGTGATTTGCTGCCTTCCTCCCCTTCACCTATATTTGGCATTTCTCCCCATGCTATCTCTCCCCAACTCCCCACCCCCCGCTGTCCCTCCCCTATTTCCCCCCAACAGATCCCAGTGTGTGATGCTCCCCTCCCTGTGTCCATGTGTTCTCATTGTTCAACACCCACCTATGAGTGAGAACATGTAGAAATTGTATTTTTAAAACCCCCTGGTGGTTCTTTAGTTTAGCTAGATTTAACACGTACTAGACCACACAAAGATGTGTGATCCCCTGGGACAAAGCTAAATATTCTTGGCCAAATATCATTGACTGGCAATCAAACTGGATCAATAAGGCAGTGAGGTTTTGGAGAAAAGTTAGCGATTCCAGAGAAATGAAAGCAGCTAGCAATTATTGAACACTTATTATGGGTGAGTTACTGTTCTAAGTGCTTTACAGAGATTAATGGTCAGCATTTATTTACTTGTTTACTTATTTCTAGCAAATAAAGAAACTGATACTTACAAAGCTTCAACAACTTGCCAAAGTCATAGTGACAAGTGTTGGAATGATGGTTTGACCTCGTGTGTGTAACTCCACAGTTCAAAGTCCACGGAAAAAAAGAGACAAGTTTCTCCCCTCCCAAAAGATACACAATTTCACTTTGGAAGGAGTTAGATTTATTTGCATGCAACTTCTGCAAGGGATGACAAAAGGACATAAAGTTAGTTTGAGTTGCCATTAAAATTCTTATGATGTTTGGCAGGATGAATCTTCTTATCTCTGGTCCAGACAAAGAAGCTTATTGGTAGGAAAAAATTATAATCAGATATTAAACATCTGTGTGATTGTTTTTGTTTGGTTGACACCAAAGGCCAATGTATTTATTTTTGAAGTATAGCTTTAAATGTAATAAATTGATGTTTTAAACATAACATTAGCTGTATAATTTTATTTTGCTTGGTTAGCTTATGCTAGCCCAATAAAATCTGACAATTGAACAAAAGACTCTCCTTGGGGTGATACTTTAATTGTCATAAAAATGTCATATAGATTAAGGGGCCAGATGAGCCCTTATAGTTTCTCAGGGACTACAGAAATAATTAAAGAAATGCAGATGTTATTTCCAAGGGAAAATACTGGCTGAGTCCTGCCGTAATGTTTTTTTTTTTTTTTTAAATGTGAATTTGCCAACTACAAAGCCATGAATTTTCCTAATTCCCAGAAATCATTTTCCAAAAGGCCTACATGTGGCTGCATTGCCTCCTAGATTCTGTCTCACAGCAGAAAGCACATCCGTCCATGGATGTGCTTCTCCTGGGCAAGTCCTTGCCATGGTTCCAGGTCCTTCCAGGCTGCTTCAGCTTCTGGGCTCTGGCTGCACCATCACCTCACTTTGATCCTCCAGTCCTAAGGAGGGAATGACTTTCTGCTAAAGCTTAAGAGCTTGTCTTAGTCTGTTTTGCATGGGTATAAAGGAATATTGGAGGCTGGGTATTTTACAAAGAGGTTTATTTGGCTCATAGTTCTGTAGGCAGTTCTGCAAGAAGTGGCACCAGCATCTGCTTCTGGTAAGGACCTCAGGAAGCTTCCATTCATGGCAGAAGAGGAAGGAGAGCAGGCATCACATGGTGAGACAGAGGAAAGAGTGAGGGGGGAGGTAGGTGCCAGGCTCTTTTTAGCAATCAGATCTTATAGGAACTAATAGAGCAGGAGCTCACTAATCACCATGAGGATAGCACCAAGCCATTCATGAGGGATCTCCTCCTTTGACCCCAACACCTTCCACCAGGCCCCACCTCTAACACTGAGGATCAAATTTCAACATGAGATTTGGAGGGGACAAACATCCAGACCATATCAGACCCATTCCCCAACCTTCCTTGCTCTACTCTGACCCCTACACACTACATTTCCTAGGTTCCCCTGCCCACTGGCTTCCAGTTACTTTCAACCAGTGGAGACCAGGTTAGACACCAGAGGGTAAGAGAAATGCCAGGGTAATTCTCCTCTTTCTTCTGCTTCAGTTTCTTGTTTTCTTTTGGCTTTACTATGTTAAAGATAGCGCCATCTACCAGTTGCCTCTGCAGGATGGTCCCTGATTTGCTTTCTTGTCCTCCTCCTTCCTTTAATTTACAAAATCTTGTAAGAGCTGATGTTTGACTACTTTTCCTTCTCACCAGCCACACTGCTAAATGACCCTCTTATTGAATGTGCACTGAGAAGAATTCTCACCAACCTCCTTGTTACCCATCTGTAGGCTATTTCCTCAGATTTCCAAAGTGTTCCACAATGTCAACTATCTCCTCCTTCCTAAAATTTCTTCTTTCATTTCTCCTGATTCTCTTGCATCTGTGATAATTCTTCTATGTGAGTAGCTCTTCACGTACTGCTTCAGGTTGTCTCTGGAGCACTGGACACTTCTCCAAACATTCCACAATGCAGAATGCATCTCACACTCATTTTCTTTAAAAGTGAGTCTACCGGCTCATGAGGACAGCTAATTGGTTTAACTTAGTCTTTGAAACCCAGCACCAGATAGAGAAGGTGTTCAGTACATATTTTGTTGAATGAATTAATGAAATGGTTATCTATGCATAAGATTATGAGAATGTTCATGCAGTAATAAATATACAGTGCTTAGCAAAAAGAGAGGTGGCCATGGAATGTATACCTTTGAGAATTTTAAAATTAAAAATCTAACAACTTGAATGTTTTTTGTTTCATTAACATTTAGAATGTTAAAATGATTTTTAAAATATTGCTAAATGTTTCCCATTGATGATGTGCCTGATTACTTGTGTGAAAAGATTTAGCTCAGCAGGCTCTCTGCAAATTCTGCCTTCCTTCCAATAACTTACTTTTGGTTTCTAACATCTGCTCCCAGTGACTTAGTCTCTGATCACAGGACTGCTAGCCTTTTCCTCACCACCTGGCCCCAACTGTTCGTCCCTTCATATGGCTTCTAGTCAAATACTTGCTTCTGCCCTGGTACTCTCAGACATGCACATGTGCACCTACATTTCAGACCCATAGGCTTCTGTTCAGAAACCATGCATATGGCAGGCAGATATTCTTTTCATCACAATCAGGTTCAATGCGATTGTTACATAAAGTTCACTGGATGGTGCCCTGATCAAAGACTGGTTTCCTGGTCACTGATATCAGCCTCTTCGTTTTAATGAAATCACGTTCAGCCAAGTTAGAATTCTCTTCAGCAGTTGAGGCCAAGGGGAATTACGATAAAGAAAATGCTCAGATAATTCTTCATTTCCTGTATCTTAAGAAGTAGAATAAATGCCTTCACTAAATTCTTAGCTTATTAGGTGCCTAGAGTAACAATTTGCATTGTGTTTCTCAATAATAATCACAAACATCACAATAACTGATAATGTCTACTCTGGACATCCTGGGGCAGGCCCTCCCTTGACATAGCCCTGTGAGGGGGAAAAAAAAGGAAAAACTGGCTGTATTTCTCCTCCCACTCCTTCTTTTCCTGGCTTTTGGCATTCTATTTTAAAAAATAATTTTCAGTTTTATAGCTTTTTATTTTGAAATAGTTTAAACTTACATGAAGTTAGAAAAATAGTGCAGAGAGTTCCTGTGTACCCTTCACTCAACTTCCCCCAATTATAATAACTTACATAAAGATAGCGCATTGACAAGACCAGGAAATTAACACTGGTACTAATAATGCATTCGTGTGTGTGTGTGTGTGTGTGCGTGCGTGCGTGTGTGTGCATGTGTGTGTGTGCGTGTGTTTATTTCTATGAAATTTCATCACGTGTAGATTCAAGTAACCATCACAATCAGGATACAGAACAGAATTGTTGGAACAGAATTGTTCCATCACCACAAGGAAACTCCTTCATGTTACCCCTTAATAGTTACGCTCTCCTTGCAACCCTAACTCTTTGCCACTGCTGATCTGTTCTCCCTCACTATAATTTTGTATATAACCACTTCAAGGTGGTTATATAATTGGAATCATAGTATGTGACCTTTTTTGATTAGCTTTTACACTCAACATACCCTTGAGATCTATCCAAGTTGTGTGCATCAATAGTTTGTTATATTTTTCATCCTTTATTAAAAGAGACTTTCTTGATGAGTGCCCTAACTGTAGTGTTCTGATTTCAGCCAACTGTTGCTCATTTCTTCAATATGTAATGAATGGGTAGAGTCCTTTTTATGCAAGGTCAGCTACGGGGCAACATGGGATCTAGGAGGGTTGTCTTTGTGAAAACCTTCTGGTTTTAGTCAACCTCTCACTTTTCACCCAAAGTGGATAGTCTCCCTTCAGCACTTTATCTTTTCTTTTCCTTGGTTTCCTGCTATCTCTTAGCCCCTGAGCTTAGAGTCTGTGATAAAGACTTAGGTGCAGGTTTTTTGAGAGGTGACTGCAGGAAGCTGGAGTGAGAGGAGGGAGAGGGAGAATATGAGGGTGGATAAACTAATAAAGAGTGCATTAATGAGGGGATTATAGCTGTGCAAAACTGGGGCTTGGTTTTACCAGGGACTCAGAAGGAACTGTATAGAACACGTCTCAGAATTGCTGCTATGGAGCATGGAAGAGGAAGGCATGTACCTACTAACTCCCATTCCTCCTTAAAGTTGGTTCCAAGCACATTGACCCCTGGCACTTCTAGGCAGTGCCCACACAGGGGGATTTAGTGACCTCCTGGTTCTGCAGAGAAAACCTGGAGCAAACCAAATGGAGAGACCTAGTGTGAGGCTGAGATAAGAGCCCAACACATGCTTGGGAGATGACCACCACCAAGTCACAAAAGTCAGAGTGGGGCTGAGGAAATGTATACAATGTCCTCGGATGGGAAGAGCTCTCACTATTTGACAAGTCAATTCCTTTGCTTTTTATGAGGGTAACTGGTTCTGATTTCCATATTCTCTGACAACCAGCCCAGGATCTCTCAAGAGCCTCTCTTTTTGCTTACACAATTAACTGACTCTCCTGCTTTCTAGAGTTGTTCATGCAACTTACTTTGTCAGGCAAACTTGATAACCACTATACTACAGAAACCATGCAACTTACTTTGAAGGCTTATACTTATTTGGAGGAATTTTATCTATGTAATTAAATTAATCCAGATCCGTTTTTAACATTTAGTAACTTCAAATAATTTAAATAGTTACATATTTTTAAAGCAAGTTCAGTCCTTAGAGTTCTGAATCACTCCTTCACTTGAGAACTCCAAGTTCTACTCCTTAGACTCTAGCTCATTCTTCTGCATTCTAAGAGGGATCCCTGTACTGATCCCAATGTCTTACCCAAGTTCCCAAACTCTTATTTTATGATATGAGTCTTTCAGCCTTTTGCATATGTTACCTTGTGTTACTTCTTATGGTTTATGTATTTATCTGCCTCCTCCATTAACCTTCGTGATGTCGGCCTTAGAGTTTTAATCTCTTTGTACCCTGGGCTACCAGCACAGAACTCCACATATAGTTAGGGTGAATAAATGTTTGCAGCTGATGTTGAAGATGGTGGAGGCAGTTCCACTGTAAATGACGTTTCCCACTTAGCTCTTCAGGGATGTAAGAGTGGGCCATAATTTGGTTCTGGTGATGCACACTGGGGCTGCTGCCTGGCAATGTGAGATGTGAGAGATTATAAACGGCCATGCCCATGTGTCCAAACAAGTTTGCTTCTGGTGCCTGGGAAGCTGGGTCATGCGGCTTTGGGGATAAATTCCTTATCAGTGAAAGAGAGGCAGAATGATATATAGAAAAGAGCAGGGGTATGGAAGCCAATTTTGATCTTAGAGGTAAGTGACTCTACAGAAGTTGCACTAGCAGTCTTACTAATGCTGGGAAAAGCCTAACTAGCTCACGGGGTTGGTGTGAGGCAGGAATGACTAAGGAGAGAAAGGCAGATCTTGCTGTAGCCAGAGGTCCTTGCTTCTCTGGGGCTTCATTTGTGGCTCTGTTGGTAGTCATTTCTCATAATTCCATGGGTCAGGAATTTGGGCAGGGCTCAGATGGATGGCTCTTCTTTTCCATTTGTATCAGCTAGGGTCATTTATTTGGTTGCATCACCTGGCAGTGGGCTGGGCCAGAACTTCCAAGAAAGCTTTGCTTATATGTTGAGGACCATAGTCTTCCTCCAGAAGGTCAATTAGTCTCTCTTTCTTGCTCTCCCTTTCTCTCTCTCTTTCTCTTTTATTTTTATTGGGTTTTTTTGTTTTTTTTTTTTTTTTTTTGGTCCCTAAATAAGTAGTTTCATCTACCTTGCAACATGGTGCAAGAGGTTGGGCTCTTTCTAATCTGGCTAGTTAGACTTCTAACATGGTGGCTTATTTCCAGAAGGAAGGTGGAAATTAAAACTGTCAGTATTAAGTCCTGGGCTCAGAAGTCCCACAATGTGTCTTTTGTCACATGACAAAACCAAGCACAAGTCCAGGCCAGATTGGAGGGAAGGGGAAATAGACTCACCTCTCACTGGGAGATGTGGCAGCCACATCTGGGGTGGGAAGAACTATCGGGATCCCTCTCTGGAGACTAGTTAGCCCATACATCTAATTAGTCCAGTCAGCAAGGGTGGGCTTGACTCAAGAGAGGGCAACACCAGACTGTCCAGGGAACTACAATGTGGCCTAGCTTGACACAGCTACTTGCCATTTTCTGGAGAATTTTAAGTCAAAATCAGAGAATGAGAAAGAGAGACAGAGAGACAGAGAAAGAGAGATAGAGAGAGAGAGACAGGAGAGAGAGAGAGAGAGAGAGAGAGAGAGAGAGAGAGAGAGCGCAATGCTGAAAAGGAGAAGATCCTCCTTTTCATGCTGTCAGGAAGAGTAGGAGCCATGGAAGCCACAAGCAAGCTGGAGGCATAGGGTCACAGATATGCAGGGAGAAGGGGAGATTCTGAGAAAGATAGATCATGATGCATGTGAGAAAGGCAGAGAGAGAGAGAGAATTCTAGTCCCTAAAACTGACTGGAGGCTCTCAGATTTCAAGGCTAATTCCAATCAGCCCATGTGTATTATAAGATACCCCCTTTTACTTGAAATAACCAAGTATGTTTCTTTTCCTTATTTCAGACATAATGATTCAAGAAATGGATTTGGGTACCACATCTACCACCTCATGATTTGTGGCAGGTTACTTCTGTGGTTCAATTTTCCTATCTGCAAATGAGAATAATTGTAGCTATGTCATATGGTTGTTTTTAGTATTAAATGACTTATATTACAAGGATTAATATATGTGCAAGCCACTGGAAATGCCTGGCATGTGGTAAACACTATATAAGTAATTGCTAAATAAAAAAATAAGATAATGTTTAGAAGTCTTGGGTTGAGAGAACACATGAAAATTCTGCTTTGGAAAGCAAATAAAATGTTATCGCGGAAAATACATGATTTTCTTCTGTAATCAAGGTAAATCAGTCCTACCATGCTGTTATTGTCACTGAACTAAAAATATACATCCTAAAAAATCTGGAGCCAAGGTGTCTACCAGGGTAGACGAAACTATGGACATAGTAAATCACAAAAACTGAGGACTCTTGATCCTTATCAGGAATGCAGAACTTCTTTGAGCTTGCTATGCTCTTTTTCCGTCCTTTTTCTTCTTGCTCATTTCTCCCCTTCCCAAGATAACCCAATTTTTAGAATTGCCTCAATATGTGCCCGTTGACATGACATTCTGAGTGAAGGAGAATGCTGGAGAGACACAGTTGTAACCTGTTGATTTATGGTCAGCCCGCTCCACTGTTACTTTCTGATTTAACATCAAAAGAATGGATTACAAATGCAATCATGCTGGGCAAACAAATATACTGTTGCAAATGACTTTGCAGAATTATTTTAAAATTCTGTCCATGTATAAAATAAGCTAAAAGCGGCTCTTGGTGTAATCATTCAAATACCTTTGGACTCTTGCACCATATGTTTCCTACATTTTCTTTTATCACGTGATTGTATATTATAATACACAGCAATTCCAAAGGCGAACCAGATGGCTGCGTGTTTCTTAGTTCAGGATTCTCAGGCAGAAGGGAAGAGGGAATCTGGGGCTATATTTGGTTCTGATGAAACTGACAGGCTACCCGAGGTGATAATCAGAGGTATTTAAGGAAGGCTCCCATTTACGATAAAGAGTTTAAGTGCTCAATCACGTCTGAATGTGTCTTTAATGGGCATATCTTTAAAAAACTGATCTAATGTATTCCTTTACATCTGCTCAATTTGAATACGTGAAGACAAGCAATATTTTAAACTAGTTTTTTTTTTTTTTTTAAACACAGGTTTCAGAAAAAGCAAATAATTTCTTGGAGTGATAGTTCAAAATATGGCGACTATTAGGCTCTTGCTTCCTTATTGTTTAGGCTGCTAGACAATCATTTACTGAATAAAAAAAAGAGTGGGCTAAGTCAGCAAGAAAGAAGCAGGGAGAGAGGTGACTAGTTTTCTGAACGCAATTGAAGGGTTCTGGCACAAGTTGCTTATGTTGTGCCTTTAGCTTTACAGAGGTGAAAACATTTTGCCCTTAAGTTTGAGATGGGACAATCACAGTTATGTGCAGTTACCACACAAATTGCACAACATATGTTCCTTGTCTAATTTGCTCTGCAACAGTGTAAAACTGGATGGAAATTTCAAAATGAAAACAAAAATAAGCACAATCTATGAATACGTTGGTGGGCTAAACTGATGATGCTAGAGTCAGGTGATTTCTGCACCCCAGCTGTACACCCACCTGTCCATCCCAACATTTGTTCATATTTAAATATATGCAGTGAAGAGTTTTGAAAGTTGAAAATTTGAAAACCGTTGAAAATTGATGATGATCTCAGTACTCCGGGGGTGAAATCCAGATGCGAAAAAAAAGCACAGAACTTTTCAAAAGAATTCTATTGCTGGTAATTAGAAGAGCTAGGATTTGAACACCAGACTCTGGCAACAGTGACTGTTAACATGTACTCTGTGCTGAGACCCTGCTCTCTTCTCACCACCCTTCAATGTCAGAGTTGGCTGGAATTCCTTCCACAGCCCATTTTGGGTCTTATTCTGCTTCCCCTCTTGGAGATCTCTACCATACTTCTGCTTCCTCTACCACGTGGGTTGTTTGCATCCTGTCTCCAAGGACTCCCTCTGATACTCCAAACTGAGCCACCCAGTCTCTTCCAGAAAGCTCCATCTCAACTCTCAATACACATCCAACTCAAAATGACCCAAACTGGACTCAGCATTGCCCACTTTTTCCCCTTGAATGTCTTTCTTTGCTGATGTGCTTGTTATTTGTTCCATATTGCAAGAATATTTTTTCAAAAGTAGAATTCTAATCATGGCATTGCCCCAGTTAAATCTTTCAGGAAGAGTCCCATGATGTTCAAACATCACAGAAGGTCCGAGGAGACCCCTCATCGTCTCCTGCACACTTGTCTTTCCTTTATTCTCTCCATAGGGATCTGGTGAGCTATTTGATTTCTTTGCGGTTCCACAAATATAACTTGCAGATTCACATTTATTTTCACATTTCCTCGAGAGAGAGGTTCTTTTCTTTCTCCTCTCCTCCAGTCATTTGTTAAAAACCTTGCATGTCCTGGAATTTTTTATCTATCCCCTTGTTCCAGGTTGTGAGTTCTGATGTTCAGTTGGCAGCATCAGGTGAAGCTGCAACAAGAGAATCATATCCCCAGAAAAAGAACACACAAAGACTGATCCTGCTTTGCTCTCACTGGGAGGAAGATGGGTAGTGAGGTGGGGGTGGGGAGGCAGGGGAAGGTAGTGTCTGCAGAACAGGAGACAGCAGGGGACGGTGATTAGGTTGGGGAACCAGCAATGGGGCAGGGGCTCTGAGGCTCCAGGGACAGAAGAACGGAGGAAGGATCAAAGGGCAGGGAGTGATCTATTTGCCATAGGGCTGTGACAACCCACACCACCTAGCTCTTTCCCTACTTTTTAAAGGTCGACATTTGGTGAGGGCCTTAATGAGCCTAGATTCTGTGCCAAGTACTTCCCTGGAATTGCTTCTTTTAATTTTCACAACAATCCTAGGAGTTAGGTATTCATATTAGTCCTATATTTACTAATTTATTTGTTTTTGAGATAGAATTTGTATTCTACAAAAATCACCATTTTAAATTGCACAGTTCAGTGTTTTTTAGTATATTCACAAGATTGTTCAACCATCTCCACTACCTAATTCCAGAATATGTTTATCACCCCCAAAAAACCTCCGTATCCATAAGCAGTCACTCCCCCAGCCCCTGGCAGCCACTGATCTACTTTTTGTCTCTATAATTCTAGACATATCTATAAATGCAATTACATGGTATATAGTCTTTTGTGTCTGGCTTCTTTCACTTAGCATAACGTTTTTGTGGTTCATATATGTTGTAGCCTGTGTTGGGTACTTTATTTCTTTTTGTGTCTAAATAATATTCTACCCTACGGATAGACCACATTTTGTTAATGCATTCTTCTCTTGATGGACACTGGAGTTGTTTCTGCCTTTCAGCTATTGTGAATAGAGCTGCTATGAGCCCTATTTTGTAGGCAAAGAGACAGGCTCAGAGTGTCTCAGTCAGTTCAGGCTGCTACAACAGAATACCGTAGACTGGGTGGATTAAACAATAGGAATTTATTTCTCAAAGTTCTGGAGGCTGGGAAGTTCAAGATCAAAGTGCAGGCAGATCTGGTGCCTGGGGAGGGCTCACTTTCTGGATTGCAGATGACTGTCTTCTGGTTGTTCCTCACATGTCAGAGAGCACGGAGTGGAAGCCAGCTCTCTGGGAACTCTAGCAGGGCACTAATTCCATTCTTGGGGGCTCCATCCTCAAGACCTCATCTAATCTTAATCATCTGCCAAAGGCTCTACCTCCTAATATCATTACAGTGGGGGTTTGGGCTTCAACATATGAATTTGGTGGGGGGACACAAACATTCAATCCATAACAGAGATTGATTAAAACACAATAATTAAAAGCATTGCCTTTTGAAACAAATGGATCTAGATCCAAAACTTAGCTTCTTCACCTCCTAGCCTTGTGACTTTGGATGAATTATTTATCCTCTTTAACTTCTATAGTCAATATAAAGACAGTAACATCACCTGGGAATGTAGGTTGGCATGAGTACTCTTTATAGTTCACATAAAGGAGTGCTTTGCACATATTAGGACTTTTGTGAAGAGTAATGATGGGACCCTCTGCACTTGGCCCTTCGTAGGTGCCCAATAACTAATTTTGAAAGAACAAATGCATACAAAAGCATGATTTGAATTCTAATTTGGTCATCTATCAACTATGTGACCTTGAACAAGTTACTCATCTACAAAATTGGGGGATAGTAATTGTTGTAGTTGTACTAAATGAAATTAAGCACAAGCTCTAGTAGAGTTCCCAGAACGTGATAGGGGTTCAGTAAATATCAGTTCTTTCCCTTCATCCCAGCTTAGTATTTCCTCTTTTATTACAATGCAACATACAGCTTAATCTCACAACTAGGCTTTCAACTGTACATTCATAGTTACCAATAAATTTTCACTGTTGACTTATTAATAATATTACTCTTCTATATTATTAGGGAAAGAAAAATATAGCATTAAGAATATAATTTGGGAGCTTCTTATTTGAATAAACACACAATGTGTTTATGAAACACTTGCTTTCAGTTGAACCTATATTTTTAGCATTTTTCTTAAGGCAAACTTTGCTAAAGTCAATAATATAAGATTAAAGGCATCAAAATGTTCCACTTTTGCAGAAAAACCTAAGTGTAAATTGATTATCTGATGTCCTCAAGGTCTCTGCTTAGTGAGAGAGGCCAAATCTTAATGGAAAAGTCACGATGATGGGCTCCATTCATTTGGCAAGGAATGAAAAGTAAGTCAGGGGTCGGGGCAGGGTGAAGGAAAAGTCTTTGAAAGAACTCATCGGATGTCACTCAGGGATTATTAATTTACTGAAAAGTCTACCTTTGGCCTGGGCAGACTTTTCAGTAAATTAAACTAAAGTTAGAACGTGCTGGATGTTTCCTTTGAACTCTGCATCCAGGCATCCAGAGGAATGCTGGCTCACTTCTGTGCTGCGACCTCACAAACCTGGCCTGTGTTATCAGCCAGTTTTGGCCTGTTGCAGGTTTCATTCTACACCTGATACTGATGACATGATTCTGCTCAGACTCTTCAGTAACGCCAGAGTCTCAAAGATGAGGGGAAAAGAAAAAAGTAAAAGAAAATAAATGATGGCCTTCATGGTGTTTTGGCATTCTGCTGCTGTTACCAGATCATTAGAGTTCCTAAGTCCAAGGAGATGAATGCTACAAAAGTCGTTTACACCTGGTGAGAAATGAGACATGCAGTGTGGGAAGAGGGTGAGAGGGTGTTAAGGCAGATTACTTAACAACAATATCATTTAGTAGGAAATTTTCACCACCACGTGCTTTGATAAATCTTATACTGGTCTGCCCATGTTTCTATTCTCCTGCAAATGGTTTATAGGTTTATCTTTATGCTAGGCTAGTTTAAAGTTTGCATTTATCCACTTAGGTACTTTAAGAAATCGTAGCAAATTCAGAGAGACAGAAAGGAGAATGGCCGTTGCCTAGCTCTGGGACAGGGAGAATGGGTATTAGTTTTTTAATGGTTACAGAGTTTCAGTTTTATATAATGAAAAGAGTTCTGGAGATGGATGATGGTGATAGTTGCACAACAATGTGAATGTACTAAGTGCTACTAAACTGTACACTTAAAAATGATTAAGATGAGAAATTCTATGTTATATGTATTTTACCACAATTACAAAACATTTTTAATATTATGCTGCCAGTCCTAAAGCTGTTAAAGATGTTAAGTCCAAAAGCACCAGTTTGGGAAGGAAGTGCATTGCTCGGATGCTGTTATTACTATTTCTGCCACCTACATCATTTTAAAACACAAGTTATATAAGAATGCATGTACTTTCTTTTACACTGATATAATTACACTTGTGTGAAAAGTGAATGCAGGATTTTTACATTGATGGAAGATCAGTAAAATTTTAATTGAATATTCATACGAGAGATCTCTAGTTGACACAACTAGCCAAAAAATTTTTAGTAGGTTCCACAAAAAATTAATTTATCTGATCAGCTGAAAATAAGTTTAATAGTATGTGCTATGACACAATCATTATTCTTGATGGCAAGAATAATGCCTTTTGATGGAAGACCTTAGAGAAGACCTAAGGAAAGTGGTTCTAAAGTGTAGCCCCTAGACCACAGCATCAGCATCAGCATCACTGGGGAACTTGCTAAAACACATTTTTTTTTTTTCTGAGACAGAGTCTCACTCCGTCTCCCAGGCTGCAGTGCGGTGGCATGATCTTGGCTCACTGCAACCTCCACCTCCCAGGTTCAAGCAATTCTTGTGCCTCAGCCTCCTGAGTAGCTGGGATTATAGTCACGCGCCACCATACCCGGCTAAGTTTTGTAATTTTTAGTAGAGACAAGGTTTTACCATGTTGGCCAGGCTGAACTTGAACTCCTAACCTCAAGTGATCCAGCCACCTTGGCCTCCCAAAGTGCTAGGATTACAGGTGTGAACCACCATGCCCTACCTAGAAACACAAATTCTTGTGGTCCATAACAGACCTTCTGAATCAGAAACTCTGGGGTGTAGCCCAGAAATCTGTGTTTTAACAAGCCTGCCAAGTGCTTCTGGTACATGCTGAAGTTTGACAATCAGTTATCTAAGAAAAGAGTATGAAATCTATAGCGATATAAGTTTTTTCTTCTGATGCCTTATGGTGAGATTTAAAAGACATCTGTACCAAGCTTTCAGAATGAGAGCTTGGTAGACAGAGAAGACCCAAAATAACTGAAAAACCATTAATCTTTGAAACGGTGTGTCAGAACCGAACATGATAAAATAATATCATGTTTTAGGAAAAATCTTACAATTCTGATCCTAGAGTGATTCAGAAGAATCTTTAATTCAGAATGCAAAGAAGATCCAGAACAAAACTTAGATGTTTTTTACTGAAAAGGAACGTGGTGTTTTAAGTGTAGGAATAATTAAATATTATGATGGTTAATTTTAAAAGATTTTAGGCCTTGCTAAGGCAGTTGAAGGATGGTCTTCAGGGTCTATTGCTTGGGTGCAGTTGTGATGCACGCCACCCTTCTAAATGAGAATTGCAAATGGTTTAGTTTTTTGGTGGGACCCAGTCCCAGATCCTAGTCCAAAGTACGGAATGGTTGAGGTCTTAAGAATAATTTTGAAGAATTAAGGAACATCAACCATACTCTAAGCCTTGATCCACCAGAATGATAATAGCAATTACAGGGCATTTCCGAATAAGGTTAGAACATGATTATGTTGTTAAAATGAAACTCAAGACACCAGGGTTTCCAACAGTGCTAATGTACACCATGTACCTAGGCTTTCTTGTATTCTTTCTAGTACCTTTCATATAAATTTAAACTAACACAAAATTATCAGCCCTTCCTGGCCCCAGGGTTCAATGTGCCTCCTTGCCATTTGGTCCACCAGTATTTCTTATATATGTTTGTCTTTGTACCTTAGTAAATGTCTGGAAAAATTTTGTTCATAAATCTGAATAATTTTGTTCATAATTCATAAGAGAGTTAAAACCTTCAAGGCTAGGGAATTCTAGTCTGTCAGCATCCAGGTTTGCATCTAACACACTAAAAGACTTCAATAAATGTTGTTGAAAGAAAAGAGTTGATTAGGTTTGGATCTGTGTTCCCACCGAAACCTCATGTTGAATTGTAATCCCCAGTGTTGTGGGAGAGACCTGGTGGGAGGTGATTGGATCATGGGTGGATTTTCCCTTTTCTTTTTTCATGATAGTGAGTGAGTTCTCATGAGATTTGGTTATTTGAAAGTGGATAGCGCTTCCCCACTTTGCTCTCTTTCTTCCTTCTGCTCTCACCACGTAAGATGTGCTTGTTTGCCTTTTGCTTCCTGCCATGACTGTAAATTGTAAATTTCCTGAGGCCTCCCCAGAAGCAGATGCCTGTGCATCCCGCAGAACCATGAGCCTATTGAACCTCTTTTCTTTATAAATTACCAAGTCTCAGGTATGTCTTTATAGCAGTGTGAAAATGGACAGGAGTGAATGCATACAGGCTAGAGATTGACATTAGGGATTAGGATTTTAAGGAAACTCTATGAAGTAATGAGTTTTCATGATGTAAAATAATTTTTAAAAACTTAGAGACTGTATGGTAGAAATCTTTTGGGAGTTTATGTAGGTCATAAACAATATTCTCCCTTTAAGAACTATCCAGAAGAATGCAAACATCCATGTGATCACTGATGTGTCCCCAACATCCAGTCTAGTAGACACTTAATATGTATTTGTTGAAAGGTTGGATCTGTGGATGATCCTCTGGGAACCCTTGATTATGACATGTGACCATGCCTACTGTGGCTAAAATGATTTAGATCAGGATTGTACACATGACCCAAACTGAGCCAATGATATTGTCTTCTGGGAACTTAAATTGGTACTGAAAGACATTTAGTTGGAGTCTGAGTGCTCTTGAAATGATAACATTTAAGTGGATAATCTTTAAGGTTAGATGCCACATGAAGAAGCAGAAAAAGCCAGTCAATGGATATGCATGCGTGCACACATGCAAATGCGCATGCATTCACGCATGTACACACGCGTGTGCGTGTGCACACACACACACACACACACACACACACACAGCCTTTTAAAATTTTGTTTTACTTCCTTTCTGGTTCTTGTTCCCATTCCCTCCCCGAGGTCCAACCTAATTCCTCCTTTGGTTCTATGAGACAACCTGCAAATATCCCTTCTGCCTAAACCAGCTCAGTTAATTTTTGCTGCATGCAACCTTGCTGCCTGCAACCAAAAACTATTAACAAATACACTGTCATCATAATTCATTTTCCTTCCTTAAACATTTCAACATTTGTAAGATTTAAAAATCACCCCAGTAAATACTTGTGTTAATTTGAATTGATTTCTATTTCCTTGGACTTCAGCTATTTTGAAATGCCTACTTGGCCCCCTTCCATCTTTTGAAAAGCAAAGCAAAACAGAAAGAACCACAAACCACCAGCTGATGTGCACTCTTAAGGTCTGTGTGTAAATTATGCCTTTGAAACACTTGGAATCTTCCTGGGGAAACATTTCGCAGCAGGGGAAGAAAAACTAACAAGTTTCAGAAGTAAACTGGCAATATTACTCATTGCTATGGAAAAGTGCAGCTTTGTAGTAATCAAAGAAGTAAAAACAAATGAGTTATCTTTAATGGAAGGATACCTAGTAGTCAAGAGTGGGGACCTGGGGCCAGATGACCTGTTTATATGCTGCAATCCCCCAATTGGACGGTACACATTGTAAAACTCGTGTCTGGGTCTTCTCTTTGCCCCACTTCGCTCTCAGAAGGGGGTATCACCTTAGAGGGTATTCCTTAGATGCTTGTTGAAAACAGGCTGAATGATGAAATAAAGGATGGTGATGAAGTTTGACGATCAGACCCAGTGAAACTGCCTGTTTCCAGCACCCCTGTCTGTGTGACTTTGGGTGTGTTACTTAACTTGTCCGTGTCTTGGTTTCCATAACTCCCTAAATGAGGATGGTAGTAGGGCTTTTTTAAAAAATTGTACTTTAGGTTCTGGGGTACGTGTGCAGATCATGCAGGATTGTTGCATAGGTACATATATGGCAAGGTGGTTTTCTGCCTTCACCCCTCCCATCACTTATATCTGGTATTTCTCCCCTCATTATCCCTCCCCACTCTCCCCACCCCTGCTGTCCCTCCCCTAGCCTCCCACTACTGACCACAGTGTGTGATGCTCCCCTCCATGTGTCCGCATGTTCTAATTGTTCAACACCCGCCTATGAGTGACAACATACGATGTTTGGTTTTCTGTTCTTGTGTCAGTTTGCTGAGAATGAGGGTTTCCAGATTCATCCATGTCCCTATGAAGGACACGAACTCATTGTTTTTTATGGCTGCATAGTATTCCATGGTGTATATGTGCCACATTTTCTTTATCTAGTCTATCGATGATGTACATTTGGGTTGGTTCCAAGTCTTTGCTATTGTAAACAGTGCTGCAATGAACATACATGTGTATGTGTCTTTATAATAGAACAATTTATAAACCTTTGGGTATATACCCAGTAATGGAATTGCTGGGTCAAATGGTATTTCTATTTCTAGGTCCTTGAGGAATCGTCACACTGTCTTCCACAATGGTTGAACTAATTTACACTCCCACCAACAGTGTAAAAGTGTTCCTATTTTTCCACATCCTCTCCAGCATCTGTTGTCTCCCGATTTTTTAATGATCACCATTCTAACTGGCGTGAGATGGCATCTCAATGTGGTTTTGATATGCATTTCTCTAATAACCAGTGATGATGAGCATTTTTTCATATGCTTGTTGGCCTCATATATGTCTTCTTGTGAAACATGTCTGTTCATGTCCTTTACCCACTTTTGAATCGGTTTTTTTTTTCTTGTAAATCCGTTTTACTTCTTTGTAGATTCTGGATATTAGCCCTTTGTCAGATGGGTAGATTGCAAAAATTTTTCCCCATTCTGTTGGTTGCCGGTTCACTCTAATGATTGTTTCCTTTGCTGTACAGAAGCTCTTTGGTTTAATTAGATCCCATTTGTCTATTTTGGCTTTTGTTGTCATTGCTTTTGGTGTTTTGGTCATGAAGTCCTTGCCTATGCCTATGTCCTGAATGGTTTTGCCTAGGTTTTCTTCGAGGGTTTTTATGGTGTTAGGTCTTATGTTTAGATCTTTAATCCATCTGGAGTTAATTTTAGTGTAAGGTGTCAGGAAGGGGTCCAGTTTCTGCTTTCTGCACATGGCTAGCCAGTTTTCCCAACACCATTTGTTAAACATGGAATCCTTTCCCCATTATTTGTTTTTGTCAGGTTTGTCAAAGATCAGATGCTTGTAGATGTGTGGTGTTGCTTCTGAGGCCTCTGTTCTGTTCCATTGGTCTATGTCTCTGTTTTGGTACCAGTACCATGCTGTTTTGATTACTGTGGCCTTGTAGTGTAGTTTGAAGTCAAGCAGCATGATGCCTTCAGCTTTGTTCTTTTTGCTTAGGATTGTTTTGGCTATGTGGGCTCTCTTTTGGTTCCATATGAAGTTTAAAGTGTTTTTTTTCCAGTTCTGTGAAAAAGGTCATTGGTGGCTTGATGGAGATAGCATTGAATCTATACATTACTTTGGGCAGTATGGCCATTTTAATGATATTGATTCTTCCCAACCATGAGCTTAGAATGTTTTTCCATCTGTTTGTGTCCCCTTATTTTATTGAGCAGTGGTTTGTAGCTCTCCTTGAAGAAGTCCTTTACATCCTTTGTTAGTTGTATTCCTAGGTATTTTATTCTCTTTGTAGCAATTGTGAATAGAAGTTCACTTTCAATATGGCTCTGTTTGTCTGTTATTGGTATATAGAAATGCTTATGATTTCTGCACATTGATTTTGTATCCTGAGAGTTTGCTAAAGGTGCTAATCAGTTTCAGGAGATTTTGGGCTGTGACAATGGGGTCTTCTAAATATACAATCATGTCATCTGCAAATAGAGACAATTTGACTTCCTCCTTTCCTAATTGAGTACGCTTTATTTCTTTCTCTTGCCTGACTGCCCTAGCTAGGACTTCCAATACTATATTGAATAGGAGTGGTGAGAGAGAGCATCCTTGTCTTGCACCAGATTCCAAAGGGAATGCTTCGTTTTTGCCAGTTCAGTATTATATTGGCTGTGGGTTTGTCGTAAATAGCTTTTATTATTTTGTGATACGTAGCATCGATACCTAGTTTACTAATGGTTTTTATAAACTAGTAGAGCTTTGTTTATAGTGTTGATGTGAACATTAAATGATTTAATTCATGCAAAACATAGAATTCAATGCCTGCAATGGAGAAGGCAGGCAGTAAAGGTTTTTAAATCATTATGCTAAGAGAGTAGGTTTTCACTGTTGTATTTCCACTCCTTTTAAATTTTATTAAAATATTGGAAGGAAGAGAATTAGGGATATTAAATTTGGCCTATAAAATAAAGGTATTAAGGAAATGTATCTCTGTGTAAGGTACAATAAAAATGTCTTTACTTGTTTCCACAATGAAAATTTAAGGAATAATATCAATATAAACCTGACATGCAACACAAAATTTAGACCTTAAAAAAATCTAAACTTAAAAAGCTCATGGGATGGGCCACATGAGAGTTTGGATACAGATATTAGATCCTCCATTTTACAGCCAGAAAACTTGATGAGTTTCTTTGGCTCAAAGGGATCAGCCCGGGTTCAGTTTGTCCTGGTAGTTGTAGTGGTAGGTTTTGTTCTGGTGTCAAATCGACCAGGATCCTCTCCTCATGCTTTCCTCTTGTCATGCATGGTGCAAATCTAAGGATCACTCCCTACCTTCCCCATGGGTCCCTGAATAATGTACCAGAAAATATTGCTTTCTGTGGTCCTCCTCCTCATCGAACAATTGAATTATTTCATCTTGAATTGATTCTCCATCGTAAATTACTTTCAGTCCTTTTTGCTGCAGATATTTATGTATTTGTGGCTCTTGGGAAGCTTGTCTCAGTGGAAATGGGCTCCTTTATCTGTTATGATTGCCCTTTACTTCGTATGTCATCTTTTGAATGCCTTTCTGAGGATTTGACTGGGAATGCTCATTCTGTTGGCACAAACACATGGTTATGTGATGACAAGGAGCCAGGGCTGACTGGCAAGATGATTGCAATGACTGTTATTGTCTAGTCTGGGAAGTCTGGCTCATCAGGACAGTGTGCTAATAAAAGTAAGATAGTAGGTTTAGAACCCACATCAGCCAGATTACTCTACTCTCTTCTACCTGTTCTTTTCCCAACTTTGGCGTTCTCAATGCCAATCAATCATGTTTTTAAAAAAAATTTTTTAGACAACAATAGGTTAGAAGGGAGAGTGTGGATGAATCAGGGACAACCTTTCCATCTCCTGCACAAATAAACAAGACATGCTAGCACCATATTCCCATGCAGAAGGTGCAGCATTGTAACAACACAAAGTTAGTTCACTGTGGATGGTAAAGGTGGTAAAGGCATGCATACTCTATCCTATCCTCCTTCTATGTTGGACTGACAAGAACTACAATTCCAGACTCTTTTGTAGCTACAGTCCAGGTATGCCTTATGCTCCACTAATCAGATGGACTCATGAGAAATTTAGAAGGCAGGAGTGAGGTAATACTGGCTTCTGCTCTTTGCCATAGTTGGCAAAACTAGTTGTGGACACATTGGTGTTTTCTGTTTCTGCATTACTGAAGATCCCAGCATGCAGGTTGACAGGTAGGGCATAGGACATTCCTTTTGTTTTGCTTTCTTTTCATTTTGATCCAGACCTAGCATGAATGCTGCAGCCCTTGGAGCCAACAATTTCAGAGGTGACTTCTTGATCACCATCTTTCTGAGTAAGAAAGAAGAGGTAGTACACTACTGGACAGCTCCTGCTGGCCTAGTCCAAAGCCTGCTTTTTTTTTTTTTTTACGGAGTCTCCCTCTGTTGCCCAGGTTGGAGTGCAGTGGCACAATCTCGGCTCACTGCAACCTTCACCTCCTGGGTTCAAGCAATTCTCCTGCCTCAGCCTCCTGAGTAGCTGGGATTACAGGTGTCCACCACCATGCCTGGCTAAGTTTTTGTATTTTTACTAAAGATGGGGTTTCACCATGTTGGCCAGGCTGGTCTCCAACTCCTGGCCTAAAGTGATCCACTCACCTTGGCATCCCAAAGTGCTAGGATTACAGGCGTGAGCCACCATGGCCAGCCCTAAAGCCTGCTCTTGAAGTACAAGGACTCTGGTTGTGCTCCATGGGCACAATGTAGACATAAGTTACCAGCACACAATAGTTTCTGAAGTAGTTGCTCTACATACAAATGTTAGTAATGCTTAATTAATTCAACATATGTTTATGGGACTCCTAATGCTGAGAGGTTGCTTAGCTGGTTCTGGAATCCATTTTATCATGTATTCACTCTGGCTTCAACCTTGGCTTCCTCATTTGTAAAACTACCACTGACATTCTTCACAGAACTAGAAAAAACTGTTTTAAAATTCATATGGAACTAAAGAGAGCCCGAATAATCAAAGCGACTCTAAGCAAAAAGAAAAAGTGAGAGGCATCATGCTGCCTGACTTCAAACTATATTGCAGGGCTACAGTAATCAAAACAGCTTGGTACTGATACAAAAACAGACACATAGATCAATGGAACAGAATAGAAAGCTCAGAAATAATGCCACTTACCTACAACCATCTGATCTTTGACAAAGCTAACAAAAACAAGCAATGGGCAAAGGACTTCCTATTCAATAAATGATGCTGAATTAACTGGCTAGCCATATGCAGAAGATTGAAAGTGAACTCCTTCCTTATGCCATATAAAAAAAATCAACTTAAGATGGATTAAAGACTTGCATGTAAAACTCCAAACTATAAAAACCCTGGAAGATAACCTAGGTCATTCTGGACATAGGAACTGTCAAAGATTTCATGATGAAGACACCAAAAGCAATTGCGACAAAAGCAAAAAGTGACAAATGGTATCTAATTGAATGTAAGAGCTTCTGCACAGGCAAAGAACTTATCAACAGAGTAAGCAGAAAACCTACAGAATGGGAGAAAATATTTGCAAACTATGCATCTCACAAAGGTCTAATATCCAGAATCTATAAGGAATTTCAATTTACAAGCAAAAACCAAACAACTCTATTAAAAGTGGGTAAGGACATGAATAGACACTTTTCAAAAGAAGACATACATGTGACCAAGAAGCATATGAAAAAATGCTCAACATCACTAATCATTAGAGAAATACAAATCAAAACCACAATGAGATATCATCTTACACCAGGCAGAGGGCCATTATTAAAAAGTCAAAAAATAACACATGTTGGTGAGGTTGCAGAGAAAAGGGAATGCTTATACACTGTTGGTGGGCGTGTAAATTAGTTCAACTATTGTAGAAAGTTGTGTGGAAATTCCTCAAAGAACTGAAAACAGAACTACCATTTGACCCAGCAATCTTATTACTGGGTACATTCCCAAAGATATATAAATCATTCTACCTTAAAGACACATGCACGTTTATGTTCATTGTAGCAATATTCACAACAGCAAAGAACCAGAATCAACCTAAATGCCCATCAACAGTAGACTGGATAAGAAAATGTGGTACATACACACCATGGAATACTATGCAGCCATAAAAAAGAATGAGATCATGTCCTTTGCAGGAATATGGATGGAGCTGGAGGCCATTATCCTGAACCAACTAATGCAGGAACAGAAAACCAAATACCTAATGTTCTCACTTATAAGTGGGAGCTAAATAATCAGAACCAACGGACACAAAGAGGAAAACAACAGATACTGGGGCCTACTTGAGGGAGGAGGGAAAGGATCAGGAAAAATAACTATTGGCTACTATGTTTAGTATTTGGGTGATGAAGCTATCTGTTCACCAAACCCCTGTGACATGAGTTTACCTATATATTAATAACAAACAAGCACATGCACCCCTGAACCTAAAATAAAAATTTATTTAAAAAGTAATTTCTCATCTCTCGCTCCACTCCAACCCTCCCACCCTTCCAAGTCTGTCCATGTGCACACATTACATAGCTCCCACTTATAAGTTAGAACATGCAGTATTTGTCTTTCTGTTTTTGAGTTGTCTCACTTAAGGTAATGCCTCCAGTTCCATTCATGTTGTTGCAAAAGACATGATTGCATTCTTTTTGTGGCTGACTAGCGTTGTATTGTATGTATATATCACATTTTCTTTATTCAATCAGATGTTTGATACCTAGGTTGCTTCCATATCTTTGCTATTGTGAATAGCGCTGCAATAAATATACCCATGCAAAATCACTATATTTTGATATAAAGATTTCTTTTCCTTTGGATAGATACTCAGTAGTGGGATTGATGGATAAAATAATAGTTCTATTTTTAGTTCTTTAAGAAATCTTCATACTGTTCTCCATAGAGTTTGTACTAATTTACATTCCCACCAGAGTGTGTAACAGTTTCATTTTCTCTGCATCCCTATCAACAAGTATTATTTTTTGACTTTTTAGTAATAGCCATTCTGACTGATTTAAGATGATATCTCATCGTGGTTTTAATTGTCATTTCTCTCATGATTAGCGATGTGGAGCATTTTTTCATCTGCTTGTTGGCCATTTGTATGTCTTCTTTTGAAAAATGTCTATTCATGTCCTTTGCCTACTTTAATGGAGTTATTTGGGGCTTTTTATAATTGTTGAGTTCCTTGTAAATTTTGGATATTAGTTTCCTGTTGGATGCATAATTGCAGATATTTTTTCCCATGCTGCAGGTTGTCTTTTCACTCTGCTCGTTATTTATTTTGCTGTGTGCAGAAGCCTTTTATTTTAATTAATCCCATTTGTCTATTTTGGGTTTTGTTGCTTGTGCTTTTAAGGTCTTAGTCATCAGTTCTTTGCCTAGACCAATGTCCAGAGGAGTTTTGCCTAGGTTTTCTTCTAGTATTTTTTGTTTAATAGTTTCAGATCTTACATTTAAGCCTTTAATCCACCTCAAGTTGCTTTTTGTATGTGGTAAGCAATAGGGTCCAGTTTTGTTTTCCTGCATATGGTAATCCAATTTTCCCAGCACCATTTATTGAAAAGGGTGTCCTTTACCTTTTATATATTTTTGTTGACTTTGTCAAAGATCAGTTGGCTGCAGATATGTAGGTTTATTTCTGGGTTTTTAATATTTTGATGTAAAGTTTATAATTTCCAGCATAATCATAGTTTCCCTGTTGATTATTAAGATCACTTTGCACAGTTTCAGCTTACAAGGTCACTTTTACAGTCTTGAACTACTATGCAAAGGATGACTGCCTGCACTTAAAATTAGGCCAAAGGGGAATAAAACCTAGGGCTATTGTTTATCTTGTATTCTGTTTGATGTTCCCACTTCAGGATGTACATAAAATTCAAATATTTTGCATTATAAGTTCTGACTTCTGGGAAATTGCAGTGCAGTGAAATGGACACCATTTCTCTCCTCTTTCTGGCAGTTAATTCAAATAAAACAGGTGGTGAGGAACAGAGTATTGTACTCATGAAAGATGAGAGAGAATTTTGATGGCCTCTGGAAGAATGTTATCTAATGCTAATGCTGATTTTCTTGTGTGTTTCATGATTGCCCTTTGGTGCAACAAAGCAGTACTCTTAACACTGTCAAGAACAATTTTCTCCTTGAGTGATCTTTTCTAAAAGCATTCTTCCTGATTAGTTATTTTTCATCATTATTAGAATTTAAGTACTGTACTTAAGTCAGACTTCTGCATTCTAGGATGTAACCTTTAGTTGTCACTGTAAAAAAGATAAACAGACATGAAACTCTTACACACCTGATTAAATGAAGGAAAAGCAAGAACAAGATATATTTATACAAAGATATTAATATGAATATTTGTGTGCATGCTGCATAAACCGCCAAGCTGGTTCTATAATAGAATGCACTAAAATAGTCTATATTTTATGACAATGTCTGTATTAACTAAATGAAATTATTTCTATTAAGTATTTGAAAGTATGTTGGTTAGCTATAAAATTGCACTAATAGTTCTCAGGGATTTTTCTCTCTAAACATCCCCAAAGCTGGGGCACTGTTTTGTCAGTAACAAAGCTCCCAACAACAGTGTGGCTTTCACTCGAGCAGGGCAACAAAAATCTCTGAAGGAGATCATGGTTTGAACTGCCCTCCGGGTGGGTTTGACATGATGACCCTCCTAATGAGTTGTTCCCCCTCTCCTCACCACATGCATGGTATTGTTGGGTCACTGATCTGGAGCATGCAAGAGTTGATGAAATTCCAGCATCCTTCAAATTTGAAGACTTGGAGTCCCATGTTTCAGCTTACCTCTGCTTAACCTCTAATGTGTATTTAACCTTGAACTCTCTATTTCCTCCTCTGAATTGCCTCTGCCCTGAGTTTTCTAATAGATTAAATAAAATAATGCACACACATATGCTTTTAGCTGTTAATTGGAGATATGTTTTGTGTGAGATATATTCTTCTACCAAAATGTCTACCTGTCTAAAACCTTCCATTAGGATTTGCAAGACTGGATCAAACCATTGATTATCAGTGTCTTATGTTAAGCACAAATTCTTTAGAAGACTGCAATCATCCTCAAAATAAATCTCCTTTCAATGTTATTTAACAATGTCCTGAAAAAATGGGACAGATAAAAGGTCAATTTAGTGTTGGAGAAGGAAATAATACATCTAAAAGATAGAGATATGTTGCAGGAAAATCTTCCCTGAGTCGACGTCATTAATTTGCAGCCCATGTCACTTTCCTCAACACATTCAATTGGTTCAGCTGAACTAAGCACTTTAAGACTTGGCTCTTACAAATTCAGTAAATAATACTATTCTTTGATACGGGAACAAATTACAGAAGCAGAGTTGATATGATGAGCCAGCTGTGGCGTCTCCTACTCCTGATCCCAGAGTGGACATGTAACATTGTGTCTGTATAATGTGGATGATACCAGTTGGGAGATAATTCTCCATTATTACTTTCATGTTTCTACATGGTTCAGGTTTTCTTTTTTCTTTTCTTTTTTTTTTTTCCGAGACGGAGCTTTCGCTCGTTACCCAGGCTGGAGTGCAATGGCGTGATCTCGGCTCACCGCAACCTCCACCTCCTGGGTTCAGGCGATTCTCCTGCCTCAGCCTCCTGAGTAGCTGGGATTACAGGCACACACCATCATGCCCAGCTGATTTTTTGTATTTTTAGTAGAGATGGGGTTTCACCATGTTGACCAGGATGGTCTCGATCTCTTGACCTCACGATCCACCCACCTCGGCCTCCCAAAGTGCTGGGATTACAGACGTGAGCCACCGCGCCTGGCATGGTTCACGTTTTCTAAGCAAAGGCCTTGGAGACTAGAGCTAGTGTTTCCCTAAAGTTAGAGCCATTGGCTTACATTCAGAGTGGTGAAGCTAGAGACCTTCCCCTACCCCATAACGGGTAAGATTGCTTAATGAATCATCTAGGATGGGCAGAAGTGCCAGCAGGAGATAGATATCAGCTTCAGGTCTCCTAATTGTTGGGTTTCAGGTAACATGTGGCCTTCATTCCATCACTCCATGGGGATCAGAGCTTGGGGAATTAGTGCTGAGATTGCTCTGGCTGTTTTTGTCCTAAATAAAAGATTGTCTATTCTCTAATCCATAAAGCCTCTTGCCTCCCATCAAAACAAGCTGGATAAGATCTCAGACTTCCCTTTCTGACTTAATATGTACTTAATGAAGTCGTTATGGGTGTTTGATCATATAGGCATGGAGGAGCTAAAAATTTTAGTTTGATCTTACCTTTCCCAACGCTAAACTAATAGTAGCTAACCATGGTTAAGTTTTATGTTGGGGCAGACATCGTGTTAAGTATTTTCCTTGCACTTTCTTATTTAATTCTCAGAACAACATTAGGAGGCAAGTAAACCGCTATCCAGATTTTTTTTTTAGATGAGGACACTAAGGCTCAGAGAGTTGAATTAGCTTCTTCAGAGCCACAAGGGCTTGTCAGTGGCAAAACAGGAATTCAACTGAGGCCCTGAGAAAGAAGGCAGCATCTAAATCCCTAACCACTTATACCTTCATGCTCCTGGGATGCAATCTCTGATTTTCCCATAGATCTGTAGAACATGACCCTGTAAATAGAAGGTTATAAAAGAACCATTCGAGCCATTTGATGCTGCCTTATTTAATAATTTATTTGCTCTTGTGCACATGGGTATTTCCTTTCCTAGAGTCTAATCTATGAAGTTAATGAGGGTGAAACTACATCAGAATTGCCATCTGCCAGCCTCCCTACTGCAGTATGACATTAACATGGTAATGGCTGATTCCCAATAGGGAGTCTGTTAAAAATTCTCCAGGGCCTTTACAAAGCCACCAGCCCTCCTGGCTGACTATTGTGATCTTGGAAATCTACTTATTCCAACAAAATATTATAATAAACCCTCTACATTTGAGGATTAGGAAAAACTGTCACAAATGGCTTAGTTAAAAGCTGAGAGGGAGAAAGAAAGGGAGAAAAAGAGGGATACAGAAAGAAAACAAAGAAAAAGAAAGAAAAAGAGAACATGGGCAGGGAGTGAGAGGGAGCAGCAAGGAAGGAAATGGGGGAGGAGGCTGATGGAGCAAGTCTACAGGGCTGGGCAAAGTTGGTATTGATTGAGGATGTAAGGAAATGGACCAGGAGACAGCAAATTAGAAATATATAATGCATAATGCATACAGAATGCACCTTCTGGACCAGTCCTAGATCTAAAATTCCACAGAAAGCCTGGAATCCACAAGTTTATTTTCAGTGCCAGGAAAAGTTTCATGCAAGTCTGCAGAAAGGCCTGGGAAAGTTTCCTTTAGGATCACATCTACCCTAAAGAAATGAGCAAGGTGTTTTTTATAGTGCTAGGTAGGACTTCTAGACTCCTCATTTTCCAGATTATTCTTCTGCCAAATAACAGCCAATATGAAGAGAAAATTAGAGAGGGAAAAGACCACTACTAGGGAAAGAAAATAGGAAGAAGATTCTTGAAAAATAGCTAAAGCAAAGAAAGAAACGGTGAGTGATTGGGAGTTATAGGGAACTGATGGCTTTTAAAATTTGAGGTTCAAAAAACTACTACCTGAAAAAGAAAGTCTTTCCCATCCTCCTCCTCCTCCTCCTCTTCTCCTCCTTCTCCTTCCATTCCTTCTTCCTTCTTCTTTTTTGCATTTCCACATTGCCTTGGAGATCAGGAACAGTAAGGAGCTGCTAGACCAAGTTCTCTATCCCCCTAAGATCTTACAAGTTTTGAGGCAATCAGCTCTGTCAAATAGCTCATCTGAATTGCAAACAGGAGATTTCACAGATGATACAGACATCTAAGACTCCAGGTTGTATTTACATGGGATCTTTGTTTTAAGATACATTAATTTGCATATGTAACAAAATAGAATAAGCCTGTGTTGGTGTTTACTACACATTTCTCCAATACATCGTCACAGTTTCCAAACTGTCAAGGTACAGATGGGTAACAAACTTCCTACCCTTGTCCAAAAGGAGAAGTATGAGACATCCCAATTTATGTTTCTAGGACTTTCAATGAGAAATGCTGGGTCTTATAGTTCTGAAGGTCAGAAGTCTAAAATCGATCCACAGGGCTGCATTTCTTCTAAAGGTTCTAGGGGAAATTTTCTTTCTTTGCCTTTTCCAGCTTCTGGAGGTTGTCCACATTCCTTGGCTCATAGCCTCTTCCTTCATCTTCAAAGTCAGCAGTGTAGCCACTTCTCTCCTCTGGAGCTCTGCTTGTATCATTATATCTTTCTCTCTCTCTCTCTCTCTCTCTCTCTCTCCCTTCTCCCTCTTTCTCTCTTTCTTCACCCCCTTCTCTAATAAGAACCCTTGTGATTATATTGAACTCACCTAAATAATCCAGGATAATCCCCTCATCTCAAAACCCTTCAATCACATTTGCAAAGTCTCTTTACCAGAGGATTAGGGTATGAATATCTCTGGAGTCATTATTCAACTTATTACATGCAGTCTTACATGAGGGTAACATGTTAAAAT
This sequence comes from Saimiri boliviensis, assembly GCF_048565385.1. NCBI lineage: Eukaryota > Metazoa > Chordata > Mammalia > Primates > Cebidae > Saimiri > Saimiri boliviensis. The sequence continues at coordinate 7,101,785 of NC_133470.1, forward strand.
GCAAGCTATATGAATATATTTTCCAATAAAAATCATATATATGTATTAATATTTCATATATTTGATGTAAAAATATATATCCTCTTTAGCACTTATTATAGCTGTTTTAATGTCATTTGAGTCTTGGTTCTCCAGCTGAAAGGCCTGAAATATGTAGTCCAGAAAACAGCGGTACTGCTATAATTTTCTTATTTCTTGACTTGGAATTTATTAGCTAAGAAATTCTTCTCAGGCCACATGCCTGGATAAAAGAATAGTGGCAGGGTCCTTGGTTCTCAATATTGGTCTATAGATATCTAGATACTGACATACAGATCTTCAAATATTGATGTATGGATGTAGACTTGGTTCTAAATATTGACATACATCTAGATATTGACATACAGAGATTTCAATAACAACAATAAAAATACAACAGCTATCTATAATTGATCACCAGTTCTGCTTAGAACTGGACTGGGTATTTTTCACACATTATCTCATTTATTTTTGTTATTTTTTGAGACAGAGTCTCACTCTGTCACCCAAGCTAGAATGCAGTGGTGAGATCTCAGCTCACTGCAACTTCTGCCTCCCTGCTTCAAGCAATTCTTCTGTCTCAGCCTCCTGAGTAGCTGAGATTACAGGAGTGAGCCACCATGCCTGGCTAAGTTTTGTATTTTTAGTAGAGACAATTTCACCTTGTTGCTCAGGCTGAACTCCTGACCTGAGGTGATCTGCCCACCTCAGCCTCCCAAAGTGCTGGGATTACAGGTGTGAGCCACCATAACTGGCTCATTTATTATTTACTGGGATTATCTGAGGCTGGTATACCTATCTTGATTTTGCATATGGGGCAACTGAGGATAAGAAAGAATAAGTAACTTGATGAAAGTAAAAAAAAAAATAAAATGACTGCAGCTAGTTGCAATCTCAAGAGAGGGACCTACTCTTCTTTCAGAATGTGGAAGTGGAGACCCGTCCCCAGTCATATACAGACACAAATTCCTGTGTTCTTTCATTTAGCTGATGAGTTTTATAGGGCACAGACAAGATCTCTGAATGGGAGTTAACCAGTTGCATTTTGAAAATATGAAGCATCTGGGCCAGGCACAGTGGCTCACACCTGTAACTCCAGCACTTTCAGAGGCCAAAGCAGGTGGATCACTTGAGCCTGGGAATTTGAGACCAGCCTGGGCAACATGGCAAAAACCTGACCCTACAAAAAATACAAAAAATAGCTGGGTGTGGTGGTGCATGCCTGTAGTCCCAACTATTTGGAAGGCTGAGGTGGGAGGATCACCTGAGCCTGGAAAGTTGAGGTTGCAGCGAGCCAAAACCACACCACTGCACTCCAACCTGAGTGACAGAACAAGATCCTGTCAAGAAGGAGAAAGAGAAGGAGAAGGAGAAGGGGAAGGAGAAGAGAAGGAGAAGGAGAAAAGGAGAAGGAGAAGGAGGAGAAGGAGAAGGAGAAAGAGATGGAGAAGGAGAAGGAGGAGGAGGAGAAGGAGGAGGAGGAGGAGAAGGAGGAGAAGGAGGAGAAGGAGGAGAAGGAGGAGAAGGAGGAGAAGGAGAAGGAGGAGGAGAAGGAGGAGAAGGAGAAGGAGGAAGAGAAGGAGAAGGAAGAGAAGGAAAAGGAGGAGGAGGAGGAGAAGGAGGAGAAGGAGAAGGAGGAGAAGGAGGAGGGGGAGGAGGAGGAGGAGGAGAAGGAGGAGGAGGAGGAGAAGTAGAAGGAGGAGGAGGAGGAGAAGTAGGAGGAGGAGGAGGAGGAGGAGAAGTAGGAGGAGGAGGAGAAGTAGGAGGAGGAGGAGATCTGTATGCACATGAGATACTTCAAACATAGTTCATCTTTGTTACTCCCCAGTCTTCCCTCCTCCCCTCTTCGTTTTATTTTAGTTTATTATTTTATTTTATTTTTGAGTTGGCTCAGTTCTTGTAGTTGAAATGGCTTAATGGTCATTACTGTTATGTGACTTTGCTGTTTGATTTGATTGTTTCCTCAGTTAGTTCTCACACATCATGGTAACCTCCCCTTGTTGCCTTCCTCTTTTCAATCTACTGAAAAAAATCTCTCTCCCTGAGCATCATGCCACTGGCCAGATGCAACATATAGATATGAAAGAAGTAACTTGAAAGTCATACCACTTGAGTGAGAGTAAACAGTGGTAAGTGGGGGCTCCACTGGTTAGCCTCAGGGGCTGAGTTGATGGTCCTTGGTCTTATTCAACTTAAATCCAAGGGATCACCAATAATGATGATGATAAAATAGCTTCAATAATAGTATAGAAAAGTGAGAGAGACCTGTTGGATGAGTGGCTTTCAAAGCGTCAGGAAAATTAACTGATAGTCTCTAGGGAAGTGCCTCCTATGGAGAGCAATTCTGAAAGAAATTTGCAGACTTCTGTTTAGAGTGGCTGCCTGGGGAGGAAGAGAAGGAGCAATGAGAGGCAGGAGAGGAAAGGTGGAGAGGTGAAGCAGGGGTGACACTTCAAAGGAAAAATCCTTAGGTTTCAAATCAACATTCCAAAGTTATCACAAACAGGTTTGTGTGTTTGCAAAAGAGTCTTCCTTCCTGGAGCTTCCTTTGAGTGCACCCTTTTTTGACCTTCCGCATATTTGTACATTTTCTCTAATTTCATTTAAAATATAACCCAAGGTGAGCTAAGAGAGTCCACACATCATTCCCTTTTCACTTCCAGAGCGTAGCTCTTAGTCCCAGTCATCACAAGAGCTGAGGTCCTGTGATCTGTCCTATTGCCTTTGTCTGGATATCAGACCAAAAACTTGCAATGAATATTCAAATACTAATTTATGTTCTTGTTTATCTCATACAAAAACACAGAAAACGTGCATCCTTCTAGGTTCTTTTCCTGATATTGTATAGAAGTGAAAAGAACATTGGACTTGGAGTTGAAAGTTGTGGGTCCAACACTTTACACTCTACTTATTAGTCATGGGACCTCTCTGAACCTCAGTGTTCTCATTTGTAAAATGGAGAAAAAAAAATGTCTATCAGGAAGCATTGTTATGAAAATCAAATGCAATTGTTCTTGTGAAGGCTCTTGATAAATTGTTTAGTGCAATGCAGATGTATTTATTGTTGCATCAGAAAGGAAGCAGACAGTTTTGGAGATTTACAAACTTAAAAGGAATTAGCATGGAGAAAGTCCCTGAGATAACAAAAAACAAACAAACAAACAAACAAAAAACCCACAAATACATAGGGAACAACAGGAAGCCATAAATTGTTTTAGATCTTTACGGCACGTTAAGAATATCCCTCAAGTTACAGATAAGGAGTTTGAGGCACTAAATTTTACCAGATCCAACACTTCATAGGTCTAGAAGTCAGGTCTTCTATTTCCCAATCCAATGCTTGTTCTGTGGTAAAACAAAATTCCAAAGGATTAATAAAGGGCCCCACAAGCCATCCTCTTCCAAATATCTACCCATGGTCATATATGCCAACCCCCAAATAAACAACTGTTTGGTTTAAAGTAAAGCCTTGGAAAAAGAAAAGAGCTAAATGTTATACACTCAGACTGTATTCCTAACAAATGGTAATTGACAGATTAGCTCATTAAGCAAATTTTATTTGCACTAAGGCTTTGATTATGGCACTATGTTGAAATTGTATAAGCTCCTCATGAAGCATATGAGAAAATAAGCATTAGCATTAGATAACATTCTTACAGGAGACACAGTTCTTAAAGGTCTCAAACTAAGGAGTTTGTGATGTGAGTTTGTGAGCAATGAAGAGAGAAGAGACATATACATCAATTACACAAAGTTCTGAAGCTTGGTCATATATAGGTTGGATAACGGTAAGATGCTTTCTTGAGGGGTTGTGGGAAAATCAACATGGTGGAGATAGTATTTAAGAAGGTCTTGGAGGACAGGCAGGACTTTCATGATTGGACTTGAGTGGTAGCAGTGGTCCATCTGGGGAAAGAGTTGCCTGGCTGGGGAGGACAAGCAGAGTGGCTGGGGTGGATCAGTGGGTTTTTATTAGGGTGTTCTGGGAGATAAGAAAAATAAATATGACAAATCAAAGCATATTCCATAAAGCATTCCTCATGTGTGAACCACATCTAAAATAATTTCTATCATCACTATTCATATTTGCTATTATGAAATCAAAGTCCTCTAGAAAATGTGTACTATGAATGTAATGGACTGTGGCAGCCACAGATTTTGAGCACTTGGCATGTTTGCCCATCTTCCTTTTTCTGGCTCCTTTACAAATCTCCTCTCTTCTCTATGATGCTAGTGAGGCTCTTTGTTACTCAAAGGGGAAGTAACATACACCAAGTTTGACCAGCCATGGCACATTACACTAGACATGGTGATTGGCTCTGAGAAGAGCATGGGGACCACACCAGACAAATCAGAATCATTTTCAACCAGAAGTCGTAGGAATGAGCAGTGTTTGCCCTTGAGTTTGCTAGAACAGGATGTAAATCTTGACTGGCATGTGGGAGTTACAGAGACTCTCTCCTTCAACAAAATTTAGTTAGGCTCTTCTGAGCCCTCTTTTCAACTCAACCTTGACCTTGGCCTTTTGTGCCTATTCTGTCCTTGCTGGGCCTGCATTGCTCAATCTTTGCAAGAATCCTGCTAAGTCAGTTTAGCAAGAATCCCTCCACCCTTGACATCTAATCATCCTTGATATCTGATCAAGTTCTTTTACCCCCACCGTTGATGTGTAAGTCCTTAAGCTGCCTTTAGCAAGAATGCTGTTAGGTTGGTTTAGCAAATATCTCCCTACTTTTGACATCTCTTCTGAGTAACTTTCCATTCATTCACCTCCTCACCCTGCTCCTTGGCTATACATCTCTACTTGTCCTTGTTTACTGGAGTTGAGTCCAATCTCTCTACCTGATTGCAATTGAGTTGACTCTTACTGCAACAGTCTTGAATAAAATCTTCCTTACCATTTTAACAAGTGTAGTGATAGGTTTTTCTTTGTTTTTCTTGAACAGGGTGTAGGGTCTCCTCAGTCCCCAAAGTTTCTTCTGTGTCATGGCTGAAAATCAGAGTGCCTTAACTGCTCTGTGACTCAGCCAGCTGCAGGTTTTCCCCATAGGCTTGAACTCAAACTGGGGCCTTGAAAATTCCCAGGCACAGATAAAGGTATCTAGGTTGTTGCCCGAAACACTGAAAGAAACTGGCCCTGTCCCTGAGCCAAATTCCTTAAACCTTGACCCCCGCTTGCTGCCAACATACCCATGTAGAACATCCTTTTTTCTCTCACTGATGAGGATATGGTGCAGCACTTTGTATACAAGTTCCCCTAATGTACGCTTTGGGTGGCTCACCCTGGCATTTACTGCTTCTTTCTTTGGAATTCCAACTAGCCCCATCTTAGGACAGTTTGAGGGACTCCCTGTGGGAACTTCCCTGCCACTGCTTTTGGGACAATCCAGTGCATTTAGCAGATGAAACACAGGGGCTAACAGAACTCAGCAGAACTGAAAGATGGGGAGGCAGATAAATGACCACATTTGAAACCCTGTGCCCAAAAGCGAGATGCATCTAGGACTTTCTAGTTATCTGAGCCACTTGTCTCCTTTTTAATTAGCCTAGATACTGTTGGGTTTCTTTCACTTGCCATTGAAAAAGTTTCAATAAATATAACAAGTTTTCGTTGCTCCAGGAAACTAGACAGAGAATTGGCCAAAGTAGTATTAAAGATAGAATTCCAAGAATATCCAGATTTCCTCAGGCTCTCCTCCCAATGGCAATGGGAATAACAGTTGGTATTTCTTATGGATATTTTGTTCTTTCAAAAAATTAACATTTTAAAAACATTTGTTGGAAGACAGATACTGAGCTGCATGGTTTTATGTAGGCCACTTTATTTAATGCTGCCTTTCACAGAAGACCTTATTTTATCTAATACGTAGATAAGGCACTGAGGTCAAATGTATTTTAATGAACATTAGACTGTCTGCCTTCAAACCACAGGTTATTTCCTCCACACTTCTCTAAATATCCCTTGACAAGTAATTTTTTTACTTTGTTTCTTTTTTCCCTTTGTTAAAAACTGGGGTGAAAATTTATGATTGTAACCATTCTACTTTGTTTCTTGAATAGTTTCTTCAAACTTAAGCAAATATGCTAGAAAAGAATAAAACACTCTTATCATACTTAATTTCTGTCCTTCCTTTAGTAACAATAAAATGTATACCTAATAAAGTGAATGGAAGCCTTAATGGGCAGAGACATTACACACTCCCTGGAAAGCTCTATGATGTTCCTAGGATTTTACTGCTGATTGTATTGATGTGATAGCCCAAAGTGCAGACATTTGCACAGCACAGGGACAACATTACACAGCCCTCGTAGGAAAGCACTTTTACTAACTTTCAAACTGGACAAGAAAAGATTTTGTTTTATGAGGGTTTTCTTTAGCCAAAAAATATTTTGACCCACCTGGAAAGGAGACAATAACCATTGTGAGTCTCTTTGAATCCTAAAGGCATAAGTTTCACAATTGGATACCAAAATTATGTTCCCAATCTTAAATCTCAATAAAGATACTTTAAATTTTTTTAAAATTTTAATTGATTGATTAATGAATTAATGTTTTTGAGAAAGTGTCTTACTGTGTTGCCCAGGCTAGTCTCAAACTCCTGGGCTCAAGTGATCCTCCTGCCTCAGTCTTCTGAGTGGCTGGGACTACAGGCACAGGCCACCATGCCCAGCACTTACTTTTAAGTGTTTTGAAAATGATGTGTATCTAATTCATTTTTTCTTTGAGCCAATGTATCTTTAAAAATAATTTTCATATGTTTCCTCTAGAAGAAAAAAATCCAGATTCATATATGTTACCTTACAAGAAAGGCCTACTCTTCATAAGTAATTGCCTACACAAAAAGCACTATCTGGCATTGTTATTAGCATTGCCATAGTTTGTTTGATTTGGGACTGTGAAAGACACATTGTTTAGATGGTTGCATAGCTTGTTAAACTTCTGGTGAGGTTTTCCAGTTCATTCTAGAAGGGTCAAACACAGCATTTAGCATAGTGCCTTGCACATCCTATACACTAAATAAACGAACCATTAGAATCCAGTCTATTGTGGCTTTGGATGTCTCACTTTTGGTAGGAGCAGGAAATAGGATAGAGAAAAAGTGAATGACAAAGAGATACAACATAGAGATTTACATTGTGATTATAGTCTTACAATATAATTTCAAGTACATAGTATCACAGAATCTGGCAATATTAACTCATCTGTGGCATTGAGTGGGTTGTTATTTACAATTGTTTTTCTTTTCTTGAAAAACAAAGCAATACAAATCAAAAAAAAAAAAAAAAAATCCTGCCCATTGCAGGCTTTCACAAACATGAATATTTTCCAGTAATAATACAGTGTTAAAGTCTCAAATTATGAAAATGCAATATTCAAAATGGTTTACATCTCTCTTTTCCCCATCCTTCCCCTCTACCCCATTTCATCCTTTATAATTTTTTAAAGCATAAAAGCATATGTCAAGCATGTTTCAGTATGTGTCAATTTTAGGGACAAACCCGGGGTCCATTAATCACTTCAATATGCAGTTCCAACATGAAACAAGAACAAAATTCCATCCACTCCTTCTAAAAATAGACAATTTCTAGTGCAGTTTTAGGTTCACAGTGGAAATTGAGCAGTAGAAAATACCAGGTGGAAATGTGGATCTACACAAAAGAATGAACAGCACAGAGTGCAGTGAATATTTGGGTAAATACAAAATATCCTTTCTTATTTGAAAAAAAAAAAAAAAATCCAGTTCTATAACAGATAATTGACCATTTAAAGAAAAAAAAAGAAAGAAAGAAAAAGCAATATATTGCAAGCCAAGTTATCGCCTACACAGAAATTAAATATATGGCAGCATCAGCACAAGGACAGGAAGGGGACCCAGAAGGCTCCTGTTTGAATATTGGCACACTATCTGTGAAGTGCCTTGATGGTATTTAAAGTGGACTGGGACAAGTTAAAGATCCACATTACAAACTCTAGAGTAACCACTTAAAAACTAAAACAAAGAGGAATGACTAATAAGCTCATTGTGGAGATAAAGTGAGGCAGGAAAAGAAAAAAAATGACAAACTGAGACAAATAGAAAATAAATAGAAATTTGGTTAGATTTAAACCCAATCATATTTACGATCCCATTAAGTGAAATGGTCTTGATATTCCAATTAAAAGGCAGAGATTGCCAGACTAGATAAGAGGTGCACTTTAAATATATTACAAAGACAAGGTTTTAACATGAAAGGTGCAAAAGCTGCCACATAGAGTGTGAAATGGAAACCCAAAAGTTGGGAGAAGATACTTGCACCTCAAGAAATTGAAGAAGGATTATTATCCAGTGTTTAAAAATAACTCCTACAAATGAATAAGAAAGAGGTAAACAATCCAATAGAGACAAAAGACAAAAGATTTATAGAAGAATTTCACAAAAGAAAAACCGACCAACATATGAACATATGCCAACTGTATTTATAATCAGTAAGTTCAAATTAATGTAGGAAATAACAATTTTAATTTAATATATACCTACAAGATTTTAAGAAGTGGAGCAATACATGCAGTTCTGCACTGTTGGTGGCACTGTAAACTTGATCATTTTCTTGGCAACACACGTTTGCATTATCTCAAAAACTTGAAGATGCACAAGTCCTATGACTCAGAAGTTCCATCCTAAGGTACAAAACCTTGAGAGATTCTTGGGCTTGTGTATCAAGAGATATGAACATGAATCAAAAAGCAATATATTTGTAACAGCAATAAAACTGGTTACAACCTAAGCATCCATCAACATTGCAAAGATAAATAAAATTGCAATATATTCACACAATAGACTATGCTCCAATAAAAATTAATGAACCAAAACTACGCTCAACAGCGTAAATGAATTTTAGGAGCAGTGTTAACAAAAGTAAATTGTGAAATCATACACTTAGGATGATTGTGTTTAATTTCCAAGAAATTCCTCTCATACATGACTCATACAAATATGGAAGGAACATATAGAAGGAAAAATTATTCCATTCACAAGAGAACCAGCAGGATGGCAAATCTGCTTCAAAGAGCATTTGAGGAACAGAGATTTATGTAGTCAGGAGAAGGCAGAAATGCATTTGCAAAGTTAAAGAGAAACCTGGTTATGTCCCACAGGGCAATAAAATAATAATCTTTGGGGTTATCTTCTCTACCCAGCAGAAATACATTTCATCTATACTGGAAAAAAATGTGCAAGTCAACATGTAACTTTCCAGAGTCTGGGTCCTGGTCAATAGTAGATATAATTATAGTCATCTAGAGAATTTAATGCTCCTTGGTTAGCCTGCTGGATAATGTTCCAGTATAGCATTGAAAAGACAAAAGGTCAATTTAAGTTGTGTGTCTATCTTTCTTAACAATTCAGTTTATAAGAATTTCGAAAAAATCAAAACCAAACAATATTTATACAAATACAGGTGATTAAAACTACCAGCAAGAAATGAGAAACACAAAATTCAGAATAATATTTACCTCTAGAGCAGTGGTTCTCAACCAGGAGTGATTTTGGTTACTGTGGACTTTTGGCAATGTCTGGAGACATTTTTGGTTGTTACCACTGTGGGGGAGTGTGCTACTCACATCTAGTGGGTAGAAGTCAGGGACAATGCTGATGAACATTTGACAATGCACAGGACAGCCTGCACAGCAAAGAATTATCTGGTCTCAAAGATTAGTAGTGCTGAGGTTAATCAATCTCAAGAAAGGGAGTGAATTTGGGGTGAGGCACATAATGGTAACATTCATTTTCTGAAATTGATTCAGTGATGCAAACATATGAATATATTTTTAAATGATTTAAAAAGCATATATAGTTTTTAAAATTTCTACTCAATAATTAATAAACACAATAAAGAAGAAGAAAATGGGACTGGAAGAGGTAGCTCACACCTGCAATCTCAACACTTTGGGAGGCCAACATGGGAGGATTGCTTGAGCTCAGAAGTTTGAGACTAGCTTGAACAACATAGTGAGACCCCATCTCTACAAAAAATACAAAAATTAGCAAGATGTGGTGGCTCATGCCTGTAGTCCCAACTACTTGGTAGGCTGAGGTGAGAGGATTGCTTGAGCCCAGGAGGTCAAGGCTGTAGTGAGCTTTGTTCATGCCATTGCACTCCAGCTTGGGTGACAGAGTGAGAACCTGTCTCAAATAAATAAGAAGAAAATGTTGGGTCAACAGAACTCTGGACTCCCTGGTCATGAAGTTTGGGGATAAACTTTTTGTTTTGAGTGATCGGATAAGTGGTGGTACCATTTAAGGCTACACTTCTTTCCCCCCTAAAAGAAAAGACTGCCCAGAACCTGTCTCTAGACACTTAGCAGTTTATTGAGATGGAAAAACAGCTCTTCACAATTAGAAATATTGTGAAGATGACCCTAAATGCAGACTGCATTTGTGAAATACAACAAACCTACTAACTGGGAGATTTGTGAGTCAATGTCGTTTTAAATCGTGCTGGCCATGAGTTGCTGTTTCATTTTCTCTTGGGGAGAGTCAAAAGAGTAAATCCAGCAGTGAGGCTGAGACCGTTTAGCACTGGAAACATCAAATGAGCAGAGGCCCCCCAAGATGTCACAGCTCAGGTGCCCGTTAGCTGGCTTCAGTGCCCTCCCGGAGCTAGCTGGCAGCATGAGTCAGAGTCAACTAGAGGATGCAGGCAGGTGAAAGCAATTCCCAATAAACCCAATGCCCAGACCAATCAGATTCTCCAGGGGGTGGGCCCAGTGCATTTCTAGCCTCATTCTGAACTCCCAGGTAAGTTCGTGGTTACCGTGGGCTTTAAATGAATGAAAATCAAGTTTTCTGTGATTAAAAACAAATGCTATATTTGGTGCCACAGTTGCAGAGAGCTGAAGGTCTGCTATGTGTATCTTATACTGGAATGAACCGGAGGAGACAGAATGAGATATGGAATTTAGGGAAAGATGTGATATATTTTACTTTTGGATTATGCTCTGATTTTCCCCTTAACCATGTAGTTGAATTTTCACACATGATAACAATAGTTTACCTTGCAGCAGATGGGGCCTTTATGAAAGGGGTTTGCACCTTACTTTATCTTTCATATGTCTAAAAATTATACATAAAACCCCCAAATGTGAGCAGTACACCTAAACTCTGCCAACCCTTTGTGTTTTTAAACAGCCAATCAGGAGGCAGTGGGACTAGTCAAGTCTTAAAAATGTGTAATGACCCTCATTACAGAAATTTGAAATGCTGTCCAATCTCAAAGAACCCCAATTTTTTTTTGGAGGGAAAAATCTGCCCAATGCTAGGTTTGGGCACAGAAGGATGACTTGCTGTGAGTACAAAGGTCGAGCCAACAGCAGCTCAACAAAGGTGGAGCTCGCTCAGGGTTCATTCCATTTAAAATGTGTGCCATATTTGAAAATGAGATCCTTACCTGACACTCCCCTGGTAAAGGAGGTAGCTGTGGCCTTCATCTAGTAAGATTGTTTTCCCCGATTTCAGCAGAGTTTTGAAAGTCTAAACATACAAAATATGAAAAAGAGGCAAAGATCCCTTTCAGAAGTAGCCATGATGCTTGGGAAAATTCTTGGGTCACAGAATGGCAGAGACTGAGGAGTTCTCTGCCCTAAATTTGAAGGACAGGAATGTATGGAATGAAAGACTGAACACTAAAAGGATTCTGTCCCACCAGTTAAGTTCCTGTGTGATCCCGAAGCTTTCTCCTCCTTGCTCTTGATCCACTTTTCCTATTTTGTGAGATGAACGTTTCAGACCCATAATCTCTGGGGTCCCTTCCATCTGTCGCATTCCATGATTCTAACAGCTAATGAAGTTTCATCTGCCAGAATATTCTCTCTTCTCCCACTTTGCTTGCATTTTAGGGTTCATATGAAACTATAAAAAATGTATCTATTAGGCTTACTGCCTATAAATTTGCTGTTAGCCCAATATGTGTGAAGTAGCTCAAATGAATTTTGGCAAATTTTGGTATGGGTCATTGGACCTCAGAGATGGGAAGTGGTGATGAAAACAGAAGAAATGAAGAGAGATTTAGCCCCTTCTTTGGGTTTGTTTAAAGGTCAGTCAGTATACAAAAAAAAAGGTGGATGAATAGGACAGGTCTTTCCCAGACTTCACAGAGAAGCATAAGGCTGAGCATGTACTTGGTGCTGGGCAGAGGACAGGAAAACCACTCCATGAGTGTTTGGTTTGTGGGAAGTGGGTATGGCTGAAATTTATCATTGTCCGGTTGTATTGTTTATATATTGCTGTGTTTGTTGTCTTGTGGCATGGCTTAACTGAGTCCTCTGCAAGCCTGCATCAGGGTGGTGGCCAGGGAGGTCAGTACCTACCAGGTGCAGGTGGGGCGCTCTTGCTCACTCAGGTTGTTGGTAGCATGCAGTTCCTAACAAGTTGTTGAGCTGAGGGCCCGTTTCTCCCAGGAAGATGGCCACTTAGCCACGTGGTCCTCTCTACAGGCAGCTTGCAACATGGCAGCTTGCTTTTTCAAAGCCAGCAAAGAGAGAGGGAGATGCCAAGGAGACGGGCACTCTGTCAGGTACAGGTAATCATGTCCCTCCTGTCACATTTGCCATAATAAATCTAACCACTCTATAAGGGAAAAGTTGCAAATCCTACCTACACTCAACCAGAAGGAGTTACACAAGAACATGGATACTGGGGTCAAGGCAGGGTGGCACGAGGAGTCGCACTAGAGCCTGTCTGCCATACCAACTACTCCCAGAGTGGTCCTTGATAATTAATTATGTAATCAAGCCATTAATCCACTAAACACACATCCACTGGGCATTTATCATGGATCGGGACTGTGCTGGGTGCTAGAGCATGCAAAGAAAAAGAGCCATGATCCCCGTTGCAGGAGAACCCAGATAAGGGGGGATGCCAGTTTCTTCCCACACTTTAGTTCTGCTGTTCTGTGGGTGACTGTGGTGACATCGCAGCTGCAGCTGTGCTGAGCCTGTGTTTGGCTCTCCCCTCCACTCAGGATTGCTGGGCTGTCGGGGAGTTCCTTGGCCTTCAGAGTGTGCTGTCTAATGGCCTCCAAAGCTTGCAGTTCCTCCTGTTGGTCACTCGTGGTTGGCTGCCCCTGCTCTGCACTGACTCACTTCCCAGTAGCCAGAGGGCCCTCCCCAGAATCCATCCAGATGCCTTCTCAGAGCTCTTTTCCAGAACCTCTGCTGGCACAGGGTGGGGATGTTGCATGTTCTCTTGCCCCAATCTATCCACCTTTGCAAGTAATTCACACCCCCTTTCACAAGATGTGGAATCTGAGATGATAATTCACGTGAAAGTGATTTTGTGGAAAAACCTATAGGGCAAAGAAGACAAGGGACTAGGTTGTGGAGACCAGTGAGGGTGCGGAATCAAACCAATGGAGGCAAGCTCTGGAGACAGAGGAGTTATTTTCAGGGCAAGGGACCTGGGGACATTAATTAACTGCCCAATTTCACATATGGCTCTAACACTATATTTAAGTTTCTCCCTTAAATGAGTTCTAACTTAGTCTTTAGAATTTAGGTTGAGAACAGGTTTCTCAGTCTCATCACTGTTGACATTTGGGGCCGGATTGGTCCCTGTGGTGAGGGTCATCCTGTGCACTTGCACACTAGATGCAAGGAGCACCCACCTTCTAGTTATGACAACCAAAAATGTTTCCAACATTGCCAAATGTCTCCGCGGGGGCTGGGGGTGGAGACATAATTGCCTCTGATTGAGGACCACTGCTTTAGACTGAAAACTCTGCCAAACCTGGACTCATGTTTCTTTCATGGCACTGCAAGTGATCAGGAAGGGGGAAGTATTGCAGGTTTCCCATCTCCACTATTGAACTGGAAACTTTTTGAGGATACACCTGGTCTGCCTTAAACCATACTGGTTTCAAAAAAGGTAAAAAATAAAGGAAAACCCTTCCTATCAAATACAATTTTAATCTGAATCATCTAGTCAGTGATATTATACAACCAGATGCCTTAGATGCTTGTTGTTGTATAGCAGTTTCTGCAATAACAGACAGAAGGCTCCACCCCACACAAGTCTCCACTGGTTACTAAAAGCAAAGAGTCTACCACCTGTCTCCAGAAATAGTAAATGATGAGATCTTGAAGGAAGAGAATTGACCTGAAACAACATGAATTGAAAGATAACCCGGATGGAGAGTTTTTCAATTCCTGTCTATGAACATTAGCATTTTTACTGTGGTCACTCTCCCTCTTCCCACTGTGTGGACCCCCAGCAAATAGAAAAAGGAGAGGTTGAAACTTCTCCCTCCCTCCCTTCCTTCCTTTCTTCCTCTTCCTCTTCATCCCCTCTTCTTCCTTTTCCTTTGATTCTGTTTTGCTGAATTAGATGTTTAAATTTTTGCCCATATAATGAATGCTAAGATCACAGATGGATCCAGGAAACTAAAACAAAATGAAACTTTACCCATTGGATGGAGGTGGTTAGTGGGCAGGAAGCCACTATCAGTGAAACACCTGTGTGATAGAATTGACATAGTCAGTTTCAGCCCCAACAAACCAACCCCTCAAATGCATCCATGAAGTGATTAGTTTTCATTAGAAGCATTTGGGAATGGTAGTGGAGATTCAATAATGTAACTCTTAGTTCTATTATCTTTTCAAATGCCTGCCTGGATTTCAGAATAACTATAAAAGAAAATGAAGATGTGAAAGAGGCAAAACAGTTTCGGAGCCCTGTGTAATCCCCTCAGTAACATCACTAGGCAAAGGGTATGCAGGCAACATGAAGAATGGGCCACGTTTACATTCTATGGCTATCTGGGATTGGGTGTTTCCACATCCAGATTCTCAGAGCATCCATTTCCCCTTGGGGGCACAGATCTGGGTTTCCTCTCCCCTGTGTTTCACATGTTGTGCTTCTTCTTTGTCTTCGTTTTTTGTTGTTGTTGTTGTTGTTGTTGTTGTTTTGTTTGTGTGTGTGTGTGTGTGTGTGTGTGTGTGTGTGTGTATGTCACAGTCTTGCTCTGTCTCCCAGGCTGGAGTGCAATAGCGCAATCTTGGCTCACTGCAGCCTCTGCCTCCCGGGTTCCAGCAATTCTCCTGCCTCAGCGTCTCGACTAGCTGGGACTATAGGCACATGCCCCCATGCCCATCAAATTTTTGTATTTTCAATAGAGACGGGCTTTCTCTGTGTTGGCCAGGCTGGTCTCAAACTCCTGAACTCAGGTGATCCGCGTGCCTCAGCCTTCCAAAGTGCTGGGATTATAGGCGTGAGCCACCACGCCTGGCTATGGTTCTTTTTTTTTTTGCACATCTTCAGTAGACACCTGTGAAAAAGATGTCATAGGAGTTTATTTACATATTTCCAAATCATTCCCAGCAAGGCCTTCCTCTGCCTCCGCCCAGGAAATGGGATTTGCTGAATTTTTCACTTTTCAAACTTGGCACTGTAGATCACAAACATTAGTGTTGCTTCAGTTTCTCTTGCTAGAGAATACAGAATCTGTTTCTTTTTGTAAATTGTGTTTACAAAATGTTTTAGAATTTCTGACTAAGTGAAACTAAATTGTGAAAAGATCACTTTCCAAAGTGTTTCACTTGGCATTGAACTATATGTTGGTGCATCATTTATTCATTCCTGCAGAAAGTCTTTGAAATTTTTTATTTGAAAATCCTTTGAAAAAAAATGTTGAGATTCTAACTCAGGCATCATACCCAACACTGCGGGTCCAAAGATTTGTAGAGCAGTGCTGCTGCCCTCTAGTAATTTATCATTTACTGGGGGGAGTCAGAAATATAAATATCCTTTAGAATTATGAGGAGCTTGAAGGCAGGGACTAGCACATAAGAGTTCAAGCAATGCTTGTTAAATATCACTAGAATGATCTTAAAAATCAGGCTTGATATTGTCTCTTTTCAAAAAAAAATCAGGCTTGAATAATAAAAAAATGACAAATATAATGAAACTACGAAAATGACCATAGAAAGTTTAGAAAATAAATCTCGATGAAACATGAAGGAGATAAAAAGATGGAAGAAAGGAATGTTGAAAACTCCCAGATATTTACTTCATTAAGGCACAGAATTGCACCTAATGTAAGTTTTAGTTCCCACTGAAAGTCTATTGGCATCCCTCACTGAAGGTTCAATTATCTGAATTATGATCCTGACCGTCATCACTGATCCAAAAAAAACAAAAGCCAGTTTTTCATTTGGAATAGATTAGTAGCCTTAAACGAATTGATTGGAACACCACAGTCAATAATGCAGTGACTGCATTCACAATGACAGCCATTTAATGCCCTCGTGAAAGTAATAAGGATTCTTTTCTACCACCTTATCAGCCTGACTCGGCAGTGAACCCAACCCTGAATTAAATTAACTATCCCTCTCATAAAACGAAATGCCAGTGTCTCCCTCGCTGCTATTTCGGTTGTATATCCTTAGTCTTTCATCATTTGATGAAATTGCTGTAGTATTCATGGGTAGCTTGAGGAACGTCACAGTTTTTGCAGTTCTTATTTCTAGAACCTTGTCATTCCCACAACTTTAATAAGGCCCAACATTTGTATTCCTTTTAGTGTATCTTCTTGGATACACTAAAAAAGGCAGAGCGGTGTATTTAGAGACTCGAGTGCCTAACTTTGCAAGCAAATAGAAACCATTTTGTTAAAGGTCAAGAAAAGTAAATTCCTTTTCTTTTTTCTTTCTTAGAGGTTACATTTTATAAATGGTTTGGCCAGATGCCCTTTAAATTAATAGCACACTTGGGAAAAGTCTTTTCCATGGAAGCAGATTTCATCACCATCAAATGTCACTAGAGTTTCTTTTTTCCTGAAGTCTGCATAACCTAATTTGTGAAGAGTCAGTTTGGAGGTGCAGGGTGGGGTGGGATGGCATATGCTTTGCCCTGGGCCTGGCTCAGGGCTGGCATTAGAGAGTAGTCTTCCTCATGCCAAATTGGCACTGGAGAATCCAGGCTGGATACCAAGTCAAACTTGCATTGCCCTGTGCTGTGACCTCAAGTTGATTCTGGAAGGGTGTTTTTACTTCATGTTCAAGCTCCTTTAGTCTTATTTCTGGACATCCAATTGTACTTGTCTCTTCCAGGCAATCTTTAAGGTAAACACTAGGTGTTTTATTTGAAGAGCTACAACCTGAGCCCTCTTAATCAGTCTCTGCATTTGGGCTTTGCAGCTGGAAAGCATGTTCACTCATGCTGCATTTTTACCATACAGGAAATCCTCTGGGGGATGCCGGGTACGTGTAGTACCTTTGAAGTACCACCAGCAATTTTCTCTTTTCTACTTTTCCTCTGTGTTTTGTTACATTATTTTAATTGATGTATTTTGTCTGATGTATTGTATTAAGAGAGCTTGAAGGATGATGTGTTTAGCACACAATGTCTATTATGATTAAGTTTCTTTGCAGAAATACAATGCCTACATTATGACTCTGCTGACTAACCCTGGAGCTGGGTTACAATGATGCAAAAAACAATGCTTTTCCATGTAGGAAAATCACTCAGACACCCCATATCTCATGTTCCTGCCCCAGAGTTGGAAATTTATGACTCAAATTTGTTTCAAATTTTAAAACGCCATTATTTAAAGCATGTATTTCCTCCCTTTATGAGTCCTATATGTCTAGGCAAGCCTTTGATGATACAAATTTCTATGTACGTTCATATACAAATGTAGTTTGTCAATGAAATCAGACTTATTATTTATTGACAGAAGGGCTCCATAGGGCTGACAAAACTGACTTAATTAGCACATAATTTAAGTTCAACAAAGGTAGAGACAAATATCAATCCTGCTAACATGCATTTCTATGTCAGTTTAAATTTCATTTAGTGGTAAGTCCTTAAAACTTAAAAACACTGATATTTTTCTGTCTTCTTTATAGCTGCATCATGCTTGGAAGTATGAAATGTCCAAAGACAAGAGCAGCATTTTCTCTGCCTTGTGAGTTACTTCAGAGAAGAAAAATGAGAAAGATTCCCTTACTTTGCCAATAATATGTAAGTCCAACCAATTCACAAGGTCTCCAGAAGGAATCTTAAGAATTGTGCCTTATTTAATAAAACCATTTGCAAGGAAAAAAAAAAAGAAGAAAAACACAACATTTAACCACCAGATTGTCAGGCATGGTGGCTTATGCCTGTAATCTCAGCACTTTGGAAGGCTTCGGTGGATGAATCACTTGAGGTCAGGAGTTTGAGACCAGCCTGGCCAACATGATGAAACCCCATCTCCACTAAAAATACAAAAATTAGCTAGGCTTGGTGACATGTGACTCTAATCCTCTACTCTGGAGGATGAGGCAGCAAAATCACTTGAACCTGGGAGGTGGAGGTTGCAGTGAGCTGAGGTTGCAATGAGCGAAGATCGCATCACTGCACTGAAGCCTGGGTGAAAGAGCGAGACTCCAACTCAAAAAAATAAATAAATAAATAAATAAATAAATAAATAAATAAGTAAATACAAGCACCAGATTTTCTTGTCATGTATATACATGATGGAATACTCTTCAGCCATAGAAAGAATAAAATCCTGTCACCTGCAACAACATGGATGGAACTGGAGACCATTATGTTAAGTGAAATAAGCCAGGCACAGAAAGACAAATATTGAATGTTCTCACTCACATATGAAAGCTGAAAGAATGGGTCTCACGGAGGAAGAGAGTAGAATCGCGGTTACCAGAGGCTAGGAAAGGAAGAAGGGAGGGAGGATTAAAAGTAGTTGGTTAAGGGGTACAAAAATGCAGTTAGATGGAGGGAAGAAGTTCTAGTATTTGATAGCACAGTAGGGAAATTATAGTTAACAATAATTTATTGTATGTTTCAAAATGGCTGAAACATAAGATTTATAATGCTCCAAACACAAAGAAAAAGATAAATGTTTAAAGGGTTACATATCCCAATTACCCTGATTTGATCGTTACACATTGTATACATGTTTCAAAATACTACAGGTGCTCCCAAAATATGTACAGCTATTATATATTAATATTTTTTAAACCACCAATTTTTTTTTACTTAAGGGAGAACAGCAAAGAGGCACAGCCTCAAATACTATTTTAGAAATAATGCCTGCAGAATTGGATAAAAATAATTATGTATTTCCTCACCATTTTGAGCCCTTCTTTAGGAATTTCTGAGTTCCTTTTTGTTGTACAAGTGAAACATTGCCCGTAAAAAAACATCCCCCTTCAGATTTTTTTCTTTAATATTTAAATTGTGCTTAAATGAACCAAGAAACATACATTTCTCCATAAAAGCTCCAAATAATGAATTTGTGATGATGTTCTCTCTGCTTAAGTGGTCAGGGAAGCTCTGACCTTTGAAAAGGTGGAATAGTTTTTTTTGTGTTTAGTGAAGCACAAGCAAGAGACTCAATAAGCCAATTTATGTTTGATTTTATCTCAAGCATGTCAGAGTTGATTTATCCAACCCAGATTAGAGTGAGCAAGAGGCAGAGAATTGCTGAGATTGAAACAAATAAGAGTTGTTTTCAGGCTGAATAGTGTACAAAATCCATAAAGAATTCTTAGGTATATTTTCAGTGTAATGAATGAGATTCAGGAATTCAGTGCCATAGGTTGACATGAAGTATAGTTTGGCCTACACAGCACAAGAGGTTCTAAAAGTCACAAGATGAGTGTTTTATGTTTCCTGAGCTCAAATGGCTACTTCCTAGTTTGTGTTCTAAGAATAGTGCATCTGACTCCGTCTTTTAGGATTTTAAATCTACACGTTTAAGAGGAATACTAGTCCTGTGAGAAAACTTAAAAGTTGCTTGATTTACAACTTTAATTTTTTATTACTCTTATTTTAAAATAAATTTTATTGTGTATATTTAAGGTATACAGCATGATGTTATGGGATATATAGTAAAAAGATTACTACAGTGAAGCAAATTAACATATCTATCAAATCACATCATTACCTTTTTTGTTGTTCTTATTTTTGTGGCAAGAGCAGCTAAAATCTACTCATTTCTTATAAATCCCAAATACGGTATAATTTCATGCCATGTCCTCATGTTGTGTGTTAGATCTCCAGACTTGCTCATCCTACATACCTGCTCCTTCATATCCTCTGACCTCAATCTCCCTATTGCCGCCCCTGGTTAACTCCTGATTTACAGCTATCAAAAGGAATCATTGCTGTATTATTTACTATAAAACCTAAGTCCACTTACGATTCGATGAGTCATTTGGTGCCTTTTTAAGGATTTTCTAGAATCAACTATTAGACTGGGGACCCTTCTCTGCAGCTCATAATGAATCATCCCTTGGGCCCCATGGGTCCTCCCAGCCCCTCACCTCACAGCTGCCTCAGCTTGCCCTTCTGCTTAGGTGTCAAGAAGCAGGACCATTCCATGGACATCTGAGAACATAAACTGTCAAAGCTGTTGGTTGTAGGTCTGAGTGTGTTCAGGAACTGGCACAGGAGCAAAATAAGGAATCTCATAGAGTCAGAGTTACTGGTGGAGAGAGGGGTTGCAGGAAGGAAGCCAAACCTAGTTATGTTGTTGCTGGCAGCCCCTTTCTTTTCTCTGCCCTCTGCTGCTGCATTGACCCTGGCAATTTGTCCAGGACGCTATGATAGAGAGATGGTGCCACAAAGGGTCTGAATCAATAGCTTTTCAAGCGTGCTGATTATTTTTTATCTGTAAGTTTGTCTCTGTTCAAAACTATTGTAAAGCTGAAGTGTTTTTGTTCTGCTGAAGAGATACAAGTCTATTCCTGATTTCACCAAGGAAAATTCAGTTTTTCAATAATTTTAATGAAGACTTTAATGAAAGATAATTATTAAATAACTGAAAGAGATTAGCTTTTATTATAACTTTCAGCCTGGTTCTGCAACCAACAGATTAGTTGAAATGAGGCTGAATTCTCTTATCTTCTTTTTCCAGGAGAATTTGGAGTCAAGGAAAGACCCATTTCTGCAGGGGTATGGTGGAGAAAATGTAGGGAATAATTGGTTCCATTCATTTTTTAAATTCCTTATAAGACCATGTGGAATTAATTCATACTCAAAGAGAATTGAACAAAGCCTCAGAGAAAGCCATTACATTTTCACAGACTTTTTTTCTTGTGGAAGAGCTAACTCTTTAGCAGTGATGGGTAGGGTTTTTCATAAAAAGTTCATTAGTCAGAATTTCATATATCACCCAGGAATCTCCAAGCCTGGTGAGAAAGGTCACCATCTCAGAACTCAAATATTTTGCCTTGTGAATGTAACCCATATACACATGTGTATATATGTGATGTTCAAGTACATTTAGGTCCATGGTTCTCAATTGTGACTGTGTATCAGAATCACTTCTAGGAATGACTGAATAGGACTGGTTATGCTTCAGTAACAAATGGTACCCAAATCTCATGACTTACTACAACAAAGACTTATTTCTTCCTCACAATGTGGATTCATTGTGGGTCACCTGTGGCTCTGCTCCATCTTATGTTCACTGTGACACCAAGGTGACAGAGTAGCCTTTAGCTGGAGCATTGCTGGTTGTCATGGCATGAAGAAAAGAAGAGTCTGGCTGACTGCTAATTGTCTCTCACCACCACCACCACTCAATTTCACTGACCACGGCAAGTCACAGGGTGCAGCTTAATGGCAGGGCTGAGAAGTCTGATTCTCCATTCCCACCCCCTGCCCCAGCAACAGTGAATCTTTGTGAATAAAATGCCTTGCTTGACTTCTAACTAAGTAGGAATCTTGGGATGGAACTTGGGGAATGTTATTTTAAAAATTTATCTGCCAAGTATGATGAGTAGGCAAGGTGGGGAAACACTGACTTACATGAGAAAAGTCTTCATTAGGTCATTTTAGGAACCATTATCAGTTTTTATATTTGTTATCAAAAACATCAGATTATGTATATTTTATTTTCATATACTTATATAATTAAATAATTAGGGGAATTAGGGGTTTTGCAAGATTTTATTTTTTTAAAGTTTCAAGTATCTTTTTATGGTAAAATTATCTTAATTTATAAGTATAAAATAATTCAATATTGACATTTGCTTAATGGAACATTATGATTTATTTGAAGATAAGAACACCATCTGGTGATAAAGTATGAAAAATCCACAGGTGGCTGGGCATGGCGGCTCACACCTGTAATCCCAGCACTTTGGGAGGCCGAGTTGGGTGGATCACCTGAGGTCAGGAGTTTGAGGCCAGGTTGACCAATATCGTGAAACCCCGTCTCTACTAAACACACACACACGCGCACACACACACACACACACGCACGCCCACACATACACACACACACAAAATTAGCCAGGCATGGTGTCGGATGCCTGTAGTCCCAGCTACTCAGGAGGCTGAGACAGCATAATTGCTTCAACCCAGGAGGTGGAGGTTGCAGTGAGCTGAGATCACGCCAGCCTGGGTGACAAAAGTGAGAGTCCACTTCATAAAAAAAAAAAGAAGAAGAAGAAGAACAAGAAGAAAAGAAAAGAAAGAAAAAGAAAAATCCACAAGTAATGGACAGGATCAGTATATGAGCAAAACAATTCTAACCACATGGTTCTGCCTGGACAGCCATTTGGCCTTGCCTTCTGATTGTTTGGGCTTGGTGCTAACTTTGTAGTGACATTTGCATCACCTGTGTGGATGAAGTAAATCAAGTGTGCTTGCTCATGTGTTTGTAGCTATTGAGTTTTTGATATTGTGAGCTAATTGTCCACAGATTAATTCCATTTGGATACTCATTGTAGGCACACAACCATAGGAGCCACACTAGTACAGCAGAAGAAACCCAGGATTCAAGTTAAAATGTACTTCCTGGATCAGTCCTAAATACCCATAACAGTTTATTGGGCTCTCTTATGAGAGTATTCTCTTTTGCTGTGTATATTAGATATTTATGCACACACACTGAGAGGGGTCTTGGTCCCTCTAAAGTGCAGTGCAAAAGGGACATCATGCATATGCAGCATTTGTTTGGTGGTTTTTTTTTTTTTTTTTTTTTTTTTTTGCTTTTCTTTTTCTTTGTGGTTGTTGTATCTGTGTGCCTGGATCCCACACCAGCCGTAGCTAAATCCATTGACGGGCATTATTACCATGTCTTGTAAAGGGTCGGTTTTGTTACACAGCATGCAGAATGCTGTTTTTAGCCTTGTTTTACCAGAGTTGTGTTTTTTCAGTCACTTCTTCAAGGGAAACTAAATGGTTTAGTTGGAGCGGAAAAAAAAATTTGCCAGCATCCTGAACACTATAACAAACCCATGTAGCCCAATCTAGTTTAATTAATTGATCAACTTTTTCTTTTTTCTGAGACTAGTTAGGTCCCAGGGGTTCAAACACCAGGATAAGGGTTGCTGTCCACTTCTATGTACTATTTCTAATTTTTTTCTGTCATCCCATTTAATGGTGAGGTCAGTCATTCTCAAATAATCACTTAGCTCTCCTCAAAGTCCCAAGTTATTGATATGATTATAAATACCCTTGTATTTATAAGACACCAAGCATAGATATCTTGGCCTGGTGAATCTTACTAATTTTTAAAACAGGATAATTGGCATTCAGAAATCTCATGGAGAATAAATAAAATATGGCTTTATCTAAGCTTATGTCTGTTTGGAACATTCACGTTCCATGTATAAACCAATAGTTCCCCATGTGGGATGACATTAGGAGTCTGGAAACATTCTTCATTGTCATACTGTGTAGGAGGTGCTAGTGTCATCTAGTAAGTTGTAAGAGGCCAAAGTTGCTGTTAAATATCTTACATGTAGAGGGCCACCACCCACAACAAAGAATTGTCCAGCTCATAATGTCAGCAGTGCCAACGTTCATAAACCTTGGTATAAAACATATGATTTTTATATTAGCAGGCTGTAGCACTGTATATAAGCAGTTATTTTCTTTTCATGGTGTTATCAATGTGAATAAATTGATTCTTTCATTTCGGTCAACTTATTTGGCAGGAAATACAAGTCACATGCTAGTCGGAGGAGAGAAGTATAGAAAAAGTAGAGTGGAGAGAAAATTTATAATTTATAGAAGATGAGAATAATCATTAAATTATGGGCCTTGCAATGCTCCTACCTCCATGAAAATTAAAGCAATCAGTTGTTCCAGGAAGCTGTTTCTGGGGGATAAAGGAAGAACACTGTCAACAGCATTGGGCTCATGATTTTTAACTTATCTGGAGCACAAGGCCACAAGCAAATGTATCTTCAAAATTGATGAAAAAAAATCTTCAAGTTAAATGCACCATAGATGAAAAATAAGGGCACTACGTAGGAAAATATGTTTGTGTTATGTTTGTTTTTGAAGCTCCTATAAAGGCTTCTATATGCAGTAATCATAACTTCTATTTGAGGGCTTCCTGAGCACAGCAACTCATAGCTGTGCCCTAAATATTTCTGGAGGTACTTTTATGGGTTAGAAAAAGAGAAAAATGTGACTGAACACAGACAAGCAGAAAGAACACAAAAGAGTAGTGGAATGAAAGGGCAAAGACTGGTGAGATAGCTGGACAGAAAGAAACAGAGATGTTATCGCTGGACTGTGCAGGTGACGGAAGTGTGAGACTGTCGAAAGATCCCAAGATGAGTCCCTGAAGGCAAGTGAACAGCAGGGGATGATGGCACTGGAGAGAGGCCATGAAGCAGGCAGCAGGAAAGTGGGAAACCCAGCAGCCTGGGAAGGTATTCGTCATCTTGCAGGACAATGAAGGCTTCTGCAGCCCAGACAACGACAGGCATGCCAAGCATAAGGCGCCCTTACAGCTGAAACCAGTGTGGCTTTGTTAGTGTCAGAAAGCAGTGCTTTCAGGAGTTTCTAAAGAAGGCATGGGGAGTGGGAGAAGCCTGAAATGGACAGGACTGGAGTCCTTGTTCTCATGCAGGACTCCAGTTGAAGGACATAGGTTATGAGTCCTTGCTCTCTCATGCAGGACTCCAGTTGAAGGACTGTGAACACAAGTGACTTAGTGCAGCTGATGAGCACACACTGACATTTTCAGAAATACTCAGCTCTTTCTTTCTCTCTCTCTCTCTTTTTTTTTTTTTTTTGTATCTGTTCCTTTGTAGTATGTAATTTTTGAGTTCAACATTGGAGGTCCTCATTATAAAACCACTAAAACATCTTTATTCCTAGCAGAGTTTTTGTTTTGGTTTTTGGCACATGATAGGTGCCTATTAAGTATTGAGTGAAGGAATATCTATCATTATCCATTAACTCCTTATTGGGAATTAATTCATCACCTTAGAGCACACTTCATAGCCAGACTGGGGAGTCATGGGTATTGGAAGAGGGTTTCTTTCAGTGAAGTCAGGACATAAAACGTACCAGGTACTGAGGATGAAAAACAAATCAGAGTGGTCTCTGCCCACTAGAATCCAGCAGTAGTCACAGATTTTGAACAATGTTTGCAGGGACAAGCAAATAAACTTAACATTCTCACTTTGTCCATTGCCTTCAAGACAACCGAGACATGTTGGAATTTCTAATTGTGTTGAAGAGCAAATATAAGCAAAATTTTAAAAAAGGCTTGGATGTGTAAATAAACCTGAAGGCTTTGCATTTCTCATAGCATTTGCTGCAACTCTTATGATGTGATAAAATATTCTATGTCTTCAAACACCCTCGCACCATGAATCAGTGTGTAAATTGGAACAGCCTTTAGGGAGGACAATTTGGCACAGGTATCAGAAGATTTAAAAGCATTCTTATCGTTTGAAACACTGATTGCTCATCTAGGAATTCAGGTCAAAGAAACAAATATGTACATACACAAACGTATATCATCAAAGAATGTCATGGAAGCACTGAAAATTTGGAAGAAACAATCCAAAGGTCTAGAAAACAGGCTAAATTGGATAAATAAATTACGGAGCCTCATTAGATGAAATGCCAGGTCATAAAAACAAACAAACGTGCTTTCAAAGATCATTTAATGATGTGGGGCACTTTTCATGATACTTTTAGTGAAGTCATAGCTTGCAAAATGATACACTCAGTAAGTTCTAGTTTTTGTGTAAAAATCAGAGGCCACAACATATGCACAAATAAATGATTACTGGTGCTTCTCTCCAGGTGGCAGGAGAATGTTGGGTTTTTTTTTTCTTTTTTTTTTTTTTTGTACTTTCATCTATTCTACAATTAGTTAACATGAGTTAATTAGGTAATTAGAAAAAATTCTTTCAAAACTCAACTTTGCCTCTTTGCTTTAGTTATAAGATTCACAAGTTAGAACAGTCTCCTGTCTATTTCAGAAGCTATGGGATAAGGTACAGAATTCTATGAGAACATCACTTACTGTATCAACAACTCAGCAATATAGGTACTATCATTATCTCTATTTTACATATGAGGATGTTTAACTCAGAGAACTTGAGTAATTTTACCATTACACATAGCAAAAAAAAAGGTAGGGGTGTGTGCAGAGTTGGGACTCCAAGCTGGATCTACAGAGCCAGGTATACAATACCCAACTCATGCTCTACTTCGCAAAGTGAGTTTTAAAATATGGGCAGACCTTGTCTTATTGCATTTCGCTTTATCACCTTTTGCAGATAATGGGTTTTTTTTGTTGTTGTTGTTGTTTACAAATCGAAGGTTTGTGGCAACCCTGCGTCCATCAAGTCTATCAGCACCATTTTCCCAATAGCATGTGTTTACTTTACATCCCTGTGTCACATTTTGGTAATTCTCGCAATATTTCAACTCTATTTTGGTGATCTATGATCAGTCTCTTTGATGTTGCTATTATAACTGCTTTGTCATATAGGACAGCAAATTTTAAAATGTTGTATGTTCTAACTGCTCTACCAACCAGCCATTTTCTTGTCTTCCTCCTTCTCATTGGGCCTCTCTATTACCTGAGACACAGTAATATTGAAATCAGGTCAATTAATAACCCTAAAATGGCCTCTAAATGTTCAAGTGAAAGAATCGCATGTCCCTTACTTTAAATCAAAAGCTAGAAATGATTATGCTTAGTAAGGAAAACATGTCAAAAGCCGAGACAGGCCAAAATCTAGGCCTCTTGTGTCGGTTAGCCGAGCTTAAAATGCAAAAAAAACCAACCAAACAAACAAACAAAAAACAAAAAAAACAAAAAAAAACCAACTTCTTCAGGGACAATTAAGAGTGCTACTCCAGCAAACACATGAGTAAGAAAGCAAAACAGCCTTATTGCTGATATGGAGATAGTTTAAATGGTTTGGACAGAAGATCAAAACAACTGCAACATCCCCTTAAACCAAAGCCTAATCCTGAGCAAGACCTTAACTCTCTTCAATTCTATAAAGTTTGAGAGAAATAGGAAGCTGCAGAAGAAAATTTTGAAGCTAGCAGGGGTTGGTTTGTGAGGTTTAAGGAAAGAAGCCATCTCCATAACATAAAAGTGCAAGGTGAGGCAGCAAGTGCTGATGGAGAAGCTACAGCAAAGACCTCGCTAAGATTACTGATGAAAATGGCTACACTAAATGACAGATTTTTCAATGTAAACGAAATGGGCTTGTATTGGAAGAAGATGCTATCTAGGACTTTCGTAGCTAGAAAGGATGCCTGGCTTCATAGCTAGAGTCAAGACCTGGCTTCAAAGCTTCAAAGCATAGGCCAACTCTCTTGTTAGGGTCTAATGCAGCTGGTGACTTTAAGTTGAAGCCAATGCTCATTTATCATTCTGAAAATCTTAGGGCCCTTAAGAATGATGCTAAATCTACTCTGTCTGTGCTCTATAAATGGAACAACAAACCCTGGATGACAATACATCTGTTTAGAGGCTGGTTTACTGAATATTTTAAGCCTAATTTTGAGAACGATTGCTCATAAAAAAGATTTCTTTCAAAATATTACTCCCCATGGACAATGCACCTGGTCACCCAAGAGCTCTGATGGATATCTGTAAAGAGACTAATGTTTTCATGCTTGCTAACACAACATGCATTTTCCAGACCATGGATCAAGGAGTCATTTCAACCTTAGAGTCTTATCATTTAAGAAATATATTTCATAAGGCTATAGCTGCCATAGTGAGTCCTCTGATGGATCTGAGCAAAGTCAATGCAAAGTCTTTTGAAAAGGATTCACCATTCTAGATGCCATTAAGAACATTTGTGATTCATGGAAGGAGGTCAAAATATCCACATTAACAGGAGTTTGGAAAAAGTTGATTCCAACCCTCATAGATGACTTTGAGGGGTTCAAGACTTCAGTGGAGGCAGTAACTGCAGATGTGGTGGAAATAGCCAAAGAACTAGAATTAGAAGTGGAGTCTGAAGATGTGACTGAATTGCTGCAATCTCATGATCAGACCTTCATGGATGAGGACTTGCTTCTTATTGATGAGCAAAGAAAGTGATTTCTTGAGATAGAGACTACTCCTGGTTAACATACTTTGAAAATTGGGGAAACAACAAAGGATTTAAAATATTACAAAAACTTAGTTGACAAAGTAGTGGCAGGGTATGAGAAGATTGACTTCAATTTTGAAAAAAAGTTTTCCTGTGGGTAAAATGCTGTCAATAATATTGGATGCAGAGAAATATTTTGTATAAGGAAGAGACAATCAAAGTGGTGAACTTTATTGTCTTATTTTAGGAAATTTCCACAGACACCACAACCGTCAGCAACCACCGTCCTGATCAGTCAGCAGCCATCAACATGCAGGCAAGACCCTTCACCAGCAAAGAGATTACAATTCGCTAAAGGCTCAAACAATTGTTAGCATTTTTTAGCAATAAAGTAGTTTTAATTAAGGTATTTTTTAGACACAATGCTGTTGCACACTTAATAGACTATAGTATAGTATAACTTTTACATGCACTCAGAAACAAAAAAAATTGTGTGACTCCTTGCTTCATAGTGGTGGTTTGCAGCTGAACCCACAATGTCTCTGAGGAATGCCTGTATGAACTTTCTAATCCCAACGAACATGGTATGTGTCTTAATAAATGCAGTGAAAGAATATTAACCATGAAAACAAGCTCTTGAATTTGAAGACAAGCCTTCACAAGTCAGTTAATCCAGCCCTGCAGTGAAACACGCAATCCATCTTGCTGCCCAAAGTTGTTTCCGTAAAATATGAAGAGTGGAACTAGACATTTTGGTTGTCTGCTATTTAGTATAGGGTGTCTTATGCTCTGTGATGGATGAGAATTTTCCTGCTTTGGTCCTGTCAACCTACCCAGGCTGGCAAAACATAGCCTTCCACCAACTTATGTGATGTTGACTAGATTTGTAACTGAAAACCCTCCCCTGAAACCTTTGTGTGTCTTCTCAAGGCCCATTGCACCAAATGCTACTTATTAAAATGTTCTAAAGATAAGGGTTTAGAAAACCATCCATTTTTATATTCCACAAAACCAAGGATCAAGGTGGAGTCTTTGAAGGTATTATAAAACTACTGCCTAATATTCATGTATAGAGCTGCTGTCACTTGTAAAAATTTTAAAAATAAAAACATAAAAGTAAAATCCCATAAATAGCTACACCAAAACCTAGGCTTAACAACAACAACAACAATAAAAATTATTTTCTTCCAACCCAGTGAAACATGACATTTTTTTTTCAAAACAGAGTCTCACTCTGTCTCCCAGGCTGGAGTGCTGTGGCATGATCTCAGCTCACTGCAACCTCTGCCTCCTTGGTTCAAGTGATTATCATGCTTCAGCCTCCCGAACAGCTGGCATTACAGGCATATGCCACCATGCCTGACTAATTTTTGTGTTTTTAGTAGAGAGGGGGTTTTGCCATATTGCCCAGGTTGGTCTCACCATGTTGCCCAGGTTGTTCTAAAACTCCTGGCCTCAAGTGAGCCATTCTCCTCGACCTCCCAAAGTATGGGATTACAGACATGAGCCACCACACCCAGCCCAAATATGGCAATTTTTTATGTCATATTTGCACTTGAAGATTTTTAGAATGCAAACTAAACATATGGCTTTCAAAGTAAAGCCTCCTGGCCCAGCATTTTATTTATGGGATTTTTGCTTAATCTTCTCCAAGAACCAAACGACAAAGTGTTCTTTGTCTCCTGTCTCTGAATAATATGCAAACCCCCCTTTTCTTTCTTTTTTTTGTGGTTTGGGTATGGATAAGCTCTACAACTGGTGACAATTTCTTCTCATCCTTGTGACCATTACCAGCATCTGAATACATACATGTGAGAGCTAGTTGGAGTCCAGCTGGGTTCCTCCAGAAACAGACTGTGAGACAAGGGTTTGGGTGCAAGTATTTATTTGGGATGCGGCTTCAAGATGCTAGTGGGGGTGAAGGGAAGTGAGATAGAGAAGAAAAAGCAGAGCATTATTGAATACAGTGTTTGATATCAAGTAGATTATCACCGCAATAAACTGGTTTCATTCTGCTAGGCACTCCAAAAATCTGGATAAAGCATGTGCTTCAGAGTCATCTCATCTCAATACTGAGGGAGCTGAGATATTGATACTCCAACTCCAATCAGTCATTGACTGAGGGTGGTTCTTAGAGAATATAAATTCACAGCTTGCCCCAATTGTTATTGCTTCCCAGTAGCAACACTGTCTCTGGCAGCCAGAAAATGCGCTCAGGCAAAAAGCAATGCAGGTGCTGGCTGTTGGGGTTGGCTGGTTTGTGCTGACTTTTTAAGGGTGAGGGGATTTGGGTGGGGCAGTGACAGACAGCTTCTGCTACAGACTCATTCATGAAATTAGTATTTGAATCCAAAATATATTTTCTCCCACTGCTCTCTAAAGCTAGGAAGCATACTTAGAAAATTTGGAAGGCTATTTAAAAGAGGGTAAAGTGGTAGTATCACATTTGAGAGTAAATTTTTTTTCTCTAGAAATGTTGAGGAGAGGCATATCCTATGACTGATCAATTCTCTCCTAGCCTAAGGAAAGTGTCCCATATGTGCACACAGAGTCAAGTATCAAAATTTTATTGCACCATTTTTTGCAATGGGGAAAAAATGGAAACAACCATATGTCCTGTAATAGAAAAAGTTGAATGCAAAAAGGAAGGAAGGTGTTGAATGATGGATCCAGCATATCATGTATACCATGTTTAAAGCATGCAAAACAGTATTATATATTGTTCATGCATATCTACACATTTTGTAAAAGCACAAGGCATTCATAGGAGTGAACAATGCCAAATTCTGAAAGGCAATTACCTCTCAGGAGGAAGGAAGCAGATGGGATGAGGGAAGAGAGACTCAGGGGCCTTGAACTGAATCCAAAATTATTTGGGTTTTAGAACAATTATTTGGAGCAAATATGGCAAAAGTTTTAGATGTGACAATTTTTTGGTGGGTTGATGGGTGTTCTTTAGAATATGCTCTGTACATTTCTGTATGTCTGAAACATCTCATACTAAAAGGAAAAAAGTAAAAACACAAAAAGATGGAGTTTTTAGCATTCATATATTTGTTATTTTTTTGAAAACAAAATTAGGTAACAGAATGATGGAATTTGAACGTTTTCCTGAAATAGAATTTAAGTCTGAATTTTGAACTTCTGGTTTCAATTTTGTATTTTCTGGTTTTAAGTTTGAAATCTAATGCTGTGCATGCTAAGTGATTTTATTCACGTACAACCTAATTATTTCCTTTCCCTCACCAGGTTTTTGAACCAAAAAAAGGAGCTGGTTCAGCAATATGTCCGGGATTGCTATCTAGTAGTGTGTTTCTAGTCAAAGCTGTCAATCAGTAGCACCAAACATAAAATGCAAGGCCCAGGTGAGAGAAGGAAAGAGAATCGCTGCTTTTGAAGACTTTGATTATGGAATTTTGTATGTTTGAGTGTACACTAAATTCCTGTCAAAACACAACCATCTGTGACATTCCAAATTTCTGGGTGAAAAGCAATAAAATAAAGAGCCGGTGGATTTGTTACTAGTTACCTGACCAGGTCAGGAGGTAGATCACATGGATGACAAATCAGCACTAGTTCACCCTGTCTTTCTTGGACAACCTGGCTTCCAGATTTCTCCATACTCCCTCTCTGCTTGGGGCGAGAACAGTCTTAGGCAAAACCAAGAAGAAAGCAAAGTTTGTCATCCTTAGCTTGCCCTCTTCAGCATTTTTGTGTAAGGTCAACCACAAGCTGACAAACCCTTTTAAAAAGTAGAAAATATATTCACATGGTTTCAAATGCAGAAAGTACAAAAGGGTGTACAGTGAGACGTCTCCCTTTCAGCTTCCTTATTCAAGTACCCAGGTCCCCAACCTAGAGGCAGTCGACATAGACAGAATGTTTTATGTACCATTTCAAAAATATGTTAAGGCTATACAAATGAATATATGAATATGTATTTTTTAAAAAAACAGAGAATAATATGTGTATGGTTCAATACCTTATGTTTTCCATTGATTATATATCATAGATATTGCATCACACAAGTATATTAAAACTTTCTCATTTGTAAATATAATGTATAATATTATGTTGTATGGATGTACTGTAAGTTATCTGAATAGTTCCTTCCTAATAGGCATGTAAGTTATTTCAAATATTTGGCTATTATAAGTAATGTTGCCATAAATAAGATTCACATGTGCTAGTATTTGTAGAGTATTCATAGAATAAATTCTCAAAAATAGAATTTCTGAGTCAAAAGGTATATGTATTTGTAATTGTGACAGAAATGGCTGGATTGGTCTCAATAAAAGTGGTACCATTTTATACCCCCACCAGCAATGTGTGGGAGCACTTGTTTTCCCAAGTGTCATCAACAGTCCATTGTCAAACCTTTTTTTTAATATTTGCTGAATTAATACATGAGAAATGATATCTCAATGTGCATTTAATTTGCATTTCTTTTATTACCGTTTCAATTGTTGAAAGTCATTTTTGACATGGGAAATCTGCTTTTAAAGGTACTAGAAGCTCTAAAAAGCTTTGTTGGTATAAACACATCCAGATTTTGAATAAATTACAACATCATTTTTTAATGCAAATTCTGGTCTGCAGTAAAGGGAAAGAAAATTACAAAGGTAAACTTGTAATAGTAATAATAACAATGAAATCAACAAGAATGATGAGACCAGGGAAGTGGGTAGGAAGCAAACAGAAGTTTTAGAGTTATCTTGGACATGAACGCCACTATTATGGTGGGCAAAGCTGGGTCGGGGGAGAAAATTGGATACCAAACCATAGACTTCTTGAAAATGGGGGTGCTGGCTCAGAAACTCCTGCATTGAGCCAGCCCCTGGGGAGGGGTTTTGGGTAAAAAACAACATCGATGATAATATTAAAAAAGATAATGACAGTGATGACTATAATGAGATCTCCCTTGTTAATCTGCAACCGCAGACTTGTTATCACTTAGATTCTGGTGTTCAAACTTACACTAGTCCTAAACGTGGATAAATTAAAGTAGTTTCAGATTAGTAGCTCCTAAGAGTTCATCAGAGGTAAATACAAATCTTTGCTAAAGGAAATAGCAATTATGGGCTCATGATAAAAAAAAATTACTAAATGCATAAGGCAACAAGCCAATATGAGTGAGTCAGCAAAACAATAACTAGGAGATGTTGATTCCTAGGACTGAAGATGTTAGAATTAACAGATAAAGACTATGCAAGGACTCTATGTCTATAAAATGTTTAAAGATGGAATAACATTGAGCAAGGAGCAGGAGATAATAAAAAAAAATACCTAGGCAGCTTTTTTTAAATGACCAAATCAAACTCTTAGAAATAAAAATCATTGAAATTAAAAACTGTATATGCATACATAGGAAGTAAAACTATAAAGAAAAGCAAGGAAGAGATTGCAGGATATATCAGGGAAGTGGTTCAGGTAGTAGGGAAAGAGCAAGAGTATGAATGAGTAGTGATAGGTAGAAATTTCTGAGTACTTGTAACGTCTTAATTCTTGACCTGTGTCGAGGTTGTACAGATGTTTGATTTAGTTACTTAATTTGCAAAATGTTATCTTTCACAAACTTTTCTGTATATATGTTGTATTTCACAATAAACACGACTGAAGTAAATGATGTATGTTTTAAACAGCATCCACATAGGTGAAGAAAGAATTAATAAAATTAAATAAAGATCGGAAGAAATCACCCAGAATAAATCAATGGGTGACAAAGAGGTGGAAAATATGAAAGAGAGTGAGGAGACAGGGAAGACAGAGAAGGTCTAATGTACATCTAATTGAAGTTCCATAAGGAGAGAACAGAGGAGAGGAAATATTTGTACAGATACTGGCTGAAATTAACCAGAACTAGTGAAAATCATGAACTCACAGATAGAGGAAACACCATGTACAACAAGAATGAGAAATAAAAAGAAATCTGCACACAGACATATAGTTGTAAAGCTGCAGCCACTGAGAAAAGCATCATCCTCAAAGGAATGGGAGTCAGATACTGGGGAATATATTTTTAAAAGTTGCTAGAAAACAACTCTCAAACTAGAGTCATGTTCTCAGCAAAAGCATATTTCTAGAACAACCGAGGATTATTGGAACTTCTAAAGAGTTTTAGGATGAAGAAAAATAAATTCAGAAGAAATGTTTGAGATGCAAGAACAAATGGTGATTATATAAACTTTAAAATGTACATATATGCTTATAAAAGCATATAAAAATATAAATGAATGTTAACCTTATAAATTAACAATACATTGATAAAAATAGTACCTAAAATACTGCAGAAAAGTAGTGTGGCAAGTGGGAAGAAATGATTCGAGTGCTAAGGTCTTTGAATTTATTAAGAAAAGAGTTAAAATATTTGTTAAATTTATACTTTGTTTAGTATGCTTGGTATATTTTTAAGGCTTTAACTTCTAGGCCAGTAGAAGAGAAAATAAAACGAAATAAGTCAAACAACCTATAAAAACCCCAAATACCCACAGCTCAATTGAACCAAAAGATAGCCAAAAAAAAAAAAAAAAAAAAAAAAAAAGGGGGGAGGGTGGGAAACAGCTGGAGCATGGTAATAACTGACACTAATATCAGAAAAAGTAGATACTATTACAAAATGTATGATTAAAGAGAGTATATATGAAATGACAAAAGATTTAATTAACAAGAGATATATAACACTTCTGAACTTATATATACTTAGTAAAATAGTTTGAGTTTTGTTTCATACTTTGAAAGCTCTTTGACACTCTCAGACTTCAAAAATTACCTTGCAGTTTCTCTAGTACTTTTATTTTTTAAATATATGTATAATGTAACCATAAAAGTATATATACGGCCGGGTGCGGTGACTCAAGCCTGTAATCCCAGCACTTTGGGAGGCCGAAACAGGTGGATCACAAGGTCAAGAGATCGAGACCATCCTGGTCAACATGGTGAAACCCCGTCTCTACTAAAAATACAAAAAAAAAAAAATTAGCTGGGCATGGTGGCGCATGCCTGTGATCCCAGCTACTCAGGAGGCTGAGGCAGGAGAATTGCCTGAACCCAGGAGGCGGAGGTTGCAGTGAGCCAAGATCGCGCCATTGCGCTCCAGTCTGGGTAACAAGAGCGAAATTCCGTCTCAAAAAAAAAAAAAAAAAAAAGTATATATACATATTTCATTTATTTATCAGATATTCATCCTTGTATGATGGATGAGTTATGGAAACTTTTGTAGTTTTATTTTTCCCGAATTTTAAAAATGCTATACCATGCCCAATTTATCAACTAATTCATATTTTTTTCATTGATTTGAGATGCCAGTTTTATCAGATACTGAAATTCCTGGATATATCTGGTTTGGACTTTCTATTTTGGCTCACTTATGTTTTTGTATTTCCATACTTCACCCTGTTGAAAATGCTGTGGTTTTATTTTTTTTTTTTATATAGATATGTTTTATTTTATTATTTATGGATTTATTTTATTTATTTATTTCAGATAATAAATAATTATTGCCATTCTGAAGTATCTAATTAATTCAAAGCATCTGGGTAGTTGTAATCAATGGTCACTAACATAATCTAAGGACAGACATTATGTATATCTTAATGGAAGTCTACAACACCACTTATCAAGTATTCTTACCATAAAAATGAAAAATGAAATGAACCTGATCAAGCCACTAGATCCAACTATTAATTTCTAAAAAATAAAGAGGACAGAAGAATATGTTAATAGATAAAGCAGAGATGCATTTAACAAAACAAGTGTCGTGGTTTTATAATGAGTTTTAATATGTCCTAGGGCTGGTCTTCCTCTATTTTTCTATTTTTTTTCAAGAAATTTTCTGGTTATTTTTTTTTTCTCATTTAGTTTCTCATATCAACTTTAGCTCTTCTATTTAAAAATATTGACATTTTAATTGGAAGTGTTTTGTACTTTTGGTTTAATTCAGGGCAACCTGACATCTTGAGTCTTCCATTCAACAACTATTCATAATATACTTACTATGTGTTTAGAGTGGAGAGAGAGAGCAGAGAACGAAACAGCCAAAAAAAAAAAAAAAATGTGCTGCTCCTGAGGACTTTACATTTTAGGTGGGCAAAAGGCAATAAACAAGAAAAATGAAGGGCACATATACAGTATGTTAGGTGGTAATAGGTGTTAAGGAGAAAATTGAAGCCAAGACTGGTTATTACGAGTGGGGAGGAAATGGGCTGTAATTTTAGGAAAAGTGGCCAGAGGAAGCCTCAGTATGAAGGTCTACTGGAGAAAGAGCTGAAAAATTGTGGGAGCAAGCTATGCGGATATTTGGAAAGAGAATTCCAGGCAGAGGGAACAGCTAGTGCAAAGGTCTGGAGCCCTTTGATGTCTGGAGTATCCAACTGACAACAAGGAGGCAGTGTGGCTGGAGCAGAACGAACAAGGCCATGTGGTGGAGATGATGCAGAGGGATAACAGGAGCTAGAGCATTCAGAGACTGGTAGGCCGTTCTAAGGACTCTGGGGCTTATTATGAATGAGATAATCTTCTCCTAATATACATTAATTCTCATATACATAATATAATTCTCATATGCATAATATAATTCTCATCCCTTGGGAAAGGATAACCCTGTCTAATTCAAGAGGTAAATCCTGATTGGTCTAAATTAGTAACTCTCAATCAGGGATGATTCTGCTCCCCAGGGAACACTGGGCAATGTCTAAAGACATTTGGGGTTGTTCAACTGCGGCGTGTGTGTGCGTGCATGCATGAGCACACTATTGGCATCTAATGGGTGGAGATCAGGGATGCTGCTGAACATCCTATAATGCAAAGGTATCCCTTCACCACGAAGAATTATCTAGCCCAAAATGTCAATAGTGATGAGGCTAGGAACCCTGATCTACATTGGTCATTGTGGTTACATTTTCCTTGCTAGTGATTAAACTAAATATTTATGAGACTCAATTTGGCCAATTAAATAATAAGAACTTTGCTGAGGACTTTCTGAGAATTATTCCTTATTTCTTAGAAGGAGATATAAGGAATAAATGGTGCCTCTTTGGATAGACACAGTCAAATTAGTTATCATACTTGAACCACAGTAACGTTCCTGCTACCTGCCTGAAGATGAAGCAACATTTGGGAATGGCGGAGTTTCTGGCACTTTTAAACCAAAGTATTTGAATTGATTTAACCTCCAAACTAAAAAGGCTGCTTTAGATAACATAGGAAGGTTATTTGAGTTACATCTCTTAGGAATTTATTAGCCAGTTATCTATTTAAAATCTGCCATAAGGAAAGAAGTTATATCATATTTTTGAGAATGTTTTAGGAATCACTTACTACTATATGCGAAGATTCAAGTTTCATGATTCAAGTGCCTACTTGAACATCACTACTGCTGTCCCCTCAAATTAGAATTGAAATTTCTTTTTTACTCTCCAATATTACCTAGCACAGTGCTGGGGGGTGGGTAGTTGGTACATATTTACTCATTAGAGTTAGATAACTTATCTGGATTGGTTATTTTTAAAATTTTACAATTACTGGTTGGGTAGAGCTAATCAATTATCTAAATCTAGGGAGAAAAACTAGGAAACATAACTATAACCAAGATGTTGTATAGTCATGGGACTCAGTCCCAGATAACAGACTATACTTCCATACTTCCATAGTAGCAGACAGAAATTTATCACAGGCAGTGGTATTCTGGTAAATTTTTAACTATCAGCTCTCAAAAAAAATCCTAATTTAGTCAGGCACGATGGCTTACTCTTGTAAATCCCAGCACTTTGGGAGGCCGAGGTGGGTAACTCACCTGAGGCCAGGAGTTCGAGGCCAACCTGTCCAACATGGTGAAACCCTGTCTCTACTAAAAACACAAAATCAGCTGGGTGTGGTGGTGTGTGCCTATAATCCCAGCTACTCTGAAGGCTGAGGCAAAAAAATCACTTGAACCCAAGAGGTGGAGGTTACAGTGAGTCAAGATTGTGCCATTTCATTCCAGCCTGGGTGACAGAGAGAGACTCTGTCTCAAAAAAAAAAAAAAAATCCTAATTTGTAGCATTTTCCAGTTTTCATGGTGTAAATATAATACTTCCTTCATGAATTTCAGGCTACCAATATTATACCACTGATGAGGAATTAGAAAGAGATGCACACACAATTGGCTTTCATAAGCTGGTGTGAGTCTACTCCAGCAAATCACTAATTATAGGGTGTTAGTTAGCTCTCAGAATCTAGAGGACCAAGAATGCTTTAGCTACATAGCCAGGTGTAATACAAGGTGACAGGGACCACTGATCCAGCAGTGTTCTAGAAGAAATTTCCATCCTTCCATTATAGGCTGTTTATCAATACCCACGTTGCTAAGGTTCGAATGGAGTAACTTCCCAGAAGTTAGCCAAGAACCAAAAGTTTCCACCAAACAATTCTAATATCCTACACATGTCAACCAAATCATGTTTCTTTTTGCTACCTTCCCAAATTTTGGGCTAATTGATCTGTTTGGCAGAATCCTAGGTCCCATGCAAAATGCAAAGGAACCTGAAAAATTTTCAAGTCTCCAGTCTCTGTGTTACAGAAAATCATGCTGAAAGTCAAATGAAGTAAGTGTTGGAGGGATGATTTTCAGTACCTCTTCTGTATGGTAAGAAATGGTGATGCAGGGCAGGTAAGCCCCAAATTGGGTCTTAGCCTAGAAGGATTCTTGTTTTTTCCCAGGAAAGAATACAAGAGTGACTGAGCTGGTGGTAGAAGAAAACAGCTTTATTGAGGAAGCAGTGT
Source organism: Saimiri boliviensis (assembly GCF_048565385.1). Classification (NCBI taxonomy): domain Eukaryota; kingdom Metazoa; phylum Chordata; class Mammalia; order Primates; family Cebidae; genus Saimiri; species Saimiri boliviensis. The sequence goes on from NC_133470.1 coordinate 7,140,873, forward strand.
TATAATTCCATGACTGCTCCTGCAGAGCAGGGCTGCCCCATAGGCAGTATGCTGAGACTAGCAGCTCAGAGGCAGCTCTGCAGTCATATTTATACCCACTTTTAATTACAGGCAAATTAAGGGGCAGATTATGCAGAAATTTCTAGAAAAAGGGTGGCAACTTCTGAGTCATTGGGTCATTGCCATGGAAGGGGGTAGTTAACTTTCAGGTGTTGCCATGGCAATGGTAAACTGACATGGCACACTGGTGGGCGTGTCTTATGGAAAGGTACTTCCACCCCCTCCCTGTTTTAGCTAGTCCTCAATTTTGTCCAGTGTCTGACTCCCACCTCCAGAATCCAGTCCTACCTTCTACCTCAATGAAAGGAGGTAAATCAGAATAATAAAGGGAAAGCAGATGCTAACAAGCTGAAAACTAGCCCAGCGTGTGTGTGTGTGTGTGTGTGTGTGTGTGTGTGTGTGTGTGTGTGTATAAGGGTGGTATTTAAAATGTAAGCCACTTTAAACCCAATTTAGTAATTGTCAGATATAAATATATCCTACAAAAGAATTGCAACATGACCAGGAAAATTTGGGGCACTTTATACAAATAATTATGTGTGAACAGGAACAAACTATGGCATGTGAGTTAGGAAAGGATGAGGAAGGTAGACAGGGAGATGCCAATTCATCACAAAGATGGGTCAGTTTGTCTACTGACCAATTTGACTACTGCTGTAATTGCTTCAAATTTATATTTTCATTGATGTGTATTGATTACTGTAGGGTATATGTATCGTAGTTAGGATCTTTTTAAGAGCATTTCTATACTTGGGGAAATTCACAGGTCCTGAGTCCTCAGAAGAACAGCTTATTGTTTCAGGTTGCCTAGGACTGAGGGTTTTCCTGGGATATGGTACTTTAATATTGCTAAAATTAGGAAAGTCCTGACCAAATTCAAATTAGTTGATCACCCTAGATTTTGCCTCCTAGGTGTAGAATCAGAGCTCTATTTTCTAAGCTCTTTTGCTGCTAGGATGTGGCACATAACCAAATCTCTGTTGTTTAGAATCAAAAAGCTGCCCCAAACCTCAGTTCAAAGCTGAGCTAGGAGGAAACAAGACTCTGCAGTGAGTTTCCATGTTGCCTGCAGGGATAGCAGTCCAGCCAGCTGCCTTTCAGGGGTGGGGGCAGTGGCTGCAAATTTGAGTCCCTGTTACAGAAGAGCTGGAGACTAGAAGCACTATCATTTGTAATCAGGCTGACGTCTTGGCACCTGGGGCTTGCTGGTGGCAGCAGTAAGGCAGAAGTGGCAGCACTAAGGCAGAAGTGGCATCTTCCCTCCAAATCAGGCTAATTTGCAGCATGGTTTTGGCATTTTTCCTGGAAGTGATGCCTTGGATTTATTTCTTCAGCCCTCCCAATGATTCTGGAGCTACTGAATATCTTTCCAAAAATCCCTTTTCCTACTTAAACTTGTCAGAGAGTGGATTCCATTGTTTGCCAGTCAGAATCCTGACCAATAAAATAAAATTGGAGTATTTTGATATAGATGATGGATACAGCTCCTTTTAAGTCTATGTTTTTTAACTGCCTTTTCCATTAAAAACATTTTTTGATGGCTATTTGGAAGGAGAAGACAGTCAAACTGCTTAAGGAAGATTTTATCAAATTTCTGGCACTGTAGTTATGATTCTTTATGCTTCTTTCTTTCTCTTTCTCTCTCTTTCCTTCCTTCCTTTCTTTCTTTTCTTTCTTTCTCTCTATCCTTCCTTCCTTCCTTCCTTTCTTTCTTTTTTTTGGGATTTGACATCCTTGTGCCCCAGTGGGTTTGCTATGCAAATAGGTGTATGCTGCAATAATAGAGTGAGAAAATATGGCAAATATATGTGTCTTTATTTTCATTACTCTATTTTTTTATATATTAACTTCTTAATATCTTTCAAAAATTTTTTCTCTTGTTTTCCTAAATTGCAAGCCAAATTTTGTGTTATTTTCTAAATCAGCTTTTTATTTTGAAATAATTTTCTATGTATAGAAAAGTCATCAAGGCTGAGTGCAGTGGCTCACGCCTGTAATCCCAGCACTTTGGGAGGCCAAGAGGGGCGAATCACTTGAGGCCAGAAGTTCCAGACCAGTTTGGGCAACATAACAAAATCTTGTCTCTACTAAAAATACAAAAAAAAAAAAAATAGCTGGACATGGTGGTGTGCGCCTGTAGTCCCAGCTACTCGGGAGGCTGAGGTAGGATGATCACTTGAACCCAGGAGGCAGAGGTTGCAGTGAAATGAGATTATGGCAGTGAACTGAGATTATGCCACTGTACTCCAGCCCGGGTGACAGAGCAAGACTCAGTCTCAAAAAAAAAAAATTGCCAAGATAGAACAGAGTTCCCATATACTTCATCCACCCTTCCCTAATGGTAACACCTTACATAATCATGGCATTGTTCTTAATTTCTCACGACACCTAAACTATAAAGAAAATTGGACCTTAAAATATCATGTACCATCAATACTTGGAGAGCGTCTTCTCATAAATAGAGGGTATATGTATTTTAACAACAATAGCTTTCTTTATTCTTTGCATCCAATCTTCTATTTATTTTGACATGGAAGCGTCTGCTGCGTGCAGCCTTTACTCCATGTAGAAGTCATTGTGGTCTTGCTGTTTCTTGTTGATATGTGTCAAAATTTAGATGTTCTTGGATGGTGTGTGAAGATCATAGCTCAAATGTGAAGAGCCAATCAAAGGTACAGTTTGTTGGAGGTAGGCCCTAGTGAACATAACCCCAACATTTCAATAACTAGTTCACATAGCCTGGGGAAAGGAGGGGGCTTAGCGACAAAGGCTAGATGTCCAGTCCCCCTGGACTCACAGTGTACCATAGCATGGAGATTCTCTAATGTCATTGCACACATGAGACAGTCTTGTTTATATGCAGATTCTGATTTAGCAGATTTTGGGTGGAGACTGAGATTCTGCATTTCTAATAGGCATCCACTGCTGCTCGTACTGCTGGTCCATGGACCACACTTTGAGTCACAAGGTCATGAAGACTATTTCATTGACCATGACATGGCTGTCATAAATGGTATTAAAGGAGCCATCTTTGCCACAGTTGGTGGTAATCCAAAGGCCAGAATCAAGTGAAAATTCAAAGTGACACTGTCTTTCTTGTAATATGGATTTGCATCACTGGCCTGTGTATTTCTTTTGATATCTCGTCACCTCTGTTATATTCTATTGGTTAGAAGCAAATTATAGATTTCACTCACACTCAAAGGGAAGGTATTATACCAGGGTCGGACTCCTTGAGGGCCACTTTAGGGCGTGTTCACCACAAGACTATATGGACAGTCTCTGAAATTAGTTAAATATTATAAAACATATAATAGGTTTAGATAACAAATTATCATAATTTAAGATTAGCCTCTAAGATCCTGGAGAGGAAACAAACTAAAATTTAGGGAACACTTACCACAGGACTTGGTCCTAGAAAATATTGAAAACATTTATGGCTCTTTTGAATTTCAGAGTTGAAAACACCCTCCATAGTCACACATTACATTAATGATAACACTTGGAATAGAGTGAGTTATTTTGGATTATGACCTAACTTGACACTTCATAGAAGACTTTCATGTAGTTTGATAATACTTTGTGGCCAATTGTGTAAGGAGTACATGACCATGTGCCAGTAGAGCAGATAAGAATAGGGCATTGGGGGATATTTATAAATTAAATCAGTTCTCAATGTAGTAAAAAGACTTGATCTTACTACTGTTTTAGAATTTTCAAGCCAGATTGAAAGTTTGGCTTGAAATGGAAACTGCTACCCATGATATAGAAACACAACTTAAGTTTAGGAACAAAACAACTATTTTACATCAGAGCGACTATAATCTGTGAGTGTGTGTTTATGTACAATTTATTCTAAAGGACCAAAATAAAACCACATGCAATATTTCTGTATTTTGTAAGCTATTAAAGTCCCAACTTAGGAAACTGGAATCTATTTAGGAAAACAACTCAAATGGCACAAAACATGCTAAAGATTACAATTCTTCAGAATTCATACCTGTAGAGTCTCTCTACCACCTGGGAATAGGAGAATATTTTCAGACTGTAAACTCCTTGACTGCTATGAGAGTTGAGAATTGTGCTTAAGGGTAACTTTAGTGGAATAATTAATTGAACTTGATAATCGCAAAGGAGTCTGTGTGGATTCATGATTCCCAGAGAATTGGTAGGCCTCTGACCATGAGCTGCTGGTGAGGGAGTGCCCCTCAGAGATTTTCCACTTTGCCAAAGAGATCTCTGAGCAGTATGTATGTTATTTATAGGAATAGAGCTGTGAGGGGCGGACGGAAGGCCAGTTTCTTTTCCCTGCTCGATATTAAAAGCCCACAGCAGGTTTCTCTCTCCGAATAGGACATACTCCACATTCTAATCTATTAGATAATTAAGCTGATGATTAGTTATAATACTACTACTATAATTTAATACAGCAGTGTGCTGGTTTCCTATTGCTGCTTAACAACTTACCACCAATTTACCAGCTTAAAAAACACACATTTATTTATTCACAGTTTCTTTAGGCCAGGAGCTTGGGCACAGCTGAGCTGGGTCCTCTGCTCAGGGTCTCACAAGGTTGCAATCAATGTGCCAGGGAGGTTGTTGCATTCTCATCAGAGCCTCAACTGGGGAACATTCTGCTTCCAAGTTTCCTGAGGTTGTTGGTAGAATTCATTTCCTTGTGGTTGTAGCACTGAGGTCTCCAGCATCTTCCTGGTTGTTTGCTACAGGATGCCCTAAGGTCCTAGGAGACTGCTGGCAGTTCCTGGTCATGTGGCTCTTTCCATAGGTGGTTCATGACATGACTGTTTGCTTCTTCAAGGCTGGCAGGAAAGTAGCTCCAGTCCACTAAGATGGAGTCTTATATAATGTAATCACAGGAGTGATATCTTGTCACCTTTGCCATATTCTATTGATTAGAAGCAAATTACAGCTTTCACTCACACTCAAAGGGAGGGAATTAAACCAGGGTGGAACTCCTTGTAGGCCACTTTAGGGTATGTCCACCACAAACAATGAGAAATGGAGGCAAAATCTGGGTCAGTGCATTGCTGTTTTTGTTTGAATCCTTCTGCTTCATTCCACATCCCCTCCACACAGTGCCTCATTCACTTTTGAGTGCTGAGCTCATAGCAGATGTGTAATGCATGGAGAGACAGCAATCCTTCTGGACTAGGCTTCCTTCTCTCCCCTCTCTGAGAGGTGATGTTGGAGGCAAATGGGAGGGAGTAAAGAGAAGATGCTTTTCTTGAGTTGCCTCCCAAATAAAACCCCAAATAATGACAATATCTATAAAGTTATCAGAAAACTTCAAAATCATAAGAAAAATGTCAATCTCACTGCTTCCATCACATAAGTGGGGGTCATTCTATTAGTGTCTAGAGAGTTTTAAAAATTATTATGAACAATTTTTTAAACTAACTTCAATCAAGAACTCACTCAGTGAACATGGTGGTGACTCTTGGTAGTTCTGTACCATTTTTGAAAATTTATTCATTGGTGTGGCTTTTAGATGTCACCATGGCCACAGCATGGAAAATGAGGCAGCCCAGCATATAGGTGTAGAGACTGTCCATTTTCAACCCCAGGAGTGCTGTTTACAAAAACTGCACTGCTTGTTCCTCCCCTGGTTATTATTCCCAGTAAGAATATTCTGCATATTGATGGGGGGGGGCATTTAACACACAAATGCAACTGAGCTTTAGGGTCACCCTTAGAAGTATTTGGGGCAGATATGTTATCCTAACCCTACAGATGAGGAAACTGAGGCTGAAAGGTTTATATAACTTGCCTGGTGTCTAATAGCATAAGGATCAGGGCCAGGGCTGCAACCCAAGACCAAGGATTTTCCCACAAAAATCCCACTTTACTCTTTATAGAGCTGGGCTTTTGTTTTGTTTTGACTTGTCCTGCCCATAGCTCTTCTTAAAATAAATCAAGATCATCCACACAGCCCATGAAGGTTGTTCCCTCTATAGGTTTCAAAAGTTCTCACCCTGGGATATGGTTTGGCTGTGTCCTCACTCAAATGTCAGCTTGAATTGTAGTTCCCATGATCCTCATGTGTTGTGGGAGGGACCTGGTGGGAGGTGGTTTAATAATGGGAACTGTTACCCTCATGCTGTTCTCATGATAGTGAGTAAGTTCTCAGGAGATCTGATGGTTTCATAAGGGGCTTTTCCTCAACACTTCTTGCTGCCACTGTATGAAGAAGGACGTATTTGCTCTCCCTTCCATCACTACTGTAAGTTTCCTGAGGCTGCCTTAGCCACACTGAACTGTGAGTCGATTAAACCTCTTTCCTTTATAAGTTAACCAGTCTCTGGTATGTTTTTATTAGCAGCATGAGAATGGATTAATACATCATGTTAGAAATTCTTCAACCAACCCTAATCTACAAAACAGTGCTTAGAAAACTGCATTGCCCTCTAGCATTCAAGCATGTGGTTCTATATGCACATCAAATGATGACTTGTTCACCTTTGGGTGTCTGGCTCATAGCGGCTGAGTGGATAATAATCTTTCTGGAATGGGCTTCCCTTTGCTCCACTTTCAAAAGGACATCAAGCTTAGAATTTGCCAGTTGCCTGGCATATTGAACAGAATTCATGCTTTTTCAGTTCAGCAAACATTTATTGGGCCCGGTGTTCTAATCACTGAGCTAAGGGAAAGCTAAGGAAATGAGAGCTCTTTTAATCCTGTCATCAGGGGATTTTAAGTTGCCTTCTCAATCTCCTAGAGTATGATCATGTTGTCCCCAGTACCATAATAATTCCATGCTGAACACATGATTAATTCTGTTAGTAGTGGCAGGCTCCACTGTATCTTCAGGGAAGATATTTTTCTTTTTGGCTCTTGCCAGTCAAATGTGGTTAAAGAATCAATCATGGAAATTTAAGAGAGTTTTCTTTTAGAAAACACATTAGGAGAGAAAAATATTTGGTCAGCTTTTCGAAGTGGAAATAACCATGGGGGAACATTCTGTAACAGGTATTTCCTTTGATTTTTTTTAAGCTTATACTGCATATGTACTTTAGAAGTAGAACCAGAAAGGAAATGTGGACAGAAATTTTTTGTCTAGGGTCTATCACATGAACATGAAAAGAATTACAAAAATTATCTATAAGTTGACTGCTGGTCTCTTGAAATATCTGCAGTTTTCATTTGATTACCACTGTTAACCTAATATAATTTAATTGTGTTTAATAGCTGGCAAGGTCTACATTGAGTATACTTAACCATTGTTCCAGTGTGATCTGTTAGATTTTTACTCAGCAAACATTCTTTCCCTTTCCCCGTTACCTCAACACCACTGTAGAACGATATTTCTCTACCTTATTGGGTTTGGCCATGTGATCATCTTGGGCCAATAGAATGAAGGTAGAAGAGATGAGGCTAAGTCTCAGGAAGACCAGCTCTCTGGGAGCTTCTGACTTCTGTCATGAGAATTATATGCCCAGGTAGTTGCCACTCCTTCAGCCTAAGTCCCAGAATAAAATGTATGTAGCACACCTGAATTCAACTTGCCATCTGAAGTAGAAGCCATGAGCAAGCCACGAGTGAGAAAGAACCTATTGTCATTGCATGGCACTGACCTTTCATGGCAGCATATTTCATAGCAAATGTAACATACCTAGTAATAGCATGTCCACAAATGTTACAAGATAATCGTGATTGATCTTCTCCAGTACTTCTGAGGCTTGAGCTCCCTTTAGAGTCACCTGGAGGATTTGTGAAACACAGATTCCTGGGTCCAATCCCAGAGAGTCTAAGTCAATTGGTCTGTGTTCAGATCCTCCAGTTTGCATTTGTAACAAGTTTCTTAGTGCTGCAGGTGCTGATGGTCCAAGGACCTACTTTAAGAACCACTGATAGAAACCACTGGATATTATTGGGACTAACCATTTTCAGCAGACATGCTGCACAGATAGAAATAATTGAACTCTTCAGATATAGCTACTTTTTGATGTGATATGAGCCAAGAACAGAACGAACTGCTTAGGGGAAATAGACTACAATGAAGAGAATACAAATAGTACTGGTGGTAGAATGGTGGAGTGGGAGAATCTTGTAAAAATGAATTTTGGCCTCTGAAGGAGTGGAATACAAGGCTCTGAACACAATAATCTAGGGGAGTAGTCCACATAGACCCAGGAACTAAGGCCAGATTGGGGGTGGTGGTACTTAGACTGATATTTTAGTCTTGTTAAGAAAACATTTATGTATGTTCTAGTTTGAAGACCGGGAAGATAGGATTGGAAAACTTTGGCTTATTGGATCACTTTTAAAATATACAGTAAAGACCATGAACATGGGCATCTTTATATTAGCATGAAAAATGAACAACTTAAGGAATCATCTGGAAGTTTTCAAACATCTGCAGACTTGGCCTCATGTTGATTTGCCTGAAAACAATAAGCGTGCAATTGGAAATGGGAAGAGACGAGTCTAAAACATTAACTGTTGGATCGTCTTGCACATTCTGCTGTCAGTGTAGATGAGGTCCCAGTGGCCTGATGCTAACGTATTTATTGATACAATGAGAGGCAGGAAGCTGATCACAGCTTGGCCAGGCACAATTCCCAGGAAAAGAAGTAATGAAATCAGATCACTTATTTGTAAAGTGCATCCAGCTTTGAATTACACGGATTCCTCTGTTAGCCTAAATTAGTTATATAAAATGGAACATTTTCTAGAAATCACTTGATAGGTAGATAGTCAATTTGAGTTTTGAATTAATATTAGCCTTATTCATATTTATCAATAACCTATTTTGAAAATAGCTATCACTGATCCAACTTCAACCCCCACCTTCTGAACTCTAGAACATTGCCTCTCAAACTTTGCAGCATGTTAGATGTACAGGCCACACTCCAGACCAAGTTCATTAGAATCTCTGGGGGCAGGTTGTAGGCACCAGGATTTTTCACATCTTCCCAGCAGCCTTGTTGGGGAACCAGTACGTACCTTGCTATTCAGAGTGATGCTTGCATTGGCAGTGTTGGCATCTACTGGGAGTTTGTTAGAAATGCAATCTCAAGCTCCTCCCTGGACCTACTGAATCAGAATCTACTTTGTAATTAGGTCCCAGGTGATTTACTTATGCATTAAAGTGTGGATGGAAGTCACACAGGACAGCAACAGGTTTCCACCCACCATGGGCCCCAGCTCTGTGGACACCCTGACTTTTAAGCAAAGTGGATTTCTGCACCTAGCAACAAGCTAAGCACTGATTCTCTTGCCTGTCCTGTCTCCTCTCTTCATTTACTGAGAGAGGATTAGAATTTTTCAAAGGAACAGAAAGAAAGAGGAGAGGAAGAGGAAGAGTGGAGAGAATGAGAGGAATGGCCGTCAATACATATTTCTTTTCTTTTTTGAAATGTAGTCTCACTCTGTCACCCAGGCCAGAGTGCAGTGGCACAATCTTGGCTCACTGCAACCTCCACCTCCCAGGTTCAAGAGATTCTCCTGTTTCAATCTCCTAAGGTGGTTGCACAACACTGTGAATGTAGTAAATATCACTGAATTGTTCACTTCAAAATGGTTCCTTTTATGTTATATAAATTAGACTACAATAAAAAGTCAACAAAACAAAGCAAAACAAAATCAGGCAGCTGCTAGATTTGACCCATGGGTCTTAGTTTGCTGACTCCTCCTCTCCTCCATTCAGACCCTGCTTGATGATTGATAGACTCTTCAACTCCACTAAGATCCAGTTTCCAAGTCCTCTCTGTTGACAGACATCATAGCCACATGGTGAAACTCTACTTAGTCACTCTTATTTCGTCTCTATAGCTGCATGTACTGTCGGGTCCTTGCCTGGTCCTGACTCCCCAAATTGGGAAGAAGGCTCCACATCTACTCTAAAGCATCTTCCATTTGTCTTTGTAGGCTTTGGATGTGACCTTGCAGAAGCATCCTTTATCACCATGGGCTCTTCATGCCTAAGAACCTTCTCTAGCTAGTGTGAGACTTGGCAATTCTGTTTGGTTAAGCTCAGCATCTTCACCCCAGCCAGATTTTAGGTTTTGAATCTGCCAGGCTTGATGACAGACAGACAGACAGACAAACAGACAGTTAATACATCCTAATTCTCTTGGGATCAGCGCTGTCACAGACAGACTTCTTATTTTTTTATAACAAGGGGGCTCTGACTTAGTTCTTATTTCTTTTCCAAGGAATGTTAGTTCATAGGATGATCTTATGCTCTATTGATGCTTGGTCTACACCAAGCACAGTGAACGACCCAAGACTTCCCTATGTAAGAGTGATGAGTGTGCTGAAATGAAGGGTAGGAGCTCCAAGCTTAGTATCAGCCCTGCTAATTCTATCTTTGTGATCTTCGTGCATCACATAATACCAGGCTTGAATTTTTTTCTGTGACTGAAGAGCACCTGACTCTCTTATGTATTTCTTCTGTTTGTACCTGAAGTAAATTGGCTGATAGATGTGTAACAATTGTATAAATGGCAAAACTTGACACTAATAGAAGTATTATCAACTAAAGAACTTCAGGGGTCTCAGGAAAGTAATTTATAGCTTTATATTAAGATTATATTCTACATGTACTAATAATAGACATGCTTACCAAACTTGGGAAAAATGTCTTTCTCCCTGTGTTAGTTCGGATAACACTTTACGTTGTGCCAACAAATAAACCTTGAAATATTAGTGACAACACGAGAACATTTTATCACTCACATCACAGACTGATGCAGGTCAGGACACACTCTACCAAATGATGACTCAGGGATCTGAACGAATTCCATCCTGGTTTTTCACCTGGAACATAATCTAAGTGTTAGATTATTGAAGTGAAACCCCTCAGTGAATTATGCCTCCTTTTAAATTCCTTCTCCAGTCACCTTTTCTAGTCTCCTTCACATGGATTCTTTTTGCTAAAATCTATTCCTCCACCTCATAAAGAGCCCTAGCTAGTCTGCTGGAGGATGACACTGTATGGAGCAGAGATGAACCCTCTTGAGTTCTGAGACCCTCATGATCAGCCCACTCTTAAGTCAATCCCAGCTTAGTGCAGCAACATGTGAATGTAATAAATACCACTAAATTGTTCACTTCAAAATGGTTCATTTTATGTTATATAAATTATACTATAATAAAAAGTCAACAAAACAAAGCAAAACAAAATCAGGCAGCTGATTTTTTTTTTTTTACTCCGTGTAGTTGGGCTGGAGATACTGCATCACCTCCTCCAATGATGCTGGAGTAGGTGATGCAGTATCTCCAGCCCAAACAAAATCTACTGAAGAATTGCCCAGCTGAGCCCTCCTCAAAATGCTAAACTGCAGAATCACAAGCAAATAAAATACAGTTAACCCTTAAACAACTTAGGTCTGAATTGCTCAGGTCCACTTACACACTGATTTTTTCAACCAAACGTGGATTGAAAATACACTATTTGAGGGATGTGAACCTGCCTTTAGGGAGGGTTGATGTTTTGTATAGACAGATTCTACAGGGCTGACTGAAGTCTTGATTATATGTGGATTTGGGTATATGTGGGGTTCCTGGAACCAATCCCTTGAGTATACCAAGACATAACAATAGGTGTTTTTGTTTTAAGCCATTAACTTTTGGAGTGGTTATTATGCAACAAAGATGGACTTATAGACACAGCCTCCAAGAATTTTTATATTCCTAGAAAGGAAAAGAAGGTTAAAGGGTTTCAGAAGATGTTTTTAAGGACTAGAAGGAAAGTAGCTTCTGTCACTACTTATCACATTCTCTCAGCCAGAACTTAGTCATATGGCCCCAGTTAACTGCAGGGGAGGCTGGGAAATGTAGACTTCCTGTATGCCCAGGAAGAAGATATAGTGTGGTGGACTCTGCATTAGTCTCTGCTGTGCATCCCTACTACCTACCATAGCTGCTCATATCTCCTTTCTCCATAACAACCACAGCCAACCCTCATGTGTAAATAAAAAGAGAGAAGAAACAGGCCACATTCAATTCATTTTAGGTTGATCTTTTGTTATGAGGCTGATAACCTGAATATCGTAAAAGCCAGTGCTCTGAGAAGAGGAGAAGTTATTTGATGAGAGGAGAAGAGATTACAGAAATGGAGTGGGGACTGTGATGATGTGCTTACTAAGCTATTTAATAAAACTCTTTCCCTTAAGGTGTACCATTAGAGTCTATTCAAAACAAAACAACTAACATTTTTCAAACATTTATTAAGGGGATGGAGCCAACCTTAATACACCAGAACAAACAGAATTATGTAAGACAGGTCTTGCTTTCAAGTATGTTTTACTCTGATATGAAGATAAGACACATATATGAATATTTGTAACACAAAATGGAGTTTGAGAAATTGCTTGAAACAAGCACATAGTACTTGGAAGGTGGTGGGAGTCAAAATGCAGAACTATGGTGTAGTTGCATGAGTCAATCAGAAAAGGCTTAATAAAAAGTGTCATATTCAGGTGAGTCCTGATGAAATCTGCTAAACATAATGACAGATAAGTTGTAGGGTCTGCTTTAAGGTACTGGGGACTATTACATATCTCCTTCCCTTTAGTATATGAGACCTCTCTGGATTCCCCAGGAGAACATAGTAGATACAGAACACAATCTGGCTTGGGACTGTTACTTTGCTGATCCAATGATGCTCCTCAGCATCATTGGAAAAGGTAATGCAGTGTTTCCAGCCCCTACAAGGAGTAATTACCAGCATGATATAGATTTATCCCTATCTAACATACAACCTGTTTTCATATACCTCCCCAACTCTATCACTCTAGCAACCCACATCCTGCCATAAGTTGAGAGGTTGCACCTATGAAAATTGGAAGGGTAAGCTTGCAAATGATAATTTTACCCTCAATTCAACAGTTCTTGAGGGTCTTCTTTGGGCTCTTGGAAATGAAATATATGCATTACCACTCCATTTTTACAAAACAGCCCCCCAAAAGGATCCTGACATTCCTATCAACTTATCTTGGTGGATAAAATTTGGATTCATATGTTTCCTATATAATAACCACCAAGACTTTACACATTCTAAGAGTCCTATCTCAGATTTTTAAAGAAGATCATTCTGAGCACAGGAAGTCAGTAGAGCCTTAAATATAACAGGATATAGGATGCTTTACACAGCAAATTAATCATCACAAGAGGACTGACCCAAAGAGACAGACGGAAAGAAGAGTCTCAATCACATAATTTTGAAATTTCTACTTTACTTTAAGATGGGTGCCCCCAGTTCTTATTGATTTTCCTTTTTTCACCTCTCCAATATTTCTCAGCTTTTTAGTCCCCTTTCTAGTGTCCAAGAAAGAAATTAGAATAGAATTTGGGGGTTATCACCTAACTGTACCCTCAACGTTGCTGTGGTGTTTTCATCACTAAGAGAATCTTGGAATCTGAATCCAATTTTCCCCTTTATAAACCAGGAGAAGGTGTTACTAGTCCCTTTATGGGCTCCCTGGACATCTTTTCATAGGCCCTGAGGATGTTAGCTTACTTTAGTGCAAAAATACTCCTTGGTTTGTTCCTCAGTCACTCATCTGGGCCATGGAGAAAAGATGGGAGAACCACAGGGCTGGAAGTGGATGTTGTTCACTCTCTTAGTCAAGTGACCCTTTCTTCAAAAGAAATATTATCTAGGTGGCCCATATGGGCCTGAGGAGCAGCTCAGTTTGGAAATGAGTAGTTGGTTGTAGACGGATCCAGCCTATTTCTACCTGGCTTAATCTCCTGATGAGATGCAGAGGAACATCATCCAGACTCCCAGCTCAACTGCCACCATATTTGGAAGAGGAGACCCTCAACTCCCTCATGCCCAAGCATCCCCTAGGATTTTCTGAGAATTTCCAAAGATTCTCAGAATCTTTGCATGCAACCACAAGGCAGTCTGTCAGCTGCAGTCCTCATGAGAGTCTCCAGTTTTTCCTCTTTGGCTCTGCATCTAACTTATTCATTCATTGCTCACAAAGCCACTGGAGAGATTTTATAGCTGCTATGACCCCATTTTTAAAGGCTTGTATCTACTCCACCAAAGGTATGATCTTCAGGTGCTTCCAAAACTTCAAATTCTCTAGAGTTGGATTTATTCAGATGTGAGGAGAAAGGATAAAATTATAGACTTTTAAGGCAAAAGGAGGCCTTAATTCAGTTCAATTTACAGCAAGGAAATTTGATGAAGTTCAATAATGTGGACTAAATGGGGCTTAGAAGATATAGGCAGGAATAAGACCCTCAAATTCCCCTTACATGAGTGTGCCTGCCCAGGAGCTTGCCTTATTGATTGCCTGTGAATGGTGCTGCTGAGCTTTCCTTGTCATTTTTTCCCTGAGAAGTGGAGCATGATGTTGGTTCTCTTCCTCTAAGTGGCAAAATGTGATAGCACTGAGGAATTACAATTTCATTTCTTGACCAAGGCGTTTTACTTATATTAATTTCAAAGCCTCATGAGGTCAGTGTTGAAAATCCTCCAGAAAAAAAAAAGATCAGAGTTAACCACAATTCAGACTTGGCATTTCCTAATATTGCTATCAGGAAATACTAGTAGAAACAAATCTGTACAGAATTGCTCTCCACTCAAAACCAAAGCTTCTATTTTAATAATTATTATACCATTCAGTTTTTCCATTAACTTTCTGCCCACCTTCCCAAAAACCTTAAAATAATACTTCTTGGTTCCTGTAGTAAAAGAAAATTTTATTTTATTTGCAAAAGTGACAGACACGCAGACATATTTACTGTAAACTATTTTTGAAATTTTTAAATTCAGATAATGCACAGGAAACCTATACTTACTGAAGAGCTGAAATCAACACATTCAAGAGAAACGTTTTGAAAGAGGCTGGTTTGAGGTTCAGATTACAGACTTGCTGCCTGTGGTTTGAAGTTCTAAGATGGAAAACTGAAGGCCATCATGCTTTCACATGTCATGTTTTCTCCATGATTATTAAAATTTATTACTGCATTAAAATACTAACAGAAAAAGTAAAGCCTTTTTCTGGATAGTGGAGCCCTGCCCATCTTGGTCCCACAGCACTGTTGCTGATGCAAGGAGGAGGAGATAAGGGAGATTAGTCTGTCACTTCAGGAAAACAGTCCATGGACACACAGAAAATGGCTAATGTTAGCATATTTTCCAAACAGTTTTCATCAAAGAACATTCACTGGGAAGGAAGGATGAAAATAATTACTACTGGAAGCCAATTTAATTTTATTTGGTTTGTTTGTAATAGAGAGGGGTTGTTTGAAAAATGAGGTTTAAAGAAAAAATGGTGGTAAAAGTATAGAAAGACTAAGCTGAGAAAGAACTTGCTGAGGTTTAGCAAATTTCCTTAATTTAATCCACTCAGTTTGGTTCAACTCAACTGAATAAAATCAACAAACATTCACCAAGTCTACTGTATATCAGCCCTGAGGATGCAATGATAAATAAGACCCAGTTTGACTTCAAATACCTCAGTCCTTGGGTGAGACTCAACCAAAATCTGAAGTGACTTATATAAGTTTTACAACTAGACAGTGGTAAAAGCCAAACTAATGTCCCAGCCTCATGACTCTTGGTTTAGCAATCTGCCACCCAAACTAAGTCTTCCTTATAGGAAGTCAGAGACAAACACCAGAAAACTCATCCAAGTATTCAAATATTTCATCTATGCAATGCTTAAAAGAAACCAGCTAAATGCTCTTCAAGACACTAAATACGACAGGTGAGATTCTATAAAAAGGGAGAAGGATGAAGGTAATAACAATAGCTAGAAAGTTTTGTGAATTTAGACATTGGTGTCAGTTTTATCTGATAATCACTGAATTTCCTGACTTGAAGGAATTATGGTCTCAGTAATAGTTACAGTAATGATAACAGTAATCATCATATAAGGAGATAATACTGCTTGAGTGCATACTATGTATCAGTAACTGTAGTGAAAGAATGACTTAAATAAATCATTGAAGTTTAAAAATAAAACAATTTATTGAGGTATTATAATTATCTCTATGTAAGAATTAATTATAGCCATATTTTATGCTGTGAAACAAATCTTTCCAAAAAATGATGGCTTATAACAACTGTTTATTGTGGCTCCTAGGTGTTTGGTCAGGCAGTGGTTCTGCTGATCTTGGCTGGGCTTGCTCATGAATCTGCAACCAGCTACCTGGGCAGTAGATCTAGGATGGCTTCATCTGAGGTGACTCTACTATATGTTGGCCCTCCTCAACATATCTCTCACATTCCTCCAGCAGGCTAGCTCAGACATTTTGCCTTGTATAGGGAAGAATGCAAGAACAAGCAACAGGATAAAAAGAAATACACAAGTACTTTTTAAGCCCACTTACATCCTGCTTTCTCAAAGTCAACTGAAGAATTGGGATAGTCATTGCAATCATTTATCATAGAGGTTAAGTAACTTGCTCTTTTAGTTAGGATTTGGCTTCGACTGTGTGTAGTAGAAGTCCAAAATAACAGTGGACTATTACTACTCCATATAATAGTCCACAGGTAGGCAGTCCAGGCTTTTATGTTTGCTGTGCTCAACAAATCCTCCAGGTGCTTGGGCTCTTTTTATCTCATTGCTCTGGCTTGCTCTCAAGTGGTGTTCTTATCTGTGTGCCCTAAGGTTGGCCATAACTCCAACCATGTTCCAAAGTGAAGATGGAGATCAGGGAGGGAATAAAAGCATGTACCTCATCTTCCTTAAGTACATGAGTAGAAATCTCAGAATTTCCACTTCTGGTAATGTGAACTAGGTAATAAAGACCAATCCTCCCACTAAATACAGCTTAAAAAGCTATTTGGATTATTTTAAAAATCTTCTAAAAAGATCAAAGAGCTAATAAAATACTGAGAACTTATTCGGCTGAGATCTTAGACAAGCTGAGAATTTGAAAAAATCAGCAAAGACTTCAAACTGCCTTTGCTTTAAGGGCTTCTTCAGCTGAGATGTTTAGCTGTCTTTCAGTGACTCCAAGGGATTAGGGGAACAAAGACATAAATCCTCTTTAGGCTGGAACCCAAAGGACTGTGTCCTAGAAGTAAAGGTAAACTGAAAGTAAACTAACTCTTGTATCATCTGAAGCCCAGCTTTATAAGAATTTGATTTTCCATCTGAAAATCTCAAATCTGAAATTTAGATCAAGATGGTATTAAACTGCAAGCACTCGTCTCAGACACTTAACAGACATAAACATAACTAGGAAAATGTCACTTTAGTTTTCAAATTATTTATTTCTAATATTATATCTAGCACATAATCAAAAGCACATAAGTAGACAAGACTATATAAGCAAGAACCAACAAAAATGACAAACAATAGAAATAGACCTACAGACTATAATGATTGGAATAGTCAGATACAGACTGCAAAACAACAAAGATCACTATGTTGTAGAATATAAAAACAAATTTTGAGCAAATTGGCAGGGATCTGGAAAATATAAAATCTGACACAGCAATTTTGCAAAAGTGCCAAACAGAAATTTTAGATCTGAAAAAATATAAGAATAGAAAATAACAAAATAAACAGCAGATTCAGAGTAAGCTAAAAGAAATAATTCAAAATGAAACACGGAGAGCCAAAGAATGAAAAATTTAGAATATCAGAGAAACAGAGACAGTGATAAAGTTTAATATCTGTTTAATTGGAGTCTCAGAAATAGAAATGAGAAAGAGAGATTGGGAGAGAAGTAATTTTGAAGAGATGAAGGCTGAGAAGTTTTCAGAAATGATGAAAGATATCAAAACACAGAAGTCACTGAATCCCAAGCAATATTTTTTAATTTACATATAAATATACCCTATTAAATATCAGAAAAAATTAATAAGTCATATTACAATTATTGTCATTGTCCAGATCTTGATGATACAACTACCTGCAGGAGAATTTGGGAAATGTATTTTTTATTCTATGATTTATTCAGAGCTATATGCCCCAACAAATATTGAGAATTTTATTACTATAAGTGATAAGAGAAGCAGTGACATTGACATTGATATCTTTCTAAAATCACACAACTGCTAAGTGGCAGATTGGATATTTGAGTCATCACGGCCTGACTCCACAACTTGTACTGTCAGACATTATGCTATACATGTGTGTAAAAGACGATGTATGATCCAAAGTTCAAGTTTTCAACCACTGACCAGAAATTACCATAGTGTATTGATTAAGCTAAATGTTTATTTAAAGCACATTAGCAACAAGATAACCACACCAGAATCATAAAAACACTAACTCATACTAATAGAAAGCTATTTCTTCTCAAATATTTTAATGTTGTTTATGGCCATTAAGAATATACTGCTACCAATCACACAAGGTCTGAAAGTGTACAATAGTCTGGAAACATGCCAACTTGAGGAGGGTTAAATTTGCATTGATAACTTTAGGCATCTGACTAATGTCTACGGGTGCAATGAGCAAACTTTTAGTCTCTTCACAAGTTAACTTTTTAGGCTGCAAAATGAAACTTCCAAGAATGCAGGCAGTAGGAAAAGGGATGAAAAAGTGATTATTGTCTTTCAGGATCTAAAGCCTTTTTTTTTTTTTCCAACTGTGACCTGTACATACCAAATAGAATTGGGCATTTTTGTTAAGTAGCTCTATGCCAGGGCCCAAAGAAAACCTATGGCCCATGGGACAAATCCCTCTTGCCATCTATTAATTTTTTTTTAATGAAGTTTTATTGGTACACAATCACGGCTCTTCATTTATGTATTATCTATGTCTTCTTTTGCACTAAAGTGGCAGTTTGAGAAATTGTGACAGAAACCACATGGGTTGTAAAACCTAAAGTACTGACTTTTTGGTCCTTCTCGGAAAAAAAGTTGACTGATCCCTGCTCTAAGCCAGTGGTGATTTCAGAATACTGGGGAAGATAAATCCATCTTCATATTCAGCCTCATTATGAAGGAACATATGTGGTCTCTTATCTCTTCTTGGCCTTCTTTATTTCCAGGTGGGATATTTTTGAGCATGTTGAAACCTCCTCATGTTTAATGAACCCCATGAGTTGTATTTGACAATTTTGGATGTGGTTTGTAATAAACAAGCATTTCATAAACTTTCAGTTTCTGATTTGCTCATTTTTTATTGAATTAAATCATTCTCAGATTGAATTTGGTCAAGCGGCTTGATACGTTTAGGCAAAATAAAACTACTATACAAGTCTAAAAGTTCTTTTTGTATAGGATTCTCAAAAGAAAGGGTGTCATTTTCTCTGCAAGGGATGACTGAAAACCAAAGATATGTTTTTCTAAGTTCAGACCATAAGGAATCGTAAAATCAATATTTCTAACATTTATGGATTTGATCTCATTAGTTTTTGGCAATACATGACTTCTTGATTTTTGAAAGAGGTTTACAAAATGGTACAGAAAGCTTCTGGGACATGAATAAAATATAGATTTTTTTTATAATTTTAGTGTAAACAAATTCCAAACATATGGATTAGATTTCCTTTTAAAAATAAAGGGTTTTAGCGTTTAATGGGAAAAGTGATTTGCAAAATATGCTTTGGATTTTGTCAAAACCAAATCACTCAAAATGCGCAATTAACTCTAAACGAAACCAAATCCAACTGTCCCTGCTTCAAATGGCTGAAAAAGACATCTCTCATTGCTGTTCATGCCTTTTGGTTCCCAAGTCTCGAAAGAGAAGTCAGAATGTGCTGTGAAATGTACTGTTCTCCATAAAGTCATGCAGCAAAATGTAGTTTTGTAGAAGAGTGTTTCCCAGGGGAATATGTGTGACCTTCTCAAGTGTAAATCTATTTTGACTAGTTATGATGTTTAAGAAGAATTATAGAGAGGAACTGACGTGTTTCCTGGTATGGAATCAAGTTGTTAATTTCCACTGGCTATGAAATACTTATTTTTGTCCTGAGAACTAAATAATCTGACAAAAGCCTTCTACATGTTAATGACCTTTTATATTTGTAATAAGAGCAGTACAGTGGTAATAAATGCACCATTTAAAAATATATTCAGTTTTCTCTTAGATCACATTCATTTGCAGAAACAAACATCACTGTTTTAAAACCAAGTGGGACTGACTAAATAATTGTTAGAATGATATACAAAGGAATACTTTTCTAGTTGCAATTTCCAATTTTTCTCAGTCATAGAAGTCAAGCTGATTGTGGAGTAGGCACAAACCCAGACTGGGAGCCTGAGGCTCCAGAGGACTCTTGTATCAATGAGTCTCTGCTCTGCTCTTAAAATAATACATGGGCCTCCTTAGTGGAAACATAAAATTATGAATTAGGAGTGCTTTGGAATGCTCAAGGAATTCTCATGAGAATTTAAATTTTAAATGAAAGTTATGGTAGGAGAAGATCTACAAGCCATTTGCAAAGAATTGAAGATGGTAATAAAATTGAAGAGTATATTATAATGATGCAAATAAATTCTTAGTTCTGGACAGAATGGGGAAAACAAAAGGACATTATGTAAATATTGAAATCTAGGAGCATAATTAGAACAGATGCAAACCCACCATATACACAGAAGAAAAACAATATAAATACTCATGAGAAAGAGGAGGAAAATGATAGAAAAATAGAGAGGGAAATAAATCAACATTGCTTGTTACCCTGCCAGCCTTGTCTAACATATTAAAGCATTCATTTTATTGTATCTCAAAGCATTTCATTTTTCAAAGAACCATCCAGGAAAGGGGAATTTTTCATTTTTATATCTATTTCTCCAAGTCTTTCATGCCACAAAAAGGTCATGATAATAGCAAAATATGTAAATCTGGCAACTCAAAGGTCAACTTCTTTCATGTTTCAATAACATTCATATTGTATTAGCACTTTTAGATTAGCACTTTTTAACAATTCTTCATGCTATCCATCAATCTTATTTTCTTTTTTTTGAGACAGAGTATCGCTCTGTCACCAGGCAGGAGTGCAGTGGGGCAATCTTGGCTCACTGCAGCCTCTGCCTCTCAGGTTCAAGCGATTCTCCTGCCTCAGCCTCCCGAGTAGCTGGGACTATTGGCATGCGCCACCATGCCCAGCTAATTTTTGTATTTTTAGTAGAGAAAGGGTTTCACCATATTGGCCAGGATGGTCTTGATCTCTCGACCTCATGATCCACCCGCCTCAGCTTCCCAAAGTGCTGGGATTACGGGTGTGAGTCACCGTGCCCACGTCAATTTTTAAATTGTGTATTTCTTATAAACATCACTTGAGTCCATTAATATTTAGATTTTATATTTTCACTTCTCACCCAAAATGATCTACATGCAAAACCTATACTCTTGATAGAGCAAGGGGTAATAATTACCACTGTTCCTTGTGAATCAGAAGCTTTTGCAGTTCAAGGGATTGGTCGCAGCAGTCACATCATTATTTCTTGAGTTGCCCATTATGTGGTTAAAATTTACGTAAATATTAGGCATACTCAGTCCCTTCCCTGTGGCTTTTCCAGAAGGACCACATTCCTATATACTTATAAGCCTCTTTCAAAGCTTCTTGTTGTTATAACTTGCAGAAAGGAGAAAGTCCGAAAAATAAAGAAGTCTTAGATTTATATAAATCAGTGCTTAACAGAATCTTTGGAAGATTTCCTAAGTTCATAACCAAACTCTAGAAGGCAGTTGGGATGACGGTAGCCTTCTCCATCTCTCTTTCTGGAACATACTGTAGGCTCTCCCCCTCTGTTTATTATATACTTCTTCCCCTCAGTTACTTTCCCTCCTAACATTATCTGGCATGTGACACCTTGCCACCTTCCATCAGAGCTCTCCATCTCTCTAACTTTGCCTCTTAAACTTCCCTCTTGGTTTCCCTCTGTTTTCATTTTATCAGTACTCACTGTTTATTTCTTCTGCCTGGTTTATACCTCCATTTCTGCTGCTTGCAGAGGTATCAACAAAAAAGTTCACTAAACTGCTTCCCTTTCTTCTTGGGCCCAAGAGAAGACTCTTGCATGGATCAGGCATTGGGATGATGTCTGCATGACGGATTTGTGGTCATGGTGCTGTAGCCCCTTTCAGACCTGGCCTCTTGAACGTCCTACAACATCTACCTCCACTCTCCCTTCATGTATTGACCAGTTAGAGAGGATTCAGCAGTGTGGCTCAAGGCTTTCAAGGATTCTGAGGCTGTAGAAGTTGGTGGAACCACGAAATAGAAGGAGCCTGGTTGAAAGAGACCTGGCCAGGAGAGCTGTGTGATGAGGAAATCTGCACTGGACTGTCTGCACAAAAACCTTGACTGTGTTAAGCCACCTAGATTTCAGGCTGTTTGTTCTAACATTTTGCTACACTAACACAGTCATCTCTCTATGATTTTCAAGACCCATCTCAGTAATCATTTCCTCTATGGAGCCTTCCTTCCTATGGGCTTCCAGAGCACCTTGGTTTACTATAAGGGTACATAATTTATTCAATCCTGTGAGTTAAAACAAATATTTTCCCTCTTGCTCTCCTACCCTGAAGATAGCAACTTTGTATTCTAGCACTCACTGCAGTGTCTGGCACAGAAAGAAAAGATGCTCAATGAATCTCAATGGATTCCTCCCTCCTTGAATAGAATGCATCACACATGGGAGAATTTCAGGCACTGTAGCCCTTGGGGATGGAGGGATTTTGGGTGATAATTGAAGAGGGGCATGTATGTGTTTGTGTGTGTGTATGTGTCTTGTGTGTGTACGTGTGTGTGTGTGTGTGTGTATGTGGTGGGGTGGTCAGCTATGTGTCCCTCAATTACTACCTCTGTTTATTACACAAGAAATACTTTGTCATCATTCACTTTCTAGTTCTAGGGAGTATAAAGGCAACTTTATATAATATAATGACTGTGCTTACATAGTAATTCATTCAACAAGTATTTATCTTTGGACAGGCACTGTTCATTATACTAGGGGAAAAGCAGTGAAGATGACAGACTAGATTCCTGTTCTCCAGGGCTGGCTTCCTGAGCAAACAACTCAATGGTGACATCTTATTGTGATTATGAGGCTTTGCCCCCTTTTCTGCAAATCCTTGCCCACTCCATTTATTTCTCAGTTATGTGTTCCCATTCTGTTCTTGCTCTAGATTCCCTGGCTTCTCTCTCTTTGGATGGGAATTCTTAACTGAGGCAATGTGACCTAACAGGAGACATTTGGCAATGGTTAGAGACATTTTTAGTTGTAGTGAGTGAGGAAAGGAATATTTCTGGCATTTAGTGGGTAGAGGCCAGGGATGCTGCTACACTTCCTACAATACATGGGGTGTTCCCGCTACCTGTTTCAGTCCCTTCAGCCTGGAGGAGGGCCAGGGCTCTTCACTCCCGACTGGAAAGTCATCCTTTGGGTTCTAAAGAACTACCTTCTAGGTAGTGCCACCAACAAGACCATTCTCTTCTGGGCAGCCAAATAATGATTTGTTTTTATGGTGCTTCTTGATTCTTTAATACACACATTAGCCCAGCAGCAAAGGATAGGACCACATGTGAGTTATACTTTCTTAGTCTGTTTTGTGTTCCTATGAAAGAATATCTAAGACTGGGTTATTTATAAAGAAAAGAGGTTTATGTAGCTCACAATTCCATATACTGAGAAGTTCAAGGGCATGGCTCTGGCTTCTGGTGAGGGCTTTTTTTTTTTTTTTTTTTTTTTTTGTCTATATACTGTGTAAAGTTTATTAACATTTGAATGAAACACTCTTATTTACACAGTTAAGTCTGGGGTTCTCAGGACAGGAATCCACTGCTGTGAATTTGGAAATGTGCAGTGGTCCTTGGCATCCTGGCACAGAGACAACCCTCACCACTGGGCAAGGTGAGCCAGAGTTTATATAGTTTGACTGGCTTGCTTTGCTGTCTTCATTCTTCTTCACTTTCATTTTCAGGATCTAAGTCAGAATCTCCGTTTAATTCTTTTTCACTTGCTCTATCTCTGTCCTCACCATTTTCTTCATCTTTTCCTTCAGCATCCTCATCCTCTTCTTCAGCATCATCCTCATCTTTCTCACTTTCACTCTCCTCCTCATCTTCATCCCAATTATCATCAGAATCCTTATCTGCTATTTCATCATCAGACTCCTCTTCAGAAGATTCTTCTTCATACACCAACTTTGCCTTCTGTCCAGGGGAAGTTGTTTCCTTTGTCTTCTCTGATGCTGTT
Organism: Saimiri boliviensis; assembly: GCF_048565385.1. Lineage (NCBI taxonomy): Eukaryota > Metazoa > Chordata > Mammalia > Primates > Cebidae > Saimiri > Saimiri boliviensis. Next base: position 7,165,024 of record NC_133470.1, read on the forward strand.
ACTTGCGTAATTAGAAGAATGTCACAATACAGTGGAGAAAGTCAAAAAGGAAGTAGACATGTACAAAGAGGGGAAAACCTGAGAGGAGTCCTGGCTTTATGATGACCCACTCTCCTGGGAATTAGTTCATACCCATGAGAACCAATCCAACCTCAACTGAATGAGAACTCACCATTCTGAGACACACCAAGCCATTCATGAGGGATCCACCCCTATGACCCAAATACCTCCTGCCACCTTCCAACATCACTACACTGGGGATCAAATTTCAACATGACTTTAAGTGAGGAGAAACAAACCACATCCAAATGATAGCATATATTTAACCCTCCATCCTAGCTCACATTATCTAGAACAAGGGACCTTTGGGTACCCATTTCTATGCAGAAAACCAATCACAAACACACAAAGAGGGTGGCAAAAAAATGTCTTCACTTTTTAAATGAGTGGCTTTGTAGTTAAGGTTATTAGATAAAATACAGACTCCCATTTAAATTTGAATTTCACATAAACAATAAATAGTTTTTTCGTATATGTCCCATTTAATTGTAGGATGCTAGCAATGCCATAAGGCAATATTTGAGAGACATAAGTTATTCATTATTAGACATTATTATTATTAGAAATTCAAATTTAACAAGACATCATGTTTTTGTTGTTATCATTTTTGAGTGTGTGGTTTTGTTTGTTTGTTTCGTGGCTAAATGTGGCAACTCTATTTTCCATGCATTCAAGGTAGCATCAGATACAGATACACATCTCTGAATTTCTTCTCCCTCTAGTGGCGCCTTCCCACTTTTCTCTTCCTTGCCTATGACTTCCTCCCACCTCCTTTGAAGAAGAGTGCAAACTCTTCCCTTGCACCACTCTCAGATACTCCCCTGAGTAACCTTGACACATTTTTAAAAACCTCTTCCCACCAAAAATAGATAAGAATGAGGAGTGGTTGTGAGGTAGGCATTGGAAACCTCATTCTAAAAAACGCTATGTGAGGAAAACGAAATGGATTGAAACTGAATGCAAACATGGTACTATTTTAATCAAACCGGATTCTTAGAAAGTTCTGTTCTACAACGAGGCCTGGAGGCAACGCCACACATCTACAACCATCTGATCTTTGACAAACCTGACAAAAACAAGCAATGGGGAAAGGATTCCCTGTTTAATAAATGGTGTTGGGAAAACCGACTAGCAGTGTGCAGAAAGCAGAAACTGGACCACTTCCTGACACCTTACACTAAAATTAACTCCAGATGGATTAAAGATTTAAATATAAGATCTAACACCATAAAAACGCTCTAAGAAAACATAGGCAAAACCATTCAGGACATAGGCATAGGCAAGGACTTCATGACTAAAACACCAAAAGCATTGGCAACAAAAGCCAAAATAGACAAATGGGACCTAATTAAACTTAAGAGCTTCTGTACAGCAAAAGAAACAATCATTAGAGTGAACTAGCAACCAACAGGATGGGAAAAAATTTTTGCAATCTGCCCATCTGACAAAGGGCTAATATCCAGAATCTACAAAGAACTAAAACAGGTTTACAAGAAAAAAAACAAACAAGCCTATTCAAAAGTGGGAGATGGATATGAACAGACACTTTTCAAAAGAAGACATATATGAGGCCAACAAACATGAAAAAAAGTTCATCATCACTGGTCATTAGAGAAATGCAAATCAAAACCACATTGAGATACCACCTCATGCCAGTTAGAATGGTGATCATTAAAAAATCTGTAGACAACAGGTGCTGGAGAGTATGTGGACAAATAGGAACACTTCTACAGTGTTGGTGGGAGTGTAAACTAGTTCAACCATTGTGGGAGACAGTGTGGCGATTCCTCAAGGACCTAGAAATAGAAATTCCATTTGACCCAGCAATCCCATTACTGGGTATATACCCAAAGGATTACAAATCATTCTATTATAAAGACACATGCACACATATGTTCATTGTGGCACTGTTTACAATAGCAAAGACCTGGAACCAACCCAAATGCCCATCAACGATAGACTGGACAAGGAAAATGTGGCACATAAACACCATGGAATACCATGCAGCCATACAAAATGATGAGTTCGTGTCCTTTGTAGGGACATGGATGAATCTGGAAACCATCATTCTCAGCAAACTGACACAAGAACAGAAAATCAAACACCATATGTTCTCACTCATAGGTGGGTGATGAACAATGAGAGCACAGGGACACAGGGAGGGGAGCATCACACACTGGGGTCTGTTGGAGGTGCCAAAGACAGCCGGCGGGGGGAGGTCGGGGAGGGATAACATGGGGAGAAATGCCAGATGTGGGTGATGGGGGGATGGAGGCAGCAAACCACATTGCCATGTGTGTACCTATGCAACAATCCTGCATGATCTACACATATACCCCAGAACCTAAAGTACAATAAAAAAAAAAAAAGTTCTGGTGGACAACAAATATGAATAAGAAAATAATTGAATTCTTCATGCCATTCCTTTATATATAAAATTGTCCTTGGGCATGCAATCTCTGATTTAATTTACTAATTGAATTATAAAATTTTTCAAAAATATGAACACAATATGGGAGAAATAAGTGTGGAAGAAAAGATGGGAAAAAGAAATCTGGGGCAAGTAAAAATTTTTATAGCAGAAAAAGAAGTCTTGAGCAGTAAATGCCACAAAGAAAGTTTGGTACTGTACTTGAAAGGAATTATTTGTAAAAAGTATAAAATGAATTTAGAGGAATCTGCAATGTTTTTCTTTCAAAAGAATGTAAATAGGTCATTGCATTCAATAAATGTTTGTTGAACTGAATTAAAGACTTAGACTCTATCTTTAAGGAGCATTGAAAAAAGGAATTTCAACAAAACTTCAAGGAACATTTAAAAGAGGAAAAACGATACAGGTGAAAAAATTAAATTATAAGACTTGTGTAACCCCTGTAACTAGATAATAATGGCCTTACAAATGAAATGTAGCAGATATAATACTGGTAATAAGGGAGGGTATCTTTGAATAGGTACAAGTAATGAGTAATAATAGATGTTGAGAATAAAAAGAGATTGGAGGGAAGCTGGAGATGCCAAGCATGTCTTCTTGAAAGATAAGGGACTAGTCTTGAGCCTAGAAGGATGGACAAGAAGAAGAAGGGCATTTTGGATGAGAAAACCACACTTACAGTGGGGCAAAGATGGGATTTTGCTACAGTGGTGAGACCAGGCAAATTGTCATGGGAGTATTAGACAAAAGAACAATCAGGTGAAATTTAAAGATAAAAACGGGGCAGACTGTGAATGGACTAGATTCCAAGGCTAAAACTTAGGGCTACTTATCACTTAAACACAAATTCAGACCAGGTTGTAATGTTTGACATCCACTGAAAAAAAAACAAAAACAATTTTTTAAAAGCAAATGACTTCCTCAAATCTGTCCCAGATAAGATGGGAAAGAAGATGATATGGGATTTGGGGGAAGCCTACAGAGGCAGAATTGGCTTGTTAATGGCAGCTGTTTCAACAATTAGAATTAAGTTCAGCACAATGATTCAATTTAGTTTAACAAAATCATGTCTTACATTTCATCTTTTAATAGTTTCCATTCCTCCAGAGAGCCAGGAGAGTTCGGTTGTGGTATAAATCACTGCCAATCTTGTTTAGTCAACATTAAGACAACAAACCAGAAGGAGAATGGCCACTCTTGCTCTCCTGATAAAATAATCAAGTGACTAATGACTTAATCCCAAGCAACTGGAAGGAGGGCACAGCTGACTCAGCTATTGAAATTGGCAATTTTTATTGTTGGGGAAACCTCCTTTCCCAAGTAGGTCAACAACATTTTGAAATCTCATTAAAACAAACAAAATCCCTCTTTCAGTCAACTCCATCTCTCTGAAAGTTTTGTTTATTATACAGGTGGATTTTATTCTATAGATGCTTGTTCCAGATCAGAGGAACCCCCACCTCCATTGTGTGTTAGAGACAAAGGACTGCTGCTGACGCAGTGATCTAAGGTGCAGCAATGGATTAGAGCCTGTATTCTGTAGTCACAAGTGTTTTGACAGAAACAAGGCTTTTGGTCTAAAACATCTTTGTTCTCAGATTTACCTTATGGGTTCCTTTAAAGAAAACCTACTTTATGAAACAAAAGAAAAGCAAAGATATTGGCAGATAAGGGTCTGATACCATCTTTAGAACCATGAAATGACTGGAATAGGAAAAATGGGATGCATTATTTTGATTGTCACCAAAGGATTTGAGCCCTGGCTAAGAGTCCTTTGTCTACTTTTTTGGGTGAATTTGGGGGAAACCAAAGTCTTCTGGTTCTTATATTTCCATCGCTGTTTGACATGTTCAGATGCAAAGGCTAGTTCTCTCAGATAAATGATAGAATGACTTTAGATGGCCAAGCCCCATGTGCTGAGGTGCAGGTCAAGATGGAGCTAAGGAATCAATGGCAAATGATTCTATATACAATGAAGTTCAAGATAGTGTAGAATTCTTTTTGTGGTGGACTAGATTTATTAATCGAACTTTTTGTTGTTTTGTTGTTGGTGGTGAGGATAGTGGTGGTGTTTCTGGGGATGGAATGAAATTTAGAGCTCTGTTTGAAGAAGATGACTTTGACTTGTGCAAAAATAGATCAGGAAGATTAAGAAGAGAAACAGAATATAAATCTACGCACACAAAAAGCAATGAAAACAAAACCAGTCATCTTTACTGTGGTATTGTGAAATATATATTTGGCCTTTGTTTTGTTTCCTTAGGTATACCTCTCAAAACCCTTAAAAAGCTCCAGTGATGAGTGTCTTTCATATGCTAATTAGATGACTTATGGCTGGGGTCCCCTAAATAGCTTCAGTCTGGGGGCTAGCCACAGGAAACATTGGCATGATTAGAGGGTTGGAACTTTCAGCCCCACCCCTCAACCTGGGAGGGCGTAGGAGTGATAGGAAGGGGAGGGGCTGAAATTGAGTTGATTACCAATGGCCAATGATTTAATCAATCATGCCAACATAATGAAGCTTCCATAAAAATCCAGAAGGACTAAGTCAGGTGAGGTAAGTGAATCTGCATGCTGGGAGGGTGGCACACCCCAACTCCATGGGGACAGAACCCTTTCAGACCTTACCCTATGTATCTCTTCATCTGTCTATACGTCTATGTCCTTTACTAATGAACTGGTATACATAACTAGTATTTCCTTGAGTTCTGTTAACTGTTATAGCAAATTAATCAAGCCCAAGGAAAGGGTTGTGGGAGCCTCCATTTATAGCCGATAGGTCAAAAGTACAGGCTACAACCTGTGTGTGCTACTGGCATCTGAAATGGGGAACAATCTTGTAGGACTGTGAGATCTGATGCTATCTCTACGTAGATCATGTCATAATTGAATCAAATTAGAGGATACCTAACTGGTGTCCATTGGAGATTTGGCTGAAGAATTGCTTTGAGTGTGGGGAAAAAGACCCCATACATTTGGTGTCAGAAATGCTGAGTGACTGTGTGAGATTGGAGAGAGGGAAAAACACTTTGTTTTTTCCTATATTACTACATTTACAAATGTAACTAATCTCTTTTCCAGAGTTGGATTCTATTTTTTTATTAGAAAAAAAGAAAAACCCAAATTTTTGAATAAGTTATTTTTTTCCAATCCAATCCAGAGTTGGATTCTATTTTTTATTAGAAAAAAAGAAAACCCCAAATTTTTGAAAAAGTTATTTTTTCCAAAATAAAAGAAAATAGTCAAAAGAAAACATTGCAACTTAATATGATGGAATTGATATTTTGGAATTTCCAAGGCTAGAACACAAGAAGCAGTGCCAAGTTGTCTTAAAACTCTTGCTCTGAGGGAAGAATGCCACCACGTGAGGAAGCTCAAGCTAGCCACACAGAGAAACTACATGGAGAGAGATACCTGACCAACTCCAGCAATCCCAGCCATCCCAGACACCACATATGTGAGTGCAAAGGCTTCAGATGACCCCAGCCTCAAGATCCACCTGACAACTACCATTTGAGGCTCTGAGCAAGAACCATCAAGTGACCCTAGTCCACCGACAGAACCACAGGGATAATACATATTTTAAAACCCACTAAGTGTTGGAGTGATTTTTCGTGCAGCAATAAATATTTGGAGCAATCCTTGAAAATAACTTCAAAACACGGACTTGGTGGTAACCAGAGAAGGTGATATAGAGGTGGCCGAGAGCCACAGCTTTGCTGCCAAGGTTCCTGGAGTTGATTCTGTGGGTTCAAATCCTGACCCCACCACATTTGGTAATTATTTGCCCTCTCAAAACATCAGCTTCTTATTTGTAAAGTGTGAATCACGATAATAATAGCCTCTTTGAATGGTGGTTGTGAGGTACAAATAAATTCATGTAAAATACTAACATTTCTTGTTAAAGGGTAAGGACTAAATACATTTCATGTGTTTTTATGATTAACCAAACTGGCCCATAGAAAGTCAAAGAATTTTGAGGGAAAATAATTTGTTTACTTATTTCAATAAGAGGTTTCTATATTTGGACAATTTATTCTGTTGTTTCCAGTGGGCTGACAGACTCTGGAAAAGAATTACCTCTAAGATGGGAAACATGAAAAAGGAGCAAGCACATCCAAAGACCATTTTTGGGAAATGATGTACTCTGCCTTACATGGGTGAAAAGCTTAATGTTTCTTCTAAAAACCAACCAACAGAGAAGCAAATACAGAAATGAGTCGTAAGGCATCTGTGGCAAAGTTAACTCCACTGGGTGCTAGATAATATATACTGTACATTCCTGGAATGGTGCTGCCTTGAAAATTTATTATGTGTAACATTTAATAAAGGGAAGAGCTTAACAAAACACCCTGGAGACCTGCGTTCTAATTGACTATCTGCTTTGATGTCTGACTCAGGGCAAGTCACTGGAGCTCTGTCTCTTATTTCCAACTACTATAAAACAGAATTACAAGCACATTTGGAGCACCCCCAGACGCTAAAAAATAAATCGAGGTGGGCAGAGCATCTGAAAACATGGATACATAAAAGAGAATGGCCAGAAGGTATGCATGATAATGCTGTCAGCATCAGGGCAGCCTAGAGTCCCCCTGGGCTTCAGCAGGGGCAACTGTGGAAAGAACATGATGATGTCCTAGAGGCATGGACACTTTTCCAGCCCGTCCCTTAGTGACATCAGAATGTTCAGAAAGGACCATCTTCTTATCTGCAGAGTGAAATGGCATATATGTTATATGCTGTATGATTCACATACCATATAAATGGCATATGCTGTATGGTTCATATACTATATATCTAATCATAGACACTGAGGTATCATTTAGAAAACTCCAATTGAAATCATACCCACATGGCTTTGATGAAATTCGAGCCTTTCAAATAATTGGAGCTTGTGATTGACACTTTCTATATGTCTTTGAAAATTCACTCCGTAATACATTAAGAGACTGGAGAATTTGCCAATGCCTGGGAAGGATATGTCTATTGGATATAATAATGAGAAGATGTCAACTGCAGAGAGTGTTAGTCATGTTTCACAGGGAGGGCTCCCTTCCACTTTGACGTAACTGCCATTCTGAACATTACAAATGTTTGGCTTTTCTCTAGTATTTGTGTTAGATTGGTATCTCCTATCTCTTGGTTTGTTGTCTAAGTCATCTTGTTAACATCGTAATTCTTCCCAAGTTGGGCACGTTCTTTTGTAGATTTCTAAGAAGCACACCTCTCCCGAAATCCTGCATGAGCTTAGGGGACCCCAGATCAGCTGATGTGGAGCTGGAGTAAATATAAGGCACTTTCATTTAAATATCTTACGGAGAAAGTCATCGGAACCCCAAGTGGTCTCTGAGACTATTAAATAGAGTCATTGGAACCCTAAGCGGCCTCTGAGACTACTAAAATGACCCAGAAACTGGACGGTCACCAGAGGCAGGTCTAGATGTTTTGTGTTGTTCATAGCAGAAACTCCAGCACCCAGGATAGTGCCCAGCATACAGTATCTGCTCCATCAATACTTCTTGAAAGGATGGCGACTTAAAAGAGGTGTTAGGCCATGGAAGCAGCTGTTTGGTTGCAGGTGGAGATGTTAATGATGTGTGACCATCCAAGGATCTCATTTCGGAAACAATGAAAGACCAAAGAAGACAAGACAGGAGCTTCCATAGAGTTTCTGCCTTGGCCTTTGGGATAAAGGGAGACCCTAAAGCAAAGAAATTATGTGGACAGACTCCTGCGGAGCTGCCTAGTAAAGGTTCTCATGTTTTGAAAAGAGAGTTTCAACCTGAAGTAAAGAAAGAGTATGCTTCTTCTGAAAGATGAGCAGTTCTCAGGGTGACCTTGGGTGTGGGAGCCCATGACCACCCATGACTAATATATGTTACACTAAGCCCACTAGAAAAATAAGACCCCTCTGAGTCTCCACAGAGCAGTAACGTAGTCTTTGTTTCCTAAATGATTGACTTAGAATGCAAGCTAGGAATGGAACTTACTAATAAGAGAAGACAGGCAGAGGACATCATTCCACAATTGTCTGGTATTGCAGAACTTTATCATGCAACAAGTGTGAGGCTCTTTATGGGTTTCAAAACACCATCATCACATCAGATGCTCAATAAGCTGTGATAATGTAAATGAGTTACTTATTGGTCTAGTGGTACATATTTTCAGCCTTGTGGTTTTCACAGTCTCTGTTGTCACTGCTCAACTCCACATTGCAGCATGAAAGCACCATTGACAACACATGAAATAATTAAGTGAGGCCATGTTCCAATAAAACTATTTGTAAAAACAGACAGTGAGCCAGATTTAGCCTATGGGCTGGAGTTTGCTGACCTCTGGTCTAGACTCTTGCTATTCAAAGGGTGCTCCATGGACCAGTTGTATGACCGTCACCTGGGAGCTTCTTGGAACTACAGAAATACAAACTGGGCACAGTGGCTCATGCCTATAATCCCAGCAATTTTGGAAGTCGAGGCGGGTGGATCCCTTGAGGTCAGGAGTTTGAGACCAGCCTGGCCAACATGGCGAAACCCTGTCTCTACTAAAAATATAAAAATTAGCCAGGCATGGTGTTGCATACCAGGGTCACAGCTACTTAGGAGGCTGAGGCAAAAGAATCGCTTGAACCTGGGAGGCGGAAGTTGCAGTGAGCCAAGATTGTGCCACTGCACTCCAGCCTGAACGACAGAGCATCTCAAAACAAAACAAAACAAACAAAAAAACAAACAAACAAAAATAGAGAAAGAAAGGAAGAAAGGAACAAAAAAAGAAAGAAAGAAAGAAGAAAAAGTGGTGCAGAATCCCAGACCTCCTGAGCAGAATCTGAATTTAAACAGGACCCAGGTGATGCATGGGTACATTAAAGTTTGAGCTGCACTGAGCTGGATAGCATAGGGTTTCATAAGGAAACGATTCCATTTTCCTCCCATCGGGTCCCTCAAATCTACTGTGGTGGGTCTGTTTTTCCTGTCCTTGTCCCACCAGATCTTCAACAAGCCCCTATTTTTTTTGTTTGTTTGTTTGTTTCTCCTGGGCATTAGAAACATCTCATTTTTAGTTATTAAGTCCAGTCCAATCTAAACTGATATTTTTATATTAAATGTAATTCAAAGGTTCTTGGCTTTCCCATTGCTCAGCTGCCTCTCCTGGAAACCTCAGTGAAGCAAAGGGGCAGAGTCTGTTTTCTTCATTTCCATCTTCAACCTTTCTCCTCTCTGGCTGCCTGCAGCTTCTGCCTCCTCCACAGCAGCCAGCTGCATGAAGGAGGAGAGATCAGGGAGCAAAGCTTTCTATTTGTCTTGTGATTTTACAGGCTGGGGTGTGGGCCCCTTTGGGCAGCTGTCCAAAAGCTGTCTTTTTCATGTAGGATGCTCCTGTGGGATGTGAGATATCAGACTCCTGTGGGACATCAGAATCTTCTCAGCTTCCCAACTCCAGCCATGCTCTCTCTAGCTTCCCTCTGACCATGTGCCCCTCATTTTGTGTTGGGGTCATCTCACTCTGGCAGGCATGTCTTTGGGCAGATCACCCTAGCCTAGCCACCTTCAGCATTACTCTCTTAGCTTCAGACAAACTCAGCCCCTTTACCTGGCAAGCTTTGGAGGTGTGGGCTGTGCCAATTCCAGCTTCTGACTTCTCTTGGCCATCATTGGTAAGACCAGCTAGTCCTTCATCTTTAAACTTGCTGACAAGAGCCAGGCCCCATTCTCTATGACCCAATGCTGAGACGTGGGGAGGATCAGAGGTCCCTGAGGCTGGCTTGTACCCTTGCAGGAGGCAGAGGAAGCACTCAACACTCTCCTGAAAAGGAGGAAACAAAATCATAATCTCTTCTCTCCTCTGTTCATGTCAACCTCTTTCCTCTGTGCCCAGACTCCCCTTATTTACAGACAGCTAATAAGTGATGAGTCAGGATCACAGAGTCAGTTTCAAGCCTCTTAGCAAATCTTTCATGGAAAGTCTAGTGTCATCTATTGTCTTTAGCTTTGGGCCCCAGCCAAGGTTACAGAAAGGGGAACTCCCATACAACAGCTGGTTAAAGTAAATTAACTCCAGTCGCTTTATGCATAGGAGAACTTTGGCACATAGTTAAGTGAAGTGACTGGCACAGGATCACTCGACTAGTAAGGGGAGAGCTGAAGATCTAAACCCCTGACTCCAAGGCTGGGCTCTTCCCCTTCCAAAGCTTATCTTACAGACAATTTCTTCCAATGTTTCTGATCGCTTCAAATAAGCAAATTAAGCCAGAGAAAAAATGGAAGTTGCTTGATTTTCAGCTAAGTAACCTTGCCATTACACCATCTTTCTACTTTTTTTTTTTTGTGGAGCAGAAGATCCAGCAATTCTACAGCAATCAGATAAATAAGGGGGAAATTTTAAAATTCAATCACTTAGAAAAATTCTGCCTTTTGGTCGGGTGTGGTGGCTCACGCCTGTAATCCCAGCACTTTAGGAGGCCGAGGTGGGCGGATCATGAGGTCAAGAGAGAGACCATCCTGGCCAACATGGTGAAACCCCGTCTCTACTAAAGATACAAAAATTAGTTGGGCATGGTGGCATGTGCCTTTGGTCCCAGCTACTCGGGAGGTTGAGGCAGAAGAATTGCTTGAACCCAGGAGGCGGAGGTTGCAGTGAGCCGAGATTGTACCACTGCACTCCAGCCTGGTGACACAGCAAGACTTTGTCTAAAAAAAAAAAAAAAAAGCCAGCTGGGCGCGGTGGCTCAAGCCTGTAATCCCAGCACTTTGGGAGGCTGAGGCGGGTGGATCACGAGGTTGAGAGATCGAGACCATCCTGGTCAACATGGTGAAACCCCGTCTCTACTAAAGATACAAAAAATTAGCTGGGCATGGTGGGGTGTGCCTGTAATCCCAGCTACTCAGGAGACTGAGGCAGGAGAATTGCCTGAGCCCAGGAGGCGGAGGTTGCAGTGAGCCGAGATTGTACCACTGCACTCCAGCCTGGTGACACAGCAAGACTTTGTCTAAAAAAAAAAAAAAAAAGCCAGCTGGGCGCGGTGGCTCAAGCCTGTAATCCCAGCACTTTGGGAGGCTGAGGCGGGTGGATCACGAGGTTGAGAGATCGAGACCATCCTGGTCAACATGGTGAAACCCCGTCTCTACTAAAGATACAAAAAATTAGCTGGGCATGGTGGGGTGTGCCTGTAATCCCAGCTACTCAGGAGACTGAGGCAGGAGAATTGCCTGAGCCCAGGAGGCGGAGGTTGCGGTGAGCCGAGATCGCGCCATTGCACTCCAGCCTGGGTAACAACAGCGAAACTCTGTCTCAAAAAAATAATAATAATAAAAATAAAAAAATAAAAATAAAAAATAAAAATAAAAAAATAAAAAAAAAATTCTGCCTTTTACATATTTTCTGTGTTGAGAAACCAGGACTAAACTGACAGGAAAAAACATTCACTGTACGAAAGAAGCAAGTCTCCAAACAATATGTTAAATGAACTCAACTTTGTTTTAAAAATATACTCACATGTCTATAAAAGTGCCTGGAATAGTTCAGCACGTGTTACCAGTTCTTGTTGGTTTCCAGGAGGTACTTTATAAGCTTTTCTATATTTTGATCTATTTAGTGTTCTTCCATAGTGTTGGAGGTTTATTCTAATGCTCATAACTTTCATAATATGGAGTGAGGCACGAAATATAGAAAGGAAAGCTATTTGTTTTTAGCTTTTGTTCCTATCAATTTTCCATTATCTGTAATTTCAGTGTCAATTTGTAAAAGGAGAGCAATAGCCAGCTTTCGGAATTTTGGTAAGTCCCCCTCTTACCTGGAATCTATAGAAAAAGATAAGTGTGAATTTAATGAAATACAATTTTCAGGGAAATGGATGATTTCAGAAAAAATTATTTACCCCCCCCCCAAAAAAAAATACTTGAGATAGCCGGGCGCGGTGGCTCAAGCCTGTAATCCCAGCACTTTGGGAGGCCAAGGCGGGTGGATCACAAGGTCGAGAGATCGAGACCATCCTGGTCAACATGGTGAAACCCCCGTCTCTACTAAAAATACAAAAAAATTAGCTGGGCATGGTGGCGTGTGCCTGTAATCCCAGCTACTCAGGAGGCTGAGGCAGGAGAATTGCCTGAGCCCAGGAGGCAGAGGTTGCGGTGAGCCGAGATCGCGCCATTGCACTCCAGCCTGGGTAACAAGAGCGAAACTCCGTCTCAAAAAAAAAAAAAAAAAAAAAAAAAACAAAAAAAACTTGAGAGAGAAAAAGTCCTTCGTGTGTTTAGGTAATTTAGTGTTTGTATTGATTCTGTGATTGGCAGCACTTTAGGATTAGAATCTTCTGTGTGTAAAATGAAGCAGGCGGATGTATGACTTGCCTTCACCTTTGATCTGAGAGGTCAAGGTTTAGACTAGAAGGCTTGTCGATTCTCCTGCAGCGTTTATTTCTTGGTTTCCTGATGGCCAGTTTAAAAACCACAAACTCAGCCCCAGATCCACAAACTCGGTTCAAATTGCCATACTGAATACTTTTCAGTGATCACCCAACTTGGTCACTGTAATCCTGAGACAGGTGAATGTGACTCCTCCACAAAGCTGCCCCTGGTAGCACTCAACCTCCCATCCAAATAGGAAGTGGTTTCCCTTTCCTTTAGGGTTCCTTTTCACATGTGTGGCTATTTATTTGCATGTCTTACCTCCCCTGTGATGTAAACTTGAGTTTAATGAGTATGTGTCATTAATTATTGGATTCTCCAAATAGCTTAGCACAGGAGCTGGCATAAAACATACACTTAGTAGCCTTTCTTTAGAAGTGTAGTTACTATTTTTCTGCCAGCCACACAGGCACACAGTTTAGAAAATTGTATGGGTTCCACGGGCTTGATTTGAAAAGCAGCACTCCCTTCCCCCTCTCCCCACAGCTAGTTTTCTATTGCCCACAGGCTACTCCCTTAACTGACTATTTCAAAATTCATCTTCATGCTTCTAGGTAACATGCTTATATCACTACTTCCTAAATTTCCTCTTTGTGTATTATCTATCAGCTTCCCATTTTGGAGGTTAAGGGTAGAGCTCTCTTCATGTCAGCACTTCACTGCCCCCACCACCCACACAAGTACCTCCTGTCCTCCCATCCTCAAAATATAGTCATTTAGTAACTAATGGTCAGATCACCATTCAGACTGCATGATTGTGAGAAGGCAATGCTGTTGACAATTAAGACCGCTCAACTGTTCATTCGTTCTGGAGATGGAAATGGTCTTTTGTTTGCCTAGTTGGCTTAGTTTTCTATGCACATATCAGATGTGTTCTCAAGCACTACCTTGGCTGACTCTCTCTCTTCTCGTCATATGCAAACACATTGGGAATTCTATACGTTTTCATCTTCTTGGGAAAATCTCTCCCAAAGCTTCAGTCTGCTTTGTCGCTCCACCACCCTGATATAGACCTTCCTCAATATTATTGGGGTTTTCTCAGCCCATGACCCTGGATCTCCTATTTCCTGTCCTTCTTTCCCATTTACTCTTTGTTATATAGAGTGCAAACTCTGTTTTTTGAATTTTGTATCTCTGGACTGTCCTCTTCTCTCCCTTAAAAATTTTTTTTTTCTTCTCCTATTTTCCTTATCTTTGTCTTTCAAGGCTACTTCATAACAGATTTCCTCAACTATCCTTCCAATACATCAAGTCTTTCATTGCTGCTATTACATTTTTAATTTCTAATGGCTGTTATTTTTATTCTCCAAGTGTTCCCTTTTTCACAGCATCTGTCCTTATTTCATGCATGTGATATCATCTGTTATTTCTCCAAGGATATTAATATCCTTTGAACTTTTCTTCTTGCATAGCATCTTTTTGCTCCAAATTGCTTTTATGAAGTTCTCTTTTATATTGCATGTCACCTCCCTCACACATTTGGCAATCCTTGAGTGTTTGTGTGTAAGAATGGGGTACTAAAACTGACAGGAAGCTCTGAACACATGGGTGGAGTAGTTTTCTGTGGGCTTCTCTCTAGAGAGATATGGTTGGACTGTTTCATTGGGAACCTTCTGATGTCAATCTCTTAGATGTATTTCTCTCAAGCTGGTAGGATTCCTCTGAGAGGACTCCCACCCTCTTATCTGGTAGAAGCATGCTAAGGTACCAGCATTGTTGGAGCTGAGTGGAGGAAGCTGGTAGAAGTAGTGTTGGTATCTCCATACGTATAAGATGTGTATTTATTAATTTCATTCTTTTCAATATGGAATCCTCTCCCTAACCTAGAGTTTCTTAACCTTAGCACTACTGACCTTTTGGGCAGAATGACTGTAATGTGTGGCTGTTCTGTGTATCATTAGGATGCTAGCAATATCCCTGGCCCCTATCCACTAGATGCCAGTAGCATTCATGATCCCAGTTGTGACAGGCAAAAATGTCTCTAGACATTGGCAAATGTTCCCTGAAGGGCAAACTCACCCTGGGTGGGGAAGCACTGCCCTAACTCCACCTCATGTTTCCAAGACAAGAGGTTTCTCTCTGTTTGTCCCTTTTGGAAGAACAAACATCTGTTTCTGTTCTGGGTTCAGAGGACATTAGGTCTTTAGTGGCTCAGAGGACCTGGGGACTTAACTGTTTCTTCAACAAATATTCCACTAACCCTTCTAAGGTTAGATCCCCATTTGCACTTTTTATTTTCCCACAGTACCTGGGCCAATCAATTCCTGAGCCTCTAGGGGTTCCATAATACTAGGTTTTTCCTTGGCTTTCTCCATTGCTGATTGAGGTTCCTGCTTTCTTGGGCCTGCTAAATCAATTAGCATATCCATCTGCTCACCAGCTGCTGAAATTTTGTTCTTATTATCTCCTCTCTTTTTCTTTGTTGTCCTGGATTTCTGCCTTTTGTTTTGCAAATGTCTTTACAGTCATGGGAGTTAAGGAAGGGATTTAAGGCAAGGGAAGAGTACACATGTGTATTCTAATTCACTGTCTTTAATGACTCTCTTGCCAGCAGAGTCATTTTCATGTTGTAGAAATGTAGTCTATAATATAACTTTTTAGGGAGGAGGCAGCAGGGAGAGAGAGCTGTCCTATTTAAGGTTTGTTGGAAGGAGCAGTGGCTAATAATTGCATTCAGCCCACCACGTTTAAGCGCTAGTGCCCACTCAGTGGATACATATTGAATGAATGGATGAATGAATGCTGATTATTTTGCATCATAGTTTTGTACTAGCTTAAGTAATTTAAAGTCAGCCTATTAAATAATCCCAAGACCACACAATGTGTCATGTTTCCACCAAATCATGCTAACAGCATATACAGCACTTAAAAGTGGGGTAGAGACAGAAGAAGCCAATTACTTGGCTCCCAATTTGCCTCCTTGATAGGACTCTTTAATACACGAATTTCTCCTTCCTTTAGAATGTGGCTTAGAGTGGTGTAGTACTAATCCCCTCATGTGTTCCATAATTGGGTTATGAGGGTCTGTCCTCATCTTTCCTGTCTGAGAAAAGCAGAGAAGAATTGGGTCTCAGGGGAACATGTGAATATAGTGGATGTGACACGTCAATTCCAGCTGCATTGGCTTCAGACCTTTCCTTGCACTCCATGCCCCACCCCCACCTCCTGTCTATTACAAAGATGGTAGGGAGTTTTTCACTGGCACCTCCCTTCCACAACTCCAAATTCTGTCCTCTCATTGGTTTATTTTCCCATCAGGCCAGGCAGATGAGTAGGTGGTGGAAACGTGTCTATTTACTATGGCTCAGCTGCTTTATCTAACTCAGGGAAACAAATCAGTAAATCAGAGCAGTCTTCTGACTAGCTTATACTGACTGGTACAAATTTATTACTGATGTGGGATACACTTTACTGCCAAAACACACTCAGTGCCTGAATCTTAAATATGATTACTTTGACTTCTTAACCTCTCTTCTTCCAAAAGAGTCAAAATAATACTTTGCAAGAAAATTGCTGATACACAGTTTCTTCATCCTTTGAGAGTAGATTATCCCAAACAGAACTTTTAGGAGTCTCCTATTAATCTTTTTATACAACATATCTCACATGATTGTGGCTTAAGTAATGCAAATATTATGGAAGTTATTTCTAATATTAGAATATTATAAATATTCTAATTCTCCTCTCTTTCCTGGCATGCCATAGGATTTCACTCCTCTGTTCTGAAGGTAGGTATAGACAGATGCTTTGCATTGGTTTAAAAAAAAAGTGAGGAAGTTCTTTGAGTCATTGTATAACTCAGCATTTTCCCTTGCATGCCTGTTCGAATGGATCATCCAACAGCCTGATTTCTTGAGTGACTGCAGTGAGAACACACCCTTGCAAACTGATTTTGAACATGTAATAGGAATGAGAATGAAATTTTTGTTGGGTGAATCATGGAGGTTTGGAGGCTGTTTGTTACTGTAGCATAATCTAGCATTTGCTAACTGATACAAACTTGATTCTTGACAGACACTGTATAATTCAGAAATGCTCACAATATTTTACAGTGAAATAGGCTTGTTGTGTACATGTGTGTGTAAGACATAGAAGCAAAACTTTTCTTAAAATGTGGTTAGGAGTCTGGAGTCCTAGCTTGGCCTTTCCTTCCTTCCTGTAGACTCCTGAAACACCTTATCACAACCTTATTAGAAGACAGTATGAAAGTCATTCCCAAAGTCTCCCAAACTAATATCAAGAAATTTTTACAATTAAGAGTTTGATTCTTCCTTTCTTATACAGCAGCAATGTGAAAAATCTGTTCACAACCACTAAATAAGTGAAAACTAATTATAATCAGGCAAAGGGAATAAAAGCTAAAGCAATGGGGGTCTTTTCCAAGTGACTATACCGTAATCACATGCACATGGGTTAAGTATGAAGACAGATTATGTGTTTGTTTTCCATGTGAAGCAGAACTTTGAAATTGGGACTGAATATCAGCATAAGAACAAGGAGACATCATGTTAGCTTGCCCTACCCTGGGTCTGCTTTTGTCTTCTCTTCCTCACCTGATTCCTCATCTCAATGTCAGCCCTGCTGTCAGTTCAGTGATTACATTTCAGTCAAAGCTACAGGTTCCAATGCTTTCAAGCCTCCTTAAATGTTATGGTGTCCCAATCCTTTGAAAATCTGAATTAAACCATGGACTCCAGGAAAAACAAAACAGATCTACATGCTTAAAATGTGCATCAGGTTACAGAGATTTCAAGACCTGCCTAAATCCCAGCTTAAGAACCCTTGATCAACTCGATCTTCAAATTTATAGAATGAACCTGGCCTCTTGAAGTTGTATAGATTTCTGCGTTTGGTCAAGATGTATATGAAATAAGAATGCTATAGTTAGTAGTTTAATTTACTGGTTAATTTTCAAGAGCATCTCAGAAAGTAGAAATTTTTAATACAACTTTTTTATTGTGGTAAAATATACATAGCATAATATTTACCATTTTGACAATTTTCTAATTGTATAGTTTAGTGGCTTTAAGTACATTCATGGTTTTGTGCAATCATCACTACCATCCATCTCCAGAACATTTTTCAGCTTTCCAAACTGAAACTTTGTATCCATTAAGTAACAACTTTCCGTTCTTCCTTCTGTCTCCTCCCTGACAACCACCATTCTACTTTCTGTGTTTATGGATTTAATGATTCTCAGTAACTCATATAAGTAGAATTATACAATATTTGTCCATTTGTGACTGGCTTACTTCACTTAGCATAATGTCTTCAAGGTTCACCTATATCGTAGCATGTGCCAGAATTTCCTTTCTTTTTAAGGCTGAGTAATATTCCATTGAGTATATATACTGTATTTTGTTTACCCATTCACTTGACCTGCTTCCACCTTGTGGCTATCACAAATAATGCTGCTATGAACACAAGTGTACAAATATTTGTTCAAGTCCATGCTTTCAATTCTTTTGAATATATACTTCGAAGTGAACTTCTGGAATATATGGTAATTGTATTTTTGATTTTTAAGGATCTGCCATACTGATTTCCATAGCAACTGCATCATTTTACATTTCTATCAGCAGTGCACAAGGGTTCCAATTTCTCCACATTGTTGCCAACACTTATTTTCTGTTTCTTTATTCTTTTTAATTAATAGTCATCCTAATGGGTATGACATGGTATCTTATTGTGGTTTTGATTTGCATTTCCATAATTATGAATGATGTTGAATCTCTTTTCATGTGTTTATTGGCCATTTTTGTATCTTCTTTTGAGAACTGTCTAGTCAAGTCCTCTGCCCATTGTATTAGGCCGTTCTCCCATTGCCATAAAACATTCCTGAGACTGGGTAATTTATTTTTATTAAATTTAATTAATTAATTTGTTTGTTTGTTTGTTTTTTCAGACAGAGTCTTGCTCTGTCACCAGGCTGAAGTGCAGTGGCACGATCTCGGCTCACTGTAACCTCTGCCTCCTGGGTTCAAGCAATTCTCGTACCTCAGCCTCCCGAGTAGCTGTGACTAACAGGCATGCGCCACTATCTCCAGCTATTTTTTGTATGTTTAGTAGAGATGGGGTTTCACCATGTTGGCCAGGATGGTCTCCATCTCTTGACTTCGTTATCTGCCCACCTCGGCCTCCCAAAGTGCTGGGATTACAGGCATGAGTCACCATGTCTGGCCCAAGACTGGGTAATATATAAAGAAAAGAGATTTATTTGACTCATGGTTCCTCAGGCTGTGCAGGAAGCATGATGCTGGCATCTGCTTGGCTTCTGGGGAGGCTTTAGGAAACTTACAATCATGGCAGAAAGTGAAGGGGTAGTTGGCACTTCACATGGTGGGAGCAGGAGGAAGAGAGAGAGTGGGAAGGTGCCATACACTTGTTAAAAACCAGATCTCACTAGAACTCTATCACAAGAACAGCACCAAATGGACAATTCTAAACCATTCATGAAGGATCTGCCCCCATTCAATCACCTCCTCCAGGCCCCACCTCTGCCATTCCACGTTGAGATTTGGACAGGAACACAGATCCAAACAACATCACCCATTTTTAAATTGGGTTGTGTTTGTTTTTAGTTGTTTTAGTTTTAAGAGTTCTTAATATATTCTGGATATCAACCCCTTACCAGATATATGGTTTGCAAATATTTTCTCCCATTCTATGGGTTGGCTTTTCAATCTGTTGCTAGTGCTCTTTGTGAGCAAAAGTTTTAAAATTTTTCTGTGGTCCAAATTATTGGTTTTTTCTTTTGTTGCCTGTGTTTTTGGTGTCATATTCAAGAAATCATTGCCAAACTTAATGTCACAGAGCTTTTCCCCTATGTTTCTAAGAGTTTTATAGTTTTAGCTCTTATGTTTACAGGTATTTTATCTGTTTTTAGTTAATTTTTGTATATGGTGTAAGATAAGGGTCCAATTCAATCCTTTTGCATGTGAATATCCAGTTTTCCCAAAGCCGTTTGTTGAAAAGACTCTCCTTTCTCCATTAAATCGTCTTGGCACCCTTGTTGGAAATCATTTGACCATATATGCAAGAGTTTATAGATCTCTATTCTATGTCATTGGTATATATGTCTGTCTTCATGCCAGTATCGCACTGTTTTGATTACTGCAGTTTTGCAATAAGTTTTGAAATCAGGAAATGTGAGACCTTCAACTTGTTTCTTTTTCAAGTTTGTCTATCCAGAATTCCTTGAGATTCCACATTAATTTTACAGTGAGTTTTTCTATTTTTGCAAAAACATTGTTAGGATCTCAATAGTGTTTGCATTGAATATGTGGTCATTTGGGGAAGAGTATCTTAACAATATTAAGTCTTCCAATCCACAAACATGGGATGTCTTTCCATGTATCTGTGGCTTCTCTAATTTCTTTCTACAATGTTTTGTAGTTTTTAGTGTAGAAGTTTTTTACCTCGTTGGTTCAGTTTATTCCTAAGTATTTTGTTATTTTTATGCTAATGTAAATAGAATTGTTTTCTTCATTTCTATTTTGGATTGTTCATTGTTAGTGTATAGAAACACAACTGTTTTTTGTGTGCTGATTTTGTATTGGACAACTGTCTTGAACTTGTTAGTTTTAACAAACAAGTTTTTCTATGTGGAATCTTTAGGGTTTTCTGCATACAAGATCATGTCATTTGTGAACAAAGATAATTTTTCTTTTTGCTTTCTAAATTGAATGCTTATTATTTCTTTTTCTTGCCTAATTGCTCTGACTAGGACTTTCAGTAGTGTGTTAAATACAAGGGGCAAAAGCTAGCATCCTTACCTTGTTTCTGATCCTGAAGGAAAAGTTTTCAGTCTTTTACCATTGAGTGTGACATTAGCTGTGGGTTTTTAATATATGACCTTTGTTATGTTGAAGTAGTTTCCTTCTTCTAGTTTGCTGAATGTCCTTATGATAAAAGTGCGTTGAATTTTATCAAATGACTTTTCTGCATCAGTTAAGATAATCATGTAGTTTTTTTCTTCACTATTTTAATATAGTATGTTACATTGATTCAATATATTTTTAAAATAGGGTTAAACTATTCTCAAATAAAATCCAGGCTAAAGGAAGCTTTGATGTGTTGTCTCACTGTTATATGTGAACCTAGACAAGGCCTCTCCACTCTTCTTTCTAAGAAGTCCTCTGGATTTCTTACGCTTCTACCGTTTGCTTCTCACTTTCCTTGTAGTCTCTCATGAAAATATATTTTCAAGAATAAAAATATTTACATCTTGGAAAAGATGTAAATCTATAACCCTAGAATAATAGATGGCTAAGACTGCAAATGGCTTCAGAGTTCATTTTGTTCACTTGTCAAAAAAACAGAGAACTTGCTTTGTTTTAAAAAATGTGCTATTGAAGTATATTTCAACAGTTCAAGTTTCATTTCTCATTACATCATTAATGTAATGAGGTTTGATACATACATATAAACAGAGAGAAAAGTGATTACATATAGGACTGGCTATGAGTAGATCAAAAACTATTTCACTTCAACTGGAATGTGTCTTCTTCCCAGTTTACTATTATGAAATCCATCTGACTAGTTTTATACATCAGTATGCTAAATGAAAAAATGCAGTTTACCAAAAATATTTCACTTACATCATCTCATTGAGTCCTTCAGACAACCCAGTGAAGTAGATATTATAAATCCCAACAGACACATACGAGTCAAAAGAGTGATTATATGTCAGGCGTGGTGGCTCATGCCTGCAGTCCCAATGCTTTGGGAAGTTGAAGAGGGAGGATCACTTGAGGCCAGGAGTTTGAGACCAGCCTGGGCAACATAGCTAGATCTTGTCTCTACAAAAAAAAAAAAAAAAAAGAAAAAGAAAATTAGCCAGGCATGGTGGCATATACCTGTAGTCCTAGCTACTTGGGAGGCTGAGGTGTGGGGATCATGCCCAGGAGTTCAAGGCTTCAGTGAGCTGTGATCAGGCCACTGCACTCCAACCTGGGTGATAGAGCAAGACTCTGTTTCTTTAAAAAAAAAAAAAAAAAAAAAAAGGTGATTACAAAATGGTAGTCAAAAGACAAGTGGAGAATTCTAGAGAGAAGGAATATATGATTGCAGTTTCAGAAAGGAGTTAAAAGTTTAAGTTGTTAGATGCAAGCAAAGGTTTTAAAAGAATTTAGTAGTCTTAATATCAAAATGGTAATAACCATATGAAATCATGGTCTTAAATGGAAAAATATTTCCAGCTCTGTCACTAAAGTGACCTGGAAGCCAACTACAAGTACACATGTAGAAATCTTTTATATGTGCTACCAAAGCTGACATTTAAGCTTCTAATCTATTGTTCATTAAAAGAACTTTTTGGTTTTTTTTTTTTTTTTTTTTTTGAGGCACGGTCTCACTCTGTTGCCCAGGCTGGAGTGCAGTGGTGTAATCATGGCTCACTGCAGCCTCCACCTCCAGGGCTCAAGTGATCCTCCTGCCTCAGCTTCCTGAGTAACTGGGACTACAGGGACATGCCACCACACCTGGCTGATTGTTGGATTTTTTTTTTGTAGAGTTGGGATCTTACCATGCTGCCCAGGCTGGTCTCAAACTCCTGAGCTCAAGCAATCTGCCTGCCTTGGCCTCCCAAAGTGCTGGGATTACAGGTGTGAGCCACCATGCCAGGCCTTTTCTTTCTTTCTTTCTTTTTTGAAAGGAGATTTTTTTTGGGGGTGAATGTTGGATTTTATATCTTGTTGGTGGGAAAAATAAGGTGGGTATGAAACATTTGTTTTTACTAGAAAGTTAAGTCTGAGCCCTTGATGAATACTAAAAAAGAGAACAATTAATATAAAGCATGGAAAAGGAAATCATAATAAAAAATAAAGATGACCAGAATAGGAAATGTTTTATTCTATCTTTCTTTTATTATATAAGGCAGTAGTGATGTTAAAAGGTGTTGTATACTTCTATTAAGCATGTGCTTATTTACATAATATCATTTATATATTTTTCCCCTATCTCTCGTAGAGAAGGTAACTGTAAATAAGTCAACTATTTCCAGAAACAGTTAAAGCTAGACCAAAAGAGATGGGTTGATTTGCTTTGATGGCCACATTCAATAATCACATAGAGAATCTAAAAACCAAACCTGCAGCCTCCACCTCCAGGGCTCAAGTGATCTTCCTGCCTCAGCTTCGTGGGTAGCTGGAATCCATGCTTTATATTAATTTTTCTCTTTTTTTAGTATTCATCAAGGACTCAGACTTAACTTTCTAGTAAAAACAAATGTTTCGTACCCACCTTATTTTTCCCTCCAACAAGATATAAAATCCAGTATTCACCCCAAAATTAAGCTAAAATTAAGTAAAAAACACAAAATAGAAAAAAAAATTAGGATTTAATGCTGATGTCATGCTTATAGGATCAGGCTTAATAGTAAGAAATGGTTTTTGAAGTATTGGAAACAACAGGAAATAATTTATTTTGCATTTAGAGGGCAACTATTATTACTTACCAGTGATGATCAATTCCATTCGCTCTACCAAAATTGACTATTGGGATCAGCTATCATAGTTGGTACAAAAAAGGTCTAGGACAGGAATAGGTCTATCCAGCATTCAGGATAAGATGGAGAAATGGAAATCTCTGAAAACAAAGCTAATGAAAATAAAAAATGGAAAAGACTGGTAAAGCCAAAGAGTTAGCCTGCAAGTGAGCTACTGATATGCTATGAGTTGACCCAACTCTCATTGAGAAAATTAAACTGCGACTTTATTTACAGTGCCAGAACCAGGATATGTTGCCAGAATGAAGAAGGGATGGGCTATGTGGAGATTGTCTATTAAAATTGCAAGGATTTTGCACCATGTCATCAGTACTTTTGGGATGAGATGATGTTCTTGCCACCCATCAGACATCCTTCTTCAGGAAAGGTCAAGACCTGGACCTCAGGGAAGGCACTCCAAGGCATGTACACCTGGAGACACTGTCACAGTTGCACGCTGTTCTCTCTCTGTATAACCAGAGATTCCCACCTTTCTTTGGGGAATATCCACACTACCCTCTCCCCCAGAGCAACAGGGATTTACTCTAGCAGGGAATCTCATTGGAAACAGAATAATCAGAATTTCCTAGAAACATATGTACCATGTCAAGATCCCCCAAATGATTCTGACTCCCATCCTACTTGGGAGAGGCTAACTTTCCGGGTCGTGAATCACACTTCTCACCAACTTAATTGCAAGGGCTTTAACTTTCACAACGGTAAAAGTAATACTCCATGAAATAGCACAAAGTATCTGGTTTCCAAAAGAAACTTTTTATATGAATCCAAAGTTAAAGAAATTAAAACAGGGACGTGATGATTTAAATGATTAAAATGGACTAATGAAATCATCTTACAGGATACATGCCAAAGTTCCTAGTTTTTTGGTGTAGATCAAACAATTCCACCAAATTCAGTTCTACTACTGAAGGATATTACTGTTGCCAATAAAAATATCATAGTTAACTTGAAGAGAAAGATTTTGCATTTTATTAATCTGAGTTTTAAGAAAAATGTATGAGATGCCAGTGATTTAGAGCAGTAAACTTTTATTTTTTCTGTAATGTGCCTAGGCTAGCAATGAAGAATACATTTTATGCCTTGTGTCAATTACAGTTGACTTCCATGGCTTGCTGGGCAAGACGCTGAGACACACTCTCACTCAGGGAAAGGGGGCTTTAATCAAACTGAAGATGTCTGCCCTTGGCACCAGCACGCATTTTCACAGAAAGGAATTCCTAGTATTCCTTTCTGTGAAGCTAGACATTACACTCCTTATGCTTGAATAGCTTTTAGTATGGTTTGCGAATTAAGACCCAAAGAGGTGAGGAAATAGAGCATTTCTCAGGCAATATATATAGACACTTCTATCAAGCTCTCCTGTGCTCCTCTTGTGGGACTAATTGCTCCTTTCTTGTTACCCCCATGAGCATTTTATGAGCACTGTTACACGGCTACTGCCTTTGTTATTGTTCTTACATGATTACTGCTCCCCTGTTAGTTTGCAACACCCTTGAGGGCAGTGACTGCACTCCATTGCTCCAGCTCCATTGCCGTCAGCCCTCAGCACCCTGGTCTGTGCTTCCTGAGCTGAGGGGCCCTCCCTGACAAGGGGATGAACACATGAAGGGAGTTAAAAGAAATCAGAAAAGTGGGGTGGAAATACCAGGCTTTGCTATCAGCTAACCAGACCCCCCTTGTTCTTACCCCTAAGCCCCCGGTTTTCTGGGCTTATGTCCACAGCCTTCCCATTGAGTTTATCAGCAAGCAACACTTGCAACTTTCAGATAAATTTTTCTTCTCTTTAAGTTCCCTGACTTGAGTTTGAGTTGCCTGGGACATTCTTCCACAAAGACCTAGTTTTTTCTTCCATCCATATCTCTGCTCCCAATACCCACTTTCCGTATGACATGGCATGATAGGAGGTGCAGAATGGGAAGAGCTGATGCAGGTTCCCAGAGTGCAGGATTTCCAGTCGGTTGGCTCTGGCATCAAATTCCAGCTCTGCCACGTACTGTATGGCCTTGGGCAAGTGATTTGTCCTTGTGGGCACCCAGTTAGCCAGGATGAAGTGAATGCAATGTCAACGTCAGGAAATATCTGCAAGGGTCAAGGCAGATGATATATCCCGCAGCTCTGGCGACACTTACTATCCAGCTTCTCTATTCCTCATTCAGCAGTCATTCCCATGTGCATCTTGTATATTGTGACCATTGAAATCTTTTATTATTTATCTTCTTATTACTGAATGCCTGATTTCCCTCCCTGCAGGGCAAAAGCCTGAGGCCCCCACCCTCACTCTACCCCAACCTTCACAAAGTCCTATCCATAGTAGGTGCTCAGTGTGTACAAACATATATATGTATATATGTTTATTGATTGACATATTTATTGATTGACAGCTCATTGGTGTGCATCCACAGCCACAGAGTGGGCTCATTTTGCTTTATTCATTGACATCATGCTGCCTGCTGCCCATGGTCTTGCTGACTCGTCAGGTTTGCTGTCCCACTCTGGGAGGTCTTCTAGGTATTCCACTGGACAGATCAGGACTGATTTCAGGGTTTTCCTGGTACAGACCCATGCAGACTGACTCTGGACAGTGTCAATGTTCTCCAGCCGAAGACCTCTAAGAGCATATCCGTAGCTGAACAAGTTGAATTTCTTACTTGTTGTAGCAAGGGAGAACATACCCCTTGGGGAACAGTGGAGCATTTAAGGAAGAGGGTGCTATAAAAGACTTACTGTGCAGCAAAGAGCTAACATAGCAAGCCTGAGACTGCTTTCAAAGGCCTGCTTGCTAGGTTGGCCCTTGGCCCATATCTGGGAAGTTGAATTTGGGGAATGTTCCCACCATTCCCTAACTTATAAGAGCAGCCCACTGTGCCTCAAGTGTCTGTACAAACAATATGGTCCATGCTAACACCTACTTTCCTTCTGGAAGTCTGGTATTTTGGTTTGTGCTAGGCAGAGAGTGTCTGTGTAGTCAGCCCCCAATAAAACACTGGGCACTGAGTCTCTAATGACCTTCCCTGATAACGGTATTTCACGGTATTGTCACAACTCAATGCTGCAGGATTTAAGCATATCCTATGTGACTCTGCTGGGAGCTTGGGCCTGGTTTCCTTCAAAATTCACCCTATGTAACTTTTCCCTTTGCTGATTTTGCTGTGTATTCTTTCACAGTAATACCTCTTAGCTGTGAGTCTGCCAACATGCTGAATCTCCTGATGCCACTGGCACACTTATTATAAGATGTGAACTCACCTTGGGTGACTCTATGGAAGATGTAAGGGTGCAAGAGACTTTGCTCCGTATCACATCATCTCAAGGAACAGTGGTAATTCTATAATTGGGTATCTCAATAAATCTTATCTAGGAGGAGGGATGGCTAGGACATGGACTAGAACAAGGCCAAAGCTGTAATTGGCAAAGAAGCAGCAGTCACTTACATTAGCTGGTGTAGGGAAATATTGCGTATTTGAATAATGCTCTTGTTTTGTTTAAGTTCACACATGGTTACGGAGGATTCTTTCTTTGTCATGGTCACAGAGTGGCCTTGTTTGAGGCTGATGCTTGGTGAAAATGTTCACATTCAACAGAACACCCAGACCCAACTGTGAGGGCCCATCTGCTCCACAATGTCGGTGGCTGCTTTTCTCTTTCTCAGCAGTAATGTAATCTCAACTTGTCTCGCCTTTAATGCCACAGCTTTCACTTATATGGAAAAGTTTCTCCATAATGGTTTCAGTTTCTCAAGCCTTTATAATTATAGCAGACTTCCAATTACCCGAATCCAATGAGCGAAAATCCCTCCTGTTGGAGACCAAGTTACTGGAGAAGGCCTACCTCATAAGACACAGATGAAATGATTTTATTCTTTGTAATAACTGCTAACCAGCGTACTGCTCTCCCCAGACAGTGGGCACTCCAAATATTCAATTCAATCTAATTTCATGACTTTTGTCACTGGCATTTATTTTAGCAGTCTCTTGTTGGCTGAGAAGATATAGTTGTATGTACTGTGAGGCAACACTATCAAGTCTGTTCACAGCTCTTCTTCCCTGCAGCCCAAGGTTAAGGTTGTGGCTAGCGACCACCTCAAGCAGCTACTGGCAAGCTTTTGACTGCAGCCTGCGGCTCTAACAGTATCAGTCTCTCCAATAAGCATGCCTCTTTGCCCTTTGCTCTGGGTAAGCCTGCAACTCTAATGCCAATTAATTCCCAGCAAAACCCGTTCAGGTGCTGATAGGCACAAGTGGGATCCATCTTTCAAACCTATCAGGAGCTGTTCCCTCTCTCTCTCTGTCCATCTGAATATTTCACCTCTCCTTAGAGCTCCCAATTCTACTCTTGGAACCTGGGCAGAGACAGCTGAAGGTCTAGTAGCTAAGAAATTATTCCACCTAGGAACAGAATGTTCAGCTCCCGTCTTGCAGGCAGTTGTGAGACTTTTGCAGGGAGCACTTCTCCTTGGCTTTGAGAAGAAACCTGGTCTAGAGGCCCCACCCTTTGCTGGAGAGAGAAGAGTAGCTCGTCTTTAAACCTACATCCCTCAGAATGACCTCTTTGATATCTTCTGGAATTAGGAGATGTTATGCCCATTCTGCTAGCAGAGCCCCTCTCGGTGTGCTCCCTGAGTTGGTGGCCCTCTGAGCTTAGCCTAGGAAAACCTCATGTCTTTCCAGGCAGTGGGTCCTAACTTCCAGTTCCGGAGAAGGATCCCACTCAGCATTTCACAGCTAATTCTAATTTCTTCAGTCAGCAATAGCAGATGACAACATCATCTTATTAGGGAACTGTTGACAATTGTGGCAAAGCTTCAAAACTTGCACTGTTCAAAATAGTAGCCACCAGTCCTTGCGGCTATTGAGCCTTTTGAAACATGACCGGTCTACATTGAAATGTGCTGTCATTGTAAAATACATATCGATTCCAAAGACTTAGTATAAATACAGAACACAAAAATCTCGATAATTTCTGTAACAATTCTTTGTTCAAATGATAAGATTTTTGATATATTAGGTTAAATAAAATATATTATCGAAATAAATTCTGCCTGTTTCTTTTTAACATTTTTAAAAGCTGCTACTAGAAAGTGTAATGTTAACTATATGACTCTCATTATATTTCTATTGGACAGGACTGTTCTAGATCAGGAGTTGAAGAACTATGGCCAATTCAGGCCCAACCAGCTTGAGGACTGTTTGTGTAAATAAAGTTTTATTGGAACACAGCCACATAATTTGATTACATATTGTTTGTGATAGCTTTTGTGCTGTAACGGCCAAAATGAGGAGTTGAGACAGAGAGGCCTGAAGAACCCAAAATATTTATTATCTGATCCTTTGCAAACAAGGTTTGTTGGTCTCTCTTCCAGACTATCAAATAAAATGTGTATTTTTTTTCTTTTTAGACACAGTCTCGCTCTGTCACCCAGGCTGGAGTGCAGTGACTGGATCTTGGCTCACTGCAACCTCCACCTCCTGGGTTCAAGAGATTCTCATTCTCCTGCCTCAGCCTCCTGAGTAGCTGGAACTACAGGTGCATGCCACCACACCTAGCTAACTTTTGTATTTTTAGTAAATATGGGGTTTCACCATGTTAGCCAGGCTGGTCTCAAACTCCTAACCTCAGGTGATCCACCAGCCTAGGCCTCCCGAAGTGCAGGGATTATAGGTGTGAGCCACTGAGTCCAGACTAGAATGTACACTTTAAACTTATGAAACTTATGGAATACTTATTGTTCAATATTAAATATATATTATAGCATTTTATTTAGCAGAAAATGAATGCATTTAGGCAATCTTATATTAAGCTGGGTAGTTAAATAGCCATAACACCTTGCTACCCAAATTAGTGGGTAGCAGAACATTTCCCTGAGTTTTATCATGCCAGTATCCTTATGAGAGTTTGTGCTCACTCCCTCATTGACTGTCCCTGCCACACAGTGCAGTTAACGCCCATCCAAGAATTAAGGACTGAACCTGGGGAAAATCTGGATTACTACTTTCATATATGTGTCAGTGACTAGCAGGACTCTACATCAAGATAAATGTCCACTGCGGGTGACCAATAGCCATGACGATTAAATGGAAATGCTTGTCTCAGCCTCAAATCACAGGCTGAAGATATACACTGAAATTACAGTTACACAGAAAGCAGTGTTCTTTCAGAGTGGAGAATGGAACCTTCTGCATGAGAATCGTATCTAAAAACATGTGGTCTCCTCTCTTGAACTCGTGTGGTGGAGCCAATTGGCGCAAATGATTATACTCTTCATTTCCCTACTGACCTTTCATCTTTTTTATTCTTGTCAATTTTCATAGTGAAGCATTACCATTTTGGTGGGGGTGTGTATGTCACGAAAGCACGTTCTGCACCACACTGAAAATTATGGCCACAAAACCTCATTCAATTACACCCTAATAGTGTTTCCTTGGAAATCGTTATGAATTTTGGTTCTTCCTAACCTTTGCCACTGGGGATCAAATAGCACAGCTCAACGTTTCCGTTGCTGCGTTTTATAATGGTGGTAATGTAAGAATTTACTGGGGACTTTATATACAGAGACAAAAGCATGCCACTTTATGAAGCTATTAAACACCATGGATTTTCCCACATGAGAGATCAAGCTTATTGTATTTCTCAAGTATTCCAGCAGTTTCCCCCACAGCCCAGCTCCATTGTGTGAGATGGTGTGGTTGGCTCAGCCATTCTCTATCCTGAGGTTGTTAGTGTCTTGACTACAACCCAGCGATATCACGAAGGCATAGCCGCAGAGACAAGCCACTCTATCACCATGGCTTGTTACTGCGGGACACCTGGCCTCTAAGCAGGAAAGGTTATTATATTCCCTTTTGACAATGGAAGCTTTTCAAGGGGCCAACAATGCATTTTTTTTTTACAGCAGAGATTAAAGTTAAAAACATGACAAGCAGAGAGCAGTCTGCTTTTGTGTGCAGACATCCAGACATTTTATCCAAAGAAGGCAATAAGCTGCGTGATAAAAATTCTAGCTCGAAACTCCCAGGGTTCTCCAATTAGATGCTTATCTTTTCTTTTATGGGTGAGGCTTTGTTTAAAACAAAATTTCTAATGGGGAAAATATGGTTTCACTACTGAAATGCATTTGCTATGGAAATGGCAAGCTGCTGAAACATACAAGGCAAATGATTAACATGAAAAATGATTAAAGAAGATACCTTTATGTTTATAAGATCTTAAAATTCAGAATGATACTCTTTCCATTTAGGGGGAGCAGTGGTACTCATTAAGGCTCTCTTTGGGGGTAATTTAGTTATTAAAATCAATTGTATTTTATGGAAATGACCAAAATATTTCTTAGATTTGAAGGTTTGTGATTTAAAAAAATTAAGAGTTCACTGAATCTGGAGGTATTTATTGTGTGGTTTTAGTCACTGATGTAACTCCAAAAATATGTGAAGCTGCCTATGAGATATAAATCATCTGACTGCCAAATGTCCTCGTCTCTTCTGCAATTGGAAGAAGAGGTAAGTTTCTTTCTAGTGGTGGGCCAGTGGGTATAGTAGTCACTGTGGTGACATCAGGACATCCATGTCGAAACTGCAGCATGCAGTAGCATCTAAATTAATATAAAAAGTGGTATATTGGTTGTTCATTGTTAAATCACAGTTGGGCAGAAAATCCTGATCAGTTGGATGGACAGTTCACCAAAGGCATGAATATTTTGCTTCGAATTCACCAAGATTTACAAAGCATAAGAGTCCACCGAGTGACCTCTGATGCTTTGTATGCTTTTCATTTATTTTCATGATTCCTCAGAGACCTGGGCCCATTTATTCCATTGTGAGCCCATAGGAAAAGTAATCACATACTGGGAATATTCACATAATTTTTCCCTGGGACTCTGAGTTCACAGTCGAATCCAATGGGAATGCCTCTAAGCCAGGGAAAGTGAATGCAGCCCTGCTGGTGCTCAGATCTGGAAGGAGTCATAGGACCTACTGGGTAGAAATGGCTTCTACTGACTTATATTTGCTGACAGGATGCTGTCAGGGGAATCAAGGTGCTGTCGGAAGGACAGACTTGGTGAAGGGGAAATATAAGACATTTTAAGGTCCATCTCCTGAAAAAATAAACTTAAAAAAGATTGAAATGATGGAGGACTTGACCCAATCCTCCAGCACTATTCAGGCTGCACATATTTTCAGCATCTGTCATAAAGGCTCACAGTGCTATGAGGAACTCGAAGTTTAATGGTGTGTAAAATTTTTTTTAACTCTCTTGTTGCCTCTTAGCTGCTCCTTGCAAATGTGGAAAAAGCGTTTTTCTTTCTTTCTTTCTTTCTTTCTTTCTTTCTTTATTTGTGTGTGTGTTTAGTTTTAGAAGCACAATGAGGAAAATGAGGAAAATACAAAGCACTAAGTGCCTTGAGTGAAATGCAGTGAGAATTTTATACTCAGGAAAACATCCAAATGCCAGCTCTACTTGGCTTGTGGAAATTTTCAGACCCCAGGTGCCCAGGGCCCTGATGTTAATTTTCTTTCGGCTGCTCAGACTTCCCTGCACCTACCTATCATTGTTTAGGATCCCAAATCACTGATTCTCTCCTTTCCAAAGCTCTTCAAAGTATCTGATGACTATTTGGTGGAGGAACTCAATGTTGAATTCAGTCCTCACTCACTCAGCCATGCTTGGGAATGTGGGAGAAATGAGTAGAAAATCATTTTTAATTTCAAAAAGAATCCCAGGTATCTCTACATTGTGAATATATGAATACTGTACAATTTATGAGGTGCTGGCAAATATACTACATTACACAGTACAATTTCATGTAATCCATGGAGCTCCAAATGCCCTTTAGAGTGTTTGAAGCCAACATTACAAATACAATTTTAAATAGAGGATGACTAAATGGGTGTAGTTATTCTGTTCAGAGTCTGCTAACGAATTCTCAAGAACGTAGCACGAATTGGTTGTCAAGGTAATGTCTGGGAAGGTGGCAGAAACTGTCACTAAGCCAAGTGGAAAAATTAAACCCTCCCTCCATCATATTCCAGGAATCCTCAAGCAAAAAGAAATTCCTAGACACCTCTCAGAGCCTTTTGTGTCCTCTCTTTCATCCCTCAATCCTCTTTTCCATTTCCCCATAGATGACCAAACAAAATAGAATGTTCCCCAAGAAAACTCATTTTCAAAAGTTGAGTTCAGGGTCAGTCTTATTTTATTTTATTTTTTTCCATCTATGGGTCTTTCTTTTAGTTTATACCCTCTGGGCTGATTCAAATTAGAAGAGTATTTTCGACTCTACAGAGGACACA
The DNA here is from genome assembly GCF_048565385.1 of Saimiri boliviensis. NCBI lineage: Eukaryota > Metazoa > Chordata > Mammalia > Primates > Cebidae > Saimiri > Saimiri boliviensis. Next base: position 7,197,706 of record NC_133470.1, read on the forward strand.
TGGTGGAATAACCTAAATTAGAAATGCATGTTTCATGATAACAGACATTTTCACTCTTGCTGGGCATTTTCAATTGCTGTTCAGCACCTCTGTGACATAAACTAATCCACAGAACCTCTGGAGACTCAGCAGAGAAACTGAGGCCATGAAAGTGATTACAAGACCATTAAGCATAAATGGTGGAAAAGAAATTACATTTGAATTTTTTTCATGTTCTGCTTTTATATAAATTACATAAGACAATGGAAAGAAAAGACCATCTGGATTTAGATTTCATAAAACGAGACTCACATCTGCTTTGGTATGTCATATAAATATTCCTTCATTAGAGAGTTCAGTCTATGAAACACTTTTGGTCAAAAAAGCATTTTAAGAAAAAAGAGGGAGAAATTGCTTTTCATGGATGCTGATTATTTTCAAATCCTCAGTTCTAAATATCAACTGGCAAACACCTCAGAGGATTTTATATAACTTTATTTTTAGAAATAAAAATATCTTAGGCTGTGTCTACTTTGGCCAAGTAATGTACACTGCTTTTTTATGTGTTAAATGGGAGATCTGGTACTTTTTTAAAAATAAAAAATAAGACAGTTTGTGTTCAGCTCAGCTTTTAAAGAGGGCTTATCATATTAGATGAATGTTTCCAGCTCTATTAAATTATTTAGCTCTCCAGCAATCTCTCTTGCCTCCTCCTTTTATCACCTGCTGTCTCTTAGCTCCATCTATTTTGTGTTGGTTTCACCTCAAAATTCACGTGATAGCAAGATGGTGGCAGCAGGTTCAGACTTCTCACCCTCTTAGATTCAAGCCCATAGGGAAGAGTAAGAGGTGCCTTTTCAGAATTTTATTGATGCCGAATGGGTGATGTGCCTATCCTGGATCTAATCACCAATCGCAAAGTCTGGGGAATGTGGTGTTCTGATTGGCTGAGGCCTAATCACATGCCCCACTTCTGAATCGGGGGAGTCAGTCCCACCCAAAGTTTATGGGCCAAGAGTGAAGGAGGATTGGTCCCTGTAGTAGATAGTTTCTATGATGGCCCCTAAAAATCCATGCCTCCTGGTATTTATGCTTTTGTATAATCCCCTCCCCTTGAGTGTGTGCTGGGCCTAGTGACTCATTTTTAACCAATGGAATATGGCAGAGATGATGGAATATCACTTCTGTGATTAGGTCACATGAGATAGTGACGTCCATCTTGCTAGCAGATTCTCTCTATTGCTTTCTTGGTTGGCACATTTTGATGAAGCAAACTTCTGTGCTGGAGGGACCCACATGGCCAGGAACTGAGGGTAGTCTTCAGCCAATAGCCATTGAGGAATGGAGATCCTTATTACAACCACTCTCAAAAAACTGAATCCTGGAAAATAGTCATCTAGGTGAGCTTGGAAGCAGATCCTTCCTCAGCCAAGACTTCAGATGAGACCCTAGCCAAAGCTGGTCACTTGATTACAGATTTATGTCAGAACATGAAACAGTGAATCTGGCTAAGCCACACCCAGACTCCTGACTTAAAGAAACTGTGCATTAATAAATGTAGAGTTTTATGTTGGGATGTTTTTGGTACTTTGTCATACAGCAATAGATAACTAATACAGTGGCTCATGAAAATTTGGTGGTACAGAGTAGTTGAAGTGTGAGCAACACAAACAACAGCTGCCTACAATAGTACATTATAGGCATGAGTTTATTAATCCTTCTGACAACCCTATGAGGTGAGGAAGAATTGCTTTCCCCTCGTTTTTTAAAGATGAGAAGACTAAAGCACAGAGAAATTAAAGAACCAGCTAAAAATTACACAGTGAGTCAAAATAGCACTAGGAACATGAGAATGAAGAGGGTAGAATGGGCTATTGGCAGAGCAAATTTTAACCTTAAGTGGTGTGAAATATGATTGCTTCCTAGTCTCTCTGTAGTTAAAATTATACTCAGAGAACTTATTTCCAATTTTGGAGATTTCAAGTGCCACACTAAACAGGAACCTTCTCCATGCAAACTGCTAATCCTTCCAAGCAGCCACGCAAGGAGTTAGAAGAATCAATGAAACTTATTGGTCCCAAACTGTCAGGAATAATAAGTCATTGTCACCTACTGTCAGCCCTGCCTTTCTTCTCCAGCATGCTTATGAAGCTGCCATAATATGTTATTTCCTGAAAGGTTTCTAAACCAGCCCTGATCAGGATCGAGACTGTCTCATCTATCTCAAGTCCACTAGTGATGGGATCTGGAACTGGTTTTGCTTTCCTTGCCCCAAGTCTTGCATGCCAGGTGTGGGCCATTAACACAATGCAATGTCTCTGTGACAGCTGTCCCGGTTCCCTCTTCTCCTGTGACATTAGCACTGCCTGCTTGCCTGCCAGTGCTGGTTTTCTTGCCATGAACTGCATTTTCCTGACCAGGCAGGGTCCCTGGAAGACAATACATCTTCAAAGAATTGAAAGCTCTCCCTTTCAGGGATGTAAGAAAGCAATCCAAGCATAGGGAAAAGGTTGGGCCAGATGGATTTTAAGGGCTCCTCCCATCTTGAGAAGCTGTATCTCTCTGCTTGCTTGTCTTGATCTGTCTTGTATTACAGTAGTTTTCATTCTTATTTTATTTCTTCTTTTAGATTGTGATCTTTTTGATGTCCATGACTTTATGTTTCTTGCACACAAATATTTTTAATTTTTAAAAAATATAACATGCTTACTGCTTTGATAGCTCTTATTGTGGAGATGAAAACGAGTTTAGGAAAAAAGACATTCTGAGGAGAAGTAAGTAATCTCAGAAATAAAAAGTTTTCTATTTTTAGAAAAAAAGTTTCCTTTTCATGTTGTTCTTTTATATTTATCCTTTATGATTCACTCAATACACACATAATTGTAATGACCTGTGCTGTAACTAATGATGATGGATGTTTTGTTTCAGGTAAAAACAAATCATCTCACAAAAAAGGGCAAAAGTGTCCATTAATATTGCTGATTATTTATAGCACATTTTGGAGGTCCTACTCAAGATTAGAGACATATTACTTAGGTTTTTTTTTTTTTTTTTTTTTTTTTTTGAGACAGAGTCTCAACTCTGTTGCTCAGGCTGGAGTGCAGTGGCATGATCTCAGCTCACTGCAACCTCCGTCTCCTGGGTTCAAGCGATTCTCCTGCCACAGCTTCCTGAGTAGCTGGGATTACAGGCACCCACCACTACATCCAGCTAATTTTTATTATTTTTGGTATAGACAGGCTTTCATGATTTGGCCAGTTTGGTTTTGAACTCCTGACCTCGTGAGTCATGGGCCTCAGCCTCCCAAAGTGCTGGGATTACAGGTGTGAGCCGCTGAGCCCGGCCTTATTTTTAACATAATGACTGAAATTTTTCACACTGCTTAGCAGAATGGAATTGTGGGGAACATTCCCGTGTGAGACCCCCAGAAGGCATGAGTCTCACTATACGGTGAGTTTGATCCCAAACAGTTTCCTACTGGAGGCAGTCGAGCTATCCAGAAAAAGGAACTTAAAGATGGATGATCAGTTTCTAATACCAACCACAATATCGTTTGGGCCTAAAACTATGCAGTGCTGCTAGACTGAGTGACCCCCTGCCAACAACCAGTTCCTGCTTTTAACTTTTTATGACTCTTTCTTTAAGAATAAGTTTTAACCTTTTCTTTACTTACCTGACTAACTTGTACCCTAGATAATGGTTTAACTGTCAGGATATTTGCAAAGCAAATGCCACCATAAGGGATGGCTTTGATTTCTGACTCAGAGACTCCAGATTGGGGAAGTTGAGATAAGTTGAGTCAGGAGCAGACAAAGGAGAATCCGGTTAAAAGATATTCTGATGAGCAAAACCAGAAAACCTTTTCACATCTCAGTTCTAGAACAAGATCAAACCAGAGATACCTGCAGCCAGGAGGAATAATGTCTGGATGTAAACAAGCTTTGTGATCACAGGAAATTCTGTTACTTTTTACAACCACTGATTGTGTATCTGAATTCTCTATTGTATAGGCCATGTAAGGTATACATTTGCATTTCCTCTTGCAACCATTGTGTATCCGACTTCTCTATTGTATAGGCCATGTAAGGTATACATTTGCATTTCCTCTTGCTATGACGTAAACCAGAGCAGAAGAAAGTGTATTTATTCCTGGCCCTTGAAAAATAAAATTTGCTGTTTAGGCACGGCCCATCAGCCCTCCAGATCCCCGCTCAAGTGCACTCTCTCTTCCAGGTATTGGGACCCTCTTGCAGGTCGAGAGACCCCCGGCAGACGTGCCTACCCATCCCGGACGGTCCTCGACATCGAATGACCCCAGATATTATTTCTTAATATAGAGCAGGGGTTGGCAAACTACAGCCTGTAGGCCAAATTCAGCCATCTGCTTATATCTGTAAATAAAGTTTTATTGAAACACTGCCATGTCCATTTGTTTATATATTGTCTATTGCTGCTTTTGTGCTACAATAGCAGTATTGAGTAATTGTGACAGAGACCATATAGCCAGAAAAGCCAAAAAAATTTTTTTGGCCCTCTGCAGAAAGCATTTGCTGACCTCTGACAGAGTGTAGACACTACTCCTTAACCTGAAGGGCAGTCAATAATGTCTAAGTTTTTATTTGCTTTGATTTGGTTCTATGATGCTGATTTCCTTTTGAGCAATAAGCAATTGGTACAGGGCTCATAAGATCCTTTTCCAAATTCAGAGAGGTTAATTGGCCTTCATAAAATTGCACATACAAATGGTAGTGAGAACCCCAAGGAGACTTCAGGTACACAATTGCAAAGTCAGGTTCCTGTGATGATGATTTGTGTTTACAGTGTGACTTCTACCTTGTGCAAAAAACACTGTAAAAGGAATGTATTTCGTCAACCACCTGGTTGTCTGTCAACCAGTTAAACTGAATAATACCAATACTAGCATCCACATCAAGGCCAAGCAATCACACTTCCAGACAAATGCATCTTTCAAAATGTAATGCAAGCATCATCTAGTCCATAAGGCCTTTCTTAAGTGGCTAAGCAAGAATAACACTTCCGCTTTGTACCTTCAGTGTATTTCTCCTAGACTCAGGAGACAGACTCTAGTCCTGGGCCTCAAACTTCAGGGGTCCTCCTCTGTCCATGCCTCTTTCCAAGCCCAGGATTCTGTTGGACTAAGTAGATAAAGAGTCCCCTTCTAGAACATACTCCTTGTAACTTGGACCTAAGAATTCACTGCCCAAATGTCCCAAGCCCACTTCTGATTCTTCCTGATGTCCCTTGTCTATTCAAGGATGGGGGACAGGCTATGCTACTGTGCATATTCCCAGTCCTGAGAGTTGCCCAAGGGGATGGCAGTTTGCAGAGTATTTAGAGTTCAGATGGAGTTTGGATATGTAAGACAAGGTGTCCATTATGTGTCTGAGGTCCCCTGTAGTTTGTGATGGAGCTGGGGACAGGAAGAGAAGAGGCTATGCTCTGGACAGGCATCTATTTAAACTTGTGCCTAGGCCCTGCAAACTTATCATGTCATTTAACCATTCTTGCTCTACCTGATTTACAAGCAATCTCCTGGATAAACTGAAGTCCTGGAATGTAATGTTTCACATGTATGGTACCTGCACAGTGGCTGGGACATTGTGGGTGCTCACTATATACTTCAGCACTGAAAGGACAATACCCTGATGTCATTAAATTGACAACCAAAGGGAAAGTCAGTGTTCCTTGTCACTAATGCTGCCTAACAAACCACCCTAAATTTAGTGCTGTAAAGCAATCCTTTTATTATATTCTCAATTCTTTGGGCCAAAAATTTGGAAATAGCACAGAAGGATGGATTATCCATACTCCACAATATCTAGGACTCAGCTGGGAAGAGTCAAAGACTGGGGTCATTAGCAGGGATGGTGGTGACTCCACAGCTGAGGCTAGAATCATCTCGAGGCTCACTCACTCATATGTCTGGCAGGTGATTTCGGCTGGGACCAGAATACTACATGTAGCCTCTCTCTTGTGTGGCTGCTTGAGCTTCCTCACAGCATGGTGTCTGGACTCCAAGACTTACTATCCTTAAAATAACCAGGCTTGGAAATCATGGCAGTCACAAGCCCACTGAAGTTCAAGACAAAGGAAAGAGACTCCCACCTTTTGATGGGAGAAGAGCCTAAGACACATTTAAGAAGTGAATGTGGGTAGGAAATATAGTTGTGGTCATCTTTACAAAAACAGAATCTGCCACAGTTAGGTAGATATTCTTTTAGAAAAGTCAACACATCTACCTTGACCTGTGGGAAGGGAGAGAAAGCTCTTACAAATAAAGCAAAACAGGAAAAAAAAAAAAAAACCCCACTTTCACTGAGTTTGTGATTAGAAATATTGTGAGGAACCTATTGTAAAAAGTATGGATTGCCTCTATGAGGTGAGAGGTCTAAAATGTGCTCCATTTAAAACAATTAGGGGCTTGCAATGGTTCCTTTCTCACTGAGTGGTTGATCGTTTCATTGCATTCACCATATCCCAGTGGTATAGAGTTACTTCTATGAAGTAGTAAAATAGCTTTTCAAAAATAAGACAGAAAGTTTCATGCTCTAATGCAACAATATAGTAAAATGTCAATATTATTAACTAGATAAAATGGCAGACAAATGCTTGAGTTAAACTCAGCTATGAAAGTTATTTTCTTTGGGAAAGTACTTGTATTGAATAATGCTTAACTTGACATTATCAAGAAATACAGTCATTACCACTAACACGGAGAAAATGTGTGACAAGAAGGATTCCATAAATTTGTTCAAATGATTTAAGTTTTGAGTACATAAACAAAATGCAATGTTATATGAAGTCGTAAGAAATTTGAAAATGTATATGTTTTGAAAATAACAAAGTAAATTCAAAGAGAAGCAGCAATATGGATTGGTAGAGCCCACTCAGACACATAGTTGCAAAAATCCAAACAGGGTAGCTTCCCACAGTTTCTTATTTATCTAATGTGCCTTTTTAGGTTCTGAAAGTATCTCTCTTAAGAAACTGAAGATGTGTGCTTCCAAGGCTGGATCAGAAGAGATTTTGAGTGGTGTCTTCCAGGATCTCCTCCAAAGCATTTCTTTCTATAACTCATCCTTCTTCCAACTCTACCCACTTAGAAGTTAAGCAACAATGGAGCCCCTGCTTCTATTTCCTTTTGGAATAGAGTAGGGCTGATTCTTAACTCCAAAGCATCAATCTCTTCCAAGATACCTTTCTATGAATGAAACTTTTAGGTCTTCTCTGACAACCACTGGCCTGTCAGTGTTCTCAGGGCAAATACGCAGACCAAGTTTACCTTGCAGGTTAAGCACACAAAAAAATAAATGAAGAGTACCCTCCAGTTGTGTTAGCACAGAGGTTTTCAATTCCACTCCACAGAACATCTTTAACACCCACTTGTGGGAAGTAAAGGGGCCATGCAGATGGAGTTCTGTGTACCCAGCTAATTTTTAATCAGAATGGCTCTGAGTTTATCTGTTCATGGATCAGGCTTCCTCGCCAGCTTTAATTTGAAAACTTTTGAAAGTCAGCAAAACACTCCACTGTTTATAGTTCATTCCCACTTTCACCTCAGTTGATCCTCATAATACTGGTGTTACAGAAGGACTTCTAAACATCCTCAAATAATTTAGAGAAAGTTCATTTGAGTTCCTCATATCCTACCCATGGTTTAGCCTAGTTAAGCATTTTTTAACACCAAGAACCATAATAATAATAATAATAACAACAACAATAACCAAAAGAGGTTAATTGCTGCTGGGGCCGTGGACAAAGTAATGCTGCCAGATGCTCCAGATCTCCTGCTTTTGTTCCTAAAGTAGAAAATTATCAGTATTTGAACATACTTTTTACTAAGTTATTTAAAATTATTTGTTTAATTATGAAAAATATGTAGATGAATATATCTCAAGTTAATGGCACATTTTGACCATGACTTGGTTCTGATTAGAGTCTTATTATTTTGCTTGTTTTATGAGACATTTGGGGAAAGGGACAGACAAGAAGCATTGGGAAGGTCACATTGAATCTCAACATGTCAGCAGATGAAGATCTTGCTTATCTGAACAAGAAATCTGTCCAATGTGGCAGTCCCATCCTTTGACTGGGACTCTGTTCTTTTATGCTATTTTCCCTAATGCTTCTTCAAGCTAGTTCTTTGCTATTTCCTCTATGTCAAGGCAATCAGTTTATTGCAAAGGAGAAAAGAGGCGGATTTATATGTCGTTATTGCAACTACTTTGCTTTACTTAGTGTGGCTGGCGGGCAGTCTCTAATATGGCCCCAGTGATCCTCACTTCCTGATATTCATGCTATTGTGTAATCTCTTTCTCTTGGGTGAGAGTTGCAATAGTGACTTGTTTCTAACCAATAAAATGTGACAAAGTTGATGGGAAATCACTTCCATGATTAAGTTTCAACATGTTGTAGTCTTCAATTTGCTAGCCAGATAGGGGTGACTGATAAATGTTTTTGTGTATCTCAATCGGTTCAGGCTGCTATAAAAGAATACCATAGATTGGGTGGCTTAAACAACAGAAATTTACTTCTTGCAGTTCTGGAGGATGGGAAGTCCAAGATAAGTTACCAGCATGGTTGGGTTCTGGTGAGGGTCCTCTTCCTGGTCTGCAGATACCTCCCTTCTTGCTGTTTCCTTACATAGTAAGGAGTAGAGAGAGAGTAAGTAAGCTCTCTCTTGCCCCTTCCTATAAATGTACTAATCTCATCATGAAGGCTCCACCCTCATGACCTAATTATCTCCCAAAGGCCACCCTCTCCAAATAGCATCACATTGGGGATTAGATTTTCAATATATAAGTTTTGGGAAACACAAATATTCAGTCCATAGCAGTGTGGGCTGCCATATCGTCCTGGAATATATCTAATCTGGGATTGAGGTTTGCATTAGTTTGGGTAGTATAACTGTTATAACAAAAGCTCCCATGATGTATATTGGGTCTAATGCAATAGAAGTTTATTTTTTGATCATGAAACAGTATTGGGCAAAAGAAAAGTTGACAATCCTTCCTGCCTCATACATTCAGGGGCCCAGAATGACAGAAAATCTGCCATCTTAAACACAGAACTTCCAAGGTTGCTCTGGGAAGAGGGGAGGGGGTCACGTTTTTTCCAGCCAGCTGGAAGGGGAAGAGAGCATGGAGTCCCATATAGGAGATTAATAGGCCAGGCCTGGAATTGGGGCACAACCCTTCTGCTCACATTCCATTGGCCATATCTTAGTCAACTGACCACATCTAACCATTAAGGGATGCTTGGAAATGTAGCCTTTGGCTGAGTGGCCACTTCCTAGTGACAACTCTATACTAAGGAGGGAGGTATAAAAACTTTTACTGGACAGCTACACTTGCTGCCACACTACTTCTGGAAAATTGAACACTTTGCAGTGGGGTAGCCAGGCTAGCATTTAAATGTGACATGAAAAGTTCTAAGCCCATCAGCAAGGTATATTATTTCCCAATTTTGTCACCAATACTTCTATTCTTGCTTCTTCTACCCATGAATCATCCAAAGAGATCTCGGCCACTACCTATGAATCAGTGTTGAAACCAATTCAGGCCACCCATCTTCCCAGGAAAATGGGGAAATGAGATGTTCTGCTTGACTGCACATTGAAGGGATGTGTTTTCTCCACTGTCCCTCAGGGCCTCCTGCCATTGGAACTGTAATGCCCAGCAATCTACATCAAACTAGTGCTGGCATATCCCTCATAGACCCACCCTTGATTTTTCCCTCATCAAAGTCGCTTCCTTGTCCTCAAACCATTTCTTCCTCTGGTTTCCTTGGATAAGTTTTCCTTATTCCTCAATCCCCTCTCTTTAGGTGACGAGTAATACATTTCTCCTTACATATTTATGATGCCCAATTGTTAATCTTTAGTCTTGGTATTTCTTTTGAGCTAAAAACTGTAAACTTGACACTTTCAGGTCCACGCGAATGGCAGCCAACGTTTGACATGGCCTCCTCAGTGATGCCATTCCTGACTACCCATTTACATTAGCCAACTTCTCTCACTTTTTGTCAAATATCCAGTTTTATTTTCATTGTAATATTTATTACTGTCTGAAGTTACCTGTCCACTTATTTGTTTGGTTGTTTATCATCTATACTAGATGTAGATACTTCATAGTGCTAAGACTTGGTCTGTCTTGTGCAGAGCCTAGCACAGTGCCTGAACAATAGGACGTGCCCCGTAGATATTTATCAAATGAATACATGAAAAATTCATTGTAGGGAGCTCTCCTTGAAGTCACAGGTACAGGTTGAGGGACACGAAGGTGTAAGTAGCAGACATATGAGCTAGGTGGAGTTGGAAATTACTTTTCCACCAAGACCATTCACCACAAAGGAAGAAAGTTCATTGCCCATAAGGTTACTGGAGTGCTATCTGATCAGGGGGCTGTGTTGAGGCAGGCAAAACCCAACAGATCATCAGTAAAGTTTGTAATTATTGCATAGAAAAAAAATATAGTATTGAGTCTCTCGATCCCTAGATCAGTGTGGGCAAATTTTTTTTCTATAAAAGGCCAGGCAGTAAATATTTTAGAACTTGTGTGCTATGTGGTCTCTGTTGTAACTACTGAACTCTGCCCTTGTAGCCATAGATAACATGTAAGCAAATGGGTGTGGCTGTGTTCCAATAAAGCTTCCTTCATAGAAACGAAAATTTGAATTTCATATAATTTTCACATGTCACCATATATTATTAGTAAGATTTTTTCCAACCATTAAGAAATGTAAAAAGTCATTCTGAGCTTTTTAAATTAGAAAAACAGGCAATGGACTGGATTTGGCTCAAAGGCCATAGTTTGCTGATCCCTTACCTAGATTGTCAGAAAACTCAGCCTTGTATATGTTGGGGTTTTTTCCTAGCTTGCATGGACACTTTATAAATGAGGTTTCATAAAACATTTTCATGCAATCCTTGAACTTGAGTCTCCAGAGGTGTTTTGGTTCAGAGGAGGCAGTAGGAAGACAGTCTCCTAGCCCTAAATGGTTAACATTTATATTGCAAAATAAATTATCCTTTGCTCCAGATTGCCTGTGGTATCCACGTAGAATGATTAATGTCAAAATGATAAAATGATGCATTCTCTTGAATTTGATTCCAGCTGTTCCCGCCTTTGATATGATTTGTGAATGACATTTGTATTTTTCACTGGTGATTAGTTAATGCTGGAAAAAATGGCCAGTTGATAGCTGTCTAGAGCCAAAGATTTACTTGGTTAGAAAACTGTTCAATAAAATGTCGTTACAATATTTACCACAAATTCATTTAGCATTTGTCATTAGAACGTGCTTAGCATCCAGATAACAGCCTATAGTTTGAAGAATTTTTTAAACCATTTGATTATACTATGATTACAGAATGCTGGCAACCAAAAAAGACTTCTTTCTACATGATGCATTGCTCCTGTTTAGAACACCAGTGAACTCTTAAAGAACTAATTCTATTTTTTTTCTCAGAGCCCTTTATTAACTTGTTCACGTGAGGGGAAACCATAACTGTGTATCACAAAGTGTGGATGTCAAGTGTCAAAAGTTCCTGAGTTTAGCTGATGATGATAGCAATGACCATTTACTGAGCTACTTACAATGTGCCAGCTGCTAAACTATTTTACACTCATTTTGTCTTTACATCAGTGCTTTTAAACATTATGCTACGTTGTCAGAATATTTGTCCACCCACCTAGTTATTCTAAGGGCAGGTAGTCAGTCATTGGTCTATTCTCTCTGCATTTTCTTGGCCTCTTAGATTGTGGTTCTCTGTGAATAAGGATGAGGTCAGTTTAATTCAGAGTTTCTTAACTTCAGCACTGCTGACATTTGGGATTAGGTCATTCTGTATTGTGGAGCCATCCTGTGCACTGTAGGATGTTTAGCAGCATCCCAGGCCTCTACCCACTGGATGCCTGTAGCACCCTCACATGCCCCCCACCAACCCAGTTATGACAACCAAAAATGTCTCCAGACACTGCCAATATCCCCTAGGAAAGAAAATCACCCCGAGTTGAGAACTACCGGTTTCACTCAATCCACCCAGTGCAACATTTGAGCATATGAAGTTGTCCTTGGGGCTCAGCTTCTATTTTCTTTTCTTTTTTTTTTTTTTTTTTTTTTTTTTTTTGAGACGGAGTTTTGCTCTTGTTACCCAGGCTGGAGTGCAATGGCGCAATCTCGGCTCACCGCAACCTCCGCCTCCTGGGTTCAGGCAATTCTCCTGCCTCAGCCTCCTGAGTAGCTGGGATTACAGGCATTCGTCAACATGCCCAGCTAATGTTTTGTATTTTTAGTAGAGACGGGGTTTCACCATGTTGACCAGGATGGTCTCGATCTCTTGACCTCGTGATCCACCCGCCTCGGCCTCCCAAAGTGCTGGGATTACAGGCTTGAGCCACCGCACCTTTCCTCAGCTTCTATTTTCACATCCTCAAAGGGACCAACTAGTGACGAGTTTCTGTTTACTTCAGGAATTAGCATGTAAACTACATCTAATTTATTATGAATTCTGCTTCATTATGGTGTTGGCAAAAATAACTAGATTCTCTACTCTGGATTCTAATTAGTACACAAAAGTATCATTTTGGGGATAAATATAAAAAGCAGATTATTTGGGACTCTGTCTGGATTGACATCTTCATAACCTTGAGGTAAATGAATCAGTGTTTTCTCCGCATGTGGAATCATGGGTATATGTTTTGTTTTCCTTTGGGCTATTCTTTATTTTCAAACTTTCTGCAATAAATATATACCATTTTTTAAATCGGAAAAATTTTTGTAAAAATTGAGACAGTAATCCACATTTGGATTTCTAGAAGATGTTAATATTTTCTTTGGGCAATGTGACTCTGCTTTCTAATCAGAACACTGGTGCAATTGTAGCTCCAATGATGACACTTCTTAGGGAGAACCTGAGTGGTGGACACAGGCAGATAATATGTTATTTAATCAGGAAAATAAAATTAGAGCAATGTATTGAATATTTGAAATGCCAAGGACTTGCAAAAAACATTATGTTGCCAGTTTTGTGTTATATTATATTTTTATTAAAGAACAATGAGGGCGGAAACAGCAGTTGCTTTGAATTACAATAGTGGATTAACAAGGCTTTACTACATTTCAGATGTTTGGCAATGATTGATTGTCGACATTCATATCTACATATGCCTACCAGTCTCTGGGGGCACAAGGTCTTTGAAACAGAGGCAGGTCTTTTATTGATTCTGCACAAGAGCAGACCACACTGGAGAGGCCCTAATATATTGGCAGAATATTTAGACCACTGATAACAGCGTGCAGACTATTTACCTCAGAATCCCAAGGCCAAGGTGGAAACAGTCTCGGAACGATGCCCGCAAAGGCGTTCTTATGACTAAAAAACCCCTAACAAGCACATAGCTTTCCCAACCAGCAAAGGCACTTGGCTCCAGCTTGTCATTAAAATGTGGGCATGGACTCAGGCCTGGGGTGGGGAAAGCCGCCCCTGTCCTGATCCATGAGCAGACTTCCATGAGCAGAGCAAGAAACCCCGGCTGCAAGTCCCCTAGAAGCTGAGAATGTCACCTCCTGAGTGGTCCCAACACCAGCTCCTGCGTGGAGAAGTGGGAGAAGCTTTCAGACTGAGGCCTGCAGAAGCAAAATTCCCCAATTCCCAGCCAAAGAACATAATCTTGAAGTGGAAAAACAAATGAAATTCATACAAACTGAATCCAACAATTCCTTTTCCTCCTTGGAAAGGAAATGGTTGGGTGATGATTTTGGATGAACACGACGCAGGGCCATGACGCGTTTCTTCTTGTAGCAGAGGCCAGAGTAATGGGAACAGAATTAAGCCCGTTGGTCTCTCTGATTAATAGTCTTCTCCTTGGGACTCCGTGCACTGTCATGAGAGATTTTGTTTGGTTCTTAAATTTTGTTCAGCTTCTGGTTTTTTGACCAATAGAAGCAATTGGATTTCTTAACCAGAATTAAATTGTTAAGTCCCTTATTGCACAAGGGAGGAAACGTTCTCAAGTAATTTTCATTCAGATGAAATGGGGGTAAACTGCTCTTGAAATAGTTAGAAGGAGAGAATTAAAATAGTAACTCTATTCCCAGGTATGTTTTTCTCCCGTAGGAAACAGTGGTTTAAAGTTTATGGAGCAGGTTAATGAGTTGGAGAGCCTTGCCTTTTGGCCCATGTCCTAAAATAAGACTTTTAAACACACTTCAAAAATATACAGCAATTCTCATTAATGGCAAATAAAGAATTCAGTCTTGAATCAGGATGTAAAGGGAGAATGATTCATAAAGTATTATGTAGCAAAAATGAGGTTTTTCACAAATGAAAAATTTCATTGATTAAATGATTCCTGGAATGCTACGGGCATTTATTTTGCTTTGCTTTTTTCTTTGTTCTCTTTGATAATTTTCAAATTTTTCTTCAATGAATATATATTACTAGACTGGAGAAGATGAACTAAGTAGAAAGTTGAAAAATTGACATAATAGAAAGAAGACCTTTCAAGAAATCGATAGTTGTCTTCAAAAGTTTGTATAAAAAAAGATTTTTGTTGTTGTTGTTTTGGCTTTGCTCGAAGGCAGTAAGATGGATCGGAGAACTTTTAAGCCTGTTATTTTATGCTGATTTTGTTGAGCTTTTGTGGCTCCAAAGCAGAAACCTTTGTTCTCTTTCCTAACATTAAGCTAATGGGACTGTGTATAACTGGACATCCTGATCATCTCTGATCTCATTGTTGTTGTTATTTTCTCTTGATGTCGGTTTTTATCCAACTGTATCTCTTGTATCACCTGAACCAGCATATCAACTGATTTGTTCTGCCTAAGATGCTGCATATCAGAAGAGCTACTAATCTCAGGGTTATATGGTGACATATGAGAGTGGGCGAGGCTAAACATCAGTTGTATAAATTCTTTAGTGCTTGGAACCAATCTTAATAGTATAAAATACAAATGCAACATTGATGTCCTTCCCTCCCTCGCTTTCCTTTTTTTTTTTTTTTTTTTTATCACATTTTCTTGCTTCAGCCCCTCCTCTTTCTCTCTCTGCCTTTCCCATCCTTTCCTTACCTCGTTCTTTCCTTCCTTCTTTTTGGTTTCCTTCTTCCTTTCCTTTTTTAGAAAACATTCACTGAACACATGCAACAAACTCGGGACTCTGTTAGGCACCCGAGATACTAAAAAGTAATAGTTAAGCACAATAATTGAGCTTCCTTAGGGAGCTCATGTAATAAAGGGGGAAAAAAAATCCCTTAAGGGAAGACAGAAATGTGTGAATTTGTCTGAACTATTTAAGGGAGGAAGGAGGAAAGAAGGAAAGAAAACAGAAGATATGAGAGCTATACTTTGGGGTTACCATCCATGTAAGTATTCTCTCAAGTTAGCCTCAGGAAGAGGAGCTTCATGGCAATAATAAAAGCAAGATTAGTAACACCATTCTTTTTTTTTTTTTTGAGACGGAGTTTCGCTCTTGTTACCCAGGCTGGAGTGCAATGGCGCGATCTCGGCTCACCGCAACCTCCGCCTCCTGGGTTCAGGCAATTCTCCTGCCTCAGCCTCCTGAGTAGCTGGGATTACAGGCACGCGCCACCATGCCCAGCTAATTTTTTGCACCTTTAGTAGAGATGGGGTTTCACCATGTTGACCAGGATGGTCTCGATCTCTTGACCTCGTGATCCACCCGCCTCGGCCTCCCAAAGTGCTGGGATTACAGGCTTGAGCCACCGCGCCTGGCCAGTAACACCATTCTTAACATTAGAGCGCTAGTGTGGCAGAGGTGGCCATAACCAGAGGCAGTGTCTTACCTCAAGGTCTAATTTGAGTGGTGGAAACGCCAGTATTTCCTGTGCTGCAAGAAAGTTTAGAAATATTCAATTTGTGCGGTCTAAAGAGATATCCTGAGACATTTAAGTAAGCTCCTTTTAGATATTTTCTTGCCTATTATTAAGCTAATGGGACTGTGTATAACTGGAAAAGCTGAGCATCTTTGGGCTCATTGTTATTTTCTCTAGAAAATAACATACATTTATTAATTAAATGTAAATGTAAAATTAACATTTTTCTCTTGAAAATACTACAATTGCCACCTCAATCTCTCTCTTTTTGTATTAGTAATTTTTCAATATTATAAGCAATTATATCAAAAGATTTCTGTATCTGAATTGCATATATGACTAAAATCGGATCTCTCAGGTATTTGTTTATTGGCGGCCTCTGGATGCTGGAGGTGTTTCTTATTCCCCCATCCCTGCCTCGCTCTTGCCTGACCTTACTGATACACCCAGGGACACCCAGAATATGGACCCAGTGAGTGGGGCAATGGCTACATCATCAACAAACACCCGACAGGTGACTCAGTGGCCTGGAAGCAGAGAGGAAAGGATAGAAAATTGGTGGGAAGGTGGCATGAGAAGATTCTATGGAGAAGGAAGTTTCTATCATACTGGCAGGAAGAATGAAGTGGTCACCTAGGTCAGGGGATGAGCTCTCACACAGGAGCCATGTGCTGTATCTGGAAACACATTCAGTTGTCACATTGGGCCAGAGATGCTCTTGGTGTCTAATGCATAGCGCTCAGGGATGCTGCTAAACAACCTACAATACACAACACAGGCCCCCACAACAAAGAACGATCCAGCTTCAAATGTCCATAGTGGAGAAATCTTGCTTTGTAAAAGAGAGAGAAAAGCCTGAGCAATTATGAAAACAAGGCATCTTAGACATTGTCCTCAGAACCAGAGGTGAGGAAGACAAGGCATGTTCACCAGATCCTGGCTTTCTCGTCCTGTGTGTCCATGAGGGTAGAAGACTGTGCTTGGTAATCTCATTAGACCTCAAATACATAAGCAAACAAAGTCTGTAATATCCTGCCTAAATTGAAAACGAAAACTTGACACCTAGATTGTAATTAGCAAGAATGAACAACTTCCTCATTTCCCCAAATTCAGCAGGGCATTTTAACACTCAGTCATCTCATTTCCTTCCAGAGCTGTAAAGGTGTCACGGTTTCAATCTCCCTGCGGTGGAATTTCTCTGTAACGCGGAGCCTGGTCATTCCACTTTGGGGATGTTTTTGACGTCTGTGTCCAATGGCATTAAGGAAAATTGTTCACATTTGTGTCTTAGATGCTGTCATGAGCTGTGTTGATTTTCCTCCAGTCAGAGCTGTCTCTGAGGATTTCCTGGTTTTAAGGGCAAACCCTGAAGAAGAATGAGCTGCCTTTGAAAATCAGCCCAGCCGGCATGTGCAGTAGCTCTCTGAAGTCATTCAGACAGATCCCAGAGTGCTGCTTTGGGTTAGTCCAGAAACGTCTCTTCAGCCTGATTCCCCATGGGGAATGGGAGGCCTGTGGAATTTCTCTGGCTGTTCTCCATGCCTGGGACAATTCCCATGCCACTACCTGTGAGGACAAACATACTCAGCAAATGTTAGCATTGCTCAAGCAAGTCCCCTAAGAAAAGATTGACTTGGAAATGGTAAGAATACATGTATTTCAGGGCCTAGAAATAGAATCCAGGAGGGAGCAGACGGCCTTATGTTTTTGGCATCAAATCCAGTGGCATCGCTTAATGAGGACTGCCTTTCCAATGGGATCAAGGGCTTGGGCTCTGCAGGCTGGCTGGCCCCTGTGAACTCCAAGGTTGAAGGTTCACTCCCTGGCACTTCTGCTTCCAGTCAATCATTTGACGGTTTCAAACATACACTTGACAGCAACCTTCTCCATTTCAGGATGTCCGGAGTGCCAGGTCTGGAATGCAGGGAGGAAGTAAGAGGCAACTGACAACAGATGCTGTGATCTGGCCACCCTCCCTCCTTTCACTGCCTACACCGATTCCCCAGGGCCCCAGGGTCGGAAGCCTTGATTGAGCTTATAGTTCCAAGTTGACAGCTGGAGGTTTATTCTTATCTGTATCTCTTGCTGCTTCTCAATCTGGCCTCACCAAGATGGATTCACCCTAAGGCCTGACATGAGGATTTAAACCGAAAATATTCATCTCTGTCATTAACTTATTTGTTGGGTGTTGATTACAAGCTCCCCAAAACAGTGGGTTCACCAGAATGCTACACAGCCAACTCCATTTGGATAGGCCTGCTTCTAAATTTCTAACTCTGGGCTCTGTCTTCCTCACTTGACCCTGTCTTCTCTCACTCTCATTCTTTTGGGGATGAAAGAAAATGGAAATAGAAGGGAGTCATACTTTGATTGGAAAATGGATAAAACCTAATATAATTGAGGTTGAACAACAATAAAGTAAAAACTAAAATATGCAGAATCATTGCCTTATTTAGAGACATTTGTTGTCTATGTTTTAAAAATTGCTCATCAGTGTTTACATTCTGTCACTCAAGGTGAAAGACATAGCAGAACCAGATGATTTTTCCTCCTCTAATTAGAAAAATACATGCCTTTTGTAACTGATGAAACAACCAAAGATGTGAAAGGAAGACTGAAAAATTTACGTAGCCCCCCTTCCTACTGCACATCAAAAACCATTGTTAAGAGCTTTGTGGTTGTCCTTCACCGTTTTCGCCACACTCATGTAAAAATAGACAAATACAATGAACCATATTTATTAGTTACATGTCGCTGCATTAGAAATTGTCACAAACTTACTGGCTTAACACAACATATATTTATTATCTCATGGTTTCTGTGAGTCAGGCATCTGGTCACAGTTTAGCTGAGTCTTCCACTCGAGGTCTCACAAGGCTGCCATCAAGGTGTCAGCTGGGCTGCATTCTCATACGAGGCCCAACCCGGGAAGAATCTACTTGCAAACTCACTCAGGTAATTCATATTTTTCCAGGAAATTATAATTTCCCTTTAAATAATTTCACTTTTCAATTGTCATTGAGTTACACAATGTTCTCTTTATAGAAAATCTTCCATTTCTATAGTTATGTATCTATTTTCATTCCTGAAAAAAAAATATGGAATAGTTTTCTTGAGAGGAACTCACCTATTTCATTTTTATTTTTTAAAAGTCAAGATTTTTGAGGTATACTTCATATATAGTAAAATTTGCCTTTTTAAGAAGACAATTCGGTGAGTTTGGGCAAATGCATACAGTTGTGTAACTACCGCCACAATGAAGATAGCATTTCTGACGCCCTCAAAAGTTCCCTTAAGCCCTTTTGTAATGAACCACTAGCCCCGCTGGCAGCCCCTGGCAACCACTGACCTATTATGTGTCTCCTTGATTTTGCTTTTTGCAGAATGACATGTAAATGGAATTATAGAGGATGTGGATTTTACTTAGCATAATGTGTTTGACTTCAGACACATGAGTAATAGTACCTTCCTTTTTATTGTTAAGTAAAGCAAGTACTTACTTTAAGCTAAGTAAAGCAAGAAAAAAAAAGTCTTGTGGCTTTATTTATTTATTTGATATAAGACTTTCCATGTTATATAATTTTTTCTGTTTTTGAGACAGTCTCACTCTGTCACCCAGGCTGGAATGCAACGCTGCTATCTCAGCTCACTGCAACCTCCACCTCCCGAGTTCAAGTGATTCTCCTGCCTCAGCCTCCCGAGTAGCTGGGATTATAAGCATGAGCCATCATACCCAGCTAATTTTTGTATTTTTAGTAAAGATGGTGTTTTACCATGTTGCCCAGGCTGGTCTCAAACTCCTGACCTCAGGTGATCTGCCTGCCGTGGCCTCCCAAAGTTCTGGGATTACAGGCATGAGTCATTTCACCCGGCCCATGTTATCCATTTTTTCTTGAGTGAGCTCTGCAGTTTGTATCTTTCAAGAAACTTGTCCATTCATCTAAGTTGTCAAGGTTTTAATATTGTCTTGTTATCCTTTTAATGTCTTTAGGATTTCTTGAGATTTTCTCTCATATCTGCTATTGTTCATTTTTGTTTCCTTTTCTTTTTTTTTCCTGTTAGTCTCTCTAGAAGATTATCAATTATATTGATATTTTCAAAACTCAGGTTTTGATGGAACTAATTTTCTCTAATTTAAAATAACTCAGTTGATTTCTGCACTTTTAATATTTCATTCCCTATGCTTGCTTTGCTTTCGATTTTCTCTTCTTTTTCTAATCACTTATGGTGGAGGCTTAGACAATTGAGGCACTTCTTTTTCTTCAATAGAATCATTTAATGTGCCAATTTAACTGCATCCTGCACAATTTGACATGTTATATTTTAATTTTTATTCAATTCAAAATGTTTTTTAATTTCCATTCTGACTTCTTTTATGACCCAGAGGTTATTTAGAATTTTTTTTTTATTTCCAAATATTTGGGGATTTACATATATCTTTACATTATTGATTTCTAATTTAATTCTATTGTCATTAAGGTGTGTACTTAGCATAATTTCAACTTTTTAAAAATTTGTAGAGGTTTGTTCTATGGCCCAGAATATAGTCTAACTTACTGACCATTCAATGATTACTTAAAAAGACTATATTCTGCAGTTAGCTAGTGGAGTGATCTATAATGTTAATCAGGTCAAGTTTGCTGGAAATGTCAGTCACTTCCTGATGATTTTTTTTTTTTGTCTACTTGCTCTATTGATTACTAAGTGAAGAATGTTGACATCTCCAACCATTATTGTAGATTTATCTATTTTTTTCTTTCTCCTCCTCCTCCTCCTTCTTCTCTTCCTCTTTCTCCTCCCCCTCCTTCCCCTCCCCCTGCTCCTTCTCCTCATGCTCCTCCCCTTCCTCCTCCTCCTTCTTCCTCCTCCTCCTCCTCCTCCTCCTCCTCCTTCTCCTCCTCCTCCTCCTCCTCTTCCTCCTCCTTCTTGTTCTTGTTCTTCTTCTTCTTCAGCATTGTCTCTCCTTCTGTTGTCCAGGCTGGAGTACAGTGGCACAATCTCTGCTTTCTGCAACTTCCACCTCTTGGGTTTAAGTGATTCTCATGCCTCAGCCTCCCTAGTAGCTGGGATTACAGGTACCTGCCACTTACTGGCTCATTTTTGTATTTTTAGAAGAGGTGGGGTTTTACCATCTTGGTCAGGCTGGTCTTAAACTCCTGACCTCAAGTGATCTACCCACTCTGGCCTCCCAAAGTACTCAGATTACAGACATGAGCCACTGTGCCCAATCTATTTTTTTCAAATTTATCATTTTTTGCTTCATGAATTCTAAAGGTGGATCAGTCCATTTTATGCTACTGTATCACAATATTTAAGGTTGGGTAATTTATAAAGAATAGGAATGTATTGCCTTACAATTGTGGAAGCTGAGACATCCATGTTCTGGAGGCTGGCATCTGGTGAGGATATTCTTGCTATGTTATCACATAGTGGAAGGCATGCACACATGTGCACACACATGAGAGAGAGAGAGCGGGAGAGACAGAAGGGAACTGGACTCACCCTTTAGTAATAAACCCACTTCCATGGTAATGGCGTCAATCTATTGATTGTGGTCTAATCATCTCTCATTAAGTCCCACCTCCCAACATTGTTGTATTTGAGATTAAGTTTCCCGTACATGCTTTTTGCAGGATACATTCAAACCATAGCACAAGGTCTGATTTTAGATGCATACACTTTAGAGTTGATAGGTTTTCTTGGTGAGTTGACCTCTTTATTATGTGATGTCTCTCTTTATCCCTGGCAATGTCCCTTTTTTGGAAGCTTACTTTGCTCTTCATATAGCCACTCTGGCTTTCTTTCTTTTTTTTTTTTTTTTTTTTTTTTTTGAGATGGAGTTTCGCTCTTGTTACCCAGGCTGGAGTGCAATGGCCCGATCTCAGCTCACCGCAACCTCCGCCTCCTGGGTTCAGGCAGTTCTCCTGCCTCAGCCTCCCGAGTAGCTGGGATTACAGGCACACGCCACCATGCCCAGCTGATTTTTTGTATTTTTAGTAGAGACGGGGTTTCACTATGTTGACCAGGATGGTCTCGATCTCTTGACCTCGTGATCCACCCGTCTCGGCCTCCCAAAGTGCTGGGATTACAGGCGTGAGCCACCACGCCCGGCCCTGGCTTTCTTTTAATTAGTGTTTGGATGTTATAGCTTTTGCTATCCTATTACTTTTAACCCATCTATGCCATCATTATTTAAATTGAGTTTCATATAAATTGCAAATAGCCTGGAGTTGTTCTTGAGTTACTGGATCTTTGGGAAGTGTGGATGTGACTAGTTCATTTAAAGGGGCTGCAAAGAAATAACCCTGGGAAATGGTAACAGGCTCTGAAGTGATGAAGGACACAGAAATTGGCCCATGCAAAGAAGCAGGACAGTAGCATTGATTGACAACCTGAGATAGGCATTGAGTGGAATTCCAAGTAGAAAGCCACTGCTGCTTGCAAAATCCAGAGGTCACTCTGGAAATCAAGTCAGAAGGAGTTCAAGGACAGAGAACCAAGCTACTGAGAATTAAAGAAGGAGGTTGAGACTGTGATATTGCATGCAGAATAGGGAGTTTGTTTCCTGAAAAACTGGGTGGAGCTATCAAGAAGGGTCTTCTCCAAGACAAAAAGCGGATTGTAATACCTTAGAGCCCACTTCATTTGCATATGAATTATCTTCAAGTGTAGGGTGAGCTGAGCCAGCAAGTAGGATTTATGTAAGTGCAATTTCCAGCTTAGAATTTAGTGAAAGAAGTCAGGCAGGAGATTATAAAATATACTAATGGAAACGCTTACTTGCCCAAATTCAAGGTTTTATGTTTATTAGATGATCTGCAGCCACTTAGAGAGGACAGAATTTGCTAGAAGGTAGATGTTCTAGCTTTTATTTTAATATTATTTTGATTTTGTAAAATATAGGATGTCTGCAAACATGCAACACTTTTTATAAACACAAATCTTTTAAACAGAGAATGGTGGATACTCTAGGCTTAAGAGAAAGTTACACATAAAACTCATTCATGAAAAATTAGAATTTCACTCTGAATTTTTATACACCACCTACTATATGGCAGACATTGGGCTAAGCCAGTCCTGGTCTCAAATTTCAGGGATATTACAGTCTAATGGGGACAAAGAAACAGAAATGGAAAACAACATTTATACAAATGCTGGATTGCAACAGTGACAAACACTATGAAGGGAGCCATAGGTGGCTTTTTGGATCAGTATTAGGGGACTTTGGCTCAGGCAGGGAGATCAGGAAATGGTGGTTGAGAGGCCATCTGAAATATTGGCCCAGTTAGGAAGGTGAGGCGAGAGTGGTACAAGTGGAGGCTTGTGGCTAACCAGAGCATGTCTACAACAGCCAGTGTGGCCAGAGTGCAGGGGAAGAGAGAAGAATGCGCCAAGATGATGCCGAGGAGATAGGCAAGCACAAGACCTTGGAGGGGCTTATCAGCACCATGGACGAGCTTCATGGAAGGCAGATCAGAAACTTGGAAGGAATTTTAGTTGATGTTTGGGGGGCTGGGAGTGGGACGAAAATGATGGAAAGAGTGTGCCGAAGTGTGCACGATATGATGTAATTCAGAGATTACCTTGGCTGCTCTGGGAGAGGAATGAAAGGAGAAGATGGTAGTGTAGATTACAGGTAGACCAGTTAGCAGGTTATTTCATCTATTTCATCTGTAGATATGTGACATGTGAAAGCTCATACTTCGAGGTTGAACACAGAAGTAGAGAGAAATCAGCCAATTAAAGAGATATTTAAGAGAGAAAATCAACAGGACTTGGTGATGGACTGGACATGGAGGGTGCGGGAGACATCAAACCTGAACCTTTGGATTTTGGTTCATGAGCCTGATTGGCCAGGCCAAGGTTTTAAGAAGAGATCATGAATGTAGTTTTGGATATGTTTAACTTAACATGGCCTTTAGGCACACAAAAATGATTACTGCAAAAAATAGGTCAATGTATCGGGCTGAGCTCAGTGGAGAAACTGGATCTAGAGATTTGAATGGTGACTCAGTGATGGTGTGAATGGCATTTCCTAAGGAAAGATTTAAAAAGAACGAAATGGTCAACATCTCAAAAGCTGCCGTATGTCAAGATGAGGCCGACAAAACATCTGTTAGGATACGTATTGATGTAGATGCCGTTTTTTATTTCAGTGAGCACTATTTTGCTAGAGTGAAGACACTGAACTCCCAATAGAGTGTGGGAGAGTTGATTCTTCACAGGGATGGGTGAGAATCAGAAGCAGCAGGTCTGAACATCCATTTGAGAAGCTTGACAGAAGAGGAGGCAAGGGAGGGCAGTAGTTGAAGGGAAAATAAGACTGGTGAAGGGTAAGATAAGCGTTGCTATTTGAAATGCTTTAGTGAAAATGAACAGCTTTTAATGACCGTAATAAAAATTGTGCTTTGAGAATAAATAGACTGTGCAAAAGAACCAATGTTCATTAAATCATTTTTCTGTGCTGCTCCTTAATTGGTAATTGGTTTTCGGCCATGACATATTTGTTCATTAATTGCTCTGCTTCCTATTTAATCATGCTTTAATGATTCTCTTAGGAGAACATGGCTGAAAAAGACCCAAAGAGAGGACTGAATTCCTTTCCATAAATTGCCCATTACTAAGACAGAACAATAACAAGAAAGATTCTTCCATAAGGTCTTAACCCCACATTTATTTTACATTTTTGAATGTGCATTCCATAGTGAGCATGGTACTGAGGAAAAGAGATTTTGTAAGTCCCACATGTCTCCCTTTTGGTCCTCCTATTATAATCGTGAGCAAGTACCTTCTTCAACATATTTCACTTGTGTATTTTTTTTAAAAGGCAAGATGTGGGCTATTCGGTGGAGTGTATGACATGTCCTTCAGGTTGACTTTGAAAGGTGATTAATTATAGTAGTGTCTATTCAGTTTCAAAAGTTCAAATTAAATATCCTTCAAAAGTCTTAGAAAAGGGAATATATTTTACACACCTGTCACTTGTGAGAAAGGCTAATTTGAGTCAAAATTAAGAAGGGCATAAAGCTAATCATTAGAATGCTGGTATATCCACCCTGGTCTGTTGAATGAACCAATCTTCTAATACACCTTGAGTGGCCCTGTCTTAAGTACTCTATAACTGCTTTTCCAGGAGTTCTGTGACTTCACAGAATTGATGTAAGTCGCTGTTGAAAGGACCTTGCAGAGCTTACAGAGGCCCAGACACGAAGGAACATGGCTGGGTCCTCAGTGTGTGAGGGAATAGATAGAGAATGCCCCAGGGCATTCTGATTAATAGGTCTGAGGGGAAGCAGGAAAACTGGCATTTCCAACAAGCTCACAGGTGATGTAGATGCTGCAGATCCCTGGACCACACTTTGCATAGCACTGATGAAGACCAAGGCCTTGCATGTCTAGTGAGAGAAAGTTAGGTCCATGAGATGGGGTTGGGGATATATGTATGGACCAACTGCTAGGATTGTCCTAGATCACACTGAAAAGACTCCCAGTGTCCTGTTTAAATCATCACTGGTCTTCTCTTTCTCATTGCATCTGTAAGACTTGAAATCAAGCAAATCTTGTTCTGGGTTTCCACTTCTATATAGGCTTTCTTTTATTGTATTTTAAAAATTCCCTGAAGAATATTTTGACTGTTGTAAAAGAACTGTATTTTGAATAGGGAAAGGCAAATGGTGGATGAGAAACAGCAAAAGAAAATGAGTTATATGTCATAAAGTAGTATGAAAAAACGGTAGATGTTGAATAAATATTTGTCAACATCGTAACTGCAAAAACACAAAATGATGAAAAGGCAACAGAGACAGGCAGAGACAGAGGGTCTTGGTGCCACAAAAATGATTTTATTTCGAGCCAGAAAGCAACAGCAATCAAGACAATAGTCAGGGCTGAGGGCTTGGCAGTGTGACTTAAGTACCAGGGATTGAATTTGTCCAGGTCCAAGGAGTGACATAAAGAGAATCAATTTTTCATGTCCAAGCCAAGCTCACACAGATGATGATACTTGTCAGTGATTCCCATTTACATAGGCTTGGACTGCTTTTCAGTTAACATATTTTTGTAACTATTTTATAAATGTTTTTAAAGGTGAAGGAGCCACTGCAGTGAAGGTGAATTGGTGCCCCCCACTTTTCTTTTTGGGTGTATCAAGCATATAATTGATGACAGGAAAAGTGAAAGGTATTTATGAGAGTTTTGCATTTAAAAAAAACCCAACGGTCAAGTCTCTACACTGCAGCACTGTTGATATTTGAGCAAGGTAACTCTGTGGCGGGTGCTGCGCTTGCACTGTAGGATGTTTAACAGTGTCCATGACCTCTATGCACTAGATGCTGGTAGCTTCCTTTTCCCGGCTGTGACAACCAAAAGTGACTCCAGTCATTGCCAAATCTCTCTTGGGGGGCAAAATCAAGCCCTGGTTGAGAAGCACTGTTTTCAAAAACATCCTCTGGCCCCCATCATTGTTTTTGTGTGCTTTTTGCCATTTTATTAAGGTAGACCAGATGGTCAACTTCCCAATACCAAATGCACATGTATGTCAGCATATATGTGTGTCTCTTTGCAGGTATCTGCATGTTCCTGGAGCTGAGATGGAATTCCACGGTCACTGGAGGACATTAGTTCAGTTCCTCAGCAAGTTTAAGGTCAATATATCAGTACCGTAATAAAAAAAGCCTGTCTGTATTCAGGCAGTTTCTTCTTCTCCAGCAGAAATCATCGTCAATATTTGCAGTCAGTTTTTGAAGTCACTTTCTTTTAAAGCTGGAAAGAATCTTCACCCAGGCCCACCCTCATCTTAATCCACTATATAGAGTCCTACTTGAATGATATCACCAGCAACTTTCAACTTTGGATCCAGATTTCTTTATTTGTATCCACCAGGAAGAGAGGTACCACGTTTCTGAGTTCTGTTATGAGCACTCGCTACATAACTTGCAAGGCCCAGTGCAAAGTGAAAATGCAGGCCCCTTGTCCAAAAATTATTAAGAATTTCAAGACAACAACAGCAGAGCATTAAATCAAGCTTAGGGCCCTTCTGAACTCCTGGGCTCTGGGCATACCCATGATACCAGACCTGGCAGTCTTGGTTGGTGCTGCATCGATTTCACTGTATTAATTTAATTGGCACTACCATATCTTTTGCCACTATATCACAGTGTTTCCTGTGGTGAGGGCCTCAAAGAATAAAATACTGTGATCTCAATCCATTTAAAGACAATGCAAAATTACACTACAGCAAATTTTTACAGCATACATTTTTTAGACTTTCAAAAAAATTCACATGGGAATCTTTTCTACATCATTATAGTAATTAAACATGGTGGCCTTTCACCATATACATATTTTCCTGTAAATATGACAACCTGGAAATAGTAACTGCTACTATCCACAATGCTTTTAAGTTAGCCAAGAGTGAGACTTCCACAACAAAATTATGACATAATCTCTCATGTCCTTATAAAAATAGCCAAAACATACCCTAAATGGCTTACTGTGAAAATTGTAGTAGTAACTTCTTAATATTGAAAAACATTATTTTCAAGGAAATATTGTCCTTCTAGTAAGCGTTTTATGTTAACATCATAAGGCAAACTGTAGCATTTATTGGTACCTGGAGACCATGATTTTAAAAACTCAGAAGCTGAGTTTTAGACCCTTTTATTTAGAACCTGTTACTGTACAAAGTGCATTAAAATATCCATTATCCAGTTACTCAAAACGTATGTAAAAATTACTGAGACAACCTTTTCAGTTTATTCAGAGAAGGCAAACACACATTGCTTTTATATTGTAATAAAAAGAAAAATCCATAAGGTTTCCAGAGAAAGATTAATTTTTTTTCCATTGAGGTGTCCATCTTTTAGATGTGAAATTGTCTTAGGTATCTATCAAAATATTCATCTGGGTATAAATAATATAGTAAATATATAGAATCTATCTGTTAAGAAAAAGGAGAGTGTCTGCTAGGGAAGAGGATGGAAGGACCCAGGAAGCTGGTTTGGCCTCCGTTGAAGTCCAGATTTGCAATCACATGAGCTTTGGCTACGTGATGCTGAAACAATGGGTTCATTGACTTATTTCAGGGAGGCAGTTGGTTGATTTGGTTAAAAACAAAATCACTAAAACAATGTCTAAATCCACTAGTCTGTTCCATCTAAATGGCTGACCCAGTATACCAGGTAAATATTTTAGCAATTGAAACCATTTATAGAGGTCACACCCTTCAGCAAAGTAGAACTGATGCCAGAGTTCTGGTCCAAGAACTACTCAAGAAAGCCTTAATTCATGGGCCATTCCAACGCATCAGATTGGCATGCAAAGAATCCCAGCTGACATTTTATAAGCAAGTTCCTGAATAACGAGTTTCATTTTTTTTTGTGGGGGGGTGGTCTTACAACTCTATTGTAAACTATACTAGACTACAGAGGGACTTCTACATCTTTCAAGATGTGTTTAATAAAGGTCTGTTTATAATAACTTTTGAGGCATGTATCTAGTAAATAGTACTTTATGCAATGTCCCTTGTTATTAGCAACTCATAAATATTAAGTGTTTTTCAGTGACTTACATTTGCATGTGGTAGTGGTGATCAGGGCCATGTGCTGATGTCCTGGAGAGCAAACTCAATCCAAAGTGGTGCTGCTATTTGTGACAGAACATGTTTATTTACTCAGCCCCAGAGACAAAAGGAAAATTGATATGGGGGAGGGGAAAGAGGACAACTATTAAATGTAGTGAAGAAATTTCACAGGTCTAAAGGAACTATTAAAAGGAAGGATGAAGTAGATTCTATATCATAAAACAGAATCCTACCTCTGATAAAAGACAAATCAGCCTGAATTTTTGAGTAATCAATAGGATTCAAAATGACTATTTTCAATTGCAATCTCATTCTTAATGTTCTTCCAGCACTCTTAACCCTGAGAGAAGCAGGGCAAAATGTGGCCAAAAGATTCAGAAACTTTCTTTCCAACATCATCCCATCAGCCATCAGAGGGTAAAGATTTAGCCACGGCAAAGTCCGAGGTCCAAAATCAATTCTTTGCATTCTCTCTCTTGTTCTCCATTTTAGTTGATCCAATACAAGTTTTTGACATCACAATTAAAACACTTCAAATTAAACCACAGCAAGAAAGCCTGTTTACTCCCTACTAGGTTCAAACACATCCTGATATGCACTGTCTAGGTGACAAGACCTACATGGGATCATTATGAGATATTAGGTACGAAGGTGAATAAACATACAAAATTACAAAAGTTTTTTTTTTTTTTCTTTTTTCTTTTTTTGCAAGCCCATAGATTGTGATGAAATAAAGGTTGTAAATAGCTGGTAAACTCATGGGCCTTTTAATGTGCAAAACCAAATAATTCCTAAAAGTTGTAATCCCGATTATGTTTCTCTTATAAATAATCTATAGATTTTCCTCTAAATACAAAAAAATTAAAGAAATTATTAAAGCCCATACTTAATACAAGACACAGTAAAAGGAGAGGAATCTCCTGTTTTGAGCCCTATCTTAGCCGATTTCTGGACACTTTTGGTGAGATTTCATCACACTCATGTAGCCTGTGCTTTCTCAGTCCCCTAAATAGTGGCCTGAACCTTATTGTTCCCCAGAAAGCAGCTCCATGTGGCCAGACACTCAGGGCAGCTGCTCTGTGCAGTCCAAATGGTCTGGGATAGGAAGCCCAGTGATAATCGTCAGACACTTGTTCCACACGGTGAAGGTGGGGAACACTGGCTGCGCAAATGCGACGTCGAAGGTGTAGAGGTGGATGGAGTTCAAAGCATCATAGAAGGCGATAGAGCCATTATCATAGTCCAGTAGGATGCCCACGCGCCGGAGGTGGGGGGCAGGTTCAATGGGGATTTCCTTGCTATTGTGTCTCACCACCCAGTTATTGTTGCAGCGGCAGAGCGCCCAGGAAGCAGAATTCTTCCCAATCCATTCGTGCTTTGGGGCTGATTTGTAAGCAAGGCCAATGGCATACCTGCAGAAACAAAACAGCAACAACAAAAACAATGAGCCATGTTGCACATGCACGTTAAATCTGTTCTGTGGTCCTCAGGGGTTATGAAAAGATGATCATTTGTTGTTCCTCTTCATTTTCTTTAAGTGAAAGCTTGGCAAGAACCCCAACATCTGTGTTCCTCATCTCCTTCCTTCCCAAACATATAGTGGGTAGAAAGAAGCATCGTATTTACCCACATTTCTGTTTTCAGCTCAGACACTGGAGAATTTGAACTCTGTGTTTTGCTGCTTTTTTTTCACTCATAAAAAGCTACACAATGAATTCGCTAGACCAGTGCTGACCAAAAGAACTTTCTGCAATGACTGAAATGTTCTGCTCTGCTCAATATGGTAACCACAAGCCACATGTGGCTACTGGGCACTTGAGCTGTGGCTGGTGAGACTGAGGAACTGAACTTTAAATTTATTTAATTTTCATTAAGTTAAATGATTTAAATAGCTGCATGTGGCTCATCACTAGCATATTGGACAGCACAACCCTAGACCTTTTGACTTTCTTATATTTTTCACTTGACACCATGCCTGTCACTTTCTGATTCTGAATGCCCTTTGCCAAGGGCAAGCACAGAGGATGATTTCTGTTTGTCAGGATAAGTCCTTTGTCATTAGTCAGTCCTAGTTTTCTCATGTATACCACAGGGCAATGATACTCTCCATCTTGCAGTGTTATTTTAAGGAGTAAAGGACAGAATACATGTTAAGTCCTAGGCACAGGACCTCCATGTAATATTCAGTAACTGCTATTTTATTATTATTGCTTGATGACTCATATTAAGTACCAGCATCAGAATTTGAACTTAGGATGACTCAAAACCCACAAACATGAACTACGTTCTACAATGCTGTCCCTAATCAGAAATTGTGCAGTTCATCACTGCCAAGAGCCTTTCTGATTATATTTCCTACTACACTGAAAAAAAATTCTGAACGTGTTTGAGCAGACAGATCTTCTGGTTATTCTAAATGTTCTCTCACTGCTTAAAAAAATCTTAAGAATTCTTTCTACAATGTTCTAAGCTTCTTAATCTCTTCTTACCCCTCTGAGGCATGCCTCGGTAATATTCATAGTATTTCAGTTATTAAGGTAAACAAAACCCATCATTCTTAATAAAGAGTAAATGACTCACAGTTGAACTTTTAATATGTTATAGCAGCAACCAGTCTAATTGGATATTAAAATATGGTACCTTCCCAGTGCAGAGAGAAAACCTTCATGGGTCTATAATAAAATGTCATTCTTTAAAAATATCACACTGGACTTAAAATACAATCACTTTAAGAGAGATGTGTTTAAAAAGAAAGTTAATAGAACATGCCATCATTAAACACAGAAGGAGGATGGGATTGACAGTCCGCCAAGCCCAGTGTGCAGGCCTGTCTGTCATCAATGCTGCATCCTCTCTTCCCTCCCATCCGTCCTCTCCTGCTTATGAGGAGAATCCAAGTTGCATTTCCCAGAATCGCCTTTGCTACAGGAGTCTGGGTCAGGTTCTGCTATTGTGACGCCTTTGCACAAGATCCAGAAGTGCTTAGAGGAGGGGAAACACTCTTTCCTGATGGCAGATAGTAGACGTGCAGTTTGTGAAAGCTTCTAGATGAGCTCCTGAGTACACCTGCCTTATGCTGTGGGCAACTTTGCAGCAGCTACAGCTCATCATGACTTCGTGAACTAGAGCAGCAGACTCCCTGACCTCATGCCCCAGCCTTTCCAGGGTCCTATAAGCTTCTGGCCCCCTTCATCTAGTACCTCAAGGATCTCAAATGTCTTCTTTTTATCTGATACACTGATATGGTTTGGCTGTATCCCCACCCAATTTTCATATTGAATTCCCACATGTTGTGGGAGGGATCCAGTGGGAGGAAACTGAATCATGGGGCAGATGCTGCCCATGCTGTTCTCGTGATAGTGAATAAGTCTCACGAGAGATGATGGTTTTAAAAAGGGGGAATTTTTCTGCACAAGCTCTCTTTTTACCTGTTGCCATCCATGTAAGATATGACTTGTTTTTCCTTGTCTTATGCCATGATTGTGGGGCTTCCTCAAGCCACATGGAACTGCAAGTCCATTATAAACCTCTTTTGTAAATTGTCCAGTCTGAGTTATGTCTTTATCAGCAGCATGAAAATGGACTAATACAGAAAATTTGTACAAGGAGTGGGGTACTGCTGAAAAGATAGCCAAAAATGTGGAAGCAACTTTGGAACTGGGTAACAGGCAGAGGTGGGAACAGTTTGGAAGACTCAGAAGAAGACAGGAAAATGTGGGAAGGTTTGGAACTTCCTAGAGACTTGTTGAATGGCTTTGACAAAAATGCTGACAGTGATATGAACAATGAAGTCCAGGCTGAAGTGGTCTCAGATGGAGATGAGGAGCTTGGTGGGAACTGAAGCAAAGGTGACTCTTGTTATGTTTTAGCAAAGAGATTGGTGGCATTTTGCACCTGTCCTAGATATTTGTGGAACTCTGAACTTGAGAGAAATGATTTAGGATATCTGGTGGAAGAAATTTCTAAGCAGCAAAGCATTTAAGCTGTGACGTGGATGCTGTTAAAGGCATTCAGTTTTATAAGGGAAGCAGAGCATAAAAGTTCAGAAAATTTGCAGCCTGACAATGTGATAGAAAAGAACATCCCATTTTCTGAGGAGAAATTCAAGCTGGCTGCAGAAAATTGCATAAGTAATAGAATCTGAATATTAATCCCCAAGAAAATGGGGAAAATGTCTCTAGGGCATGTCAGAGGTCTTCACAGCAGCCCCTCCCATCACAGGCCTGGAGGTCTAGGAGGAAAAAGTGCTTTTGTGGGCTAGGCGCAGCGTGCCCATGCTGTGTGCAGCCTAGGGACTTAGTGCCCTGCATCCCAGCTGCTCCAGTCCTGGATGAACAGGGCCAACATAGATCTCAGGCTATGACAGCTTCCACATGGTGTTGAGCCTGCAGGTGCACAGAAATAAAGAATTGAGGTTTGGGAACCTCTGCCTAGATTTCAGAGGATGTATGGAAATGCCTAGATGCCCAGGCAGAAGTTTGCTGCAGGGGTGGGGCTCTCATGGAGAACCTCTGCTAGGGCGGTGCAGAAGGAACATGTGGGGTCAGAGCCCCGACACAGAGAAAAGCGGAGCTGTGAGAAAAGGGCCACTGTCCTCCAGATGCCAGAATGGTAGATCCAGCTTGCCATGCACCTGGAAAAGCCACAGACACTCAGTGTCGGCCCATGAAAACAGCCGGGAGGGAGGCTGTACACTGCAAAGCCACAGGGGCAGAGCTATCCCAGACCATGGGAACCCACCTCTTGCATCAGTGTGACCTGGATGTTAGACATGGGGTCAAAGGATATCATTTTGGAGCTTTAAAATTTGACTGCCCCATTGGATTTTGGAGTTGCATGGGGCCTGTAGCCCCTTTGTTTTAGCCAATTTCTTCCATTTGGAATGGCTGTATTTACCCTCTGCCTGTACCTCCATTGTTTCTAGGAAGTAACTAACTTGCTTTTGATTTTATAGGCTCATAAGTAGAAGCCTTTTCTCAGATGAGATTTTTGACTGTGGACTTTTGAGTTAATAGTGAGTCTGGGTGACTGTTGGGAGGGCACAATTGATTTTGAAGTGTGAGGACATGAGATTTGGGAGGGGTAGGGGCAGAATGATATGGTTCGGCTATGTCCCCACCCAAATCTCACCTTGAATTTCCACATGTTGTGGGAGGGACCCAGTGGCAGGTAACTGAATCATGGGGACAGGTCCTTCCCATGTTATTCTTATGATAGTGAATAAATCTCTTAAATGGTTTTTAAAAGTGGGAGTTTCCCTGAACAAGCTCTCTTTTTGCCAGCTGCCATCCATGTAAGATGTGACTTGTTTCTCTTTGCCTTCTACCATAATTGTGAGGCTTCCCCAGCTACATGGAACTGTAAGTCCATTATAAAACTCTTTTATAAATTGCCCAGTCGGTTATGTCTTTATCAGCAGTGTGAAAATGGACTAATATATACACTTTGGAAAGGTTTTCATTTTGCAATTATATCTTCCCTCCACCCCCAAAGATGTTCTGTATGCCCCAGTAGACACCATTTCCATTTTTCAGACAATTTGGAACCTGCATTTGCATCACAAAATCACCATATCTGTATTGCTTCCTTCTTGTTGTGGCACAGCATTTTTATTTTGTATCATTTTGATGTTTACTTCTCATTTGAACCTTACCTAAACCCTATGAAATAGCTGTGGTAGGTATGGCTGACTACGTGTTGCAAATAGAAACAGAGAAGTTTAAGATTGGGAGCAAAATCCAGAACTGCATGCTGCCCCCTCCTCTTCTGGTCTAGTAATCTTTGCATGAACCCATTATTACTCGTTTAGTTAACACCATTTCATAAAACACCAAGTGCACATTAGCATTAGAGAGTAAGAAAATAACTAAGTGTATAGTCCATTAAGCAAAGGAAAATACCATTATATTATCATTAATCTGTGAAACTAGGTACATATTTCCATTGAGCTTGAAAGGTGCAGGCAGAACGTAATGTTCCATTAAGTTACGCAGTGAGACACAGAGAATTCAAAGTATAAAAATTATGTCTCTCAGAGCAATGTTAACACGCCCCATTGCACAGATCATAATGTACACATTAATTTAAGGTCAGGACTACATTTCACAAGAAAATATATGTCATTAGCTGTTGCAAATCAAGATGTCACAGGCATTTAATCATGGGGGGGCACTGCTTCCTTGCTCATACCCCCAGGAAATGTAAAGTGACTTTCTACATTAAGATTTTTCTGAAATTGACACAATCAGGATTGTAAAGATTAATTGTGTAGCAATTAATTTCAGAATTTCTTTTCCCCTTCATGAGTTAGTTTTGACATCTGGAGGGTGTTTTCAAGGTAATGCTGATCTGTGTTTATATAACTGAAGTGGTCTGATGGAATTTCCCAAACTATTCATCAATGGCAATGAGATCATTATGATCAGGTTTCATTTATTATAAACAATTATTAATAGAGTAATAATCATTTAGACCCTGGATTCTATCCCAGATTAATACAGCATATTAACTAGAAACATTTGCTTTTTTGCACCTGCCTTCATTGTGTTTCCTTTTTGCTTTAATTTTGCCCCATCACAGCTAAAAATTGCAAATACCAATCTAGCCCAGAGCCTAGTGGGATGAAGGATTTGTCCTCCATCCTCTGGCAGGATGTTGGAACAGGAAAATGTTCTGGGCAAAGAGAATTATGAGGATAATAACAGAGGAAAATCTACTCGCTCAGCCAATATAGTATGTAACATTATTGGGAGAGATAGGAAGCTTATAATTTACTTCTTAGATTTTTGGCTAATATCTACCTATAATATAGGGACTCAGACATGCTCGCATTATTTGCATAGGTTTGAAATGAAAGTTTTTTTTATATATATAAATAAGAAGTGTTTTATCATGCTTATATTGAAAGAAACACTGTTATACTCACCATCTTCAGGCTATGCAGTTTTGAATGTTGATTTTACTTTCAAAGCAAGGATTAAGCTATCATTCATTAAGTATACTACTGTATACCCTAGAGAGTAATTATAGCATTTCAGAAATATACCACCCTTTTGTGAATAGCAGCATGGCATGGTGGTTAAGAGCAGGGAACAGCAAACTGCTACCCAGGGGCCAACTCTGGCCTTCTGCCTGTATTTATAAATGAAGTTTTATTGGAATGCAGCCATGCCCATTTGTGTAGGTGTTGTCTGTGGCTGCTTTCCCACTACAACAGCAGAGTCAAATATTAGTGACAAAAATCATTTGGTGTGCACAACCAGAAATATTGGATCTATGGCCCTTTACAGATCATGTTTGTGGACTGCTGGTTAAGAGCCTGACCCTTGACTGCAGACTTGCTGACTCTGCCACCTGTGAGCTTTGTAACCTTGTGATCTTCAGCATATACCTCAGTCACCTCATCAGTAAAGTGGATAATATTAGCATCTACCTTTGTAAAGGCCGTAAGGCTGAATAAATGAGTTGACATCTGTAAAATGCTTAGATCAGTACCTGGCACATACTTACCATATGAGGGGTTGTTAAAAAAAATAAAATAAAATAGCTCCCTTTTTGATCAATAGCAAGCAGGCATTTGTGAGACAGACAGTCAAAGTAAGGGGTGCAGTTTGTGGCTGAGGATTAGGCAAGGTGAACTTTGTGAGGTTAACTAATTCCAATGTAATTGTGTCGCGACCTTTGCCCTTATTCTGAGAGAACTCAGTGGGCTAAAGTCACTGGGCTGGATCTAACAGACCTCTTGAAATTGTTCTCAGGCTATGATTACTGCTTCAACCCCACCATTCAGCCCTTAGCTCTTTGCACTAATTGGTCCAGTCTAGAATCATAAAACATACAAGGCAACAGAAATTAGTTTTGTATAATGATGAAGAGTGATACTTTAAAGTAGGAAATGGTAAACTTTTTTTCTTGAAAGGACCAGAAAGGAAATATTTTTGGCTTTGTGGACCATATGATTCTCTCTTAACTACTCAATTCTGCTGTTGTGGCTAAAAGGCAGCCATGGACTATATGTAAAAAAAATGGACCTGGCTATATTCCTATACAACTTTATTTACAAAATCAGGTAGCAGGCCAGGTTTGGCTCATGGGCTGTGGTTTACTGACCCATGCTTCATGTCAGGAAACAGCAGTATTAGAATGGTACAGCTTTTCCAATGACCAGAGCTCTATAATCTTGAACAGGGAACCCACAGATGTGGGTGTTAGTAATATATAGTTGTTGTTTGAATCTGCTGAGTTTGGAGGTGTTGGTTATGCAGCATTATCCTAGCAATAGCTTACTAATACAACTTTTCTGCATTTTATTCTTCAAGATGTATTTTAGTATGGGTTCACTAAGTACAGAATGAGATGTGCCTTTTTATAACTGCAGGACAATAGATATAAGTTGCCTACCATGTGCTTCCACTTATGACCACTTCCCAATAATGACGGCCACTATCAATAAACACATTTCCAGCTACTCCATAGCTCCCTTGGCTGGTGAAGCGTTCAGGCGTGTGACTCTTCTTGGATGATGACTCATCACGTTCTACTGTCAAGTTATCATGGGACACCTTCAGTTTTCGATGAGCAGATTTGGGATCCAGTTTAAATGGTTGGCCTGAAAACAAGTTCACAAAACAGAAAATGGAAGAGAAAGAGGGTTGTTTATTTTATCATAACCAATAGCACATTTTCATAATCAGATTTAAAAGACAGGAATAAGCCAGCCCTCCTTGAGTCATACCTCGGATCACAAAGTGGTATCTTATATTTCAATATTAATTTAAACATTATAAACAACTTTCAAAGACATTTGCTTGCACAGTTATAATAATATTCAAAAGGCAATAGGGAGCAGCAACTCTGTGTAAAGTATAGTACACAGTAAGAGTGAATAAGAACGTGTTCCTGCCTTTATAAGCTTTCAGTCTACCAGTTCTAAGATAGGGATCCAGCAGTGGTATGCCAACTATTCAACAACAGCATGGACGAGGCTTAACCAGAACACATAGTGTGAGCTAGCTTCATAGATTCCAGGTATACACAAGCAGCACAGGTACATACTGGCTGGATAGTAGCACCCTAAAAAGGAGGAATGAATGAAGACTCCATTTTCAATCCCTGCAGTGTTCTATCCAGCATAAAGTGCATTCACACTCAATAGACTTCAGACCAGAAACCAAACAAATCAAGATCTTAGGTCTTCACATATAGAATATTCTAGAGGCTGACATTATTCTGAGATTATTAAATAAGCATTACTCTTAGGAATTTAGGATGACAATACAATTTTCAGGCCACAAAATTAGGAAAAAATGTGATAGTAACGCCTGGGTTTTCTACTCACGAAATTATTTATAATATAATAAGGCTTTCTCTATTTCATTACTCACATTTGTATCTTAAAGATTTCACTATAAAAACATCTTGGCAGAGTCATACCTAGACATTTTGTCATAGCTGTTACTTCTTTGGTTTGGAGCACTGCCTGTCATTCAACACTGCATTGGCACAAGGCAGGAAATGAGTTACAACCCAATGCAAATGCCATGGTGTCCAAACTCCACAGCCACTGTTGCAGTTGGTGGGTTCCTTCTGTCCAGTATACAGCTTTCAGACAATCACAGGAAAAGGTTTGGTAAATTTGACTATGGCAATACATGATGCTGGGTGAGAAACTGACCCAGTGAGCATGGGGCAGTATATTGTCACATGTGGGTAGGCCAAAGGATTTTTAGTTGCCTCTTGGATACAAACACAACACCAGCACCTCTAAAATCTTTCTTTTAGGTCAGGGACCAGCATAATTTTTCTGCAAAGGGCATGACAGTAAATATTTTTGGCTATGCAGGCCATCTGGTCTCTTTTGTGACTATTCAACTCTTCTGCTGTAGTGAGGAGGCAAACACTGACAACAGGTAAATGAATGGGCATGGCTATACGCTAATAAAACTTTATTTACAAAATCAGGCAGCCAGATTTGGCCCTTGAGCTGGCCCTTGTTTTAAAAATCTATTTCTGTACATATCAAAGAAAAGCTTAGGCTGGGCTGGTGGCTCACACCTGTAATCCCAGCACTTTGAGAGGCCAAGGCTGGTGGATCACCTGAGGTCAGGAGTTCCAGACCATCCTGGCCAACATAGTAAAACCCCATCTCTACTAAAAACACAAAAATTAGCCAGACGTGGTGGTGGGCACCTGTAATTACAGCTACGCAGAAGGATGCGGCACAAATATCGCTTGAACCTGGGAGGCAGAGGTTGCAATGAGTAGAGATTGTGCCACTAGGCTCTAGCCTCGGCAGCAGAGTAAGACATTGTCTCAAAAAAATAACAATAAAAAAGAAAAGAGAAGCTTTAAAGGGGGAGCAGAGAAAATCCTCAAGTGCTGAGCAGGGATTGGACATTCTCAGAGGCAGTAAGATCTATCAAATTATATGTGTAGTTTAAATTTTTACTTGTTAAAAAAAGTCCTTAGGAATGATCATGCCAGCCACTATTAGAGATAAACTATGAACTAAGACAAGACAAGTATGAAGACAGCTTTGCTTAAAATATTTCAATTTTTAAAGGTGGAAGGTAGAATATGGATAAAAATGATTAGATACTAATGGGCAGAGCAGGAAGAAATTCCCTAATGGCACTCATCATTTGCAATGAAGGCCAAGTTCTGCTCGGCCTTCTTCCGATGAGAAATATCAGAATGTCAGAGCCATTGGAAAAACTGGCCTTGTAATGGTGAGATACTGCCTCAAACATGCTGCATGCCTTGGCTCACACCCTCACCCATACATGTGTGGAGCAGGATCATGCAATCTTGGTGAGCAAATTCTGCCCGGGCCTCAGATGTGTTTCCCAAAGAAACCACTACCCACTCTGCCCAAATTCAAGGCTTTTGCTGCAATGAGGACAAATCAGTTCAAGAATGAGAGTAACAGCTTACTTTACTAAATAATTCAATTTATTATAATATTTGTATGGGACACAACTCTTATTCAGGTCATTGTTTACTTATATGGACAACTCTTTCAATAATCTTCTGATACCGTGCCCAGCTGCTAGTCTCCCTTCCTTGTAATCCACTCACCACATCATAGTGCAAGAGAGCTTTATTTCATGGGAATTTTCATCCTGCCTGTTTTATTTAAACTCTCCAATCTCTCCCTCACCAATCATTGGTATGTAAAGAAACTCCCTGGTGTGGCCCAGGAGGGCTTCGCAATCCGTTCTTGTCTCCAGCTTCCTGGCTCACCTATCCTCCCAACCGAAGACACACTTTAACCACACTGATCAATTTTCTGTTCCATAAATATGTTCTCCTTGTCTCTGGGCTTTTGCACATGCTTTTCCTTCTGCATGGAACACTGTCTCCTCCTCACATCCCCTGCTCCTAACCTACCTTGGAAAGCCTCTCAAGGTTGTGCTGGGGCACCCT
This sequence comes from Saimiri boliviensis, assembly GCF_048565385.1. Taxonomy (NCBI): domain Eukaryota; kingdom Metazoa; phylum Chordata; class Mammalia; order Primates; family Cebidae; genus Saimiri; species Saimiri boliviensis. Next base: position 7,237,546 of record NC_133470.1, read on the forward strand.
GGCTTTGTAAACTTAGAACCTCTCATGCTTACTCCAATCAGAGACTTCACACATTGAATGGTAATTAGGACTAATGTGCCTTATTCCCCAATTGTCTATGAGGTTTTTGAGAGAAGCACACCTTAGGGAGTTGAAGATATTCATAGTATCCTTGGCATCTTGCATAGCATCTCAAACACACTAGGTGCTCAAACATATTTTTTGAAGGAACAAATATTTACATGTTCAAATGCAAATCAAAAACTGCCGATCTGGGTGTGACTAGGTATTGTGCCATTTGTTGTATGATCATAAAGAAACATACCACCATGTTATATGTTCTTATGTACTTAGAATTATTTTGAGATGGTCTTTTTGACAACTCATAAATGAAACTAAAATATTCCCATTTTAAAAGCGAAGGAACACTAAAAGCACTGTGGGATCCTGGATTGGGTCCTGGAATAGGAAAAGAACATTAGTGGAAGGCTGATAAAATCTGAATAATGTCTGAAGTTTAGTTATGAGTAAGGCATCAATGTTAATTTCTTAATTATGACAACTGTACCAATGTTACATAAGATGTTAACATTTGGGCAAACTGAGTTAAGGGTATACAGAACTCTCTGTATTATCTATGAATTTCTTATGAATCTACAGTTATCCTAAGACAAAAGTCTATTTAGGAAATATGAAGAAACTAGTCACAAGTTTCTTGCCCAAAGTGGGAGAGGGTACCAAGTGGGAGAGCCAGTCTTCTCCTTCTTCATTTAGTGCTCTCTTTACATCCCTTTGCTCTTCCTCTAGGAGACAACACATTCCTCTAGGACACAACACTTGTACTGAGAAACAAGAATATGGTTTAAATGAGGGTTCCCCTTGAAAAGCACTTAATTGTTCCTGTTGACTGCCTGGCAATCTCACAACCCGGCGCCGTACCAACACACTCCAATTTGCTTTCTCTTGGGAGGTCTTATGCAAATAAACACCATGTTAAGTAACATAATATTCCTGGATCAAAAGGATGTAAAGAAAGAAGAGAGGATAAAACAAAACACATGTGGGCAGAGACAGAGAGAGGGAGATGACAGTATCAGGAGACACACATATAGGCCAGATCATTCTCTGTGATGGGTGCTGTCCTGTGTATTGGGGATGTTTCCCATCATCCCTGGCCTCTACTCACTACATGCCAGCAGCATCCACCCCAGTTGTAACAACTAAAAACTTCTTCCAGATATTACTAAATGTCTTCAGTGGGGTGGGGTGGAGAGGGAGGAAGAAGTGTCCCTGATTGAGAATCACAGACCCGGACTGTTTTCTGGAATAAAAGAAAGAATTTCTGAAGAGTTATTAGTTGGCTACTCTGCTATGAAAAATTACACTATCTACCATTCACAGAGCCCATACTGTGTATCAGGTCTTGTATTTCTCACAAGAATGCCTCCAGGATTATTTATTTAAAACCACGAGAAGACTCAAGTGCAGAGAGAGTAATGGCCTCATGGCTGCGAAGGAATACAATCAGGTTTGGAACCTAGAGGAATCTGAATACAAATTCCACTATTCCACATGGGCTTTTTATTTGTTCTGGGAGACTGTCAATGATGTCCAAGACAGGGAAAAGGAAAAGAAAGGAGGACAGACTCCGCTGAAAGAAGAGCAGATAAGACATGACAGCTCTGTCAAGTTCATAGCACTTACTGTTTGTCTTCAACTTCCCAGGCTCACTGCTGCGGCTGCCCGCCTGGTTGATGGCCTTGACCATGAAGATGTACTTGGTGCCACTCTGCAGACCGTGCACTGTGTAGTGGTTCTGCTTGATGTTGGGTACTATCATCCAGCTATCAGCTGAGTTACACAGACCTGCAAAGCCAATCAGACATGGTGCAGTTCTTTGGCACAAGGGGAGCAATGTTTGCATAATTTTAGGTTGAATAATTTCCATTTATTTGAATAGAATTGGTAAGTGAAGTGCTTTGTCATGATAGTCATGTATGAAAAACTGACTTCACTAACATAGATGTGGCAGATTGCATTTCTGTCTCCAAAATTCTCCTTGTCCTGTATATCCAGGCCCAAATGACTGTGCAGTTGCTCGCTCTAAAGAGGTGCAATTTATTGCCCTGTCACGTGGCTTTGAATTGGTCAAATGACTTGCTTTGGTCAATAGGATGAGGCTAAAATGACAATGTGCTAGTTCTAAGAGTAGGCATGGCAAAGCCCTGAGGGTTTCTGTTGACCCTTTGTGTCTGCCACTGCTCTGGAAAAAATACTCCCAGGATACTCTGTTCATCCCAGCAGGATGAGACAGGGAACAGCTTTACCATGCAGCCAAAGCCCAGCCAATGCAGGATTGAGCCAAGCAGAGATCAGCCAACCCCAACCAACTCACAACATGAAAGGTAAGAAACGATCATCAGGATAGTTTGTGATCCTGTATTAGTGAGGCTGTAAGTAACTGAGGTAGGAGACTTATTCCTAAGAGAACTCCGGAGCAGCAACACCTCTGGGCAGCTCAGGGTCTGGGGCAGATCTTGGGAAAGCATCCACAGGGATTTTTGACCAGCTGCATCCCTAGGATGACTGGTTCCAGAGTGGAGTGGGGCTGCTGCTCTGGCTGCATCCTGCAGGATGTGGGTTGGGGAGCAGGCCGAGTATTTATGATGCTTGGAAGAACATGTAGGAAAAGGAAGCCCATTTTATTTCGCAGCTGGTTGATGCTGAAAACATCTCTTTGGTATCAGGTCCAACTCCCCTCTCTCCTTTTTCCACCCATCAATCTCCACTCCAACAGAACCTTTTTCCAGCACCCTTGTGACCAGGTTGTCAAGAAGTTTCCTGACTGTTGAATTTCCTTCACTGGTCCCTGGGAGAGGGCTGGGCCCCCTCCACTTACAGAGGACTCCAAAGCCACCACCCTACTCCTTCCCTTTCAGTTGATTTGCAAGTCAAAGGGTTAGTTCCTTTGATCTTGAGGCAACTTATACTTTACCAGACTCTCAAGAAGCAGTCCCTTAATCTTTTTTTGGTCTCACCTCTTTTGAGAATCTAATAAAACCTTTCTGTAGAAAGAAATTCACAAATGCATACACACACCAAACCACAAATATTTGCATAGCATTTCAAGGTAGTCACAGGCTCCCCAAGCCTGTCTTTGAATCTTACTGAATACTTTCTTCAACTTTTGAGTTAAAAATTATTCATGGTATTGTCACAGTTAAAAAAAAACTTAAAAGCATTTTGTCAATTGTGAAAGTTTACCTTATATGATTTCCATCTTGGGTGCATAGTATTTTCAAGTACACATCAGTGAATTAAAAATATATATGTAGGTATGTATCTATATAAAGATAGCTAAAGATATATAAAGTTATATATATATTTGGTTTTGTGAATTTCCTGCTGCCTCTTCTTTCTTTCTACCTGCAGGCATTTTCACCAGAGGACTGCCAGATTTGAAAAAGCCAGCTTAAAGCAAGAATGTAATTTAGGACTCATAGAAGAGTATGAATGTGTGTGTTCATATTTGGAGATTCGGCAGAGCAATAAGATGCACAAGCCATCCCTCTTCCCCCAATTTATTTTCTCTAAATCTTAGCCCTCTTTTCCTACCAATCCTCATTTGTATAAGATGCAGGAAAACATCCACAAATACTTTAGTAACATGGGAATCTCCTAACTATATATCCCTTCTGATCTTCCTTCACCTTACCTTTTCCTTGAATATAGCTGTAATAAACTCCATACTTCTGGATAACGCCACAGCCAAATATTAGATTTTGATCCAATCAAAGAAGGGTCATTTTGAACTCTGAGCTCTGGGGCCCAAGAGGCCTATAACTCTTTTTAGGTACTTAATATTATTACCATAGTAATAAAACAAAAAAAATTTAGCTTTTTTATTATGTAGGATCATCTACTCATATTCCTAGATCTTTGTCAACGGCAGTCAGCCACAAATGAGAACAATTACAGCATTCAGTAGATTCAAATGAGAATCCTATCAATTTCACTGCTTTTACACTGTTCCTGTTTAATTGCATATGTTACAATAAAATGACTATTGTGGTAAAAGAAAGAAAGTGTAAAAATGTTTCAATAAACTTTACATCACTGTACAACCCAAAAGCTGGGTTTAATGTGGTGGGAGAACGCTTTCAGCAACATCATAAAGCAGATGTCTGAAATTGCTGCAAACTGTAACTTGGCCTACAACCCAAAGTCTTAACCCAACAAAGATTTAATGTTTCAGAAACCTTTTCCAAACAAAAAGGAACTCTGACTTTCCTGATTATTTTGAAGAGGTTCATATTTTTTTCCTTGAAAATTAAAAGAACAAAATGTTTATGAAGTAGTAAAATTTTATTGGTTAGCTTTACACTGGGACAACTTTCATGAATGCTAACAACTATTACTGTTTAGGTTTACCTTTATGTAATTATTATTATTATTGCCAAGATAATAATTGAGAGGTTGATTAAAAATGCCAGGAAAGCAACACTGACAATTTTCTTTTGGGGGCTGGAGTAAGCGGGGTGGCTTGGAGTGCACCATTATTGTATTACTGGTATTGGTCTTACGCCAGCACCACCTAACTTCTTGCATATGGCATTGAGTTTGCTTAAGCAAGACTTCTCTGCCTTGACACCCCACTGTGTTAGGACTCTTGACCAGGTTTTATTCATCTCTTTATGAAACACCCACACAACCATCCTGATTGAAACTTCACTTTTCTCTAAACTCGTTTTCAATCATCTTTGAGGGTGTTCCAACATTCACCTCCTCTGACTCAGTTTTAAGTATTAAAATAACAATGGAGCTTGGAAAATAATTTGTCCACAATGAAACCTAATTGAGTTTTTTGATTTTGTACATTTTCTTTTCATTCACAATGGGTTAGAAACATTTCCCTATGTAATGTGGCTCATTATAAGATCTTAATTACATCTGGGATTTCAGAGCCTTGTATGGCAACTGTCATCTTGCCACAAAAAATTATGTGTAAAAACGTCACATGATGTGGACAGTCTTAGGAGAGGCTGCACACTGGTTTCTAACATCCTTTGTCTCTTCCAACAGACTGGACAGAAGTGAACATTCCTTTCTTTCTCTGTAAAAATAGTATATGTTTAATAACCTTCATGAATGTTTTCTAAGTGACTACAATAAATTAAAAACAGATAACTACTTAGCCATTAAGGAAAAAAAATGCAGCTTTTGATTTTTGCTAAGAATAAGAATAGGCTGCTGGGGAAAGAACCTAATTTAAATGAAGCATCAAAAGTAGTTTTGGAAAAAACGTGGATTGCGTTGTAAAATTTAACCTAATTAAAATGAAGCATCAAAAGTAGTTTTGGGGCCGAGTGCAATGGCTCAAGCCTGTAATCCCAGCACTTTGGGAGGCTGAGGCGGGTGGATCACGAGGTCGAGAGATCGAGACCATCCTGGTCAACATGGTGAAACCCCGTTTCTACTAAAGGTGCAAAAAATTAGCTAGGCATGGTGGCGTGTGCCTGTAATCCCAGCTACTTAGGAGGCTGAGGCAGGAGAATTGCCTGAGCCCAGGAGGCGGAGGTTGCGGTGAGCCGAGATCGCGCCATTGCACTCCAGCCTGGGTAACAAGAGAGAAACTCTGTCTCAAAAAAAAAAAAAAAAAAAAGTAGTTTTGGAAAAAACGTGGATTGCGTTGTAAAATTAAATAAATATCTAGTTATTGTTAAGCAATTCATTAACATCTATGTTCATAACTCATTTAAGTAAAATAAAAAATAAAAAATTGTCATTAATTTTGTATTTGAATGTATGCATTTCATTAGTGACAGCTTTTCCATTAGATTGAAAAAGCTCCATAGATATTATCTAATTCTCCTTCACTAAAGCCAGTTGAAGGCAATTAACTACAATTTATTAGGATGAGTAAAGGAACCATGACCTAGAGACAGTAAAAGATTTTCTAGTGACATAAGGAGCTACAGCCAGATTTGGAGCATTATATCATCTCATTTTCAGTAGAATTTTACTGTTAGATCTTGTCATGCAATACAACATCTGTGAAGGATACTTCTCCAAATAACAGTACAGATTATTTAACAACATTCAAGGAAAGCTTTTCACGTAAAGGTTGTGTAAAAAGCCATCATGTAGAGAATCCCGGAAAATTGCAAAATTGACCTTTCTTTTAAAATGCAGTTATGGGTGAGTACAGTCTGTATTTTTGTAGGAATAATAATTTTGAATACCTATGTGTTACCACTGTGACAAACACAAGACTAAGGTCTTTACTTTTATTAGCTCAACCATGTGAAGTTAAAACACTATCCCTTCTTACAGATGAGAAAACGGATTTGGAGGACATTAAATAATTTGCCTAAGATTGCAGAGTGTGAGGTCCAAAATCAAGATTCAAATCCAGGTCTCCCTCGCTCACTACAAATGTGTAAAATATTTAAGAAGAAAATAATTTGAAAACGTTTGCGTCTCAGTTAGCTTTTTATCTAAATGAATTCTTCTTTCATTGCAACTTGATACTGTGGGTATTAGGATTTCACTATTCTGATTTAATGGGCATAAAGGGATGAACACATCCTGATGCAAACAACCCGATAAGAGTATCCCAGTCTCGTCAGCACCAGGAGTCTCACTGTTTTTCATCCATCCTGGGAGAAAAGGCCTTTGTGGCATCTATGCATTAAAGGTTGATAATCTTCACTAAATCATTTCCATTTCTTTTCTTGTGGCAACTGGTTTCTGGGAACAAACCATCTCTGGAATCACCCAACATAAAGTTCTGCATTCATTATACTCAGTAGTTTTGCTCTCGTTGAATTTTTTTATGCATGACCTTTTTGCATCATCTATTCTATTAATGCATTATGTTTGGTATTATTTTCCATGCAAATAGCATGCAAATCAAGTTGGTCACAGCTTAGCCAAGTGAGAAACCCTGAGTTTCAAGCAATAAAAATCTTCCTTTCATTTCGGGGATGAGGTGAATCTCTGGTATTGAGTTAGGGTCTTTTGGTCCTAATTCCTTGCTCCTTCCTTGTAATTTTGCAGGTCTTTTCATCCTCACTCTGGGCTCATCCAGGGGACTTTTTTGACAAACAGCATGTTAGCTAATGTGACACAGACAGGGGCTTAAAAAGAATGTGTGAGGCTGGGTGTGGTGGCTCATGCCTGCAATCCCAGCACTTTGGGGGGCCGAGGAAGGCAGATCACCTGAGATCAGGAGTTCAAGACCAATATGATGAAACCATGTCTCTACTAAAAACACAAAAATTAGCTAGGCATGTTGGCATGTGCCTGTAATCCCAGCAACTCGGGAGGCTGAGACAGGAGAATCACTTGAACGTGGGAGGTGGAGGTTGTGGTGAGCCAAAATCACGCCATTGCACTCTAGCCTTGGCAACAAGAGTGAAATTCTGTCTCAAAAAACAAAAACAGGCCGGGCGCGGTGGCTCAAGCCTGTAATCCCAGCACTTTGGGAGGCCGAGGTGGGTGGATCACAAGGTCGAGAGATCGAGACCATCCTGGTCAACATGGTGAAACCCCGTCTCTACTAAAAATACAAAAAGTTAGCTGGGCGTGGTGGTGCATGCCTGTAATCCCAGCTACTCAGGAGGCTGAGGCAGGAGAATTGCCTGAGCCCAGGAGGCGGAGGTTGCGGTGAGCCGAGATCGTGCCATTGCACTCCAGCCTGGGTAACAAGAGCGAAACTCCGTCTCAAAAAAAAAAAAAAAACAAAAACAAAAACAAAAAAAAGAATGTCTATAATTGGGCCTGACCTTACTCCTTCACTTCTGCAATCCAGACTTGAGCTGGATTGCAGGAGGATGAGAGAGATGTGCAGCAGTCAAGTTGCCACAGTTACCAGCCTGCCATGTGTGGGAGTCAAGATCAGCAGGGCCTCCTAGTTGACACTCAGTTGACTCCAGATACATAAGCAATAAATTTTAGCTAAATTCTACTTAGGCCCTGTGGTTGCTGGCTATTCAGCAAAAGCCAACTGATACAGAGCCCATCAGTCAAGGCTGAAGCTACATCTACTCCTGAAATGCCCACGATGATTTAACTTAAAAAATTTCAGGAGAAGGCTAGATGCAGTGGCTCACACCTGTAATCCTAGCACTTTGGGAGGCCAAGATGGGCAGATCACTTGAGGCCAGGAGTTGAAACCAGCCTGGCCAAAATGGTGAAATCACATCTCTACTAAAAAATACAAAAATTAGCCAGGTGTGGTAGCACATGCTTGTAATCCCAGCTACTCAGGAGGCTGAGGCACGAGAATCAATTGAACCCCGGGGGTGGAGGTTGCAGTGAGCTGAGATCATGACACTGCACTCAAGCCTAGGCAGCAGAGCAAGATTCTCTCAAATAAAGAAAAAAAAGGAAAAAAGAAATTTCAGGAGAGACATAACCATCCGAGGAGGACATGCCTTAGGATGGTCGCCAGGATTACCACTCCCTAGTATTTATGACTGTTTAATAGTCTCTCCTCAGTGCAGGCAGGACCTGTGACCTGCTTCTAACCAACAGAATATGGCAAAGGACAAAGGTCTATTACTTTTATCACTCCTGTAGTTATATTACATTATACAACAAAGGTGAAGGCAAAGGGAGTTTACAGATATAATTAAGGTTCCTAATCATTTGATTTTGAGCTAATTAAATGGCAGATTATTCTGGGTGGGTCTGACCCAATCAAGTGAGCCCTTTAAAGGCAGGTTTGGAGGTGAGAGATTTGAAGTAGCAGACTCTCTCCCTTGCTGGCCTTGATGAAGCAGGCTGCCATGAATTCCACAATCACAGTGAAACAAATTTGTCAACAAATGGAGGGAGCTAGGAAGCAGATTATTCCTTAGTTGAGTCTCCAGATGAGAATGCAGCCCAGCCAGCACCTTGATTTTAGACTGACACCCTAAGAAGAGGACCCACAGCTCAACTATGCCCAGAATCGTAGCCCATGGAAACTGCAATAATAAGTGGGTATTGTTTTAAATTGCTAAGCTTTTGGAAATTTGTTTCACAGTGATAGAAAACTGTTAGCACTTTTCCTGAATCAGATGAAACTAATTTCAGAGAAATATAAGATTTCTCACATGGGCCAAGAACCATTCTTTTGGTGTAAAATGACTCCAAATGTTTTCTTTTTCTGGTTAGACTTTTCACTCAACAGACATTGGTTCTATCAGTCCTCTACGTATTTTCAGAGAACCTTCCATTGATATTTTGGAATGAATCATCCCTCCATTTTCTACCTGCTCTTCTCAAACCTCCATGTGCTCCTTATCTCTGATTATCTTGGAATTTCTGATCATCTTTTGAATTTCATCTTCTCCAAGTTTGATACAATCCCTGGTTCGGTTTATCCCAAATATGCTACTAATATTTATCACAAAATATTGAGAAAACAATTCCTTACGTGAAGACAAAAGAGATTAATTATAATCCCTTCTTTTTGTTGTGCTTTCCCTTCCATGCTACATAGTATAGTAGTGTGTGGATCAGTGTGTTATAGTCTCAGTATTTAGCATGTAATCATGTAGATCTTATACATTTATCTTGCTTTAAATTAGAGTTTCTCAACTTTGACATTACTGACATTTTGGGCCAGATAGTTCTTTGTTGTTGGGGGATTCCTTGTGCATTGTGGAAGATTTCCCATCATCCCTCACTTCTACCCACTAGATGCCAATAGGACCCTCCTTCCAGGTTTTGAGAATCAAAAGTCTCTCAAGACATTGCCAAATAGCCCTTAGGGGGCAAAACTGCCCTGTTGAGAATCACTGCTTATATGAAGGAGTGATTGTTTAGTATGATATTAGTGATCATTGAATAATTTTTGTTTCAGGTTTATGGTGAAGCCCAATCAAGGTTTACAATTTTACTAGACTTTAATTCTTTGTTAAGTTTATGGTATACGTAGCCAAGATCAGTGAAATACAAGCTTATTCAGCTGGAAAAATTCATTTAAAAATCATGTCATCTCTCTGAAGGGCAATTTGGCAATGTCGAGTAAAATTAAAATGCAAATAATCTTTTCCTAGCAATCGTACCTCAAGAGATTATACTACAGTTATAATTCCCCATGTGTGGAAGGAGAGACATTCAAAGATATCTTGAACATCCTTGGGGCTATTGGGGCATTGTTTATAAGGGCCCAAGATTGGAAACAAGCTAAATACACATCTATAGAAGATGGGATAAATAAATGAGAGCATATCTTTACAATAGGATATGATACTGCCTCAAAAAAGAATGAGACAGTTCTTTATTTGTGCTGAAATAGAATGATCTCTCAGACATAATATTTAGTGAAAAAAACAAGGTAAAGAATTGTGTATGATATGCATATATAGAAAAGTATTTTAGAGAAAGTATTTCTTTATGATTTGCTGCAGGGCATATAGAGTCAGGAATGAGGAATGATACTAGAATATTTCAAAATCCTAGAAGGAGAGCAAAATGTTACCAAACCGTTGCTATACAGTGCTTCTCCGACTTGCCCCAAAAAGCACTCCAAATATCTGAGGACAGTGATGATGTTTCCCAAGGAAATGGGCCAGATGCAGAGAAGTCTTCCTGGAATCATCTTTTCCTTTCCATTTCTGATGCTGGTGCTATTTGCAGGTCCTGGCTATTTCATAGTGAATTACTATGAAACTTCCCAGCTGATGTCTCTGCTTCTAGTCCTGCCCTATTCCTCTCCACTCTCCACAGTGCTCCTGTGTCACCTTCTAATTATATCTCTGATCACACTACCGTCCGGCATGACTTTCAAGCCCACAGGGTGAAATCCAAACATGGTATTGCCTGGGTAGCCCTTGCCTGTGAGTTAGGATTAAGTGACTGAGGATTAAGGATTAAGAACATGTGCTTTTTGGAGCTAGGTCAATATGGGTTTGAGCCCTGTTTCTATTTCTCTATCGTCATTTCTCACTGTCTCCCTTTCCTCACTTACCAGCCAGGCTTAATTAGGCAAGACCTCCCAATATACCCTGCAAGTTATATCTTGATAGGTTTGCTTATGACATAACTGTCTGGTACAACCTTAACTTGCTAAAGTGCACCCACTTTTTTCAAGACTTAGTTTAACCACAACTTCCCCCAAGATATTTTTGTCCCACTCACCATTTCTGACCTTTCTATATTCCCTACATACTCAGGCAGCTTCCCAGAGCTGTTGTTGACATTTCATGACTTTCCCCACTTTCATTCAAAAATTACACATTCCTGGTAAATGGCAAGATTTTAATAAAAGCTTCCAAGGCAGGCCAATTATAAGGCAGAAGGTGGGGGAGTTTAGGAGAGGAAGTTGAAAAAGTTGGGGAAAGTGGATATAAGGAAGGTCGGGGCAGTGAGGCATTTGTTGGTATGGGTCATTTACACTTTAGTGCCTTAGAACTTGGTGTGTTTCTGCATCACTCTTTTAATTGATCCTAAAATCAAATTTCTATGTTAAGCATCATATGACTCAGAATTACTTGTGCTAGGAAAGAACAGTGTGTAGTTAAGAGAGAAAAGGTTTATATAATAAAAGCACATTAAATTGATATAAATTTATTCAAAACATCTCTGTTGAAACATGATTGCTCTTCTATTCTGTTCTACTTTGACATATTGTATTTTTCTTTGTTAAAGAAGTTTCAAACTTGCTCCCGTGAAAAGCCATTTCTTCTGGTCCATTGCCATTTGCTCAGTTCAATTTAAATAACTCTGTGGGTGGGAGGACTGCTTCCTCTACTATTATCTCTGTGGCTTGATACTACTGCTATTTGAAATCACCAAGTTATCTCTGATGCCAGATATCAAATGGGCCTCAGTGAGAAGGGGCACCTCTAATGTTTCAGGAAGGGTTGGAAATTCTTCCCAGGTGGGGCCAGTTATTAGCATTTTAAGTGATGGCCCCAGCTCTTCTAAGAATGGGACCAGGTATTTAACATTCTTTGGCTCTTTATTTTATTAAATCCTTTCTGTTAAAAAATGTGAAATAACATTCAGGAAAGAACATAAAACCAAATGTATGATATAATGACTAAAGCGTGTAACTCTCACCTAGAAATTGCCATTGACCCCAAGAACTCCCATATATTTCTTTCCAATGGTACAATTTTCCTTCCAATTCTGGAGGTAACCATCATTCTGACTTTTTATTTTTATTTTGTTTTAGACAGCGTCTCACTCTGTTGCCCCAGCTGGAGTGCAGTGGTGTGATCTCTGCTCACTCCAACTTCTGCTTTTTGGGCTCAAGCCATCCTCCTACCTCAGCCTCTTGAGTACTGGGACTACAGGTGTGTGTCATCACAAGCAGCTGATTTTTGTATTTTTTGTAGAGACGGGGTTTCACCATGTTGCCTAGGCTTTATAGTTTTAACATCTATGAATGTTTCCTTAAGCAAAATAGATTACTTTGACCTTTAAGTTATGAACCTATACATGGTTTAATACTGCATACACACACCACACACACAGACACACACACACACACACACACACACACACACACACAGACACACACACAGACACACATACATATTTGTTTCTGGCTTTTTTCCCTTAACAATATATTGGTGAGATTCATCCATGTGGTTTGCTAGAGGTCATTAATTTTCATCAATATTTAGCCAGCTGTTTTTACTAGTGTAGTACGAGTAAGTGCTATCACTTTCTTGGTCAGGAAAGACAAGTCAATAAATACGTGTGTTCTTTCCTTCCTTGTCTTCCTTTGATGTTTAAATTTAGGAATGCAGTCAATCTGAAGAAAGTCACCAAAGAGAGAAATAAATAGGTCATGAGATACTCACTAACGACGTTGGCTTGTCCGGTGAATATGGTGTACTGGAGCTCGTAGGAGACCACACTGAATTCGTCATCAGAGGTCCAATGCACAGTGATGGTGTCATATGAAGCTGTGCAGAGCTCTTCTCTAATTGTGGGAGGGTTGGGAGCTGTGGAAAAGCACACACCACTGGGATACCATTTCACAGGAGATGTCTGATGATTAAGCAGGTCTTTCTCAATAGGTTAATCAGGACTACTATCCTAGAGATGGTGACCCCATCTAAATAATATTTGATTGGCTGGTTATTGCTTTTGTTTTTAATAAGGAGTGTGACTAGAGTCAGCCAGTATGGACTTATCTGTAATTATCATGAAATCATGAGAATATGTTTGAGAGGTTAAACAAACAATACTTGTGCATGAAGGAAAACATGTCAGATAAAAAGTAAACAAGATGAAGTTTCATAGTTGCATTCACTTTGGGAAGTTGGCTAACTTTTTCGGTAAAGGTCTTCATGGTAAATTTTCAGGCTTTGTAGGCCATACAGTCTCTGTTGCAACTAGTCAACTCTGCCATTATAGCATGAAAACAGCCACAACTTACACATTTGGGCATGGCCAGTTTCCAATAAAACTTTATTTACAACAATAGGTGGAGGGCCAGATTTGGCCTGTAACCCAAAGTTCACCAACCCCTGATCTATTAATACATGGTGTCAGATACTTGTATATTTAGGCACCCAATTGAAAAAATACTGATATTTGTTATCTTACAGAAAATAAGCCACATACTTGTTTGAATTTTTCTTTCATTAGATGTTTTGATGACTTAAAAAAAAAACTTACTAGTCCAGCCCTATTTTCTTCTCATTTCTCAACTCATGTGATATTTCAAATTAAGAAAACCATGATTAATAATCAATCATATCTAAGAGGTACATTTTCCTTCCCCAAGGAAAACATATTTTTTTTGGCATTTAGTTAATTTAACATTGTAGAAGGCTGCTGTTTTCTTTCTTTAACACAGTCTGGAGCAGAGAAGTCTAAATCCTGCCAAAATAATGAGTTTAAAATGACTTCTACTGAATTGATTTCAGCAACTGGTTTTATGAGAAGAGTGTGTGGGCAAGGAAAAGATGAGAAAACGAGTGCTTTGCATTGTAAATAATATTTCAGAGGAGGGGTTGGCAAACTGTGACTGTGGGCCAAGTCTGGCCCACTGCCTGTTTTTGTAAATAAAGTTTTATTGGAACAAAGCCAGATTCATTCATGTATTGTCTATGGCTCCTTTGGCACAACAGCAAAGTTGAGTAGTTGTGGCCATATGGCTTGCAAAGCCTAGAATGTCTACCATCTGGTGCTTCACAGTCAAAGTTTGCTGACCCCTGGTTTAGAGAATTGATCCAGGGCCTTTACTTCCACTCTTCTATACACTGGACTCTATCTTCAAAAGGAGGACTATACCTGCATTCTACAGATTAGGAGCAACCTTTGCTTATGCTATTGCAGAGTTCTTTCCTGTTCTAAATTATGATTAGATTTGATGAGTCCTAAGCAAACCCAAAGAGGAAGAAAAGTATAAAAACTAAATTTAAACTCTGCTTTAGTAGTCTTCACTTTGCTCTTTGAATATACCTCTTGGATAAGTATCATAGAAGCTAGTCTATGGTATTAAGTCAACTAGCTTAGCTTTATCTATTGGTTCTGAATTCCATAAACATTTTTGAGCACCTCCAAAGTGACAGGCACGGCATTAAATTGTGCATTAAGATAGAAGCTTTCTATATAACTTTTAAAGCATTCTTTCTTGAATATGTATTTGTACATCTGTCTCCTGAAGTATTCACATGTGAAATTTAGTGTCATGTGGTATGACTTGGATGTGCATGAATCAGTGACACCAGTCAGGATATGCATTCCACGGAGGAAGCCCAGCTGCATCGTAAAATGTGCTTATTATTGTCTGTGTGGTCCCTGTTGGTGTGGGATCACTCCTGCATGGATCAGTGAAGAAATACTTACTCTCTCATAATTTAAACAGTTTGCTGAATTATTTCTCCATCAACCATTGTAGAAAAATTTTATTCTTTCTGTACTCCAATATATGATTAAATAGGAAGAAAACATATGTTCAAAATAGGCAAGTAACTGTGAGACACATGATAGTAGCCATAATCAGGAAGGAAATGTCACCTCTATGGGTTATTAACTTGACATACCACTTAGAGGCATGTCATAGGGAAAAAAAAATCTTGTTTTTACAATGAGACAGGCTAACCTTATTTTGACTGTAAATCCAATGAGTTTGCCCTGAGAAGTCAATACCCAATTTAGTGTAAATGAGAACAGCAGCATGCTGCCAATTTCAATACTCATGGAATTGGTACCAGAAATGTTATTTTCTTGTCTCTGTTACAAACACCACCCAAGGAATGGTGGGCTAATACTCCACAAACACTTCATTTCCTGCTTACAAATGTCTGATAAACTATTTGGACTTGGCGGTATCAGCCAAGCATTGTATGTTATGGTCAGGATCGATGTTATGTCTAGAAATGGACTGAATTTGTATTTGGGGTTGACAGCTCAGAAGATATAATAGCAGGTACCCCATATGGCCTTTAGTTTGACATAAACAGCCAGCAGGATGAAATATGGTGTACGTTACAATACAGTGCAAACTACTTTCACAATTTCCCTTTTAATCAATACTTTTACATTCCTATAGAGACTAAAATGGGCATATGTTGTTGAAATACTATGAAATAATTATTGGGAAATGGCAAGGACATATTCTTGTCAGTAAGACTGATTCTGGGCAGAATGGCCATGTGCCTAGGCAAATACTTAACTTTCCAGTCTTTTCTGCCCTTGGACATGACTTGCTAGGTAGGTCTTCTGATAAAGCTTTTCGTTTTTCTGATAAACAAAGACAAACCTCTCTGGCAGTGCATTTTGTCCATCATTTCTCCTCCACCCCTCTCATCTTGCCTAGAGTTTGAGTACAACGCTTGGAGGTGGAGTAGTCACATTGTGATCATGTGGCAAAAAGGCAACACAATGAAGGTGGCAGAGGAGGAAAAAAGAAAGAGCCTGGGGTCTGAGGCCATCACTGAACCACTGCCCAGTCCTAGAACACAGGCTTCTCTTCTATGTCTGTAATACTAACACTCCCTGATGGCTTTATTCACTGCTAGGTGGATTTTTTGTTGCTTGTAACTAAACTCATTCCCAAATGATATAAGAAAAATAAGATTTTTTAACAGGATGCAATTGCAAAAAAACAGCTTAGCTGGAGAAAGTCTAGACCTGCACTGTCCAATACATAATAACCATAAGCTACATGTGGTGGTTTAAATTTCAATTAAATTTAGTTAAAGTTAAATAAAAGTAAAAAATCACTAGCCACATTTCAAGTTTTCAATAGCCCCATGTGACTAGCAACTAACACTGGACAGTACAGATATAGATTTCTATCATCATAGATAATTTTATTCTTTAGTGTCAGTTTAAATAAATCTCAAGAGTTAAAAGCCTAAATAGGAGGGCATTGTGTTCACAAGTATTTGAAACCAAGTTTACTTCCTTACAGTAAATACTTTTTTAGTCAATTTCTTTTTTCCTTAATAGGAACGGTATGTTTGAAAGAGAGAGTTACATAAGGTAAGAAGTTTGTGGAATGCCTGCCTTCCTTGACAATGCAGAAAGGCTAAAAACACAACACTGGATCCTTGCAAAGAAAAAAATGTTCATCTTCTGGGTACAGTGTTCCCTGAATATAGAACTCCTTGCCTTCTATCCACAGACTGTAAAAACAAACATCACACAATGTCCCCTCTCTCCTGCTCCACCGTGTTCAACTGCTTCCCACAAACATGTACACACAGAATTGGAAATGAGAAGCTCATGTCATGCTAAGTTAGGGATGTTGTCTCTTAAAGGCTGTATGTCTTAAGTGCAGTGCACATCTGGCTTCGCTATGTACACTGTGCTTTCCTGAAGTCACAGGCACTGGTAGCTTTGGCTAACACAAATAAGGTTGTCTGTCTAAACAGTCCAAGTTTTACCAGTGAAGGTTCTCAGTTCCTGCTTTTAGAAGTTGACAGCAAATAAAAGTTTAGAAGCATGGTTAGGAATGGGAGTGGCCTGAGGTTTTTGCTGTTTTATTGTTGTTCTTGTTTTTTAAGCTCAACCAAAGGAAAAACAAAACAAAACACCAACCAGTAAGCACACTGAAACACAGCACCAGGAATTCCAATATGAATTTGTGACCTTTGCCATGGTAATGTTTGCCAAGATGAAATTCAGTCTTTTACTAGAAAGAGCAGACGTTTTGGGAGTTTTTACAGATCCCGGCCAAATTCTAATTCTGCCACTCCCTAGTTATCTGATTTCCAGCAAGATACCTGATCTCTGTCATTTGCAAAATGGGGATTATAATGCTTTACCTCAAGTCGATGTTGTGCAAATTAAAACAAGATCACAAATACAAGGAGCTGAAGTGGTGCAGACAACCAATGAGTTAGCTGCCAATTTTTTCTCGGCTAATGTATTGTGAGTTGCCTTACTAACATGATATGAAAAATACCCAACAGAGATATTATTTTTAGCACCCACACCTTGAGAGTGAGGGAAACAGTGGTAAGTATGCTTTTAATGATTGAGATCCTCCTTTTTCTCCTGCCCCCACTTTAGTCATGGGCTGTGTTGTTTCTGTTAAAAACAAAGGGTAGTGCACAGAAATTGTTATGGAAACATCAGTGTCATTCCTAGGTCAAAAGTCCATTCCTCTGGTTTTTAGGGAATAACTGATCTGGTGGCAAAGTGTTTATATCACTGAATGCGCACAATATTAAAGAGAACATAAAAGACAATACCTGTAAGATAATCCAGACATTCTAGCAATTTCTTCTCTCGGGAAAAGTCTAAGGCAAAGGTGTCAAATGTGTCATTGAGGTTGATTTCGGGAATTAGAACCTGGGAGGATGCAGTTGCCATGGAGACTCTGTAATGTAAACAAAACAATGTTTCAGAAATGTCAAGATGATTTTCAATATCACTGCATAATACTGAAAAAAAAAGAAAAGAAAAAGAAATATCATCTTTTAAAAAGTGCTTTTCTACACATGAGTTTTAAGAGACATCTCAAAATGTCACAACACAGTAACATAAAACAAATGAATGCAAGCTTCAAAAAAAAGTGAAAGAATTGAAGAAAACAACACAATGGCTTGCCCTCTTCCTTTTTACTATCAGAAAAAAAAAAATCCCCGTGAAAGCAAAAGAATATTCATATTTCATGTTGCTGTGTATTTAACAGCCTGGCCTGGTCACATCTAACCCCAGCAAGAAGCACATAGCTCCAGGCATTTCTTCACACATCTGTCTGGGAAACTGTTTGTTCCTTTCAGACTCGACCCTGCTCCACTTCAAAGGAGAGTCTCCAAAATTTCAAACTGCATAAAAGGCAAAGTGAATATTAAAAAAGAATGTTTCCAGATATTGGATTAGTTTAATCAATTACTAGCCTCTCTTTAAAATAAACATTAAAAAGGGAGTTTTTTGTCTGGCTCATTTTCATTCTCCTTGTATTCATTTTCTTGCACC
Source organism: Saimiri boliviensis (assembly GCF_048565385.1). Taxonomy (NCBI): domain Eukaryota; kingdom Metazoa; phylum Chordata; class Mammalia; order Primates; family Cebidae; genus Saimiri; species Saimiri boliviensis. The sequence goes on from NC_133470.1 coordinate 7,255,915, forward strand.
ATATTCCCAGCAGATGCTGTGGAAAATATTCATGAGCTTTTTCACAAAGTTCCCCAGTGGATGCACTATTTCTCTTCTTCATTTAGGTTTTCTGGCTAGAGTTCTCATGTAAAAGTAAGGCGCTGGTATGTCTCAATCACACCAGATTTGGAAGGTTCATTTATTAATAATGAACACTTTGATTCAAAAATGCAAGTGATTCTCTTAAAAATAAGAAAATTATGGCATGAAGCATATCAGTTCTGAGCATATCAAATGATGCTGGACTAGTAATCTTGCTGAGTTTGGTATTTCGTTAAGTTCCATAAACAATACTCCTAAGAGCTATTATATGCAGAGTATTGTGTAGGAGGAGGCTGGGAATTTTTGAGCAAGGAAACAGCCTTGAAACAATTTAGTACTAAATCTAGCTACTTATTTTCTAATTAAGAAAACTGATGCTCATTTACACAAGGCCACAAAGCTAGCTGGCAGCAGCCAGGAGGACAATTTCAGATCTGTACTCTTTCTATTTCATCTAGAAAAACTTCAGGCCAGTTACTTCAAGGGTTATATGTCCTTTTGAGTCTCTTAATGGCTCTTAAAGCTTTGGATTTACAAATATACCTTGGGTCTAAAAATTACACCTATAGGTATATCTACACAATGGAATATTATTCAGCCATAAAAAGGAATGAAACACTGACACACTACAATGAAACAATGAAACACTACAATGTGGATGACGCCTAAAAACATTATGGTCTATGAAAGAAGCTATCAAAAAGGGCCACACATTGTGTGACCCATTTGTATGAAATGCCCAAAAAGGCAAAAATTCATAAAGACAGGGAGTAGACTGATGGTTGCTAGGGGCTAAGAGGAAAGGGGAGATGGGGAGTAACTGTTTAATGAGCATAAGGCTTGCTTTTGGTGTGATGGAAGTGTTTGGAACTTGATAGAGGTGGTGGCTACACAACAATGTGAATGTTCCAAATGCCACTGAATCGTGCACTTTAAAATGGCTAATTGTTTTTTTAGAAGTGGAGTCTCACTATGTTGCCCAGATTGGTCTTGAACTCCTGGGCCCAGGCAAGCCACCCACCCTGGCCTCCAAAAGTGCTGGGATTACAGGTGTCAGCCACTGCACCTGGCTTTAAAATGGTTAATTTTTTGTTGTGTAAATTTCGCCCATATAAAAAAGACAATACCTGTAAAATGCTCAAAATTCATAGAAATACAGTTTATATAGTTGTATTTCTGGCAGATTTTCAGTGTTGTATAGGAAGGAAGGAGAGAGGCTAATCAACAATGTCATAATTGTAATGATACTGGGATTGAAAGGTGAAAGTGAAGAGACATAAGCTCTGGAAACAAGAGTTTCAAGTGTTTGAATGAGGGTAGAGAATTTGACTTCATCTCCTGATCCTTTCCTCAAGAAGTAATGAATAGCAGAGTTGTGTGCTTTTGTTGACTAAATATTGCACCCAGGGGAACTGGGCTAATTATTGTTACAAACAGCTGCTAATTTAGACTGATGGATACAGGGATGGTTGCTAGGCATTGTTGATTGATGGCCAAGTTATACTTTAAAAATGCCTTCCTTATGACCCATGAACACAAATTGTTCTTAAATCTCATAGAGGTCCTAGGCTTATTCTCGACAAGTATTTATGAAGCCCTTAAACTATGCTACCTACCAAAGAGCCCAGAATATATGCATCAGTGCAGAAAAGTTACAAGAAATGCTATGGTACCATTTGAAATCTTAAAAGATACTGCAAAGTGAAATGCCAATTAATTCTCTGTTATAATGTCCAGCAGGGAGAACCACACTGAGCTACTGGGAAACAAGCAGCAAACCTACAATTGCATTTCCCTAGCGTTAGCAGTTCCCCTGCCCATTGGTAGAAGCCTCTTTGTTCAGGCTCCTCCAAAATAGATTTTGTTCCCAAGTTTCTCCTGGTTCCATGGTCTGCAAACAATTAAATAAAACATTCTTAAGTCGAGTGACACTGTAAATAATGTCTGCCATCTTGATGGTAGGAACTTTGTGGCGTGGGAACCAAAAGGATCAAAGATCCTAGCCTGGGAGACAAAGGCTGACAGCAAGAATCGGTGGAGATTACTGCAGCTTTTAACACCTACACATTTGTTTTTTGATAGAAGGAAAGATACTTATCTTTGGCTACAACTTCAAATTCCTAATTGGAATGACAGGCAAGGGGAAATCTGCCAAATTCAACATTTTAGGCCATGTTTTTATTTCCCAAATCCTTATTGCTCATCTTCTGGCCTTTTGGATAAGTTGCCAAAATCTACTAGGGCTGTTAGTGCTATGCCACTTTCTCAACTTCTTGCTTCACGGTCATACCTGGGACACATGGGGCCAGTTTTCCAGAGAGTAGACATGTCTAGGGCAATGCTGCTTGCAAGGCTTCTGCCAAACAATGTGCATCATGATAGTAAAACCCAGTGAGGACTCAGAGTAACAAGATAGGTTTACTTTGGTCAGCTCAGGAATTCCCAAACACATTTGGCCCTGAAAACCTTCTGTTATTTTAATGCCTATGATAATGTCTTAATGGCAGACACCAAAGCTACTTAACAGATTTGCTCTAATTCTTAGAACTAAACAACATCAGCCCTGAGCAGTGACTCACATCTATAATCCCAGCACCTTGGGAGGCCAAGGCCAGTGGATCACGAGGTCAGGAGATCACAAGGTCAGGAGATTGCGACCATCCTGGCTAACACAGTGAAACCCCATCTCTACTAAAAATACAAAAAATTAGCCAGGTATGGTGGTGCACACCTTTTATCCCAGCTACTCAGGAGGCTGAGGCAGGAGAATCACTGGAACCCGGGAGGCAGAGGTTGCAGTGAGCTGAGATCGTGCCACTGTACTCCAGCCTGGGTGACAGTGCAAGATTCTGCCTCAAAAAAAAAAAAAAAAAAAAAAAAAAAAAGAACTAAGCAATATCTTTTCCGAATTGATAACTGGAGTTCTGGGCTTTGTATTCTGGAAAAGATCCTTCAACTGCCTATGGCAGTGAGAAACAAAAGGAACACCTTGAGGAGTCTGAGAACCTCCTAGGTGCTCTGAACAATAGGTACTATTCAGAGGGAATTTTCTTTTTACCACCTTCTTGTTACAGGTAAGTTACTGCTAGAAGTGATTTTAATTCTAGATTCTTCAAAGCAGTAGACCAACTTTCTTATGCCTGGACTTAGTGAATAGTTTTGCTTATTTAACGTAATGCTATAAAGGTACATATACAATCACACCAAAGACCTACCTACTAGTGACTAATGTAGCTTGAGAATATAGTACATTATACAATTAATTATATTTGCATTCATCTAGTGAGTGGGAAGGAGGAGAACTAGTACTTGTTGCATGTTCACCTTGTGACAGAAAGTGGCTAATGTTTTTACTACGTTATTTCATTTTATCCCCACAATAGCCATTTTAGGTAGGAACAATTGGTCCTGTTTTACAGATTTATGGATCCATTCATTGATTCACTCATTCATTCATGTTAGGTAGCTTGCAATGTGCTGGGGCTATAATGGTAAAAATAAGGTGGCTAGGGTACCTGCCTACTTGGGGTATATGAGCAAAACTAGCATCAGCAATGTTAACAAGCAGCCTTAATGCTATCTATAATCGCTAAGCAATTAGCACAGAGCCAAACAATTGGTTCCAAAGCAAAAGCATCTCCTACAATGTAAAGCTTGAGGTTCTCTCTCGTTTTGGAGTTGTTTGATGTTTCTGAAATGAAAAAAATTTTACAGTTTTGATTCAGCTTATAGGAGGACATATCCACTTTAAGTAACTTAACGATGCAGAAAATCTCATCTAAGTCTCACTTCAAGAATACCTGCAGGATTATAAATTATTCTGGGCTCCACACCTGAACTGAAGAATAAAGACTGTTTGGAAGTATACAGGAGTGGAAGCCCAGCGCAGGCACAATAGGAGACAGAAAAAAGAAGTCATGTCCTAAAGAAGAATGTTAAGTGACAGGTTGACAAATAGGGGCAGGCAGACAGAGAGTAGCACCGGAAAAAAGACACACAAGGTGGGCTAGACTGACATGTTGAAACGTGAAAAAATACATCCAACTAACCGTCATGGAGTAGCTATAATGCTAATGACCTGTTCTTAGGAACGTAAAGCAATGTTATCACAACAGTAACAGCTATTCTGAAACCAATTTTCTTTTTTTCAATACATTTTTTTTATTAGTAAAAAAAGTTTTTTTGTGGGCACATAGTAGGTGTATATATTTATGGGGTACATGAGATATTTTGATACAGGAATGCAATGTGAAATAAGCACATCAAAGAGAATAAGTTATCCATCCCCTCAAGCATTTATCCTTTGGGTTACAGTCCAATTACATTTTTAAGTTTTTAAAAATATATATATGATTAAGTTATTATTGACTATAGTCACCCTATTGTGCTATCAAATAGTAGGTCTTAACCATTCTTTCTTTTTTTCCCATTAACCATCTCCACCCCACCCCCACACCCACAACCCGCTACTACCCTTCCCAGCCTCTGGTAACTGTCCTTCTACTCTCTATGTCCATGAGTTCAATTGTTTTGATTTTTAGATTCCACAAATAAGTGAGAGCATGCGATGTTTCTCTTTCTGTGCCTGGCTTATTTCACTTAATGATTTGCAGTTCCATCCATGTTGTTGCAAATAACTAGAGCTCATCCTTTTTATGGCTGAATAGTACTCCATTGCGTATATGTACCACATTTTCTTTATCCATTCATCTGCTGATGGACACTTAGGTTGCTTCCAAATCTTAGCTATTGTAAAAGTGCTGCAACAAAAACAGGAGTGCAGATATCTCTTCTATACACCAATTTCATTTCTTTTGGGTATGCACCGAGAAGTAGAATTAATGGATTATATGGTAGCTTAATTTTTGTTTTTTTGAGGACCCTCCAAACTGTTCCTGAATCCAATTTTCCAAGTAGCAAATAGCTCAAAGAACCATAGTTAAAAACTGGCAGTGCTAGGATTGGAACCCAGGTCTGCCAACTTCTAGTCCAAGCCCAGTGTCCTTTTCCTACATCCTAGCTGCTGTAAGGATAGAAAGGCTTGAGAATTAACCAAGAGGACTGACAAACAGCAATGGGAGAAGAGGGGATTGCAGAAACAGAGACAAGGCTCTAGACGAGGCTCTTGGCAATTTTTTACAGGCTCTGTGAATTCAAACTGGACAGAAGCACATTCTTTGTAGAAAGATAAATCAAAGTCATGTTCCTGTTCTTGATGAGTTGGGCTTGTTATAGAGAGAGCTGAATAGAAGCAGATATGTCCCACTGGATCAGAGGGGGATCGTACGTTGGCATTCCTGCATCTGTGCTATACTTCAGATGCATATCTTCTTTCAACAATAACTGTTATGGGGTCACATTGTCTCTGGTCACTAGGTAAGAATTTATTCATGTGACACTTGGTTGAATCTTCAGGGATTGATGAGGAATGCAGCTCACAGTAGCCACTTTATCTGGACATCTCAAAGTTCATAGCTGGAGAAAAGTACTCTTGGATTCCGGTTGGAAACCATGACCTAAGTATAAATTCTATCTATTAGTGTCCTGGGTACATTGGAGTATTAGTGCTATTTGTAGTTTTTAACATTAGGGTGAATACTGAGCAACTGGATATGGCCCAGGGAAAATAAACAGTTGGAACCTAGGAGTCAGGAGGAAAGTAACAGGCCTCTCAGAGTAGGGAGGAGAGCATTTTAAGGATGATAGCCAGCTGTTCTCCATGTCTTCTGGAAGAGATAAGCATCTAATCAGCTGCAAAAGGAATTTTCCTCAAATATAAGAAATAATACAGTCAAGTTGGTTGGACAGTAGACCAGAGTTGTAAAAACACTGTACATTATTCCTTAAGTACAGTGAAAATGGAGATGCCAATGACTAACTCCTCTATGCAATATTTTCAGAATTAGCACAAGTTTCTAAAACAAGCAAGCACTCAATAAATGTTAGTTTCCTTTCTCTTTCTTTGAATAAATTTGAGTCATAAGATGGTGAGTATTTTTTTTCCCCAGACCAGGGGTTGGCAAACTGCAGCCTACTGCCTGTTTTTGTAGTGGTTTTATTGGCACACAGCCACACCCATTTGTTCCTATATTATCTATGGCTGCTTTAGAGCTAGCTACAATGGCAGAGTTGAGTAGCTGTGACCAAGACCTTACCACATGCAAAGTGGAAAACATTTACTCGATGATCCTTTATAGAAAAAGTCTGCTGATTTCTGTTCTAGGGTGAAGGTCAGGATGAATGAGCTCTCTGGGGTCTTCTAGAGAGAGGATTCTATTATGGCTTTGGATAAAGGGCAGTTGACTCTGAAAATTAGAATGAATGAAATCAAGGCCATTGGCATCAGTTAGAGATGTCATTTATGTGGCATTGGCTGTACCTGGCCCAGCCTGGTGCTTTTCTTTTGATCCAGTAGAATTGCTATAGGTGTTTGTGTCAGTGAAGATGAGCAATTTTTATGCCAATCAAGTATGTGTGCTAAAGAAATACTTATCCTTGACAGTTTTACTGCTGAACCAACCATTCAGACAACATCATGTTAAAGCTCCCTATCTGAGAAGAAAGGGTATTTTTAAAGAAGGCTGTATGAGGTTGACAGTTCGGTCCTTTCTCTCCTGCATGAGTCGGCCTTGACCTTTTCAGGTGAGGCCAAGCTCTTCAACCAAATGAAAACGGCCCTAACAGAGAACAACACCTGTCTGATTTTTTTTAAAAAAATAGATGTGTTCCGTGATGAAAGAAAAGACTCCCTTTTATGTTTTTGTCTTCATTTTGACTCTTTGTTATCAAGTGTACGATAACATCACATCTGAGAGTCACAATAAATGCTGTTTTTGTGCTATCATAAGCTCCCCATCATCCAAAAGCAGGTTGATTTTCTTCTTTCTAACTGGTGGACTCTTGTTTCAAAGGCCTTGAACTCCAGACTCCAGGCTGTTACTGAAAGGGCTTTCACATGTCAAAGGGAAGCATCTTTAGCTGGAACAAAACAGCTCAAAGCCTCTATTCTCTCTGGTATGAGCCTTGAAAATGAAAATAAAAGCAAGGCAGGGGCGAGACCAACCAATCACACCCCAGATACAAGAGTCCCAGCAGCTGGGAAGTTCCTGGGGGCCCCTGCACTCACCTCTCGGTGATATTCTTAGCAGTTTGTAGGAAACGGGCATGATCATTCTCCTTCAGAGAGTGTTCTGCTTGGGAGATGAGTGATGCCGACCGCTCAATGCACTGTTTGCAGTTTGCAATCTGCTGAGCCAGTTTGCGAAGCCTCATCACCTTGAACAAAAGGGGCATGAAGAGATGGTTACACGGGTAGGCTTGCTTAGTGAAAAGGCATCAGGCTGGATCCTTCATTTTGTTGTGTTATACTTCCATAAAAGTTCAAAAAGTAGGCACAGAGATATACCAAAATATGGAAAGCTTTATTGTGGGACTCTGGTTTAGAAATATTTTATCTCCTTGGAGAAGGTTGCTAATTCATTTTACGAGGAAACACTGAATTGTGAATTGCTTCCCTGTTGATGGGAAAAAAAGATGTTGCCCTGTGGCAACTTACAAAGGGTCACCAGACCTCTTCCCTGGACTATTCCATACAATGACTGCAAAACTGTAGGGAACCCTGGAACTTTCTCTATCTCAGATTTTCAGCTGTGCCATTAAGAAGATAAAACATCTTTATAGATGGTGTATCTACAGTTTAAGTAAAAACCATTTTCTAAAAAGATTTTTGCAATTCATGTAATAAATTCGAGAATGAAAAGCATTAGGTGTTACTATTTCCCACACTACCTAAAACTCATGTGTTAACAGAAAGGGAGCATTTTTCCCATTGATTAATATTTTTCCTGTTGAACAGATGAGACAAAGCCAAAAAAAGCACAGCTGGGCCATTTCCCCTCACTGGGAACGTCATTTCCAGGCACTTTGTGCTTACTTGATAACTAGGAACTATTTTGATAAGCATTTCCCACTTGGGATAAAAACACATGATTGCTTCACAACCTCCATTCCAATTCCTGATTCTGTCTTGCTTGAAAATGCCCCTCAAACGTAATTGACCATAACCTCCAGGGCAGGCCAAGATAAGTCCAAGGTAACCCACTTGACCGTTTGCTCTGGTGTTTGAAATGTGCTGTGAGATGAAGTCCTCTGGCCAGAAGCCAAGTTAAAATTAGACAGCTAATTGGAACTGCCGTGTGCCTAGTGGCCCCAAACACACACCCAGGGACAGGTTTCGGCTGGCTTTATGATAATTCTGGAATGGAAAATAGCCCTGGACGAAAGGGTACAGAGGAGGCCAGCTAATCTGTCTTACAGACAAGGCCGGCTCAAGACTCCCTCCAGAATTCCTGCTAACTCCAAGAATTTCCTTCTTTCTCCAAGTCGTCATTACCATTGCTTTATAACTCTAATCTAAGAAAAGGAAGGAAGGAGATGTCAGAACTTGAGGCCTCTAAGGAACGTCCAATTCCAAGTATGTACTATAGCAAACAAAGGAAATTCATACTGAATTAGAGGCAGCAGGCACAAGATTTCCGGCGAGGGAGAGAAAAATTCCTGAAACAGTCAGAGAATTAAGTGTCAAAACTTTGGGGCAAATAATATATGATCATGAGCCTGGTAAAAGACTTAATGCATTATAATTATAGTTACTGTCCCCAGCGGATTAATTGTATTCATTAGTGGAATAAAATAACACTTATTTTACACCAAATAGAATTTAGCCTCTGGCATCATTCTATCTGGAGGCAAAGCTAAGGAAGGTATCCAGTGCAGTGCAGGATAATAGAACATGTCCATAAGCAAATGTCAGAGAAAGGAAGATTCCAGAAGGAAAACAGTCCATATAACAAACCAAGTGAGTGGAATATTTAATCACACAGCATAAAGAATAATTTAAATTACATAGCATAATTGAAGATGTTCAGCACAATTCTAACAAAAGAAAGTAAGGTCAAAATATTCCTTTAGAATAACTTCATGACAACCACTTATCCTTTAGATATGCCTATTAAAGACCACACACATTTCAAATGCTATGATGCTTGAACTCCAGTTTCTTCTTTTCTTTTTCTATCATGATATTGAATATTAAAAGTGACATAATAGGAAAAAGAATAAAAGAGCCCTAAATCATGCAAAAATTAAAGCAAGACAAAATGAGAGCCTCCTGTGAAAATACTGGAATGTTCTACAGAGAACAATTTTGGGCATAATTTTAGTTATAGGTTAGTGTACAATTTCATCTGATATGCCTGATTTGAGCTTTGCAAACCTAGTGCATAAAATAATCAGCTGGGGATCATTTCGAAAGAAAAACAGTAGATGTTTCAGTCTATTCTCCAATATTTGAGTTAAGGGGTTGCAATTCGCAGAACAGGAGGAATTTGCATTTTAACAAGCCACAATTGTTTTTAAGCCTGCAGGTGATAAAGCATTAGGATGATCAGGACTAGCATTTAAAAAACCAAATAGAAGAGAAGAGGAGAAAAACAAATAGCAGAGTGCATTCCTGGTAGAAAGGGCAAGTTGGGTTTTGTAAAACCTTTTGTGTGTGTGCATGCATACACACCGTATTGTGATGTCCTATGTATTTCTTACTGTGGGTTACAGTAAAAAAAAGAAAAAAGAGAAACACTGCTCTAAGTTAGATGTTCACAGGCTGTGATCTGTGGGCCAAATCCAGCATACAACCTGTTTGTGTAAATAAAGCTTTATTGGCACACTACCACACTCATTGGTTACACATCATCTATGGCTGCTTTCTTGCTACAACATTGTGCAGAAGTGAGTTGCTGCAACAGAGACTGAATGGCGAAGCCTAAAATATTTGCTACCTGGCCCTTGACAGAAAAGTTTGCTGACCCCTGGCTTGAATGATTACAGTCAGATGGCCCTGATTTGCAGCATACTCTGAAACACTGTCCTACTTGTCACAGCACTTCGAACTCAGACACCCGGCATGAAGCAAAATACTTAGTTTTCCATTAGACAACACTTTTTAATGTATTATTTTTAAAAGCTGACAAGGTGAATAAAATTTGATGTTTAAAAAAATCAGATACTGACACACAAAAATATTCTGTATATGTCTGTCTTAATGCTGCAGGGGAAATGTTTTCCAGTCAACTGTTCATCTTTCCTTTGGGAAGTGAGATTACCACATTGTAACTTTTGGAATTCACTCTGTACTCGTCACGGAAATAGTTTGCCTGTTGGAATCTCCTTTTAGCAGGGACACAGGCCTGTTTATATAATTTCATTTGCTGTTTATTATACCTTACACACTCTTTTAAAAGCCACCTTATTTTGCTCAAAATGCATTTTAAACACTTATTTTTTATATAAATGCTTTTATATGTATGTAGGATACATAGCCCAAAACAACTAGGTCCAAATAATGCATCCTCGATTCACACAAGTATCTGAACTGAGGATGAGGCCTGTTCTCACCATCTCTTTAAGGCCATGGAGAGCTCAACATTTAGTCCAAGTTAATTCTCTTAAACTTTGAAGATTTAGTGTACATAAAAGGCAATAAAGAAAAGGGCCCCTTATTTTGTTGAGCTTTGGCCTTCAGAAGTCTAGCACAGATCTCTGTGTCTGAACATTAAATGAATGAACTCACTTAATCTGGAGTTAGCTCTTTGTGTGTTGACATGAAACGTATCCTCGACTATTGAAGAAAAGAAGAACATTCTTTCCCAGAAAGCCTCATGGCTTGAGACTCTCCAGAACATCCACCTATAAAGGCTGTCGAACTATTTGTTTCAGAGAGTGTACAATGGTACGAGAGCAGGAGTCATTAGTAGGTACTAACGTATAATAACATCACCTGCTTGGTGACCGCCTCAATTGCAGAATTGGAGGTCAGTTTGACAGCCAGGTGACTAGCATCAGAGATAGAAAGGGGCAAAATAATGCAGTTGATGAAACTCACTTTTGGGGTCTCCATAATTCCTCCTGGTTCTTGCTCCACCCGCCCACTTCCAATTGCTTTTCGGAGGGCCCCACCATCCCTTCTTTTGACTCAGTGCCCTCAGTTGCCACTGCCATCCTGGGCTGCAGGGACCCAAGTCCCCCAGTGAATCGCAAGTCCATACTTACTCTCTGCCTGGCACCTCAGGTTTCCATGGTATTGGCATTCACATCCTTCTTCTTAAAAACAGGCCTCAGACTCTTGTGCCTTCTTATATTTATGGCATTCCCAAGGTGGTGGCCAAAACTCAGTTTCCAAATTTCCACTACAGCTGAGTTTTCTAATTTCAATATCTACATTTTCCCGTCCAAAACTGCTAATTTGTTGCTTTCCTATCTATTTTTTCTTATTTCATTTCCTTCTTTTGTGGCTTCACTTTTTTGGCTGTTTTGAAAGAGAAGTTATTCTTTCATTTCTTTCTTTGATCATCTTAAGACCACTTCTTTTAAAGTCTTTTTCTTATTTTCCTATAAAATTAATTTTATCTGGGGTAAGATAATGTTGTCTGCTGATTTTGTTGGCTGTATGTTTAGAAATTTAAGATTTCTTTATATGCTTTGAAATTGCACTTAGAGTTTCAGTTTTAAAGGAAAGTAATTTATAATTCTTTCCTCTCTCACCCTCCTTGCTCCGCCTACCCTGCTCTGATAGTTTTCCAGTTGCCTTCACCTGGCCCTTGTGGTCATTATTCAGGAATCCCATCCTTATCTCTGTGCTCCTGTTCTGTGTGGGTATCAGAAACAGTGTGAACACAGGCTTCAAGCTAAGAACAAGCTAACAACTTGACTTTGCGAAAAGCTATGATACAAGGGAGAGGCTGGCAATAATTTTTGACTGAAGTGTGAAGCCTTCAGCAGCCCATGGCATTAAATAATGAGCCTGATTTCCTTTACCCATCCCATCTGGAGCACTTCTAGATCCTTTCCCCAAAGTTTCAAGAACTATTGATCCACAGGAGTTGAAGCTGTACTACTTTGACCTCTTCCAGACCAGATCCCAGTAGCCTGTATCCTCAGCCATAATCAAGGCTTTTCAGTTTTGTCTCATTTCTGGCCTATAGAGATGTTTATCTTTTTTTGGTCCAGCTATATCTCTTTGCTTTTGTATTTTATTATTTCTTTATTACTGACATGTGTTTGGGGTAGAAAGAGTGCTCCAAAGCATAAACTCCAAGCATCACCATGGCTGGAACTTGGGGACACCTTCACTGCTCTGATCCAGCTCATGAGAGAGACGCTGGTGGTGGGAAGTCCAAGTTAAGCAAGAGAAAGGAAGGCAAGCTAACCAGGAAGTCGTGGTGTAGTGTCCTTGCAGGCTGAATAAGGACCCTCAATGCTGCCTATATCCTAATCTCAGGGATCCTTGAATATGTTACTTACATGGCAAACAGGGCTTTACAGACATGATTAGGGATCATGAGATGGGGATGTTACCCTGAATTATCCAGGTAATCCCAATGCAGTCACAAGGGTCCTTGTAAGAGGAAGGCAGGAAGACCTGTGTCAGAGAAGATGTGAGGATGGGAAGGGAGGTTAGAGTGATGCAAAGAAGGAACCATGAGCCAAAGAATGCAGGCTACCTGTAAGAGCTAGAAAAAGCAAGAAGAAATGGATTTTCCCCTAAAGCTTCCACAAAGAAACAGCAGTGCCAAAACTTTGACTGTTGATTTTGTTTAACCCAATGAGATCGATTTTTGGATTTCTGAATTTCAGCACACTAAGATAATAAATCTATGTTGTCTCAAGCCACCAAGTTTATGGTAATTTGTTAGAGCAGCAATAAGAAACTAATAAGAGTAAGGTGCAAAGCCTCAATTAGAGAGGAGGGGAAGTGCTTTCTTTAAATTTTATTTATTTATTTATTTATTTACTACTTTGAGATCTAGTGCATGGCATGGTGAAAACAGCAAATAAATAATCATGTATTGTTCAAAATCACTAAGCAAGTAAATTTCAAATGCTCTTACCACAAAACAAAAGGCTTTGAGATGATGGACATGTTAATTAGCTTGATTTAGTTATTCCACATTGCATCCATAAATCATAACATCACTTTGCACTCCATAAATATATATGACTGTCAATTTAAAACTAAAAATGAAAATAAACTAATATGTGGATCGAGAGCTAATCTCTGCATGCAACCATGTAAAGATTGCAAATTACCTTCTGTATGCATATGAATAATTAATTGTGACCATACATCAGGTGGCCATGTATCTAAGAACCTGGAATATTTCTAGAATTAAGAGATGTGCACACATAATGCACAATGATGATGAGAAAGGAAATATATCCTGTAACGATTCCAGATGGACACTCAGTGCTCTTCTAAATTGGACAATTCGTATGTGGGGAAAAGTAACGTTTTAGCACATGTGAGTCCTTGGCTAGGTAATAATTTCATGTTAATCTGTTAAGCTACCATATCAGTGTCAATAACTATTTAATTTCACTATTTTTTCAGATCAGTTTTATAATTCACTTGTATAAATATTTTATAATCGATATAGACAGAGTAATCTAAAACATTGTACAATATTAGAAGGTACCTGTTAAATTTTGTGGAAAACAGAGAAAACATACATTAGCTATGGTTGTCTCTGTGTTTCATTTCAAAATTGCTAGTGTGTTTTAATTATACATGTTTCATTAAAGCATAGCTATGAGCAATAACAAAAATGCATGAAGTTTTTGGATCATAAATGAACACTTCTATTTTAAAAATTATTTAGAAAAATTATCCTTGGCCAGGCACAGTAGCTTATGCCTATCATCCCAGCACTTTAAGAGGCAGGCAGGTGGCTTGCCTGAGCCAAGGAGTTCATGACCAGCCTGTGCAACATGGTGAATCCCTGTATCTACAAAAAAACCACAAAAATTAGCCAGGTGTGGTAGCCCATGCCTGTAGTCCCAGCTACTCAGGAGGCTAAGGCAGGAGGATTCTTTGAGCCCAAGAGGCAGCAGTTGCAGTGAGCAATGATGGTGCCACTGCACTCCAGCCTGAGTGACAGATACTCTGTCTCAAACAAAAAAACCACAACAACAAAAGAAAGAAAGAAAAGAAAGAAAGAAACAAAGAAAAAAAGAAAGAAAAGAAAGAAAGAAAGAAAATGAATTATCCTTGAAGGTGGCAGAGAAATGGGTAAACTAAAAAGGTTCATAAATATTTCAAAAAAACATGATTAATTTTAAAATAGAATCAAGTGATGGATTCTAAAGTAACCAACAGTTTGCGAATGAATTTTGAATAAGGAAGTAGCTATAAAGAATATAAGGTCATAGATGATCCAAGATGGCCAAATAGGAACAGCTCTGGAGTGCAGTTCCCAGTGAGTATGCAGAGGGTCAGTGATCACTGCATTTCCAAACGAGTTTTTACTGCCCACAGACCAGGAGATTCCCAGGCAGAAAAGCGCCATGTGTCTCCAGCATGGCTGTTTCAGCCAGCACAGTGGGTCTCTGCACAAAAACCCACACAAATCTGGGCAGCTGTTTCAACTTGCTCCTGAAATGCCTGGGATATGGAGCCACCCATTCAACTGAAAAAAAGGGGGCTGAAACAGGGAGCCAGGTGATCTGGCTCTGTGGGTCCCACCCCCACAAAGACCAGCAATCTAAAACACTCTGGACTGAGGGTTTCACAGAAAGCACAGCTGGACCCAGGACAGTCCAGCTCAGAGGGGGTAAGGGTGTCCACCATTACCGAGGCAGTCCACCACTACCAAAGCAGTCCACCACTACCAAGGCAGTTTGCCACTACCAAGGCAGTCCACCATTACTGAGACAGTCTACCATTACCTCTATAAACAACACAGCAAGGAAGTTCACACAGCAGCTAGGCAGACCAGCAATGCCTCTGCTGGCAGACTGTGACTAGGCTACCTCCTCGCTGGGCAAGGCAGCTCTGAAAAAAGGAAGCAGCACATCAGGAACTTATAAATAAAGCCCTACCTTCCCAGGACAGAGCACCAGGGAAAAAAAGGTGGTTATGAGTTCTGCTGCAGCAGACTTAAATGTATCTGTCCAGCAGGTCTGAATGGAACAACGAAGCTCACAGCTCAGCACTTGAGCTCCAATAAGGGACAGACTATCTCCTCAAGCAGCTCCCAAACCCCTGTATATCAAAAGAGACACCTCATAAAGGAGAGCTCAGGCTGACATCTGGTGGGTATCCTTCTGGGACAAAGATAGCAGAAGAAGAAACTGCCAGCAACCCTTACTGTTCGGCAGCCACCGCAGGTGATCCCCATGCAAGCAGGGTCTGGAGTGGACCTCCAGCAGTCCTACAGCAGAGGGGCCTGACTGTTAGAAGGAAAACTAAAAAACAGAAATAACTTCATCATCAACAAAAAGGACATCCACTCAGAGAACCCATCCAAAAGTCACCAACTACAAAGACCACAGGTAGATAAATCCACAAATATGGGAAGAAACCAGTGCAAAAAGGATGAAAACATCCAAAACCAGAATGCCTCTCCTCCTTCAAGGGATCATGACTGCTTACCAGCAAGGGAACAAGGCTGGATGGAGAATGAGTCTGATGAATTGACAGAAACAGACTTCAGAAAGTGGGTAATAACAAACTTCTCTGAGCTAAAAGACCATGTTCTAACCCAATGCAAAGAAACCAAGAACCTTGAAAAAAGGTTTGACAAAATGCTGATGAGAATAAACAGCTTAGAGAAGGTTATAAATGAACTGATGGACCTGAAAAACACAACATGAGAACTTCACGAAGCATACACAAGTTTTAATAGTCGAAACTACCAAGCAGAAGAAAGGATATCAGAGATTGAAGATCAACTAAATGAAATAAAACAAGAAGGCAAGATTAGAGAAAAAAAGAGTAAAAAGAAATGAACAAAGCCTACAAGAAATATGGGATTATGTGAAAAGACCTAATCTACGTTTGATAGGTTTACCTGAATGTGACGGAGAGAATGAATCCAAGCTGGAAAACACTCTTCAGGATATTATCCAGGAAAATTTCCCCAACCTAGCAAGGCAGGCCAATATTCAAGTCCAGGAAATACAGAGAACACCACAAAGATATTCCTCAAGAAGAGCAACCCCAAGGCACATAATTGTCAGATTTGCCAGGGTTGAAATGAAGGAAAAAATGCTAATGGCAGCCAGAGAGAAAGGTCGGGTTACCCACAAAAGGAAGCCCATCAGACTCTCAGCAGAAACCCTACAAGTCAGAAGGGAGTGGGGGCCAATATTCAACATCCTTAAAGAAAAGAACTTTCAACCTAGAATTTCATAACCAGCCAAACTAAGCTTCACAACCTAAGGAAAAATAAAATCCTTTATGAACAAGGAACTGCTGAGAGATTTTGTTACCACCAGACCTGCCTTATAGGAGCTCCTGAAAGAAGCACTAAACATAGAAAGGAACAACCAGTACCAGCCACTCCAAAAACATACCAAATGGTAAAAAGCATCAACAAAATGAAGAAACTGCAACAACTAATGGGCAAAACAACCAGCTACCACCAAAATGTCAGGATCAAATTCACACATAACAATATTAACCTTAAGTGTAAATGTGCTAAATTCCATAATCAAAATATACAGACTGGCAAATTGGATAAAAAGTCAACACTGTATCCAGGAAACCCATCTCACATGGAGGGACATGCACAGGCTCAAAATAAAGGGATGGAGGAAGATTTACCAAGCAAATGGAAAGCAAAAAAAAGTATGAGTTGCAAGACTAATCTCTGGTAAAACAGACTTTAAACCAACAAAGATCAAAAGAGACAAGGAAGGCCATTACATAATGGTAAAAGGATCAATGCAACGAGAAGAACTAATGATCCTAAATATATACACACCCAATACGGGAGCACCCAGATACATAAAGCAAGTTCTTAATGACCTACAAAGAGACCTAGACTCCCACACAGTAATAATGGAAGACTTTAACTCCACTTTCAATATTAGACAGATCAATGAGACAGAAAATTAACAAGGGTATCCAGGACTTGAACTCAGATCTGGACCAAGCAAACCTAATAGAAAAATACAGAACTCTTCACCCCAAATCCATAGAATATACATTCTTCTCAGCACCACATTATACCTACTCTAAAGTTGACCACATAATTGAAAGTAAATCATTCCTCAGCAAATGCAAAAGAACAGAAATCGTAACAAACAGTCTCTCAGACCACAGTGCAATCAAATTGGAACTCAGGATTAAGAAACTAACTCAAAACAGCACAACATCATGGAAACTGAACAACTGGCTTTTGAATAAGCCAGATAAACAATGAAATAAAGGCGGAAATAAAGAATAACTGGATAAACAATGAAATAACGGCAGAAATAAAGATGTTCTTTGAAACCAATGAGAATGATGACACAACGTACCGGAATCTCTGGGACACATTTAAAGCAGTGTCTAGAGGAAAATTTATCGCAATAAATGCCCAAATGAGAAGCAAGGAAAGATCGAAAATTGACACCCTATCATCAAAATTGAAAGAGCTAGAGGAGCAAGATCAAAAATACTCAAAAGTAGCAGAAGACAAGAAATAACTAAGATCAGAGCAGAACTGAGGAAGACAGAGACACAAAAAAACCCTTCAAAAAATTAATAAATCCAGGAGCTGTTTTTTTTTTAAAAGATCAACGAAATAGACAGACCACTAGCCAGATTAACAGAAAAGAAAAGAGAGAAGAATCAAATAGATGCAATAAAGAACGATAAAGGGGATATCACCACCGATTACACAGAAATACAAACTACCATCAGAGATTACTACACCAACTCTATGCACATAAACCAGTAAACCTGGAAGAAATGGATAAATTCCTGGATGCTTGCACCCTCCCAAGCCTAAACCAGGAAGAAGTCGAAAGCCTGAATAGACCAATAACAACGGCTGAAGTTGAGGCAGCAATTAATAGCCTACCAACCAAAAAAAGCCCAGGTCCAGATGGGTTCACAGCTGAATTCTAGTAGACATACAAGAAGGAGCTGGTACCACTCCTTCTGAAACTATTCCAAACAATCCAAAAAGAGGGACTCCTTTCCAAATCATTTTATGAGACCAACATCATCCTGATACCAAAACCTGGCAGAGACTCAACAAGAAAAGAAAAAGAAAACTTCAGGCCAATATCCATGACGAACACAGATGCAAAAATCTTCAGTAAAACGCTGGCAAACCGATTGCAACAGCACATCAAAAAGCTTATCCATCACAATCAAGTAGGCTTCATCCTGGGGATGCAAGGCTGGTTCAACATATGCAAGTCTATAAACGTAATCCACCACATAAACAGAACCAAAGACAAAAACCACGATTATCTCAGTAGATGCAGAGAAGGACTTCGACAAATTTCAACAGCTCTTTAAGCTAAAAACTCTCAGTAAACTAGGTATTGATGGAATGTATCTCAAAGTAGTAAAAGCTATTTATGACAAACTCACAGCCAATATCATACTGAATGGGCAAAAACTGGAAGCATTCCCTTTGAAATCTGGCATTCGACCAGGATGCCCTCTCTCACCATTCCTGTTCAATATAGTATTGGAAGTTCTAGTCAGAGCAATCAGGCAAGAAAAAGAAATAAAGGGTATTCAATTAGGGCAGGAGGAAGTCAAATTGTCTCTATTTGCAGATGACATGATTGGATATTTAGAAGACGCCATTGTCTCAACCCAAAATCTCCTGAAACTGATAAGCAACTTCAGCAAAGTCTCAGGATACAAAATCAACGTGCAGAAATCACAAGCATTCCCATATACCAATAACAGACTTAATGAGAACCAAATCAAGAGCGAACTGCCATTCATAGTTGCTACAAAGAGAATCAAATACCTAGGAATACAACTAACAAAGGATGTAAACCTCTTCAAGGAGAACTACAAACCACTGCTCAAAGAAATAAAAGAGGACACAAACAGATGGAAAAACACTCCATGTTCATGGTTAGGAAGAATCAATATTGTGAAAATGACCATACTGCCCAAAGTAATTTATAGATGCAACACTGTCCCCATCAAACTACCTATGACCCTCTTCACAGAACTGTAAAAAATCACCTTAAACTTCTTATGGAACCAAAAGAGAGCCCACATAGCCAAGACAATTCTAAGCAAAAAGAAGAAAGCTGGAGGCATCATGCTGCCTGGCTTCAAAATACACTACAAGGCTACAGTAATCAAAACAGCATGGTACTGGTACCAAAACAGAGATATAGACCAATGGAACAGGACAGAGGCCTCGTAGGCAATGCCACACATCTACAACCATCTGATCTTTGACAAACCTGACAAAAACAAGCAATGAGGAAATGATTCCCTGTTTAATAAATGGTGTTGGGAAAACTGGCTAGCAGTGTGCAGAAAGCAGAAACTGGGCTCCTTCCTGACACCTTACACTAAAATTAACTCCAGAGGGATTAAAGACTTAAACATAAGACCGAATACCATAAAAACCCTAGAAGAAAACCTAGGCAAAACCATTCAGGACATAGGCATAGGGAAGGACTTCATGACTAAAACATCGAAAGCATTGGCAACAAAAGCCAAAATAGACAAATGGGACCTAATTAGACTCCAGAGCTTCTGCACAGCAAAAGAAACAATCATTAGAGTGAACTGGTAACCAACAGAATGGGAAAAAATTTTTTGTGATCTACCCATCTGATAAAGGGCTAATATCCAGAATCTACAAACAACTAAAACAGATTTACAAGAAAAAAACAAACAAAACCCATTCAAAAGTGGGCAAAGGATATAAACAGACACTTCTTAAAAGAAAACAGCCGGGCACGGTGGCTCACGCCTGTAATCCCAGCACTTTGGGAGGCCGAGGCGGGTGGATCACGAGGTCAAGAGATCGAGACCATCCTGGCCAACATGGTGAAACCCCGTCTCTACTAAAAATACAAAAATTAGCTGAGCATGGTGGTGCGTGCCTGTAGTCCCAGCTACTTGGGAGGCTGAGGCAGGAGAATTGCTTGAACCCAGGAGGTGGAGGTTGCGGTGAGCCGAGATTGTGCCATTGCACTCCAGCCTGGGTAAGAAGAGTGAAACTCTGTCTCAAAAAAAAAAAAGAAAAAGAAAAAGAAAACATTTATTAGGCCAACAAACATATGAAAAAATGCTCATCATCACTGGTCACTAGAGAAATGCAAATCAAAACCACATTGAGATACCAGCTCGTGCCAGTTAGAATGGTGATTATAAAAAATCTGGAGACAACAGAAGCTGGAGAGGATGTGGAGAAATAGGAAAACTTTTACACTGTTGGTGGGAGTGTAAATTAGTTCAACCATTGTGGAAGACAGTGGCAATTCCTCAAGGACTTAGAAATAGAAATTCCATTTGAACTAGCAATCCCATTACTGGGTATATATCCAAAGGATAATAAATCATTCTATTATTAAGACACATGCACAAGTATGTTCTTTGTGGCACTGTTTACAATAGCAAAGACTTGGAACCAACCCAAATGGCCATCGATGATAGACTGGACAAGGAAAATATGGCACATATACACCATGGAATACTATGCAGCCATAAAAAACGATGAGTTCGTGTCCTTCGTAGGGACAAGGATGAATCTGGAAACCATCATTCTCAGCAAACTGTCACAAGAACAGAAAATCAAACAGCGCATGCTCTCACTCATAGGCGGATGTTGAACAATGAGAACACATGGACACAGGGAGAGGAGCATTACACACTGCTGTCTATTGGAGGGGACCACGGGAGGGACAGCAGGGGGTTGGGAGTT
This sequence comes from Saimiri boliviensis, assembly GCF_048565385.1. Taxonomy (NCBI): domain Eukaryota; kingdom Metazoa; phylum Chordata; class Mammalia; order Primates; family Cebidae; genus Saimiri; species Saimiri boliviensis. The sequence continues at coordinate 7,276,713 of NC_133470.1, forward strand.
GCAGAGGGATAACATGGGGAGAAATGCCAGACAGAAGTGATGGGGATGGAGGCAGCAAACCACATTGCCACGTATGTACCTATTCAACAACTCTGCATGATTTGCACATGTACCCCAGAACCTAAAGTGCAATAAAATATATTTTTAAAAAATTTAAAAAATTATATAAGGTCAATTTCTTTTAAAAATATAGTTTGCTGTAAGACAATAGGCAATTAAAACATAGAAACATTAGAAAAGAAGTACTAGTAATATATCTGCAATGGAGTATAATATATAGTGAAACCACAGGAGTTTTGGGACCATGAAGTTATACATGTATGCATTTCCTCAGAAACATGGGAAAGTACTTTATAATTTCCATAAATAAAGTCAGATTCATTTTTAATTTATGTAATGCTATGCTAGCTGCTAGGATATCACAATGAATACGAAATGAACTCTGCCTCCACAGAACCCACCTTCTCATAGCCAAGTGAGACAGAAAACAATGCCTGTGATAAACAAGACCTTTATGCTACCTCCTGGCGCTGGGCAATGGAGCAGCCCTTGTATCACAGGTGTTCACAGGAGAGCATAGTACAAAGAAAAGGATGGAGAAAAACTGCTAAGCAAGGGCCTTTTAACTAAGTCTTAAAGACTTAAGAGGGAATTATAGAATGTATAGAAAAAGAGGGTTCTCAACATTTCCAACGCCACTGGAGTGTATGAGGATGAGGATTTATTTTCTCCAGGTAGAGAATACGAAATCTTCTGCCCTAGAAATCATACCTTCCCTTCTTTGATCTTGGTTCCAATAATTTGTCGTCTTTGCTGAATGATCTCAATGAGAAGATCACACTCCTCTGTCAATTTGGCTTCTTGACGTGATGCATTGACCTACAGGATAAGTACAATGGTAAGTGTTAATTTGGCCTTTGTTTTCAGTTAAATGCTATTTTTAATATAGACTAGGATGTTTCTAGTAATCTCTGAAAAGATGTTTTAAATGTTAACTCTTTGTTCCATTAGACAAGGATGGCATATTTAGGACTTACACGGCCACTTCCTATCTTGCATCCTTGGAAAACATTATTATCCAACGACAGTAGTCTTTTCTACTAAGCCAGACCTAGCTGCAGAATCTTTAGCATAACATGTACGTATCTATTACCAATTAGTTGGAAATTGATGTGTCATGTGAAATATATTTGCAACTCCTGTTTTTATATTTTAAAAAAGTATCAAATTTATCCTGTTAAACATAAAAAATGTAAGTTAAAAAAACAACCAATCTTCTTTTATGGAGGACAGATTACTATAAATCTCTTTTAGACAAATGCTCTGAAAGCAATGTAGCATGCCTGTATCACATTTATTTAACATTTCTTTTACATACAAATATCAATTTTGTATCTAATTACTATAAAACATAAAAAACACAAAACGATGTTTCAATAGTTTATTAATCTTACAACGTAATTTAAAATTGCACTCCTAGTATACTTCTGAAAGGTCAAGGTTCTACAATGAAAGCATACCATTCATGTGGAAAGGTGGATCATTACAGAATGGCTTGTATTTGAAGTTTTTGTGACTTGTATGCAAGGGAGGCTTACAATTAGTTCATTCTTGGCAACTAGGCCTGGGAAATACTCTGCACATGCTATTTCCTCCATCTCATGACAATTCTGAAATGCTTATTCACAAACAGAAACCCAGAAACCACAGCCGTGGGAGATGGAGATAGCAGGCATGAGGATTATTATTTTAACACAGCCGCAGGAGAAGTTGCAATGTTGCAAAGAATGACAATGGTATTGATTATTCTAACATATTTCAGGGAGGAGATATGGCCCAGTCCCTAGCCCCTTTGATTTGGAAGGCTGTAACTGGAGTAATTTCATTCTCTATGAATGAGATAAACTGGAAGTAGGGTCATGAATTCAAGACAAAAATCCACTGATTGCTGTTCACAGAAACCATGTCCTGTTTCCAGATGCCCAGGATTCCTTGAATTTTATTCCTGATCATTGTTCAGACACAACATAGAGACTACTCAAGACATCTTACTGAGAAGATGATGGTCATTGGTCATTTGCAGTAAACCATGATATCATGTCCTACATCAGTTTAGCAGACAGAGTTATTAGCTAAGTATTTGTTTAATGAACAATGAAAAAAATTTAAATTGCATCGACTGAGAAGTACAAATGTGGAACTCAGGCTAATATTTCAAGGAGGCTAATCATTAAGCTTCATTTCTCTTATCGTTATTTTTATATCATCATTTCTAGTTTCCCTTGAGGTTTCTCAAATCAATTAGGCTGTCAATTGACATATTTGCTTGAAACTTACACTCGATAAATTTCTTGTCTTTCCTTTTGACCTCAAACTGAATTTAATAACTGACTGCAACTGAGTTGTGAAAGGTGGAACCATATTGATAACATGAGCACATTATGGTGGAGGAGTAAAATTTCTAGAAAGTAGCACTGATAAAGCTTCTTTGCTTGACCAAACTTTAGTCCTGAACTTTCTCCTGGGACCTTCTGTGCACTTCCTTGTAAACCAGTTTTAGCAAGAACCCTGCTGAGTTGGTTTAGCCAGAATCTTCCATCTCCATATATGATCACTTTTGGTATCTCATTGGGTTCTTCATCCTTCACCATGTCCCAGGGGATATCTCATCACCTTGGCCTACCTTCAACAAGAATCTTGTTAGGTTGGTTTAACCAGAATTCCCCTTGCCCTTGATGTTTCCTGTTAGTAATTTTTCATCCACTTACCACCACCCTGCTCTTTGGCTGTAAATCCCTACTTGTCCACGTGATATCGGCAGCTGAGTCCTATCCTATACTGAGGTCTCTTTCCTCTTATTACGATAGTTCTGAATAAAAATCTGTTTTTACAGCTTTAACTACTGTCCAGCTCTAGTTTTTCTTTGACAGACCCCAGACTGGAAAAGTATCTACTAGAATAAATTCGAAAATCTGACAGAATGTAAGCTCCATACAGGCCAGGATCTTCAGCTATTGTATTAAATAAGGTATCTATCCCAAGCACCTGGTGCAATGTCTGGCACAAAATAGGCATTCAAAAAATATGTGCTGAATAAACACATAGGGAAAATGACCTTCCAAGAAGAGACAGGGCAAAAACATAATGGAGCAAAGAGTTATCACCAGTAATCACTCAATATGCAGGTAATGGATTGGTTTCCAAGGACTGTGTAGACACAAAATTATGTCCTAAGGATTGTATTATTTGATGGGAGGGAGGAAAGGAGTTGATTTTTTTTGAGACAGGGTCTTGCTCTTACTCTATCATCCAGGCTGAAGTGTACTGATGCCATCACGGCTGACTGCATCCTCGACCTCTCAGGCTCAAGCAATCCTCCCACTTTAGTCTCCTGAGTAGCTGGGTCTACAGGCATATGCCATGACTACCAGCTAAATGAAAAACATTTTTTTTTTTAATATATAGGATCTTGCTATGTTGCCCAGGCTAGTCTCAAACTCCTGGGCTCAAGTGATCCTTGCACCTTGGCCTCTTAAAGTGCTGGGATTACAGGTATGTGCCACCGAACCTGGCCAGGAGTTGATTTTTAAAAACTGCCTTATTGGAATATATTTCACATATCATAAAATTTGTCCATTTAAAATATGAAGTTTTGTGGGGTTTTTTTTGTGTGTGTATTCACAGATGATTACATGTGCAATCATCATCACAATCTAAGCTTAGAACATTTTCAGCACCCAGAGAAGAAACCCATAATGTGTGCAGTCATTCCACTTTTTCCCTACCTGCCCCAGCTCCATCCCGAGACAACCACTAGTCTACTTTCTCTTTATGGATTTGCTTGTTCTGGACATTTCATATAAATGGAATCAAATAATACATAATCCTTTTTGTTTGGCTTCTTTCACTTAGCATAATGTTTTCAAGGTTCATCTATGTGGTAGCATTTATCAGTACTTCTTTCCTTTCTAGGCCAAATAATAGTTCATTATATGAATAGACCACTTTTTGTTTATCTATTCTTTAACAGATGCACATTGATGTTTCTAGTTTTTGTTTACCATAAATAATATTGATATGAACATTCATGAACAAGTTTTTGTGTGCCCATATATATTCATTTTTCTTTGATATGGGGTGGAATTGCTGGGTCACATAACTGTGTTCAATGTTTTCAGGAACTGCCAAATTTGTTCAAAGTGGCTGCATTATTTTATATTACCATCAGAAATACATGACGGTTCCAATTTCTCCACATCCTTGTTAATGCTTGTTATTGTCTGTCTTTTTCACTTTATTCATCCTAGTGGGTGTGAAGTGGTGTCTCATTGTGGTTTTGATTTACATTTCCCTGATGGCTAATGATGTTGACCATCTTTTCATGTACTTAGTGGACACCTGTGTATCTAGATTAAAGATATGACTACTCAGATCCTTTGCTCCTTTTGTAATTGGGTCATTGTCTTTTAATTACTAGATTGTATCATTTCTTTACATATTTGGAATAGAAGTCCCTTACCAGATATGTGATTTGCAAATATTACCTCCTGTTTTGTGGGTTATCTTTGCATTTTCTTGATGATGCCCTTTAAAGCACAAAAAAAATTTTAATTTTAATGAAGTTCAATTTATCTACTTTTCTATTTTTACTTGTGCTTTTGTCGTTATACCTAAGAAACCATTGCCTATCCCAAGGTCATGAAGATTTACTGTTCCGTTTTCCTCTACAAGTTTTATTTTTTATATTTAGGTCTATGAGCCATTTGGGGGTCAGTTTTGTGTATGATGTGAGGAGAGGCTTCTAACTGTATCCTTTTGCTTATTGATATCCAGTTGTCTCAGAACAATTTTTTGAAAGACTATTCTTTCTTTCATTGAAGTATCTGAAAACCTTTGTCCAAAATCAATTGACCACATTGTGAGGTCCTCAGGTTTTGATACTGTCACTAACATATTCCACACTTCAAGCTCTTCTCGTTTTAACTTAGTCCAGTGAGACCCCACTGGTAATTCTAGAGTAGAGGCTATGAAATGAAATGTGGTGTGGAATATACCTACATGGTGACATTAGAAAAATCTTAGGCTATCTCCATTTGTGAGTTTTCCTGTTTTGTAAAATGAGCTGAATAATATCTGCCCTCTCAGCCATGTGGGTTTATTGTGGTGAATACATGAAATAACATAACTAAACTTATGAAGCCATTGACAAACCTGAGGTACTGTTGTCTGCATTGAGAAGGGATTTTGTAAACAGATTATGATTTCGTTTAGGATCCATTTCACTCTCATAATCATTGGGATTTGAGTTACTGCATGGTAGAAAAAGTATGTCAGTTTTGCCATTGTAACATGGGGCTCAATTTAATCCAAATTTTGACTGTTTGATTTACAGAATGGATAGGTTTGCTTTACCATAAAAGGGGGCTGAAATCTTTGTTGAGACAAATGGGTTTTGAGAAAGCTGATACCACATTCACCATTCACCATCACCCCAGCATGTAAATTTCTAGAAATTTGGAAACAGGATCTATTTCATTTTAGGCCAAGTATTTTTCCTAGATCTTTCAAAGAATGTAGATTTAGCTTTTCTCTGAAACCAGGGAATTTGAATCTTGTTTTCTACCTTGATGAATTTCCAAATTCTTATAACTCTCATATTCTTGTATTCCAAAAGGTACAATAAAACAAGTTAAATACTATTCTATATTTCCAAATTTTTCCACTACAAAGAAGTTTTCCAAGAATTAATGATTTGATTAGACTTTCTTATTAATTTCTTAGTTCAAATATGACAGGGTTTATTGATTACTTGCAGTATATTCTGGTGTTTCTAGTTTCCAGGTTTTGTTTGGAAGCTAGCAGCTCCTGGTTATGACTTTTGCTTTCATTTCTGATTCACATCTTTTGATTCAGAAATCACTGTGGCTAGTGGAAGTGCTTTGAGGAGAGCCAATCTAAGGATGCAGAAAACAAGTTCAAACTCTTCTTTCCAGTACTCACACTTCACTTTTGTGCTGCCAGTCTCCTCCTTGGCACCTAAACTAAGGGCAAGAGTGAGACGAAGATCACTAGGAATGATATCCAGTGGTAGGTAAGTACTGTCTTCTGCCTTTGGACCACACTGGAAATGGCACTTGACTTCTTAGGATGAAATCTAGCTTAAAATTAGGCCTTCCTCTCAGGCCAGGCTCCCCAATGCTATGTTTTTTTCTCATCTCAAGTACACTCATGGGCAAATATCACATCAGCCCACCAGGATGAGAAACTCAGCCACTATCACCTCATCTCATTTGGCCTCACCCATCTGCTCAGCACGCATCTTTTCTACAGCTAGAGTTACATTTTTCTTTCGCATCTTCTCCCTAACAGTCTTGCCTGTAGGGAGTTGTTGACTCACTTTCTCCTATTCCTAGGTTAATATTGCTGCTTCTCTCTGACAATGACCTTCTGATCCTTTACAGTCTGATGAAAGAGACATTAGAAAGTTGAATAATGATGTGACTGTAGAAGCAAAACAATCATATGTGCCCCACCTAGTCCTGAGATGGAATTCAGTATCGAGGGTCACTCTGCTTCATTAATGCTCATATCTGGCACTAATAATCAGTTGCAATCTCAGGTAACTTGCCTCTGGGTGCACAGTTTACCTTCCCTTTCTAGAAATGTAGTTAGGCACAATCATTCCCCAGATTAGTTAATAATAATGTAAATGGATTAGCAATTTTCTCAAGAGCACTTCGTTAGCGATGCCCAAAGTCTCCCCGCTAAGTTTTATGGTGTAATAGTGTTACAGTGTTTTGAGGAAAGGGTGGGTAAAGAGGACAATTACTTTTTTTCTTGTCATATATATATAAACATTAAAGAGATTTAGTTGCATACATATACTAGAAATTGGACTAGGTGTCTGTGAAATGTTCTTTAGTAGTCTGTAAGTGGTTTCTAAGTATTATTTCTAAAAACTGACTCTTTTAATTTGACTTGTATTCAACTGCAAAATGAGATGTTCAGTGCAGAGTATAAACATCATTAGATTTCAGACATGTGTGGGCTTAAGATCTTTAGAAATATTTGGAATTGTTAGGATGGAGCATCAGTGAAAGAAAAAAATATCTGGACAGTTTTCACAGGTGAAATAGAATTAGCATGCATTTTAGAAACCCTCATTTTCTAATTTTGCAGTGCTTTGTTGAAATAAGTTAGCCATCCATAGACTTTCAGAATAGAGCCTTATAATTCCTCTTGTGAAAATGACACACTGACTTGATAGATCACTTCTTATTCATACACAGACAGAAGCACTGAAGTGAGCTTGAGAAAGGATAATCCCAATGTGTTGGAGGCAAGTTATTTTATTTCTGGGTGCTGAGAAGAGGGTTGCTGCATTGCACAAATCCAGAGGTTACTATTCACTTTGAATTATGTAAGAACGGTGGGCCCCTTGAGTTGTGCAATCCAGAAGCCCCTCTCACCCTGGCCCACCATTATTGTACTCTTGAAATTGTACCATCAAACTGTGACCCTTTTAAGTTTAAGATTCTGAACCTTGCCATCCTTGAAACCACTTCCAATGAGATTAGGAGTTTAAAGGACAAACGTCTACTGTACAAGTTTGCCTCGATTGGGCCTCATGGCTAAAACAAAAGCTGTTTCATGCCACAGTGAATAAATGTGACCTTCCATTCCAAGGTCACAAATTAAGGTGACCTTGAGAAAGGCTAAAACATTTTTATACATGATTCTAAGTTGACATTCTTGTTATTGTTTAGACTCAAAAGCACTTTTCTCTATAAGTAAGAATGTGTAATTTTGAGTCTGCATCAAAATTTGAAGGCGTTAGTGGTACTACATAATGTGACATAACCATCCCATCTCACTCCAAAGGAAAAACATTGGAGGAATTAATTTCAATTTGCCCAGGGCTGAAGCAACTGAAACACAATAGAGCTTTACATAAGCTGATATTTGGCCTGTGGATGAGGGTACAGGGAGAAAAGTGTATGCAAGTGGGCTCTACACCCTGCTGTGCACCACTGACCAGGTGCAAAAAGAAATATGAGGATAGGAGGGTGCTTTGGATTTTATTGCCAAAGGCAGCTGTGATGAACATTCCAGACTCTGGGGCAGAAGTTAGACAGAGCTGCCAGAGGAACAATGAAAGGGATTCTAATACTTCAGTCTGTATATAAAACTGAGCCAAGAAGAATTGAGTAAGAGCAAACAGTATTACCGTAATTCATCTGATATGTTTATATGTAATCTTCACCCTGAAACTCTTTCACACCAAAGTCAAATACTTGTGGACCTGGCTCAAGTGAATGAGAGGGAGAGAATGGCCTGGCTCCTGAGGCCTCTGCCTTTGGAGGACAAACAGAGAACAGGACAATATTTTTAATGTTTAATGTGTTAATTTAATATTTAACATTGTTGATCAAAACTTTTTAAATTCCAAGAAAGCCTTTTCAGAAAAATAAAAAATGGAATCCTTTCATAAAATTATTTTGATGGGAAGTAATAACAGTGACATAGTGATACAATTAGAAGCTATGTGTAATCCAGGCTTTAGGATAGTGACATGGTGGGAAATGATTTAGCCCAGAGGAGATCAATTCTACATATTGATTAACTATCCAGACAGGAATTTGCTATGGGACTCTAAATAGCTCCGAGGAACCTCATGATAAATGCTCTTTTCTTGAGGTTTCTAAGATTATGAAGCTTGAGTGCTGGACAAGGTAGCAAGACAACATTAAAATGGCAATACACTGTGGTGAGTCGAGCAATAAAATTCTTCTTATAAATGAAATACAACTGTAATAAGGCAATAAAACTGTCTAGCAAAAATGCCACTGCTAATGCCTAAAACTTTGAAACTTCACACAAAGGAGTTTTACTCCCAATAGTAGCATGGAGAATGTGGCCATCCATGATGTTGTTGATGTTGCTATTAGTTTTTCAGTAAAGCAAAATCTTTAAACAGGCCAAATAATTTAGAGGGAGCAAGGGCTAATAGAGGCAGTGGTTTGGGGCTCAGGGACTTGAGAAAGTCTTTCTGGGAATGAAACACCAAGTTTTATTGCTTACTAGTGTATGTTATTGGACATTTACTTCAACTATCTATGTCTCAAGTTTCCTACCTGCATAATGAGGAAAATAACAATTGTTACCTGGCAGACCAGGTGCAATGCTGCTAAACATCTCACAACACATAAGACAGCCCCCACAACAGTGAAAGGTCCATCCCCAAATCCCACCAGTGCCAAGGCTGAAAATCCTTGGGTTAGACTATGGTGAGAACTAAATGAATGAATACAAGAAAAGCCATTGACAAATGCTTGGCATGTAGTAATTACTACATAAATGTGAATAGTCACTATTGCTAACAGACTCTTTTTATCTGGAATGTCCATAAAGAATTAAAACTAGAGGTTCTAGGACCAGTCAGCCTGTGCTGGTTACCTGAGGACTTTCTAGCATGAATCAAAACTTTGATCCATCTGCATCATCAAGAGAATGGCTTTGGAAGCCTAATTCCAGAATTTTTGAAGCTACTTTTATATCCCGAGTGGGTTTCTTATAGGCTGCTTCCTGATGCAACTGGATGGGGGAAGAAGAAGGGTGGAGAACATTCTTCTATGGTACAGAGCAGAAGTTGGGAAACTTTTTTTTTTTTTGTAAAGGTCTAGACAGTAATTATTTTAGCATTGTGGGCTAGATGGTCTCTGTTGCAGCTACTCAACTCTGCTGTTGCAGTGTTAAAGCAGCCATAGACAATATGGATGCAAATGGGCATGGCTGTTTCCAATAAAACTTTACTTACAAAAAAAGTCAGATTTAGCATGAGTGTCACAGTTTGCTGACCTCTGTCATAAAGGAAAAATCATGGATTTTAGAGTCAAAGGGCTGCAGGTATGAAAAATATGTTGAATTTCTGTGAGAATGTTTCCTCATTTGCATACTTTTGATGAAAATATCTGTAAACAATCTGGTACACAGTAAAACCTCAATAAATATTAGTTTTCTTCCTTTAAGGTATGAGTAGTTACAAATACTGAATTAATGGAATTTCAATTTGAAGATGCCAACATATTTGCAGTATGGTTTTTACTTTCCCCATGATGTCTTGCTGACTTGTGTCACAATTGTAATAAACATTACTCCTTCTGTAATGCTTTTCCTAGGCTACACTCAACTGACTTCAATCTTACATTCTTGGCATTAATATCACAGCCTTTTCTTTTTGTGTTTAACGGTAACTTTGCTAGAAGCAATCCCAAAATGAAGAAGCAGAATGGAAGGGGTTGCTCATAATTCATTGAAAAACAATAAACTCCTCCCTTCCTTTCTCTTATTAATTACACACTTTATAAAACAAATGCTTCACACCCTTCCGTTTGGGCTGGGCACACTGAATGAAAAGAAATCTACTAACTTGCTATGGGTATTTGTCTCTATCATGTCTTTTTCATAAAGTTTCTGAAAAGTAGTGATTTTTATTAAATAATTTTCAACAAATGTGTTTGGCATTTGATGTTGTGGTCAGAGGGTAAACAATAACTTTTAGAAGATGACCATTAATGGAGTGCCAGGAAAGATGGAGATGACGTGTTTCAGGGAAGGGAAGTTATTTCTAATGGAAAGAGGAAACCTCTACTGCACAACTTTACCTTAATCACTTTCAGTCTTACATGCCATTTCTCATTAAGTAACATTCTTTTCAGCTGTTGTGCCATGATTCCTGAAAAGGGATGTACTGGAAAAATACTGAGTTGGACCCCTTTTCAGGCTTCGGTTACTCAATAGAAGCCATCTGCTCCTGCAAAGTTCTGGAGAATCAAGATTGGGATCCTGCTCTTTGGTATTCTGTACAGTGAGTGAAATACACTTGATTACATCACAGATAGAACTTAATTGGGAGGTACAACTGGAAAATGTTAAGCTTTGTTTTGTCTTCAGTGATACCTATGAAATATCTTGCCCTGTTTTTGTTACTCCAGAATACCAGGAAAAGTGAGTAGATTGGTTCTTAAATATCTTTGATGCCCAGTGTTTCATTTGTATGTTTATTCAAATACAGTGAAAGAGACTTCAGTTTAGAGAAATTGAACATGTGAGCTATAGCCATAACTAGAAAAAGAGACTTGTGCTATCATTTCATTTTACACATGGTTGGCAGTTCTATTCTCCCTGAAGAAGGATATGAGACAAGAATAAATGTTCAAATTGTTGCTAGAAAACTCCAGCAGGGTGTAGGAAGTGAAACGGGGAAAACTACAAAGCCAGTAAATTGTGACTTACCAAGACCCACTTGGGCAACTGGAGATTAATCCTAATAGGCAACTCTGAGAAACAGGAGAGAACATTCTAGCTAATGGGGAAGAAGTAGAGTATTTATCTAATATCTTCCATCAGGAGCTGGTTGAAAGCTGTTGGGGGAAGGTAGGCATTAACTCCCCTTTGGAATTAGTTGGCCCTGGGAGGGGCAGAAAAAGCTCCCAGGCCAAGGAGATAGGACCTGTGAGTGCTATATGGGTACGGCCTTGACAGCTGTAGACAGGAGCTTTTACTCTAAAGGAAACTACAACATGACCATTTTGAGCTTTCATGGAAGACAGAGAGTGCTGGTGTCGCAGTCATCTAATTTTTCAAAGTTCCAATGACTTGTAACTAACTGCGGGGCTAAACAGAGTTTGCATCTGACAGTCCTTTCTGTACTAGCCTTGGTCATTTCTGATTTCAGGGCCACAATCTACCTGCAAGCATTCATTTTCAACTGGACATAAGTGGGTCTAAGTTTGAGCAATGGTAGGCAAAGTTCCCTGAAAAAGAAAACACATGACATCTAGCGTGTCAGACTAAAATGTATATTTTCTTATCTGGTGACCCCTCACTTCCATAATGTCAACTCATTGTGAAATTATTATTGTCTTTCTGGAACAATGGTTTGAGAGCTTTAAGCCTCTGCAATAAGCTTGAATTTTTAAAGACTGAGTTAAGGGTTACTTGGAGAAGCCTCCCTCTCTCTCCCCATTCCCTTTCTTTCTTCCCCCCTCCCTCTTGTTCTTTATATATTATCATTAAGGTCAACTACATTTCTATATACAAACCTGACAGATGTTTCCATCTAACCTTCCTACCTGGGAAACAGAATGCTCTGTTGAGATTTGTCAGGATCAGGGTTGGGGTTGTGGGAGGGCAGAGGGCAGCCTGCCAGGTAATGGAAACACTGCTTGCTTTAATTTTATTGCCAAAAACAAAGCCTTCTTATTGTTTAATAGATCCCTTAAAGGGAGGCCTCACTGGCATAGTTCTAATATTTTCAAGACCACAAACAAGAGGAATTCTTTAGGGCCACTTCATGAAAAGCAGAGGGAAAAAATACTTTATTCTATAAAAATTAAAGCAATCCTTTGTTTCACTAGGCAAAGTCTGATTTCAGGTTAGCATCTGCATGTATTCTCTCTACAGGGGCATTCATTGGCATTGTCTACGTGGGCACCCACTCTTTCATTCAGATTAGTTGGAGGTTATGCCCGACATATGAAAGAACTGAACAGAAATCATCTTTTTCTGGCATATCATCTCTTTGGCATCATTACTTTCAGATAACATGCTAAAAGATATGTTATCTGACATGTTTTATAACAAAAACAAACAAGCAAACACTCTCCTCTTGTAAAACCTATTTATAAAACTGGGAACCACACAGATCTTCATTTAGCACTTATTTTGATTCTGCCAGCAAACTAAACCTTCTATGAGGTCCTTGCTTCTCAACGGCAAGTTTTAATTCTCTCTCCATTTAAAGTATAGGTGACCAAAGTTGCTGGTTTCCAGAGATCTTTGCAACAATCTTAGTTGCTAAGGAATGAAAGTGAGAGGAGATGAGGTTATTCTTGTTATTCCATGAATAAGGAAGATGCTATCAGTGTACAGGGATCATCTATGAAGCAAATCTTAGGGATTTGTTGAGTGCCCACAACGTGCAAAGCACCATGTTAGGACCTGTGGTAGAAACAGAACTTTGCCTGCTAGAGAGAATGACTTCACTAGAGAACAAGCAGCAAACATGCCAAATGCACACATAATTAACTGCTAAACCATGCGCTATAGAAGTTCTAGAGCTGTGTGGTCCAATATGGCCGCCACTAGCCACTTGCGGTTTTGAGCAGTTGAAATATGGTTAGTCTGAATTGAGATGTGCTGTGAATATAAAATGCATACATTAATCATTTTTATATTGATTACATGTTGACATGATAACATTTTCAATACGTCAGGTCAAATAAAATGTATTAGTATAATTAATTTTAACTGTTTATTATTACTTTAAAAATGTGATTACTTGAAAAATTTTAAATTACATATGTGGTTCACATTACACAGTACTTTGATTGGATGATGTGGCTCTAGAGAGTTTGAGAAATGAGTCAATTACTGTGTGAGTAGCTGAGGAAGGTTTCATGCCAAACATGAAGGAGGATCTGGCCTTTGGAGATCAGAGTAGGCAAGACAGAGTTAGGAAACCCAGGGGTAAGGAAGATGAGAACAGGCATCAGGGAAGAGAGGCAAAAGAACATGTTAGCAAGACAGAAGAAATTAAAATTTTATTTCAACAGCATGCAGGGTACAGTGGGTATGCATCTTGAATTGGTTATCTGGGAATGGGGAGACAGAAATATCAAAGCCAGTTATATCTTACTGCCCCTTATGAAAAGCCTTTGGGAGGCCATTTGCAGAGAGTTGGCCATGACTGAGCTCACGCTGAATCTGGTTAAAACAAAACAAAACAAAATGGCAAATTGAGGGGTTTAACTTCACAGTGGGGAGTTCTTCCTCGATCCCCACCTTTTTCTAATGGGCTCCCTTTGTATACTGGTCTAAGTGGGGCTTCAGCATTGATCTTTAAAGCTATCCATGCTTACTTGCTTTCCTGGAGTTTTCTTCTGAAACAGTAGTGGGGCTGGTAAAAGTTACAATGGCAGTAGAAGGGGAGGCAGGAAGGACATTGGAGAGCTGTACAACAGGGGCTTTGACAAAAGGAAAGTGAAGAGCAAAGCTAATCTGATCTGGAAGAGAAAAGGAAAGATCACAGCATTTAGATGTCTTTTGGTTGCTAATTTTGAAGTTGTGGTGAGTTTGTGTGTGTTTGGGAATCAACAGAGACTGATATTGAAAATGTTTTCCTGTAAAGTCATTTTCAGACCTAGGTTAACTAGGCATCTTACATGTGTGGAATTATTATTTATAAGTGTTTTCCCAAGCCTGATTCAAAGTGGCTAATTGTTTTTTTTTTTTTTTTTCTTTTGCAAACCAGAAAAGATAGAGAAGGTATCCTAGAGAATAAAAGGGAAAGGCACAGGTTTATAATGAGAGGGAGGGAAAGACCCTCCTCAACCTCTATTTAGGGCTCAGCAACACCCCTGATAGACAGCTCTTTCATTTTTGACTTCTCTTTGTCATCTCCATCCTCTTAGCCCTACTTGGGTGGCAGAGCCCTCAGGCTGGGAGGGAGCTTCTTGTGGTGCACTAGGAGTACTCATCCTCCAGGGATTGGTGGCTACTGAGGTTTGCTGTCATAGAAACACTGTCCTGTGTACAGTCTTCTCAAAAAGGGTCCTTTCTGCCCTTCAAGGTGTGAGCTTATTGGACATGTTGATCTATGCAAATGAGCTAGTGCTATAAGGAGGACAGAAGGATGATGCAGTTGGCCTCTAAGGGGTGTTCCATTCACTCACCAATAGCCAAGTGCTGCATGCTAAATGCAGCATACTAGGAAGACAGTCCTACTTCTCAAGGAGTCCAACCAGCTAGGAGAAGGAATAGACACGGACTTACAGACCATCAAGATTTTTGTTCAAGGACTGCATCTATGTCAACAATTCACTATGTAATTTCCCTTAAGCTTTTAAATTCAAATTATGATCTCATTATTCTATTCATACTCATACATGTAATAAATTTTATGAAACCAAGAATAATCACTCTCAGGAGTTCCTTGAATCAATGTTTGATTAACTCAAATTGAATAGACTCAACTCCATTAAACAATCAATTCTGTCTATAAATTAGCTGATTAAGTTCCTACAAACATATTTTTAAATTGCGGTAAAATTTACATGCAAGGAAATGCATAGATCTTAAAGGACAGTTTAATGGATTTTGATCACCAACAGCTCAATCAAGGGATAAAACATTTCTATCACCCTAGAAAGTACCCTTGAGCCCCTCTTAAGGTCAATCCTCTCCCCTATGGGGAATCATTGTTCAGATTACTCCTGTAACACTTTAAGCTGCATTTATCAGTTTAACATATTCAATTTACTTTATAAGCACTTTAAATGACTAACAGGAAAATTAAAACCCTAACAAGTTATACCTTCCCAAGTCCTTAAGTAGCTCTTATAAATCTGATAAATGAAACTTAAAAATATGCTGAAACCCAAGTTTTTTTGAACATCACGATATTGTTTTGAAATTTAAACTATCTTATAGATTCAACTTAAAATAACAGTTCTAAAAGAAATTACATGTTAGGCTCGGTGCAGTGGCTCATACCTGTAATCCCAGCACTTTGGGAGGCCAAGGTGGGAAGATCATTTGAGGTCAGGAGTTCGTGACCAGGCTGGCCAACACAGTGAAACCCTATCTCTACTAAAAATACAAAATTTAGCTGGGCATGGTGGTGGGTGCCTGTGATCCCAGCCACTTAGGAGGCTGAAGCAGGAGAATCACTTGAACCCCAGGAGGTAGAGGTTGCAGTGAGCCAAGACTGCACCACTGCACTCCAGCCTGGGTGACAGAGTGAGACTCTTAACTCAAAAAAAGAATTACATGATTCAAACTGGTATTTCAAAGCAAATATGACAAATTTCTACAATATGTCATATTATCTTAAAGGTAAAAACTATTAACATACAAATATTTCAGTCCTAAGTTGTAACATATATATTTTTTAAGTTCAGGGTCTCTGTCTCTGTCACCCAGGCTGGAGTTCAGTGTCACAATCATAGCTCACTGTAACATCCAACTTCTGGGTTCCAGTGATCCTCCTGCTTCAGCCTCCTGAGTAGCTGGGACTACAGGTGAGAACCTCCACTCCCAGTTGGTTAATTAATTAATTAATTAATTAGTAGAGATAGGGTCTTGCTATGTTGCCCAGGTTGGTTCTAAATTCTTGGCCTCAAGCAGTCCTCCCACCTTAGCCTCCCAAAGTGCTGGGATTACAGGTTTGAGTCACTGCACCCAGCCATAACCCAAAATATTGATTTTATGCTACAGGTTGAGGATCCATTATCCTAAATGCTTAGAACCAGAATTGTGTTGGGTTTTGGCATATTTACACATACATGATGAGATATCTTGGGGATAGGACCCAAGTCTGAACACTAAATTCATTTATGTTCCACATACACCTTATAGACATACCCTGAAGGTATTTTACATGATACTTTCAATAATTTTGTGCATGAAACAAAGTTTTTGTTAAGTACTTGTGTGTGGAATTTTCCTTTTGTGGTATCATGTTGGGGCTGAAAATGTTTTGGATTTTAGAGCATTTCAGATTTTGGATTTTCAAATTAGGGTTGCTCAGTCAGTATTATTTAGGTCTTTATCTTTATACATGAATCTCAAACTTGGTGGGAAGAAGGGGAAAAAGGAATTTACTTATTTACTAAGGGAAACAAATTTATCATCTCAAAGAAGTTGAGGTTAGAGAGTCAATGGTTAATGATCAAAGATTTTAGAAAGTTCATAAGACCTGAAGACTCAGTGATTAGACTGGCACTGCAGATGTGTACTTCCTGAGGCTTTGTTATGGTGGATTTAACAGGGTTTCCAATTACCTATCTGATAACATGTTTCTTGTAATGAGAATTCCCCTGAGAATCTAACTTTCTAATCACTTGGTTCGGGTTCAGTAACCACTCCAGTTACTTATTACTTGGTTAAATTCAACCCATTTCTTTACTGGCTGATACTTGTTATATCTGGCTTCAGGCCACATATCTATGGTTATTTGAATGACTTTTACATCAAAAGACTATTGGAATAATTAAATCAGGAAGTGATAGTAAGAGCTGGTCAGCGGTCATAATTGTTTTCAGTGCATATCTACACAAGTCGTATCACTTTTGCTTTCTTTACACTACAGACTGTATGTTGCTGTGAAACCGAAACAGATCTTTGCAATAATGCTCCCCTTCCAAAACCTGCAAAGATGGACAAGGCACCACCTTCCCAATCCTATGGAAATTGACAGAAGGCTTCCTTGAATGAACTTATCACATCTCAATATCGAGCTTGCCTTGTCAGAGAATTGGACCACTATGATAGTTTTCATCACTTTACATATATGAACTTGATGTTATAGCTAGTGAAAATACATTTAAAAGCATAGTAAAAGCTCTATCATAAATTCCTAGGCCAAAAAGTTACCTCACTTGGTTATAAAAATCTTTATTTGTATTCCTCCTCACTGAGAGCCTTGTACTTTCTGTGGTAGCCTCAGGCATTTTAAATAGCTGAATTTAAAATTTCATATTTCTGTTTCAAACAAAAATAACCAGTACTACAACTGTGCTCTTGTTAATGGACATTTTATATATGTGACTCAATTATTTTGCTGTGGAATTTCAAAATTAGAACAAAGCTCTTCAGTTTTTCCCATAACATTTAATTTAGCAATTAAAAATAGAAGTCAATGGAATCAGGTAAAAAATGATATGTCTGGCTTCTTTAATAATCTGTAATTATTTTATACACAGAGATAATTTCAACTTGTCATTAGAAGATAATTTCATATTCATTTATTGAGAAAAATAATTTAAACTAGATATTAGACCAAGAAGTAAAAGGTTGGTTCAGTAACAAAATGACTGATTGATTGTTAGGATTATTCTTCTTTCTGAATGGCATGAATGGGAGCAATAAAGGAACCAAAGTTTTTACCTGAGAGTAATCTCACCTGGAATCATTCCATTCCTCTCTGACTCTTTCACCTGAAATCATCCAGCTAAGACCAACACATGTAAAGGTTGAGTTATAACTAACAGTGGCCATTTAAGGCCATACTTCCCAAAGTAATTTATAGATTCAATGCTATCCCCATCAAGCAACCATTGACCTTCTTCACAGAACTGGAAAAAAACACCTTAAACTTCATATGGAACCAAAAGAGAGTCCGCATAGCCAAGACAATCCTAAGCAAAAAGAAAAAAGCTAGAGGCATCATGATAACTGACTTCAAACTATACTACAAGGCTACAGTAATCAAAACAGCATGATACTGGGACCAAAACAGAGATATAGACCAATGGAACAGAGCAGAGGCCTCAGACGCAATGCCACACATCTACACCCATCTGAGCTTTGACAAACCAGATAAAAAGAAGCAATGGGGAAAGGATTCACTGTTTAATAAACGGTGTTGGGAAAATTGGCTAGCTATAAGCAGGAAGCTGAAACTAGATTCCTTCCTGACACCTTATACAAAAATTAACTCCAGATGGATTAAAGATTTAAACATAAAAACTAACATCATAAAAACTCTAGAAGAAAACCTAGGCCAAACCATTCAGGACATAGGCATAGGCAAGGACTTCATGACTAAAACACTGAAAGCAATGGTAACAAAAGCCAAAATAGACAAATGGGATCTAATTTAACTTAAGAGCTTCTGCACAGCAAAAGAAACAATCATTAGAGTAAACCAGCAACCAACAGAATGAGAAAAAATTTTCGCAATCTACCCATCTGACAAAGGGCTAATATCCAGAATCTACAAAGAACTAAAGCAGATTTACAGGAAAAAACAACAACAACAACAACAAAACCTATTCAAAAGTGGGTGAAGGATATGAACAGACACTTTTCAAAAGAAGACAAATATGCAGCCAACAAACATATGAGAAAATGCTCATCATCACTGGTCATTAGAGAAATGCAGATCAAAACTACATTGAGATACCACCTCATGCCAGTTAGAGTGGTGATCATTAAAAAATCAGGAGACAACAGATGCTGGAGAGGATGTGGAGAAAAAGGAACACTTTTACACTGTTGGTGGGAGTGTAAATTAGTTCAACCATTGTGGAAGACAGTGTGGCGATTCCTTAAGGATCTAGAAATAGAAATTCCATTTGACCCAGCAATCCTATTACTGGGTATATATCCAAAGGATTATAAATCATTCTATTATTAAGACACATGCACATGTATGTTCATTATTGCACTGTTTATGATAGCAAAGACCTGGAACCAACCCAAATGCCCATTGATGATAGACTGGACAAAAAAAATGTGGTACATATACACCATGGAATACTATGCAGCCATAAAAAATGATGAGCTCATGTCCTTTGTAGAGACATGGATGAACCTAGAAACCATCATTCTCAGCAAACTGACACAAGACCAGAAAACCAAACACTGCATGTTTTCACTCATAGGCAGGTGATGAACAATGAGAACACTTAGGCACAGGGAAGGGAACACTCACAAGGCTAGGTTGGGGGGTGGAGTTGGGGGACAGCAGGTGGGAGTGGGGAGGAGGTGGAGGGATAACATCGGGAGAAATGCCTGATGAGAATCCTGCAGGATGCAGGACATACACATGTACCCTAGAGCCCAAATACAATTAAAAAACAAAAACAAAAACAAAACAAAACAAAAAAAAAACTAACAGTGGCCATTTCATTTATTTTATTTTATTTTTTTTTCAGAAAGAGTCTGGCTCTGTCACCCAGGCTGTAGTGCAATGGCGCAATCTCGGCTCACTGCAACCTCTGCCTCCCAGGTTCAAGCTATTCTCCTGCCTCAGCCTCTTGAGTAGCTGGGATTACAGGCCCCTGCCATCACACCCAGCTAATTTTTGCATTTTATTGTAGAGACCAGGTTTTACCATGTTGGCCAGGCTGGTCTCAAACTTCTGACTTCTGGTGGTCCACCCATGTTGGCTTCCCACAAGTGCTGGGATTATATGCCCAGCCAACAATTGCTATTTTAAAAAATGTATCACAGCCTGCTCCTATTATTCTTTATATCATGCCAGAAACATCTCTGCTGCTCTAGTCAATCAAGCATGAAAACATATCCAGGCAAAGAAGGTTGTATGTGGAATACTGTAAGGGAGACAGGATAAGGAATTCTTGTATTGTGTTGAGGCGGCACAATTAGACCTATCAGAAAAAAAGCATGCTTTCTTTCTAACTTCCTAATGCTCAGCGTTTGGGCCTCCAATTAAGGCCTATTACTTCACATTTAAGGATTAAACTTGGAAATTTGCACTACGAAATTTAAACATTAGAAGGATTGTCTTCAGAGGCACGTACAAGTGTTCATACGCCAATCTGAGCCACTAGATAGGATTCTGTATATGATGCAATAGGTCATACCACCCAAACCAGAAAGATTAACAGATGATGAAAGGTTTGGATAATGTTTTATATAAAGTTTCAAATCTGAAACTTGGGAATGTCACTCTAAAAGTAATACCAACTTACTAAGCCTTATATTCTTTTATTTGTAAGATTAATCTCATTCCAAAATACTCAAAGATTTTTACCAATACCTTCTCATTATTCCTCATGAATATACCCAAGAAGGAAACAGAATCCAATGCTTGTTATAAATCAAATTTTTCTAAGCCAAGAGCATTGAATCCAAAGTGAGACATTCAAATATGTTAGATACTTTAATAAATGATTAACTTTAATCTCTACCAGGAACAACTAAATTTGCTTCATGAGTTGTCAATTTTAGTAAACTTGGTAGAGTAAACTGGATACATAGCCATTATTCATATGCCATAGTCAAAAAATAAATCTTTTCCAGAGATGATAAATTTCTGTGCATGCAGACCAACAATTCCTTTTCTCTTTTGTCATGGGAATTCTAAGACCTGAACTTGGGAAATCAACCCTTATTATAGTGGCTCATCATAATCCAGTTTCTGAAAGCCACCATATTTACACTATCACATTATCATAATTCTAGAGCTGATTACATGGACAGCCAGAGCTGACTGTGGATTGTATGATGTGGTTTAATGAGGCCCAGAATCTAACTCTGATTATACCTTGAAAGCATTCTCACAGGGTGTCAGATCGGCTGGGAATCTGACCCTCATCTGCAAGTGACAATGGATTATAACTTTGGACATTCATGTTGGCCCCCAGCAGAATATACTTCATCGAAGATCAGACACACGTTCACAAGACACAAATAGCTTGTTTGGTGTTTGCCTGCTGGTCTTCATCCAATGACTTCAGATGAAGCCACTGCCAGGTATCTATGGAGAGCGAATGCTTTGGCATTACAAAGCTGCACAACAAAATTAAACAACTGGTTCATCTTTCTTTTTCACCCAGTGATTTTTCATTATTTCAAAGTTTACAAATGAATGCTTTTAGGGCTTGGTGAATTACTGAAAATGTCATTTACAGACTCCCATTTGTTCTGCCTAGTGATTTTTTACAATTTCTTACAAGCTGCATATCACCCAAGTAACACCTCATTCTTATCCCTTTCAGTTTACAGAGCTCATCATCTGAGCAGAAATCTAATTAAACAGCACTTAATTCCTCCACAAGAACCTTGTCACTCTACATGACAACCAGCACTGGAAATACTCAGAGAAAGCCATAAGAGAGCAAACTTTCCATTAAAATAAAACCACAACAAAAATAGATTAAAAACTTACTGAGCAAAATAATGGCAAAAAGAATTTTAAGAAGTGATTACAAACGAGGCAAGATAAACCAAAGAGACCAATGCTGGAACTTTAAAGGGATGTTGGATTAGAAAACACCCTTCTAGGATGACCTTCCAAAACCATTATGGCAATTGGCCACCCTTTCCCATTTGTTCTAGGCCATCATTTCACTGTGAATTTATAGTCACAGTTACCTAACATTCCCAAAATGAACATCTATTAAGTGACAAGGTGTTGTATTTGCTGGAAAAGAACCTGACTATCAGAATGTGAAGAGAATTTGGCACACATCAGTGATTCTAAGTGTTTGCCTAGCTAATAAACTATGTCTTCTGATTTTTCAAAGAAAATGGGAAGAGGATTATGATAAAGAGATATATATAGTCCTTATCTGACCTAGAAAAGTTAAGTTCTGCAGCTGACCCAAATTTTGATCATTTTTCATAAGCTTGTCTTTCACTCTATATATAACTCCAAACTTGTTTAGTATGACTCCAAACTCATCCATTCTACCTTATTTCTCTCTTGAAGAAACAAAACAGAGTGGTTGAAAGCCCATTAGTTTTTACAATCCTAGCTATTGAGTTAGACAAACACTTCTTAGGAGTCTACCTGAAGTTGTTCTTTCAATGTCTCTGCCTCCTGAGTCCCAAACTGTTTTGGCCTTCATACTCTGCTCTCGTGTGTGTGTGTGTGTGTGTGTGTGTGTGTGTGTGTGTGTGCATGTATGTGTTTTAAGAGACAGGGTCTCACTCTGTCGCCCATACTGGAGTGCAGTTGCATGCTCATGGGTCATTGTAGGTTGGACCTCCCAGGCTCAAGCAATCCTCCAGCCTTAGCTTCCTTAGTTACTGTGATTACAGGCGCACACCACCCACCTGTTTAGATTTTTATTTTTTGTAGAGATGAGGTCTCACTATATTGCCCAGGCTATTATTGAAACCCTGGGCTCAAGTGATCCTCCTGCCTTGGCCTCCCAAAGTATGCTGGGATTACAGGCATGAGCCACTACATGCCATTCTTTGTTCTCCACCGTTTTAAAAATATTGCCACTTACAATACAAAAGCCATTCACTTGCTTACCTTCATTGAAAAAACAAGTTATGAAAACAATGTGGTGTGGGCAGGGAGAGTGGGGTAGCTGAAGGGGGACCTTCAAACTGTTTTCCATTCTAAAGAAAAGCAGAGGTGAATTCCTGGGAGGAGGTGTGGACTTACAAGGATGTGGCATTTCCTCATGGGTCATGGGAAGAAATTCATTGATTTAATTTACAATTAGGACGTGCCTCTGTGCTGTGAGTTTTTTAGCTCCTGCTGCCATGGGAATTATTTTCCCAGGGAATGCTCATACCTAAATACAAGGACACCTTCAGGAAAAGGAAAAGGAAGAAGTACCATCTAGGAACCAAGGATGTGAACCAGGAAATTCTTTTCCACCGCACTGATTTAAAAGAATAGCATTCTGGTGCCTAACAAACTCAATGGGCTTTTTGGAGTTTACTAGTGCTGCGAAGGTTTCCCTTGGACACGAGATTGTTTTGCATGACAATATCCATATTATTTTCTCAATAACCAAAAATGTCATTTCCAGAAAAGAGTTAGGAATGCCAACTGTCACGGTGAAACTTACACAGGTCTATGTGTTCCTTGAACCCTCACTAAACCTTCAAAACCAAAGTTCAAACTCAAATGCCACATGAAAGCCTTTCCGGCTCTCATCTCTCCTAAACTGGTTCCTACACATCCTTCCTTCTTCCACACTTTCCATTTCTCCAGAATGAACTTCTTGCTTTGTGTACATACATTCCTCATCTTTCTATCCCCATGCCTTTATTTGCCTGGCAATCAGTGCTGTCTCCCTGCTTCCAGAATCTCAAATGTTACCTACCCTTTAAGGCAGGCTCAGATCTTGTGCTACCTCCCCCAGTCCCCAGCTAGAGGTAATTTCTTGCTTCTTTGAAATTTTGAAGTAGATAATCCACACCTTCTTTATGGTAATTATGGCTCTCTACTTTATTTTTTGTTACAAGTGCTCTTCTGTCTTAGTGAAGATGGTAAATTCCTGTGGGCAGGGTCCTTTGGCACCTAGCACAGTGCAGTACACACACAGTAGGTACTCCATCCACACTACCAAAATGAACAAACTAGCAAGGCACTGTAACAAATTAAAGTAACTGTCCACAGGCAAAAATGTACACCCCCTCCCAGAAATATTTGTTTAACAAACACTGCTCCCAGATCAACAGTCTAGAACAGAAAGTTGTTTTAAATGAAATTATCCAAAACTTGGAAAAAAGAGAAAAAGAAGACCGTGAGCCTTCCCAAAGTCTTACTAAAGCATGTCCCATGAAGTCAGACCAAGTCAGGGTCATCGAACTCTCCAGACTGGGGTGTAACAGAGTTTGACTTTCTATTTACTAGTGGTTAGGGCTTAGACTCTACAAAGTTATATGTTAACTTATAGAAACCTGATAATATGCAACTTATTTTGTCCAAATGTTTTAGCTTTATTGCCCTGTAGGTCACTAACCAGTTTTGTACCCAAATTAGCTATGCCAGTCTGGCATTCTTTTCCCGCTCCTACCCCCTTCCCACGTTTATATGTATCTGTTGCTGGTATCCTCCTTGGAAGCAGCTTTATCATCTTGCTGGTTCCTTCATTAAGAAGTTAAATAAATTTTTGATGTGGACTAATTCAATCATCATATGAGAACTGGGTGTTCAGCTTTTGAAAATTATGCTTTCAGAATATTAATAACTAGAAATAAAAACAAATGTAAAAATAAGTACTGTATCATTTTTCTACTCATAAATAATTCTTTCATTTTATCTATAATAAATTTCCCAAACACCAAATTTACTCACCCATAAACATGTGTTTCCATTCCAAAGGATTTATACAAAAACAACAAAGAATGAATATTCTTTATTCCTTGTCTAGAATTACTTCTCATGGCATGCATGTGTCTATTTGCAAGTCTGCTACAATCAATTCAGTAATAGCTTTATTTGAAAAGCCTGTATTGCAACTAAAATAATATCTGATCTATTAAAATAAAAATAAAATCTCCTTGTAAATCTCTTCAATTTATCTATCATTTGAAATTACTGAATGTCTTAGAATGCAATTTTACATCATGTTAGGATGAATAGCATCTTGTAAATTCAAGCCATAATAATATTGCATTAGGAGAAATGCATTTGTCCTGAAATCACAACAAGCCATAATGGAAACCAGACAT